>NC_071391.1:123299895-124536046 GCF_022682495.2 Desmodus rotundus
GTCCCTGAGGTCCGGTAGGTATGGCAGAGGCGGGACTAAATGAAGTAAATGGTAAGGAAGGGTTGGGTCTCACTCAGTGGGCGGTGTTTGATGGATAGTTGACCTTGCCAATTGAAGGTGGTCACCGATACCCAATGGAACGCTTATGGGCGGGGAAAACACTACCGATTACAAGGGCGGCCGGAGTGGGCGGTAAAGCGATGATTGACGGCCTGCTCAGCAAACCGAAGACAGCTAGAGGCCACGCGGCGTCCTAATGGGACGAAACTGGGGGCGGGCCCTGCCGAGGGGCGGGGAAGACCGGGGTGCGGGGAGGGGGTTGCAGAAGGAGCGGAGCGACTGCTGCTCAATGGCGGAAAAGCCGCCGGTGCTGTGACCGCCTCGTCCCCCTAGCACTTGCGGGGGAGTTTCTTGCCGGCGCGGTTGGAGTCTCTGTTTCTCAGGGTTTGGTGGCTGGAAGATGCTCCAGAGAGACGAGGCTGCGGCGGAGGAGGTGGCGGCGGCCGAATCGGCAACGGCGCTAGGGTGGAGAGAAGGCGGCGGCGGCGGCGGCGTGCGGGGCCCGACGGTGTAAACAGCCCCTGAGGTGGCGGAGGCGGTGGCCGAGACCCCGAGGGGGAAGCGGCGACTGAGGCAAGGTCGCGCCTCCGTTGGAAGCCTAGGCTGAGTGCAGCAGGGGGGGCTCTGCGGCGGCGTGAGCGGACGCCCTAGACCTCGCCTCTCTCTCGCTCCAGGTAAGGCCGCTCGGCGCCCTGCCTCTGGGAAAACCGCTCGAGGGCACCGCCGAGGCCGCAGACGGTTTTCGGGGTGTCGCGGAGCTGCGGCCTCTGCCCGCCTAATTCTTGCTTCTTTTCTTGTGCCGCAGGGTAGGGGGAGCGAAGCGCCGGGCCTGGCTCCTGGGTAGGCCCCTTCCCCAGCCGCCGCCTCCGCGCTCTGCCGAGGCTGGGAGAGGCTGGTGGTGGGGAATTTCAGTTTACTCCGACGCCTGGAAGTAAATTGCTTGCCCCTGTTCTCTGCTTCAGTCTGCGAGCATCTCGTGAAAGCGCTGGGGCAACCCCAGGCCTTAACCCATCCCTTCCTGGTGCATTCCTCTTGAAAACACTGCCTTTTCCCATTTGTTTCCTCATCAGCTTCTGCCCTACTTTGCGCTCCACTTCACTTCCTTGTTAAATCTCTCTCGCTCTTCTGTGCCTGCGTCTCACCACCTCCTTCCCCTTAGTGGCATTAAATCGTTTCTCTTTCTCTCCTCCGCAGACTCCGGGCTTCTCTTCCCTGCCTTCCCTAGCAGTCCTTTTCGGATGTCATTGTTTTTAGCCAGTGAAGTTCTTAAATGAAATTGCTACCCCAAATCTACCCGAGGACCATTAAGAGTAGACTCACCAGCTTTATGTGGCAGATTAGTTAAAAAAAAAAAATTTAACTGAGCCTACCATCTTAAAAAAAAATAATCAAACGTAGACTGTGAAAATAATACTGAAGTAATACTTAAAATGAAGAGCTCAATGAGTGTTGAAAGCAGATTTTCTTTTTTGAGTTTATGATCTTAAATGTCAGATTTAACAGAACTAGAACATTTGCCCATCTTATTTGGCAAAAGTGCTTCTTAAGCGTTTAATAGTAGTCCAGACTCATCAGTATTCAAATTAGCTTAAAAACAACTTGAAAACTTTAAAAACAAGATATTATAGGAACAGCTAGGAAGCTGTTTTGATGAAGTCATAGTTAAAGACCTTTTAAAATAGGGTCCGCATGTTTAATGTTTCAAAATAAAGTTGGCAGGAGTCTTGTAAAAGGATTATTTAGGAATTTGAGTAGTCTTAGTGTTATGTAGCTATTTTGGGAAAAACATTCTTTTTCAGTTAACAAACGTTTACAGCTCGTGTGATGTAGAATTACTGAGGTTTATTGTGGGATTAACACAGGAACTCATTTTATTGAGCTACTGCGTGGATGTAGAAGTGGCAAATTGTTCAGGAAGACAGTGTAAGCCAGTATGTTGTCGGAGATGGAGAAACATGCCGTCGACACTGAATGTTAATAGACATTATTTAATTTACTTCTCTGTTGTGCAATAGTGAAGTTCCTATTGTTGGCCTACTTTTAAATAGAGCATTTCTAAGTGAATAGTGAGGCAAGTTATTCTAATTATAGTAGTCCTTTCCAAGTGAACGAGCTTTTCTTTTAAATATAGTTGAAATTATACTACTAAAATGGTGATTTTTAAAAGAAACTTTTTTAGGCCCCCTGTAGGCACGTTTCAAAAGTATTTAGAACCTTTTTTTTTTTTTTTAAGTTAACATTTCTTTCAGGGATAATCCTGAGTTTTACTGAGCTTCTTACTTTCAATGTTTTGTCCCTCTTTTTTTTAATGCTTGTTTGTGTTTTCTCCTCTTCATTTATTTTTGCTCTCAGAAAGTCTTATCTCAGGTTCTGCAGTGGTTCTTTATGTTGTTGCATTATCTGCATGGATATGATGCAGATATTTGATCTTTCATACCCATTAGTTAGGATCTCCCCAGTTTCTTACACATTAACCTTTGGATCTGTTCGTGTTGTGATTGTTCCCTTAGGGGTGACCAGCAGAGCTTACAACACCTGTTTTCTTAACTGGGTGTCTTGATTTCTATGAAGATTCCAAGAATAGGTGGAAAAACCTCTTCAGTTTACCTGACAGTCAGTCATGTCAGTAAATACAATTCTATGTTAGGGTTTCACATTTATAATCACCACATTCCTTAAGATTACATCATCTGAAGGAATGGTGTAGTGTCTAAATAGCTGTGCTTCTAAGAACACCTGATTCACAAGTTGACGTGGTCAGGCAGAGTGGTACTTTTTGGAAGTTTATTTTCCTATAATGTCCATTTTTAAAGCAGTGTTGAATTCAAATGTGATCCCGATCGACTACCTTTTGGCACTCTTGGGAGAGTAGAATTTGCCATGGGATAGTTAGTGATGGTGGAAATTCATTGAAAACTGGCTGAGCCAACAGTGGAAGGATCGCAGGCATGCCCTTGTACATGGGTTGGTAAACATTTCTTTTGTTCTACATGATGCTGAGAGTGAATTTGTCCCCTCACATTCATTGGTGTTAGTTACACATGTTACCTACATTATATGAATATTTGTATGTTATATATACCTGAATATTTGTGACATGACCTGGCACAGAAAGTAAAATAGTATAATTCTAACTCTACAGTTTTAACTTATTAAAATATAACACATGGTATTTTACTTTTCCTGTGAAATATGCCTTTCACAAGTTCACAGATTTAAGCAAAAATTAGTTGGGAAACAGCTGATAATATCATACTTACGATAGTTAATTTTTTTTTCAAAAGGAAAATTTATTCAAGTAATACAGTACTTGGCTTAATATATAAAATTATAATTAGTGATAAGAGAATTTGGAGGAATATGGTTATTTCTGGGTTTTCAGTAATATTTTGCATTGTACTTGATTCTTTTTATTTTTTCCTTAGGTAAACTAATTTTAGAATTTGGAATGAAACAGTACTGCTATTTACATTAGTTTTACAATTATATTGTAGAAAGTGTGTGTGTGTGTGTAGTCGTCTGTCCAGAAGGTATCAAGTCATATAAAATGAAAAATACAGACATTCATTGAAGAAGACACAAGAATCATTGTACACAGGACAATGATGCCTCAGTCCCCTTTTAAAGTAGGCACCTTGGGACCTCACACAGTTCTCCCAATTGCCATCAGCTGCTCTGTCATATTTTCCTGAATTTCATCAACAGTCTGAAATTTCTTCCCTTTCAAAGGTGATTTTAGTTTTCAGAAAAGCCAGAAGTCACAGGGTGCCGAATCTGGGCTGTAGCGGGGCTGAGTCACCTGGGTGATTTGATGTGTCGCCAGAACACTGCACAAGATATGATGCGTGAATGGGTACCATGTCGTGATGAAGCTGCCAATCACCAGTTGCCCATAGCTGTGGCCTTCTGAATCATCTGAATAGTTTAGTTGCCACAGAGGAATGTTCAAGCTTAACGCAAAATTTGATGCAGATTTGTTGTTCTACTTGCTCAGTCATTTTGAGTGTGACAGCCACACAGTACACATGCCCACTCAGTGGCGTCTGCTGACCTCACTGATGGTACAGTGAAGTCATCTTTGTTCACACATGTGCATTGCCAGTCCACTGTCCTTGGCTGACAGGTTACATCAGTGTTGTGCAAACCAGTCTCATATTAACAATGGCTGGACTTTTTTTGGGCAGACCATATGATATGTATAGTATCAGCAGGATTGTGGATTAAGAGACCTAATTAATGGGGCAAAATGAGATAAGATTATTACAAACTGTAAACTCAGGAATTACAACCGAGACTACTTCCCATCTCACTATCCTGTACTCAAACTAAAGAGTGAAAGTAAAATAGGGTAGATTTTGGAAATAATTGGTTTTCTAATTTTTACTTGAGTGTCATAAAATTTATAAAACGACAGTTTGTTATCAGGTTCTAATAGCAGATCTACCAAGTAAAGGTAAAGAAAAGGGCTTCACAATCTGGCTTTATTTTTGTTGGTTACATCTTTATATCCAAATACTGATTTAAAGTAACTTTTGGTCTTTTAGATTAAGTATGCTAGTATCTCTGGTTAGCCATTTTGGAATCTTTTTTTCAAATGGAACATTTCTGATGTGATTTTACTTTGTATAGATTCGATATGGGTTACATTTTTCAACATTCCATCTGTATTCTCCCACCCCCCACCAAAGAAAACCACCATTTAGACTGAGTGATTTCATCAGGTAGTTGAATCATTGTTATGATTAAGAGAAGATTTTACTAAATTCTTGATAATGTCACGAAGTTTTCCAAAGTGTAGTCTATATACTGCAGTTTCATTTCTCAGGCTAGATTTTAAGATTTAGCTTTTAGTGTCATCTAGCAACCTAGGAAACAAATACTATGTGGTAACTCATACTTTTTTTTTTTTAAGTTTTGATTTAGATTTCAGTGTGTTTTATTTCTCCCCTTCAAGTGAATGTTAATAACAGACAAATATTTTGCTCTAAATTATGGTAAGTCATACCAGGAGTTCTCCAGTAACTTTTTATTTGTTGCAGCTAACATGTGACCACATCTACAGTATCTTTCTTCTTGGCATAACATACACCTTACTTAACTTACAGAATTATCATAACAATCGGAGTATTTTAACTTATTAACACATTTTTAGACATTTAACATGATTTGTAATATTTAAAGAACTGTTTATCAATTTAAGGCTTTTATGACTTACTAAATAGTTTAATATTCACTTGCTAATAAGAAAATGGAATCTAAGTTCCTTTGATCTTTATTAAAATATCAAGATTATATTTATTGGCTTTAAATTGATTTGTTTCTTAAAGATCTTAAAGTTTAGAGACAACACTAGTTGGAAAACTTGTTTTTCATCAAAAAGAAGATCCACTATAACATAGTCTGATATTTAAAGGAGAGAGCGACAAACATTGGCAGATTTCTATGGATATTATTTAAGGAACTTCTCCTCCTCTTAGAGATGGGGCCAGTTATTGGCAGTGGTGTAGGGAGGATAATGCCTGTTAGTAGTATTGCTGTGTTTTATCTGTGTAGAACATCCTCCACTTCAAAATAGGTTGTGAATGAAAAGTGCATTTGATAGAAATAAGAAAAAAACCTTTTCCTTCATGGAAAGCTTTTATAATGTGGTCATGGTGTCAGGTATAATCAAATTTGTGATATAAGAAAAAACCCAAGTGAAGAGATTTTCTTTGTTAGGTAGTACATATAGTAGTCCCCCCAAATGCACGGTTCTGCTTTTTGCAGTTTGAATTACTTGTGGTCATATTATCTGGAAAATACCAAAAAATATTAAATGGAAAATTCCAGAAATAGGCAATTCATAAGTTTTAAGTTGTGCACCATTCCGAGCAGTGTGATGAAATCTAGAGCCGTTTCCTGGTATGTAAATTATCCTCATGTTGAGCATATCGACTGCACTTCGTCTCATCACCTAGGCCTCCTATCGTCATCTTACATCATCGCAAGAAGGGTGAGCACAGTACAATAAGATATTTTGAGAGACCACACTCACAACTTTCATTACAGTATATTGTTATAATTGTTCTATATTGTTGCTAATCTTTTACTGTGTCTAATTTATAAACTTTATAATAGGTATGTATGTATAGGAAAAAAAGTATATACAAGAATCAGTACTATCTGTGGCTTCAGGCATCCACTGAGGGTCTAGGAACACACCCTTCATGGATCAGGGGAGACTACTGTACCTGAGAAGGTTTGCTAAAGGATATGTACAGGTGTACTCCTGATGTTGAAAAGGGATACTGTATTTTGCCGTGTATAATGTACTTGCATGTTTTGTACGCAGTATACACGGGATATCCATGGTATGTAATCATTATACCCATGTATAATGCACATCCTTATTTTTCCCTAAAAAATTTGGGCCAGCCCTGGCTGGTGTGGCTCAGTGGATTGAGTGCCGGCCTGTTCAAAGGTGTCAGTTCAATTCCCAGTCAGTGCACATGCTTGGATTGCAGGCTGGGTCCCCAGTAGGGGGCATTTGAGAGGCAAATACACATTGATGTTTCTCTCCCTTTCTCCATCCCTTCCCCTGTCTCTAAAAATGAATAAAATAAATATTTGGGCCCAAAGTGCGCATTATACACGGCAAAATACGGTACTTAATAGATGTTCTTATGAGTAGGAGCATCTACGAGTATCCATATTGCTCATGGTTGCTTAACCTTTCTTGGCAAAGAGTTTTGCTTTCCCCTTTTTCTGATTAAAGCAGTCAACTTTGAATTACAAACTGGCATATCTGTTGAACACAGGTGACCTTCCTTCCCTTACAAAGAGGAAATAATTAACTCAGAGCAACTCTAGATGATAGTCTATATGGGAGGGGAGATCAAGTTTAGATGTGAGAGGCTTTCTATTACTTTTACTTACTCCAGGCAACCAACCTACAAGGAAGTAAAGAATTCAGTATAGTTTAATGGTATTTGGTCTGTAGGTAACCCGCACCCCCAAACATTATTCTTACATTTACTGAATGCTTTTTAATATGCAAGGAACTATTACAAGCTGGAGACTCAACAAAAAGGACAAAATCTCTGCCCTCACAGATTTTCCATTTGATAACAAACTCTCTTCCTTAATTTAAATTGTGACTGTTTCCTTTGTGGATGGCTTAAATTATGATCGGAAAATCTGGGATCTGTGGTGTTTTCTACACTGCTTAAAAGCTGTGATTAGAAAGAACTTCACTATTTTTAGCAGAGAGGGAAGAAGAGTTTTTCTGTAACTGGACAAAAACTGGAATATGAAGAGAAGAAGTAGGAAGGGGGAAATACTGTTGTACCTAAGGTTAAAAATAAGCCAAAAATAGAAAAGATCCCTATATTATGCATGAGGACAGCTGGGGGCTTCGGGTGTTTCCATTCACTGTTCAACCTTGAGTAGGTAAGTTCCTGGACAGGAGAATGGGAGAAAAGTTTACATAATGGGAGCAGCGTGAACAGCACCTTTAACAAATCTGGGTTAAGTAATTTGGGACATACCTATAAAATATATGTCATGATTTATGTTTCAAAAAGACCCTATTTCTGTTCTTTGTAAGTGTTGTATAGCTGAAAGATTAGTGATTGATAGTGTCTAAAATACATTGTCGCTGACTTGTGACTGCTACTTCTGTGCTTTGGTTATTTGACAGTTCTGTTGCAGATAGCTGATGGAGCCAATCTGACTCTTAGTTTATTGTGTTCAAATTGGTTTTGTCTGTGCAGTTGTCACTGTTCCCCTTAGTTCCATGGTTGGTGGTGTATTACTCAAAGTTACGTTTTTGTTTTCCTGCATTGTAAATTTTGCATGAGATTGTCCTATTGCATCTAGCTACGAAGCAGATGCTTCATTTCTTCTTTGTGTTTTATAGCTTTCCTAGTGATGGTTCAGTTTGGTAAAGATGTCTCCTCCCGAGTTGACACAAACATTGCACACTTAAAATAAGTGTGAGAGATCTTTGGTTTTTGTTTTTTATTTTAATGCATACTGTTTTTTTGTTTTCATTTGTGGGTCATTTAGTTAGTCTCGTGTGATTTTGCTTGTTGGAGTGAACTGAGATTTTAAAGCAAATCAACTTGTGTGTTTATTTCAGTGCCCTAATATAATAATGAACACTAGTTCCATTCATGACCTAAGAGATCGTTTATAGCACCCAAAGAAGCCTTCATATTACTAGTTTCACATTTGACATATTTTCTTGTAACTGTATTTATCACTATCAAAACGTTGATGTGGTGCTACGTTTAATCACCAGGTTGAGGTGGTGACTGCTAGATGTGTCAGTGGACAAGGAACATTTTCTCTTTTGTAATTACCAGGTTATTCATGGCGTGTTTTATTACTATGCAAAGCCATTTTGCCTTCAGAGTTTCACTTGGATTTACTGATTTCTTTTTTAAAGAAAGGATCTCAACTGAATCACCACACTGTGGCTCATTGGCCAAATTTGGCCTGCTGCCTGTTTTTGTAAATAAAGTTTTATTGGAACACTGCCATGCTCATTTGTTTACATATTTTCTATGGCAACTTTTCCACTACAATGGCAGGATTGAGTGATTGTGACAGAAGCCATATGGCCCTGTAAAACCCCAAATATATATATATATATATTATTTGGTTCTTTGAGGAAAAAAAATTGCTGACCCTTGACCTAGGATGTATGTATTGTTTTTTCTCATTGCAGTGGTAGTGATTGTATAAAATTGGTGTTTATATATTTGGTGTTTATATATGTGGTGTTTATATGTAGCTTCTCTCGTACCCTATAATGTTATTCAAGGTATAATTGCTTTTAACATGGTTAAAATTGTGAAGTTTTTGCTTATGTCCCCAATATAAAGTATATCTAATTAGTGTTATACATGGTATACAAATTCATATTTTAAAAACAAAGCAATTGTAAAAATGTATAAGGAATAATAAACACCGAAGTACCCACAACACAGCATAGTTTAGGAAAAAGAAATTACCAGTATAGTTGAAGCCCTTCTGTGTATCAGTCTTCCTGTTTTTTCTATTCTTTCTTTCTCGTATCCTGAATTTTGTGTCTACTTTCATATACGTGATCTCAGTATAAGTTTGTTATAGCCATGTCTGAATAGCATATAGTTGTAAGAGATTTTGTAGTTTTTGTACATGAGCATATATGAAATCTTTTTTTTGCATTTTCATTTAACATTTTTTGAAGTTCTTGCTGCTCTGTTCCTTTTTAAATAGTATTTCATATGTATTACATAGTATTCCATTGTATGATTATAACACATTTTGCCTAGTCTTTCTGGATGGACATTTGGATTATTTTTGTAATTGTAAGCAATAGTGTTAAAACATAATTTACATGTCATTTTTATATGTATATGTGACAGTTTCTCCATAGCACACACTTGGGAATATAATTGCTGAATTGTAGGCTGTTCTCCTTTACAACCTACCTAGATATTTCCAAATTTCTCCCCAAAGCACCAATTTGTACTTGCACCAGCGGTATGTAAAAGTTTTCATTATCAGTGTTGTCCCATATAAATATAATGTCGGCCATACATGTAACTTAAATTTTTCTGGTGCCACATAAACAAAAAAGGAACAAGTCAATTGTAGTAATATGTTTTATTTAATGTAGTGTATCAAAAACAATTTCAATGAAAATAATGAGATTTCTATACTGCTTTTCTATTAAATCTTTGAAGTAATGTATATATTTTATAGTTAACAGTAAATCTCAATTTGGATTAGCCGTATTTCAAATTATTAGCAGCTACATGTGGCTAAGAATTAGCTACTCTTTAGCTACTGTGTGAGACAGCACAGTTCTGTGCCCTTGTCCACATTTGGTATTGAGTCTTTTTTCCCTTCACTCTGATGAGAGAGAAATGCTGTTTCATTGTGACTTTAGTTCTGTATCATACTAGTTTTCCTGTTTGGAAATGTGCTTTTTTTTCCTAGTGAGGGTAAACATTCTCACGTTTTTTTGGCGATTTGATTTTCTCTTTTTGTGTAATTGCTATTATTGTTTGCCCTATTTTCTATTTTCTGTTTGCTTTTTTCTTTTTTTAACATTTTTTTATTGTTATTCAAGTACAGTTTTCTGCCTTTTCCTCCCACTCCTCCCCACCACCCCAACCTTTCCCACCTCCCTCCCGTTTCCACCCCTCTGGTTTCTTCTTAATGACAAAATCTTGTAGGCATAAATATAGATTTATTTGGTGTTTGGTGTTTTCATTAATTGCTTTTAAGAGTTTTGAAGGATTAATTAGATGCTATATCTGTAAAATGACATACATTTTAACCTAAAGGTAATTTAAAAATAACTCCACAGATATTTGGATTGAAGTGAATACTTTGAAGCATAGAACAGTCTAACCTCGGTTCTTGAGTGTCTTGGTTCTTGAACAATTCGGTTCTCAACCACTTGCTCATGGAAAGAATGTCCTAGTTGTCTGAGAAAACTTTGAGTATCGATTCTTCCCCGACAGCCCTTTCATGCTGATACCTGTATGATTAGTCAGGCGTCTCTCAGGCGACAAAGGAGATTCGGTCTTCGAACAAATCGCGTGTCGAACAGTTTTCTGGGATGAATTGAGTTCGAGAACAGAGGTTCCACTGTACTTTAACAGAAATTTGGAGTGGGGGAGACGGGGCTTGTTTTATACTTAAGGTAAATAACCCTTTACATATACATATGTTTTTTTCTCCATGCAGTTCTCCCTTTTTTTCAGCTTAGTCTACTCCTAAATAATGGAGTAGACTCAATTATCACCAATATATAATATTTATAAAAATACATTAAAGGTGAAACTAGTAATATGAAGGCTTCTTTGGGTGCTATACTACTCTTTTCCTTAACCGTGAGCCCAAGGACCCCTAGGAAGAGCTAGACTGAATGGATTGTTGTCTAGACTCAAAGAGGCTTTCAAAAAGGTCTGTAGGGGTGGAGAGTTGATGATGCTTTGTGTGGAACATTTGGATAAACCAGGTGATAAATTTATTGATGTGCTTTCTGTCTGTAGTAAGTAGATGTAATTGGCTGGGTGCTTTAAATGTGAAGCACCAAAAGTAAAATTGCGGGAAATTAAGAACTGCTTGTGCTTAAATGTTACAGTAGATGACGGGGGTTAACCAGTATTCCAATAGATTTTTAGCTCTCTGCCAATTCAGTATTTTTTGTTAATGTTGGAATGGCTGACTAGGATATCCTTTCTTGAAGAAGCATCTTTCAGCATAATGTGTATTTTACTCAGTACCTGCTGGGTGCCAGTGTTAAAAGTTAGGGTAGGAGGGGAAATGGAAAGCCAAGATGTTAAAAGGAATATGGATAATTGTGTAGGACTGATGAGAAGGTGGGATGAAGGGTTGGGGGTGGCATTAAGAAGGAGCTGTTATTTCATAGCTTAGCTCAAAAGAACGTCGGACAAAATTGACCACGAGGTGGGAAATGAGCATGATGTACTTCTTGCACAAGGCCTATGCAGGGCAGATTAGAGAGGGAAGTTCCGCACTGGGCATTTTCTGCTTAATGTCATTTAGGGACTAGGAAACCACTACATCTTTTGGAGACAGTTAAGGCATGGTTTAGGGAAATCAAGCTGGTGGTAATGTTCAGGGTAGGTTGAAGCTTGAAGCAATGGGAGTTGAAGTCAGTTGAGCCCAAATAGGAGGCCATTAGATAATCCATCAATAGGAGTTGATGCTCAAAATAAGGCTGGAGGATAAGAGAGACACTTAGAAGGAGGATTTGATGGAACATACTAATGGTATGTAGTGGTCAGATTTATATATATAAGATTAATGGTTTCTAGTCCTTGTCACTAGAAGAGGGATGATGAATAAGTAGATTAATAGGTAGTTAATGGGAGTAGGTAGGTTGGGGTATGAAGGTGTTCAGTGTAGAGTGATTGCTGAAAGAGTGAGATTGGATCAGAGGGCAGATGCTGTGTTTTTGGTTGAAGGCTAATTACTGTTTTGGAGGGCCCACTTCCCTCTCGAATGTAGGAGACTGAAGGAAAAAGAATGTAGTGTGTTTCAATTGCTCGTGTTTTGAAAGTCAGCAGAAGTGTCGAGTTTCATTAAGGACAGGGTGATCAGCAGTGTGATCTACCACAAAGTACCTTATTTTGAGAATCCTGCTTTTTAGGACCAGATGATGTATGAGCTCATTCTACCAAGCAAGACATCAGTGTGCTTGTTGTTTTACCAGGAATACTGGTGATTTTCACACTGGTATGATTACGTATTACGTCATGACAGACATTCAATAGAAAGCATTCCGTATTATGTTGGTCATGATGTTACCAGTGTAAATAGGACTATTCCATGGGATCACGAGAAAAGCATTTTGGGGACCCACGCGAGGGAGGATGAAAGTGTAGTGGTAAGATTTATTGGAGTAGAAATAAAGGACTGCCCCTAGGTGTGTCCAGTGGCTCATCCATGACCAGGTGGTTCAGCTCTGTCCCACTGTGGAAGAAGTCAAGCCTTGTCTTCACCAAGCCCAGAATAAGGGACAGGGTCCAGAAATTCTGTGCCATTGACTTGGTGTTGGCAGGACATCCAAAGGTTTTGTAGTTCAGTTCAGCCTCTGTTTGCAGCTGTACTGCTGCTTCCAGGCCCACACTTGGGGGCTGGACTTGGAGCCAGGCTCTGCTGCAGTGGAGAGAGAGGACCTGAAGCAACAGGCAAATGGGTGCTACCCAGACAGACCTTTGTTAAGCTTGGATTATATTACTGGATTGGCCAAAAAGTCCATTACATATTTTCCATAAGATGGCTCTAGTAGTGCTTAGTTGTCTTTAACTTTACTTGAAACAATTTTATTAGATTGTATTATGACAACTGTCATATCAGCATGCATTAAAAAACAAAAACATCAAAATTGGTGAATTTTTGTGCAGCCATTTTAATATTGGAGATGGAAGAAAATATGCAACATTTTCAGCATATTATGCTTTCTTATTTCAAGAAAGATAAAAATGCAACTGAAATGTGTATGGAGAAGGTGCTATGACTGACCAAACATGTCAAAAGTGGTTTATGAAGTTTCTTAGCACTATTGATATTTTGACCAAATCTTTGCTTTGGGGCTCTCTTACGCATTGGAACATGTTTAGCAGCACCCCTGACCTCTACCTACTAGAAGCCAATAGCAGGAGATAGCTGACATACTCAAAATATCTAAGTCAATAAAGTTATTGGTGAAAATGAAAAATGAGTCTTTTATTTTATGGAAAAAAGTGTAATGGACTTTTTGGCCAACCCAATACCTCAGTTTTGGAGAGAGGCTTTCTTTCAAAGTAACCAGTCTCTTTTCCTAATTCTAGGGGGGCTCATGCTAGGTCCTCCTCCCCTCCAGTCTCCTACATCTTCCAGGACTCTGTATCCCTTATTCAGTCCAATCCTTTTCCCAGGCTAGGCACCTACCAGGAGCACGTGGTTATCTTTCCCCTTCCTCTCCTCCCCTCCCCCAAGGCACAAAATCTTTACCTTTCTCTTTTTCTCTCCTAAGCTACAAGGGCCCTTTTGCCTCTGTAACTTGTTTCCTGAGCCCATTTCTTCTACCTCTGTGACTTTCTAAATAAACTTTGTCTTACAGACTTAGCTCTGAATTCTTTCCTAGCCAAAACTCAAGTATCAAGGTTGCTGAACCAAGGTCCAGTCTAATGCCTGGTGCCCTCTTTCTGCGCCATGGAAGATTCACTTGTGGATCATAGGACTATAACTAAGCATTAGAGTTGAGTTCTGTTCCGCTTCACTAACTACTCATAAATACAGCACTAAAATGATTAGGCAATTAAACCTATAAATAAAATTTCTTTTGAAAGTCTCATGAGACCTATGCTGTCTGATAGTTTTCTTAATTTGCTTTTTATAATCTGGAACCATTTACGAGGGAGAAGAAAGAACAATGAGAAGTAAAAAATCATGTTGCCCTGAACTTACTGTCATAGCGGATTGGAAAACAGCTGGGTTTAGGAACAGCAGCTATTTATTCCTGGGCTTGTTTGCTGAACTAAAAAGGTGATATTTGTCAATATGTTTGAAATCAGTCTTGTAGTAGAACAATCAAGCAGAAAATCATGACGAAGTCCAAGGTATCTTTAGCCCTTGTTTCTTCATCCAGGTCGGTAGTCAGGTGCAGATAGGACGTGAACTCCGTGTGATTTTAGCACCATTAGCTGAAAAATTCACTGTTATGCTCCAAAGGGAAATTCTTTTACCTTAGAATATTAAGCAGGTAACCGGTGACATGTTCTTTACACAGACCTACAGTACTTTCAGGTTTTGCCTCACCCCTTTTTCCAAATCTATGAAGACCTGAAGTTTTTAATAGCCATGGAAGCAGTAAAAAGGAACAAACTTCTATAAACACACATAGATGGATCTCAGAAACATGCTAAGTGAAAGAAACCAGACACAAAGGAAGGAGTGCATACTGTGTGATTCTATTTACATGAAATTCTAGTAAAGGCAAAACTCTTCGACCTGCAGCACACCAGTGATTGCCTAAGTCTGGAGGTTGTGGCGAGATGGACTTCAGAGGGGAAGGAGAGAATTTTTTCTGGTGATAAAAATGTTCTGTATCTTTATTGTGGTGGTGGTTACACAAGGTTATATGTTGTCAGAACTCATCAAGCTGTATACATAAAATGGGTGCATATTATATGTAAAAGAACAGCAACTAAGGATCTTCAAGAACACTTGGACAGTATAATGGAACTTTATGGATTGGACTCTAATGTGAGGTTTTCATAGTGAATTGGCCTCCCCCACCCCCCCAGTAAAGCTGTTTAACATTAGTGATAGCCCTTGATGTGACTAAAGGAAGCAGTACATAAGGGATGGTAATTCCGATAAATGCAGTGATCTTATTATATTTGAAATACAAGCAAATATGTGTGTGTATGTATAAAATCAACTAAAATGTTCTGATAATATCTAGTTAAGTAAATTTTTTTTCCAGAAAGTCATTGAAAACATTTCAGAAATGAAAAAGCTAATAAAGAATATTTAAAAACAGTTGAGCCTAGTTGTAAAAACTTGAGAGTTCAAGATATTATCCATAGGATAATCATTCTCTAAACATCAGATGTTCTTTGGTTTGTCAACTTACATATGGATAGTTGATCCTGGCACATAAACTGTAACTTCTTTTCCATTTGAATACATTGGATTTTATTTATGTATTAGGTTGGTTATGGTAGAGTGTGAGGTATGCCTTGTGGCTTCTCATGGTAGTGATAGCTGATACTTTTAAAGCACTTTTCCATCAGGCACTGACCTTACACAGTTAACCTGCATTATCTTGTTTATTGACTGCAACAACTCTGAGATATGGGTGTTTTTTATTACTCATTTAGAAATAATTAGGTCAGAGTTAGACAGTGAGCGGTCGACCTGGCATTTGAACTCAAGTCTTTTGTGCTAAAGCTCATACCTTAAAACAAACAAACAAACAAAAAACTAAACAAGTCTTGAGAGGGAGAGTGGTGATTTAAAAGAGAGGGCATGACTTGGGGTTTCTGTAAATTCTGTGACTCCTGCTAAATGGATTTTTGATACCCAAGAATCTGGTGTTCCTACCTTTTTGACGTCCATGATGGGTCTGAGCTAATGGCCCTGGCGGCCATTGGGAATGAAGTTTCTGCCATTCCTCCAACATTCTGGCTCTTTGTCCTTTGAGTACCCTTTCTCCTGTTCTTCCTCATCCTCTCTCCTAACATCCTTAAGTCATTGTCTCAAGTTGGGTTCCTCTGGAAGGCCTCATGGGAACAATATCCCCTGAGTTCTTGTGTGTTTGTAGAGTTTGTTTACACTTTTTTGTACTTGAAAGTCAGTTGCTGGATGTAAAATTTGTGGTAAATATTTTCTTTCCTTGCATATCTTTTTTTTTTTTTTAATCTTCACCTACGGATATATTTATTGAGACAAAGAGAGAGAGAAAGAGAGGGAGAAGGAGAGGAACATCAGGCAGTTGTCTTCTGCAGGTACCCCAAGCAGAGATTGAACCTGCAGCTTTATGGTCTATGGGGCGTCGCTCCAACTAACTGAGCCACTCAGCCATGTCTTTCCTTGCATAGCTTAAATATCATTATTTGCTGACATAAAGCTTTGCCCTCAAAATTTGACAATCTGGTAGAGCCTGAATGCATATTAGTAGTCACAGTTCAGATATGCATGTAGTCTTAATTTTTATAACACAGTATACATAGCCAAATAGTGATGTTTTTGTTTTTTCTCATTAAATTTGCAGCTAAAACAAAATACCACTGATGACACAGCTGTTTTCCATTTTGTGACCTACCTTATCCCTATTGAAGGGCTAGGGTAGTGGTACTATTTCCCTAATTTGAAATTTCTAGCTACGCTTTTGAGTTAGAACAAAAACATTTAAATTATTCTCATATCTGGTAAGCCTTATTTATCATAAATTAATTTCACAAAATCTGTGACTTTGTTTTCATAATCTTTCTAGAGCTATACTTTTCAACCAGTAAGTACTATTTGTTAATGAGCAAGTATGTTTCCTTTAAATTTGTTTTGCCTTAGGTTTCTTCTTTTCTAAATACCATTTACTAACTGTAACTGGCTTTTTTTTTAAATTTAGAGAAACATCTTTCATGTTTTATAATGGAAAACAAAGAAAATAAAGTTAAGTTTATTTTGGTGATCTATTGAGTGGTCTGTACAGCTCAGTAAATATTTAACGGTTTAAAAAAATTAATACATGCACAGTTTAAAAAGTTGTATGAAAGTCTTATAACAAAGACAAATACTGCTCTCCAGAAAAAAACAATTTTTTTTGGTAATATCTGCGCGCTCTTCTGGTAATTGCATTGTCTTTAACAAAAATGCTTATACAACTATTTAATGATTTTTTAAAGTTAGATATTATCATTTAATTTTCTGCTATGGAACTTCAAAGGAATTTTCTGTTTTCTGGTTTTGCTGATGGGAAGTCCCATGGCATTGTGATTCTTGTTTTTGTCAGTGACTTTCTACCCTATTCTTGGCCCAAAAAGCTTTTTTTTTAATAAACAATTTTTAATTGTGGCTAGAAACACATAAAATTTAATAACCTCTTTTAAATGTACAGTAGTCTTAAGTATATTAACATTGTGCAACAGATCTCCAGAACTTTCGTTCTGCACACGGAAACTGCGCCCACTAAACAACAGCTTGCCTTCATGTGCTCCCCTCCGCCCTTGGTAGCCAGCCACCTTTCTACTTTGTGTTTCTAGGAATCCGACAACGTTAGATACCTAATGTAAGTGGAGCCAAACAACGTTTGTCTTTTTTGTGACTGACTTCATTTAACATGACATTCTCAAGGTTCATTCATGTTGTAGCATGCAACGTTTTCCTTCCTTTTTAAGGATGAATTCATTGTATGTATATACTGTACTTTGTTTTCATCATTCATTCATTACATTTGCATTCATCATCATACTTACCTGGCAGGGGAGATACCATGATCACATTTTCATTCATCATTTGCCATTGGACACTTGAGTTGCATTCTTGTCTTGGCTATTGTAAATAATGCTGCTGTGAATATCGGTGTGTGAATATCTCTTCTAGACATTTCAATTCTTTGGGGAGTGGGATTGCTGGATCATATGGTAATTCTACTTTTAATTTTTTGAGGAATCACTGTATTATCCCCAAAAGCTGAGTTCTGAACTTGTCTAGGAGTCTTTCATCACTTTTAATTGCTACTTGCATAATTAAACTGGGGATCCTTCCCTTCTGTTTTGTTAATTAATCACCATGTGTACATCTGTTTTACAACTCAAAAGATTTTTGATATCTTTACTCATTGATGGTGCCATCTTCTCTTTCCTAAGTTTTCATTGTTTGTTGTGTTCTTTAAAATAATCCCTTAACTAACATTTTGAATGGTGTATTAGGAGGGATGAGTGATAAATGGCTGTTTCATCTGTTTTGAACAAGAAAATCCTTTATTACGTGGGCTGATATATCAACATGAATGATTACTCTCACTAAAAAAGTATTCAGTAAAGAATTAGATACCATAGGGCATTTGTTTGGTATGCAGATCATTATTTAGCAATAATATAGAGACGTTTAAAAATACTGGATTTTGAGAAAATACTGAAACTTTAAATTTCATGTCTCGTGTTTTCTAGCACTTTTGAAGCTGTTCTTTCCTTTGTCCCTAAAAGCTTTCTTTTTTCTTTTGTTTTGAAAGTAATTTTAAGGAACTCTTAGTTTAGTAGGCAGATAAATTTAAATGAGTTGATCTTTTATTTGTAAGTGTTAGACCAGGCATCTGTTAAAACAGAAGTGACATTTATTTTGGCTAAACAGTTTCTGTTCTGCATATGTGTTTACAGAGCTTTTTCACACTCCATAAATTGAACAGAACAAGTACTCATATTTTTGGATTGACTAAGTTTTACTGTAAGATTTGTCAAAGAAATGGCTATTAATGACCATTAAATAGTAAGAGAAACCGGTGCAGAAATATTGTGTTCGAATGAAATTTTACTGAGACATTAATTTTTTTATCAGTGTATGCAACTTTTTGAACAGAATGAACATTTTCCTGCAGCATGAAAATTTAAGTTGATTCTTGTCATAAGGATCCATGTGCCTATTGTCAAGATTTAATGGACACTAACTTTTGCTATGTTTGCTTCTGACTGCTCTCAAAAAGAAAATGTTAGCAATTTTATCTAAGTATTATCACTCCATCTCTTTTTCCCTAGAAGTAATTTATGATCAAGTTGGTCTTTATAGTAGTTCTAGTTTTTATACTAGAGCATGTCTTTAATACTTTTGCTGTATGTTCACACATCTAAACTAATCTGTTGTTTTGTCAATTTTGTAATTTTACATCATAAATATCATCATACCTTATCCAGCTAGCTTTGTGTTTGAGATTTATTCATGGTGATAAATGTAGATTTAACCAATACTTTTAACTTCTGTAGAATGTTACATTGCATCAGCATCATTGTGTGCTTCTCCTTGTACATAAGTGGTAGTTTCTCTAGGGTGGGTACTCTATAAATGGACCATTCCACAGGAAGTTAATGTGCATCTTTACCAGCTGTTACTCTGAGTTTTCTGGTGTTCTTCTGGTCCCTGATTCTCTATGGGTGACCTGTTTTGTTTTGTTTTGTTTCCTCTGGGAATTTTCAGGGTTTTTTATCTTAACAGTATTTTGAAATTTCAGTTACCTTTTTGTTGTTGTGGTTCTACTTTTAGTTTTGCTAGACACTTTCAATCACTTATGTTTTAGTGCTGGGAAATTTTTCTGAATCATGTCTTCAATAAATTCTTCTTTTTGCTTTTCTTGTTCTTTCTGAAATATCTTAGTTCTACTCTGAACTGATCTTAAAACTTTCTTGTATTCTCTCCCATTTTGAGTCTCTTTATTTGGGGTGGGAATCTAATCTTTTGGGTTGTTTTTCCAACTTGATTTTGTCACCTTTTATTTTAAAAAGTCTGTCCTCATTTTAGTTCATAAGAGCACTTTCTTTTACTCTGAAAAACATTTTTATAACATCTCATTCTTTTGTCAAGAATGCAAAGCTTTATTTCTCTTGAGGGTTTATTTATTTATGCTACTCTGCACTGTTTTTTTCTTTCTGATTTGTGTTTTGATTTATTATGCTTCTCATGTTGGATGTTTTCCTTCAATGTCTGGTGATCTTTGCATGACTCTTCCTGTTGACGTTTGGAGGGTTTTTGTGAGTGGATGAGGACTGTCATTTGGTAGGCCTCCCTGGGTGTAGGGTGACCTGACCACACCATTTTGTTGAGTGTTCCTGGGTGTCAGCTGAAAGTACTTTCTCCGGTACTACCGGATTTCCTCAGAGAGTAGTAAAACTGTTGCCTGCCTGAGGTTTATAGAATTTCTGAAAGTTGAGTTGGGAAAGAAGGATGGAGGGTGTCAGCATTTATTATGCAAATTTATAGCTTACCTCTCTGGTTTTCAGTAAGGCTTCTTCCTATCGTGACTCTCAACTAAATCTGCTGTCTCTAAATCCAGAACCTTTGCAGTCCCGCCTTTTGAAAGTAAACTTCTGGTCTTTTGTCTTGTGTGGTAGTTTTAATACATATCTCAAATTCTTTTTTAATTTTCCTGTGTGAGAGGTTGGGTCTGTGTCCTCTACTCTAGAATGTGAACTGGCCTAGTGACTTGCTTGTAACTGACTGTAGCACCGGTGACACTCGGAAAAGGCCAGGTAGTTTCTGCCTGGTTCCCTTGGGACACTCCTCTGGGGACAGCCAGGTTCCCTGTGTTGAATGAGAAGTCTGGCTTCCCTGAGGTAGGCAAACCGGAGAGGCCACAGCAGGCTCTTCTCAGCTCAGCCAAGTCCCTGCGGAATTCCTAGCGGAACAGCTCCCCTCTACTGCCTATCACTAAATGAGTTTTCAGGTGAATACTTATTCCGCCAGCCAAAATCTGAGAAACTCCAGGTGGGAACTGCCCAGTTCAGCCTTACAATGAATGAGCCACTATAGATACATTATTATTATTAACTGAGGCCCATGTTTACTCAGGTTTGGTAGTTTTTTTGTTTTTTTTTTTTTACCTAACGACTTTTGTCTCTTCCAGTATCCCATTTAGGATTCCATTAAGTCTCCTTAGGACCCTTGTGACTGTGGGAGGTGCCCAAACTTGCCTTGTTTTTTAGGACCTTGATAATTTTGAGGAGTAGTGGTCAGGAGTTTTATAGAATACCTCTATTAGGATTTGTCTAATGCTTTCCTTAAGATTTGACTGGGGCTTGGGGGGAGAAGACCACAGAGATGAAGTGCTATTTTCGTCCTATTACAGCAAGAGGACTCACTGTGAACATGATTGTGACTGTTGATGTTGACATTGACCACCTGGCTGAGATCATGTGTGTCTGGTTTCTCCACTGTGCAGTTATTTACTCCTCTCCCCCCTTTTTGTGCTCTTTGGAAAGGGAGTCTCTCTGCCCAGTCTAAGGTATGGGAAATTAGGTCTACCTATTTAAATGTGGAGTACCTACCTAAATTATTTGGAATTTTTATGCAGTGGAGATGTGTCTGTTCGGTCCCATTCATTTATTTTAATCCAGGTGGACTCATGGGTATTGATTTTATACTTTGGGTTATAATTCAGTACTACTTTATTGTTTATTTTGTTGTTATTTTCGATCTACCATAGGCTAAGAGTGATGAATTAGGTTTGCTGTGTTTTTGGTTCTTTCTTCTAGTTATTACCTGCAATTTTTACTTATGGATTTTGGAATTGTGTTGTTTGGTTTATCATAACACTTAAGTTTTCTTTGTGGATTATGTTTCTTTTAAATTGGATATGCCCCGCCCCCTGAATATGACCTAAATTTGCTATGAATTTCTTGGCCATGATTTCTTTTTTTATTGCATTAGTTGCCCATATCTTTTTATCTTTCATGTTCAGCCTTTCTGGGTCTGCTTATTGTGGGTGAGTTTTAGAATGTAATATGTAGCCCTGGCCGCGTGGCTTCGTCGTCGGAGTGCCATCACCAGAGGTTTTTTGGTTCATCCTCCAGTCGGGGCTTGTACAGGAGGCAACTGATCGCTGTTTCTCCCTCACATTGATGTTCTCTCTCTCTCCCTTCCTGTCTCTCTCAAATTAATAAACATACTGGGTGAGAATTTAAAAATAAATGTAGCATGTAGATACATGGGGTCTGTTTTGGAAATTCTTGTTTTTAATAGGCGAGTTTATATTCATTAGCATGACACTGTCTTCTGAATTGTTTCTGCTGTCTCTTTTTAATGTTCGAAAATTTAAAATATTTTACTGTCTTTCCTCGGGTCATGTTTTTTCTTTCTGGGACTACACATTTTATAATTTCTGTATTTCTTTGACGGCTATCTTCATAATTATGCAATAAACTGAAATTCTATCTTAATGATATCTAAAAGATATGGCAATTAGTTTACTTCTCGTGTTTTCTACTTCGTCTTCTACCACCTGCTTTTGATTCTTTAATTACCTCTCTTTAGTTAATATATCTCTGCCATTTTATTTAACAACTCTAAAACAAATTGACCCTCTTTCCCTATGAAAGAAGAAATTCACACATACCTCCTATCTTTACCTTCATCTCTTTCCTATACCTTCCAGTAGTGTTAGTTATTTTATTATTTCCTCTTATGATTTATGTTTATCATCACTTTAGTCATTTATTTTTTTATTGTTTATTTTCCCAAGACTTTATTGATTTACTTCTTAGAGAGTGGGGAAGAGAGAGAAACATCAATGTGTGGTTGCTTATTGCCCACCCCCTACTAGGGACCTGGCTCGCAACCCAGGCTTGTATCCTGACTGGGAATTGAACCAGCGACATTTTGGTTCACAGGCTGGCACCCAGTTCACTGAGCCACACCAGCCAGGGCCCCGTTAGTCATTTCTTGTTTAGCTGAATTTGCTCTCTTAAAATACAACGACAAGATGCGTCTGGAAAAAGTCCCGCCAATGTTAATATAACGAGAACAGTTTGTGCAACATGGATGTAACTTGGCAGCCAAGGAGAGGGGACTGATATACGCATGCACGAACAGTGATGACTTCACTGTACTGCTCAGTGGGGGCAGTAGATGCCTTTGAATGAGTGTGTGTACTGTGGCCATTGCATTCAGAATGACTGAACAAGCAGAGCAACAAATCTGCATCAAATTTTGCGTTAAGCTTGAACATTCCACTGAGGAAACTATTTGGATGATTTAGAAGGCCACAGTTATGGGCAACTGGTGATTGGCAGCATCATCATGACAACATGCCTGCTCATGCATCAGGTCTCTTGCAGGGTTTTTTGGCGACACATCAGATCACCCAGGTGACTCAGCCCCGCTACAGCCCAGATTTGGCACTCTGCAACTTCTGGCTTTTCCTAAAACTAAAATCAGCTTTGAAAGGGAAGAGATTTCAGACTGTGATGAGGTTCAGGAATATACGACAGGGCAGCTGATGGCGATTGGGAGAACTGGGTGAGGTCTCGAGTTGCCTACTTTGAAGAGGACTGAGGCATCATTGTCCTATGTACAGTGTTTCTTGTATCTTCTTCAATAAATGTCTCTTTTCATATTATATGGCTGATACCTTCTGGACAGACTGTGTGTGTGTGTAAAATAAAGGGCCTAGGAGAATGAAATTACATTCTTGCATGTGTGGAGGAAAACTTTTTCTCTGTCCCTCTGTGTTCAGTGATTAGAGGTCTTGTGAAGTAAACTGAAGTAAAAATGTAGACAACAAAGAAAAAAGATGAAGTTTATTTGTGTATGTACATGGGATCTCAAATAGGTAGTTAGAATTTAGAGTTTATATGCCACTTTAATGAGGAAGGGGAAGGAGGGGAGAGGTACTTATGGAGAAACAAAAGACAAATAAATAGGTCTTTAGGAGAGTGGGTGGGGATCTTCTGGTAATGTTTGATTTCTTAATCTCAGTACTGACTCTCATCTCAGGTAACAGCAGTCAATCTCCCCTGTTAATGAAAGCGTTCCTTGAAGGGGGATTTTTGTTCCATTCAGTTCTTTTTGAAAACTGCTTTTTAGGTAGTAAGGGTAGTAGAGTTCAGAAGAAGCCTCTTTCCGTGTCTGTTGCTTTTTCTTTAAATTTTTTTTATTGCTTTTAGAGAGAGGGTGAGGTAAGGAGGAAGAGCGACACACACACACACACACACACACACACACACATCCCAGCCCCCCCCCCCCCCCCGCTGCTCCACTCATCTGTGCTTTATTGGTTGATTCCTGAATATGCCCTGACCAGGGATTGAAGCCACAGCCTTTGCGTGTGGGGATGACGCTCCAGCCAATGTAGCTACCGGGCCAGGGCCATTTGATTTTTCAAATGGCTTCAACTCAAAATAATTTTCATGCCACTGTGATATAATTTGCATCTGCTCATATGTTTGAAAGGACAACAGTTTAGTTTGATTTAAAACACTTGTGTCATGCTTTGCTTCCTTGAAGTGTGACACTGCTCCACTTCCCTCTGCATTCAGCACTTTGGACGGCTGAAAGTAGCCTGATAGGGCCTATTCCTTTCCTGCTTTAAATGGCTGTATTTAGGAGGGCATGGAGGAGAGTGAGGAACTGACTTTCCAGGATTCTTTATTTACCTTTAAAATATAATATTCAATAGCTTAAATATATTGTGCTATTTTCCCTGTAACCTAAGTTGTAAATATGTTTTCCCCGAATTCTTAGTAGACTTGGTTGTATATTTCATCCTGTAGATGAGGTTTTATCATTAGCCTCAGCACTGATTTGCTGAAGGTCTGGCCTGTGCATTGTAGAATGTTTTTTATAGCCTTCCTGGCCTCTCGTAGATTCCAGTACTACCCATGCCAGTTGTGACAATTAAAAAATGTCTCTAAACATTGCCAGATGTCCTCTGGGGACTGGTTGAGAACCACTGCTATAGATTTACTCTGTTCTATTCTTGGAAATATGCAAGTTATTTTTCTCTGGCTGGGTGGCTCAGCTGATTGGCATGTCGTCCCGTATACCGAATGGTTGAGGTCCGATCTCTGGTTGGGGTGTGTACTGGAGGTAGCACCTGATCAATGTTTCTCTCACCAATGTTTTGTTTTTCTCTTTCTCCCTTCCTCTCTCTCTGAAATCAATTAAAAAACGAAAAAGAAAGAAAACCCATATCCTCAGTTGAGGATTTAAAAAAAAGGAAGTTTTTTTCCCCCCCAGAATAAATTATGCACAAAGATTTTTCTCTTTTGATTTGTTATTGTGAATTACATTACTGATTTTCCAAATGTATAACCATTTTTCTATTTATTATAGAGGATCATTTAAAATTTGCCGATATTCTTTAATCTTTTAAAATAATAATATAGTATTTATGCACAATTTGGGTTATTTAAGATAACTTCTCAGAAGTAGAGTACTGGGTCAGAGTTCTAATTATTATATAATCTTGTTATTTTTAGAATACATTTCTAAGCTATCCTAGCTGTGATTGTCAGAATCACAGGTGGAGAGATTTTCCACACCAGTTTATGATCCTTGCCAAAACAAAGGTTGATATAAAGTGTTCTACTTAACTGGGGCTTACCTGTTACTTAATAAATAAATAAATGTTTAAGAAAATGCAGACAATTGTAACTGAATAAAATTTTTTAAAAAAATTAAAAAAATAAATAAATGTTTAATTTTGAAATAATCTCAGATTTATAGAAAAGTTACAAGCTAGTACACAGTCCCCATATAATCTTCTAACCTGGTTTTCTTAATTACAATGGGTTATTTGTCTAAACTAAGAAACCAATATTGATACTAATCTACTGACTAAACTCCAGACTCTGTTTGGATTTCACTAGTTTTTTTATTAACTCTTTTTCTGTGCCAGGACCCAATCTGGGTACCATATTATATTTAGTTCCCTTGCTTTTTGAGTCTCCAAATGTTTATGTAACTATTTGGATTTTAAAGAAAAAAAAAGTTTTTAATGCATTAACCACATAAGCCTTGAGATGAGAATGTGCCAGTACTAGGCTAATCTGCTTTGGTTTGAATCCTGACTGGCCATTTAAATTGTGTTATCTGGGTATACTAGATATTTCAGTTTTCTCAATTGTAAAATCAGAATATTAATAGTACTAACTTTTCTAAATGGCTATTTGATGTAAATGATAGAGTACACATCAATCTCTTAATATAAAGCCTGGCATATGGAGCTCACAAAAAACCCTAAGCATTATTATTATTGCTATTTATGTTACTTTTTAATCAAAAGAACAGAAACCTCTAGAGAAAGAAATCTTGTCCATGGGCCTAAATCATCTGACACCACCTCAACCTTTTGACAGGAAGCAGATGGGATGGACAGATTGTGTTCCTTTTAAGCAAGGCTTGCCAAAGTCCATGTGGCTCCTCTAAGAAAGTATGCCAGCCGTAGAAAGGAGAGGGGGAATTTTGCAGTGTCTGAATGTCTTTTGAAATTTTATGATTTGCTTTGTCTAAAGATTTTTGCCTGAAGGTTCCTTTAGAATTGTTTGCTTTTTTGATGTTTGTTTTTCGAAAGGGTAGAATTTAAACGAGGTAATATTTGTAAAGCATTTAAACAGTGCCTGCCACAGAACAGGCACTGTGGAAGTATTTCCTAATTCCTCAGTGCCTCAAACAAGATAAAAACATATTATGATCACCTGTTATAATGAGTCTCTGGAGCAAAAATTAATTGAAATAATAAGTAGTGAAAGGACCATAGCCCCCTCAGATTGGTAGTCACCTGGTTGTCTCTGAAGGGGCTTGGTTTCTGACCAGACCTCTGCAGTCTGCTCCATTGTGCTGTTGAGATGGATTCAAGCAGCTAAAGGTTCCTGCCTTTGGTCAAAGGGCTGGTAAAAATGCGAGTAGTATCTGCATTTGTACTTACGAGGGATAGATTTTGTTAAATATCCTTCCACTGTGATTGTACCAGTTTATCGAAAGTATCAGCAGTGTGTGTTTCTGCATAATCTCATTGTGAAGATGATTACCAAACCCTTTGATCTTTGCCAGTCTGATACATGAAATGGATACCTCAGTGTAGTCTTAATTTTCATTTCTCTTATGAATATGAGGCTGGGCATAGTTTAAGATCCATTTACGGGGGCGGGGGGGTGGTCCATTGTTCTATCATCTTGGTCATTTTCTTACTGATTTATAGGATCTTTTTATACATTAGGAAGATTAGCTTATGGTATGAAATGCAGTTCCTTAAATCATATCATGTAGTGTGCTGTTGTTTTACTTTAGGCTTCTTTAATTTAGTTTTTTAAATTAAACACTGACATAGGTTAAAGAACAAAATAGTTCTACAAGCTCCTCCTCCTCTTGGAAAACATGCACCAGAATCAACCCTTTTGAACTCTTTAAGTTTCTGATTCCAATGGGATTTATCTTCAGATCTCTAAATCATGTGCTTCTTGTTTTGTTTTGTTTTTTAAGTTTTAGGAATCATTTATCCCATCACTGAAGGTGAGACTTGGCACTTTCACTCCACTGCCTCAGACATACACCCACACTGTTCCTGTTCTTGCTCATCTTATGAAGATAGGATTACTTTTTATTTCCTGTACAGTTACTTGTTTTCATTGGAGTTAAAGTTTTGTTTAATGTTTGATTCAACCCCAGATTTTCCCTCACCTGTCATTCTGTTTTGTGAGCTTTTGTATGAAACCGTTTTCTCTCCCTGGAAACTTACAGGATCTTACCCTTATCCCCAGTGTTCTAAGTTTTTATAGTGTGCCTTTGTAAATGTCTCTTCTTATCCATTGTGCTTGGCATGGGGGCGGGGGGGGGGGGCGCTTTCAGTCTTGAAATTTATGTACCTTTTGTTTAAAATTTTCTTATATTTAAAAAAATTATTTTTAAAAGTTTTCTGTGTTTTCTTATTTCTGTTTTTTGGCTCTTGAACCTCCTGAGTCGATCCTGTCCTGTATTACCATCTCTGTCTGGTACTCTGATTTCTGGGGTTTCCTGCAACTTTTATCTTCCCAGCTTTCTCTTCCGTGATTATGTTTTTTCTTTACAGGACCTCTTTTGTTTCTCTGAATGTTCTGTTTTTTCTTTTTAAAAAAGCGGGCATTGAATAGCTGTTTGGAAGCTCTCTGACTGTCGTGGGATTCTTGGCTGTGAGGGTCACTGCAGGGTAGTTTTAATTTGGCTGACCTATTCTTTTTTATTTAATTTTTTTTTTTTTTTTTGAGTAACCTCCAATGTTAGTACCTTTAAATCTTCCCTGTAGGATTCTTAAGAGTATAAAGACTCTTCTCATCTTTTGTGTAGAGGATATAAATTTGATTGCCAGCATTTTAGGAACCAAGTGTGTGGAAAACAGTATGTAAACTTTCACTTAATTTTGTGTTTCAAGTCTAGTTTCCAGTGCTCATCCCTGCTTGATATCCTCCAGTTCCAAAAATCCTGTTTACTTTCTTCAGAAATAAGCCTTCATCTTTTTGGCAGTGAGGGAGGTGGTATTCATTCATTCAAGCTACACTTAACCTGAGAATTCTGGGGAGCCAACTACTACTTCAGTAGGCTCTCATTTGTTCCTCTTGTTCGTAGATCCAGTTTCACTTCCACTCCTAGAAGTACCGCCAAAGCCTGTACCTTTTGGTGCAGACTGCAATTTTAACTAGGTTACTTCTTTCTTTCTTCACAACTGGCTTAGGGTGTATTTTTTTAATCCTCATCCGAGGACATGGTTCTTCAAAATTGATTTTAGAGAGAGAGGAAGGGAGAGAGAAAGGGATGTGAGAGAAAACATTGATCGATGGCCTCTTGTAAGCACGGAGACCAGGATTGAACCTGCAACCTTTTGGTGCATGGGACATTGCTCCAACCTTCCAAGCCCCCGGACAGAGCACAGCTGGCTCAGGTTTTGGTTGTTTGTTTTTTATCCTCACTGGAGGACATGCTTATTGATTTTAAGAGAGGGGAAGAGGGAAGAAGGGAGAGTGGGAGAGAAACATTGATGGGTCTCAGGAATTGAACCTGAGACCTTTCGGTTAACTGGACCATGCTCTAACCAACTGAGCCACACCAGCCAGGACCAAGTGACTTAGGTTTTAAACTTAGTATTCCACTAAGTTAGAGGTCTTAGTTCTTTTGCCTCCCAGCTTCACAATTTCATTGCTGTCTTTTCCACTCCAATTAATTTTATCTTTATGGAATTAAAAGCCCCTTATCACGGTTGAGTGGGATTTCAGAACAGAAGAGAAACAAACGCTTATATTCAGACCTTCATCTTTAACTGGAAGTCCTTTATACAAATCATTAAATATTTTTATTCATTCAAAGATAAGCTTGGATCAGGTAAGACTAAATTCTTGGCCTAATTTATGGCTGTTGTTTTTCATCAGTGTTTGCTGTTAAAAAGTTCTTTGAGAATCTGATGAACATTTTGAACTCCCTTTGAGGGGAACAATGTACACAATAAATACATGCAGTATTGTGTATATTTTGTATTTCAGAATTTGTGTCCCGTCACTCCTAGAGGTGCTTTCTACTGGAGTGTTTTCCCCTATTTCGTCAAGTCATTCTTCAAGGCAGGTAGTGCCCCGCAGCAGGGAGAGGCGTTGAGTTCCTTTGCATAGAAAGTAACACTAAGCTTTCCTGAAACATAACCATGCCAAATTAGTGACTCCTTCCTTTAAAAGCAAAAATGTAAAATGTAAATTTGGTAAATAATAAAAATATAACAAGCAAGCTTAGTTTTGTTTAAGTTTCAGTAAGAAGACTGGTTTGAATAAGAGGTTAAAATTGAAACGTGGCTCCGTATGACATAAGTACATACATTTAGAGTGTTATAAATATTAACATTTAATATAAGGCTTTTCATAAAGTATTATACGTAATTGTCTTGTGTTAGTCTTGTGTTAGAGACACTTCTAGGAGTTTAGAAAGATGATAAATAATTTCTTTGATGGAGAAGTTTGTAAGATTTTATATAAGAGGACATGCTTGACTTTTTTATAATTTCTTTCCCCTTTGGGGGACTCTATCCTTTATGACTACTACCCCTCAGTACTGACTTACAGGGGGCAGAGAGCATTCAGCTTACCCTTCAATGTCCTTTCTAGAACATGGGCATGAGACTTCTCCCCCTTAACTTGATGTAATGAAGAGTTAAGAACTTTTAAACTTCATTGAAGAGAGAAAATCCAAAAGGAGATAAACACCGAGCACAATAACCAAATGCATAATCTAGTCTCTGCCTTGTCTTCTGGGAAGCACGGCTGCTTTTTTGTAGTGCCACTCCTGGATTGCTGTCATGTGGACACCACGTGAGTAGCATCCCTTACCCCACGTTTCATTCCCGGATGCTGACCTCCCTGGAAGTCTTTCTCTGAGAGATTGAGGCTTTTCTGTGATAAAGAGGGGATGAGTTGTGTTTTTTTTTGTTTTTTGTTTTTTGCCTGAAGCTTCCTTTTTCAGTACAATACAAGAATGTCTGTTTCATTCATGGAATTTACTGCACTTCTAGGGGAGATAAGGTTTTCTGGCCATTTAACTTTATCACATTTATTGGAGGTGGAGGTGTTGCTTTTTAAACAACGTCTCTCAGACCAATTTAAAAATATCTTTTGACATTTATTCAATACTCGTTTTTGGCACTGCGATAAAGAAACATAAATTACTATTTTGGGAAATAGCAGGGCCATTAATTATGCAAGGTGTCATGTGCTAAGTGCTACATGGGCGGAAAAGAAGTGTTAGTGAAGTTCAGTAGAGCGCCATGGGGAAAGGATTTCTGGGAAAGTTAAGATCCACATCTGCAGAGGTGTAGGTTAGTTAAGGAGGGAGGGCAAGATTTAAAAGTAGTTCAGTGTCCCAATTATGGTAGACAAAATGGTCCTGTTCTTGATTTTAGGTTATATTAGAATCAGTTACTACAGATGTTTAGTATAATGTTTTTTTCACTCTTACATTTATAACTCAGTTGTTTGAAAAAATGAAGCTATATTCTTTGTTGACCTGTTAAGTGTTTTCCACTGTGTTGTTAGTTGTCTTTTCATTGCTTTTTTATTTATCAATTTTGAGAGGCAGAAAAGGGGGGTGGGGGGGAGAGAGGGAGAGAGAGAAACAAACGTCGATTTGTGGTTCCATGTAATTTATGCATTCATTGGTTGATTCCCGTGTTATCAGGACAAAGTTCTAACCAACTGACCAACCTGGCAAAGGCCTTGCTTCCTTTATAGATGTGAAATACAGTTGTGCTTAATTGTAGATTGAGGACAGCTTTTTGAAGTATGTCCCTCTTGCAGTGCAGTTACTGAGAAGAGATCAGCCAGTCTGCCAGCAAAAGCAAGGGACCTAAAACTTTAAAGTCAAAGGAAATTTTTTTAAAGCTTAAGATAATTTTTCTTTGTGAGAAAGTTGTGTCATTAAAATAATTAACTAAATGCACTATATTTAGTGTTTTTAGGAATAGTAGAATTTTATCCATTGAATCTTATTTGGGTGTTTTATAATTGGAGATTAACATACTTTTTTCTTCTTCAGCAACTATGAATCTAGTTCTTTAGATGGGTGAAGTTCTTATTCCTTAGATATTTGTAAGGGGCAAGAGAAAAAAGTGTCTGTGGTACGGATCCATTTGACCTAAGGAGTGTAAGTGATTTCAAGTGAACGAAAAGGAGATTTAGAAAAGTGAACTTGAAATTCAATTTTGCAGTTGTTTTAATTATATGGCGATGAGCAGTGTTAATATTTTTTGAATGTGTGTAGTTGCATATATTTGACCTTATTTTGAACATTGTAGCAATATTTCAGCTTGAGTACTTGAACAGCCTTAAAAATTGCTTTTAACTGAAATTTGACTTGTTATATGTGAAGGTTGTCCAGCCTCCACCCTCATCTCCTTTCAGATTTTGTTTGTAACCAAACTCAAAGGTATTAGTGTTTTATGTGGAGGCTTATTCCAGTGAAAAATATCAACTATAGATACAGGTCTAAATCTTGGGCTCTAGAAGAACAAACTCTTCTAGATTTGTTCTTCTCCGTGAAAAGCACAGTTCTCAGTTGGGTTAGCTACTTGCTCAGGCAAGAAGGGGATTTAGTTCCCAAATCCATGATTCTAAGGTAAGTAGATAATGGACATCTCAGAAGGAAATGATGTTATTCTTAGGGTTTCAGTGCTTCTGCTGCCCCTCGAAATGCTGTGTGCACACATGCACACACCAGCCACACCAAATTAACTGGGCTCTTACTCTTCCTTGGTTTTTGTATATGCTGACTGATTCTTTTTCCTGCTTTTATTGTTCAAGTTTCAGCTTAGGCTTTTTCAAAAACTTCAGGAAATTTTTAACCACATAAGGCTGTTTTTTGATATCTCTTCTTGGCATACCTGTACTTATTCTATTGTATCCCATATCACAAGGTACCTTCATTAATTATGCATTGGTCTTTTTTTTTTTTTTTAAGTAAAGACAGCTTTAAATATAATTGGCATATAATATTTTATTAGTTTCAGGTATATCTGTACACTGGCTTTTATCTCCCCCTGGGCTGTAATTTCCTTTAGGAAAAGGGGCATCTTGTTTGTAGTACCCGACACAGTGCCTGGGGTAGTAGGCACTCAGAAAATACTTGAATGAGTGACTTTTGTACTATTGTTATATGTACTTCTAAATTAATTAGAAAGTATTCCAAAGTGTGAATACTTTATTGCTATATTTTATGCACTGACTATACATGACAAATTTTTAGAATTGTTCCAAAACAGAATGCTATATAAACACCTGAAACTTTTTAAGTGATTTTTAAAATGTGATTAAAGTGACTTAGGCAAATCACTTAAATAAAAAAGATAGTAGTACTCACTCTTTCCAGGTATGAGAACCCATATTAAAATTTTTTTCCAGATTCTTAACTTTATATTTCAATTAACTATGTACCATTGATTAAGAAAGTAACTAGTAGCATGCTACTGTGGGTTCAGTAACGTGTTTTTCTCAAAGAAGGCAATGGAAAAAGACACGTGTAGAGAATATTGTTTATTCAGTCTGTAGTCCATGCTTGCTATTGGCTATATTCTCAGACTTGTAAAAACTCTGAGGCCCACAGAGTTGTATAGACCAGGGATCTCTAAAGTGGGTTTGCAGGACCATCCATTAGTATTAATAATTTAAAAATTAGAACTTCTGTTTATTGTCTTTCATCTTGAAAAAGGGAAATTACATTTGGTACAGTGATTGACACTGGCTTCCCCACACTGTTAGTATGTCAGATGGGCTGGTTAGCGAGCCTCAGGAAGGGTAGAATTTTCACTTCCTTATTTGTAGACAATACTGTTGTAGCACAGTGAGATTTACATGTGATGACATTGATTTCCAAATGATCTAGTTTTAACCAAAGTGTCTTAAAAAAGTGAGAAAGTAACTGAAAGACTTGTACCAAAAAATCAGATTATGATTATAATAAAGCACATAGAAGCACACAACATAAAAAATGTTAGAACTAATCCCAGTATAAGTTCTTATGTTGTAGAAACTGTGATATAGTCAGATCTTTGAGCTTATCAAAGAGGATTATTTGAAATATAGTTCTATATTTACTATTGTACCTTGCCTAAGTGTACAGTGTGGCTTGACATATATAGCATGAAATTATATTAGCAAGGCATTTTAAAAATGCATTCTGAGGATAAAAACTTACCCTTACGAGTTTTCCCCACAGAGATATTTGAAAAGCCATACAGTATTCAAGACACTACTTTACAAAATTTTATTCAATTTAATTAGAAATATTTACAGGGCCTTTTGAGGTTTCTTATTGAGTAGTAAAAGATGGAATTACTACCACTGGGGAAAACACTTATTTTTCCTGTCTTGGTAAAAATGACTGAAATAATACATGGAATGTATGGCAGAAAATAAAGATTCATTTGAAGCATGAGTAGTAAACATTGCTAATTTGAAGACATTAATATCAGAACAGTTACACATTGTAAAATATTTGCTTTCAGGTTGATTAAAGTATAGTTGTATATAACACCATCTTCCCCTTAGTATTTGCTAAGCTGTGTTTCAGTGATACTGGTTTTTTTGGTAGGGAGGAGTGAATAGTAAAAAGCAAATAGAAAAATGGTGATAGAAAAATGTATGTTCTCAGCATAAATGGCTTCTCTAACTTCTCTAATAAAGACAGCCTTTTTTTTCTTTTTCTTTTTTCATTTTCTTTCTTTTTTTTTTTGAGACAGTCTTTTATGGAAGAAGAACCATAGTCACTTAAGGTGAAAATCCTCACTGCATCACTATAGGCAAATTACAGCTGCAAAGAAATTGAACCAGGAGTTCACAGAAAGCTGTTAGAGTATCAGTAATGTAGTCTAGTTCATTTTATAAAAACAAGACCTTTCAAATATTGTGTTATTTAAAGTGTTTATAAATGAGATGAGAAGTGACCAAAAAAGTGCATTTTAGCACTTAGGGGTTTGTTGATTATCTCATAGCAAAAAGTTATTTGCTTTTGAAGAGTTATGGAACTTAAGAGTTGATAATTCTGCCCTGGCTGGTATGGCTTAGTGGATTGAACATGGGAACCAAAGGGTCGCGGGTTCAATTCCCAGTCAGAGCACATGCCTGTGTTTTGGGCCAGGTCCCCAGTAGGGGGTACGCGAGAGGCAAGCACACATTGAGGTTTCTCTCCCTCTCTTTCTTCCCTTCCCTTCTCTGTAAAAATTAATTTTTAAGTTTAAAAAAAGAGTTGCTAATTCCTCAGCAGTATGCAAATATTTTGGATAAAAGAAAATATCCAAACACACTTTTAATCTTTTCACTTAAGATAAAGGTTACTTTTTAAGAAAGTAATTATTTTAAAGAAAATGGTGTTAGCCAAAAAAATTTTTTTTTGGAAAATAACTGTTTGGAAATGGTTTTGTGATTTTTGTTGGGAAGAAAGATCATCTAAGCCCTGGTCGGTGTGGCTGTGTTGCAGCGTCGCCATGTAAATGGAACGGTCCCGGGTTTGATCAGGGCACATGACTGGTCAGGGCACATGCCTGGGTTGTGGGTTCCATGGGTTCCTGATTGGGGCGCATAGGAGAGAGGCAGCGGAGCAGCATTTCTCTCCCACTCTCTCTCCTCCTCTTCCCCTGTCTCTTAAAATCAATAAGCATGTCCTCGGGTGAGGATTAAAAAAAAGGTCATCTATATTAGCAAATATGTATAGTTAAGTACTGGAGAATTTAGGTATACGATGTGACGGACGTGGGTGTTCATTTTATTACAGTTAGTTAAATTTATACATTATACATACTCATATGTATGATATTTTATGATGTTTTAAAAATTAAATCATCATGGGACAACCCCAACTTTAAAATGAGATCAGTTTGGATTTTTAAAATATATATCAATTTGCAAAAGAATGCGTCCCTGATACATCCAGCTGGTGACCTAAACTCAGTCAGTTAGATACTCATTCCCTAGACTTTGAATCTTGAGGAAGTAACTTGGCAGAGAGGAAACAGAAAGGTAGGGATCACTGCTACATGAGCATCATCAAGCGAGCAAGGCTGCTGGTGTAACTTTGACAGTGTTTGGCGGCCCAGCCTGAGGGGCTTTGTCTCCCTGACCTGGTTTTCCTTGCTGGCCATCCAGGCCCTCTCTGATTCTGAGGGTTCTCTGTAGCTCTGTTGAAGACCCCTTCCCACCTTTCTTTATTACCAAATTAAAAACAACCTGAAAATAGAAATTTCTAAATGAGGAGTTCTTAGGAATTTCAAACCTATTTGTTGAAATGTAAAAAAGCGGCATCTTAATTTCAAGAATATCAAGATGATGGAAAGGACAACATATTTTTTTTTCATAACTGGTAGATGGGATCGAAAACTGGTTTGATAAATATAGTTGACAATTTAGATTTATTTGTACTTAGGTGTGTTTGTAAGTTGTCTTTTTTTTTTTCAGGTGAAATAGCTATTAAAAACAAAAATGTAAATTAAAATGTACTTAGAACTAGGCTTTTAAATCATTTCTCACTGTACTAAATGAGCATGTTCAAAAGTAAGCATATTCTATCATATTGTTCTCAGTATAAAATATAATTTTATATTACACTTGAATGAATAGTAATTTTTATATATTTTAAAATTTTTACCCTTTCAAAAATTTTTACATTTTTATATACAATTTATTAGCGCAGTGTTATATATAAAAAAGTATTAAATTTCTATAATGCTTAAATATTCTACATATAGGGTGGTTCATCAGCGTTTTACAAGTAGCAATATATAATTGTATTGTAAAGTTAGGTAAATAATCATAGCTGAAAATACCTCACAAAGATACCTAGATCCAAATGAAAGTAATTGATCTAGACTAGATTCTCTCAAGATGTGATTCTTCTTCAGTCTCCAGCATGCTTTTTTGAAGGTTCTATCCAAGATCTAATCAGGGGAAAAAATCTTTGGGTATGGGGATGAGGCTATGGAATCTTCATTTTGAGCAAATAACAGCAGCATACATTTAATGGTGTATATTACTATGTTTCAAGTACTGTTCTAAGCACTGTACATTAACTCATTCTTCATGGCAACCCTGTGGAGTGGAGGTGCTATTGTTATTATTCCCACTTGACAGGGAAGGAATTCAGGGTACAACTGACTAAGAAACTTACTCAAGGTCACACACCTAGTGAGTGTTTGGGCCAGATTATATGTAGGAAACATACCAGGGCGTGGATGTAGTGGTTTGGAGAACCACTACTCTAGTCCAAGCCATTTGAAATTGGAAAAGCTTTATTCTACAATAATAGTGTACTTGGGAGGGAGGGTGATGCAATGTAGTACTTTACAGTTACGTCTCTGGGTTTTAAGTCTTTGTCAGCCAGCATTGAGTAAAAGGTGTCCTGATGCTACTTCATGGATTATAAAACTCTGCTATATATATTCCTTAGCACATCAAAAAGTTTGTGTTTGGTTTTAACAGATTCCCAAGTAATAGATTTCAGTCAATTCAAGTCAGGTTTTCAATTTGATATATAGTATAAACTTGATGAAACCAAATATTTATAGAATGGAGATTTTATGTCTTAATTGAATTTTGCGGTTGGCTTCAGGATCACAAGTGGGCGGGAATCTGGATCACAATATTTGCTTTTGGAAGCCTTTGTAAAACATACTGGCATACTTTTTTATTGAACAAGATGTTGTACCATTCTGAATTGTCTTATACAGGGTCTGGCACAAATAATGGATCCTTTTTTATTACAAAAATTTTCATTATAAAATCATAAACACATAACTATGTAACATAACAATACCATACTCAAGCACACCATAATTTTAGGTGAACTTTACAAATTAAAACTATAAATTATTACATCCATATAATTATTACCCTACCAACCATACTCAAGCAGGCGTTACTTCTGCTGGACCATGTATATTGAATCCTAAAATTATCTTAAAGTTGGGTTTAAAAAAAAAAAACGCATAACCAGGTTTTGTTTCTTGGTTTTCCTTTCTCCTACAACAGTGGGTCTCAACTCACTGCAATATGAGGCACCAGAGAGGCTTTTAAAAATACTGATATCTGGGTCTCACCCCCAGAGATTTCTGATTTAATTGGTCTGATGATTATAATGTGCTAGGATTGAGAATCCATTGTTCTAGAAAAAGGCTGTGCAGGGAAATTATTTTTCCCTATTGTTCCAGTAAATTCGGGTAATGCTGAAAAATATATTTGTATAGGAGTTACTAGAGAATAGGTGGGATATTGTAGATGAATCTTCTACCAGAATTAAATATATAATACCTATATATTTTTTCTTTCAGATTCATTACTAAACATGGGTGCGTTTTTGGATAAACCCAAAACCGAGAAACATAATGCTCACGGGGCTGGGAACGGTGTACGGTACGGCCTGAGCAGCATGCAGGGCTGGAGAGTGGAGATGGAAGATGCACACACAGCTGTTGTAGGTATTCCTCACGGCTTGGAAGACTGGTCATTTTTTGCAGTTTATGATGGTCATGCTGGATCCCGAGTGGCAAACTACTGCTCAACGCATTTATTAGAACACATCACTAATAATGAAGACTTCAGAGCAGCTGGAAAATCAGGATCTGCTCTTGAGCCTTCAGTGGAAAATGTCAAGAATGGTATCAGAACTGGCTTTTTGAAAATTGATGAATATATGCGTAACTTTTCAGACCTCAGAAATGGAATGGACAGGAGCGGTTCAACGGCAGTGGGAGTTATGATTTCACCTAAGCATGTCTACTTTATCAACTGTGGTGACTCGCGTGCTGTTCTGTATAGGAATGGACAAGTCTGCTTTTCTACCCAGGATCACAAACCTTGCAATCCAAGGGAGAAGGAGCGAATCCAAAATGCAGGAGGCAGCGTAATGATACAACGCGTTAATGGTTCATTAGCAGTGTCTCGTGCTCTGGGGGACTATGATTACAAGTGTGTTGATGGCAAGGGCCCAACAGAACAACTAGTTTCTCCAGAGCCTGAGGTTTATGAACTTTTAAGAGCAGAAGAGGATGAATTTATCATCTTGGCTTGTGATGGGATCTGGGATGTTATGAGTAATGAGGAGCTCTGTGAATTTGTTAAATCTAGGCTTGAGGTATCTGATGACCTGGAAAATGTGTGCAATTGGGTAGTGGACACTTGTTTACATAAGGTATGTAAGTCTTTTTGTTATAATTGAAATGCCCTATTAATATTGAAAAGACATGGTAAGTAAAATGAAGCAAACTTAAATTTAAAAATTTTTTTAATATTTTCATTAGAGAAGACCTGTATATTTTTTAATTATTTTCTTTACCAGAATGAAACTTCTTTTTTTTTCCATTCTCATTTGCCTCAACCTTCTGAATTGAAAATTAGGTTGAATAAATTTCCTTGGTATTTGTTTTTTTAAGTACCTTATGGCTTGTTGCTATGGCAGAGCTTCTACACAAATGACTTAAAAAGTTCTGAACATTGGCGATAGTGGTCTTAAGCCTGTGTATGAAGCAGTTTGATAAAATATGTACATAGTGTTATTCTGTACTAGCTATACAAAAGGTCAGGCGCCACATAAAAAATTGGAAGATACACCAGAAACTTAAGTTAGGTAAAGTTCTTTGATTTAGTTTTGAGCCTCCTAACAGGTAAGATAAAAACAAATACAAGTATGAGTTGTATGTTTCTTACTGTCTAGTAAAAGACACTTTCTCCTAGCAGTAAAATCTGAAAGAGTTTACATGTGACTCTCGTGTAAGTGCTAAACGACATGGTGGTTGACAGCATACTTTTGTAGATTGTGTCAAAATTCTTTTCATGTACTTAGATGTTTTTATCATCACTGATTTTTTAAAAATGCTAATAGAAAATGTATTCCTGTGGATTTAGATTTATATTTGTAAAATTCTAGGAATCTTAACTTGATACAGTAATCGGAAAAAGAAATCCAGACAGGTAACTAGCAATTCCCTTTGATGCCTTTAAACTATTTAGTAGCTCCAAGTAGGGTTTTTAAGTTCTATATCATAATCAGTTGAAATATAAATGGCCTGATCAATGCCTGGAATATGCAAATGTTCTATGATTCTGATTAAAAAGATATCAAGACAAAACTAAATTTTTGATTACATGAAATAAAGATGTTGACTTATTTATTCTCTCAACAGTAGAACCATTCTGTTTCCCCACCATGTAAGTTGCTGTAGACGGTATAGACATAGCCAAAAAGTTTCTCAAGAAGGATCTCTGAGTCCGTGGTAATGCCCAGGTTTTGGTGAAGTATCTACTTCTTTTCCAGAGAAAGGGAAGCATCAACTTCAAAAAGAAAAAAATTACGGGCTGTTCTTTCTAGCCGCAGCTTTTTTCTAAAAGGATTTTTAATGATGGGACCTCTAGCTCTTCTGATTTTTTAAGCACATGGAATTTTTTTTTAATTGCTCTGGATGAGTTAAGTGTAGAGTATTGGTTGTCAGTGATTGAATAGTAAGTGGCTCTAAACATGTCTTTCTCTTTGAACTCTGAATGGAGAGATTCTGACCTACAGCTTTTTGAGACAAAAGCAAGCATATGTTTTTTGTCTGATTAGCAAATGAAAACAGGATTTTCCTTGATTATAAAAATAATAGATGTTCGTTACTAGTACACAAACCCAGATAATACAGAATATATAAAAAACACAAAATTTTGCTAAAGTCGGCCAATTGTATTGTTGTGGTATGTATATTTCCAGTCTTTTTGGCCTGCCTCTGAATGTTTATATTTTTTATAAAAATGAGCTCATTACACTTGTTATTTTACAATCTACTTTTTTTTCAACAGTATATTGTCGAGAAATCTCCATGTGTATAAGTATAGATCTAAATCATTTTTCATGGTTACACAACATTGTTTTGAGTGAATGTCATGTAGTTTTGAGAGAATAACCAAGAATCTATGAGATCTGTACTTCGAAGGAAAGGAGTTCGTATTGTGGGTAAACTCCACTCTTCCTTCCATTGCAAGGGTGTTAGTTTTCAGGAGTTTTGACCCCACCCTTCTGAATATGAGGTTTAAATGATTCTGGTGGCATGATAACTTTTACTTTAAAGTATTTAAATATGCCAGTTGATTGTTTTAAAAGATTCTAGACAGAGTTCTAGAATCTCAGAAATCATAAATGATAGTAATGGACAAGAGGTTGGAATATGTGGTTTAATTTTAGTGGAAGTTGATCATCATACTTCCTCTGAATGAACCTGCATTCAAATTGAAATCAGTTTTGAGATGCTTAGTTAACTGTTTTGCATTGAGACATAGACTTAAGAACAACTCTGTGTCAACTTTTGGGGTTAGGTAAACCTTATCCATTCCTATTTTTCTAACTACATACTTTTGTCACTCCACTTGTGTTGTAAAACCAAGGGTTAGCAGTTTTATAAAACAATTTGAGTAAAATAGAATATGATTGCTTTGAATTTAGTTTGAAAGATTGAATATAAATTTTAAAATCCATGGAAAGCACTTAGACCAGTGCTTAGCACTTAGCGATTGCTCAGTAGGTGTTAGTTGCTCAGTAGGAATAGATCCAATTTTTAAGTAGATGTTTTCCTGATAATATATTTAAATGAAGTGTTAATATTTTCTAGCACTTCTAACACTTGTCATGCCCTAATAGTTTACAAGCACTTTTATATGTTAACTTGTGAAATCTAGGGAGATTGTGATAATCATCATAATCACAATAGTATCAACAAATTACTGCTTTCTGTGAGCCAAATGCCATTCTAAGCACTTTACACTTTTTAGAACTCATTTAATTTTCACAAACATCAAAGGTGTAGGTAGCATTATTATTGTTTTTGATAATCATTTTTCAGGGTTTCCATTTTGCAATATGAAGCTATAAATGGGATGAACAGATACATCCTATCAGGTGGAAAACTGAGTATGCAAGAATGATTTGCATAAAACTAAAAAAGGAAGAATCTTTTTCAATTACTGTGTTAAAAATTACTGAAACACATTCATACTTAGTGTTCGGGGAAAGACATCTTTGTGTAGAAATAGAAGCACCATTATTCAAATCACACATGCTCAGGTGTAAATGTAAATTATTTCTTTTAAATATCTTAGGATACTGAAACTCTTGAAACTATCATTCATTTCCAACTGATAGGATGTATGTTTTATAACTTAACTAAGAAATCAAATAGAAATTATTTATATATATGGGTGGATGGATAGATGGATGGATAGACAGATGGGTAAGGAAAGGCTAAGCTAAGCAATGCTTGTGCTATTGTTACCGCAATAGAAAACGGCTAGAAGAAACAGGGATTTCTAAAAATATGAGGTATTCTGTTTATTCATAAAATTGCTTTAAAAAGCATTAGTGTTCCAATGAATCTTGAACTCAAATGTCTGTGGTATAAAGTTTTGGCTTGATCTGAACTTAATCCTGATTAAATCCTGATTCTTGTGAAAGATTGTTCTTTTTATTTTTGTAATTTGCAACCGTAATGTGCATGTGTGCATGTTAATACAGCCAGTGCAGCATTTCTAACGTTAATCATTATGAAAGTTTTGATGAGTTTAATTAAGGAATGAAAATAGTTAAGGCCAATTTGGAAATCCTGATCCTTCCCCTTGCTCCAGCCAATATCAAGAATCTGATAATATACTTAAGATGTTTCTGATAATATACTTAGGGCAGTCCTCCTGGGTGCTGTCACCACTGCCCCCTCCATTTCACATGAGAGTCTGTGGAGGGAGTTAACTTTTTTTAAGTCCTCCTAAGACCTGATCTCCCCTGTCTTCAAACTTTGCTCCATTGATTTTAGGAGGTGGTGGCAGAAACTCGTCCAGGCCTACTTGTCTTTGTGGCTGTGTCATGTGGGCTCTGAAAAGGTAGCAAGTCTGAACCAAACAAAGCCTGCCTGCATTCTTGTCATAATGCCTGAAAAGACCTAGAATGGGTGTAGCCTTGGCTTTTTGGGGGGGGGGGGGGGTTGACAAACTCCACTATCAGATAAAATAACCTACCGCCTCCATTGACTTAATTTGTTTTTTAGAATGGTGAATAGAAAAAGATGTGTGGGGGGTGGTTAGCTCAAATAGTTCTTTGGAATGAAAATGAATGTTGAATATATACATTCTGGGTGATAAACTGTAGTTGCTTAATGTAATTCTTTCGAAGTAAACAGAAAGTTAGTAGACTATAAAATGTAATTATTTCTTGTCCTTTCTTCGATATACAGGGAAGTCGAGACAACATGAGTATTGTACTAGTTTGCTTTTCAAACGCCCCCAAGGTCTCAGATGAAGCAGTGAGAAAAGATGCAGAGTTGGATAAATACTTGGAATCACGGGTTGAAGGTAAGAATGCTTTTTTTTTTTTTTTTTTAATTTAGAAGGGAAGGAAAACTGTTCTTCTTAATTTCCATCTGCCTAAGATTTACTGTCACATCTTGGACCAATGTGTGGGGATGTATTGGCACAGAGAAAACAAATGTGTCTGTTGTGCCACCAAAGAGAAACATATTTTGAAAATAGTCTGGTAAAGCTTACCTTTTCTTTCTTGCCCTGATTACATTTTTAATAGTAAGTGTAGAATTCAGTGAAATTTTCCTAAAGTTATCATGCACACCAAGTGTTGTAATTCCACCAACACTGATTTTTCCCCCGAGTTAATTGTAAGAATTATCATATGTTTTCATCATACTGACAGAATTAACATTGGTGATATGAATTACTTAATTTTTTTTACTTTTTATTTTGCGATAATTTTAACCTTAAAAGTTGCGAAAATATTATAGAGAGCTCTCATGTACGTGTAGTACCTAGATGACCCATTTGTTTACATTATAACTTATTGTAATCATCTTTCTACATACTCCGTAACATACACTTTAGTTCTCTCTCTCTCTACCTCTGTCTCCCCCACCTCCCCTAGTTGGTTCAATTTTCTGATCCACTTGAGAGTAAGTTGCAGGTAAGATATCTCTGTACTCCCTAATACAAAAAGGACAATCTCTACATAACTATAGTACAGACATCAAAATTAGGAAGTTAACATTGATATCATACTACCACTTAGTCCATAGATTCCCATTAACATTTCCCTAGTTATTCCAGTAGTGCTTGCTGTCGGATCTAGTCCAGGGCATGTGCTGCATTTTGCTGCCGAGCCTCTTCAGTCTCCTTCCACATGAAAAAGTTGTATTGTGTGTATGTTTTTACTGACCGTGCTATTTTCAGTAGTACAGGTGAGTTGCTTTGTAGAATGTCCTCAGTGTGGGTTGCCTGATATTTGTTCTTCATATGATTTAGGTTATACATTGACAGAAATATTCTAGAAGTGATGCTAGGGTCTTCATGCGTCATATCAGGAGGCTCATGATATGGTAATCTTAACTTTCATCACTTCTTGAGATGTCTTTCAGGTTCCTCCATTAAAAAGTTAATAAGTATGTTTGTTATGCTTATTAATAAGTATTCAGTAGGGAGATACTTGAGATTATGTTAATGAAAGCAGTTCCTTACTTTCTGGCATATTCTAGGTTCATTTTGTATTTCCCTACACCAGCCCTTAAATAAGCCACTTTGTCAATGACCTCTTTCTCTTTTTTAAAATTTTCTTTTTATGTGGGGATTGGGATTTGTGCATTAGTTGTGCTGTTGGGGTGTTTCTGTTCCTATGTCCTCACAAAGAATAGAGGCACACACACACATTTATGTCTGTATTTCACCTAACTTCTTTCTTCTTTTTTCCCTTTGTTCCTTTTTTCCTCCCTTCCTTCCTCCTCCCCTTCCTTCCTTCCTTCATCTGTCTGTCCCACCAATAATTTCCCAAGTCCTGTGTAGTACTGCAGAGTTCATTTTAGTTTTCTCTTATCATATATTTTACTCCCTTCTACAGTGGTTCCTACTACTATTCAAATAAATCTTCCGTCACACTAACAGCTTGGACAACCCATGCTGGGCCCCGCTGCTGTCACCACTGTCTTCTCCACCCCCGGGAGTTTACCTTGCTTGGCTTTGTCTGAAGTTTTGGAGGCTAAAAATCCATTTTTCAGGAATGAGAGAGGGGGGAAGCTTTATCTTTAATGTAATTGCTGATATATTTGTGTGATCTGCCATCCTATTTGTTTTCTTACGTCCCATCTATTTTTTTCTCCTTTCTTGCCTTTTGAATTAGTCAGCATTTTCTATTTTAGTTTGTCCCTGCATTTGCTTATTAATTGTGCATTCTTTTAAAAATTCAATTAGTGGTTACCCTGATAAATTGAGAATGCATTAGAGATTGTGACAATGTCCCCAACTTAATGCTACTTTTGGATTTTCTATGTGCTGTTTTTTAGATATAAAATTACCTTTTATGAAGTTAAATCAGTCTTGTTTTCCTTGGTGTCATTCTTACAAAGTTCTTTCCTCAGTTCAAGGTTACATATTGACCTCTATTTTCTCCCAAAACTTTTATGGCTTGGCTTTTTTAAAAAATAGGAATTACATTTGAATGGTAATTATTGGCTTGTTGATTTTGGCCTCCTATGAGTCATGTGTTGGATATAGTAGCTATAGTAATTGGTGAGTTTTCAAATGTGTACTTACCATAGAAAAACTACATTCTTTTGCAGATTGGGTGGGGCAGATTTCTTGATGGAGTTTGTATTTTAATAGAGATCAATAATATTTTTCTTAAGTAGAAAAAAAGTAAAGTAGTAAGCAGGGAGTAATAGGAATACTGGTTAGGAAGGTCTCTGTGAGGAAAGGTATTTGAAGGAGGTAATTTACATGGGAGAGAATGGCTGTCCTGGGGGAAGAGCCTTCCAGGCCAAGGGAGCAGCAGAGACTAAAGAGGGAATGTACTTAGAGAGAGCGGCTGGGTTAGAAGGAGTGGGTAGAAAAGTGGAAGACTAAGAATGGTTGCTAGGAAACAGATTATGTATTGAGTTGGCCAAAATGTTCATTTGTTTTTTCCCCATTAAATGGCTCCATTAGCACTTAGTTGTCTTTAACTTCATTCAAAACCATCTTGTTAAATTGTTTTCTGACAGCTGCCACATCAGCGTGCATTAAAACAAACAAACATCAAAATTGGTAAATTTTTGTATAGCCATTTATATGTTGAAGATGGAGAAAATAAGCAACATTTTTTGCAATTATACTTTATTATTTCAAGAAAGGTAAAAATGAAACTGAAACGCAAAAAAAGATTTATGCAGTATATGGAGAGGGTGTTGTGACTGATGGAACATGTCAAAAGTCATTTGTGAAGTTTTGTGCTGGAGATTTCTCGCTGGACCATGTTCCACAATCAAGTGGAGCAGTTGAACGTGATACCAACAAATTAAGACATTAGTTGATAGCAGTCAACGTTGTACCATGTGGGGGATAGCCAACGTACTCAAAATATCCAAATCAACAAAGTTATTGTTGAAAATAAAAAATGTGTCTTTTATTTTACTGAAAAAAACTAAACAGACTTTTTGGCCAACCCAGTAGAGTCCTGTAGACCAAAATGAGGACTTTGGACTTTATTCAAATGGGGATGGGAAGTTACTGGAGGATTTTGAGCACAAGAGTGACTTGATCTGAATTTTTCAAAGGATCTCTGTGGAGAAGAGATTGTAAAGAGGGGACGAGAGGGAAAGCCAAGAGATCGATTGGAATCATGCATTCTTGTAGGTGACGGACTACAGTGGTGCAGTAGCACTGGTGGGGGGGGGTGGAAACTCGTTTGTTAGTGAAGTGCTAGACTGAAGTGGTTCTCAGGGGCAATTTTTGTCCTCCAAGGGACATGTGGGTAATCAGTGTCTGATGACATTTTTTGGTGTCATAACTCAGGGGGTGCCACTGGCATCTGGTGAGTAGAAGTCAGGGGTGTTGCTTAATGATCTCCATAGGATAGCATCCACACCAAAAAATTGGCTGTTCTAAAATATCAGTAGTGCTGAGGTTGAGAAACTTGCTCTGTGGAGATACAGTGTAAGGTAGAAAAATTACAGTCCTGCGTTCATAAAGCTCGCAGTCTGTACTAGACATTGTATGCAGTGGGCGTATGTGGCAGTGTACCCAGTGCCAGCTTGTGAGAAAGTGACGTACAAAGTTAAAGAATAAAAGTTACCCATACTTTTAAAAGGGTTGTTGGTTGGTTTGGCATAAAAAGTGTTCAAACCAAGGGAAAAGTATATATGAAGATCTAGAAGTAGGAGAAGGCTTCTTTGAACAGAGCCTTTGGAGATGGTAGAGCCTTTGGAGCGGGACAGAATTGAATGGGAGTGTGAAAGTTAAGTCTCGGTGAGGGGTTTGTGACACACGGTTCAACAGTTTGTATTTTACATCTTGAGAGCTGCTGAGGACATTGCTCTCTGTTGTCTTGCTAGAAAGTTGCTGTTGTCTGGTTTTTGCGGAGTTTCTATCTTGGTACTGGCCAAATAATCATCTTTTAAAAATCTGTTTTCCATAAATTATAAACATAAATGGAACATGTAAGTCCTGGCTGGTGTAGCTCAGTAGATTGAGCGCGGGCTGCGAATCAAAGGGTCTCCAGTTCAATTCCCAGCCAGGGCACATACCTGGGTTGTGGGCCAGGTCCCCAGTGGGGGGCGTGTGAGAGGCAACCACACATTGATGTTTCTCTCCCTCTTTTTCTCCCTCCCTCCCTCCCTCTCTCTCTAAAGATAAATAAATAAAATTTTAAAAACATATTTAAAAAATAAAAAATGGAACATGTAAAATGTTTGATTTTGTTCTAAGCATTAGCAAGTTCTGAATTCTCCTTTTCTATTTTAAATAAATTAAATAACTACTTAGGTGTCAAAAAACCTGTAAGACTTTTTATTTACTCTCCTTCAAATTTTTATCCATCCATTTCTTTTATTTTTCTATAATAGTATTAATACATTTCATATTATTTTTAGATAAAATTAGATCAAAAATCTCTTTTCCATGTAGCTGTGCTATGTTCATAGGCATAATTTTTAGTGATTTTAAAGCATTTCACTAGTGACTGGCTATACCAAAAATTTCCCTTTATTTTTAGACATTTAATTTGTTCCAGATTTTGCTTTTATGAGTAAAGCTACAATGAGTTACATGTATGCAAATAACTTTTTATATTACCTTTTTTTTTTTCATGTGATAGCAAGGTAAGTTTACTATTTATATTTTAACATAGGTACTACCAAATAGTAACTCATTTTACCTCTCTGTGAATACTAAGTTACCACATTAATTTAGGAACTTTCTTTTAAAACCTACAGAAATTATGGAGAAGTCTGGTGAGGAAGGAATGCCTGATCTTGCCCATGTCATGCGCATCTTGTCTGCAGAAAATATCCCAAATTTGCCTCCTGGGGGAGGTCTTGCTGGCAAGTAAGTAGAACAAAAAGAACTAATTTTGAGTTTGTTTATAATGAATAATTAAATAATTTTGGGTAAGCAGTACATCAGTTACCCAAAGATGAAACGGGTTGATGGTTCTTTCACTAGAGTAGAATTCTAAAATTTTATCCCAAAGAGATTTTTTTAAAGGAATTATTTATCATACTCTGAGGATGAAGGTCCTAAATCTTTCCATGGTAATTGAGAGCAACTGTATTATGCAGATCAAATTCTGAGTGCAGTGTAGAGACTGTTCTTGGCAGTTTGTGTGGCAGTTAATTTTTGTTACGTCAGAGATGCAGTATTATTTTAAATACTCAGGAGTTTAATCATTGTAATTAATAAAACTAAAGCATTTTTTTTCAGGCGCAATGTTATTGAAGCTGTTTATAGTAGACTGAATCCACATAGAGAAAGTGATGGGGTAAGTTTTGTTTTATTTCTTAAGCATTTTAATAATTTTATAATATAAATATTACTAGATACGAATATATTCACATGATGAAATCCATAATAAGTTATTACTGCTTTTCATTTTAAGGAGTCAGTTAAAGTTTAAGGAACTGTATTGAAATGGAGGTAGAGGTGAAGTTCTATTTTATAGGTAGGTTTGCTGTTACTTAATGGGTATCAAATACCTTTTTGTTCGAGCTATGCTTACTTTTTCCCTGTTTGTCTGCCTTCTCTTCTCCTTCTCCCTAAATCTTAATTTTGAGGCAAGGAACGTGCTTTTAAAAATCTTAATTTCTCGCCCTGGCTGGATATAGCATCCCCATACACCAAGGCTGCGGGTGTGATCCCTATTCAGGACATATACATAAATCAGCTAGTGAATGTATAAATAAGTGGAACAACAAACTGATGTCTCTCTCCTTTCTTCCTTCCCTTTTCTCTAAAAATCATTCAACAAAATGATTAAATATCTCAGTTTTTCCTTTGGCAGGCTTTTATCATCACTAGGAGTTAGCGATAGTGAATGAGTTGTGATTTTACTTATTTTTAAAATTTTATTTATTGATTTTATTTACTTATTTTTAGAGAGAGAGGAAGGGGGAGAGAAAGAAAGGGAGAGAAGCATCAAAAGTGTGCTAGCCTCTTGTGCACCCCCCAACTGGGGCCTTGGCTAGAGCTCACATGTGTGCTCTGACTGGGAATTGACCCTTTGTTTTGTGGGCTGGCTGTTTATTGATTTTAGAGAGACATCAATTTGTTGTTCCTCTTATTGATGCATTCGTTGGTTGATTCTTGTATGTGCCCTGACTGGGGAAGGAACCCACAACCTTGGTATGTTGTGGCGATGCTCTAACCAACCACCCTGCTTCCCCGGCCAGGGTGAATGGGTTGTTATTTTAATGTCCAGACTTCTCACTGCCCCTGTGTACCCAGGTGGGCATCTGAGGGTAATTCTCTTTCTGATCTTACTGTGCTGTGGGTTTATGTGTTTAACCGACATCATCGTTTTTCCTTGTGCCCTCTTGTGTCTCACAGAGCAGAGCTCTTTATCCCTTTACCTTCCTTTGAAATACTGATAAGCTGTCAACCACTCTAGTTTTTGTTTGTCTGTCTGTCTGTTTTATGGTTTGTTTTATTTTAGGATTAGTTACCAGGAGACAAAATAATGTCTTTTTTTAAAAATTGCCCTAAATTTGAAAATCAGTAATTCGAATAAGTATTTTCTCACAGTATTTTTAAGTTTTTGAACATCTAAAAATGAATAACTGAATTTTTAACATGTATGCTTCAAAGAATTAAGGGAACAAAACTTAGTAATGAAACTTGTTGAAAGAAATACACTTGCCCTCAAGTCTTGAGCTCCTCTTGTCAGGTCTTGAGAGAGACATCAGCCACTGGTAGTAATTATGTATCATCTCAATTGCGTTATTTTCCAGGGTTCATTATTGCACAGCAATATCACGATTTTTTTTTTCTTCACAAGAAAGCGTACTGTCAGGGAAAATCTTACAGTTAATTCATTTAATGGGTTGAACATAAGTGATACTATATATTGATAAAAGAATTTGTGTCTTGGTCTACAGTAGTGATTCTCAGTCTTTCTTTGTGGTGGTTACCTCAGAATATTAAGAATTATATCCAAAGCTGTGAAAATTAATTTTAAAATAAGGATATATCATGTGATACATTTAGAGAATTCTGAATCAGACAATTGATAGGACGTTGGCATAACTAAAAACAGGTAATTGGGAGGTGGAGTGAAGAGTGTCTTACCTCTTCAGCAAGATTATAGGTTCCCCATAGCACCCACCACCATGGTTAGAAGAAGTAAGCCCTCAAAAGTTAGTTGTTGATTCATTTATTAGCCATAGAAGTACTTCTTTTTCTCAGGTATTTGAACTGCAACCCCAGTTTGTAATCTTAAAAAAATTATTATACCTTGCTGAATTTCTTGCTCTCTCAAAAAGTTGTCTTTGTCTCCAAACAAGATTTTTACACTAAATTTCTGTTTAACATATGCCAAGGATTTCTAAACTTTTTTAAAAATAGAAAATACGTTTATATATAGCTTTATAGATAGTATAAATAGGTAACCGAACCTTGAAGCTGAGAGGAAGTGCTCAGGATATGAAACTTGCTCGAAGTATTATTATTACATGACTATTATATGACTGTGTAGTATGGTTATTATATGAATTAAGGAGATGCATATTTGATTACCTTTAGATATAAGCATTCTGTTTATACCAGCAGATCAAACTTCAACAAGTCTACTATGTAATGAATCGATGTAGGGAGAAGACTGGGAAACAAGGCGCGGGCGGTCCCATCCCTACTCTAAATGCAGCTTGCAATGTAGATATAAGTGCACAAGAGTTAAGTAATAATATTTCACATCATTTAGTAAAGAATCAAGAGAAATGACAGTCTAGACTGTGACTTAATTGCCATGTGACTTGTATAAGGACTGCTGGGAAAATCAGATTTTCAGAGAAAAGATAGGCTTTGAGGAATGATTTGCGTGGCAGAAATGAGAGGAGGAGGAGGATAGATAGCTCAAGCAGTGGAGTGGCCAAGAACAAAATATAAACTGTGTTTGAAAGAAGTGATGTGATTTTGAGTGGAATACAGAACTGCTATGGTGAAAAACAAGAATTCAGGATATCAGAGTATTTTCAGAGAGACTTGGAGAAGACTTTTGAACTTTTATATTTTAGATTAAGGTGCCAAAGGAATATCTGGTATTTTAATCTCTTAGAAACATGTGCAGTATTTGATGAAAGATGCTGGACGTTAGGTAGCTGTGAAATAATTGCAGAGATCAGATGATGTGTATAAATTCATTATCAGTAGATAGATACATGGATTAGAGAATTCCCTCTTTGCTATGAAAATTAGCTTGCAGCTCAGGGACTTATTTTGGGAAACATTCTTTCAGAATGATGATAACCTTAGAAAAATGTTGAACTATAATTACAAGTAGTAGAAATGTACTAAAAAATACAAAAGAAACAGAACAAATGAAGGAGTTACAGATGTTTAGTTAAATTATTAGCTCTTGACCTACTGTAGCAGTGAGTTAGGCACAGATGTGCTCCACACATGCGTCTCAGCTTAGATCTGTGCCGGGTGGAAGATGCTGCCAGGAAGTATAGCGGGGCAGGAGCCAGTAGTTAACTTGCAGAATAGGAAAGACTAAAAGTGTGGTAGGAACTCAAAGGAGATGACAGTTGGGATGTATTATAAAAATTAAGCTTTTAAAAATAATAACTTCACCGGGGTGGGGGGAGGGAAGGGGAGAAAAGGCATACAACTGTAATTGAGTAACAATAAAAAATAAATTTAAAAAAATGGGAAAAAAAAATAATAACTTCTAAGAATAATACGAGTCAGAGTGAATCAGAGATACATTTAGATTCCTAAAGTGTCTACTTTATATCATAGATAGAATTGTTCCGATGTAAGTGCCTATAAGCAATACCTTTAGAAATAGGGATTCGTTCATTTTTCTTTATTAAAAAAAACATTTTGGTCAATATTTCAAAAAGCTGAGTTGAATATAAGTAAGAAATTAAATTATTAAAATATATTAAGAAAGCTCACTATTTAGGGTAATCTTATTAAGTTCACTAAATTTATTAGTTCAACTTTTTGGAATGCAAGCAATATTGATGTTTTCCCAACTTTTAAAATCAAAGTCTGTGGAAAAAGAGTCTTGAAGGAATTCTTAATCAAGGAGTTCATGATTCCCCCAAAAGTTTTTGCAAGTATATTTATGTGTGTTCAAACATATTTAAAATAATTTTTTTTTCCTGAATCCTCACCCAAGGATTTTATTACCTTTAGAGAAAGAGGGAGGGAGAGAGAGAAATGTCAATGTGAGAGAAACGTAGATCGGTTGTCTCCCGAAGTACGTGCCCTGACAGGGGTTCTGTGCCCTGATTGGAAATCGCACCTGCAACCCGTAGGTTACGGGACAACGTTCCAACCAACTGAGCCACACTGGCCAGGGCATACATAGTTTTTAAATTATTATTTTGTCTACAATTTTCGTAAGTTCCTCAAAGGAGTCGGACCCTGAAAGAATAATCGCCTACAAGACCAAAAAGAATCAAAGTGCATTTTGGCCCTAAGGTTTTCTTATATTAGGCAGAGCTCTTAGTTCACCCCCCTTTTCTTCTTCTAAAATGCTAGTTTGTGGCCTTCTTTTATTTTTTTCTTCTGTCCATGTCCATGAACTAGTTTGTGTTTTATAACTAGAATATAAATTCTGTGAGATCTGAGACTTCATCTGATTTACTTAAGGCTATAATCCCAGCACCTACAGCAGTACCTGGCAGATGGTGAGAGCTCAGTAAATACTTGTTAAATAAGAAATATTGCCTCCCTTTCTTTCTTACTCCCTTCTCCTCTCTCTGAAAATAAATAAATAAATAAATAAATAAATAAATAAATAAATAAATAAATAAAATCTTAAAAAAAAAATAGTAAAGCTCTGGCTGTTGTGGCTCAGTGGATTGAGCGCTGGCCTGTTAACTGAAGGGTCACCCATTGGATTTCTAGTTAGGGCACATGCCTGGGTTGTGGGCCAGGTCCCCAGTTGGGGGCGTGCGAGAGGCAATTGATTGATGTTTCTCTTGCCTATCAGCGTTTCTCTCTTTTTATTTCTTCCTCCCTTCCCCTCTCTCTGAAAATAAATAAATAAATAAATATTTCAAAGAAATATTTCTATTCATTTCTAGTACTTGCTTGCTAAGAGTACCCTTCAGTCATATGTTTAAAAAATAATTTGAGGTTGCTAATTGGTATAAAAGTGTATTTTCAGAGCTTTATGTTTTCCATGGGAAAATGTTAAATTCTTCCCTCATAGAGGACTTCTAATGCTTTTAAATTAGTATACCACTGATCAAGTAGCTGTATAAGTAAGAACTTGTATTTACTTACCTTCTCTGTGCCAAGTCCTTTACATGCATACATATATACACATATAAAATTATAGGCAATCTCCATAACACCCTTTTTGTATAAGACTAAGAATCAGTGAGATGAAGTAGCTTGCCCGGGTCGCAAAGCTACATAAATCACGTAGCCAGATTTGAATCTAAGAGTAACTCCCCAAACTTCTCTTCACTTCTCTTCTCTTTCATGCTGCCTCTCTAAGCTTTTTCGAGATTACATAAATTTCTGTACCCCACCTCTCTGTATCACCCAAGAAAAATCATTTCCTGTTTTTTTGTGAATCTCATGTTTAATAGTCTTAAGATACTCTGTTTTTAATGAGGAATATTTTATAAAGTTGTTGAAAGTCAGCACTCAAGCCCAGTGTTTTAATCCATTACTTTGCATTTAAATACACATTTTTATTTATCCTGATACAGAACATTTTTAAGGCATTTGGATTTTTGAGGAGAAGAATGATACAGCAAAAGCCCCAAAGAATCTCCATACTGTTTATGCATCGAGTGTTATATACAATTTTCTTTTTTATTTAGGCTGCTTGTTACATTTTTACATCACAGTCTTAGAGCTTTATGAATAGTAGAATTTTATAAATTGTTTCTTGTTTACTTTTGCACTGGGGAAAGCATTTTCATGGAGAGGACCCACAGTACTTGAAAACGCACTAACTGTAATCACTATTTCTTAAGGTATGATTTAACATACCACTTCTTAGCTGTGTGGTCTTGATCGTTTTAAGTGACTCTGTAAAATTGTTTCACATTAATTAAATTTTACATAATACTTGCAAATCACATCTAATTTATTAGGTTCTTCAATGGTCATTGTTAATTGTGTCTCATGAAGTCACATTTCAGAATCTTTAGTTCTAAAAATATTTTTTAGTTGACAAGCAGGGCATAGGACTTCACAAAAAATTCAGTATATACTAGCATAGTAAATACCCTAGTATCCTTTACTTTCCTCCATTGTTTTAGCTATTCATGTGAAGAATTTCCCATATAGCAACTGTATTTTTTTAATGCTGAAATTAATATTAGCTAGTGAAATTTTAGTTTTAAAATATGCTTAGATTTCCCCCCCCTTTTGCTCTATGCCTGATATATGTAGATTCCCATGTCTTCCTGGGTATAAGACAGTATTTTCATAATGAGAGGTTTGATTTTTAAGTTGCGTTAGTCTAGATAATTGTTAAACCTTACAAACAAAAACTGAGAAAAATGTTCTAAATTCCCATCTCCATAATTGACTTACTTTTATTTTGCAGGATAATTTTAACTGTCCTACTTAATATGATTTTTTGTCCTGTAATTCCATTAATCTTTCTGTATCAAGAAAATATATTATCTACTTCAATATGAAATGATTTGTGGTCTAGTTCTACAGTAATTTTAACCAATATTTACTTAGTAAGTTTATTTATATGGGGCACTTACTGTGCAAAAACTTTTACTTACCCTAATGTATTCAACAAGCAGCCAGAGGGACATCGATGTTAATTACACCTGCACACAAATCTGAGCTCTGTCAGTTACTTCTGTTGTCACCCTGATGAATACCTTAAATCTGTCTGAGCCTTAGTTTCTTCACCTACAAAAGTCAGGGTTGCAGTGCCTATTACTTAGGGTACCTGTGAGGATTAAATGAGTTAATGCATATCAAGTTCTTAGCACAAACATTAATTTTCCTTTCCTAGAGGGTAGGGAGGATACAGAAAGCAATATGAAATTATCTTTAATTCAGTGAACTAATGGAGACACTTGTGAACAGTTGCAAGAATTAATTGCCATAATAGATGTGTAGACATGGTATGCTATGTATGTATGAATTCAGGTAAAGAAAGTACAGCTAAGTAATAGGTTCCTTTTTTGATACTAATGAAAATCCATGGAAGGGTTATGTAACATAACTTTGAAGAATCAAATGAAATGGCTGGGGAACGCATTTCAGCCATCTATCATCTATCTGGTACAATAGGGAAATACAATTTGCTTTAAGATAAAATGACTCTTAAATGTGGTTAATAGCTGAAGTTCTTTTCAATTCAGTGGTTCTGTGATGCCAGCCATTATAAATCCATCCCTACTTAATTTAGTTTGGTTTTATGTGTTTTTTAAAAAGCAACTACTCCTGAAGTACTGCTACTAAACAGCAATGCACAGAAATATAGATGATTACTGTAATAAGAAAGGTGTCAGATGGAGAGTGAGATGCACTTCTCCTTTGAATCTACCAAAACTGACGGAAACACAACCAACATAACAACCTTTAATCCAACCTTTTCAGTAAGTTCAAGTAGGTAGAGTTATGGGTGCCCAACCTTTTGGCACTTCTGCACCACACTGGAATAAGAAGAGTTGTCTTGGACCACACAGTAAATACATTGTGGTGTGTAATCACAAAAAAAGTCTTAACAGTTTTGTGCTGGGCTACATTCACAGCCACCCTGGGCTGCCTGCGGTGTTGGACACCCCTGGCGTGGTCCTCAACCTTGTATACCAGAATCATCTGGCAGCCTTTTTTTTTTTTTTTTTTTAATTTTATTATAAGTCACCCCAACCTGCTGAATCTGGATATCATGGGATGGAACTTTGGTATCTGTATCATTTTTGAAAGCTACACAGGTGATTCTGATGTAAAAACCATGGTTGACCATCACTTTAGCTGTGTGTAAGTCAGCTGCCTGATTGAAGCGGATTTTGTTTCAATGTCAAAAAAAAAAAATAGAAGTTTTTTATTTATATATATAAATAGGGAGTTTTTATTTTGAGATTTTCTTTTGGGAATGGGGGTAGTTTTATGCCCTTCATTACAAATTCTTTGTGATATACCATTAAGTAGAAAATTAATTGCCTTTTGGAAGATCTGATTAAAGACTGATAAGGTTTATGATTAGTAAGCACTTATCTCATTGTTCCATCTTAACCTTTCCTAAAAAGATTCAAATGAGAAATTTTACTTAAGGAAACCTATTTATTTAATACAGAAGGAAAGGTAAATACAGAAGATCTTAACAGAGAGTACATTTTATTATGTTCTCTCCACACACATTTTGCTAATTAAAAAAAAAAAGTTATTTTGACAGTTAATATGCTTGATGTAGAAAATTGGAGACTTTAAAGAAAACAAAGCATCTGTAACTTCATTACCCATCATGATTATTTACACATGGGTGGGTCAAAGTGGGTTTGCATTCAGCCAGCTCCGGAGACACTGGGGCTCACCCAAGCAGGCCCCTGAAATGCAGGTGTAAATAACGTAGGCCGGCAAATTGAGCAGTTACAAGATGGTACCTGAGTGCACTGTGCCAATATGCCATCCTTTTGAGGTAATGTGATCATCAAAACCTGCATGTCTTTTTCCGTACGACCAACTCTGAGCCCACTCTTGCCCACCCGTGTGTTGCTGTGTTTCTCTTCCACCCAGGCAGTTTACATACGATATCCTAAAATGAACAGATACACAATCGTGTACATATACGTACGCTATAGTTATCTTTTGCTTTTTGCCCAAGGGTACTTTTTATAAAAAAGTGTTCAAGTACTCTCATTTTTCTAGTAAACATTGTCCTGTATTGTGTGGCTGTATTAGTATTACCTTTGTTGTAGAATTGTAGAGTAACAGTCTCCAAAGATGTTTAAGAATTTGTGTCAGGTCATCTGTATTAGTTATCATTTTTCTACTTCATTTTCCTAACATGATGAAAACTTTCAGAGGTTTTCTTAACAGAAAAATTGAAACGAGCATAGTGAAGACCTTTTACCTAGATTCGACAATTCTTAATATTTTGCCGTATTTGCGTAGTGTGCATGTATACACTACCTTTTTCTCTTTTTGACTGGTCCTTTGACAAGTTGCAGACATCATAGTATTTCATCTCTAAATATTTTGACATGCACCTCTTAAGAATAAGGACATTTTTCTACATAAGCATAATGTTATAACTAAGGAAAGTAATAATACATTTAATATAATTTAATTTCAAGTCCATATGTTCTCAGTTATCCCTAGATTGGTGATTATAATTGTTATTTTGTGTCATGGTCTAATCTGATTGTTAAGTTATCATTCAAGCATATTAAGCAAGTTTTTAATCAAGCCCCTGTTTTTTCCCCTGTTGACACTGAATATGAAGATTCTGAGCCCACTTTTTATAGGATGTCCTATATTCAGGAGCATACGACTATTTCCTTGTGTCCTTTAACTTGATCGTCTGTTCTCTGCTTCCTGTAAACTAGGAATTCGCTTTATTAGATTGATATTAAACATTTTTGTCAAAAACACAGGATGTGGCTCTGTATTCCCTAGTTCTCAAATCAGGAGGCACATAATTTAAGATTGTCTGGCTTTTACTCTTTCTTAACTGTGATCAGCTTGGATGTTAGAGCTTGTTCTTAACAAGATGAAGTAGCTAGTATTGTTGAAACCTGTAAATTTCCCGAAATTTATTAAAGTATAAAAGGATGAGGAGTTTGCTATTCATACCTTATTATAATGTTTAAAATAATTCGTCTGTTTTTACAGATGTTTTATTAAACTCTTTAAAGACAAATATATAAATAAAATTTTTAGCCACGAACACTTTAGTATTTCCCAGAAATCCAGTTGGAGTTTATGTAGTTTAACATTTTCTATCTCCTATCCAACCTGTCATTTAGCAGAAATGATGGAGAAACTAATGTCTAATGGCCTGCTTTTCTGTCCTGTCCTGTTGCTTTACACACTAATTTTCTTTTATCCTAAGTCATGATAGCCAATTGTTGTATTTTTTAAGTAAGTCAGTAGTTTTATTTAGGAAATGCTTGTGTTGCTGTTGAATTCTAATACAGTAAACTTCAGCTTGAACTTCAAATTATAATGTGAAATAATAGAAACTAGTTAATGGTAATTTGCTAAAAATAATGAGATATTTCAGTTGGAAATTTTTATTATTTGATATAAGACTTAATACTTATTTAATGAAATGTTCTCATGCTTAGACTGTGTTAACTCATGGTAGAAAAATGAGTGTTTTGCTGTGATGTTTTGAAATACATGTGATATCCTAGTTTGTCTACTGACACTGGGGTCTTGAATCTTAAAAAAAGGCCTCCGATGAAGCAGAGGAAAGTGGATCACAGGGAAAATTGGTGGAAGCTCTCAGGCAAATGAGAATTAATCATAGGGGAAACTACCGACAACTTCTGGAGGAGATGCTGACTAGTTACAGGCTAGCTAAAGTAGAGGGAGAAGAAAACCCTGCTGAAGAACCAGCTGCTACAGCTACTTCTTCGAACATTGATGCTGGAAACCCAGTGGCAATGCAGGAAAGCCATACTGAGTCACAAAGTGATCTTGCTGGCTTAGACAGCTGTAATGAAGATGCAGGGACAAACATGGGCGGTGAAAAAATATGACTTGACTTTGTGCTAATATTTTTGTGATCTTTGATTTGATAGTTTTTACTTAGGAAGTATAATGTATGCATTTCTATAACCGTTTTCTTATTTGAATCTTGGTAAACTAGTTTTATTATAGTCACATAGCCTTGTTTTTTAATGAGGCCTTTGCATACACCTTTATCAGATAGTTTAAAATTGACTATTTATAGTACTTTGAACTTAATAAAATTATGTCATTTCATATTGTATGCCAGAAATGAGGCTACCAGTTATTAAAGTCAGTAAATTCATACTAGATAGGATTAAAGATTACTGATTAGCAAGATTACAATATGTTGTGGAAAGACTTGTTAATGTAGAATTACACTGTTTCATATTATTTTACATTTTAGTATACTCATAGTTAGCTTTGTAATAAATTTGTATTTTCTTTAGTGATTTTAGTTCTTTAAACAATGGCAGATGTGACCTGTAATACTTTTTTCAAGGATGATTATTGGTGTGTTCTTTGACTTGTTTGTATTTTACATCTCTGTAGTTTTATTTTTAGAAGTTCTGAGCTATTGGATGTGTGGTTATTTTTCCTTCCTGTGTATTCTTTATGAAAGATAATTTTTGAAAATCCTGTGTATTATTCGTATAGCATTGGTTTGTATTTCTGTATAGCCTAACAACATACATCAAAATGTATGTCAACTAAGTGTTCAGAATGAAATTATAAGTGTTTTAAGTCCAAATAAAGCACATGATATGGAATAATCTGTGCATGTTGTACTTATTTAAAAAAATTTTTAAAGTTTTGTTACATTGGAAAAATGCCCATTAGAAATTCATTTGTATTTATATAAAACTCAGAAAACTTTTGGCTTGGCTTTTCTTCATTAACTAAAAGATTTTGAGAAGTCTTACTTAAAGAAAATCTAGTCTGTTTTTTATCCCCTTTTGTGGTACGAAATACTAATCTTTGGGCAGAGCAAACACACACAGATGTGTCAGAAAATTGCCATCACGGCTTTTTAAAGATCACAGGACTGTCAACGTTGCTCTGTTTATCAGATATTAATAAATGCAAGAATTATGGGGTATTTTAAGTAGTGGTTGATGTGAGTTTTTGTTTTTATTTTAAATACAGATATTAGTCCTGTGAGAAACTTTTAAAACAATTATTTTGTGGCTGTAGGTCATTAACTTTTCTTCTTCATATTTATATTTATCACGTGTCTAAAGTTGCTTAAGGTACCATAAGTTGAAACTTTGGAATCTTCTAAGGTAGCTGATGTTTTGATCTACTTTTTCCAGTGCCGGAGTACTTTTAAGTGGTTTAAGAGGAAGGCATTTGGTGGAAGGGGAGGGAAAACCCAACCAGTTATCTATCTGTGTTAGATAGACCCATGGGTATACACACAATGCACAGTACACCCGCCTCTCTGTAAACATGCCCTTTCAAACAAAGAATGAAGGTAATTTGTTCATCTGATTTTGTTTTCTTTTGCAATTCGATCCAACCTGGAAGTGGTGTAGGTAAATAATAATAATATTCTTCCTTTTTTCTTCCTGTAGGGTGCTGGAGATCTAGAAGACCCATGGTAGCCTTATAAACTTCTAAAATGCTTTTGATTCTGAAAATTGGGGCAAAAACTTTTAATCACAATTTTCTTCAATACAAGGGAAAAATATTCTTGTGGATTCCCAACGTTTTGTGATATGAGCAGAAAATCATTAGCATTTCCCATCATTTGTTCATATTGTGTTTTCTGATAATTGCCACTTGTAGCATTGCCTGTACTACAGTATTTTTGCCAACCTCAGGCATACTGGTTACATCTGTGTTGAACTTTTGGCCCTAGAAACCAACAGTTAATTTTGTCACAAATAACAATTGTGCCTGAGGTGCATGGGAATATAGTTAGCTGTACTCTGAAGATACATTATGGTTTTTTTTTTTTTTAAACAGGACACACAACGTATAAGCATGTAAAAGTAAAGAATTGTATGAGATGTTCTTTTTTTCAGTTCACCAAGTTGAAAGCCTTTTGCAGCTCTGTGGCTTGAAATTTCATTTGAGCAATTTGCTATAGGGTATATATTTATTATTAATTGTTATTTAATTTTTTTTCCAATTTTACCTGTACTACCAAACTGGGTTCTCCATGTCCAAATTGTAATGTTGCCTGCTTTCAGATCCGTGTATTTGGCAATAATACTATAAAACCTGACAAATTTTATGCATGTATCTACTTCATCCTTCAACTCTCACTAGAAAATCTTTGAAACCAAATGGATTAATTTATGGCTATTTATAATTTGCTTTGACATCTCACTGCTACAAATTTTTTAAATGATGAGATTTGCCTTTATAATGTAAATTGTGATTTTGGTTTTACATGTGGTTTTCTATAGTTTTAATTTTTCAGCTTTTAAGATACGACAAGTTTTGTGTAATTTGGTATAATTTTTAATTGTTTACATTATTTTAAAAGCTCAGAATATCACATTGAAATATGACTATAAATACATTTAAAATTATCTATTTTAGATCTAAGGAAATATTACAGAGATATTTTCATGGGTTCAGTAACCCCTTTCATTTTATAACATTGGGCACGGTACAGAGTGGCTGTCACATAAGGTACTTGAAGATTATTAGTTTAATTCTATTTTTACAATAACCTTGAATTCTTGAATTCTTTTTGAGTTTTGCATGTATCCAATTAATGCTGAACATGAAGAGTAAAATATTTATCTAAAAGCTACTGGGGTAGGAGAAGCAATGAATGTATCCATTTGTAACATGGTTTACATGTGGTGGATGCTTTGTAAACATTTTCCTGTATGTTTAAATTGTGTTTCAGCAGGATGTAATTGCCCTTGTGTATAGTTAAAATGAGTCATCATCTGGTCCTATGTGAAATGGAATTCATGGTATTTTCTGTAACATTTTCCTGACACTGTTTCTGGAGAGTCACACATTTGAATACAAACAGCTTCCTTGATCATTTGATTTATTGTGCACCTGATTTTTGGTCTAAAAAGAATTATTGCCACAGTATATTTTATTTATTCTTTAGATTTTAGCCTTGTAAGTTAAAGTGCTTTACATGATGATGTTAAAAGCTATTTGTCCCTTTACTGGGTTTGGGGGGCTGTTAAAAGATAGGGAATGAAGAATGCAGAATGGTTTATTGTTCAACTGTCCACTCTGATCCAATCCTGTACTGATAGTACCTTTCCAGTATGATATTGTGATGTTTTATACAATGCAGTGAACATAACCAACTTGTTACCTAAATAAAGAATTGATAAAAACAGTGTGACATATTACTATTTGGTATGATTTTTAAAATGAAAGTCCAGTTTTGAATGTTATTTTAAACATTTTATATAGTTAAAATATTGTGAAATGTTTCATATGGAACTGTGTAGGCGAATTATAATTCCAGGGAAGAATTAACCAAACTTAGAGGACAATACCAATCAAACCCTTCTCTACTCCCAAAATATTTTTTATACCACTGTAAAAAAATCTTTGGTAGTTTAGTGGCCCTTGAAATACAAGTAACATGTGAGTTAGCAAAAGGAAAACTTACTTAGTTTACTAATATCAATTTACTAGTCCACCTCTTCTCAAATATTTTGATCTCAAGAACTACTTACATTCTTAAAGACAGAAGATCCCAAAGAACTTCAGCTTTTGTGGATTAATATTTACTGCATTAGAAAAGAAAACCATTACCTGTTAACATAAATAGCATTGTTTTATAAAAACAATTATTTTCCGAAACTAAAGAGTACTGGCTTTTGTTTTGCAAATTGGCTGGATTCTTTTATCTGCTTCTGCATTCAACCTGTTGCAGTGTGACACTTTGTTTGAAATACAGGAAGAAGTTGGCCCCAAGGTTGTGGGTTATTGTTAAGCTGAAATATATGAAGAAGTCTGACCTCACACACATAGTATTTAAAAGAGTATTTCAGTAGCCTCAGGTCATGGTGAATATTCCTCTTTGATACATTTATCAAAACTTCAGAATTGGTGGTTTCTTGAAGGTTATTTGCAATGTGAGAAGATCTGGAACTATTACTCAGCTTTGTACTATGTTACATTAAAATCCGTTTTGATCTTCCTGCACTCTGAATGGATCTTCTACTTTTGCATGATTTAAAAATGTGTATTAGTCATTTGGAAAATACTGGCTCATTGAATTATGCAGTTCTTTAGAATATCAACATGTTATTACTATGCAATACTTGAAAGTCTTTGGTTAATGTAAACTGATACCTTAAGAAAAGTCTTAAATGTCGGGAAGCTGCCGAGCTCGTGGGGATGGATACAGATTTTTTTAAATTCTAATTTTCATTTGGAAGGTGAAATTTTATCATTGGCAACAAATATTGTCGGTTGCTTTCCATAACTGATAGGCTTGCTTCATTCATTTTCGAGAAAATATCTGCTGAATAACTGTAGTCTGTCAGTCTGTCTTGCAAGTAAAAATTGCACTCCACGAAGTGTGGCTGGTTCAGGGCACCTCTCGAATAATAGTGTGAGATAACCTCTGTACTCAGCATCTGCAGAACCAGCACTCCCCATTTCACCATCTAGCCCATTAAAAAGAGGTGAACTCAAGGACGGAGTTGTAATGAAATTAACGGTTACTGCTTAGTCAAGACGTTAACTGAAAGGGGCCATTTCCCCCTTTTTCCTTGTGAGTGCGGGAATGAAGGTACAATAATGGCTAATTTGGTTGGTGCTGTGTTTATTTGTGCTCAAGCGTCTGCCGTTTTACCCACCATTTCTTTCGCACAATCAGGGCAAGCTTCAATACTTCGAAAAAGAATAAGTATTAGTATTAATATTAATAATAAGAAAATAGTTTTGATTTCATGTGCCTCCTTAAAAGTTCCCCTGGGTCCCGTACTTTCAGAATTGCTGCCCTTCTCCTTTTGGTGACTGACCAGTCATTTACTCCAAGCATCACAGCATAACAGTAAGTGAATGTTAAGATAGACAAATGGGAGGGAATTTACTTGGCAGGGCAGGGGAGGAGGGTTATACCGGTGTTGTTATGCTGACACAAAGAAAGATGAAGGTGGAATCTCGAGCATTGTATTTTTCTCTCAGAATGTTAACTTCAATGCATTTCAACCTGGAAAACTCATGATTTAAGGTTAAACTTCACAATAGAGTTTGATTTTTGAATGGCATGGATTCTGGTCATTTTAATCTTAGATATCTTCAATTACTGTAGATTTATGTTGTTAAAAAGAACTCACTTCTGATAGAATTTTTAATCAGTCATTCTGCTATGGCTGAGACATCACATCAGGTCAGCCAGATAAACACAGGACTTTTTTTTTTTTTTTTTTTTTTAAAGATTTTATTCATTCATTTTTAGAGGGGAAGGGAGAGAGAAAGAGAGGGAGAGAAACACCAATGTGTGGTTGCCTCCCACGCACCCCCCGCTGGGGACCTGGCCCGCAACCCAGGCATGTGCCCTGACCGGGAATCGAACCAGTGACCCCTTGCTTCGCAGGCCGACACTCAATCCACTGAGCCACACCAGCCAGGGCTAAACACAGGACTTTTTAATAATTACGTGGATCAGGGCTTTATGCTGAAGGGGTTTTTTGTGGTTTTTGTTAGATTCTTCATTTTTCTGACTGTTGAACGAGGTGAGGGAGAGCTACCATGTAGGTGTTATTTTGTCTAATTATGAAGCTTGGTACTTACAACGTTTCCCTAAGATACTTACTACTTGAGTTTTTGTTTTTAAATGTTTGTATAGCCAGATGTCACTGCAACTTGTTACCGAGTCGGTTTTATTTCGGGGGTCTGGGATCCAGTGTTTCTTCATAGTGCTGTCTGGCTTTCCAACCAGCCACCTAGGGACTTAGTCCTCATAAGGAGCCATAGCAAAATGTAAAACCAGGATGAAGGTGGCATTACCCATCTTGAAAAGCTCAATTTGGTTAGGCTTCGTATTACCTAATGTAGTAAATATTAAAATATCAAGTTGCATATTTTGAGGTTTATTTTTAAAATAACATCTCATTTTGAAGGGAAACAAAGAACCTAAGCATTTCTTCACATTTAGTTTACTACTAATAAAAGTATAGTTTATTCCCAAGAGTCAACTTCTTTTTCCTTTTTCTTTTTTTTTGGTTAAAGATTTTATTTGTTTGTTTCTCTCTAGGGAAAGGAAAGTTGAAAGAGAGGAAGAGAAACATTGATCAGCTTTGTCTCACATACTGGGACCAAACCCTCAACCCAGGCACAGGCCCTGACTAAGAATCCACCCAGCGACCCTTTGCCCAGTCATCTGAGCCACACCAGTCAGGGCCAAGAGCCAGTTTCTTAATGCTAAATGTAGAAGTGCTTACAGAATTACACTGTCATTGATGGAGATTATAATGAGTTGACTTTTCTACATGAAAACGATGGTGCTGTCATGCCCCTGACTCCCCGCCCCCTTTTTTTTCTAACTGGGCTTCAAAATGGCTTTTTGTAACAAGAAATAGTCAGTTGGGGGAAATGTTTTTATAATATTAGCCTAACATTTGAGCCAGAAATTAGTATTACTAATTTATATTCCAAACTAAGCTACCTGAAATATTTGGTGGAATGAGACCCTACATAAGTATTCTGACATTATAAACCAAGTTTTTGTTTCCAAACAAATTAGTCATCCAGGAAGAAAATGTATATGTATATTCTAAAACCTTTGGAAGAACACAGTTGAACCAGAGTATCAGTATTTGTTACTGAGTTAAACTGGGCTTTTATTCAGTTCCATTCATTTTAAGATGAACCTGAAGAGCCCTGGCCAGTGTGGCTTAGTTGGTTGGAGGGTTCTCTGTCCAGAACTCCAGGTCAGGGCTCATGCCGAGGTTGCAGGTTTGATCCCAGGTTGGGGTGCATATGGGAGGCAACTGATCAGTGTTTCTCTCTCCCTTCCTCTCTTTCTGGAACAAAATTTTTTTAAAAATGAACCTGTAGATGTCCATTAAATCTCTTTTGCTAGCCAGCTCTTTCTTGTCTTGAATTTAGATTGTATTTTTAAATGACATCTCAAATTCACATTTCTGAATTGCCTTTATTTATACTTTGAAATGAATCTGGTTTAAGTAATAAGGGAAAACATTTGATAAAGATTTTAGAACATTTCATTTGGGGTGCCTAACTAGTACTTAGTGAGAAGTAGCATGTTGTGATTTTCCACATGTTAAACAAAATGCACACTGTGCAGAAAATCTGTTATGTTTTTAAGACATTTAAGTGCTAATGTAGTAATCCATGAGAATAATTTATTTCAAAGCAGTTCTGAGAATTATACTCAACTCTGGGAATTCTGTAAGCCCTAATGAACACGCTACGCAAGTATTTTGCCCATTGTTTTGGTGATTTATGTATGCTGTGGTCTAGAAGTAGTACTATAGCTACTAATACAAACTAAGTTGCTTTTCAAGCAGCATCACCACTGATCCTCACGTTTTGCTGGCTTTTTTGCATATAGTATCTTTTCTCTCTCACTTTCTGTTTCAGTTTTATTCTACCTGGCAAAAACTAAATACTATGTCATTTCCTGCTTAGGTGTAACTGGCCAGTGATGCTCTTACAGTTCAGGCGTGGGGCTTCATAATCTTGGTGTTAGGAGCTTATTGGCTCTACCTGTTCATATCCACAACTAATGGAACACAGAAGGACCATTACTTATATATGGGTAGAAGCAAAGGTTTGGGATATTTTTTCCTTGACTAAACCCTAAATGTATAATATTGGCAACAGTGCTTTCTTTAGTTATTAAATCTGTACCACAAATGTGTTCTTATATTCTTCCCACATAATGTACTTTTAAGAAAGTATTTGGGCATGTGTTTGAGGTGAAGAGGACCAGTACCATCCAAGAAATTACTCCGGCATATGCATCTGATACCTTCTCTCCCTCTCCTGGGTAGTTTGTTTGTTTTTTACTTGTGCTTCATTTCTTAAGTCTGGAAGGCAGCAAGTGTAATTTATGTGAACAAAATTCCATGGAACATGATTTAGAGGACCATGGGTTTATTTTCATGAGATTTTGCCTATGAATAAGCAACTTAAAAGTACATTTATACAGTATAAAGCTTATTTTAAGTACTTGTATTTGCTATTAAAGTTGATCTCAAGTAATACCGGTTGTAATTATTACTGTGGAGCACTTTGATGCTGTTGAAGTATACTCCTAAATTGAAAGTGACTGGATTTTATTAATTCCTGGAGTTATAGTTTTTCCAGGAAGCTGCAAAGCTTTTTATGAAGTCTACGTTTTAAAATGTTGTATACTTTAAAAATAGACTAATAGTCTTAAGGAAAATTCAGTGATAATGAGTTGGTCTTTACTAGGGTACTAGTTCTCTGCTTCCAGAGCAGTTCTTTTTTGTATCAGCTTGTTGGGATTCCAGTTCAGATTTCCTTTGAATAAAGGCTCTTTGACTTTGTAAAGGTTGAAAGCTGCTTGGCTCAGAGAGCATAAATATGACTAGAGAAACGAAACTAGATCGTTTATTCTTTTACAAGAAAGGAATCAGCAGTGTTAGGCTGGGCCGAGAGGGATATTCACAGGTTTTCATTTGGTGATCTACCCACATATTGTGGTATTTTGTTATATTTAGCAGGTGGGAAGGGTTTGTGGGCTTAGGCCAAGAGTCAGGTATCCCCTGCCATCAGAGGTCGCTCACCTCATTCCTTCCCCCGCACATCCACTCGCCGTGTTGAGTTGGTTTTGATTTTGCTGGGGGGAGTGTTTTATGGGGAGGAAAGGATGTTCTTCCCAACCTCAGATTTGAATTTATCTGCTCCCACTATTACTGTACATCACCCTGCTCTATAAAGCAAGCTGAAGGCTGAGTAAACTTCACATGTGTGACTGTGCCACAGTGCATCCATGTCCCCGTTGAGGGGTGTATAGGTTATTGCAGCCTTTTTACTACTAAAAAATGGGGATAGTAGGCATCCTGGTATGTGTCCCTTGAGCACATCTGCTAGCTTTTCTCCAGTATTTGCCTAGAAATGCTACTCGGTTACAGGGCACGCACATCTTCCAGTGAATATATTAAACACAGTGTGCCGAAGGTGTACAGAGTTACACTTCCCCTAGAAATGTGCCAAGCTTCCTGTTCCTCTGTGCCTCGCCATCCTCAGTGACACTTGACATTGTCAGTCAGATGAGTGTGAAGTAGATCATTTAACTTGCATTTCTGTTACATGTGAGATGAATGTCTTTGCCTTTTCGTGCTGGCCATTTGGGTTTCCTCATCTCTGAACTGAATGTTCATATCCTTTGCCCATTTTTCTTTCTGGTTTGTCTCTCTCATTTATTGGTAGGGTTTTTTTTTTGTTTTTGTTTTTAATTCTGGATTCTAACCCTCTGTTATATGTGTTGCAAAACCTAGTCTTTTAAAAAAATTATGTATGGAGTCTTTTGTTATTTATCAGTCTTTCATTATGCTTTGTACTGATGTCTGTGTTGTTCAGGAAATCACCATCTCAAGTTTGCATATTCTCTGTTTTCTTGCAGGAATTTTAAAGGCTTCCTACCTCCCGAGCACACATTTAGGTTTTTAATCCATCTTGAATTTACTGCTATACAGGGTCTGGCAGAAGTAACACTTGTTTGAGTGTGATTGGTAGGGTAATAATGCGGGTGTAATAATTTATAGTTTTAATTTAAACATTTCACCTAAAATTACAAGTATTTAAGCTTTATACTATGTCAGTTTACTTATCAGTTGCTTACTCATACGGTGTGCCTGAGTGTGAAATTGTCACGTTACAGAATTACATGCTTAGGATTTTGTAATAAAAGATTTTTGTAATAAAAAGGGCATTATTTGTGCTGGCCCTGTATATAGTATTGAATAAGAAAGCTCATTTTTTCCATACAGCTGGCTACTGGTGCCAGCGCCGTGCCAGCCAGCCCTGTCAAACACTGGTTTCCCATATCTGTATGATCCATTCCCAGTTCCTAAGTTCAGTGCCATGGACTTTTTGACTGACCCTGTGCAGATATGCCATTTTAATTACTGTAGCCTCCTGAATGCTGATGCCTGGCAGGCAGGCATTGTTTTCATCTTACATTAACCTAGTTGCTTTTAATAAAAATAGAGTAAAACTTAACACCTGCATACATTTGGGGATCTAATATTAAAAATTGCGCGTCCTACCCATGGAAGTTACTTTGTGTGTTTCCGTTGCTCCTTTGCATTTAAACTCTGCGGTAGCTCATCGCTCCGCCCCCTCCCTTGGACCGGTAGCAGTGCCTGCCACGCTGTGTCGGAACCTTTGGGGACAGAAAATTCAGTGACGATGATTTGGTCTTCGTTTAAAATTCGATACATCGTGGTGTTTGCAGTAGTCTTGATTCTTTTACATGTTGTATTAGAATATTTATCTTGATCGCTGAACTCTGTGGCACCCCTGAAATGTCCCCGGTGCCGTACCTCCCTCCCTTCACTGTAGCATGTGGATTCCAGGGCCTTTGAAGGGGCTGTCTCTAGACTGTTTTCTGATTCAAGGCCATGGAGGGGGAAGTACTACTAGTACCCTCACAACCTGCTAGTACCCTTTAGCACAAAACAGTTTTTTCTGGGGCGCTGAGTGGAATAGAGGGAAGGCGGGGTGAAGAAGAGAATCCTGTCCCAGCTGCAGCCAGTCGCCACTGGCTTTGCTTCCTTGGGCAGTGAGCCAGCTTTTAATACTTTGAAAACATAAAGCTGAGAGAAACATCCAGTTCCAAAAGGATGTTGTTTGTGTAAAAGCTTAAATCTCTAAGTTTTATTCCAAAATGCATTCTCCGCGCCCGCACTACCCCCAATTTTAACATCTTTGAAATTGAGAAGCATCTTTGGTCAATGGGGTCTTACCACCACCACTGGTGGGGCAGGTGTCAGGTACACCTGCACCGATGTGGTCCCACCTCTTCATATTTCAGTTCCAACTGGTTTCTGTACCCTGTCGGACTTGTCTGACATTTAGATGTGTTTAGCACATCTTCCAAGTGATTACATATGACTTAACATAGAAGCAAAGTTACTGGGTAAGCAAAATGCAGAAGCAAGATTTTTTTAAGTCTGAAAAATTTATTATAATCCTGTTAATTATTGTTTCATAGATTTATTGGAAGCATTTTTTCTTATACATAAGAGAATGGAATCTTAGAGTTGATGGGATATAGTAATTTATAGATACAATATTGTATAAAGTATGCTTGGGAAGAATATTAATTTAGGACAGTATTTCGGAAGCATTGGGAAGTGTGAGAGTTTTATTTTCTCCCTTCCCCCCAACCCCCAAAATAAAGATAACAAAATGTTAACGTGTTAAATCTGGGTAACAGGTAAGAGTATCATACTCTTTTCTGTATGTTTGAATTTTTAATAAAGTGAAGTTAAATAAAATACAGAAACTAAATGGATTTAGTGGTCCTGAGTTGCTTTCCAGGAGGAGGGTACCACTTTATAACCGCTACAGTGTACAAAAATGCCTGTGTTTCTGCTTTCTTGCCAGTGTTGTATGTTGCCAATTTGGCAGGTAAGATACTGTGATTTCTGTTTTATTGATTTAGTTTTAAGTTATTTGATTGCTAGTGAAATTGAACATTTTTCTCATTTTGGCTAATTATATGTCTTTAAAACTTGTTCACATGTTGCTTATTTTCTATAAACACATTTGTCATTTTATTGTTTTGTGAGAGCTCTTGATATATTTAGGAAATTAATCATTATAACCATTATTCTATTATACATGTCATGAATTATTCTCCCCAATCCATCACTTTCCTTTCAATTGCTTTTTTAAAAAAATAAGGATATTGAGGAATGGGACTAAGAGCAAAAGCTGTCTAATAATCCTGAAATGACCTAATTCCTGAAAAACTCTCATCTCAGTAGCATAGGTTTCCCCACGCCCCCGAATCTTATAACCTGCTACTCTGCTTCTATGCTTCTGATTACACAGTTTTTGTTTCTACGTCAGCTTTTCCTACAGGCAGAATAAAGGCTGCTTCCGCTCACCGATGAGAGGCACTAAAGAGGGCTAAGATGCTCTGATCTGACAAGGATAGCTCTTTTTAGTACAAAATACTTCGCTTTATTCTCCATATATTGTTTTAAGTGAAATATAGTGGATTTTATTTTTGTTTTTTTAATTGAAACAATTTACATATAGTGAACTGCAGTGATTTTTAACATTCTACTTGATAAGTATCTTGGGTTTTTTTACATTAAAAGATTTAGTATTTTATCATTTTCTTTAACAGTTTCACACTTCAATTGTGTACATAGACAGTCTTTTCACATTCTGAGTAAGTAAATATTTACATATGTTTTATGACTTTGGCCTTTTAAAGTTATATATATAATAAGAAGAACTCGTTTTGGGTGTTGCTACAGGGGAAAAAATCGAATGTGATATATTTCATTATCCCTTCACAGCATACCAGCTAATATGTAAGCCAGTCCTATTTACTCCAAAGTGCCCTTTTTCTGTGTATTCTTGTATATGCTTGTATTTTTATGAGCATCCTATTTTATTGCTTTGTACATTTTATCATCTGGTAAGGAAAGTCCTACTAGTCTACTTGAACAAAAATAAGAGTATTTATTGTTCCAGATGAACTCATGACTAATTTGGCCAAGATCTTCCTGCCAAATAAAAAACCTGTATGTTGGGGTGTTGTCCGTGTAGGTAATACTGGGGTCATTGGTGCCTTGAGCAGACAAGTTCCATCCAGGAAAATGCTGCATCTTTCTATTTGTGTGGATATTTTTTCATGTCCAAGTTATGTTTTGTAGTTTTCTCCACATGTTGTACAAATTTCTTAAGTTCGTTTTGCTTTGTATTTCTTATTAATGTTATGAATGAATTATTTAGTCCAATATGTTTCAAATTCACACCTTCTTAATAGACAAGTGATTTAAAATCACTGTACACCCCCCCCCCCAAAATTGTCAATTTCTATTATTTCCACCAGATGGCAGTCCTGAACACGTCCGCTGGTAAACGGGCTGAGAGCTCCCGTGGTGACAAAGGCAGAGTGGCCGGCAGATCTTTCAAGCCCCTAAAAGTACAAGGACAAAAAGGTTTTTTCATAAAGCTGAAATAAAAATGAGTCCAACGTTATGTGATTATAGTATTTATGCTTCTATTAACCATTAATCTTATATAACCTATTAATGGAGGCAGAGAAGAACTGTCACCATGTCATTCTCTTATGTGACAAACACCTGTGGCTTCTTGGTTTTGTTCCAGGGAGTCTCATGGTCAAAGGCAGGCTTTAATCTGTCCTTCCTGTTTCTCTTCTCCGAAAAGCATCATTTAAATCAGAAGTTACTAGACTTCTAAATGTTTGCGTTAAGAGCATCTTGTGACTCTATGATAATTTTATGGTGCCCAAATCTCTTCTGAAATGAGGTACAGTGTTTATAATTAATACAAAGGGAAGTAGGTTTGTAACTGGCTTATTCTACATGAATACAAATCTTAATAACCCCTTAAATTAGACACTTTTTAATTTAGATGACTTCAAAGACCTCTGCTTAGGGTATAGAAGGTAGTGTGTTTCTTGGTCAGGTAAGGAACCAGCTCAGGTATTTTCACATTGATTTTTCCCAGTCATCAAAAAATAACAGTACTTTTGGACATCTGTGCATCACCCAGGTAAGCCTTCCTCTTGTGCCTTTGTTACGGTTCCATTTGTGACGAACTTACAGTGATACAGTCAGGGGGTAGTAGTGAGTGACTGCAACCGCACAGTAACTGGACATTCCCTTTCTGAGAGATGGTATTTCCTCTCAGGTTGAAAGTTGCAAGAAAGTATGGTAAGAAAAAGGAACAAATGTTTTTGCCCTTGAGCACAAAGGTATGCCAAGGTTAATTCTCAGTTTTCTGAAGAAAATTGCTATAAATGTTCTGGGAGGTAATACAACAAAAATTTTGGCAGATAATTTTTTAATTAAAAAATTTTTAATTAAATTAATTGAGGTAACATTAGTTAATAAAATTCCATAGCTTTCAAGTGTACAGCTCTGTAATGCCTCATCTGCATATCGCACCGTGTTCTCCACCCAAAGCCAATCTCCGTCCAGCACCACATTGTTGACCCCCCGCTTCCTCTAGTACCCACCGTACTGTTGGCTGCGTGTGTGAGTTTTTGTCTTGTTCATTTGTTGCTTTCGGTTCTATGTCCCACATAGGAGTGGAATCATATGGGGTTTTACTTTTTCTGTCTTATTTCACTTAGCATGATGTTCTCAAGATCCGTCCTTGGTGTCACAAATGGCAGTATTTCATCTTTTCTTGTGGCTGAGTAGCTTTCCATTGTATACACGGTATAATGTTTTTAGGGCTTTTGGCTTTTTCAGGGCGGGACGTGTGTGAATCTGACCGGTGAGAAAGAATGTTCCCTCTTACAGTGTAACAGTGTGCTCCACTGTGCCAGTGAAATGTCTTTGGATATCAGAAATTTATACAGCATTGCTGATTGCTTAATCACCAGGTGAGGCAAAGCCAAAATGAAGTACATATTCTAGACAGATTCACTTCAGAAAACAACGCACACATTTCGGATGCACCTCAGTGAAACCAGGGGACGCTGGACACCCACCACTCTTTGTCCCCTTGAGACAGAAGACTGGTCAATAAAACGCTGAACCATTTGTAGTTTTACATCTTCAAAACTTTTAACATGGTAGTTCTGAAGAATTGTCATTTCTGTGTCCTTCAAAAATAGAGTAATAAGTTTTATAGCTGGACAGATCTTTAAAGACATATTTAGGGAAATCACTGAGCTGGAAGAAACCTGAATACCAGGTGGTCCTTCAGCCGCCTCTGGCCTGACTTCCCAGGGACCAGACTCTAGTTCCGTCTTGTCGCGGCTCTGCCGGTTCTAGTTGGTTCCCTCTTTCTTCCCTTTATTTGTCTGAACTGGGACTGGACTTCTAACCACAGCTATTATGATGGCTTTCAGCATCTTCTCTTTTTCTATCCCCAGCTACTACATTCCTCATATATTGTGGCTTCCATTGTCTTTATCCTCTGACAGCCTGTTCTCCAAAGACTCCAGTTTGCTATGTATTTCTTAAAGTATACAACCCAGAAGCGATCATTTGTAGGTAGGAGAACGGTCACGTCCTTTGTTCTAGTTAATGCTGTTCTGTTTAACCCCTAAGTATTGGACTAGCCTTCCTGACACCCATGTGGTACTCTAGGGGTCTTTGAGGTTACTTATATTTACCGCTGTTAAGTGTCCCTTCCCCAGTCTGCGCTGGGGCAGTGGGTGTTTACTTAGCCTACTTTGCAGGACCTTCAATTACTATTAATGTATTCTTGTGTTAGATTCATTAACCCTTAGAGGTGTTTTGTGATCCATCTGAGATATACTTGCCATTTTTTCCTTTCCAATCACTCGAGAGTTTGATAGGTTGGATTGGCTTATAGCCTGGAGGGACTTCTTCAGGGGCCTCAGCGATACACACTGGGTGCCACTTATCTCTTGTTTTCTTGACTTTCTCAGTTAACAGGGTGCAAAAATAGCAAGAAAGAAAGAGGAAGGACGAGAATGCCCTAGATATAGAGAGCTTCGTAAATTTTGGCAGGTAGATGTATTATATGTGTATAAAGATAGTATGTTTATTTGTGCACATTTCTGTATGCATACTGCAATAAAATTTTGAAAAGAATCATGGCTGATGCAATAAACATTCATTTGAAGCTTTTGTCTGTTAATAGAACACATGAACATAGTTGAGTAGATGTGGGTATGCTGTGGATATTGTGAACTAAAATATAGGTTGTGTTTTATGAGAAACTCAGAGTTGTATTGGCGGGGAGTACCTTAAAGATAAGCAACATTTTAATTGGGGTAAACTAAACTGGATCAAACAATAGAAGTTTTTTTTACTGCTCATGTATAGACCAGGATGGGTGTTCCAGGTAAGTCTGCTTCTCTATTCCACACGGTGATTCAACTCTGGTGCTTTTCCCTCCTTGTGGCTACATGTCATCGAGGACCCTTTGTCATCTGCATCCAAGCAGCAGAAGTAGAAAGTGAACAAGGAAAAAATATTCCTGCCTCTTAAAGTTCTCACTAAATTTAAGAAGGATTGAAATCATACAAGGCATAGTCTCTGACCACAATGAAATTAACCTACAAATCAATAACAGAACGATAAGAACAACACACTTCTAAATAATCCATGTGCCAAACAATAAGTTACAAGACAAATTAGAAAATATCTTGAATAGAATGAAAATAAAAATCACAACATACTGAGATTTTTAGTCTGCAGCTAAGGCAGTACTTAGAGGGAAATTTATAGCTCTGAACTTTTGAAAGTGTAAGATCTCAAAATAATTTAACTTTACAAATTTAGAAGTAACTACAAATAGAGGAAAGGAGGAAAACACTAAGGATGAGCACAGAAATCAATGAAATAGAAAAATCAATCAAATAATCTGGCTCTTTGCAAATATTAATAAAATTGATAAACTTCTGCCCTGGCTGGTGTGGCTCAATGGATTGAGTGCCGGCCTGCAAACCAAAAGGTCGCCAGTTTGATTCCCAGTCAGGGCACATGCCTGGGTTGCAGGCCAGGTCCCTGGTTGGGGGCAAGAGGCAACTGATCGAAGTTACCTCTCACACATCAATGTTTCTCTCTGTCTCTGTCTCTTCCTTCTCCTCACTCTAAAAGTAAATAAAATCTTTTTTAAAAATTGATAAACATTAACAAGACTGATCAGGAAAAGACAAAGACAAATGATCAGTGTCAGAAGTGAAAGGGGAGATATCACCATGGGGCCTACAGACAGAATAAAAGGATTATGATGAAAAGGGTTATGCCAATGAAATTGACACCTGAGAGGAAACTTGAAAGTCAATGTAATTCAATACTGAGTAAAAAAGAAAACCCATGTCATCTTACCCATTCAAAAAAAAGTATTTGAAAAAAATTTAGGACCCATTCATGATAGAAATTATCAGCAGACTACAGATAAAAGGGAACTTGCTCAACCTAACAGAGTAACTGTGTAACACCTAACATCACACTGAATGCCAAAAGATTATGTTCCCTCGAATTCATCAAACAAGAATGTCTGATTTCACCACTTGTATTCAATATAGACTGAAGGTTTTAGCCAGTGCAACAGGACAAAAAATTTAAAAACGTACAAAGTGGAACATAATTGTCTTTATTTGCAAATAACATGATTACGTGAGTTGAAAATAATAAGGAATCTATGAATAAGATACTACAGCTAATAAATAAGCTTAGCAAGGTCACCGTATTCAAGGTCAGTATGCCAAAATATTGTATTTCTACATACTAGGAACAAACAATTTAAAGTCAAAGTAAAAAAAAAGTTAACATTTGCAAGAGCATCAAAGACCATGAAACAGTTGGAGGTAAATTTAATGAAATATGTACAGGACCTGGACACAGAAAAACTGCAAGCCATTTGGAGAGAAAGGACCAAAATAGCCCTGACTGGTGCGGCTTGGTTGGGTGCTGTCCCACAAAGCGAAAGGTCACTGGTTTGATTTGCAGTCAGGGTACATGCCTGGGCTGTGGATTCGGTCCCCAGTCAGGGTGCATGAGAGAGGCACCTGATTTATGTTTCTCTCCCTCTCTCTCTCCCTTCCCCTCTAAGTAAAAATCTTTAAAAAACAAAAACAAAGAAAAAACCCTAAATAATTGGAGGGAGATACCATGTTCTTGGGTGAAAGATTCAATATCAAGTTATCAATTACCCTGAAATTGATTTATAGATTAAATGAAACCCTAATCAAATGCTTCACAGCCATTTTTTGTAGGCTCTGACAAACTGATTCTAAAATTTATATAGAAATATTACAAATGGACCTGGAACATTCTAAACAACATTGATATGGAGGATTAAGTTGGGAGTCATACTACTTGATTACAAGAATTACTATAAAGCCACAGTAATTAAGACAACGTGGGAGGAAGAGCAGAAGAGGGTGGATGAGGACTTACATCTGGATGCCTATGTGGGGGAGCGGTGTACCTGTAAACTGAAACTTGAGCGTCCCACTTGCAGGTGACCATGTGAGTGGTAAGACCCCCCCCCCCATGCTGTTTTGAAGCATGATTCTCAGGATTCTACTTACAATAATTTTATACAATATTTTTCAATGTTTTTACACAAGTATTTATTGAACCACCTAAGTATTTATTAAATGCCTATATGGACATGCTTATAAACAAATAACTCCCCTGGCTTTCTTCCAGGCAACCCATCTTACAACAAAACAAAACAATGTGCTTTCAATGTCCAGCGATATACGTAACAGTGGAACCCAGTAGAGGGTCCAGAAATAGCCTGTGTAAGTGTGTGACACCTGTGTAGAGTCACTTGGTTTTTGTCAAAGCTGACACAAGCCAATGGGGAAAGGAAAGTCTTTTCAACTAACAGTTCTGGAGCAAACGCGTAGATATATGCAAGAAAGAAAATCAACCCTGACCAACAAAAAATAAACGTGAAAGGAGTCACAGTCTTTAAGAGCTAAAACTAAGTTTTCTAGATAAAACATTGTGGGCAATATTGTGATCCTGCCAAGAGACACCACCAAGCAGTGAACAGGCAAGTCTTGGGCAGACCCCATTAAAGTACCAATGGCTTATTTCTCAGATATAGAACAAATACTTAAAAGTTTATATGGAACCATAAACAACCCTGAATAGCCTCAGCAATTTTCAGAAAGAAGAACAGTAGGAAGGATCACAATACCTGATATGAAACTATATTACAAGACCACTGTAATTAAAACAGCCTGGTACTGGCATAAGAACAGACACATAGATTGATGGAACAGAGTAGAGAGCCCAGAAATAAACCCAAGATTATGTGGTCAATATTTGACAAAGGGGACGGGAGCATAAAATGGAGTAAAAATAGCCTCTTCAATAAATGGTGTTGGGAGAGCTGGACAGCTACATGCAAAAAAATGAAACTAGACCACCAATTTACACCATAAAAGTCCTAGAGGAAACAGGAAAATTTCAGATATCCTACACAGCAATATTTTCACCAATATGTCCCTTAGAGCAAGGGACATAAAGGAAAGAATAAACAAATGAGAATACATCAAATTAAAAAGCTTCTGTACATCTAAAGAAAACAAAATGAAAAGGGAACCAACCTTTTTCATGGGAAAATATATTTGCCAATGGTACTTCTGGCAAGGGTTTGATCTCCAAAATATATAAAGAACTCACATGACCACACACCAGGAAGACAATCCAGTTAAAAAATGGTCAAAGGACTTGAATAGACACTTTTCCAAGGAGGACAAACAGAGGGCCCAGAGAAATGAAAAGATGCTCAGCATCACTAGCCATCAGAGAGCTGCAAATTAAAACCACAATGAGGTACCACCTCACACCAGTCAGAATGGCCATCATTAACAAATCAACAAACATGCTGGTGAGGATGTAGAGAAAAGGGAACCCTAGTGCACTGTTGGTGGGAATGCAGACTGGTGTAGCCACTGTGGAAAACAGTATGGAATTTCCTCAAAAAAATAAAAAAGGAACTGCCTTCTGATCCAGCAATTCCACTGCTGGGATTATACCCTAAGTATCCTGAAACACCAAATCAAAAGAACTTGTGCACCCCAAAGTTCACACCAGCATTATTTACAATAGCCAAGTGCTGGAAGCAACCTAAGTGCCCATCAGTAGATGAGTGGATCAAAAAACTATGGTACATTTACGTGATGGAATACTATGCAGCAGAAAGAAAGAAGGAACTCCTAACTTTTGTGACAACATGGATGGAACTGGAGAATATTATGCTAAATGAAATAAGCCAGGCAGTGAAAGACAAATACCACATAATCTCACCTATAAGTGGAACCTAATCAACAAAATAAATGAGCCCCCCCAAAAAGAACCAGAGACCTGGAAATAAAGAACAAACTGACAGTGACCAGAGGGGAGGGGAGGGGTGTAACGGGGGAAAGAAGGAGAAGGGTCGAGGAACATGTACAAACGACCCATGGACAAGGACAAGGGGGTGGAGCTTGTCTTTGGGGGGGTTGGACAAAGTGGGGCAGAGCAACAGGGGGACGAATGGGGACAACTGAAACAATAAAAAATCTGATAAAGGATTGTGTTTATAATAGATTTCTAAAGGGGGTAAAATATTAAAAAATCAAACGAGCATTTCACCAAGGAAGATATAAAAATGCTATCAACCACCAATACTCACAATTGCAAGTCATTGAGGAAATGCAAGTTGTGATAGCAATATGACTCATTAGAGCAACTGAAATCACGAAGACGGGCATTGCCAATTGTCAGCAAAACAAGGAGCAAACAGAACACACAGATTACTCACGGGAAGATAACAAGGTCCAACCACTTTAGAAAAGCATTTGACACTTTCTTATAAACTTTTAATAGCAAACTAACTTTATGAATCAGCAATTCCACTCCTCAATATTTACCCACAAGAAAAAAAAAACATGTCCACACAAAAATCTGTGCATGAACGTTCACAAGAGCTTTATTCCTAATAGTCCATGATTGGAAATACCTCCAAAGTCCATCAACTGGTGAAAGGATACCCCACATCCGTGCAATGAATGCCATTTAGAAACAAAAGGGAACAAACCTCTCTTCATGCAACAACAAGAGGGAATCTCAGAAGCAGTTTGCTAAATGAAAGGTGACAGACACAAGAGACTGCATCCTGCATGATTTCATTCATCTGAGAGTCGAGAAAAGGGAAAATCACAGTAACAGCAGGTCAGTCGTTGCCAGAGGCTGGGTCTGGGGGAGGGGCTGGACTGCACTGTGTGTGCTGTGAATGTCGTCGTGGTCATACAACCATACGTTTGTCAAAGTTCTTCACTCTATATACCTAAAAGTTTTGGGTATTTTATGCCTCCTTAATCTGAATTTTAAAAAGGAATGAAAATGTCTTCATGTAGATTTGAGCTTATGGAGATTCACTGTATAATTCTTTCAAATCTGTTTAAATACTTTTCATTATAACATATTTCAAAAGAGGAACTTGAGATGAAATTCACACGAGAAGGATGCTCCAAATTTTACGCCCCGAGTTACTTTCCCATGGGCTCCCCTGTGTAACCTGCTTTAGGTAAGTAGCGCTGGGAATTTACTGCTTATGGATTTATTTAGTAGTTTTGTGCATATTTGAATGTATACCTGGTTGATTACTTAATGGTTTTCTTAAGCAGCTGGTGGAATGGTGGGGTGGAGTGAGGAGGAAGCTTTGTTAAACAATCCATTCATAATTCAGGGGCTGAATTATATGATGTTGACAGATATAAAAGGGTCAAGGGTATTACATAATCCTATCTGCTACCCTCCCCTAACAATTAGGAAGCCTTATTAATAGAACAACATAACTTTAAGGTGTTGTAAAAGTAACTAAAATTTTATTGAAATGCAGCTATAGAAAGGGCCCACAGTTGATTTTCTCTTCTCAAGAGCTATGGTTCAGTAACCTTTTAGAATAGGTATCCCTTTTATGTGGCATTCTCATGGATACATCATTGCCAAAGCCAAAAACGCTTCAGTCTCTACCTATGAGGAGTAGGGAGCCTCCATTCCAGTTACGACTTCAATTTTGATGTCTCCTCAAACTTAGGAAAGTGGAATACCACCTTTTAAGCAAACATTATTGGCTTTCTGGTTCAAAATTATCTTGGCCTAGGGTGACCTTTGAGGCTTTTGGGGTGATACATTTTTGGGTAATAATTCTTTAACATATTTATTTATTGCTCTTTATTCTGTAGATCATGGGTCAACAAACGCCGTCTGTAAAAGGCCAGAGAGTAAATATGTTGGGCTTTGAGGGCCATGTGGTCTGCGTCTGTCAACTCTCCTGTTGCGCGAAGCAGCCCCGGGTAACACGTAAACAAACGAGAGTGTCTGCATTCCAATACAACTTTATTTACAAGAACGCGTATTGGGCTGCATTTAACCTGGAGAAAAATTTGCAGATCCTGGCTCTTGCTGTAAACACTCCTCAAAACAAATCTGCCACCTATAGTGACAAAGTGTTTGTATAGTCAAATAAAAAAGGTACTTCTGTAAAAAGAACTAATAATGATAACAAGGGGGTGCAGGACGTGCTACCCCATATACGGCTCCTTGGTGTATTGACTATTTCAAGCTGAGGAATCTGAGAGCTGAGAAATGACAGGTGTGGGAAGAACGTTCTGACCCTCCCCTGAAGCAGGTCACAGGACCCTTTTGTGAGAGGTTTATACCCTCCCTATACCTATACCAGGGAGAAAGGAGCATCCAGAGACACAGAGAGAAACCAGAATGAATTTTATTAGCTTTGCTAAGTTTTCCCAGTATACTTACCTCATACCTTCTGTCCTATTATATCTTTCCACAAACTTCCACTCTTCATCACACCTAACATAAAACCATTCAGGGCTAACCTGTCCAGTTGGCTCAGTAGGCTGGGCATCATCTTGCACAGCAAAAGGTGGCTGGTTCTCTTTTTGGTCAGGGCCCATGCCTGGGTTGGGGTTGTTTCTGTCTGACGTCGGTGTTTCTCTCCCTCCCTTCGCTCTCATAAATAAATAAATAAATAAATAAATAAATAAATAAATAAATAATTTTTTTTTAAAACACTCAGGATGAAATGTTTTTCAGGTCTTCATTTCCTTTTGAAGACTCCCATGTCACATCAAACTTGTGTTAAATAAATTTGTTTGCTTTTCTCTTGTTAACCTGTCTTTTGTTACAGAAGGTCTCAGTTAAGAGCTTACCATTAATGGTAGAGGAAAAGGTATTTTTCCTCCCTTGCAGTAATCAAGTCTTTATCAGAAAGCTCCCTATCTGAAAATCAGGGTATGCCTGTTCTGGGACTTTGTGTGATTGACTCATGTACAAAAATCTCTAATTTCTAGAGATACTAAGATATTTATCCAAGATAGCTTGCAAAATATTTCATGTGGTTGATTATGGCTTTGCTTGATAAAGTGTATTTAGTTTCAAATGTAAAGTTCAGAGAGTAGGTTTTACTTTGTTTTCCCTTCTATAAGAGTATATATAGTTTTATATGTATCAAGTAACCGAAGAGGACCACAGTTCTAATTAGAACATTCCAGTGAACCAAATTCACTCGTGTTGAAGATTTAGTTCCACAGTTTTACATTCTTGGTTGTAAGAGGTAGTAAGGATACAACTAACATCTATGATTAGAACTATGCAATTAGCGATGCTCCCTATACTTAGGCACTTTTCCCCAATTTAAAGCAGGCTGACTAGTTTAAGGACTTCCAAAAGATGAATTCTGATTCAGGTAAAGGTACTGTCATGAAATGGAACTTAGAAGAGCTAACAGTTCTTGTCCTCGTGGTCTTTCGTTCAAATTAAACAAATATATTTTTTAAAGTGGAAATAGAGGAAGTAGAAACAAAAATGAAATGCTGGTTGATATTATCCTGCTCCGCTGCCTCTAGTATCTTCCCGATCAGTATTCACTAACAAAGACAACTGATATGTCTTTAGTGAGGGAAGTCTCTAGCTGCCTCTTGGGATAGAGAAATTACCTCTGAGCAGATCATTCACGCTTTATAAAGAATAATCTGAGAAGTTTCCTTTAGTTATGTAAATATAGTGGGTAGACCCTATTGCCCTGATGCTTAGTACTTAATAGTACTTAGTATTATTATAGCTATAATGTTAACAATAACAACTTTTATCTGTGACATAGGCCTCACTATGCACAGCTCTTTGCCTGGGAGGGAGCTGATCGACCTGTTACCACTGGTGGGTGTTGGTATGTGCTATTTTAAACATTTTAAGTTTAATTACATTTTATTTATTGGAGATGATCTCCGAGGTCCTTTCCCCAACAAGATTCTGAACATTGACAATGGGCAGAGCTCTATTATTGTGGTGTTAGGTACAATTCTCAGTTGCCTTGGATGGGAAGACCAAATAAAATCGTATTTTTAAATAACCGCCATTATAAGGATGAATATGCACATGAATAACACAGGCAGGAGTTGTGGGAGGGCTGGACCAGTGTCCGCTGCAATGAGGGTGGTGGGGGCTGGGAAGGTAGGCAGGGCAGGGCCTGGGAGGGGGCCAGGAACATGTGGGCAGGGTCAGTGATGAGGGGACGATGGACATCAGTGGTTGACTGGCCCACTGGGCCCAATTTGGAGATAATACAAGAGAACTAGGATGAGAAATGCAGTGCGGGCATAGACTGCAGCCTAGGCTTCTGGGGAAAGGTATTGGACTTGTTCTCTGTGAGGAGCCATACGAGTGTTCTGAGAGGATTCATGGTCTGATAGGTGACGTAGTGTAAGTGGCTTTATTTTAAAGGGACACATTCACAATGGCTTTATGTCCCTGCCTACATGTGTATAAAGGAATTTCTTTAAAGGAGGATGCCTGTATTCTCAGAGACCTCGCCCCCGCGCCCAAAGCAATGCTGACTGTCTCTTGGCTATGAGTCAGACCTTGCTAAGAAAGCGTCCATTAAAGGCCGGGGGCATTCCTGGAAAGGAGGGGGAGAGGACAGAGGGGAAGGAGGAAATGTTTGCAGGTGATGGACAATTTTGGTCCAACCAATATTTTGTTTGTGGTGATGGTTTCATGGGTGTACACACAATGTAAAAACTTATCAAATTATAGACAAAAAAAATCAATGGCACCCTAATAAATTGAATAAAAAGTAAAAAAAATTAAAAAACCAAAAACGTTAAAAGAACAAAATGATGATCACTTTTTAAGTTTGTTTTAAATGAGTGCGCATATTTTATGGGGCACTTTGGCTGACGTGGGCCAAGCTCCTTGGATCCCGCTCGCTCATGCATCTGTGGCATTGGCTGGCTGCCTGGGCACCGGCTGGTCTGAAAGGCCCTGGAAGGGCGGGTTCCACACTCCTGTCCATGTCTCCCACAACCTTCTCGCCTTTCCTGCAGCAGGCTAGGCTGGGCATAATCTCACAGTCATCGCTGGGGTCCAAAAGGGGAACAGAAATGCACAAAGCACTTTTTAAAGTCTCTTTTTGTGTCAAGTTTGTTATTGTTCCATTGGCCAAAGCAAACCACATGGCCAAGCCAGACTCTGTGTTAAGGCGCTAAAAAATTATGGAATAAAATGCATAGATCCAGGGATCCCATTAACTGGGCTATCATCAATTAATTTATCATGTACCTTAATGATGTTTTAATTCAGATTTCTTCAATTCCATCAAGAAAAGGTACCTTTATGCAATGCTAGTTTCTTTTTCTTTTCTTTCCTTTTTTTGAATGCTTCCTGAGTTCCCACGTCACCCTTGCACATGGGCCATGCTGACCTTCTCTGTATTGCTCCAGTCTTAGCGTAGGTGCTGCCGAAGCCAGTTTCTTATGAACAGTTTATGCTCTTTTAATCTCGTATTGAATGTGATTTAGCTGTTGATTTTACATGTTGGCATTCATTATATGTGAGGGAATAATATTCGTCACATTTGCATGTTCTGTCAAGATTTCCTTAGCTATTTTTATTATATTTGGCTATAAAACTATTTTAAAACAGCCCTGACCAGTGTGGCTCTGTTGGTTGGGCATCATCCTGCAAAGCGAAAGGTCACCAGATGGATTCCCAGTCATGGTGCATGCCTGGGTGGTGGGTCAAGTCCCCAGTTGGGGGGCATATGAGAGGCAACTGATCGATGTTTCTCTCTCACATTAGTGTTTCTGTTATTCTCTTCTTTCTTCCCTTCCCCTCTCTCTAAAAATAAATTTAATAATATTTTCTAAAAATGCTTTAAAATAGTTTAACTTTCAGCAAAAACATGTTTAAATGTCCTCCCTTGATTTCAATGGTTGAATAAGATGAACTTCCTTCTTTAGCTCGGATAAATCGATTTTTGTGTTTCCTTTTCATTGGACTGTTTTTAAAAACATTTTACTCTGGGCTATATTATGTTAACCCCAGAATCAAATAAAATTTTATGGTTGAGATAAAGGCTTAGTGGAGGTGCCAAGCTCACCTGAGATCAGTCAGAGAGCAAATGAAGGAGGCAGGCTTGAGTCTTCTTCTGGCTTAAAATCTCACTCGCTAAATTGTACCAAGGTAAGAACATTTGGCTAAGTGATGAAAATCTGTGTTTTGGGGCTGAATATACTTCCCACTTTCCTCCTCTCCTCTTTTGACTCCACCTCTTCACATCCTCCACTCCTCGACCTCCTCCTCCTTGTCTTACTCATTTAATAACCTATCAGGCGCTGAGCCTGATGCTGGGAACCTGAACATGACTGGGCAGCATGTCCCAGCCTTAGTTCACAGAGGCTGTCAATAGGTAAATGTAATATGGAAAATCCTCTTTCTCTTTCAAATGTGCACAAATCTGAGAGGTTGTGTGCGCTGTGGTGGGCTTGCTGATGAGTGGGCAGTCTTTATGATACGACGGCTTTAAAATTCATTATGTATGTGTTTCCGTTGATTGCTGCTTTTTGTGTTTGTTTACCTGCAGGGTTTTCCCTGCTTTGTTTAATAGCAGGGTGTTTCTAGATCCTGTGGCTTTCCCCATGGTCTTGTCATTTGTTTCCCAGCTGTTTCATTTTTCTTCGCTTTATTACCGTGGTTGTGCAACTTACTCGGGATTGAATTTACTGGGAGTTTATCTTTATTATCTCTGATTCTTTTTTTTTTAATTTTTTATCGTTATTCGATTACAGTTGTGTGCCTTTTCTCCCCATCCCTCCACTCCACTACTGCTGAACCCACCTCCCTCCCCCACCTCCATTCTCCCCCTTGATTTTGTCCATGTGTCCTTTATAGTAGTTCCTTATCTCTGATTCTTTGTTCCAAATATCCAACTTAGTTTTTAAGTTTCCTCTGTGTCCTTGTAAATCATTCAAGTTTACAAGTCTTAGCTGTAGTGTGTTTGGCTCTCTACAATCAATATTACTTTGAAATCTCCTTGAAAGTACTTGCTTGGAATTCTTAGTGCTGTACTACCTTCTCCAAGTTCTGGCAACTTCCTGTTCCCTCCAGCAATTCAATACTTGCTCAGTGAATCCATCTTAATGCTCTTTGAAGTTTGCTCTTTTCTTCTTTAGTTGAAATAGGGGTATGGGGTATTTATGAGCTTTGGGGGACTGTGTCTAGGAGGAGTCACCCGATACTGGCCTCTACTACCTGCCTGGAAGTTCTTGGTAGATTCCCAGCTCAGGTTTTCCTAACTTAATTTTTTTCCAATGGAAGAATAATACATAATTATTATAGAAAACTGAGAAAAATCAAAAAAAGTTTACAGAGACTTGGGGTGGTGAACACACAATACGATATACAGGTGATGTATTGTAGAATTGTACACTTGAAACCTATATAATTTTATTAATGAATGGTACCCTAATAAACTGAATAAAAAGTAAAAAAAAAAGATAAAAACCCAAAAAAGTGAAAAGAACAAAATGACCATCACTTTTTAACTTTGTTTCTATTTCTTTAATTTTGAGTGAAATTTTGAGTTATTTTAAAAAGTGAGAGGAAGGGAGAGAGAGAGAGAAGCATCAATTTGTTGTTCCACTTACTTATGCATTCATTGGTTGATTCTTATATATGCCCTGACCAGGGGTCGAACCCACAACATGGGTGTATTAGGCCAATGCTCTAACCAAGTGAGCTACTCTGCCAGGGCTGGTGAATATTTCATGCCAGTCCCTTCTGACCTGAAGTGTTGCTGTTGAGAAATCAGCTGAGAGCCTTATGCAAGCTCCTTTGTAGGTAACTAATTACTTTTCTCTTGCTTTTTAAAAGATTTCTCTTTGTCTTTATCCTTTGGCATTTTAATTATGATGTGTTTTGGTGTGGGCCTCTTTGGTTTATCTTAAAAAAAATTTTATTTATTTATTTCCAGAGAGAGGGGAAGGGAGGGAGAAAGAGTGGGAGAGAAACATCAATGTGTGGTTGCCTCTTGCACGCCCCCTACTGGGGACCTGGCCTGCAACCTAGGCCAGTGCCCTGACTGGGAATCCAACCGGCAACCTTTTTGTTCACAGGCCAGCACTCAATCTGCTGAGCCACACCAGCCAGGGCTGTTTTCAAGTTTCACTCATGTTGTATGTGTCAGAATTTCCTTCACTTTTAAGGCTGATTAATAGTGCATTGTGTGCTTATATGATACTTTATTTGTCTGCTAATGGACACTTGGCTTTTTCCACCATTTGATTATTGTGAATAGTGATGCTATGAACATTGATGTACTCAGTCAAGTAACATCTTAAACTGCAATGGAGCCCTACTACTTCTTCCTGTCCTCCCTCCTCCCCCTACCCCAGGCCCTGTTCCAGGCTGGCTCTGAGCCTCTCAGTGTTCTGATTGTAGCTACATCAGCTTCACAGGTGTAAAGAGAATTTTTTAAAACCCCCTTGACCTTTACCCTTTCTTCCTTGGCTGGACTTTGTCCAGCCAGGTTTATTTATAAACCACACAAAGCTCATTAACATAACTAAGCATTTCAGCAATCCACATTGCCACCTTTGTTACTGCAGGCAGGCACGTCCCAGGGATAAGACACTGAGACATGGCTGAGAAGAAAAGCAAGAGAGACTCCATTGGAATAAGGATGAAGGGCTGCCACACAAACAACGGATTTGTGCAAAATGAAGACATTCTGGAAAAGGACCTGGATCCAGGCGGCCCAGCCGACAGCCCACAGCACAGCATCATGTGCATCGTTGACCCAGAGGAGCCGGACTTAAAGAATATCCAGCCCTACGCAGGGATGCCCAAGGAGGTGCTCTTTCACTTCTCAGGCCAGGCCCGATACCGGGTGCCCCGAGAGGTCCTCTTCTGGCTCACCGTGGCTTCTGTGCTCGCGCTCATTGGGGCCACCATAGCCATCATCGCCGTCTCTCCCAAATGCCTCGACTGGTGGCAGGCAGGACCCATGTACCAGATCTACCCACGATCTTTCAAGGACAGCAACCAGGATGGCAATGGAGATCTAAAAGGTGCCTGGGGGACAGAGTGAGGGTGGGGCAGGATGAGGTGGAGGTGTGGCTTTCTCTGTCCTTGAAACCGAATTATATCTGGGTTGTATGGTAAGCATCTGCCAGTATGACTGGTCACACCTTGTTTATGGTCTTTTTAAAAGCCATCCAGCAGAACCCAGAAACCCTCCCTGTGTAATGAAAGACTACTTGGAGTACTTGGAGCCCCCAAAGAGTTGTTTAATTTACTTCTCATATGCGTAGTTGGTCACCAATTCTAACTTTTTTTTTAAGTATATTTTATTGATAATGCTAATACAGTTGTCCTATTTTTTCTCTCCCCTTTCTCCCCTTCTGCCCTGCACCACCCCTCCTTCCAGCATTCTCCCCCTTAGTTCATGTCCATGGTTGTACATGTAACTTCTTTGGCTTCTTCATTTCCCATACTATTCTTAACCTTCCCCGGTCTATTTTGTACCTACCATTTATGCTTCTTATTTCCTGTACCTTTCCCCCCTTTCTACCCCCGACCCCTCCCTGCTGATAACCCTCCATGTGATCTCCATTTCTGTGATTCTGATCCTCTAAGCAATTGTTTGCTTAGTTTGTTTTTATTTTTGTTTTTTTCTTAGGTTCAGTTGTTGATAGTTGTAAATTTGCTGTTCTTTTATTGTTCATAGTTTTGATCTTCTTCTTTTTCTTAGATAAGTCCCTTTAACATTTCATATAATAAAGGCTTGGTGATGATGAACTCCTTTAAGTTGACCTTATCTGGAAGCACTTTATCTGCCCTTCCATTCTAAATGATAGCTTTGTTGGATAGAGTAATCTTTTCTTTCCAGTCCCTTCTTGCCTGCAAGGTTTCTTTTGAGAAATCAGCAGACAGTCTCATGGGAACTCCTTTGTAGTTAACTGTCTCCTTTTCTCTTGCTGCTTTTAAGATTCTCTTTTTATCTTTAATCTTAGGTAACTTAATGATGATGTGCCTTGGTGTGTTCCTCTTTGGTTCCAACTTCTTTGGGACTCTCTGAGCTTCCTAGATTTGCATGTCTATTTCCTTCACCAGACTGGAGAAGTTTTCCTTCATTATTTTTTCAAATAAGTTTTCAATTTCTTGCTCTTCCTCTTCTCCTTCTGGTACCCCTATGGTTTGGATATTGGAATGTTTGAAGTTGTCCCAGAGGTTTCTAGGTCTCTCCTCATGTTTCTGAATTCTTGTTTTTTTATTTTGTTCTGGTAGAATGTTTATTTCTTCCTTCTGTTCCAAATCTTTGAATTGAGTCCCAGTTCCCTTCACTTCACTGTTCTCTTCACTGTTGGTTCCCTGTATATTTTTCTTTATTTCACTTTGCATAGCCTTCACTTCCTCCTCTATTTTGCAACCATACTCAATCATTTCTGTAAGCATCCTGATTACCAGTGTTTTGAACTGTGCATCTGATAGGTTGGTTATCTCCTTGTCACTTAGTCCTTTTTCTGGAGTTTTGATCTCTTCTTTCATTTGGCCTATATTTCTTTGTCTCGGTGCATCTGTTATATTGTAAGGGGTGGATCCTTAGGTGTTTGCCAGGGCAGGGCAGCCCACATTGCTGTATTGTGGCGCTGTATGTGGGGGAGAGGTCAGAGAAGTAACAATGCCACTTGCTGGGCTCTCACCTGCTTTCAGCCACTTCCCTCACTTCCCACAAGGGGATTGTGCCCTTTTTGGTGCTGCCCTGGTACTGATTCCTGGGTGGGTGGGTTTGTGTATGTTCTGGGATCCCGTAGGCCCTTCCAATGGCCTCTCCTGTGAGACTGGGACTTTTTCCCACTGCTACAAGCCCCACAGATTTTTACAGCCAGAGGTTTTGAAGTTTTGGTTTCCTGCACTGGAACCCTGGGTTGTGAGGTCTGTCTCGATCACCAGTTGTTCTTCCTGGCTTATCCACACACAAATGTGGAACCGCTTGGTCTGCCAGCTGCCACCTTGCCGTGTGTCCTCTCTGCCCCTCTTACCAGTCTGCAAGAAATTTTCTTTAACTCCTTGGTTGTCAGACTTCCATAAAGTTCGATTTCTGGAAGTTGTGGTGGTTTTTGGTTTTTAAATTGGTTCTTGTCCTTCTTCGGGTTGTGCAAGGAAGTGAAGCTTCCTCTACCTATGTCCCCATCTTGGCTGGAAGCTCATCAATTCTAACTTCTTACATGCAGCAGGTTTCCTCCTGAAAATTTCCTGCTTCTGTGCACTTTATAGTTGATTATCTCAGAGTGGCGCTTAGAACTGTGTTTCCATTATATGTCTTGGCTAGTTGGGCAGTCTGGCCGAGAGTTTCTTATTAGTGAATAAAGCATAAATAATATTTCAGGAAAAAAGTTGTGATGCCATTAAAAGGTGTAGGCTGAGCCTTTAAAGTATAAATCCTGAGAAATGAAGGGAAGGAAAAAAACATAGCAGTAGGTTGGTCATTACTTGAATTAAAGATTATTTAATACAACATCTGTATATTAGTAAAAAAGTAGAAATAAAAATTATATTTTTAAAGTTACACTAATAATCTTTTAGTGATTTAAGTATAGAATGTCCTTATAATTTATTATTTAAACCAGGACACTTTTAAGAGTAAAATTATGCCAGACAGGAGGTGTAAACTGGAACTGTCCTGGGCGAATCTGTTGACGTGGTCACCCTAGTTAAGGACAACAATAAGAACTAAATGGACAACGTCATTTTTGGTAGTGATTTTGATAGTGGTTTGGAGAAAGTAATACAGTATGGTTATTTTAATTGAGTGTGGGAGGTAGGAATGGGCTTAATCTAACTTTAAAATGGTACTGATAAATTCAAAATCTCTAACTTTTTAAAATAACTAATAAAAGGATTTTGTTTTGCACGCTCATGTCATTTTCTCTCTTTTTAAAAATCTTCCTGCCTCTTCACTAATTAAAATGCTATCCGTCCTTCACGGTGCAGTTCAAACCCCTGTCCTGCACTCATGTGTATTTTCTCCCTTTAGTCCTTCCTCGTCAGTGTGTGCCCTCCCTCCACAGAACTGTGGTGCTTTGGACTTCGTTTATGGCGCCCTCTGACACTGCCTGGTCTTATATCTGGGTGACTTCCCTTCCACACCCCACCCCCCTCCCTCATACCCAACCGCCCTAGCAAAAGTGTTCCCCGCCCCCCACAAAAGAGAGCTAAAAAAAATCCCTCAACCCAAAGATACATTCCCCACTTCCCGGTTCTCCCTTTGTACTGCATTCTAGGAACAGCTTTCCCTGGCTATGCGGAACTGAAGCGTTTTTTGTGAAATGGCAGAAAGTGAATAAGCAATTACCATCAATTTATATGGAAAAAAAATTGAATAGAGCACAGGTGCTCACAGACACAGTTCAAAGCTTCGGGGCTTGATGCTGAGGTGCTGGGCATAGTTTCTCCGGAAGGGACTTGGCAGGCCATTCTCTACTGCAGCCTGTGAACCACGGCCTCTATAATGGCTGCAGCAAGACAAACGCTAAACATGCTACTTTCGCCTTTTTTCCTTTTTAAAGAATTATTGATTGACTTTGGAGACAGAAGAAGGGAGAGAACAACATTGAGTTGTTGCTTCCCCCATCCATGCACTCATTGGATGCCCAAGCCCCCGCCCCGAACAACCCACAACCCTGGCTCTTGGGCTGCGCTCTAACCCCACTGAGGCTGGCCTTTTTTCTTCAGTGAAGTCCTCTTCGGAGTTCTTCTGGCTAGCAAAAGCAGGTATTAACTGAAGTCTTTGAGAAAGGAAAGTGACATAATATGACTTTCGACGAGTGGGGTGCACCTGTATACTCCAAATTCCTTAAAATACAGCAGCTTCTAATCAGCTCTTCTATTTGCCATTTACTCTCTCTCTCTCTCTCTCTCTCTCTATATATATATATATATATATATATTTATTTATTTATTTATTTATTTATGTATTTATTTTTTTGAGGAACTGGCTGCTCCCTGTAATCATTAGGTATTTGTCCTTGGGGTTAAAGGAATTTTGTTATTACCTGAAGAAACCAGTTTGGTTTCAGTTTGGTTTTGGTGATTGCCTTCTGTCCCCCAGAGTGTGAGCCTGGGATCCCTTTTTCACTTTTATCCTGTGTTTGTCCAGCCCAATTATTTTTATCATCTTGTCCCTTTGTGCCCATTTTTGAGATATATGGTATTGTTGTCCTGACTTAAATCAAACCCTTTTTTTTGCCTGTTGACACTCTGGGAGGTCTCAGAGCCCCCATGTGTGGGAACTGAGGCCCAGCAAGGACACAAACGGGCAGTCTGTCATAGGGGACATCCTCATGCCGGGAGGCGGGCGACTGTGGGTTTTGGCTTCAGTGACCTTTGGCCTGCTGTGTGACCCTGACAGGCGCCTGAGTCTATTTAGGACTCTGAACTAGGAGGAAGGAGCACACTACCTGCTAATTACCCTGCAAGGTTCCAAGTACAGAGAGCTTCATTCCTGCATCTCCTCTCAGCCGAGTCTAGAATTCTCTTCCGTGTAAATTCTTGGCCTCAGCACTGTCAGAGGAAATAGCATTACAAAAATAACTAAACCTTTGAGGAGCCACATTTAAAAAAAATAAAAAGAATCAAGTGAAATTAATTTTAACATTATATTTTGTTTAATATTTAAACGTATGATCACAATAACAATATTAAATAGGCGTTTTACATTCTTTCTTTTCACATCGGGTCTTCAAAGTCCAGTGTGGTTTACATTTACAGCACACTTCAGTTCAGACTTAGTCACGTTGTAAGTGGCTGTCGTACGGGACAGTGCCGCTCAAACGAGGTGACCGAAAGGGGCATTTGTTTTCTTCTTTGTACCTTGGCACTTGGGCTGGCAGCTGGCCTAGACTGGAAACCATGTGCAGAATCAAGTAATAATACTGCATCTTGGTGTTAAATATAAAAAACGAACGGGCCACAGGCAGATTTTATGTTATTGAAACTTTGTTAAAGGTCAAAGGTTATTGCCACAAGGCTAAGTTGATATCTTTGGTAGAACTAGACCTTACTATTTGAATTTTCACTCAAATTCAATGCAATTCCAAATATTTCTGTCTTATTATGTATATTTTGCTTTTAGGCAAATTCCTTTTATTTTTAATTCTTCAACCAAAAAACCCGATACTTTATTTACTTATTTTTCATGGCCTTGATTATTTTTCTTCAGGTATTCAAGATAAACTGGACTATATCAAAACCTTAAATATAAAAACTGTTTGGATTACTTCATTTTATAAATCATCCCTTAAAGATTTCCGACATGGTATTGAAGATTTCCGAGAAATCGACCCCATTTTTGGAACAATGAAAGACTTTGAGGACCTGGTTGCAGCCATACACGATAAGGGTAAACTGAATGGAAGGTGGGTGGCAGAGGGTGGCGGTTGACAAAAGCATTTCTGCAGGTGCTTACAGTATTTTTTCCTTAACTGTCATGTACTATTCTGATACAGTCTTTTCCTAACACTTGAAATGTCTTCACTCATTAGGTTTAAAATTAATCATCGATTTCATACCAAACCACACCAGTGATAAACACGCTTGGTTTCAACTGAGTCGTAACCGGACAGAGAAATATACTGATTATTATATCTGGCATAACTGTTCCCATGAGAATGGCATAACCACGCCACCCAACAACTGGGTAAGTACCAACCTGCCTGATTTACAAAGTGAAAATGGTCAGATCTTCAAGGATTAAAGTGGCTATTTTATAAAGCCCTTTTAAGGGAAAAAAGTTAATGGGTAGAGTTTATGAGAAGGGGAAAGTTTCCCAAAGAAATGAAAATAGGGTACCCAAGCCTCCTAATGTCACTCGAATTTCTGATTTCATTGTAGACCTAATGTGTTCTAGCAAATTAAATCTCTGCTCGCTGTTAACCTCTCCTTCCCTCCCTTCCCACTTTGTCCACCTTGGAGTCCATGTCCCATTCGTTTCATAAACAGTCTTTCTACTCTCCAGACCCCTTTGCCTTTCTGACATCCGGCACCCCCTACCCCTCCCTCCATCAAAACCCTAGCCGTAAATGAACTCAGCCTTCCAGGTGTTCTTTCCCTGACCTTTGCCTCTGGAGATAACGCACATTCCTTGTCTCCACCTGAAATGAGTCATCCAGTTTTCTTGGGAATTTTACTAAATTCAGCAAATTCAGCAGATCGATATGCCCTCCTTCCTTCTCAAACGTCCTAATTGCCTTCTCCCTATCTCATCATCCTCAGCAGGAAACTACTTCAAAGAGAGGACAGAAACGAACACACCTCCCCACCCCTGTTTCCACCCTCTGCATACTCACTTCTGAAACAGAGGCCGTGTCCTGCTTTCTGGGGTGACCGGATTGGTGCCAAAATTCCAGGAAGCTCAATGAAATCTGAACTTTAGATAAATAATGCATACTTTTTAGTATAAAATGTTGCATGGGCCATACTTGTAGAAATAATTATTCATTGTCTATCTGATGTATAGTTTTAACTGGGTGTCTTGTATTTTGCCTGGCAGCTCTCCTCCTGTCCCAGGCCAGTCTCTCCACTGGCTCTGGTTGACGTTCTCTCCTGCTTTCTGCTCAGCCTTTTACTCTGGATCCTCTCTCCCTGCTCCAGTCCCTCCTCTCTTCTTGACCGTCTCCATAAACATGTAAACAGGCAGGCTGCTGGGCATCAACTTTCAGATGATGCAAGGGCACTGGGAACCGCCATGTGTCAAAGCTGACTGTGTGATCTTCTCCCTCCACCTCCTGTGTCCCAGGTTCATCAAACGGCACCAGTATGCCGCCGGGTGACTAGGCCATCGGCAAGTCCTGGCAGTTTTACCTCCTTAATTTTTCTTTTCCCCAATCCACCCACTTGTAAAAATGATCCTGATAATAGCAAACATTTACTAAATGCCTGGTATGTTCCAGGCTCTGTGCTAAGTGTCTTATATTCATTAATTCACCTAATCTACCTTACAATCCTATAAGGTAGGCTTCGGCTCCTGTTTTGCAGGTGAGCAGACTGAGGCAGAGAGACATTAGGTACCTTGCCCAAAGCCACACAGCTAGTGAATGGCAGGACTGCGGACTGCATCTGGTCAGTCCACCTCTGCAGTCTGCTTTTAAAAATGGCAGCCTATACTTCACACTATGTCATCTCCTGCCTGCTGAACTGTAATTGCCGCATCTTTTGGTGTCCAGTTGTTCCACTCTTCCATCAGTTTTCTACTGCAGCCAAGGCTGTGTTTTTGTGTTAATTCAATAGTAGATTACAGAAATCTATGTAATATATGGTAGATGGATAAACACTTGGCAGTGTGCCTGTACAATGGAATGTTACTTGGCAATAAAAAGGAATAAACTATTGATACACACAACATGGATGAAGCTCGAAGTGGCTCTGCAGAGTGAAAAAAAGCCAGATAAAGAGTGCCTACTCTATAATTCCACTGACATGAAATTGTAGAAAATCTAGACTACTGTATAGTGGCAGGAAGTAGGTTAGTTGTTTACAGAGATGGGAGGGAGACAGGGAGGAATGGGGGAGTGGGATTTGGGGTAAGAAAGGATGGCTGTGTTCACTATTTGGAGCGTGGTGAGAGGTATGCATTTGTCCAGACTGATCCAATTGTATACTTTAAATACGTGCAGTTTGTTATATTCAATTATACCTGAGTAAAACTGTTTAAAAATATTTGTAATATACAGGGTCCGGCAGAAGTAATGCCTGCTTGGGTGTGGTTGATAGGGTATTAAAATGGGTGTGATAATTTATAGTTTTAATTTGAACATTTCACCTAAAATGTCGTAGGGTATGCTTGAGTGTGCTATTGTTATATTACAGAATTACATGCTTATGATTTTGTAATAAAGAAGGGGCGTTATTTGTGCCAGGCCCTGTATGTCTAAGCTAGAAAAATAATAATATAGTGAGCGTCAGTGAGCCCTTCCCCAAATTAAGAATTTGAATGTCTCCAAACCTGCCAAAACTACCTGTGGGCTCTCCTCTGCCCCACCTCCCCCACCCCCTCTGAGAGGGAGCCACTACCTTGAATGAGGGGTTTCCAAGTCCTTGCTTTTGTTTTGCCTTTACTACATATGCTACATGTTTTTAAGCTTTTTATTATTTAGTCTCTTTTGTTTTGAACTGTATGAGACTCATTATGCCACATGTAGTCTTTTGTTACTAGACTTTTCCCCCTCATTGTTTGGTGTGTGTGGTTCATACATTTTCACTGTGTAAATATTTTATGGTTTCGTTATCTAATCTTTAGCTGACGGAAAGTTGGGCTGTTTCAGTTTTCCTTTTTCTTTTTTACTACTAACAATGCCATTGTAAACATTCTCATTAATCTCCTTCTCCTGGGGCACGTGTGCAAGAGCTTCTTTAAGGTAAATGACTAGGGGTGAGATTGCCGGATGCGGGATACCATGGGCTCTGCAAGATAATGCCACATTAATTACCAAAGTGTTTGTGCCAGTTTATATAGCTTTGTAGAGTTCTTCTTGTATTCTGCATGCTGATTTTTTCTTGGTTATATCTACTATAAATATCTTATGCTGGTGTGTGTCCAGGTGGGCCATGAGGTGAGCTGATAAAGGTATGTTTACTCAAAAGTCAGCGGCTACTACTTAGCTTCAGCCAGGCGTTGCCATGGAAATGTGGACCCACAGTGATTAGGTCTTCCAACTAAAAAAAAGAGGAAGATGCATGCAAAATCCCTCTGTTTTTCAGTGTTGTCCAGATGCTGTCCTCTTTAGCATGAAATGAACAACTGCCCCCAGGTAGAGTCTGGAGGAACTATCACATTCAAGGACCCCCAAACAGACTGAGACGGAGTGGTGGGACACGTAGGAGAGTCCACCAGGGGAGTCACGGCAGGCAGCCACGGTGTGAGCGTTTCCAGAAAGAGGAAATCAGTACCAGTGTCAGACGCTGCTGGGTACCAACACCTCAAGTCCTAGATTTTTTTCCAAAAACCCAAGGGGTCTTGGATTTTGTTACACTTATCAGGCCATGATTCAATAGGCAATGGGCTCCAGCAGCTGAGACTCCCTTCCACTGGTTCTCCCACAGTGGGCGTCTCTTGGGTGGAGTGGGCTGGCATTTCAGTTGAGCCCCGGCCCCCTTCTCTTTGGCTTCCTTCTGGTGGATTCCCATGTATGTGGCCAAAGGAACAACTCCCCGTTTTCTAAAAGGTCTAGAGAACGTGTAGTGGATGAGATTCTCTTTCCTCTTCCCTTTGTAATTCATTTTGGTGAATTACTGGAGGATGGGTCCAGCCAAAAGGGGAGGACTAGTAGAGTTTTTAATTGAATGATTCTCATATTTTTCTGAGGATAGGGTCTAAATAATCACTCTGTCTGGATTCAAATGCCACGACTGACCAGTAAAATGTGTCTTTCTCCCAAATTGACCATCATTTGCTTTTCTTCACAAACAGGAATCCAGAGCCTGGATAAAAGGTTCAAGAAACTGCTAGAAATGTCTGCTCCATCAACTGGCCTTATCCTACATTTGAGAGCAGTAATTTGCTATTGTAATTGTTATAAAGAGCTGCTACTATACAAACACATCACCACATGTTTGGGAGCATTAGGACAGTGGATGGTATTTTAGGGAATTAATTTATCCAATGTTCTCCCTGGAAGAAAAATTCTGGGGATTTGTACACTCAGCCTGAGGTTAGAGCCAGGGATGGAAATTCATCACTTCTTTTTTTAAGGGCAACACCGGCACATGAATAATGCCAAATAGCTGATTTACTGTTTTCTGTTTGCTAGTTAAGTGTGTATGGAAATTCCAGCTGGCACTTTGACGAAGTACGAAACCAGTGTTATTTTCACCAGTTTACGAAGGAGCAACCTGATTTAAATTTCCGCAATCCCGATGTTCAAGAAGAAATAAAAGTGAGTATAGACACCTACGCCGACTTCTCTATGACGTGCTGTTTAAGTGGTTATTCGATATACCTCATGTTAAACAATAACTGTACGGGCAAAATCAAGTTGTGCAGGTAAATTCTGGGATTAAGGTGTCAGTCAGATGTAAACACAGACTCTCAGGTATGTCAGGGGAGCCTTCCTTCCTCTAACCCAAAAGAATTGAAATGGGAAGGAGGCAGAAACACCTGCTGCCTGAGCTTGGAGTTGCCCCGTGCCTGTGACAGTGAGCTGGTGCAGGCAGGTGGGCCGGACGTGGGTTCTGGCGTCTGGTGTCTGGCTCGAGCATTGGCAGCAGCCCCACCGTTGGCTGCACTGAGCTCAGAAGTGAGGCAGTGGCCTTTCGGATTCCTCTTCTATGTGAAACCCAGTGATGCAGTGTTCGTCTTGCAGGGCTCTTTGAACATCTGAAAATAAGCATGCACAAACTTCTGCATTCACTCAGTGAGGAGAATTAACTTACTTGCTGTGCCAGGCCCTGTTCTAAGCCCTGGGAATGCAACAGTGAATACGAGCAGCCCTGCCCTCAAGGCGTCTCTAGTGCACCGAGGGGATGGCAGGCAGGTACCAACCAAATGTATAACATTTCAGGTGGTGACTGCTAAGGGAAGGGGCTAGAAGTGTCAGGGCGTGGATTCAGAGATAGCCCTAACAGGAGGTCCCGCTTGGACAAAAACCTGAATTTTGAAAGGGAGCTGTGTAAATAGCTGGGGGCCGGGGTGGGGGGGATAGGGGGGAGGGAGAGAATTTCAGGCAGAGAGAAGAGCAAATGCACAGACCTGGAGAGAGTCTGTTTCCTGTGTTTCAGGAAGGACCTGAGGCCGGTGCCTAGGCTTGCCAGATACAAAAACAGGACACCTGGTGAAATTTTAATTTCCGATAAGCAATGAATAATGCAATATTTGGGGCATACTTCTACTGGAAAATTATTCATTGCCTATCGGAAATTAAAACTTAACTGGCTGTCCTGTACTTTATCTGGCAACCCTACCAGTGCACTGGAGTGCAATGAGGGAGAGAGTGAGGGAGCTGAGGTGCAAAGGGGGGTGGGGGTGGATGCTGTAGGGCCATGGGTGTGGTTGTCAGGGGTACATGCTGAGTTTTGGAAGATCCCTCACAGGAGGTTTCCTGCCGTGACCCAGGTGAGAGCCAACGGGCCGTGTTCTCACCTGTGTGGGGGCCATTCCAGTAATACCTGACACATGACTCAGAATAAACATTTGCCGTGTTGCTGTCATCATTAGTGCTTCTGCTCTGGCTGTAAAGAGTTTAGGTTAGTGGGGGAGTGCTCTGAGGTAGGGGGGCTGGAGACCACAGTGGAACAGCGAGGCATGGGTCCCTTTCTAACGCTCACCACGGCAGCCAAATGGAGAGGCCACTGTGTTGGAACCACAAAGTCACCTACACTTCTTAGGTTTGTTTTTAAATAACAGCTTTGAGATATAATTCCCATACTACAAACTTCACTCCTTTCAAGTGTGTCATTCAGTGGTTTTCCTATATTCGCAGAGTTATGCCACTATCACCACTAGTTTCAGAACATTTTTATCACCCCCAGAAGCGATCCATACCCACTAGTATTCACTCCCCAGGGTCCCGGCAACCAGTGATCTACTTTCTGTCTCTATGGATATGCTTGTTCTGGACATTTCCTAGAAATGAAATCACGTAATTATCTATCTATGATACATATCTATATTTAACTATTTGAGCAACTGCCAAATTGTTTTCCAAAGCAGCTGCCCCATGTCATAACCCCACCGGCAATGTGTGAGGTTCCAATTTCTCTGCGTCCTCACCAGCACTTGCTACTGTCTGTCTGATGGTCGTCATCCTAGTGGGTATGAAATGATATGCCCTGTGGTTTCGACTGGCAGTTCCCTGATGGTTAATGATGTTGAGCCTTTTTTCATGTATTTAGAGTTTTTATCTTCATTGAAGAAATGTCTTTTCACATCCTTCATCCATTTTTAAATTGTGTTGTCTTTTTTATTGTTGAGTTGTAAGCATTCTTTATATATTCTGGATACCGGACTTACAATTCATTGTATTCCATCCTGTGGGTCGCCTATTTACTGTTTTGATGATGCCCTTTGAAGCTCAAGAGTTTTTCATTGTTATGATGTCCAATGTATCTACTTTTTAATGTTGTTTCTTGTGCTTTTAGTGTCATAGTTAAGAACCATTGCCTAACCTGAGGTCATGAAGATTTACTTTCATGCTTTCTTCTAAGAGTTTTATAGTTTTAGCTCTTACATTTAATATACGATGTGAGGGGGTCCAACGTCATTCTTCGGCCTGTGGCTATCCGGTTATCCCGGCTCCATGTGTTAAAAAAAAGATCACCTTTTCTCCATTAAACCATTTTGAAATCCTTTTTAAAATCAATTGAGCAGAAATGTCAGGGTTTATTTCTGGACTCAGTTCTGTTCTGTTGATCTGTGTAGCTGTCCTTATGCCAGTATCTCATCGTCTGAATTAGTATAGCTTTGTAGTAAAATTTGAAATTGAGAGGCGTGAGTCCTCCAACTTCATTCTCCTCTTTGCAGATTGTTTGTCCCTTTTGGTTTCCGTGTGCATTTTCGGATGCCCTTGTCGATTCCTGCGGGAAGCCTGCTGCTAGGATTGTGATGGGGTTTACGCTGAACCTGTGCATCAGTGTGGGAGAGTATTGCCACCTTAACAACAATAAGGCTTCTGACCCACGAACACAGGACGTCTTTCCCCTTCTTTAGATCTTTAGTTACTTTCAACAATGTTTTGTTGTTCTTAGTGTACAAACCTTACACTTTTGTTAAATATATTCTTCCGGACTCCTTAGTTTTAGGACTGTTTCTACTATATATGTTTCAGGTTTTGCAGAATTGAAATAAACTGCGTTGGGAGCTATTCTAGAAGCAGGCACCATTGTCAGGCCAGCCAGCCCTGTATCTTTGAGAGATGAGGGTGTAGAAGTTTAAGGGGTCGCAGACACAGCGGACTGACTAGGGGTTAGTTTTAAACGTCTCTGGTGGAGTGTGGTCCCTCTGATTCTCCATTACCTAAGATCATTTGCAAGCCCACACTCCCTCTTCCTCCCATGTTCACTTACTGGGCACTTATTTGTGCCAAGTGCTTTGCCTGGATCATGTCATTTAATGCTCAGAACAAGCCTAACTCAGGAGACTTTTGCAGAGAAGGAAACTGAAGCCTAAAGAGGTGGAGTCACCCACCTGGGGAGAGGAGGACCCAGATTCAAACCCAGGCTTTGGGACTCCAAAGCCCTCGCTCTAAACCACAATGCCACATCTGACCTGAGGCAAACTGTTTCTCTCTGTGTGCTTCGTTTTCCTATACACTGTTTTTCAAGGAGGTTTTCAGTTCGAAATTCCTAAGTGCGAGTATAATCTAGTTGGTTCATCAGGCGGTGGGTTTCTACAGTCTCCTAGTGGCAATCGTGGTGGATTGTCTAGAGGTGTTTAGAAAAGTTGCTAAATTTTGCCTACATGGGCCAGCCAATACATTAGCTCTTTCTGACTACCCCATCTGCTCTCTTGCAGGCATCCAAGTAGTTGAGTGTGTGGCTAGGAGCCTTATTTACTGGTTTTGCAGGATGTAATCCCTCTTGGGATGAATCATTACTGTCTCTAGTTGAGAGGTTAGATGTTATTTGCAAGGTTGGTTTAGAAGATTTACTATTAGAAGTAAATCAGCAAGGCCAAGAAGGGAAGGCTCTTTGCTCCTGGAAAGTGACCTATCACATAAAGTGAACTCCCGACAGCCTCCTATACCCCCAGCAGCGCTTATCTCTTCGGTAGTTAAGCAGGTTAATTTTTGAAACCCAGAGGGTTTGTGGTGAGAAGGCATTTGGAATTGGTTTGCATACCAATCTGTACTTCTGTTTCCAGGTTCTCCTCAGATTGCAGATTGTCTGTATCTTGGGAGGCTGGCGTGCAGGGCACACCTAGCACAAAGCACCGTCCTCTCTTCTCCTCTGTCCTCCCCGTTGCACTGGTCATCAGGGGACTTGGCTGCACCATGAACTTCTCAGGGCTTGAGTGTTTTCAGCTAGAGAAGTCAGAAAGCCTTCTTGGAGAAGGTGATGTGTCCAATTACTTTAGTTTTTACTTGCACTCCAAATCCCTTATTTGATAAATGAGAAAACTGAGGCCTAGAGAGGTGAAGTGACCCAGTGGGCCCAGTGGGTTTGTGGCATAGGGAGGGAGAGACGCCAGATGCTCCGACCCCATGTCTGGGGATCAGTATGACCCTGGACCTGCCATGTGGAGGGAGTTCTGAGCCCCAGAGTAGGGGATCCTGGGGAGTTAGTGCATTCACAGCGGCTGTGGACAGGGAGCCCAGACGCCCTCCCAGTGTGAGATGGAATCCAGAGTAAGGGTCCACTCTTCTGCACCCGCATCGTGCACAGCAGCACGATGAGACATCCAGGCACAGCATTGCTGGAGACACCCTGCTCAACTGAAAATAAAACTCACTACCTGCTGAAAGAGCCAGCCCCGCGCTCGATGATGACAACTGCACCATTTATTGTGCCTCCTATAAGCTGTATGTTCTATTATTATAAATCACCTACTCATTTAACAAGATGCATTGCATGTTGATCAGAAGCCAGGGCTACTATGGTTGGTAAGTGAGACACATGTTGTAGCCGCCATTGGGCTGTATGCTGAAGGGGGTGATGGACAAACAGGCAATTATGGGAAGTGCGGTGAGTGACCGTGACAGTGGGCAGTAGGAGCGCACAGGGCGGGCACCTATCCTAGGCAGGGAGCCGTGGAGTGGGAGAGGTCAGGGGAGGTTTTCAGAGGAAGCAGTGACACCCAGTGCATGAGTAGGAACGGGCTAAGTGAAGAGGCAAGGGTGGGAGTGTTTCAAGCAGAGAGAAGGCCTGGATTATGGCGTAGCAGAAGGGACAGGAGTGTCCCATATGGCTGGGGGCAGTGTAGGAGAGGGGCTTGACTCCGCACGACTAGGGAGGGACGCGGTCTGAGTAGCACTGAAGGTTGTGGTGAGGATTTGAGTCTAAAAGGTCTCAGGGGAATAATTTTGGATTTGCATTTTGAAAAATCAGTCTGCCTTTGGAGAAGACGTCTGCGTGGAGCAGGCTTGGAGGCTGAGAGGCCAGGAAGGAGGGCGGGACGGCGATCGGGAAGGCGATGCTGGGGCTTTGGCCCTGGGAGGTGGCGTGGGGTCGCAGAGAAATCATCAGGACTTGGAGTGGGGTCGGCGTGACTCCCAGGCTTGGGATTTGAATGCTGACTGGGTGATGGTGCCATTTCCTGAGACGGGAGGCACAGGAAGTGGAAGGGGATGCCCTAGCTCTGCAGAGTTTGAGCTCTCTCTGAGACATCCAAGCATTCAGTGGAGAGTTGAATATAGGACTTGGAGCTCAGGGACAGGTCGGGTCTGAGATGCAACTTTGGGACTTGCTGAGGCATGGTCAGTGCCTGCAGAGGTCAGGAGAGAGCTGGGCAGGCTGTGATGAACCGGGGTCAGTTGCAGCTTAGCTTCAGCTGATCATTGTTTTGTTGGGACTGAGGGCCAGGTGTTGGTGGACCTTCCAATGAAAACAAATAAAGCACAGTCAGTAGGTAAGGGTGCCATAGAGTTCCAGTTCTGGTGCCACCTCTTACTGTATGACTTTGGTCAGGGCATGTCATCTCCCTGTGCCTCAGTTCCCTCGTTGGTAAAATAGGAACAGTAATAGTACATGCCTCATAGGGTTGTTTGGGGATGAAGGGTTTAACCTTGGTTAAAGCACTTGGGACAGTGTAGTCCTTATCATATAAGTACTTGTTAAATCACCAATACGTGGAGAGAGAAATGAGAAACACTGTTGCGAAGTGACCTGAAGAGAAGGTGTAAGAAGGAGCCCGAAGGAGCATGGACGTTTAAAGGCGGCACTGCTGGGTGCACAGACAAGGGGTGGCCACCCAGGGCCGGGGTATCCCGCAGTAAGGGACGGGTTCGTGGAAGACAAGGTTAGTCAGCAGCGTCAGCCAGGCCCATAAAGACCTGTTGAGACATAAAGGCCGAGATGGCGATTGACTCTAGCAGCGATACCTCCTTCACCTCACGGAGACCCTGCAGGTGGGTGTTATTTTATTTAAGGTTTAGCAAGATCCTGCCGATGCCCTTACTCATGCAGCTGGACCGTGGGGGAGGAGGACCGGACACGGAGGGTTCGGGTTCCAGAGCTGGGATCCTTCCTCTACTCCCTGCTCCCGGGCTGTTAGCTGAGAATTTTACCAAGATTTTGGAGCAGCACTATGGTCCACTTTCTTTCCTTTGCATGTGTTCAGAGAATACAGTTTTCTTTCTGCACTTCTGAAGCATCTTATACTTCCTCATTCCTTCTTGCGATGGACAACGTGGGGTGTATGTGGTTATCAAAAGGAAGTCTTATCATCACATGAAAGCAGAGCTTCCCTTTCCCAAACTTGGCTTTTTAGGTAAACGGGGCCCAGTAACTTTGGGCATCTTAAAAGGTTTGCCTCAAGGAGTCGTGAATTTGAATATCAATACAACATAACCCCTTTTTTACTCACAGCAGGAAGTTGCTTAAGGACAAAAGAATGAATGAGTGCCTGGTGAGAAACTGGAACCATGTGATGTCATGGGAGTTAGGCAGGAATCGGGGACACAGTGCACTGTCCCCAGAGTCCTGTGGTGCTTGCATGGGTCATCCAGTCCTGGTGGAACCAGGCTCTGGGCCCACTTCCACACCCGGCATCTCAAGACTCTGGGAGAGCTTAACTGGAGTAAAGGGAGGGTTAATGATTGAAATCAGGGCTCTCTTTTCTCTCCTGATCGGGAGCATAAATAATAGCATGAAGCAAATATTTTTCAAGAGCAAATTTTGGAATTTCTGGGTGAAAACCTCAGCATTTAAAATGACGCTGAAAAATAACCATCAGCTTCTGCTGTTTTGCTTCCTCAAACAATGATAGTATCTCTTCTGGACTGAAGTGAAAACCCCTACCTGGGCGGTCAGCCTCTGCTGGGGCACCCATTTCTCATCCCGTGATGTCGGGTCAGTCATGGACGAGGCTGAGGACCCCTCCCTAAGTGAGCGAGGACTCCATGAAGAAAATTAGGAGATTTATTTCAGGAGATCAGTGTTCGGAAGCTTCGTGTTTCCAACATCATGGTGTTGAGTGTTTTCCCACATTTTTGCCGGGGTTTGCGGGGGGTTGCTTGTCTGTGGTACAGCTGCTGATCCTCTGATCCTCAGGATCCCACCCTGATCCTCTTCGGCTGTTCCCTTTAGTGCAAACAGCGCCACCTGTGTGTAGCTCGTGGTTGTAGGTCTAGGACTTAGCTGAGTGCCTGGCCCCAAGGTGGAACTCAAATACTTACAGTGAATGAATACATTTTGCAAGAAGTAAAGATGCTATTAAGAACAGACCTGTGGGTTTTGTGCCCCACATAAAAGTTCCTGACTGTGTGGGGTCTAAAGCTTGTAAAAATTGAGGGTTTTCTTAAAATAGACTGTAAAATTAAGTATGAAAAAATGAGTGTTCATTTAGAAGGAGGAAAGAAGCTGGGTATGAAGGGGCTCATCCAAGTGAGGGGTCCTTACACTTGGGCCCTAAACCCCCCTAGATCCTGTTCTAGAAATGAGGTGCCTTGATATCTGTTGACTTTTCTAGCTCAATCTCTAGCCGTTTGCCCTCACTTCTTGACCTCCTGGGCAGATTCTACTATTTCACCCTCTTGTATTACCTTGTTCCTCTTCTTAAAAGCATTATCCTGGCTTTGGTTGAAATACTTTTGCATTACAATTTGACTGTTGACTTGCGGGTTCTAACAAAACTCTGGAGCCCCAGACCTGCCTGTTGTATTTTGCTCGTGCTGGTAGTTCCATGGCTCAGCTAAGTGCCTGGCCCAGAGCTGGAACTCAAATACGTATTGAATGAATACATCTGGGAAGAAGTTAAGATGCTGGTAAGAACAAATTTGTGGGTTTTGTGCCCAGAGGAAAATTCCACTGGGTCGTGCCAACTTACAGTTATTTGCGTCAAAGTGCCCATGCTAAGGATTGTCAGCAGCAGAGCCTGCTTAGATTTGAAAATTTTTTTCAAGCTTTGCCATTCAAAAATGTGACTTTCGAGGAATTGACTTCAGCAGTATGAACCCTTGCATTTAGTCTCTTGACACTTTTGAGACCCCTGAACTGCAGCACCCTAGTGGTGCCACATGCACACGTAGAGACAAGAAACACTTCAACCAAGTGATTTAGGGAGAGTCCTCATTGGGGTTCTAGGTCTCTGTTCCCTTCCATAGGTGAAGGCTGGCTACTTAACTCTAGTACTTTGAATTACAGGTGGCTCTACTCTAATGTGATGCATTCCTGTAAAACCCTCCCTTCAGCGAGGGATGAGCCAAGAGCAGAGTGGGGAGAGCCACTGTCCCTTTGCAGAAGAGTAGCTGTGGTCAGTGCTGGCATAGGCCAGGCTGAGAGGGGATGCCTCGGGGTGGGACAGGGAGCTGAGACCTGTGCCCTCAGCTTTTCAAGGCCTACTCCTTCCAAATGCCCCAACATAGGCCAACTCGAGTCAGTCTGCCCCCCACCATGGGTTCATGCTGTCCCGCAGGCGGTCCAGAACGCTCTTCTCATCTCACTCCCTGATGAAAGCCCGCTGGCCAAGTTCAAACACTAGCTCTTCCTTTTCTGGTAGTGCTCACCCATGGTAAACCAGATCACCCTGGAGCCCCAACAGTCCTGCAGACAGAGAACTCTCCTCTGCTCAGGTTGAGCTGTGCTCTGCCCTGCATCATCAGGTGACCGGGTCCTGTGTCCCCAGCTGTTCTGTAGACCAGGCCAGGGAGCGTGCTGTACTTCTTTGGTGTCCCAGCAGCATCACAGCACATTCAAGTCATTCTGCCTCACTATACTGCCTTCTTTTATTCCAGACTGGTTCACTAGGTACCAGGCAGAGTGTCAAAGGCAAGGGAGACAAACGAAGCTGCAGGCTTCCCTTCAAGCATCTCCGTGTGGTGGAAGGGCCTTTCAGGACTAGGCGCTTAATTGTTTATCTTCTCTTGTTGTGGAGTGGCCTTTAATGAACCGGGCATGCGCAGGAGGATATGGCTCCCAGTTTCTCCTGAGTCCTGTCTTTCATTTTGAATGTATTCTTTAAACTTTGGAAAGATGCTTATAACATCAATTACAAACGTAACATTTTGAATTCAAATACAAGGGAGGCATGGAGTCCATAAGTGCAATTATTGAGTTTGTTATACTGAGGCACTACTGTGCTAAATGGGTGAACGTACACTGTGAGGGCTGTGCATGTTTGTATGTGGGGATGCTGGTTTTATTAACACACAAAACCTTTATCAAACACTGTGATAATGGGCAGCTAATGTAACCAAGTATTTTGCTTCTTCATTTTAGGAAATTATACAGTTCTGGCTCACAAAGGGTGTCGATGGCTTTAGTTTCGAGGCTGTTAAATTTCTTCTAGAAGCAAAGCATCTGAGAGACGAGGCCCAAGTGAATAAGACCCAACTCCCGGTAAAGTTTGGTTTAGACATTGTTTTTCCTTTTCTGAAAATGTCAGCAGAGCACTTTCTTTTTGAGTCTGAGACATTTGTAATGTGTAGCAAAATAAAATCTAAAATTATTATATGTTGTGTGGTGCCCTTTGTATAAAGATAAGCAAGTAAAATGAAATTCATATGGTTATCAACTTTATTATCAAGCTTCTAAGCTTTTGTCAGGAATAACGGATTTATGAGTACTTATGACTTCATTACAACAGACCAATCAACTTCAGGGAAGTTGGCCATGCATGGGCTAATTATAAGAGCACGTCATGAGGGCACATTATGATTAAGCCATTTTTTTGCACGTTATTTTCAACACAAAAGAAAAAGAGGTGAGGAACTAGTTGCCCCAAAGAGAAGTGCTTATCCTTGGAGAGAAATCTCAAAACGACCTTGCTATTAAACAATGAGATGTCATTAGAAGGTCGTACATTTCCAGTCCCGACAAATGATCAGAGCAATGGCATGTGTGTGTTATCCAAGAAAAACTCAAAGAATACGTAATTTCAGGAAGAGAGCTAAGATTCCAAAAATTCACTTGGAAGTTCACTGACTTAAACAAAAGGGTCCGCTGAATAGACGGCAGCTCAGGTTCGGATGGTCCAGCCTGCCGTCTGGGACTCACGACCGTGGCCTGTGTTAGATGGAACATCTCTGTGGATTCAAGATTACTGTAACCCGAGGAAGGCACAGCATGAGTATCGGGAAAAGTTATCAAAACCCTGGGGGAGTATAACAGTGGAAATAAAAAAGTGGTTAAAAAAGCGAGTTTAAATGCATGATATTAATAATTTGTGAGCAGATACAGTGTAGGTATAATAATGAGCTCTAAAATCATTTAGATTATTTGTTTTGTTTGCCTTTCAAAGTGTCTGGAGCATTTAGGACAATTAAACGTTTAAGAGGAGAATTTTGTTAAGCACGTCTGTCATCAATGTTTACGTGTCCAGTAGAATTTGTTTACTAGATTTATAGTTAATCATTTAAGCATCACGTGACATACTGATAATCATGAATGTTCTCCATCACAAGACCCCTTAAGAACTAGGCATGCTGGGACCTTCTCTGACCACGTGTCTCGGCTTGAGAACTCTGAAGACACGGTCTGTAGCCACAGCAGGCCAGCTGTGGGTATTGGACACGGGCAGTGATGGTAACCGTGCTGTCCTGTTTTCAAAGGACACAGTCACACAGTACTCGGAGCTGTATCATGACCTCACCACCACGCAGGTGGGGATGCACGACATCGTCCGGAGCTTCCGGCAGACGATGGACCAGCACAGCACGGAGCCTGGGAGATACAGGTACCCACAGGACAGATGCCCACACTCCACAGGTGCAGCAGTTCAGCCCTCGCATCCAAACATTTGCAAGAGGTTCAAGGTTTACTTAAACAGACCTGAGTAATCACAGTGTATTGTAGCTTGGGGAGGCCGGGGCCTGGTAGATTCAGTCATGTTGGTTGACTTCGCTGATTGGCAGTTTTTGCTTTCATAAAATGCTGGCCATGGTACTTTTTTCAGAAGAATTTTGTGAAAATTAAAAGACAATGTTATCTAAATGCTAGTCGTCATTATCACTTGACCGGTCAGTATCCTTGTGCAGTATGAATCCAGATGTTGCAGCTAAACTGTTAGGGGACCCCGTTGGTTAGGAGCGTGGCTTTGGGCTCAGATGGGCCGGGAGGGACTGTTTGGGGCTGTTTTCTCAGCAATTAAAAGGGGATAGCAACACCTTTATAAGGCTGTTGTGAGAGTACATGAGATGATATATATGAAGCATTTAGAACAGTGTCTAGCCTGCAGTAACCAAAATAAACTTAACCCTTACTATGCTTATATAATCACCCAATAGAATCAGGAGAAAAGGAATTAAAGAACTTTCTCCTCAGAGTAGGTCTTCTGATTACCATCCCGTTTTACAGACGAGGAAACGGAGACTCTGAGCACGCAGGCGTGGTCTTGCACTCAGTCATGGCCGAGAGGGGATGAGGCAGAAACGCTGGGCTCCAGGCACACTCATTAATGCATGTCTCAAACAGCTAGCACCAGCATCCGTGTGGGCCATTCAGGCGAATGTGTCTTCCCTGAAGAGTATTTGGTTTTTAATAACTAAGTGCACCCCTTTTAAAGTGAGACTTTACACGGATTCAAATACAAGGTGAAGTTCTTTTGGGGGGAAAACCTCCTTTACCTTATATGCAGACAAATACTGAAAATTCTAACTGGAGTGATGAGAATTGCTAATCTGCCTTAAAGTCACTGAGTTATTAGATTTAGAAAGAACATTGATTGACATCCAACTGTTTAGACATGGCCTTAACATTAGGCTAGTTTTGGGGGTTTATTACAATGAGAAATTGTCCAGGTGACCCAGCGTGCCATTTCTCGGTCATCTGGCTTGACTTGGCTTTCTAGTGAGTCCCAGCCTGACGTGGTTCATAGTGCGCATTCACCTCCCACATCTTGATCATCAGAATTAAGTGCTTCCCCAGGCCCTGCACACACTGCACACTGCCGATTCTTACAGGTTCATGGGGACTGAAGCCTACGGAGACAGCATTGACAGCACCATGGTGTACTACGGGCTGCCTTTTGTCCAAGAAGCAGACTTTCCCTTCAACGATTACCTCACTAGGCTCGACAGCCCCTCTGGGAACCGCGTGTTCGAGACCATCACATCCTGGATGAAACGTATGCCGGAAGGAAAGTGGCCTAACTGGATGGTAAGTGCCCAGCTCAGTGCGTCTGGTGCCGGTGAGCTTATGGAATAGTCACCTCTAAACTGAAGGATGTCTGTCTCTCTGTGACCTTCACCTTTCCCTTATTCCGTGATGGTGAGCCAGGCTTTGTCCCAGCTTCTGACCAGGTTCTTCTCATTTGTCTGCATTCTCTTCCTTCTGGTTCTATCATCTTAATTGGTCTGTCTTCCATTTTGCTGATCCCCCTGCCACTCCAAATCTGCCGAGCCCCTCCACTGCGCTTTTTACTGTGTTGTTCAATTGAAATTTCTGCTCGGTTCTTTTTCATAATTTCTCTTCATTGATAGTAGCTATTTGATGAGACATTCATTGTTCATCATACCTTTAAAAAAACTCTGTAGGCATAGGTTAGCTTTTTGAACATATGAATAATAGATGATTTAAAGTCTTCAGTAAGTGCGATGTTTGGGTTTTCTCAAGCACATTTTCTGTCGAGTGCTCCCCCCTATGCATGGGCCATCCTCTCTTGTTTCTTTGTACTCTTAACAGTCTTTTTGTTGTTGTTTTGAAAACTGGGTATTTTAAAAAATGTAGGTGGAAATTCTGGAATTCACATTCGCCCCTCCTTCGTGTTTGCTGTTTCTTGGATTAATCCTCCTTAAATGCCTTGAAAGTCTCAGGTCTTCCCCGGCACCTGCTCTGCCCTGTACACTGGCGTAGCCTTCTAGATTCCCGGAATAGGTCAGAGCCCTTTATGGACATCTTGTTCACCAGCCTTCAGGTTTCCTGGGCAGTCTCTGTTTATCCCCCGTTGGTACCACCACCCCAGGAGGTGTGGTGTTAACTGCTGCTGGCTGTTTTCAGCAAATGCTCTGGGGATGGGGCTATTTGCAGAATCAGCTCGAATCATATCAGATAAAGGGAAAAAAACTCCCCAAATCCGAGCTGCTAGAGATCAGAGTGACCATTCTCTCCAGAGATCTCTTGGTGAACTCTACCTATTCTGCCACAGCTACTGTAGTTACTGGTCTGCTGGTTCTCAAGGCTATCGCAGATCTCAGGGGAGGGGCATGGAATCGGGGCAAAAAAAAAAATGACACATAGCTTGCTATTCCTATATCCAGCTGTTTTTCTTGAACGAATACTCCTTAGATTGTTGCAAGCCTCCAGCTAATTTCTAGAGTTCTAAAAACGTGGCTTTTTGGTTTTTGCCAGCATTCTCCTTCTATGGTGGGGGTTTTTAGAGGGCCTTGGTGCAGGGGTCCACACGCGCCCCAGGTCATACGGTTTATACTGTGGTCTCAGCACTCATTCTTCACACACTGCAAGTCTCGGGTGTCCCGGGGGACGGGGCCTCAGCCTGCGGGAGGCCCTGCTCTCTGCCCGCTGCTGTGACCTACCTGTAGGACCAGTTCTGGTGGGGGTTGGGGGGAGTGTTCCAAGTCCAGAAATCCTGAATATCCCAGGGTTTCTCATCAGATGCTTTTAAGATAGTGAAAAGAGTAAGTGGAGGCAAAACTTGACCTAATTTTCTGCCCATAAAAATAGAAAAATATGCCCTGGCTGGGTGGTTCAATGGGATGGAATGTCATCCCGTACACGTAAACGTCGCGGGGCCGATCCCCGGGACGGGCATGTGTGGCTGGCAGCCCATTGATGTTTCCCCTCTCCCTTCCTCTCCCTCTCAAAATCAATAAACATGTCTTTGGGTGAGCAGTGAAACAACAGAAAAATACAATGGCCGGAATAGGTCATTGTAAAGATAATTTTAGTACATCTCAATGGGGGAAGAAAAGAAGCCTCCCTTTTCCTGAATTGTAGCAACTCAGTTCCTGCTCTCAGACTCAGGTTCAAAGGCTGGCTCTGCCTCCTCCCCGACTGGAATAAATGGTGCAGTTTCTGTTTCATCGTGTGTAAAATGGAGGTGGAACTTGGCAGCCCTGCGGCGGAGGGGAAAGAAGACCTAACGTAGGTGTGAAAGTACTTTCTGAGCAGCAGAGTGCAGTGCTCAACGTACGCAAGTGCGGCGGAGTTGCGTGCAGTAAATGCAGAGAGCAGCAAGGCGGTTTGAATGAACTCTTAAATAAGGACCAGGTGTTACAATATGTAACTGTACCGTTAACCATAGAAATACCATACTTAAAAATAGAAACGACAAAAAACTTCCACATGGCTATGTAAATTTCTTTATAAAAGTTGACTTAGCTTTTAACGTTTGTTTTGAATAGTTCACGAGTCACAGACATCAGCAGTTTTCTGCCACCCCGTCCCTTCCACCTGTTCTGATCTGTGTCCTGCTCTCTATGGGAGACAGTTGTTTCCTTTCCTGTCAAATATTCTCTTATCCAAATGTGCAAAAATAGCAGTATGTACCCTCATACACCTCACTGGATTTGCAGTATCATCGTGAAGTAAATTATTTTGTTGACCATAGTGGCCAAGACGGTAAACTGGCCAGTTATGCAGCAAGTAACAGGGTTGGGACTCAAACCCAGGGTTGCTGATACCAACATCTCCATGGTAACAACCTTGTTTTCGCCTGATGAAGTTTTTGTGAAATGGCAAATCTTTTGGGAAACTGTGTGCAGAGTTGTATCCTTAAAAATACATGCCTTTTAGACCGGTGGCCCGGACAGAGCCCGGCTGACTTCTCGTCTGGGGAAAGAGTACGTCAATGCCATGAACATGCTGGTTTTCACGCTTCCCGGAACCCCCATCACTTACTACGGAGAAGAAATCGGAATGGGGGATATTTTAGCCGCAAATACCAACGAAAGCTATGATGTCGTAAGTTAATATAATTTAACCGTGCACTATACCATACACTCATTCTTGCCAAAGCATGAGATTTACTATTTCTGTTCTACAACTAAAAATCATGATTATTTTGCTTTTCTTCCTTACTGTTAAGACAGTAAGAATTCTCAGCGTTCTTGGCTGGGGAGCCTGTACACAGTCCTGACTGGGGTGGCTCAGAGGGTTGGGCGTCATCAGGCAAACCAAAAGGTTGCTGGGTGGGATTCCCGGTCAGGGCACATGCCTGGGTTGTAGGCCAGGTACCTGGTTGGGGGTGTTTCTCTTCCTATCTTTCTCCCTCCCTTCCCCTCTCTAAGAATAAATAAAAAAATGAGACACAACTGAATTTCTTGTGTAGAGCCCAGGAATCTACATCTTATTTATTTTTAAATTGATTTTAGAGAGACAGAAGGGGGAGCAGGGGTCAGGGGAAAGAGAAAGAAACAGAGATTTGTTGTTCCACTTATTTATGCATTCATTGGTTGATTCTTGTATGTGCCCTGACCAGGGATCAAGCCCACAACCTTGGCGAATCGGGATGATGCTCTAACTCACCAAGCTTCCTGGCCAGGGCCAGGAATCTGTATTTTAAAGATGTTTCCCAGCTGATTCTTAGGCATGCTAAAATTTGAGAACCAGCCCTGGCTGCTGTGGCTCAGTGCATTGAGTGCCAGCCTGCAAATCAAAGGGTTGCTGGTTCAATTCCCAGTCAGGGCACATGCCTGGGTTGTGGGCCAGGCCCCCAGTAGGGATGGGTGAGAAGCAACCACACATTGATGATTCTCTCCCTCCTGTCCCCTCTCTAAAAATAAATAAATAAAATCTTTAAACAGAAACAAATTTGAGAACCAGTTTTGAGTTTGGAGTATTATTCAGGCCTTCTCCATGTTTAGAAACATTTATTTACAGTGTTTGTCTGCATCGCTACACCTCCCCTGACCACTGCACAAAGATTCTTCTTGTTTCAACAGGAGTAGCTCACGCACAGCCTCAGATGTGTTGTGTTATTTATCTTTTGCTTTTGTTTGAGGCAGTGACTCTCATAATTTGTGTTTTGGGTAGATGACTAATCTTGAACCTATGATTTATGATTTGTATTATTAGCTTTCAATTGTATGAGATCCAAGTTCCCTAATATTTGGTCAAAGGAAGCTTTTTCTACTTCAGCCCCTAAATCTGTGTGTGCGTGCTCACGTGCAACGACCAGGCTGGGTGAGAGGGCGGAGCTCAGGCTCACTGTACACGGCTGCACACGTGGCTGCACCATCATCACTGCATCCGAGTAGAAGAGTTGTAATGGCACGTTTCGAAATCCTACGCAGTGCTCATGTTCAGGGAAAAGCAGCAGAGTCCAAGCATGTATCTGAGTTCAGTTAGTGTCGTCTATTCAAACTCGAGACACCATTACCTACTTCCCAATTTAAAGTGTGGAACTGGTTATGTATTGAATGTTAAGACCTTTTCATTACGAATGCTAATGATACAAGTACTGCTAAGAAATCAATGTAGGTAATTAAATCGTTATGTAGTAAATTATGGCCAAATTACAAATCATTTAATAACCAGACCACTGTTTTCTCCTTATGGTCTTTTGACACAGACTACGCTTCTCTCCAAGTCACCAATGCAGTGGGACAACAGCTCAAACGCGGGCTTCTCTGAAGGCAGCCACAGCTGGCTGCCCACTGGCACAGACTACGACACCGTGAATGTTGCTGTAAGTGCCCATGAGAACGGGACGCCGACTCCAGCAAGGGGAGATGAGTCTGAAACCCTAACTGATGCTCTGTAATCAATCACACAGGCTGCTTGTCCAGTTTCCAAGTCACGTTTTTGTGACGATATAAACCAGGACAAAGCTTACCATGCGAACCACCACGCAGAGTATACAACTCCTCCCTGGAAGGACTAGGAGCTCTGAGTCACTAAGGAAATTTTACGGAGGTCTGTCAGCAAGCCTAGCGACCTTTCCTCCTTCCTTCCCCTTAAGGAAGGAAAGGAAGGAGGGGATCAGCCCGCCCAGGGCAGTGAGGGCTTGAGAGCAAGCTCGTCCACCTGAAGAAACTGAAGACATGCACAGTCCCTAAAAGTAGCTGTTCTAGAAAAGCACACCCTTTAGTTTTTGCCTGTACTATTTTGCTTCCATGGTGATCAAGTTCAGCAAACTTCCTAAACACTGTGGCTATTAAAGAAATTGAAAACTCAGTTCCGGGGGTGCTCAGTAGCTGTGGCTACCACACCGGACAGCAGAGATAGAGAGGAGGTACAAAACATGAAAATATGTCTTAGAATCGCCATTACAGTATTAAGGGTGGCCATTAGAAGAACAGACATGACTATATAATTTTCAAAGAACATTAGAAGGAAAAAAATTACATTAAGATAACCAACTGATCCAATAAAAAACTAAAAAGGAAGAAAATTAAAAACGCACAACTTCACATGAAAGCGAAAATTAGGCTACAGGGCTATGTCTAAACATACGGTGTAAATGGGTTAAATTTACTCATTTAAAGATAAAACTCTCCGATTAGATAAAGCAAATCTGACATAAGACTTAAACAAAAGGACATGGAATTAAAATTCCGACAAATGCTAACAGAGAGAGAGTTTGCCTCCTGGCTACAGCCACCAACACAAAAACTGCATCAATGCCTCACACTGCGTCATTTCCTCCCTAGGTGTCTGTATCTTTGGATAGATTTAAATGTAATTCAATACTATGTGTGATTATGGTTAATCTACACAATGGAGTCATTTCAATTTAATCCCAGTGTGACAGTGGTTGATCTACTCCAGGGACTAATATGCGACTGTAGAAGAACGAGGGAGGCGCCGTGTGCACTGACACGGGAGTCTCTAACACACACACACACACATGCGCTACAGCATAAAGTGCAGAATGCAGGGTGCCACGGCGTGTGTAAGGCAGAGAGTGCGCCCGGCGTCTGTGCGGCGCAGAAGGGCTCGTTTCATGACACGTGAGAATGAAAGAGCATTCGAACAGCAACCGTGTCTATCTCTGACAGAGGCACTGGGAAGCTGGGGGAGGGTGTTGAAGAAAACCTTTTTATTTGGTGTATTTATATACTCTTCTTATAATTGAGTTTTATACTGTAGACATGCATTTCTTACTAAAAAAAGCAAAGTTACAAAAAAGCACGTGTGGAAATATTTAATAGCAGACAAAATAGAATTCAATATGAAAAGCATTGAGACAAAGGCAAATTTTAAAAAACTGATAAAAGAACATTCCGCTACAAATCATGAACCTATGCATCTAACAATAACTTCAAAATATACAAAACAAGTACTCTGAGAAATGCAAAGAGGAAGTGACAAATCCACAATTACAGGGAGACACTTCGACACACTTTGAGACAGTGGTAAACCAAGCAGACGGAAACCGTAGTTAACACTTACTGGGCCCTCCTTCTGGGAGTGGTGCTGACGTAGGCTTTTTCATGCATTATCTAAGGCTGTGGAAAATGTTAATAGTGCTCTGACAAGTCATACACACATACCACATACAGGTACCGTAAATACCTTTGTACCTGGTCAACAGCGAAGAGACGTATTTTAAACATCCATCAGATACTCATTAAAGACCACACATCCGGCACCTGCCCCCAAACCAGCACCATCAGCATCGCTGGTGAGAGGACAAGGCAGTGAACATCATCACTGATTTGGCAACAGCTCTGACAAAGAATCTGGCATCGTGACCCAGTAACTGTCTTTCTGACACTTAATCCGAAATACATAATCCAAATGTAGGGGGCATTAAGAATATAAGGAAATATCAGAAACTTGAATGTTGAAATGAAAAGGAATGGCTACCAATGGTATATCCATTTAACAGAGTATTATTCTGCCATTAAAGTCACATTTATGAAGTTATATAATAACAGAAGATGCTTGAAATGTTAAAGGAAAAAATAACCCCAAGAGAAATACATCATTAAATTATGTATGTTGTTAACAATAAATAAATCCAAATCTTCTTTAATGTCCATGTTACTTTAACAGTTTTAAAAAAAGTACTAACCTTTACCCAGCTGAAGTTATGGCAACCTACACATTATTCTGCGACAGGGAACAGAGTAGCCTCAATTCCCCAGGAGTTCCCAGAGTCCGTGGCCATCGTGGCTGCTTTTTTGCCAATTACAACGGACCAGACGGGCTTTATTTGGGCAGGTTAAATATCCATTAACTCAGACATGGACACTTGTTAAGTGAAGTCAAATTTGGCCTCTACATCACCGCTGGCCACGATGTAACACACGCTGCAGTGACAAGGTGAAACCCTGCACCTGCAGTTTCTACCAGTAGTTAAGTAAACTACTCTTGCCTACTTACCAATACTTACAACTTGGTGATTATTATAAGGGGCAAAACGGAAGCAAATTTCTGGGGGGAAATTTCTTACTTGATACTAGAAATATTTTTTAAAAAACTTGTAGAATCAAACTTTTATCTTAATACCTTTTAAATACCTTTTTTTTTAAAGGTCCAAAAGACTCAGCCCAGATCAGCGTTAACGTTGTATCAAGAATTAAGTTTACTTCGTGCCAATGAGCTGCTGCTCAGCAGGGGCTGGTTCTGCTACCTGAGGACTGACGGCCACTTCGTTGTGTACGCAAGAGAAATGGATGGCATAGACAGGATCTTTCTCATGGTTCTGAATTTTGGGGAATCATCACAGCTAAATCTAAAGGAAATGATTTCAAATATTCCCACGAAAGCGAGGATAAGGTTAAGTACCAGTTCTACCAACAGAGGAAGTGAAGTTGACACACACGCAGTTACAGTGGACAAGGGAGAAGGCCTCATCCTTGAATACGGCACGAAGAGCCTCCTTCACTACCAATCAGATCTCAGAGACAGATGCTTTGTCTCCAGCCGGGCATGCTACTCCAGCGTGTTAAACATCCTGTACAGCTCGTGCTAGAGCGACAGCTCCGCGCCAGAGATGAAGGCACCAGCGTTCTCCTCTGTTCTAAGCATTTGCATTGATTGCATGTATAGCATGCTGCCAGGTAAACGTATGAACTTGAATGTAACTACTTCAGGAAAAGTTCTCCAATGTTTTTAAAGAATAATAAAATGTCTTAAAGAAAATTATGGTTTGCAGGAACTCGTAACTTTACTGAGATAGCATCAACAGAGATAATCAGAATGCCTTAGGACTCCAGATTATTAGAAAGATCTGATGCATTTTAATGTGAAGAATGTTCTTATTCCATTAAAATACAGGCACAGGAACTGGAGGATGACTTACCACCAAAAACAGTCACTAGCAAAGAGGCAGGGCCTTGATTTGTAAACTGTTCAAAGAAAATTTCGGTAAAACAGACAAAAACAGAGCTGTTCTGCTGGGGACGGGGGAGTTCTGCTGGGACCAACCCTTCCTCCACCCCCTGCGCCATGTCCTTCTAAGGAGCATGATTAGAAAACTACTCTCCCAGGTTGAGGAGCATATACACCAAGGAGAGAACAGCACAAGCGAGATACACACCACAAAACAAAATTTGGAGAGAGAAGCAAGTTTTTATAAACTATTCACTAACTTAAAAAAAACCGCTCACTTTTGCTAACCAAATAGCAAGTAAAACTACAAAATACTTCAATGTTTCCAATTCCCATTGAATACGACATTTTAGAATTTTATGTATTTCTTAAGATTCTCGAAAACACTGGTGCTGTCAAGTCCAAGTTCCTCGTACAGGAATTTAATTTGAGCTGTAATCTAAAAGAGACATTAAACAAATTAGAATGAAGGCCTCTGCAGTAAAACTGCAGTGTTAAGTCTGTCTGTCTCTCTTCTTCTTCACCCAACCCTGAAGTCGGTGATTTATGCCGGGGATACTTTTACTTGGGACAGAGGCAGAAGGCTCCCAACAATTAAGATTAAATTACGCTAACAGAGCTCACACGCACTAGAGGGCGCCTCTTCCCCTCGCTGACTCTATTCTCCCTCACCCTCTTGGGTCGCGATCGCAGCCCTGCCCGTTGTAAAGCAGCTGTCACAAACCCTACCACAGCCACTCAACGTGGAGTGTGAGACCTCTTTACCCCGGGGTCTGGCAACCGAGAGGGGCTCGATGACATACCTTTTTGTGAGAATCCTCAATCACGTGATTGCCTCCAGGCTGAATGTCTAAAATAATATTGGGGGCCTGATAGCCTAAAAGAGTTAACAGATAAAACAATTACAAAGTTTTCAGCCAACTGAGGCCTATTTCTTCCCTCTTTTCCCAAGTAATCTATTAAAATAATAGTGAAGGATAAAGGCATAAACCAGCACTGCCCACAAAGAGATTGGAAGGGGCAAGCAGAAGCTAAGTTTCTGAAACTGGAAAAGCAGGAGGGGACCCAGTGGCTGACGCAAGAGACCGTGGGGCCACACGGACAAGGCTGTGACTGAGAAGGAAGCCCCGTGGAGCCTGAGAGTCTCCTGGCCGGGAAACGCCGACTACGGTGAGAGTGAGGCAGAGCTGCCCGCGGGACAGCTGCCTGAAAACCTGAACGTGGGTCCCTGCTGCCCCACGTCCTGAAGGCCCCGGCGCATCTCAGCAAGGAAAAAGGGTCAGAGTTCTTGTTCCATAAATTACTAAGATCTAGGGAAAATTAAAGTCACTAGTTTGGACACTGATGCTCCACAGCAAAGACTTGAGAATCTGTTTTTTTAAGAGGTTCCCAAGAATAATGGCTCAGTTAATACTATTAAATGAGTGAATGGCTGTATGATAGGTAGTATATATCAATTTATATTTGATATTTAATTTTACTTCTTTTTGTGCCTTGCCTACCTTATGTTAATATTGTCCTTTGAAAAAGAGGCAGGGTGGTTACAGTTAAAATGTATGCTTCAGTTAGTAGTCAACATAGGAAAGACAATTATTTGTCCAAAACCTCAGGGTGATGATTTGGTCTGTACATAACATGTAGCATTCTGAGCAGTACGCTAAAGGTAACAGTCCATTCAGCTATGCTCCCTGCTTCTAGGAGGTCCCCCACCTTCACCGGCGTCCTTAGCGTGCTCCGCAACGGCTTCCTTGAGTTTCTCAGTATAGTTTGCGATTCCTTTCAGAGGTACACGTTCGTCATTTTCATAAGCTGTGATGTGAACTGAAGGATAATGCTGCGAGAAAATCAATGTACAAAGAATTTATATTATTCCTTACGGCCTCCTTCTCCCTCATAGATTATGAAAAATAATGCCCTCCAATGTTCCCCTTAGTGCTGGACGTTGTTTTCCTTATTCGATATGCTGAGAGACCTGTGGCGTTACAGCGCTGGTCTACGTGCTACCTGGAACAGCCTTTTCCTGACTAGAGACCACGGCCCTACTGCCACAAACGTGGAACAGGAGCAGGGACGGTGCCAGAAGCTGTTCGGGTCTGATAAGGAGGAACAAGCTAAAGGTCGACCGAATTGTGGCCTCAGCTCAGGTAGGTACCCTTTGGACTATCATCTCTGTCACTTGGGGATGGAGATGTCGTAACTATCTCTCACTACCTGAGGTTTAATGTTTTGGTAGGGACAGTATCGTTTGATGTAGCTCCTGTGTTTATCATCAGAAGAAGGACTCCCCCACTCTTCCAGTTCTTCCAGGGTCAGAGGGAGTGTGGTGTCCATCATGGTGTTGAGGACATCCAAGAAAGGTGCCTAAAAAAAAAGGCCAGAGACACTTAAACTTTGATGAACAAGTCGGTACAATGAGTTTCAGGAAAATGCACTTCATGGGTGTGCATGCTGGCCCGAGAGAACAGAGCTCCAGAAGCCGTGCAGACTCCAGGAGCCAGACCAATTACTCGGTCCTACGCAGGGCCTGCGGTCTGTAACTGGCCTTTAAGGTATTCGGATCTTACAACATTTATATAAAAACATAAACCCCTTAAATGACATTTATATAAAAAGAATGGGTTTATTTTTCTAATTTCACAACTTTTGTGCCTTGTATTCACATGCATCCATCCTCATGTAACAGTAATAAGCGCTGCCACCTCACACCCACTACGACAGCTAGCTACCACGGAAGGAAATTCTGACACACGCCACACACACACGGACCTTGAGGACACTGCATCTATCCAAGTGAGACGAAGACAATACTGTAGGATTCCACTCACAGGCGGTACCTTAGAGTAGCCAAGTTCAGAGAGACAGAAAGTAGAACGGTGGCTCCCAGGGGCCGGGGGAGGGAGGGTATAGAGCTGCTACTTAACAGGTATGAGATCTCAGTTTTGCACCTGCAGAGTCCTGGAGGTGGGCCGCACAGCAGTGTGAACGGGCCTAACACCACTGAACTGTGCGCTTGAAACTGGTGGAGGGAAATTTTGTTATTTTGCCACAATTAAAAATTAAAAATAGACACAGTGACACATGAATAAACTCTTCTTCACCAGTTGGATATTATACATTAAAAAAAGGATAAATGCTAATTGAAGAAAATCTGGACGATATCAGGTTGAAAGATGAGAAAAATCACTCACTGGCTCATAACCAGTGTTAAGCGTTTAATAATAAAATGGCAGCTGCTTTTTCACTTAGCCTTACAGTCTTTTTAACATGCACTTCAACCTTCTTGCATATTAACACTAACCACGCATAGTGGGCAAATGTAATTCTTTTGGCTGCCTAACGTCTGAACTCCTTTTCTGAATTTAGAGTATCTCAAACCTTCTGAGACAGAGTTTGTCCCTCCTTGTAAAGATACCAAATGCCAGACAGTTCCTTTCCCAGCTTTCCCTGCAGTGTGAAGAGTAACCACAGGACTTAGGTCCACCAATCAGACATAACGTGCACCAAACTCTCAATGGGAAGTTACTGGCTCAAAGAAGTAGGGAACGCAGAGAATTTATTCTGGCAAAACAGCTACATTGAGTTTCTAGAAGGAACGGCAGCAGTGTTCAGTGACTTGTGCCCAGCAGCGGTGGCAGTGAGAGCTCCATGGGATAGCTTTATGGCATGTTTTGGACATGTGTCTAGCTGTGCAGCCTCTGAGACTGGTTTTATACCCACCCTCGCCCAATATGCTTTAAAATCCCCTTTCTGCTTAAATTAGTCAGGAGCTGGTTTCTGGTGCTTCTGATGAACAACTTTGACTCATATACAGACACTCACTGCTGGGTACATAGGTGGGTCCAGCTCTTCACTATTATAAGCAAAGTGAGATAAATATCCTTAAATGTACATACCTGATTTCCTCCCTAATTTCTAAAAGTCAAAGGTTAGTTGCATTTTCTTCATATTGTAAATGATTCCGCCATTATCATCTTTGTGGATAGGTTTTTCTCCTACAATTAGCATTTCCATTTAAAAAGTGGATTTACAGTTTAGGATTACTTAACACATTCACTTAATATAAACCCACAGCGTATACCCCACACCCTCAAAAATAAAAAATCTAATAATAATTTACTCTGCTCATCCCAGTCATATTTTCTACAGTATCTAACCGAGAAGTAGGAGAATGACAGGTGAAATGAGCTGCTATAACGTCATCATTTTGCATACCAGGAAATGACTATCAGGCAAAGAACAGGGCAAGACGTTTCCATTTAAGCGTAGAAAAACGATCCCTAAGGACCACTCAGAATGGAGTACCTAAAAATAGAGAGCCCCCAAATCCAGGACTGACATGCTGATGGGCGACAGAGTCGAAAATTTTGGGCTTTCCAGAGTCACAGTGCGCTCTGCCTTACTTCCCGGAACTGATGAGTCATACACGCTTTGTCTCCTCCATCAACTCTAAATGTTCTCACAAACAAAAATGATCAGTGGGAACAGTCATTACTGTCCTTCAGTGAAAATCCTTAACCATGAATAAAGAACACTGTCAGGGAAGAGTAAGTAAGTAGTTGGATTAAAATAACTAGAAGTTCTCCCAGAGCTACAATTCTGTGTTTAAAAGCTTTGTTATACTCATATGCTACGGTGAAACATGATTTTTTTTCTTAGGGCGGCCTGTGGCTCCGTGCTTCCCCACCCTGTAAATAGCTAGAGACAGCGTGTACTCACCTCCAAAGTCACGGCTCTCAGGAGTTCTGGATTAGAATTACACAAGGCTCCCACAAGCACCCCTCCAGCACTGAAAGCGGTCAGGGTTGTTAGGCTCGGCTGAGAAAAGCCTTGGTCATGAAGCATCTTAATGCAAGCTTCTAAGTCAGCAAGGCCATTGAGTTTTTTAGTTAAACGGCCATCAGCGTGCCACTGGAGGCCTAACTCACCACCACCCCTGAAATTAAAGGGCAAAGAGGTTTTAGTGGGGAAAAAAATTAATAATATAGGTCTGGGGTCAGCAAACTATAGCCTGTGTGCCAAATCTACCCGGAGGCCTGTTTTTGCATGGCCCTTGAGCTAAGAATGGTTTTCACGTTCTTAAAGGTTGGGAGAAAAATCCCAACCAGGAATATGCAGCAGAGGCCTTATGTGGGCTGCAAAGTTTAAAATGTTTATTATTTAGTTCTTTAGAAAACAGTTTGCTGACTCCTGATAGAGACAATCAAAAACTGATTCAACAAATATGTTTTGAGTGCCTGCTTACTATTTACCAGACACTGTGCTAAATGCAGGCCTTAAAATATAAATAAGCAAAAGTCCCCTACCCTAGAGAAGATCGTAATTTTGTGGGGAAGGAAAACCGAGCAGTGTGCTGCTGCCGTAACACAGGTGTATTTACGGTATCACCGAAGCAGGGAAGGAACATCCACTTGTCAGGTTAGGGGCACATTCGTGAGTCAGAACGCGAATGCTTAAGACGGAGATAACACCCAAGCTGAGTCTTGAAGGAAGATTGTGAATCCCCAGAAGGCAACGGAAGAGAAGGCATGAAGACACAGTGTGTGCAAGGGCACAGGGGGCAAAAAGCAAGGCTGGGCGTGTAGGGTGTGTGTGATGGGAGCACGGGACGCGTTGGGAGAGAAGTGAGATCATCAGGATGTTGAATACTATCCTGAGAAATTTGGATTTTATCATGGAGATGGGGAGGTGGTGCAAGGTTTTAAGCAGAAACGAAATAAGATTTGTCTTAAACACAGCTGAAATAAAACGGAAGTCAGAGTAGGAAAAAGGTTAAGAGGCTATTTTAGAAAAACCTAAACTCAGGAAAGTTGAATGGAAATAATAATCTTACTAAAGAAGAGCCTGGTATTATTCTAAAAATCCTAAAAATCCGGTATAAAATCCTAAAAAATGTACCCTTTTGCTTTTTGGATCAACTAATGTTGCCAGATCGGGCTCCACCAGCACAGGTTTGGGAGCACAGGAATTCAGCAACACGAGTGGGAAGACACACTCTTGCCCTGACACAGTTCTTGGGGACATGTGTCACAGTGCGCTCGCACTCACATGCCAGGTTCGTGTGCTGACTCACCGAACATGGCAATATGCTAATATCCATCCATCATCCACCAACACCCGCCTTTCAGGCCTGAAGTTCATTTTCAAATCCATGCCGTAAGCTCCATATACGTGCACCAGGAGAGGTTTTTTCTGCAAGTCCTCAGAATCCGTCTTGTGGAAAACAGTCATGGGCACTAATTTCCCATCCTGGAAATGAAGATTTACTATGCATATAAAGAAGAGCATTTTAAAAGTTTTTTATCCCCTATTTCATGTCCTGCTTATTGATCTGGAGCAGAAACTTCCTTTAATTAAGACAGAGAGTCGTAGTCTTTAAAATCTGCATGATACTTATTCGTAGCGACTTCGCTGACCGTAATATTAACCAGAAAGAGCATCAAGACTATGACTTGAACCCATTTTATTAAATGCAGCTTTTTGTGACAACAAAATGATTGGAAAGAGTTCCTCACTACCCTGTACTCCTGAATTTTTTTCTTTCAGAACAAGCCCAAATACCTATTAAGGTCGGACATACTAGCATATAGCCTTTTTCCTGTACCTGGGGCTACATACCAGCACTTTCATCTTAAAACATTTACAAATAAGCAAGCTAAAGAAGTTTTAACAGCTCACTTTTCTGTTTTCTCTAGACAGAATTCTCAACATTAGTACCTGGAATCTTGTACTGACCTTACCAGTAACCACCCATAGCCTCTTCCAAGGCCTACTAAGCTTTATTTTTTTAAATGTTTAAAAGTTAGTTCCTAAAACCTCTTTTTTTTTAATCTACTGATTTTAGAGAGAGAGGGGAAAGGAGGTAGACCATCAACCCGCTGCCCCAGCCATCCACACATTCTTCGGTTGACTCCTGCATGTGCCTCGACCAGGGGCCAGACCTCCGCCCCAGCACATCTGGACAATGCTCCCACCGGCTGAGCTGCCTGGCAAGGGCTCGAAGTTTCATAAACTTTAACACCTGAATTACTGTTTGGGCAAGTAACTATTCCCCAGGGTAGCCCACATTCATCAGTCCCAATTGACTGAAACTGGGCACTCTCCGGACAGACAGAATTAAGATAATCTGAACTACTTCTGGTCTTCCTTTCATTGAAATAGGGTGGGAAGGCTGGTTCTCACCCTGCCTACAGAAACTAATGAAATAGCACGAGTTTACATAAGGAAAAGAATATAACCAAACCACTCTCCCTATTTTTTTTAAAAAAGACTTTATTAATTTATTTTTAGAGAGAGGGGAAGGGAGGGAGAGAAGAAGGGGGAGAAACATTGACTGACTGGTTGCCTCTCTGACGAGTCCCCACTGGGGTGGGAGGAATGCACAACCCAGGCGTGCGCCCTGCCAGGGGAACCGAAGCTGCGACCCTTGCCTTTGGGGCGTGACGCCCAACGCGCCGCACCAGACGGGAGCCTCGTGTTGTTTTCACTCTCACTGTGACCACTTCGCTTCGGGGCCCCAGAGCATCACCTAACAAGCAGGAACTCTCTCCCTTATTACTCTTTCCTGTACTAAACTTGTTACAAGAGTATAACCGAGCTTCACTTCTCAGCACAATTCATTCTTACACAACGATGTAGAGTGATTTCTATAGAATAATCTCGGTCTTTTCATCTCCTTGCCTCCTCCCCAACTTCAATTACACCAGCAGAGAAGTACTTGCTGGTTGAAAACATAAGGAAAGGAAGAGGCCAGGATGGCAGCAAGGCCTGCACAGGCTGGGTCCCTGCACTCACCAGCAGGGCCCAAGTGCCTGCCAGCCAAGTTCCAGCAGCCCATGCGCTCAGCCGCTGCTTCCCTTCTTACCGAGCCACTGGCTCTCCAAGAACTTAGCGTCCATCCGGGGTACAGTAATTACAATGTTCTGACAGACTGGTATAAATCACATCGTTTGTAAAACAAAACAACGCCTAAACATACATACTTTGTTAACACAAAACACAAAAATCTCGAAGGAAATGCATGAAATGGTTAACAGTGATCTTTTTTCCGAAGAGGTATATCAAATGGACCGAAAAGTAGTCATTTGAACTTCCTATCTTCTGTTTTTGCATTTGTTGAAACGAAGGTCTTGATGTGCATTTTGAATTTTCTAGTCTTAAATTAAAAAATATCCACGTATCCCCTGAAACCGTGTGGTCTTATGCTATAAGATCTACTTTACAGAACTGATTTACCCAGCAACTGCCTGACACGCGACAAACAGCAGGCTTTCAGTAAATAGGGCCGAGAGTGGAGATGCTCAAGACGTACCTTGCTTTTGGCTTCCAGACGTAGAACGCGACTAGTCTTGGTGATTGGGTCTTCATGCCCCGTTTCCTCAAACAGTTTGCCTTCTGCAAACTTGTATGTGTAATATTTCGGGGGACGTATTGGGGAGCAAAGCTGAAAGGGACAGTTCTTTGGGTCTGAATTTGTATCCATTATGAATCCACAGGCCCAAGGAGGGAGCTGAAGAAATAAAAGTTATTTTTATTCCTTATCTAGACACTGAGTATCATTAATTAATTAAATTCCTGGGTCTGCTCCAAACAAGATAACGTGAACATCAAGTGTACTGCTATCTATTATCACATAATGCTTCATGTGAGGATTACTTTAGCACAACATTTCAAGTAAAAAACAAACAAAACTCTACACTAATGACCAATAAAATAAAGAAAAATATAGGAAAATAGTTTATCATGATTCTGGATTTATTAGAAATCTCTAATAAAAAATTTATTTTAGGGTATAAACTTTGGTAATAAAATAACAGCAAAATGATTTTTTAATTGAGTGTATTGGGATGACACTGGTTTGCAAAACCATATAGGTTTCAAGCGTACACCTCAATAAAACATCATCTGCACACCGCATCGTGTGCCCATTGCCCCAAGCAAAGTCTCTTTCGGTCCGCCTTTCCCCCTGTGCCCACCTTCACCTAGCCCCCCCCTTTCCCTGGGCTGTCACCACACTGCTGTCTGTGTCTACGTGTTATGCACACATGTTCTTTGGCTAATCCCTTCACCTTCTTTCATCCAGTGCCCACCCCGCCCCCCGACAGCTGTCAGTCTGTTCCATGTGTCCGCACCTATGTTTCTTTTGTTCATTAGATTCTACATATAAGTGAGATCATCTGGTGTTTGTCTCTCTCTGACTGGCTTATTTTAGTCAGCATAACAATCTCCAGCAATATGATTCATAAGACCAAATCAAACAGTAATTCCAGAGCTGAGTGACACCTCCAAGGTCTCTGTTCTCACAGAGCAGGAAATCTCTGCCATGTGTTCTTCCTACCTCGCCCACCAGCCCGTACTCTGCCACCGGGACAGCCGGTGATGACAGTCATTACTTGGGGCCGCAGACTGGCCCAGCAGCACGAACGCGTTTACAATCTGTCTAAGCTTAGCTCCCCGGCTAACCGTTGTGCAGAACAAAACCTTTCCTGTACATTCGCTCTGAGAGACTCAGAGCTATTATGATTAAGATTCTTAACTTTAAAAAAATAAAAAGGAAAGGAATCAAAATTTATTCTCTCCGAGCAGCAGGGTCCTGTTCAAGCCTTCCACTAGCATCCTTCTTACACCTTTTAAACAACTCTGGTAAGCAGGCTGACAGTGTGATAGAAATGGTACTGAGAATCAGAACATTAAAAGAAAATTGCCTTTCTTTTCCTAAGCAATTGTAGAAGAGCAAATTCCTGAGGAAATCAGAGGTCCTGGCACAGCAAAGTCACCGGTGGGTGCTATTCAGGAAGGGTGGCTGGGAGATGTGTGCATAAAGAGCGCACCATTTACCTTGTAGAAACTACAGCTGGAGAGCTTATGTTTACAGAGCAAATTTCTTGCGATTAATCCAAAGATTCTATTTTCCTGAAACACTAATGCGGACATACATTTGCAGTATTTGTTTACAAGAGTTCCCATTTATTCTCCTCAGATTGAGGGTCATTTTCATGGACAATATACTTAAGTGCAAGCCACGACCCGAAAGAAAAATGGAATCACGAGAGCTGGGCAATCTGGTAGCGTGTGTGAGGTAAGCACACTGAGGCCGTGGTGGGGAACAGGGAAGCCTGCTGCTCACCTTGTCACCCGGCCCCAGATGGAGGGCACAGGGGCCCTCAGCCCACAGGGGCCTAAGCGTTTCCTGTCCTTTGTGAGACTTTGAAGGTTTCCGGGTGATCCACGTAGTGAGCTGTTTTGGTTTTACACCAACTGGTCCCCATAAACCCAAAAGTCTTTTGGGTGTATTTCTTAAACTAATGGATCACGGTTAAAGTTTTAATCATAACAAAAACTGTTCCAAGGCTACAGACGTTTTAAAGCCTGACCAGCTCATGCAGAAATAAGGTATCAATGATCTCAAGAATATCTTAGGCCACATTTCCCATTGGGATAAGCCTGCAGTATCGTTCACGGTTATTAACGGTTTAAGTCAGCCAGGTGACATGCAGGTAGCTGTTCCCAGACACTTGACAGAACAGGTTCACCTTTAATATCTGACCAGCAACTCACAGCAACTGCACTGAAAGAATGATTAAGATGTAAATGCTGAAAGAGAACTGGCCCAAGAATGCATATGACGCTAAATAAGTTGAAGTTAACACAAAGTAAAAAACTTCCCAATTTGCTTAAATTAAGTATCATAACCAATTAAACTATCATAACTTTTTATAAAGAAAAAATACTAGGAAATACGGATAACATGACCAATGATAGGAAACAAGTATATTAAGGGTTTTATGTTTCTATTGCTGAGATTGAGTTTAAAAAGATATTTTCGTCAAGTGCCCACTGGGCAGAGATGTTACAACAGAAATACTTTATAATCCATTCATAGTTTGGCTTAAAGAGTTTGTCCTTTGTATATAGCACCGTCTTTGCACATTAATCAGTATCATGCAGTTAATGAAAGGCTCTGATCCGTGAAATTCTAAGTAGCGCCTGGTATAAAGACAGCATTAGATTCCGTGTGATGAGGGCTCAGACCATTATACGCGGCGTAATAGGTCCTACAGGTCGGAAAGGGTTAGGGAATAAAATAGAGCATGCAGAGGAAATTAAAGACATGGTGCCTACTCTAAGGCAAGTTAAAACCATAGAAAATAGAAATACTTACAAAAAATATAAAAGGTCAAATCTTATAGCAAACTCATGACATTCCTAATTTTCTTGACAGAATTTTGTTGTAATAAATGCACTGCTATAAATTATGTATTTTCTCCCATCTGTATTCACATCGGCTGCAATATGAGGAGAGGTTCTGCCAGTTTCCAATGAAAAGATGTCTGAATTTGGCATCAGTTAGCAAGTGAGAAGACACACTTTGAATCCAGTAGATGAAAGCAGTAAAAATTCACTAAAGTTAAATCACCATTTTTGTTTTAGGGCAACTCTATAGTCCTGTTGTTTATTCATAAATTCATCACCTTGGCAATGAAAAGTTGTCAAATCATAGCTTCATCCCCCAGAAATTTATTCTGCTTCGATAAAACCGAATTACTAGCAGTGTCTTGAACATTTTCTGAACTTCTCCAGCTTGGCGCTCCATTTGATAGACTTCTTCATCCTCGAATGCCATCCCCCTGCCCATCAAAATCCTATCTGTCCTCTTTGCTTTATCTCAAATTCTGCTTCCCCTACAAACAGCTTTCCTGGGCCTTCTTCCTCTCTGGGCCCCGCAGCACATTTTGTGTTTTCGATACCACTTATTTATTATTTTTTACTATTTACTGAACTATACACACTATCCACATTCCACCTATACGTGTTTCCGCCAAAGTCCTTTTTCTGCTCGGGGAGCCAATGCAGGGCTCCCCAGTACATCTAGCTGTTGGGTCTCCTCAGTCTCCTACAGTCCACCGAAGCCCCTCAGTCTTTCCTTGAACTTCTGGATTCTGAGGTAATTTTGAAGAATATAGGGCAATTATTTGGTAGAATGTCTTTCTATCTGGACTTGTCTGATGTTTTTCATGAGCAAACTGAGGGTATGTATTTCTAGCAAGAATACCAGAGGGGAGTACATGTCAACAGATCTCATCACCTATGATGTCGACCTTGTTCTCTTCCCAGGTTTTTCACTGTGAGGTGCTGTCTTCCCCTTTGTAATTCATAAACATTTTGTGGGTGATACTAGTCCTCTTACAAAGACTTATGAAGTTTATCCTTGAACTTATGCCCACTAATTTTAGCACCCGTTAGTGGATCTTGCCTATAGCAACTATTACTGTGGTGTTCTAGCAGTGATTTTTCTCTCCTTCGTTCTTGATGCCACTTATTTGAATCTACCTCATACTGACTCTTTGTTACTAGTCAAATCTCATGATCAACTGTATCCTCTTTAGGCCAGATATTTTGTCCTGTCTCTCCACTGCAGAGTGCCTGATATAGTATTTTGCACACTGAAGTTCAATAAACACCCAGTGAATTTACAGGAATTGCATTTTAACAGAAATTGTGACAATACTGCAGGTAGGGAAGTGTAAGTGATGTGTGCTTGCTGGTCCATTGGCTCCACAACTCTTTCCCTTTTTTTTTAAACATTTTATTTATGTATAGAGAGGGGAGGAAGAGAGGGAGAGAAAAACCACTGACTGGTTGCCGCTTGCATGCCCCTAATTGAGGACCTGTCCCGAAACCCATGCATGTGCTCTGACCAGGAATTGAACCAGCAACTTTTCGGTTCGTAGGCCAACGCTCAATCCACTGAACCACACCAGCCAAGACTCTACAGCTCCTTCCATATCAAGCACAATGGAAGCCTCTCCTCTTCCCTGCAGTGCCCAGTATCTTAACTCATGTTAATGCTGCCTTAAAATGGGGCAATAAGGGTGCCGTTGCACGTTCACTGGGGGAAGCAGATTCTCCTTCCTGGCAGCCACGAGCAATAGCGAGTCGGCCTGCCAGGGGGATGTGCCAGCATCACAGCTGTGTTGTAGTGGAGACCACTGCCACCCCCTTACTGAAAGAAATCAAAGTTCACCCTTCCTGATGCTCTGGGTGAGAAAATTGGCAAAGAGACGATGCAGGCGCAAGCCAGCAGTGGCAGAAACGCAGCTGGCATGACTGCTGTCCCCGCTGGGGGCGTGGGGCGGGAGCAGCAGATGGCGGTGAGGCACGAGCTGCCAGTTGGCCTGAGTTAGTACTATATTTGAGGCTGTAGAAATATGTGATATATAGAAAGACATACTTCGATATCTGAGAAAGACCTACTCTGCTAAATTCCATTTTAATTTTTTTAAGAAACAGTACATTGCTATTATTCAAAATTTGTAAGCTAACTGCATGCATTTTCATTAGCATTATCTTTTGACAATTCGACATACCTTTAGAGACCGAACTGAGTCATCTGCCAGACCGATCACATTGACATAAAGTAGATTGCTGTGCTTCAGGAATAGAACACAGTGATCCTTAAACATGTCCAGGTCTACAACTTTGGTATTTCTCTTCATTGTGAAAAATAAATCCCAATTCATAATAGCAGGGGTATCTGCTGCTGTTCTCATGAGCTGTGCGGAACAAAGGTAGAAGAGACCTAGGTAGCAGAACATGATGACTCCAAGATCCCCAATTCATAATGGAGCCACCGAGAACTAGACATACTGTCCCTCACTGTTTGGTGAAGAGCTGAAAGAAATAACTGCATCAGGGCTGAAGTGTGACCGTCAGCACTGAAGGGGCCTCGGCCAGTCTGCTGGACAGGTGGGTGTGAGCACTGACAGCCGGGCCCCACACAAGGACTGCCTAGCTGAGAGTGATTCAAATGGCTAACTTGCAAAATCACCGATTTATAGAAGTGTGCTCTTCTAAGCTACTCAGTTTGGCTTTGGTGACTGATCTAATTAGGATAGAGTATGTTTGATTTACGATCTTTTAAAAATATGTAGAGGTATTAGCTCTAAGGGAAGAGAAATGGGATTGGTTATGCATAGGAAGGTGGCATCGATTTCTACACTTTACCAAAAGCCTATAAAACAATGAACTCTCGTGTCACCTTGAATTCCGTGGGCTCGCCAACATTAGTGAGAATGTACAATTCATCATCTCTGTGCTCAACGTAGTAAAGGACCCCGTGTATTCGCTTCTGGATAAGTACCGGTGGGTCCCAGGGACTTAGGCCGTCTATCAGCCACACTTCCGAGGTGGTCTTGTTCATGATATTTATGGTGAGGAAACGACTATCTTTGGTAAGATAAAGGAAAACAAAATAGCTACAGAGAGATAGAGAGAGAGAGAGAGAGAGAGAGAGAAAGAGAAAGAGAGAGGGAGAAGTGAAAATCCAATAAATTTCAAATGCATGCTACCTTGTTAATGAAAGTATCTCACAGGTGTTCGGCATAGATGTTAATTTATAATGCAGATAGAAAATAAAAACAACTCCTTAGTGAATTCTGCTTGTAAACTAAAATACTGTTATTTTTCTCAGTCTCCCCCAAACATCCGGAATATTTTTGTCTTACATTTTATTATAAGCATTTTTCAAAGATGCAGAAAAGTTGAAAGAAATGTAAGGTAGATACCCACATACTCACCACTGAGATTTAAAAATTACTAACATTTTGCTGTTTACATTATCACATGTCCATGCACTATCAACCTACCTTTTTTTAAAATGCATTTCCAAGTAAAGTACAGACACCATTTAACTCTCAAGTACACTAATATTGATAGGTTATAGGGCTTTTTACTAGAAGAGGAAATAAACTTCCTAGAGGACATACGTAACTGTAGGTCAGAAAAGGGACACAGTTTACTTTATTTTTCTGCTGTGTACACGATGGATTTCCTTTTTTTCCTTCCTCGTATTTACAAAACAGAATAGTCAGGAAACAAATCTTCTCAATCCCACTAACCTAACACATTTAGAAAATTAATATAATTATTTTTCTGCTTTTTCCTTCTAGTGTTTATTTGTATTTTATGCATGTCTTTAAATAGATGTCATTAAAAATATAGATGTAATTTTGGATTCTGCATTTTTCTGATGTCACATAATATCAGTATCTCCCCCAGTTAGTTCAGTTACATAGTCTTTATGACCATTACTTTTAATGACTACCTACTATTCTACCAGGTTAAAGTATAATAATTTTTTAAAATTTAAGTTTTAATGTTATTGTAATAAAGGACATAAAAGCCAACACATTCATGAAGACAGTTTCCCTTTCCTTGACCTTTACAATTATCTACTTAGGATAAATTCTTAGGAGTGGAAATACTAATTTAATGATTAGGAGTATTTTTATGATTCTCAGTGGATTGAGTGCTGGCCTGTGAACCAGTCACTGGTTCAATTCCCAGTCAAGGCACAAGCCTGGGTTGCGGGCCAGGTCCCCAGTAGGGGGTGTGTAAGAGGCAACCACACACTGATGTTGCTCTCCCTCTCCCTCTCCCTCTCTCCCTCCCCTCCCCTCTCTCTAAAATAAATAAATAAAATCTTTAAAAAAAATACTAGGGGGGACCCTCCCTCCAAAAAAGAAAAAGAATAGTATTTTTATGATTCTTGATAATTATCAAATAATATCTTAAGAGCATTACGGTACTTTACTCTGACACAATGGACGGCTTTAAATGTTATTTACATGTTTCCTTATTGTAAAAGTTAATTCATATTAAAAATACTGAAAAATGTAAAGAAGTGAGTTACCATACATCCATTGAAGATTCTTGGAAAGTACTGTGCTAAGTAGATCAGCGTACTGCATGCCAAACTAGGCTTAAAAATATTTAATTATGCTTCATTCCCTATGGGAAAGAAAAAGCATGCTAGCAGCCAAATACTTTCCAAGAATCTTAAATGTATACATAATTTGCTTAAACTTAGAACTTAAACAGTAACAACATGTGACAAGGAAGTACTTTACTCAAAAGTATTAGCTCACTGGGTCAGTTTTGAAGATTTTTATTTTGTTTTTTTCAATTTCAAGCTTTATTCACAAGGTGGAAAATGATTCATAATCATAAGTCATTGATATAAGAACTAAATTACTAGCTTAAACTATCATCTTCAAAAGACATCCTTGACCAGTGACACACAGAACAGTGGATCATGTGAATAAACAGTTTGGGGCCCAGGCCAGGCAGCTAGGTTGGTTGGAGTCATCCCGATACAGCACGGCTGGGGGTTAGACCCCAGTCAGGGCGCACACAAGAAGCAACCAATGAATGCGTAAGTAAGTAGAACATCAAACTGATGTTCTCTCTCCCGCACCCCACCAAGTAGATCAATTAAAAGAAATTAAAAAATATAGTTTTGGTTATTTTTCATTGAAACAGTCATCATCAGAAAAAAAATGATTGTAGCACTGGACCAAGAATGTTAGTTCTATGGGGTGGAATGAAGTAATTTCTCAAGATCTGAAATTCATATAAACTGAGGGGTGTGTAAGATTTTCCTTCAGGTTCTTGCAAGCTCTGAAATTTTATGAGATGAAGGGTTAATTTTCTTGTTTTGGGTATTGACTTCACTGCCATAGATTTATTTAGTGTTAAATCCCATGTTTTTTTCTTGTGAAATCTGTTCAGATTTTGTCCAAACTGTACTGTTGAATGGTATATGAGGTGACAGGACCCTTGTGTTAAGGGGGAAAAAAAGTTTCACATAAATCATTTGGAAAAGTGTATCTGGGTAAGAGCCAGGGGACTTTGCCAGATACATTTCCCATCAGCTCCTTCCACGGTTAAGTAGTTACTATAAGGCATGAGTCCTGGTGACTACAAGGAAATAAAGAGAATTAGCTTTAAGGAAGAATTACCAAAGTACTGGAGAAAGTAAAATTTAAAGACCAATGGCCATCATGGCTCAAAGCTTCCAAATTCAGGTGATCTATATGGAGTGAGCAGTGAAATCCGCACAACTGACACCATGGTATCTAGTTATGCCTTAAAGAGATTTAGAATTGCTGTGCGGCAACCCTATTAAATGTTTAACCAACAACTCTTCTTATCGGTCATAGTCCAGGGAGAATGTTAGAAACTCTCATTTTCAGTCTAATGATGTATCTGTGTTTACTATGGAGTTTAAATGTAATTAGTCTCCAGTTTTAAAGCCAAACAACTTATACAAAAGAATGTTTATGCTCATCTTTGCCTTCTTATATCTGGTTCCAGCCCACACCAACATTTTAAGTCACCCAAGAACAACACTTTAGGTAACTGGAGAAATACTTTGGAGAAACAACTTAAAGGTATTACTCTAGTACCTCGGGTCTTTCTCTGTGTAAAAACGTTCGTTACGTTTGTTATCACCGAAAGTGGCTCGATACACATCATGGCAGCGAAGGTTTCTCTGAAAGGTGTAGAATAAAACATCTTCTTCCTCTTCATCCTTTACCCATTCTGGGAAAAAAGGAATTAAAGAATTATACACAGCTACCTACTTACAGTTAAAAAAAAAAAAGGCACAGTGCATTTTAATTTTGAGTCCCAAAGAAGAGATGTTGGAAGGTCAGCCCTGGAAATCGAAATCTAACATAGTTTTGACTATGTACAACCTGTGTTCCATACAAGTGGGAGAGCTTTCCAGTGAGTAAAATACTACATTACATCAATTCTGAGTTTTCAAGTAGTTATCAGTCTCAGGGTATGCAAGTTTCTAAATATGAGGTGAATGTTCAATATTTAGGAAAGACTTTGGTAAAGTCCTATTTGTTTCTCAGAAGATGAATTATGTTTAAACTTACAACCTCTGCCCTGAAGTCCTATTAGAAACATTAGATCATTTTCTCTTCTGCCTAAAAGTTTCCTGTCTGCCTTCAGGCTGCAGGATATCTCAAAGTACCAAACACGCTTCATCCTGGGGTCTCCTTGATCTTACCAGAAGCTGCCAGTGGAGGTTTCCTCACAATCACATCGTGACTGCCACCTGGCTGACAGTGCCTGCACGACATCGCTACACAGTACGCATCCTGATTTTGAGAGGTTAAAGTGTACACAATTCATGTCTTAGGATCAACTGGATAGGGTATAATTTTAATTCATAGCAAAGGCATTTAGTTATGGAACAATGGGGAAGTTTATGTCGGACAATGAAAAGGGAGGATAAAGTGTGAACATATGTATTATTCAATGATCACTGATAGAATCTGAAGTTAGTCCTACTAGTGAAAATATCACAGCTTCTACTGATTAATCAGTTAGTTCAAACATGTCTCTCCAGTTTGATACTGGATATATAATTAAAGAAGGGAAGGCCTCCTGAATAAGAGGCACATAGCAAGGTATGGAGTCCAAGGGGGTAAAGTAATCGGACACTCACATTCTCATTCACTCACATGGGCAATGAAAATGTTTCAAAAGCGTGAACAATTTTCTTACTGTTGCTCTGTCAACATAGTAGACTGTCTGCACTTGTGACTTACCAAAACTGGACACATTTGGGAAAGAAGCTTCCATTAAAGGCTGATCACTGAGCTTCACTACTATACAGGTAGATGCTTCAGAATCTTCCGTTCTTATCTTGGCGGCTACATATTTCTCATCAGGAGCAACTCTGATACAATCAATGAAGGGCTGGTCTAATTTAAGTTCCTCCAAATTGAACAAAACTTCGTAATTATCATTGTCTGCTGCATAAAGGAAAGGATGAAAGAGATAACGTCCAAAGATGTATTTGAAAATATTTTAAAGTGTATTTCAATGTTTTAAATTAGCATTCCTCTTCTGTAAGATGCTATATTCTGGCTTCCTTCAGCATTAATGACAGCTTGATTTGCATAGAAACTGGCATTTATTATTTAATGCTACTCAATACTATACTATGCATCAACTTTTGTGATAATTTGATACTGTTACAGTCTAGTATTTATAGACCATATAGAAAAATGATATAAATGACACTGAATAATAAAATAGTATCTACCGTAGTACCTGGGATATAGCAGCTACTCAAAAAAATGCTGGTGCCCTGGCTGGTGTGGCTCAGTTGGTTGGAGCATCACCCTGTGAACTGAAAGGTTGCAGGTTCGAACCCCAGTCAGAGCGCATGTCTAGGCTGAGGGTTCGATCCCTGGTCAGGCCATGTACAAGAAGCAACCAATCAATGTTTCTCTCTCTCTCTCAAAAACAATGGAAAAATGTCCTTTAAATCGAGGACATTTGAAAAAAAAAATGGTTTGTACCTCCATTCTTCCTGTCAAAGCTTTTGAGTGTAGCTGTTAATCATATTTCACACAAACCTAGATATTAAAAACTAGCCCTTTTTTAAAAATTCAGAAACTATCTAAAAATATTTCCTACATCATTGAGAATTTAATATAACATTTCCTATGAAAAATGTGAATCTGAAAAATCAGAGTATGTTAAAAGGAAAAACTGTGGTATACCTTCTTCATCTTTTGACCGAACCAAGCAGCAACCTTCTTGATAGTAAACAAAACCCCCATGTTTAACCTGACAATGAAAAGAACGAATGGTTCATTCAGTAATAATAAATAACTTAATAATTTAAACATGATTTGATTTAATTAACTGTCTAATGGTCTGACTAACTATTGACTTATAGTCAATAGTTAACTTCAGTCAAGATGAAGAAATGAGACCTTTCATCAAAGCAGACCTGTTGAAGTTTATGAACGAACACATAAAAAATATAAAATGGATCACTTTTTAAAACAGTGGTTAAGAAATGGTTTTCATGTGTTCACAATCACTGAACAAGTTTCTTATACATAAATGGAAGAGACAACAAGGAGAAGACATAATGAAATCTATGTTGGTTCTCATGACTGCAGGAAGCACGTTAGCTGTATTTTAGGAATTTCGGGTACCCCTGTAGTGGGATTCAATTAACAGACATTCAGTTAAGGTAATCCAAAACAATGCAGATGAGGAAACCGTGGCTCAGACTGGGCTGGAGTCCCAGTCACTAACTTCCTGAGATTCTGTCCTATAACGTGCTGTCACCAACTGCTCGGGGTCTCGATTTAATTTTACACAAAGCATCGTATCTTCCGTGGAGTGACAGATACAAACAATTTGAAATTCAGAGAATTGAGTGGTGCTCCTACTAACCTACAAGTGAAATGCAATTGATGGATGATATGATTTCAGGCAGCTTAAGACACATTTATTACCTGCCCAGTAGTGACATAATTTGGAATTTGTGTTTCTTCACCTATTGCTATTTCCATTCTACTATGTATGCAATTTTCATTTATAAGTTGTGGTTCTATTTTCCGATCTTACTGAAAAAATTTCAACATGCATGTCTAGCCTGTTTCAACTGAATACTTATGATTGTGTTAACCATAAGGCTGTCAAACAAGTATTTGGCTTTTATGATAGACACTATTCAAAGCGCAGTACAGGCATCGCAGGCAAACGCTTCTCAAATAATAGAGAAATATGACTTAGCTTCATTTGAACGTATTCTTGGAATTATTTTTAAAAATCTAAAACAATTGGTTTTTCCCAAAATACAGAATTAACAAAATACAATTGGAAATTCATCCTGGTTTTGTTTGATCTTTATAATTTATTTTAAGGATTCCACTACGCTTATTCTTTGTTCTTTTAACTTTTTAAGCACATTCTGAAGGTCAAATGCAGTCTTATTTTGATGTTGAATTGTGTCTATTGGCCTGGTAATATCGGATTTTTAAAAAAGTCATAAATACCCTACCTCTGCATTGATGATTTCGTATTCTTCTTGTGGCTGCGTTTCTAATCTTGTTCTCACTTTTTCAAATGCATCCATGTTTTCTGAAAGGGATGTCTCGTCTTCTTGCTTAATTGGCGGAAAATCCTGGAAAAAGTTTTATTGGTATGATCATAATATTTCAAACTTGAAGGGGGAAAAACCTTTGCTTTTAAAGGATAATTCTTATTTCCTTTTCATGCAAGTACTACAATGTTAGGTTTATACATATTAAATAGTATGCTTTTCACAGGTCTTAAATGTTGGTTTTCAAGTTCAGTAAGTGATCTCTTTTTCATTTAAAAATGTCAACATAGAAAATGAGGTGGATACTTGGTAGCTAAACATAATTTAAATGGATAAATCCTTAAGATGCAGAATTATCACAACGCACTGGAGAATGTTCAGAAATACTATGGGAAAGGTTTACACAAAGTTAAGCTGTAGCCTTGGCTGGTGTGGCTCAGTGGACTAAGTGCCGGCCTATGAACCAAAGCATCGCTGGTTTGATTCCCAGTCAGGGCAGATGCCTGGGTTGTGGGCCAGGTCCTTAGTAGGGGGTGTGTGAGAGGCAACCACACATTGATGTTTCTCTTCCTCTCTTTCTCCCTTCCCCCTTCTCCTCTCTCTGAAAATAAATAAATTCTTTAAAAAAAGAACATTAAGGAGTAAAGGAAATCCTATCAATGTTTACATATTTAATTATCAGGAACAATAGGTACAAAAAAAAAAGTCTCCTGAGTTTTATAAAGTACTAAAAAACTCCTAAAAGAAGGAAATGTTAAGGGGAGAGGAAGACATTTTTATTAATAAGTGTTCACTCTTTATTCACAGCAAGAGTTATGGTAAGAAATTTGTTCTCCTTTGTATCTTCATTAGCCACAATTTCCTTCTCTTGTGGGGCTAAGGAGTCCCCCAAATAGAACTGTTTATCAGATCAAAAGGTGAATTAATGCTTTATAAAACAGAGCTTCTCTTTGAGTTTAAGGAAAAATATAATATATTCACCTTATAAAAGAAAGAACAAGAGAAGATAATGGAAAATTAATGAACATGAATAAAGATACAGATGAAAGCTAAATAAGCACTCTATCTTATTGGGAGTATCTAATAAGCTAAGAACTTTAGTTGACCTCCAGTTAGCACATAAGCACTATATAAATTATTAAAATTTGTATAAGGCAAAACACCAGTTGTCAGATAAAAGAAGAGTTCCATAACTGAACACTCCACAGGTTTGCCTTGTTTGTGCAAAAGAACTGTAGCCAAGATTTTCAATGTCAACTTCCTGCCAAAGACGACAACTGTACAGTGATTTGTGCCAGGGGGCACTAAGCCTTTGGTAAGGACCTCCAACAGCTGGTAAATATTTACTGCACAAGTGTGTCCATGGTACTTTACCAACACTGTAGAGAACGCAGGCTACAAATATAGCTTATATCACAAAGCGTTTACAATCCAAAATTAAGCGTACAACTAAAATGGAAAAATCATCAAAACAAGTTAAATGGAAAAACAATCATTTTCACAGAGCGTTTCCTTTAGAATTTCTGAGATGCTTTATGATTTCGATTAGATTCAAATGAGCAGCACTGGTTGTTGTGGTGTTCTAAATCATTGTCTGCCCTTCGGTCATTAATTAACATGCTCCCCAACGGAGCCAAGGTGAGGAGAGCTTCACTTTCAATTTTAAGAAGGCTACACGTACAGGATCGCTCCATTAGAGGAAAAAAGCAGCACTCTCTTCCAAACGCAAAACCATTTTAGGAATGAAAACTTACACACGAGAATGAAATATATAAATTCTTCATGGTAAAAATGTTTAACTCTAAAGACAGAAAAATGGCACTGTAGAAAGATGCTAGACTGCTTTTATTCAAGATGGTGCTAGAATAAATGGCTAATTCCAAGTCTGAGGCACCGAGAGAAAAAGCAGGCTCAGGACAGCTTCTGCCAGAGAGCAACAAAATGCTCCAAGATTCATGGAGACTTGGCAAAAGGACACAAGGGCCAGTTTGAAGAGGGTCCTACTGGCCACATTTGGGACAATTTGAGCACCAAAAGAATGGTGACTAATTAAATACAATACACTGAAAAAAATTCACAGTAACTTGAAAACAAGCAAAAACCTCCCCACTAAACTAAAATAAAAAAATAAAGAGAGGGTACAACAAAAAAGGAAACTCTTCTTTATGGAATAATACCAGCTAATAAAGGTAGAAAGAATAATAGAATCAGAAAAATCGTTAGCAAGCCCCAGTGAAATAACTGATTAGGTTAAAATTCATTAGTGGCCGTTAAACTCATTAGGTGAGATTATGTTGGGTAATAAAATATTTGCACAGTACCAAAGTATTACCCTACTGATTACCTAGCATTTGCAAAGGTAATAATGCCCCTTTGACAATGGAGAGAAAGGCAGCAGTTCTCTCCCTAGCCGAAATGGTCAAGGGGAGCATGAGTAGTGGGACCATCTGACATTATGTGTCTCCTGATAGAAAGCATTTCAACTTAAGAAGACAGAAGAGGAGGATAAACCTAAAGGGAATATAAGAAAGGAAAGAAAACTAATATGTTTCAATGAAATTGATGAAAGAGTGGATTAACAGAATATAAAGTTGGTTCTTTGAAAAATGTACTAAAAAAAGACATGTATAGCAAAGTTGATTAAAAAAAGATATAAAGAACATTAGGGATGAAAAAGATGGCATAATTAGAGATAGAATAGAGATTTAAAAACAAATCACAGTTTTTTATGCCAATACATTTGAAAACAGATAAAATGAATAATTTTTCAGAAAATAAATGAGTTACCAAAACTGACTTAAAAAACTGAAGAGCTGTATAAGCCAGTAACTAACAAAGAAATTGTATTGGCAATTAAATGTTCCCTTCTTAAGAGACAGCAAATCCAGATACTTTGAAAGGTAGCTTTCTTGAATCTTCAAGGAACAGATAATTTTTTCATGTTAACTATTAAAGAAAAAAAATGCTTACTACTTAAAACTACTCAACTGGATTTTACCAGGCAAATATAACCTAGTAACAAAACTGGACAATGGCAACGTATGACAATTAAAAATCAATCTTACAGGAAAGTACAGATTTAAAAAACCTAAAATAAAACGATAAATCAATGTATTTTTTTAAAAAGCACAAAACAAAAACAGTAACTGTAATAATAAAACCCTATGTGACCCAGCAGGAGTTATCTTAAGAGTGAAAGGTGCTTCGTCAGAGAGATCTATCAACGTTGCCTAACACAGATAAAGGAGATAAATCTCAGGGCCGTTCCAATTCATGCAGGGGAACAAAGAAAATAACAGTCCTTAAATTAGGAATTTAAATTAGCGAGAGGAACTGCCTTGATTTGATAAACGGTCTCTGAATGGTTTGACACAGGGCCATAGTAAACCTGTAATTAACATACGCAGTGTATTCGTATTAGTGCACACCTTACTTACCATCTGTGAAACACTTTTCAAGGACCTTCATTATATTCATTTAAAATATCTAGTTACATTTGCTGTTTATTTTATTATTCAAAAGTGATTGCAAAATGAAAGAAAGTAACTGTTTCCTTTGCTTCCTACCTCCAATTCCTTTCCTCCCCGCTTCTCTGGAATCCCGTGTGATTGCTGCCCTTCTCAGTCTACTGATTGCTCTCGTCAAAGTCACTGGTGACCACTGTAATGCCAAGGTTAATTCTAGGTATGTATTCTACTGGAGCTGTCGGCATCATGGCACAGCCGACCGCTTCCTTCTCTTGACACTCTTCTTCACTTGGCTTCCAGGGCATCTCACCCTCATTGTTTTGCTCCTATTTCGCTGGCCTTTCTCAGTCTCTGTACCTGGTTCCTACTCATCTCTCTGGCTTCTTAACCAATTTGTTAAAAAAAAATCTACTGTCTGCACTAATTCCCTTGGTGATCTCATCTAGCCTCATGACTGTAAATGCTATTTATATGCTGAGGACTCCCAAATTTATATCTGTAGCCCAAACCTTTCCTCTGAATAAGATCAACTTGTATACCTACTGACTACTCAATATTCCTACTCGGATGTCTAATCGGTATGTCAAAAACCGTCCAAAACTGAACTTCCATTCTCCCTACGTACCCTTCTCTCCACAAAGTGCTTTTCAGGCAATCGTTCCTGTCTTCATAAATGATAAACGTCCTTCCAGCTAGTTAGGCTTAAAAGCATTGAAGTCTTCTTCGTATTTCTCTCTCGTCACAGCCACGCGATCTGCAAATCCTGTCAGTTCTAAATTCAAGGTATATCCAGAATCTCACTCCTTCTTACACTTGCACTGGTGCTGCTCTGGTGGCGCCGGTTTAACTGTGGTGTATCACACTGCTACATGCATGTAGTAATGCACCAGACCTACCTGTTTTAATGTGGAATCTCAAATCCCAATGTTGAGCAAACAATCAAGTTAGACAATTGTATTTTATTTATATAAAGTTTTCAAAACATGTAAAAACAATACTATGTATCATCTGCGGATACAAATACATGTGCAATTTACATAAAAACATACAAGGAAAGAGATTAAGGACACCGATCTGCACTGGGGAGGTAAAGTAGGAAATGTGAAGTACAAAGTAGTCTTTGGGTATTTGTTAGGGTATTCTTTCTGGCTTTGTATGTATTTGTAATAATTTATAAAATAAGGTATTAAAAAAGAAAGGTAACATGAATCAGGTTACCTGAGGTCTAGTTCTGATTCATATATATATATACACATACACACACACACATATATGTATACATACACTTACACATTGTTTACTTTATCTTGGTTCTCTGCTTTAGTTTTTTCACTTGTAAGATGTAGCTTACACACTTCCTGATTTCAAAACACAAAGCTATAGTAATGTAGAGAACACTGGCCTAAGGACGGACAGACAGACCAACAGGACAGAACTGCGAGTCCAGAAGTAAACCCTTGTACTTATGGTTAATAAGATTTTCAACATGGGTGCTAAGACAGTTCAGCGGGAATAGGTCTTTTCAGTAGATGGTGCTGGGATAACTGGACATCCACAGGCAAAATAGTAAGAGGAAGAAGAGGGCAATCAAAAAACCCGGTTAGGTGACTTTACCAGTGGTCCAGGTGAAAGATGACCAAGTGATGATGGCAGAGATGAAGCAACATGGACAGACTCAATATATATTTTGGAGGTTAATGCAGCGTTTCTAAAAGCACGTCAGACATGATGGTACACAGTTTGGATACGAACACTTTATTAGAAAGAGTACAACTAATACATCAGACTGATGACACACTGAATGTCATTCCTTGGGATAAGACAAATTGAGTAAACTCAAGTAGTAATAGCCTAGGTAGTATGGAGATGAGGTAAAAAATCATAAAGCTGTTTAGGATGCAGTGTTAATGAATATGATGGCAGGCAGGGTAAAGGAACACGAAGAATAAACGATGTTCCCTGTGTTCCAGTTTGAGCAACTGAGTATAGAGCAGGGTGTCAAACTCATTTTCACCGGGGCCACATCAGCCTCGCGGTTGCCGTAAATGTAGTTTTAGGACGGTATAAATGTAACTACTCCCTAACACTTAAGCCAGAGCTCAGCTCTGCTGCCGGGTAGAAACAAGGTGCCAGGCTGGATAAAACAAGGTGGAGGGCTGGATTCAGCCCACGCGCGGGCCCTGTGTTTGCCACCTGTGGTCCAGAGCAATGAGATAAAGAAGAGCTGAGCTGAGGGTGGGAGAGCTGAAGTTCAACTGTGGAGAGTCTGCTTGACAGGTCAGTGAGATGTCCACGATGTGCAGCTCAGAGGGGAGTCTGGGGTAAAGGTAACTGCTCTGGTACTTAAATCCACTGGAACAGATAACATTCCTTAGGAAGAGGGAAAAAGGGGCCAGAACTAAGCCCTGAGAAACTCCAAAATTTAGAGGTCATATGAAAGAAAAGTTAGAAGAGGAGAGTGAGGATAGGATTGTATGGTAGGTAAAACCAGGAAGAGGTGCGGCCAAGAGGCCAAAAGGGAAGAGCGGTTCAAGGTGGGAATGGTCAAGAGCGTAAAGTCTGCTGAGAGAGCCTGTAAGAGGAGGAGAGGGACGTGTCTCCTGGGTTGAAGTATGTCAAGTCTTTGGTGACACTGAGAGCTTTTCAGGGAGGGACGGGAGCCATACCCCAGCAGGTTAAAGAGTAGACGCAGTGTGCAGAAATCACCGATAAGGAAGCTGTACCTATAGGGCAACACCGCTCTGTGAACCATCACAGAAAATTTACTGCAAGACTACATTTTTTTTTCATCCTGGCTTCCCTAGGTTTTCTTTAAACATTTTCCCTTTCTCCTTTCCTGGCAACGTTTTCAACCTGATGGTTAAAACAGTGATTCCTACAAATCACAGATCAGTACTGCCAGTGAAGGAGATACCTCTTTTCCAACCTTAGAGACTACTACGGAACTGCTAGTCTGTATGGTAGAAACAGCCAATGGGCCAGTGTTTCCAAAGTACTTAGTCCTTTCTCTTGTCTTTCCTTATTTGGTTTTCTTATTGTATCTCATTCAAATTATCATGACTGAAGATTGTAGAAATTATTTTTGTAATCAGAGCAGAGCCGGATGATGTGGCAGATAAATGTGGTTGTCTAGTCTGATGCTAGTCTTTGAATATTACTAGCTGGTACACGAGTAATGGCGTAAGTTCATCTTGCCATCTGGATAACGTAACATGGACAGCTAAGGTACTTGCCAATGAGAACTTCAGAATGAATGAATTCATTCAGCTTTAGGTCAGCAAAACTTGATCACTGATCACCGAGAGTCTCTAGTTCCTAAATGCAGGTCCACTGTCAGTGGCAGGCTGGGAATTTCAAAATTACCTGAGGAACTTAAAATATAAAACAGACCCCCTAGGCCTCAGCCATGGAGATTCTGACCCAGCATATGTGGGGTGAGATCCAGGAATCTGCATTTATACAAAGCTCCTCTGAACTTCTGATGCACAGAGAATGTAGAAGTTGGTACTAAAGACTACAAACATATAGGTGCTAATTTATTTCTAATAAGGTAGAAGGATAGAAAGAAATTAGCACTTGGAGGACTTTTAGAGCAGTGGTCCCCAACATTTTGGCTCCAGAGACTGGTTTCGTGGAAGACAATTTTTCCATGGACCCCGAGAGTGGTGGGGATGGTTTCAGGATGACTCAAGTGCATCACATTCAAGCTCACCTCCTGCTGTGCGGCCCAGTTCCTAACAGGCCAGTGGCCCAGGGGTTGGGGACCCCTATTTTAGAGAACACCCAGTTGAACCTCCTCCCCACCCTCCTGCACCCCTCACACCAGTCATGACTAGATCCTTTGCTTTTTGGCATTTTTACTATATGTGTTGTTCTTTAGTTACCTTATAAAAATAGGTCTGTACTTTAAGCAAGTATGTTTTAACTTTTCTATAGAAACTACTTTTTCTCCTTTACTGTACCCGTAAGAGTGGAGTAAGTTGGAACTGAGTAAATGTGTGCTGAAAGGAAATGTGCCTTCTTGCCTACAGGTCTCTTCAGTTTCTCTTCAGTTTCCCCAGGTCCCAGTGACGGTGAAGGACAGAGACCACAGCTTTTAGATCTTATGTTTTCGTGTAGAAGGAATGGTTGACAAACAACATGTGAAAACAGGACCATTTTATTAGGCAAAAGAATTACTAAAAGAGCCACTTTTCTTGAAGTTAATGGCTCAGGATAAAGTTTCTCGGTGATAGGTGTCTATGAAAGAGAATTAAAAAGTTCCTTCAGGGACAAACGGAGGGGAAAAAAAATTGTCCGCCTCCTGCCTAGGCTGTGAGCTAATCTCACAGCTGTCACTCTGATGGCCTCCTGCCTACTATTTATAAACTAAGACCTAAGATAAAAGCGCAAGATGGCAAAATGTTCTAAATACATGCAAGATAAAATGATCTAAAGGTCTAAGATGTGTCCAATAGGTAAAATTTAAAAGTTTGTTTTTTAAAAGTAGGATAAAGTTGTTCCTACGTGTGTACACACAAAAGATAAAAATGAAATAAAAGGCATAAAGAACTTCTTCATGAGTAAAGAAAGAATCAAAGTGCTAAACTCAGTTGCTATGAAAAGAAAAATAATTTGAAAGTCTAAAAGGTAAGGAGTAAAAAGTCTAGGGACTAGCAGATAAAAAGTTAAAAACAAAAAACACCACATACAAAACTCACAACAAAAAAGTATGAGCTGAGAAGAACATAAATAAAAAAACAGATAAACTGTGTAAAATAACATTAAAAAATCATTTTTAAAATTAGAAGAATCCATTCAAGTGTCCATCAGCAGATGAATGGCTAAAACATGTGATATATACATGTAATGGAATATTACTCAGCCATAAAAAGGAATGAAGTTCTGATATATGCTACAAAATGGATGAACCTTGAGAAGATTATGTTAAATAAAATAAGCCAAACACAGAAGGGTACATATTATGATTCCACTTATGTGAATGATCTAGAATAGGCAATTTTATAAAGACCAAATACATTTAAAGGTTTCCAGAGGCTCAAAAAAGGTAGAACATTGCTTAATGGGTGTATGTTTTGGGTAGTGATAGGGTTTTGGAAATAGTGGTGATGGCTATACAACATTGTGAATGTAATTAACGCCATTATATCACACTTAAAATGGTTTAAATGGCAAATTTAATGTTATACATATTTTACCACAATAAAAAATGAGGAAGTCAAAACAGAGTAAGAAAAACCAGTATGCAATAAAACAATTAAGGCCAGAGATTAAAATAATAAAGTATGCTAAATATTACAAGAATATCACCCCCAAATATAATTTAAGGAACCCAAGGGCCATAACAAATATAGGGTAAAAGAGGAAGGCCACAGAGGCAGCAGCATAAATAAACAGCTTAATCGGAAACAAGTAGGATGCATGTAATTTACCATCCCAACCAGGGCCCTTTTGAGAGGAAAGGGAATACTATTTGTAATTACACAGGGTCAGCCAAGCCAGTGTGGCCTGGGACTGTCCCAGGCCAACCAGAATGCTGTTACTCTGCATAAAAGGGCATTTGGGTTCTCAAGGCTGAGGTCACGACTCACTGCAGCCTGGGGTCTGGCCAAAGCACAACGGCCTGAAAGCATCTTCCTGAATGACTCAGGTGGTCACACAGGAAGTCCTTTTTTCATTTTACACAGCAGTAACACACAAATACATGGCCTTTACTGAAGTTTATTAATTTGGTATTCGGAAAATAATGACTATAATATTAGACTTTATTAAGAGCTGTTATGATATTCAAGTAATTTTAGAAAACTGAATACTCAGAATTGTACTGGTAGGTACACTAAGGAATTCCTAAGGTGAATCATTACATAAATCTATTAAATATATCTTTATATATTACCTTAGAACTCTATAAATATATGTATATATTCTTTTATACTGATTGACTATAGACAATTGAGCCTGAACATTGAAAAAATCAAACTAGAATTATTTTTAAACTACAATTAATCTTAATGACCTACACACAGGTAAACTTAAACAGTTCATACCTTATATGAGAAGCTCCGACTTGGGATGTTTCTTGCTAACTCTGGTATCTTGCATTTATTCTGCAGACACTTGGTTAGGTGGTATTGTTTCAATTTTATCCTACTGTAATAATGATGAGCGGAGGTACAGCGATTGAAATGCTGTTTCTGCGTGCATTTCCCAAGGTGAGGAATACTACACTGCAGAGCTCGGAGAAATAATCTGCTCTTCTGCTGCATGACAGCACAGGCCCTGGTTTACGCTCCCTCTGGGGCTGCCAGTGTGAGTGGTTTCACAGGTAAGGTTATCCCGTAGTGGGTTCTCAGAGCGTCTAACATCCGCAGTTCTTATCCCTCCCCTTCAGGGCCATGCACCGCTCAGGTAATGAATACCTGGAGAACTCAGGGTAAAAGTATCCGAAAACTTGTGTAAGTGGAAGTTTTATTCAAATCGTACTTCTTGGCAGATGTGCCTAAACTGTTTCATTTGGAAAGTCAGTCCTATCAAGTCACACTACGCAGCACTGACTCTGGCACACATGGGGGCAACTAAAAAACAAAACAAAACAAAAAAAAAACAGAAAACAACAAAAAAATAAAAAATTGAAAATAAGTACATTGACTTAATGGGGGCATCTCAGGGACTCTGAGGGTTTTAAAAGGCAAAATGGCTTTGCTCTTACATACCTGAGAACAGAGGTTGGTTAAGTGTGTATATGGAGGGCAAACTGGAAAAGCCTAATTACTTAATAAAACTGGAGAAGGGGGGATTAATATATATTGAGTGTTTGCTACGTGCCAGATGCTTTTACATACTTTGTCTAAATGTAAACTCCATAAGGACCTGATAGAGTAGCTATTATGATGTTCATTCCACAGGTGAGCAAACTGTGGCTCTGGGAAGTTTAAGCAACTTCCCCAGGTGACCTGGCCAGTAAGTAGTACAGCAAGAAAGTCCAAAATGGTTTGGCTCCAGATCTTGGACCCCAGCGATTGGACTTCAATATTAAAAATGTATTTAGCTAAGCAAACAAAATTACTTCAGGATGCACAAATAAAATGTGAGACCATCTCTGGTTTCTGTTGTGAAGTTGGTTTTTACTAACCTCTTACTAACCTATGAAGGTATTAAAACTAGTAAGTAGTTACGAGTCACAGACCTGGATTAAGGCCTTCACTCGTGCACCTTCTACCCGTGCCTCAGTTTCTTCATCTGCAAAACTGAGATAACCGCACTATTTACCTATGGAGTTGTTTTAAGTACAAAATGAGACAATTTATGTTAAGATCTTAATACAGTGCCTGCCACGGAGTAACCACTCAATAAATGGTGACTACTATTATTAGGATAGGAAAAAATCTAGACATGCTGCAGCGTCGAATGTCATCGGGGACGTATTCCACAAAACGCCCCTTGGTATCAAAGGCACAATACTGCGTCAGATCTACCACAGCTCTGACCCGCAACCGCGCCAACGCCCCCGCCTCCATTAATCTTAAGTCTATGTCGCAGCAAAATAATGAGCAACTGAGAATAGGGGATCAGTAGCCGACACTAGCAAACTAGAAACAAATAACCTAAATCACTATACCCATGTGGGCAGCCTCAATTCATCCATCCATCATTTGCAGGGAGAAGACATTATGCAAGGCTAAAGATGGGGGTGGGTCGATGAATGAGTGCTCCTAGCGGAAACTATTTGTTTTCCCGGTGAAACTCTCCACCCCAAGGATAAGGCGGCTTGAGTGCGACAGGGAGGGGAATGCCATGTGCCACGCAATGAAGGGACATTGGTCAAAAAGCAAGGACCCACGGACTAAGGGGTGGCTGGGGATGGGGGCTGGGAGAAAGGGAAAAAGGGTAGAGACCCCCAGTATACACCACCCATACGTACGCAAATTCAAAGTCAGTCTGGCTCTGTACACCGAAACAATGAAGGCAGGCCGCCGATGACGCTCTTAGGAGTCGCGGAGGTGCGACCTCCGCTGCGTCCAGCCGAGGTCTGCGTTCTGCAGCTTGGAGAATCACAACCTACCCAGAGCCGTCCGGAGCTCGTTTGCAGCACGCCGATCTACGTAGCCCCAATCTAGCATGAGCACTAAGCGGATTTCGCCATCTTTACTGTGGTCAAGAATGAATTTTTCTTTTCTCCTGGGTTCTTAAACCCGCAGAAATAATAAGCCTTTTGGTTCTTTGCTAGTATTCCTAGCTCTAGATGAGGTAGGGGAGAAGAAAACAAAGAGAGACAGTGTCTTAACTACCTCTGCCAAGGATCCCTCCCCCTCTGGCCCGCCCTCACTCAAGGTGGCCACCAGCAAAATGGTGCAATGACGCAAGTCGCGCGGGCCAGGTTGTCAAGGAGACGAAGAAACCGGAAATGCGGCTTTCGGGACGGCCAGGGCTGTCGCGAGGGAGGGTCGGCGTCACAGGTCCTGACAGGGAGGAAGTAGGCAGGTCCTGGCAGGGGAGAGTAGTGGTGGCGGCAGTTCGTGTACAAGTGGCTCCAGAGGGATGGAGTCTCGAGTCCTGGACGCTGTGGCCAGCGAGGCTGAGCGCGCCTCGGAGGGTACAACAAGCGGCGGCGCGGCTCCGGGGCACGCACGTTCCTTGTCCTTAGGAGCCGCCAGGTGGAAGCTCCTGCGGCAGGTAAGGGAGAGCCCTCTCGCTTCACCTCCGCCTCTGGCCACTCCCCTTTCGTCCCCGGGGAGCGCGGGGCAGCTACTTACTCGCCCGCACAATTTTGTCCGGAGCCCCTTGCGTCACCTAAGCGTCCCACCAAAAGGGAGGATTCACGTGGGGTTGTGCGGGGAAGGGGCACCCAACGCTGAGTTCCTGGGAAACTCAGAGCGAAGTAGAATATCCCTTTCAGGGCATTTGTCTCATCGGGGGACTATTCTTCTTGCTAGAGGGTCGGATCGGTGGGACGGCCGCTCCCCACCCCATACGGTTTTTCTTTCCTGCTTCTCTTGTACTTCCTTCCCCAGGTTTCTTCTACTTGCTTCTTAACTCCCAGCCTGACTATAGCCCTAAGTCTGGCCCCTGCTTTGGAGATCGGCGTGGTTGACTGTCGTTGGGACTTTGACGTTGCACGCATTGCCTCTGTGTCTTCCGTGACAGCGGAGAGTGAAGGGAGTTGCTAGAGCCGCTTCCTCCCATCCCTCTTTCCCCGCCGTGGGAAAGTTACACGCGTATCTTGCAGTTGGAGGTGATTGGCAAGATTCTCCCCGACTAAGGTGCAATAGTTTGTTTAATGGCGGTTATCTTCTCGTACCTAAAAGATGCTGCTATTGGCTTATCACTTTAGTCCTGTGCAAGTTTGACAGATTTCTAATTTGACATCACTGACTCTTCTCAAACTTCTGGAAATGAAATCTGTTTATTGTTCTACACTTCAGTGTTGTGCCTGTGCTTGAGGCTCCCTGCTGAAGATTTTACTCGAGGACACTTTGCGTTTCCGATGTATTTCAAGAGGAGTTTCCCAGCTATTGCCACTTGAGATTGTGCGGTGGTATTTTGGGGGTTACTTTGTTTGCAGTCACTTTGTTTGCAGAGTCACCTTTTCATACGGTGGCCTTCCAGTGCAGTCACCACATAACTCAAAGATCATTTCTTTGCTGATGCTTTGAAAGTCGTTCCAGAGCTGGTTTTGCTATTAATGTTACAATTGGTATTGTGGAATAATAAAGTGAACGTCCTCAAATCAATATCATAGGAACTTTCTATAGTGAAGTAAACATCAATTAAAGTCCAATTATGAAAGTAGTAAATTAAGGCCTTAAATTAATCAAATCTTATTGTGATGATTTCAGTGATTCTTGGTATAGCAAAAACTAGCTGACCAGCACTTGTGCTCATTCTGAATTACTGTCTACGCGAGACAAGTTTCAGCTATGGCTACCACTTGAACTCCCCACAGGCTTTGACATTTAATGTTTTGGTACACATCTGTCCTCTGCATAAAGACTTTTTATCTTCTCTACTTGGTGAGCGACCGTTTATCCCCCAGACCTCCATTTCAATCTCTTTTGTGAAGCCTCTCCTAACGCCCCTGGACTGAGTGAGACCCTCAGCTCACTCTTTTGGTGAACTCCACATCACATTATTTTACGATTATTTGATCAGAGCCTGTCTTTCTTACAAGAATGGGAGTTTTCTTGGGAAAAGATATTTTATGAATCCTCCTCCTCTGCACCTAGCACAGGGCCTGGTAGTTGGTTTTTGGTAGATATTGTCAATTCTCGTAGAAAGCCTTCGAGTAAGGATAGCCTTTAAGTGGCCCATAGCACCTCGTCCTCAGTGTATTGTATCAGCTAGCTATTGCTGAATAACAAGGAACTGCAACATCACAGTGGCATACCATAACAAGCATTTAGTCTCTCTGTGCATCTGTGGGCCACCTGGGAGTTAACTGGCATAGGCTGCAATCAGCTTAGTGGTCTATGCCGCATTCTTTGTCCATGGCTCTAATCCCTTGGGCCAGTTGGCTGGCGTGTACTCACCGTGGAGGCAGAGGTATAAGAGAGCAAACCCAACCACTGAGGTCAAGGGGCAGAGAAATATACTCCTTCCTTGGAAGGCGCAAGGGGGCAAAAGACTGTTTTTCTGTAATAATAATCTACTCTGTATTTCAAACATTTGTAGGCTGTTAGTAAATGTATTTCAAATGAATGGACCATTGCGTATGCATCCGAACTGGAGAACTACAGGAGTCCAAACAGTGTTAGGACATGCAGCTTTCTGTCTCTGTCCTAGGGGACATCTTCATGATATCTGCTTATGTCTGCTTGTTTTGTCCCTCACAGTTCTGGTTTTCATTACCCCATAGGGCTCCAGTGCTCGCTCATGACCCTTCACTTTAATGGTCAGTATTTTCTGTTTTATAATGAACATTTTTGAGAGAAAACCTGGTTGACCTAGTACATTATTTGATACCAGGTCACACGGTAAATTACTGACTTTTGAGTTTAAGGCCCACTTTAATCACACGAGGTTTGGAAGTCTATGAATCAGTAATAATACAGGCTGTGGATAATGTTCTATTTTCCTCTCTTTTGGGTCTTTTTACCTGATGGCAAAGATGGCTGTTGGCAATTACAGACTTTTATCATCCAGTAAGCTAGTGATCCAGAAGAAATGACCCTTTTCTCCAACACCCAAATTATTTACTCCAAATGACTCTGATAGGCCAGTGTCGACCAATTGCTGTGCCCAGGAAAATGGGGTACTTTGGCTAACATGGGTCATCAGCCCATTGGTGTCAGGGAAGATAACAACCCCACCATTATTACGCAAAGTGAGGGAGGAGCAGTTCCTAAGAGAAAGGATGTAGGGCAGAGGAAAAAGTAGCAGTGACCGTTACATGTTTACAGATGCCTACCGAACAAATAATCTAGCCTAGAAGTCTGAATGCTCGGCAAAAGGATCTGGTTAATGGAATAGTTCACAGCACAATTTACTTGTTTATTTTTAAATTTAATTTTTTTAACCTTGTTTGAAACTCGCCCACATGCTACAGAGCTGTGAGGCCAGCTTCAGTATTACTTTTCCTCCTTTTATGACCATCAAGACCGTGTTCAGAGCTGACGGGAAAGGGAACTGGAGGGTTCACAGCACAGTCTGAATTAAAGCGGGATGCTCTAGGTTTGAGACCGTCAGCGCTGAAACAGACAGCATGGTTTCTGGAATAGAATTCAGTAACAACTCGATATTAGGCCCAGGTCTGCCCTTAATTATTTGTATGATTATGAGCAACCTCTTTGGACCTCAGTTTTCTCACTTGTAATAAGGAAGTGGGACTAGATTTCTTTAAAACCTCTTCCATCTATGATTGCTTTAAAGTTGAATTATTTCCCAGGGTTAGAAATCACTCGTTTTCTATTTTTGAATTCTATTATTTTGTTTTTATAACAAAGGATTTGGTTGATTTGTTTTTAACACTAAAAAACAAATTATGACTTTCAGTCAAGATGGCGGCATAGGCAGCCATGGCTTGCCTCTTTGCACATCATCATCAAAATTACAGGTAGAATATAGAACAGCCAATACTTAACACTGTCAGAAATGAAGAACCTGAGGCTGTTTCCAGGATCACACCACCTACCTGTCATCTCTGGTGATCAGCTGCTGCCAGCATTATGGACTCCAGATGTACACTTTCCCTGTTAAGCCTCTGTTTGCAGAAGTATGGCACTTCTGCTGCTCTCACTCTCCATTAAATTAGAGCGAACACTGGGACCTCTGCTAAAGGTGCTGTAGAAGATCAAAATGTCTTTATAACTATTCTTACCAGTAAAAGTCGCAGAAATGCAGTTACTACTATCATTTCAAATCTCATGCTAATGTATCTGGCTAGCTAAACTAAAATCACATTTGCAAATCTGGCTGCTGTGGATTCTGGGAAATGCAGTCTTTAGTTTCCAGCTTTATAATATAGGTAGGTATCTTAGAAGGGTGTTGGATGGATGTTTGATTCCTGTCTCCCATATTCTCCACAAGCAAAGGTTTTAAGAGTTTATGCTCTGTAGTCAAACTATCTAGATATGAATCCTGGATTGACCTCTTAAGAGCTCTCTGATTGAACAAATTAACAAATCAATCCCTTTGCATGTTTCCTCTGTCACAAAGTTTTTATACCACAGTGTTACTTAAGGATTTAAAGAAGAGTGTGGTAAGATTTGCATTAACTCTTAGTTAGACAGTTGGTGTAATTTGCTGGTGAGCCAGCTAGACCTGGAGTTTTCTTTGTGGTAAGATTTTTATTTATGCATTCTATTTTTAAAATAGTTTAAGACTCTTTAGACTTTCTGTTTCTTCTTGTGTCAACTTTGGTAGTTGTATTTTTCTAGGAATTTGTTCATTTTTTCTAATTTTCAAAGTTAGTTTTCGTAATATCACTTTGCTATTTTTTAATGCCTGTAGGATGTATTGTAATCTTCCTATGTTATGTTGATACTTATACCTTCTTTCTTTTGTTCATATTAGTGTCATTGAGGCTTTATCAGTTTCATTTAACCTCTTCAGTGAGTCAATTTTGGTGTTGTTAATTCTCCCTGCTGTGTTTGTTTTCTGCTTTATGAACTTCTGTTCTTTTGGGGACTTGATTTGCTGCTTCTTCTAATTTTGCAATGGATACTTAGTTTATTGATTTTTAGCCCATCTATAAAATTTCCTCTTAAGTATGGATTTAGCTGTATTTTATATGTTTTGAAATGTATTTTTATTATCATTCAGTTCAAAAATACTTTGTAATTACCATTGTGCTTTCTTTCCCTTTTTTTGTTCACAGGTTATTTAGAAGTATATTGCTTACTTTCTAAATATATTGTAGTTTTATATTTTTAAGCTATTTTTTACTTGTTTATGACTATTAGGTTGTTTTATACCTTTAAAGAACTTTCTATTTTGGGAAACATCAAACATATACAAAATTAGAGAGAATAATTTAATACACTCATGTATCCATCAACCTCAACAATTTTTAACTTCTGACCAATTTTGTTATGTTTCTATTTTCTCATTATATTCCCAACCCTAATTATTTCGAAGTAAATTTCAGATATGGCAGTTTTTTCTGTAAATATTTCAGTATGTATCTATACAAGATGCCATTTAAAACATAATTACAATGCCATATCACACTCAGAATAACCCCTTGACATCATGAGACATCTGGCTTGTTTTAAAATTTTCCCCTTTATCTCATAATTTTTCTTTACAATTTGATTATTTTGAGACAGGATCAAAATAAGGTCCGAATGTTGTTATTGGTGGATATGCTATTGGTTGACTTTTTAATCTAAATGTTCCCTCAGTATGTCTCTTTTTCAACCCTTGTCTTTAATTTACTGAAGAAACTGGGATTTTTGTCTTGTAGAGTTCCCATAATTTGAATTTTGCTAATTGCACTTGATGATAATGCTTAATGTGTTCCTCTCTCCCTGTATTTCCTACAAGATATAGAAACTCGGATTCAGATTTGATGGGGTTTTTTTTTTGTTTGTTTGTTTGGTTTGGTTGATCAAGATGATGGTGTTGTATACTTTCGTCAGTAATCACAGAGATGTCTGGTTATTTCTCTTCTTGATGATGATTCCCTAGGTTCATGAGTTCATGGGAGGGTTGAATATGGTGATATCCTAATTCTGTTATTCCTTCTTCATTTATTACTTGGACACTTCTCCTGATCTTCTATTTGGACTCTCAGTTGCAGTTCATATAGGAAAGACAGAGAAGTACTCTATTCTCTCTTGATAGAGAGAATAGAGAGAATAAAGAGAATAGAGACTAGAGAGTATAGAGAATAGAGAGTACTCTATTCTCTTACTGATTTTCAAAGTAATCTGTTGGTTCTCTAGCACCCTTCCATGGTCATCAGTGAGGCATTTGGAAATACCTTTATGAACTAATGTTCTTCAATTCTGTTATATTTATTACTGTTGTTAATACTCACCCGGTCCCATCTTTGGCCAATGGTCCTTATTTAGGTTGGCTCCAAAATACTATTAATATTCCTCTTAATTTTGCGTGGCTCTCTTGTTTACTTGTATAGGATGTTTCAGGCTCACCTTATATCCCTACAGTTGCTGCCATTTCATAACCAACATGATGGGTTTGCCCCTTGGGGTGCTCTATTCAAGAACTAGATGTTGTTCTTCTTAGGGAGTTTTATTTCTTGCAGCAAGGAAAGGAGACAAGGGATTCACATCCAAGCTCTGTGTCTGTGAAGGGAGGCTTAGCTATTGCTTATAGGCACCGTCTGGTTAATTACATGTTGGTTTTTTCTTTTCATTTGGCTAAACTTATCCTTGGATTCTAGTCCAGCTCATCAAGTTACAACTGAGTTTGAAAATTACTGTTACATTTTAATGTTAACCAAGAATAGCATTTAGTAAGAACCACCCTGACCTTGAGACCCTTGTCCTATCTAACAATTTCTCTAAGGGACCTTACTCTGTTTTAATTGAAAATAGTGTTTAGGGACAGTACCTTGTGTTTATTTCTTCTAGTTGGTCATTGTTTCTAGATTTTTTCAATGGTCAGATGTAGGAAAGATATGTATAGTTTAAAAAAAAAATGAAATCAGCCCTGGTTGGTGTGGCTCAGTTGGTTGAAGGCCCAATTCCCAGTAAGGGTACACACCTAGGTTGCAGGTTTGATCCCTGGTCAGGGTGCGTATGGGAGGCAACCAGTCAGTGTTTCTCATATCAATGTTTCTTTCTCTCGTTTCCTTCCTCTCTTTCTAAAATCAATGAACATATTTTTAGAAAATGAAATAATTAGTTTCTATTATACTTTATTCAGATTCAGAGGCACAGGGTTTTACTTAACCTCATTAACCTTATAGCCGTATCTCCTTTCTCCCATACTTAAAAACCCAGTTTCAACGATACCAACAAAATTACTCATTTACCTTAAAAGACACAGATGCACATACACCCACATGCACAGGGGCGGCACATTCCTGCTTATGTCGAAAGCTTTGGAATTCCATCTGTACCTCCTACCTCTGCAAGCTGTTACAGGTGCTGCTATCTTCTCAGCTCTTTCTTTTGGAATTGACCAAAGTCCTACAGTAAAAGTGGCTACAAAAACCAGGCTCACCTCTCTACATTTAACTCTTTTTGAAGATATTAGACTGGTATATCTTCACTGTCTTCTTTGCTCTCTGATGCCTTCAAGTAATGTTTTAAAATATTTTGATCATCTTTTCTAGTTGTCTTCAGTAAAAAGTTGCTCTGAATTTTCTAATAGCCTATGATTGGAAATAAAAGGCCCCTCACCACTTAAACTTTGAACACTTATGTTTATATAATATGACCCCAATATTTGGTTTTATTTCAAAGGTTCTGAAGCAGAAACACCTGGATGATTGTGTACGACGTGTTTCTGTAAGAAGATTTGAATCATTTAACCTGTTTTCAATAACAGAAGACGTGAAAAGGGAAGCTGAAGAGGAATTTGGTGCGTGGGTCCAGTATACAAGTGTCTTCTACCCAGAGTACAGTATTTCCTTAAGGTAAAAATCACTCTTGTTAAATATTTTTTAAAAAAGCATTTTTCTCTTAAAAAAGAGAAACAATAGTAACCTCATTGTTCATTCTGTTGAGTTTGCAGGCAATCTTTATCAGAATTTGAGTTTTGCAACTTTGTGTTAGGAATTCCTGCTGCTTTAACTGGGTCTTGTTGTATTCTCAGAACTAAAGAAAAAAAAAAAACTCTTAGAAATGTAGTGGCATTTGAGGATAAACTGTGTTGCAAATCAAAGGGTTCATTTAACCATTCTCTCATAGCATTTGATTATGACAAAAAGCCAAGTTCTTTGTGAGGCAAGGAAGGCTGAAAGTGAAAAAAGAATTTTTCTAAACTACCCTTGAAGTAGTAGCTTTCTGAAAAATCAAGCTTTGGTATTTATCCCATTCATGTTTTGTCACTTTCAGAATAGAATCTTACGAATAGGAGGAGAAAATTTAGCTGAAAACACTGATATTGTGAGAAGCTTGCAGACTGTTCTGGCTTTAAAAATCACTAGGAAACAGACAGAAGAGTCGCAAACTGAAGTAACAAGACCCCAGCCTTACCGAATCACTTTTCCCTACAGCTACAATCTGTCACGTTGCGGTATTACTGTATGTGTTTGATATCATAAAATCTGCCTTTTTTGACAAGATTTCATATTTTGGGAGGAGCACATTTACAGTAACTGTAAGAAGAGCAAAACACATTTTAAATGGCAATGTGACTGAATAAGGTTTAGATAAGGCTAGGAATAATTTTAGAAAAAATGTTCTCCCAAAGGATGTCTATTTATAGTATATATTTCTTGAACTACTTAGGTTTAAAATATCTGAGCTTTAAAAGACACCATAATAGCTAAACTTTGGGATTTGGATAAAAATTGACTAGGGAGAGCAGGGAAGAAAAATTAGGATTTAGTTTTATAATACTACTTTAGTGAACATTTCAAATGAAAGATAAAAAACTTTTGGATTTATTAGCTTGCCTGTATATTCTTTATGAGATTCCATTTAGAATACCTCAACTGCCTCACATTCTAATGGAGAAAATTAGTTTAGTTCTTTGTTAAGAAAGGAAGAAAAATTCATTAGGTGCTTAGTCTGAGCCAGGTACAGAATTAGATGCTTTGATGTATTCTAATTAATGGAATCCTTACAATAACTCTGGGAAGTAGAAATAAAGATAATTAAACTATTGGAAGATAGTACCCGTAAGGAAATGAAAGAGTAGGAAAACAGAGAGATCTAGTCGGGGTCCTCAGGTACAAAGTTCTAAAATGTATCTTCTACATCTGCTGGTGACTAGAGGCGATAAGTGTAAACTGGGCCAAGAAAAATTTCCTGACATCATCAAGGCCCTGGTAAGCGCTGCTGCAGAGCACGTGGAATCTGTTGCCCTTGAGAACTTTCAGAATAAGACACGGTTCTCCATCTCATGGAGAGAGATGGCCTGGATGTACCCGGAAGCCAGGCTGCATTGTACACTGAGACTCCTCTCCAGCAGGTTGTTTACGATTTACCCATTTTTGAAACAGTAAATATAGGTATGTCTATATAATATGACATTTAATACATTTATGGAGAGAAGACAGGTGACTGAGCTAAAAATTTGCCCGAATAGCTTAAAACACAGAGAATTCTAGAGCTGAACGCGATCTTAGGGTTCATTTAAAAAAATCATAACAACACTAATCATGGCTGACTATTTATTGAGTGCCTACTATGTGACATACAGTGTTGTGAGTGGTTTACATGGATTAGTTTATTTTAGTCTGCTCAACACCTTATAAGGTCAGTGCTGTTATTATCCTCACTTTACGGAAGAGGAAACTGAGGCCCAGAGAGGCAAATAACTTAATTGAGGTCACACAGCTAATAATGGGTGGTGCCTCTATTCAAACCCCGGTGATCTGGGTCCACAGCCTGTACTTTTAAACACCTTTATTTTGAGATAATTACAGATTCTCAAGAATGTACAGGAAGAGTACAAGGAGTACCATGTACTTTCACCCAGCTGACCTTCTGCACATCTTGCCTCTCGTGAGGCAGGCGTGCGCCCATTTATTCATTTTGCAGATGGACTGAGGCCTGGGCCGCCAGTTTCCGCGCTGACTGTCCTGAGCACTCCATTTCTTACTCCGTGATTCTGTTACTGTACAGGAAGTCGCAAAAATTGCTGAAGTTGCTTAGGAAGGGGAGGATTTCTGCCAAGATGAATTCATTCCATTCCATTGCCAAATCGTTCCTGTTGGTTTCTTACGGTTACAGCTTTTCCTCGTTTTCTGTTTTCTGCCAACATGGATCTCTGTTCCTGTTCCTTTGATAACTCATATCAACTCTTCTCAACGTGTTTCCATAACATTTCTTTAGCAACCTTCAACTATTTTTAAAACAGATTTTATGTATTTATTCCTAGAGAGGGGGATGGGTGGGTGAAAAAGAGGGAGAGAAACATTAATGTAAGGGAGAAACGTCGATTGGTTGCCTCTCGTATATGTTTCAACCAGGGACCGAACCTGTAAGCCAGGCATATACCCGGACCGGGAATTGAACTGGCGACCTTTTCCTTCATAAAAGGACATCCAACCAACCGAACCACACTGGTCAGGGCAGGCTACATTTATCTATTGTCTTCAGAATTATTTGGATGGTATTATTTAAAATTGTGAAAAGGTTTGTTTTTATATTTTTAATTTGTTAGAGAGTTTTTACAAGAGTCTGTTTGAGCCCAAATTACAGCAGTTGGGGGGAAACAGGATCTAAAATGCTTCCAAATAGTGAAAAGTTTAAAAAAAAATTACTTGCGCTAGCCAGAAGTAGTGGTTTAGAAAGCAGTTTTGAAATGGAGTACCATCATCTTCCTCTATGTCTTTTCAGTTTGTTAAATCATCACTATGGAATGAATGGTTTTAAATAAATTCAAATCAATAAATATTTAATAGCACCATCTATGTAGGTAAACAAAAAGAAATATAAGATATACTATCCTCGAGGAGTTTAAATATGTGAACAGTTAAATAATAAATTAATTAAATAAGAAGGAAAGTTAACCATCTGTTCTAAGAACTATCAACAGGCAGTGCATAACTAATTAACCAAATGAGTGGAACACTTCACACATATTAGGAGTGTAGAGTTAGGAGTGATTTTTGGGAGGCCTTGAGGAGCAGCAGTTTAAACTGGATCTAAAGTGCTTGAAAGCTCTAGGAGAAAGGGAGAACTCATTCCTGATGAGGGCAAAGGCACCAGGAAATACACAGGAGTGAGAAAGTGCAAGGCAGAATGGCCAGAGGCCGCCGAGAAAAGCACCCCGGTCTCTACGGGGAGGAATGCTGATCCATACACTTTATAAGGTGGATCTGCTTCTGGGTTCTAATAAAGGGCTGAGCATTTGGGATGTTCGTTCCTCACAGATCATAAATATAAACCCCCTTGTCACTGTCTCGGTTCTTATCACCTAAGACAGGGGCGTCACACTCTTTTTCACCCAGGGCCACATCAGCCTCACAGTTGCCTTCAGAGGGCTGAATGTAAGTTTAGGACTGTGTAAGTGTAACTGCTCCGTAACTGTTAGGTGGAGGGCCGGATTCGGCTGTGGGCCTTGTGTTTGCCACCTGCGACCTAAGTGCGTCTGCCACAGTTCGACAGAGGTGATGTGTATGGGGCGATTAGTACTTACCAAAACCTTTTGTTAGTCTTGTCCTTCTTAAAATTTCCCTACATGTTGATTTCTGCTCCTTTAAAGTTTTATTAGACTTGAAAGTAATACCCCAATCGAGTAAATATTTAGATATTTGTGAATTCAAAGTACATAGTTGTATCTTCTTATATATTATTAAAAGGTATATAAGCCGTGGTGCGTATGAAAATGTTGACCATTATTTTCCGTCAGCTTTACATGTTGATGCCTAAAATGAAGGAATAAGGAATTTCCCTTGGTGACTTTTCATCAGAAGCAAAAGTCTGGACAAAGTAAACATTAGGTTATGAAATCCCCAAGGTCACCGATTTTCTGTATAGCTGAGGGTGGTTGACTCTGTGTTTCGAAGCGACTATTGAGAATTAGAAAATCCAAATCCAGGGCATGACTTGCACTTAGTCCTTGTCAACGTCTTCCTGTCTTTCTGGTGCTGTATTGCTTCAAACTTACTATTAGACAGATGAATGTATAGGAAACTAATATGTCCTAGGAGATGTTTAAACTAATCTTCCATTAAAAATCCCTTCTCCCCTTCTGTTACTGTATAGTGTTTACAGTTACTACAAATCATTCCCCACCCCCCACATTTCAACTTATTTTCAGTGCAGAAGGAATTTACATACTCTGGAAGGTTTAAATACTTCCATTGTATTTGGAACCATAGAATTGCCTGAATTATTCATTTATAAATGTATACATGTGTTAGGTATAGAAAAAGCTGAGAGGCTTGAACTGTCCTTCTTTCTTTGACTAAGGCTACTGTTGCTATGGTAATCCCTGAATTAGAAGCCTCTTGACTTTGGCTTGTCCTGGGAGCTTAGAATGGACAAGAAGTCAAGAATGACTTTGTCTTCGTGGTGCATGTTTCGAGCACAATATGACAAATACGCTGCAGCGAGATCATGTACTGCGTCTCTAGGGAAAGGGAAAAATAAGACAACCCCTCACCCCACTGAGTTTAGCAGGTATTCTGGGAGTGCTCGGGAAATAAAAACCAGTGGTGGGAGTGGTACGCGTATGATCCTAGACGGATGGCAGATTATCTTTATATGTGTGGCTATCGTAGGCGCCCCTGTAAAGCCTGGCAAGGCTGTCACCCGAGGCGAATCTGACCACTGAACTTCTATTTAAAATGTATAGTTTTAATATTAGTAGTGTGAATCCTGAGAAAGAAGATTCCTACTAAAAAGGGCTGCTGGTGGCTACCTGGGCTCATGGTAAATAAAAAACAAAACAGCCTCGCAGCCATTTCTACACTGGGGCCTCTCCTGTGCGTCCGGGAGAAGCCTGCACGGAACCGCCTGCGTACACTGTGTTTCTGCCCGCTGAGCCAGCCCGTGCAGCGGGGTTCCTGGAACCCTACTGCAGCCTCAGATCAAACTAACACCGTAACACAATGGCTCTGTACCTCTCTGCGCATGCAGGGTTCTAGGAGTAGGTGAGGTTATTCATGCTAAGGTGGCAAACTGCATGTGAGATGAGAGAAAAGGAACGAAGTATCGAGCATCTCAACCACAAGGTGAAGCTATTAAGATGATCAGCAATGCAGCGTAAAACTCAGAAAACCTTTTCCTAAATATAAAAGCAACATATGGTTCCTTCAAGAAAAGCTTCTCATAGTCCTGTCATGCAGAGCTAGCCACGGTTACTACTTCAGTACATAGCCTTCAGATGTTATGCTGCGCTTGCATACCTGCCACTAAATAACCAGAAGCATTGTCCCTACCGTTTTGCACCTTGCGTTTTTTATTTAACGTATTACAGTTTCCCACATCATTAAGTATTCTTCCTGAAACACGATTTGAATGGCTGCCCAGTAGTCCAATGAATGAGTGTTTGCGCCATGATTTATTGATCCAACGCTTTATGTTGGATTTTTAGATTATACTCAGTTTTGTGCTGTTATGCATGTTGCTGCCATGAACATCTTATAGAAGCATCAGTGAACCCATTTCTGGTCATTTCCTTAGGATAAACTCCTGAAAGTGAAATTGTTTTTTGCTTAGAGGGCCTGGTTTTAATCAGGACATTATCTCATATTGGTCTCCTTCCCTCTCCTCCCCTGTCCTCTTTCTCCCCCTGCTCCCTCCTCCTCCAAATCAGAATAAAAGAAACTTTTAAAATGAAATCTGAATCTGAGTCAGGAGTAGAAAACAGGTACATATATGTTGCAAAAAGTTAAATATATCTAAAAAGCAGAAATTGAGGTAGCTGAAGCGAACTGCATGTTTAAAAGTTTAAAGCAGTATTCAAAATAAAAAGTGTGATTTTCACAGTTATCACTGATGCAAAACTTGTCTTCTTTTAAAAGCATTATTTCTTAAAGCCAAGAAACTGAACATGCATCCTATGACATTTTTAAGTGAGGTCAGGGGTAGAGAAGCAGCAAACTAACCCTGTACCTCTAAGTAACTTACAAACATGAAAGCCAATTATCAGTCTAGAAACCCTAAAAGACAGGATCTCATGAAAGAATAACCTCGGTTAGTGCTAATTATAGGAAAATGGCCACACACAGAGTGTGGTAAAGATTTACTTTGATTAGTTCAAGTTCACTTTTATTTGCTCCAAACTCAAGGACTGTTAGTTATTCTTTGAGTCATCTACTTTATTTAAGTGTCAACTCTAGAAGATCTTGACTACCCTTAATCTTTCAACTGTTACCTAAGTCCTACCTAAAGAATATGGTTGTATTTTACCCAGAGACATTGAAGTTAAGAACAATCTAACAATAGCCAGGGGGGAGTGGGGAGGGGACAGTGGGGAAAGGGGATTACAGGAACTACTATAAAGGACACATGGACAAAATCAAGGGGGAGGGTAGAGGTGGGGAAGGGAGGGGGGTTCGGCTGGGGTGGGGTGGAGGGATGGGGAGAAAAAGGCATGCAACTGTAATTGAATAACAATAAAAATTAAAAAAAAAAAGAATATGGTTACATAGTGATACCTAAAGGACAGTCTTAGCATTATACTGATAATTAATGTTAGCATATGTAAGTTATAACTTTTGCCAACATATTTTGCCAGCCCAACTTTGTTCTAAATCCCAAGCTTTAACTTGTCTCCCAAGACTTTAATTTAGATGTTTTCACCACAAAAAAATGATAATTATGTGACATCATAGAGGTGTTAGCTAATGCTATGATAATAATCATTTTACAATATGAGGGGGGACCTCCCAGAAACCAGAATTATCTTCTGGAGGGTAGGCCCCTTGCAGTACAGGCTTCACCTGCTAGGTGAGTTCTACAAACTCATCTGTAGCAGTGTACCAGCTGGTGGTGTTGTGAGAGGCTGCATTCGGCTTCGGTGACTTTTCTCTGAAGATTCTTTCAGTATGTTCGCCCATTTCACAGTGGGTGATTTATGAACACACCTGCCTACACTGTGTTGACTATTCAGCAGTTTTTGACCAAAAATGGCATGACCCCTCTGCCCCACCCTCCCTATTCACCCAATCTCACCCTAAGTGACTTCCCCCTCTCCCCATGTGGAAGAGGTGTGGAAGAGGTGAAAAAAAAATGGCAGAAGCACTAAAAGGCATCAAAATTGATGAGTTCAAAAACCTTTAAGCAGTGGAAAAAAACATCTTGCTCGGTGAATCGCATCAAATGGAGAGTACTTTGAAGGTGACTGAAGTTTAAATATGTAAGAATGAATACACAATTTTTAATAAACAAATTCCATTTTTTGGGTCACCCTCATATATCAAATAAAAATATTGTACACCTTAAATTTCACAATGTTATATGTCAATGGAAAAAATATTACCAGTGGCCAGTTTCTTCTTCCCAAAGTCAACCAACTTGTTCACAAGCACCTAACCTAGGAGCTGAGGACCTGCGAGTTTTTCCCAAGAATGGCTTGTGAAGTAATAAGGACTAAGGAGCAAGTCACTAGGGTAAATAATTATTTGAAGGGGAAAGAAAAATGGTACTGGTTGAAACTAGAGGTTAACAGTAAGCCAGGGCTAAATATGACACCAACAGCATAAACAACAAAAGAAAAAATAGGTAAGTTGAACTTCATCAAAATTAAAAACTTCAGTGCATCAAAGGATGCCGTCAAGAAAGTGAAAAGACAGCCCACGTGATGAGAGAAAATATTTGTGAATCACGTCATCTGATATGGGTCTAGTATGCAGACTATGCAGATGGAATGGGCAGACCTGAAGGTCGATTAGGTCTTTGGGCCTGGAGTTCTGAATTCTTTGGGCTGCTCTAGAGGACATTGATGTATTGGTGATGTACTGGGGGTTGATTATTTTTCTCTTGAGATTCTCCAGGTTTTATTTAGTTTTGTTATATTTAAAGAAGTTAATAATTAATCCCACCTTTATATAACTAAAACAACAATAAAAACATTAGTACTTTAAAATGTAGATTAATCATCAGGGAACGTCATTTCATTAAATATTGGCAAGACTATATTCTGTTATTTCTTTTCCTTCTCCCTCTAGTGGGCAGAAATATTAAAAAACTACAACATGGAAGGGTTTATTACTACGGAGTGTATCACAATGCAGTCTCAGCTTTAAAAAAAAAACTAGCAAGTCTTAATATTCCAGAATCATTGAAGGAAATATTTCATTCCTTTCTAGGCATAACGGTGGATCTTTGAATATTGAAGATGTTCTTACCAGCTTTGACAACACAGGGAATGTTTGTAAGTTACATGATCACTATACAGAAACATTTTTAGTATTTTAAAAACTGAATTTATAATTGGTATTTGTTCTCACTAATGTTTATTATACTGACTAATGTGTGTGCGTGCATGGGTGTGTATGATAGAACTCTTACTGTTTTTAGCTGCAAAAGCAGCCTCATGTAGAATGCGCCTACTAAGTGGGATTAACGGTTTGATGCTTGGCAGTTGTGTGTGTGTGTGACAGAATGTAGGTCAGGGGGAACACTGGATTCTCCAGGACGGTCCCTTTGTAGCTGTTTTCGTTTTGACCTTCTCAGTTAATAGGACAGAGGGGCTGTCTCCTCCTTCTTTGTTGTGTTTTGGGTGCTTTCTTTTCTACTTCCTGCTTCTTTCTCACTACAGAATGATGGCAGAACACATTTCTCTTGCTGCTAATGTACAGGAATGCTTTTGTTTTATGTAATATTATAATATTGTAGAACATACTGTTTTTACAAATAAGCCTGTAAGTCGTGATTTCTCCATTGAGAAGGTCAGTTAAATAGTTATAATGTCATATGATTAAAGAAATCAAACACGAACACCCTTATGTCATTGCACTAAACAACGCATCGTGATCGCCGCTGTGTGCTTTATCACATGTGTTATCCAGGATATTTCTCTTAAAGTAATTAATTATCAGTGAGATATGCCAGTTTTAAATGTAAAAAAATGTATAAGTACTCAAATACTTTTTTTTCTCAAAGGAAATTTCAGAACTGTAACTACTTATTGTGTCAACTAAAACAATATTCTATGCTAGCAGTACTACTTTATTAAATCAGCATAGAATAATGCCTACCAATACTTAGTTCTTATGCCCACATTATGGCAAACTTTTCATTGTATAGAAGAGTTTCATATGTTTTGTCACTCGGAAATTTATAAATACCCTAAAAACGCTAATATATTTAAAACAATGTAGATTTCTCTTCCCTGGACAGTGACACGCGTGTCTTTCAGTCTCCACATGCTGGCACTTCATGAACTCTTCCCTATTTAGGCACAGCTCGTGTTTTATTGGGATTTTGGGCAAGGACTGGCCATGCTAGTGGTGGTGAGAAAGACATTCTCCATTAGTTGGGGGTGAGGTAAAATATCATTGAGTCAGGCTTATGCATATATAATTTAGGAACATGATTTGAGAATGTTAAATATGGGAATTTGGATTCAGTAGTGTAAAAATCAAGTATTGTTCCCGGTGACTCAGTATGAAATAGGGCCACTAGCGGGCAGCATTATGTAAAACACAAACGTTTTCCTAAAGGTCTGAGTTATTATATTATATTGAATAACCACCTTACACTGCTCTCACAGTTTTTCCCATCAACTGGCCCCCCAAACTACAGTTGTTGTCACACTGACAAATGGAGAAATGCACGTTGGGAGTATTTTTCTGCTGGTGTCTGTTGTTTGGTAGAAAGGTTTGAGTCTTTGGAATGAGACCTGCTTACATTTGAATCTTGGTTCTGAAATTCATCTTGAGCAATTTATATCATACCCCTGAGCCACAATATTTTTTTACCTCTTGGAACTGGATATAATGTTTAGAAGCTATGTAATATACACTACACTTTCATAATTGACACAATAAGTGGAAGTTATTTATTATTATTGGTGATGAGTATCTCTGAACTTCTCTCGGTTTTTTCTAATAATGAAGATAATATTAAGGGTTATTCTGATGTTTTAAAATAAACTATTTTTATTTAACCAACAAGGCAGGAAAATAGATGACCAAATAGTAATTTGTTAAAAAGTAAAAAATGTGGCCTTCAAAACCTGAATATATTATCTTGTTATAAATATTGCATTCAAAGCCTGCATATGCCAAGTGATAGAAGTGGAGACAAAAATAAGACCTATTAAAACATGTGGTTTAGTGTAATTTTTACATTACACTCTTTTATTTTAAAAGGAAAATCTATACTGATATTTCTCTCAGTGATAAATTTGTAAAGTCCTGTTACAGTAAAGTAAGTATTGGTGATAATTTTAATATAATCTTTGCCAAGGCTCAAAGTGATCAAATATTGAAAGTAATTTTTCACTTGATACCTCAAGTATTTGATTTTACTAATTGTGATATTAGGTTGAGTTTGTGACTAGAAAGCCCAGCAGAGGGCGCCACATCATAATGCTGTCTCACTGCCTATATACTTGGAATTAACAACTTGAATAATAACTGTAAGCTTTCATCATGTAAACATATAAAGATATATCTTAAAACATTCCAATTTTATTTATTTTTATGTATTCAATATATTCAGCAACTTGTTAATATAAAAATAGATTTTTCTGACCTAATTTTGAGTTTATTTGCTTTTTGTTTAAATATCAGTTTAATTTTTATACTTCTAGATTCAAATAAAAGAATACTTTTGGCCTTGTTAATATGGATGTAGAGAGAAAGTTCTATACAAGAATATCAATTCCTAAACCACTGCCGAGGTCGTATACTGAAAGTAACTACACTGAGGGATGTTTAGAACGAGGCAAAACGTTTCCAGTGCTGTGAGAGAACCAATACATAGAATTATCCGAGTGTTTCAGGAATTCACTTCCAGGTTAATATAGCTCCCTGATAATAGAAAGAACAACTTAGTTGAAATACTTTATAGCTACAGAAATCTGATGTGTGTTTATATAGTGTATGTATACTATATATGTATATATTAATTCATATTCATGGTTTGTAGAACCATTAATCTCAATTTTAAGCTAATTTAAAAAAATAATGATTTCATTCATTGTAAGTTTTCAAAGAGTAGAGAATCAGTCTTCCTGAATTTGTTCATTTCCTACCCAAAAAGATACAGGAAAATCCTTAATTTTGGAAAATAAATGAAACCTTTAGGTAGTTTCTTATTTCCTGATATATTAGAAAAGAAAACATTATTTATATTTACCTTTATTATTTAGAAGCGTTGCATGTTTTTAGATGTATCACCTATAAAATATTTTATTTTATTTTTTTTGCATTTTTTATTTTTGAGATATCCTTTCACTGTTTAAATTTCTTTGAATGTTGTAGGAAGAAATTTAAATGAATCTCATATAATCATTTTTGCATGATTAATGAATATGACCCCAGTCTTTTTATGTATTTATATTTGCTATTGTGGCAAACAAATTATTTTGAAAGATAAGCTCCTTTTTGCTTACTTCTGTCTAGGTATAGGTACACATATTTCATTCTTTGGGTTCTGTAGCTTGAGGTTGTGTCTGCTATTGATTCATCATGCCTGGAGAGAGATACCATCGAGCCACCTTGGGAAAGAATAGGATGACCTCCTTTACCCCAGATGAGGTTCTGGCTGCGCCTGCGTGTCATGTAACATGTCACTCTGGTGCCTGGGTCCGAGGGTACTCCTGTTTTCGCTGTGGGCAGAGTCTCGCCCCAGTCAGTCCCTGACCTCCAATCAGGGAATCCCCATCATGCTAGGTCTCTTCCAAAACCATATCCTCTTTCTCCAAAGTCGTCTCTTTCCTCTACTGAAATTAATTTTTAGAAAACGTGATTCTTTTGAGCACTTTGTTGGTCCATGTTTGGCTGTCATAGTATATAATGCAACTATGTATTTGGTATTTGGGATATAATAGCTTCGTTTGTACTTTTTTAGCACATAGTCTTCGTTTGACAGCACAAACAGATGAGTTAATACTTTCCATACAATTTACTATCTGTACCATGTACAATATACTGTATATACGTCTTTAAAGGATAGGAAATCAGTGGTTATTACATACCATTACAGTAACCTAGTGTGAATCAGGATTTTTGGCTAACACTGCAGCTTGAATTTGGAGAAATGTGTTTGTAAGATTCCTCCTGCTATTTTTTTTCTTTCTTTGTATTTTTGCTTTTTTAAACTTTTTTTCTTTCTTCTTTGTCTTGCGGCTGTTCTTTGAAAAAAAATATTTTTTTCTCCTGGTTGTGCTGCATGACAGTATTCTGTGTGGCCGCTGGTGTTGCGTGGTCCCCTGTGGAACCCTCCGCTTTGTAAGTTGTAACATGTGATGGTGGGCTGCTCCCCTCTCCGCACAAGTGAATCCCGGGGGGGTCCTGGACTTGGAATGCACACAGCTGTGCTCTCCTGCTTCCGGATCCTTCCTCGTGGTCTGATAGCAGAACGTGTTTTGCAATGCATCCAAAACATCGCTTTTGGGTTAGTAGTCAGTTATTACTTAAGGAAATATTCTTATGAAAATACTAAATATTTTCACTTTCTACTTGTATTTGGGAAACCAAAAGTAACTGTCTCTTAGAAAATATGGTCCAATTTTTTAGTTTTTCAGCTTCAGTGTTACTGATTTCCTTATGTAGTTAGGGTCCATAATATTGGTGAAATTATTAAAGTTTCAGGAATGTATGTTTGGATTTAAAAATTGAGCAAAAATGAGCAAAAAGGAAAAAGGACTCATAGACATGGACAACAGTGTGGTGATTGCTGGGGGGAGGGGGTATAAAGGGACTAAATGGTAATGGAAAAAAAATAACTAAAGATAAAAAAATAAAGGAGTAAGTTAAAGAAGGAAAGTTTCTTTTTGTTCAAATAAAAACCTATGTATGAGTTTGTGTATGTGTATAGGTATATAATACATATATGGACATATGTTTATGTTCATATATGTATGTATATATGTACATATTTATATATATATTCCCCCCAGTGCTTGGTAAGGTAGTTTGATTAAAAGGATGAGAAATTTGGGTTTTTATGGCTAATTCTATATTTTTAACATAATGGGGTCATGGAAGGATCATGTAGAATGAAGTTCAAAGGTTTACTACTGCCAGTTACTAGCTCTGTGACATAGGCAAGTGGTTGAGCAAATGCTAACCGTGGAGTATAATTGAAAAAGAAACAATAGCTGCCTGGTAGTGTGATGAACGTAATAGACAGTGTGAAAGCACTGTGTAAGCTCTAAATAATATTTGCATCAGTTCTCACTGTTAGTATTAATATCATCTGTTTCATTTATTCTTCGTGAGACTTTCAATATCTTTGACTTAGAAATTAGCACAAGATAGGAAATATTTTTGGTATATTCCATCCTCTTTGGTATTTTACATTATTTTGCATATGAAAGCACAGCACAAAGCTACCTAATTAAAAGTTTGGTGTTATTGCAGAAATGCACATGTAAATCAATGTTTTAGGATAAAGGATTTAGAAAGATATGTGATTTATCATGTAATAAAGATGGAATTTCAGTGAGCGAGGAGAGGATGGATTCTTCAGTATGTAGTATTGGGACCACAGGCTAGCAATTTACAAAAAATAAAGCTGAATTTCTCCTTTATGGTACATATCAAAAATGAATTTAAGATTGATTAGATATTTAATTAAAAATTCTAACACTCCTAGATAGCTCAGAAAATAAGGTTATGGCACTGAAATAGGAATGCCCTTCTAAGTGTGACCCAAGTACTATGAACGTAAAGATGAATAGGTGGACTAAATACTTAAAGTTATTTTATTAAAAAAGTATCAAAAAATTTGAGAGACAAATAACCAACTGGTCGTTATTTATGACATGTACGCAGTCAAAGATGCATCTTCTTCATTGGGTGAAGAGCTCCTACACAGCAATAGCAAAAAGATTTCAAGAGTATAAAACAAAACGTAGCCAAAAGTTAGGAAAAGGTATTTCACAAGCGAAATACCCATGCTCTATACACACCTCAAATGATTATTTTACTAATAATGAAGTAATGAGATGCAATTGAAACAGTGAGATATAATTTTTGTTTTATCAAATTGGCAAAGATGAGAGAAGATAAGCAATAATCAGGGAATTCAGGGCAAATGGCATTTTCATCCAGTGTGGGATTTGAAAATTGATTCTACTTTTCCAGAGGTAATCAGGTAATATGTTTCATAATTTTGAGTATCCATATCATTTGACTAATATTCCTTTTCTAAAAAATAAGAAATGAGAATGTAAAGGGATTTATGTAGCACACTGAATAAATGGGAAAACCGTAACTTTTTAATTTTATGTGACTGGTTAATTATGGCTAAGACGTGAAATGGAATATAATATAGCTGTTCGAGAGAGCTAAAACATGTGAGGTTAAAATATCACTGTAGAGAATATGATCTTTCTTCTGTAAAATGCATAGATCCATTACGTACATATGTGTATGCATAGAAGTATGTCTTACTGTTCATGGCGTTTGGTTTGGGTGTTCAGGTTACTGATGACTGCCCTTCTTTTAACATCTTCCAGTAGTGCTTGATTTTTTATGGCTTATATTAATTTTATAACTGAAAAAGCAAAGGTATTGTTATTTTGAATAAAAGTGGTTACTTCTTAAGTTCCAAACTGAGTACTAATTTTTTTTTGGCTGAAAGCTGTGATAAAATCTCAAATTGTTTAGGACAGCACAGGGGGAAAGGAGCAATTCATTTTACTAGTGAAAAAATATGAAGTATTATTTTTAAATAGCATTTTTCTCCAAGGAGCTCACAGCGTGTTAGATGTTAATGTATTAGTGTCCCAATAATTTATGAGATAAGAATTGAGAGAGCAGATCATTCTAGCCCATATTAGGTCACAAGAGTACAAAGAGGTTAAAAACTCAGTCTTGCGGAATATTGGGCACAGAACATTTACAAATTCTGTAAAAAAATATAATTTAAGGTTCAGTGCATTGTATTGTTAATATGCACGAATATTGGTCAGCAGCTCTGGGACTCTAGGGGACCCTGGTGCACGCGGGGAGCTGGTGGTACGCAGGACTGGCTCTGGATTTGGTTCTTAGTTTCTGTGGAGGGTCACGATGTGCATGGAGACTTTGGTGGAAAGACTTCTGGAGGGTAGGTTAGGTGTCCAGGTGGTACTTTTCTAGTCACGTATTCCACTTGTCTGACTTCGTAGCTCCGTAATTGTCAGGGCAGTTTTTTCTTTTGATACAATATTGGGTAAGCATGCCCCTAAACCTTAAAGAGAGTCTTAAACTTGTTTTTAATACTATTTACCAGGGAAGGAACATTTAGAAGACATCTCTTTTTAATTCACTTTAAAAATAAAAAGTTGTGGAGTTGGAATGGTTCTCCTTGATAATAGAAAGTGCTGCAATTATGAGAAAAGACTGAAATAAAACCCTGTAATCCTTTCTAAATTCATAACGTGTTAATGCTAATCAGTGCAATAATACAGGAAGGTAGTTCGTGTCTTTGTCAGAAACCTGCTAGGTTTTCCCTCCTTTAAATATTTGAAGAGATGCTCCTATTTTAGGTGCCTCCAAGTTTTAGCAGAAGACATGCCAAGCAAGTGACTTTTTTCCTTTCTCTTTGAGCAAATACTGAAAGTACTTTTTCTCTGTCTTTTTAAAAATAGCTACCATTTGTTTTGCATTCCCTATGCACAGTATTTATCAGGAACGTTGTGAATATTATCACCATTTAATCTTCTTTAAAATTTTGCAAGGTAACAATAACGTGCTTCAAAATGAACAGTTGGTAAGTGGTTGCAGAGGAATTTATAACTATTTCACTGTATTTCTCAAAGGCGGTATTTCCCCAAAATGGAGAGAAATGAATTTTAGAAGTTCATGGTGGGAATTGAAACTAAAAGTGTTAACTTGGAGTGCTAGAAAATAACTTCGGCAAAAGGAAGAGAGTTCTGTCAGTGTGGGTCTCAGAGGAGGCTGATTAAAGGCCACTGGGGCACGGGCTCTCCAGGGCGTCTGAAAGGCAGTTAACTATCTAATGGAGCGGGGGCTTGGGGAGTGAGGATGGGTGAAAGAATGCATTTTCTTTCAGTAGCCTAAAACCAAATGTGGATTTTAGGGTTTTTTTTCAGATTTTTTTGTATTTTTTGAAAAGTACTGCTTTTTGTTTAATAATACAATAGTAATGCTGATTTGTGTTTTTACATAGCCCTTTCTCTAAGGTATTTAATATGTTTCTCAAGTTATTTTCAAAATATTTAAAAAATTTTTTTGATCACAGTGATATTTAAAAATTATTTACATAAACATGTCACACAAAAACTCAACTGAAAGGATATTCTTGGTGTTGAGTTTTGTAAATTCTTTATAAATTTTGGATATTAACCCCTTACCAGGTATATTAGCAAATGTTTTCTCCCATTCTGTGCATTGTTGTTTTATTTTGTTGATGATTTCCTTTGCTGTGCAAACACTTTTTAGTTTGATGTAGTCACTTTTATTGATTTTTTCTTTTGTTTCCCTTGTCTGGGGAGATACATCAGTTAAAATATTGCTATGAGCAGTGTCCAAGATTTTGCTGCCTATGTTTTCTTCTAGGATTTTAATGGTTTTAGGTCTAACATTTAAGTCTTTCATCCATTTTGAATTTATTCTGTCTGTGGTATAAGAAGGCGGTCTAGTTTCATTTTTCTGTATGTATCTGTCCAGTTTTCCCAGTACCATTTATTGAATGAACTATCTTTAGCCCATTGTATGTTGCTTCCTCTAATATTAATTGACTATAAATGTGTGGGTTTATTTCTGGGCTGTCCATTCTGTTCCATTGATCTGTGTATCTGTTTTTATGCCAGTACCATACTGTTTTAATTACTATGACCTTATAGTATAGTTTGACATTAGGTAGCATGATTCCTCCAACTTTGTCCTTCTTTCTCAGGATTGCTGTTGTTATGTGGGGCCTTTTGTGGTTCCATATAAATTTTTGAAATATTTGTCCTAGTTCTGTGAAATACGTCATTGGAATCTTGATAAGAATTGTGTGGAATCTATAGATTGCTTAGGGTAGCATGGATATTTTAATGATACTAATTCTTCCTATCTATGAACATGGTATGTGCTTCCACTTATTGGTATCTTTTTCAGTATATTTCTTTAGTGTCTTATAATTTTCTAAGTACAGGTCTTTTATATCCTTGGTTAGATTTATTCCTAAATATCTTATTTTATTTTTTAAAGATTTTATTTATTTATTTTTAGAGAGAGGAAGAGAGGGAGAAAGAGAGGGAGAAAAATATCAATGTGTGGTTGCTTCTTATGTGCCCCCTACTGAGGTCCTGGCCCACAATCCAGGCATGTGCCCTAGACTGGGAATTGAACCGGTGACTCTTTGGTTCACAGGCCAGCACTCAATCCACTGAGCCACACCAGCCAGGGCAGTACATTATTTTTTTTGAAACAATTGTGAATGAGATTGTTTTCTTAATTTACCTTTCTGTTAGTTCATTATTGGCATATAAAAATGCAACTGATTTCTGGATAAACTCAACACCAAAAAACCAAACAACCCAATTAAAAAATAGGCAAAGGACCTGAATAGACACTTCTCCCAAGAGGACATACACATGGCCAATAGACATATGAAAACTGCTTAACGTCACTAATCATCAGAGAAATGCAAATTAAAACCATAATGAGATATCATCTCTAATCATCAGAGAAATGCAAATTATAACCATAATGAGATATCATCTCACACCTGACAGAATGACTATCATCAATAAATCAATGAATAAGTTCTGGTGAGGGTGTGGAGAAAGGGGACCCTTGGACACTGTTGGAGGGAATGACTGGTTCAGCTACTGTGGAAAACAGTATGGAGATCCCTCAAAAAGTTAAAAAAAATGGGCCTGCCTTTTGACCCAGCAATCCCACTTCTGGGAATATATCTGAAGGAACTCAAAACACTAATTGAAAAGAAGATAAGCACCCCTGTGTTCATTGCACTATTATTTACAATCGCCAAGATGTGGAAGCAGCCCAAGTGTCCATCAGTGGATGAGTGCATAAAACAACTATGGGACATTCACACAACAGAAACTAGTTGGCCATAAAAAAAGAAAATTTTACCTTTTGCAACAGCATGGAAGGACCTGGAGAACATTATGCTAAGTGAAATAAGCCAGGCAGAGAAAGACAAATACCATATGATTTCACTCATATGTGGAATCTAGTGAACAAATTGAACTAACAAGCAAAACAGAGACAGACTCATAGATGGAGAGCAGGATGAGAGCTATGGGGTTGGGGGATGTTGGGGGAGTGGAGGGACTGAGCAAAGAGGAAAAAGGACTCATGGACATGGACAACAGTGTGGTGATTACAGGGAGAAGGGGGTATAAGGGGGCTAAATGGAAATGGGAAAAAGACAATAAAAGCTTTTTTAAAAAGGATAATCTTTTTAACAATAGTAGCTTGGATTGTAGACATCCCTTCCACAGAGAATGGCAGATACTTGGACATTTGCATGGCTTGTGAGTGTTGCGTCAGTCTGTGAATGCTTGATGTGAACTAAGTGTTTGATGACTGAACGAATTTAGTGCTGTGTATGTGTAGCTCATCTTTGAGCTGTGTTCTCTCCTCTCGCCCTTCACTCTCCACTCCCAACCCTGAACCTGTGTATTTGTGTCATGTCTTCGTGAGGTGGGGACAGTTCATGGAAGGAATGGAGGGAAGCTTCAGATCGCTCCATCTGTACATGAGTTGGAAACTGAGTGTATTATGTATGCTGCTCACCGTCTGCTTGTTCTGGAGTGCTGGGTCCGGGAGAGTCTTGGAGGTAGATTCACGGTTCCTGTTAAGTCCTAGTGCATCCGGGTGGTTGGAGAGCAGACTTACGCGTCATTGTCATTGCCATTTCCCAGGGGCCCCTTAGTTTCTGACTGAAAGGTGTGGCGGAACCTAGACTTACTACTTAAAGTATCATTTTTAATTGTGTGACAGTCAAAGACAAATAGTATTTCAATTAATCCTGGACTTTGGGTCTGTTTTAATATTTGATAACTTAATTAGAATTTAGTGGGGATTTGAATTGACAGGCAAACCACAACTTCTCTGTGTGTGCTTGTCTCCTGGATTCCTTTAAAGAACAAATTACGATAACAATAAAGGGTGATTGATTCATGTTGGTCTCTTTGATCTTCCTATTTTAAGTCCTACAGATTTATAGTTTGTATCCTACAACTTAGCACTTAATTTTTAAAATCACATTATATTAACTATTTGTTAATCTTTTTTCCCCAAACTAAAACTTAACTACCAGATTACGGGCATGTCTTAATTTTATAGGACATATACTATAGGCCCCTTAAATTAATAGAAATTGAATTCAGAACAGAAACATGTTTTGCTTAGCTAATTCAGTAATTGAAAAGGAAATTGCAGCACTGCCAGGGTTTGGAAATAGGGAAATTCACATAGAATCCTAGATCTGCACTTTCTCTTAGAGAAAAGTGACTAACGGTCTGGGTGTCTGAGGCTGAGCAGGTTCTCCGTTTCGGGCGCTCGCCACTCCACCCAGGGACATCTGACACTTGTTATATGTTTGGAAGCGTTTAAGGCATGTTTGTCTTTGTACGTTTTTTTAGATTATTTACTTAAGAGTCAATTCTGATTAGTCATTTTGTTTATCAAAGCTAATTAAATAAAATACTTGTAAATTATTTTGGAGATAGGTCTTTTTAATTCTACAGGTTAATCACACATTTTTGGAACATATTTCCCATACTAGCTAAGCAACAACTATTAACAAATACTTATATTCAATAGAAAATAAGGTGATACTATTTTAAAAATATTTTTTAACTGCCAGTACCTTTAATAAAACACATTTTTGAAACAATCATTTCAGTTAAAATTATGAAATAATATTAAAAAATGATATTGAAGACTAGTATAGAGCTATGAGAAATAAATACTTGCGAGTATATGTGTATGTGCATGCATATGTATATGTGTATATATAAAATGTAGTTAATTTTATCTTTATTTGCTTTTTTAATTTATAGATTGGAAAAGAAAGAACAGTTTCAATAAATGTTTATTAAATACCTACTATGTGCTCTTCTGCATTTTCAATTCTCAAATGATTTTTCAACTCTGGAAAGAATAAAATATTCTTTCTACACACATTAAAGAAACTATTGTATGTTAAAGTCTGGATAGATCGATAGCTTAGTGTCTGATGTGTTCAGGTACTTGGCTGATCTCCGTGAACTGTCTGAAATCTCACCAGCAAACATTTTAAAAAATAGTTTAAAATAGCTACATTGCTTCATCAATAAGGAACTCATCCTGATAACCAATTTTAGAACATTGGCAATAAAGAGGCTTGACTTACTCAGTTAACTACATTAGGATTAAATTTAATGGCATGGACATGTTATCTTAGGATACGATTTTATTTCTATATTTTTTTAACACTTCAGCTGTTTTCAGTTCAAGTTATCTATATGTAGACCATCAATGTTTTGGAAGTCTTTTCTGATGCCTTCTGATCTGTTCTGGTCTGATCTCTAGGCCTGCTGCAAACCTTTCACCTTGAAACCTTGACATCTCCCTTCTCTGTCATCCTGGGGGTTCTTTTCGTCCATCTTTTTTGTCCCATCTCATTCCCCAAATACCACGGCTTCCTCTTTGTTTGCGCTATCATTCTGGGTGATCATGAGCTCCAGTAGCTTCCCGATAAAGTAAGGGGAAGTGATTTTTAAAGATGTACTGATACTTCAGTTGCATATAAAATAATAGAATTTGAAATAGTTTCTCTTTCTAAATTTTATAGCAGTGTGTTGTAGGTTGTAGTGTTGTGTTTGAGAAGTCTAGTGCTGTTCTAATTCTCTTTTAAATGAAACCTGTTAGTTCTCTCATTCTCAGTATTTATAATATAAAATCTTGGTGATGCTCTACTTGCAAATACTATGTTGGACATTTAGTGGGTACTTTTAATTTAGAAAGTCGTATTTTTTAGTTCTGGGAAATTTTCTTGAATGAATTCTGTAGGGATTTCCTCCTTTCTGCTTTCTCTGTTGTGCCTTTCTGGAGCTTCCATTTTTCAAATGTTGGATACCCTGGACAGGTTCTCTAATTATCTTTTCATCTTTTGTTCTGCATTTTTGACTTTTTCTTTACTCCCAGGGACTCATTTATACTTTCATCTTCTAACTTTCCTGTTGGATTCTTTTCCCCCTTATGTCTGAATTCTTTAGCCTTCAAGAGTCAATTCAAGAGTCAGCTCTTCTAAGAGGATCGTCTAAGATCCTTTCTTGACACTTTCTAAGCTTCAGCTACAAACATACATCTTATGTTTATCTGTAGACTTAAAAAATACACCATTAAAATGTGGTTTTCTTTTTTAAATATTAAGTTTACTAATCTGTAGAGCGTTTATTGATTATTCAGAATATGCCAGGCACTGCACATACACAGACAAAAAAATCACTTCTGCCTCTAGGAGCTTATAGTCTAGCGAATAATTTAGGCACAATTATAATAATATGTCATATGTTTTAAATAAATTAAGATAAAAATGTTTTAAGTCCTCACCTGAGGACATTTTTATTGATTTTAGAGGGAGGAGAAGGGAGGGAGAGAGGAAAGGAGAGAAACAGCGATGTGAGAGAGAAACACAGATTGGTCGCCTGTTGTCTGCGCCCTGACTGAGGAGCTGAATCCACAATCCAGGCATAAGCCCTGACCCGGAATTGAACCCATGATCTTTTGGTTGGCTGGATGATGTTCCAGCTAATTGAGCCACAGTGGCCAGTGCAAGATATGATTATTTTATAAAATGTTCACTGTACAAAATAATTTACTTCAGGATTCTTTTAAATATCCCATGAGTCTAATACATTTAAAATTTTATTGTATGTGTTTTTCATGGAACACATTTGTATCGTCTCCCTTTTGTATATTTGTGTACATACACACATTCTATATCGCCTTTCTTTAGTAGTGATGTTACTTATACTTAAAAGGAAATAAATGTTAATTTTTGTTACACATCGGTGATGTGTTTTCCTCCAGATGTCTTTTGCTGGGAGAATACTAAGTGGCTATTCCCCTAGCTTGCTGATCAATGCAGTGTATTTTAAGCAGCTAGTTCCGAAATACTTTCAAATAGCACGTACTATTCCTCATGAATTGTTATTTCTTTGCTTAAATTTCCCACTCGGACCACCAGCAATTCCTTAAGTACTTTTCCAACCAGCTAATGCTAGCTTTTAAAAATCTCCTTAATGTTACTCCTTTCTTTCTCTTTGTTGCCTCTGTCATTTAATATACCTCTGTGCCTGCCTGATATTGTTCCCTTGCAAGGTCTTTTTGTGCTTTTAGGATGATCTTTCCTAGTCTATTTTTCTGCTGTCTTAGATGCTTTGATTCTGCTGTTTCTCCATCTCAAAGAGCTTAGTAGGAGGAGGAAGTGAATATTATGGGTGAATTTTTTAAAAGTTATGTACAATATTAAAGGGAATACAAAAGCTGGTGATTGCCATACACTAGTGTCTAAAAATGATTTTTATAAACTTTTAGAGTCATTCATGGAGACAGAACTGTTAAAATGGATTTCAACAGTTTTTAATAGTTTAAATAGATTTTAATAGTTCAAATTTCATAGACAAGGGGAAAAGGGAACATTAAAATTTGGCAATTCTTAAAGTTGAGTGGTGGGTAAATTTGAGTTCATTATTTTCTATTCTCTTTATTCTTATATATATTAAAACTACCACAAGGTTTTAAAAAATGGAAATATAATTTTTAATTTTTAACCCGGCAGTCTCTTTTTTGATACCTGTCCTCCGGTACAAAAGGCTGTGTGCATAGGTATGTTAATTACAGCATTATTTGGCCTGGAAAGGAAAAGACCCTGGAAATAATCTGAAGAGTCTATTCCTATCGTTAATGGAATAGTTGGGTAAATTATAGTGTATTTATACAGTGGCTTATTATGTAGTGAGTAAAAAGAATAAATTGAGTTGTGTGCTATATTCTGGAGTGATGTCCAAGATGTGTCATTGAGCACTGTGGATAATGTGTGTGTGTGAATTTGCCAAGAGCTGTGAAAGCAAACATACCGAATTATCAGGATCGACCATTTCTGCAAAGTGGGACCGGAGGGGATAGGGTGGAGGAAAATTAATTATTTCTCTATTAATCTTTGTGGGTTTTTTTATTTGTTTCAAGTATGTGTTACTTTTGGGGGAATGTAGTAAAGATTTTTTGAATATTTTCAAGTATCATTTCATCCATGACAATAAAAACTCAGTTTTTAAAGATTGACAGAGAAGTGGAAAGTGATGTTCATAGGAAACCAAATGATGAGTTAGATCATATTTTGCTTTTGAAAAGAAAAATCAACGAATTGATACACATGTCTGTGGCATATGTATCGAATTGACTCTATTCTTTAATTTCCAATAGACATTGCCTGGTGGCAATTGGAATACTTTAGCCTTCTCTACGTTAGTAATTCAGTAGCCCCTAAATTTTTGACTGTGCCCAAAATTCAGGCTTTTTCTCTTTTGGTAATTGTGCCAACCTATTTCATATATAAAGATGTCCAATTCTGAAGAGGCCATAGTTATCTGAGAACTGGGGTATGTAGTTGCAGCAGTTAGGGTGCTTTGATTGCGAGCAACAGAAGTGGACTCTGGCTAACTCAGGCAGAAAGAAATGTATTGAAAGGATAATAATACTAAGCAGGTAAAAGGATTTACGTTTCACTTGACAATTGGGCATTTCACTTTGTTTTACTGTGCCTCTAATTATATTTCCTGCTTTTAATTAGAGCTTTGCACTGAAAGGTACTAGCCAAATACCTTTTGTAATCTTGCCGTTAAAGGATTAAATTTAGTTTTTAAAAAATTGCCATTGTTTAAAAGGACCTTACATAGCATCTATGGTTTAAAGTGTGCTGTGGTGAATGGTCAGTTTGGAGGGAGCTTCCTAGAGCTGTAGCGTTCGAATGCTTACGGATAGTCTCAACCTACGTACATTTTTATTTTAAAAAATTTGTTTATTGAATATAGTGGAGTGACATTGGTTAATAAAATTATATAGATTTTAGGTATATAATTCTATAATACATCCTCTGTATGTGGTATTGTGTGTTCACCATCCTAAGTCAAGTTCAACCTACATATATTATTTTTATAATTTCACCATTGAGGTTATTGTTAATGTCACATCAGTATCTCTGTGTGTTATGTGTGTTTCGCATAATTTTTTGGTTTTTTTTTTTCTTGTTTTGATGATAAGTTTCCCAGGGAGATTCACTGTAAATGCTTTCTTTTGGTAAATTATAATTTTATAGCTATGCTGTTCTTTATAATTTCTACCTACTTAATTGGAACACACTGATTTTATGTTATAATTTTTTTTAATCTATGAAACAAATTATTCCAGAAGTTTCTCATATACCCTTTAGAAATAGCACACTAATTTTGACCATATTTTTCCAGTTAATTATGTTTCACACAGACTCTTCTAAGAGGCTTAACACCATTTTTATTATAAATTCTAAATTATTTATATGTTGTAAAATATTTATATGCATAAATTTTATATACATAGATAAGTTATTTATAGTAAAGCCCAGCTTAATGTTTTTTTATTTTGAGAAGCATAAATTTCTTCCTAAGTACCAGATATAGGGAACACTTTAACTTATACAGGGTATATTGCACTTATAGTAGAAGCTGGCTCATTTTTCTCCATTCTCTCCTCTGTGGCCAACTTTTCAACTGGCAGTAGGAGTGGGGGGTGTGTCATTTGCATCGCCAAACTTCCTAACTGGCCTTTTGTTCTTCCCTCTTCTCCGTCCCCTTTGTTGTAGTCAAGGCTTGAGCTCGAATGTGGGCTGAGACTGGAGGTGGCTTTTGCCTGGTGCCAGTGCATGATGGGGTGGGACGGGGCTGCCTCGAGCAAGTTAGCCTTGATGAACCCCCTTTGTCAAGTGGAAATGATATTGCTGGCTGCCTTACAAGATTAGGAAGTGAAACACTGTATGTACTGTAAACTATTTGGTACTATACAAGTGCTTGTTAATTGGGTAATATTTAACACAGAAGGTATAGTTTGAGCCATAACTTGAAAGTATTGGGAAGACTTGGATGGGCAGACTAAAGGGACGAGAGCATGTTGGATAGGTTGAGTAAAGATAGTGATAGCTAGCCTATTTTGAAGTGAAAATACTTTATCTTAAATCATTTTTTTGTACCTCAAAATGTTATCCATCCATCCATCTATCTTATCCAGCAGAAGATGGATGCATCCGTCTCTTGCTGTGCTTTATCGGTAGTTGGGGCTTCAGAGGCATATGGCTTAACCGTAATAGCAGGTAGTACCTAATAATGCATTTCCCAATACATTGGAATGATTAGGGAAGTTTAATTGAGATCTGGGTTGGTTTAGAGGCCAAGGATAACAGTAGAGTATCTCCTTCACTCTTTATGGGGATCTCCTTTGCCTTTAGACTCCACGATAATGACAGTGGCAGTAGAAATGAAAATGGTAGCTCTGGTTTACAGGAAGGTTTTGCTTTGTTTTGTTTTGACCAAACATTGACTAGATACTTTGATAATATTGTATAATCTTTCCTAGAACCCTGCAATATATGAATCAGTTCCTACTTAATTATATCCACAGAAAAAGAAATTGAATCTCAGAAGGGTTAAGTGAGTACTCAAGGCTGCTCAACTTGTTTAAGTTAGAATGTGGCTTTGAACTTTGACCAAGGTCAAAGTACAAAGGCTGAACTCTTTCCATTCCGTCTGCCTCCCAAGGCTCAGAGATCTACTAAGAAAAAGTAGTATTCAGAAACCTCCAACCAAAATGCCCCTATATTTTTGGTTTTAGATGTTTATTTCAGCAGATAATCTTTTATTGCTGGATAACAACAGTTAGCTAAAATGGGATGAAGTATATACTCAATGGCTTTATTATGTACTCAGCATCATTGTAGGTATACATTCTCTTAATAGTTTGCATTAATAGTTTGCATATGACCCCTACCCCCATCCCCGAGGCAACCATATGTGATATTTCTTAAGTTCTTGTGGCTCAGGAAAATTTAAACTTCCATATAATGCAGGGTTAGATGATTTACAAATTAGTTATTGGCCTATTTTTATCTCCTGGAAATTTTACTGGAACCATGGTTTGATTTTATTTTTTATTAATTTTTAAAGTCTTCACTTGAGCACATATTTATTGATTTCAGAGAGAGAAGAAGGAGGAGAGGGTGAGAGAGAGATGGGGAAAAGAGAGGAGAGAGAGAGAGAGATGAGAGAAGCATCAATCAGTTGCCTCCTGTACATACCCCAACCAAGACCAAACCCACAACACAGGCATGTGCCCTGACCGGGAATCAAACTCAGGACCTTTTGGTTTATGGGACAATGCTCCAACCAACTGAGCCACACCAGCGAGGGCAACCTTGGTTTGATTTTAAAAGTAAATGTTTAATGTTTTATAACAAGTAAGCAATTTGGAATTTTGTCAAGTCTCTCTGTTTTTTGGTCTGAAGGCACATCATAAAAATCATTTTATAACAAGATTAGCAACAGTTACAGTGGCAGATTTGGATGGCTAAATATTTGAAAGCACAGTAGAAGACTTGCTTATGTTGTAAAAGTATAAGATTCTACATTATGATTTAAGATGGTAATATTTATGTTAATTCTGTATACCCATAGGCCATAGAGATTTTTATAAAATAATCCATCTGTAAAATCTCTTGGACTTTTTTTTGCCATCAAAATGCATAGAAACAATAGGATGGAGGTATGCGTAAGACTTGATTTGTTTGGTCATTTATTCGGTCAATTGATTCACAAATATTTACTGCGCTAAATATTTTGTTAGGTCCTGAAATACAAAGAGAAATGATATCTGGTCCCTGTTCTCAAATGGTGTCTAGTTTAACAGGGCAGACAAGTAACTTGCTAAATAATAATAGGTTAGGGTGTTTAATAGACATCTGAGAGAACTGCTATGGAAACACAGAGAAAACTGAGCATTGTGATGTTTTTAGTGCATTCTCTTTACAAAGTTTTTGTTTTCCATATCAATTTTTGTAGAAAAGTCTGAATCTGTTAGCAAGCATATTTTAGCAGTTTTATGTAATGTGCTATCAGAAGAAGTAAAATATAAGAACCAGGAATCCAGCAATAGTATGTGTATACTCTGATAAACTTGTGTTTACTTAGCGTAATCTGTAAATGGAAATGTTCCACTTCCATAAACAAGTGGACGTCAGTCAGATAACAGTGTATTTCACGAACTTCTTTACGTGCTGTATAAGGAGACTTCCACGCCAATGTAAAATATGGAGGATTCTCTTAAGATTGAGAGCTACAATCAACCCTGAAGTCATGATTCCAAGGCTGTTCAAAGCCCAAGGTGGGCTTTCATGACTCATTTCATCTAAATGGCACACACTGTAATTTATTCAAAGCAATATTTTGGTTACCTATTCTTTAATATGCCAAAAGGCAGTTGTCTGGTATTAATGGGGTAGCAGCATACCCAGAGATTGAGTTTTAAAAGGTTAAAAACAACAGCTGTGTTTAAGGATCAGTGAATTTTAGTTCTCCAGCAATTACTTTTTTTGTGAAAAATGTTTCATTATGGATAATATTAATGTAAAAAAGAAATTGATGTTCTAAAGTATTAAGGAACTTTTGGCGGAGATATTCCTATTGAAGTTATACACCGCGACAAAGGAAACCTAATCTTGAGTATTGAGTTCTCAGAAATGGTCTTTACTGTTTATACTTGTTAGTCCCTACTTGTCACAGTTTCTAAAAGTGGGAAATTGGATTGTTTTGTTTTATAAAATGCTTTTTTGTTGTTGTTTGAGCAAATATAATTTGCAATATTTGCAGATACTTTGTACATAATATTCTTGGACATCCAGAATGGTTAGATATGTTATATATGATTAGATATATTATATATGGTTAGATATATAGAAAGGGTAGATATATTTATGATTAATATTCTGGCTAACAGAGTTCATTCATTCTACAGAAGAACTGCATTTGTTTTTCAAAGTTTCTGAATATTTAGAATCCAAGGGTATACACATTTTATACTCATATTATATTAGACATAGTTGCATTCCTAAGATGATTTTACCTTGAGCATATAATTCATCTGTTTAGATTTTAGTTTCTTCATTTATAAAGTGATTCATTTGGATTATATAATCTAAAAGTTTCCAAATGAGATTTCGAAGATCCTTAATAGTTTGCCAGTGCCTTGTGATTTTGACTAAGGGTGAAATTAAAAAAAAAAAAAAGGGTAGCTGACAATTTGTTTCCTTAAACAGCATTTTGAGTATGCGAATGAACATAGCCTTGGACAGCATAATAGGACTGCTTTTCTGTTGTATATTGTATCTATCAGCGCAACAACCTTAGTTCCTGAGTTTTACCCCAAGTTTTAAAAAAGTTCCATTTATTAAACTATATTTAAAAATGGTTTCTGCCAATTGCTGTTGTCTTTTTAAATTGTCATATTCAAGGTAGTGTTTTAAATATTTTTTTCATTGGCATCCAAATCTTTTCAATTTTTATTGGCTCTTTCAACCTCGCTTTCATTTTTGACTTGCTTCCCAAAGCATTGTTAATATTATTGAGAAACTTCATCCTTAGATATATAGCCGTTCAAGACTTAAATGAAACTTCTTTTAAAATCATTTTTTCAGCAGACAGTATAGATTGCACTGAATCCTCCATAATTCTTCTGCCAGGACTGTTCCAAGGGTATAGGCCTGTGGTTGAGAGAAGACTGTATAAAATAACCACAAAGAGATGGAACTGATTGTCATGAGCACTAATTCATATAATTAAATGAAACAGCTGGAGGAAATAACCCATAAGAGTGTACCCATCTATTCTGTATAGTCCCTGCAGCCTACTGTATGTAGCCCTACACATACAGTGGAAGAGCAAATGTGTGTTGAATGAATGAATGAGTGAGTGATCAAAATAATGCAGAGTATAACTCTGCCATGAGTTGGTTCTGGACCATCAGAGTATTTATTTAAATTATGCACTATATAAATAGAAGTATGAGATGCTTAAGAAGAGGGAATTTACACAAAAAACTCTTCCTATTTTTTTCTTTTCCATTCTGTAATATTCCCCATTTTTAGCTTCTTTTAACATGAATTTAGCTGTTTTTTGCTTATAATTCCAACATTTATAAATTATAGACTTTTTCATGTACACAGCAAAGTATAAAATATACAAGAAACATCCGTGTAGCCACCATCTAGAGTTAGCCTGAGTAGACACTGAATTTTTAAAAAAATATATATTTTATTTATTATGCTATTACAGTTGTCCCAATTTTCCCCCCTTTGGCTCCCCTGCCTTATACCCCTGCTTGCCTCCAGCTATCCCTCTTCCCCCCCGACTTAGTTCATGTGGATGGGTTGTGCATATAAGTTCTTTGACTTCTCCATTTCATATACTATGCTTGCATCGCCCTGTCTATTTTATACCTACCAATTGTGCTTCTTAATCCTTGCATCTTTTTCCCCACCTTCCCCCTCCCAGCTGATAACCCTCCAAATGATGTCCATATCTATTATTCTCTTCCAGTTCTGGTTGTTAGCTTAGTTGGTTTGTTTTTTGTTGTTGTTTTTAGATTCAGTTGTTGATAGTTGTGAATTTGTTGCCCTTTTAATGTTCATAGTTTTGATCTTCTTTTTCTTAAATAAATCCCTTTAACATTTCATATAATAATAGTTAGGTGATGATGAACTCTTTAAGCTTTACCTTGTCTGGTAAGTCCTTTATCACCCTTCCATTCTAAATGATAGCTTTTCTGGATAGAGTAATCTGGGTTGTAGGTCCTTGCTTTTTGTCACTTTGAATACTTCTTGCCATTCCCTTCCTTCCTGCAAAGTTTCTTTTGAGAAATCGCTGACAGTCTTATGGGAACTCCTTTGTAGTCAACTCTGCTTTTCTCTTGCTGCTTTTAAGATTCTCTCTTTATCTTTAACCTTTGGTGTATTTATTATGATTTGTCTTGGTGTGGTCCTCTTTGTGCTCAACTTGTTTGGGTCTCTCTGTACGTCCTGGAGTTGTATGGGTATGTTCTTCACTAAATTAGGGAAGTTTTCTTTCACAATTTTTTCAAATAAGTTTTCAATTTCTTGCTCTTCCTCTACTCCTTCTCATACTTCTCTGTATGATTTGGATGTTGGAACGTTTTAAGTTGTCCCAGAGGTTCCTAACCCTGTCCTGGTTTTTTAAAATTCTTTTTTCTTCCTGCTGTTCTGATTGAATGCTTTTTACTTCCTTGCCTCCCAAATAGATGATTTGATTCTTGGCTTCATCCCCTCCACTGTTGGTTCCCTGTAGATTTTTCTTTATTTCTCTTAGCAGATCCTTCATCTCTTCCATTATGTTTTTGCTGCACTCTGAGTTCTTTGAGACTCCTGATCATCAGTGTTTTGAACTCTGCATCTGATAGGTTAGTTATCTCCATTTTGTTTAGTTCTTTTTCTGGGGTTTTGTTCTGTTCTTTCATTTGGGCTATATTTCTTTGTTACTTCAATTTTGTTTGAAACTGCACCTGGAAGTTTCTTCTGCTACCCCAACCCCCACTGGTTTTTATAGCCAGAAGATATGGGGATCTCTCTTCCTGGTGCTGGAACCCTGGGCTGTGTGGTCTGGCCTGGGGCTGGGATTTCTTGCTCCCAAGGTATCCCTCCTGATTTTTATCCACCGCATGTAAGTGTGGGACTGCCAGTGCCACGGCTGCCACTGCCTGTCCACACCCCACAGCATCTCCATGACTCTGCCCCGCCTACCTGTTTAGATGAATGTGGCTTCTTTAAATCCTTGGTTGTCAGACTTCCATACAGCTCGCTTTTCTGACAGTTCTTGTTATTTGTTTGGAGATGTAGTTGTACTCCTCTCCGTGGTTGCATGAGGAGGCAAAGCATGTCTATCTATGCCTCCATCTTGACTCTGATCTTTTTATAACTGTATATAGTTACAAATCAACCTTGCCAGTCCTATACTAGTTATTTCCACTATTTCCAGACTGTAGTGCTAGTGATAGAAATTAAAAGATCACACAGATAAATTAATGGTTATACTTTGAGGGTTTTTCCTTTTTGGCCTTTAAATTGGTCACTTTGCTGTCAGCCTATGAGCCGAAGTTTCCCCAGTTCAGTTCCTAGTCAGGGCACATGCCTGGGTTGCAGGCCAGGTGCCCAGTAGGGGGTTACAAGAGGTGACCACACATTGATGTTTCTCTCCCTCTCTTTCTCCCTCCCTTCCCCTCTGTCTAAAAATAAGTAAATTAAAAACCAATAAATTGGTCACTGTGCATTTACATGTACAAATTTCTAATGTAAACAGAGAGCAAATTGTGTGTGTGTGTATATATGTATATATGCACGTGTATGAACTCTATAATGGAATCACAGGCTGGAGAAGGAATTATATGTTTAAAGACTTCAGTTTTGTGAAAACAATGATTCTACATTTCTTCAAGTGCTGCCATAGAATGGAAATGGAAATCCCTGAGTGGGATTCTTTTTCAAAGTATTTTGCATCCCCTTGTGTGTATATTTGTTCATTCATTTCTAACCTCTACGCAGTGAATCATGTTGTGATTTATAATACTGGGTCATGTCTTAAATTCAAATGTTGTTTTAAAAGGGCATTGCTACTAATGTTGGCAAAGCCGCACATAATAGTTTAGCAAATGGTTGTAGGTGTGATTCTTCTCACGTTCGTCTAAACATGAACTAATATTATTCAAAATCCCTTCAAGACATTGAATAATTGTTTCAGTTAACTAAGTGCTTTCCTAAATAATATCAATTTATGAAGTATAGTTAAGTTTAGTGTGTATATTATTTAAAGAAAAAATAATAGGGGCATATCTGTACAATTAAATGTTAGTAGATATTTTTTGAGTGGCCCTGTGTTTGGAGAAAGTGGCAATTTAGTATCTTAACAGAACAATTATAGATCATTGAACAATTTCATAGGTAATGTATGACAATAATCTTTTTTCATTTAACTTTTTAAAATAGCAACTTTATTGAGATATAACTTACATAAATATAATGTGTACATTTTGTTTTACATTTTGATGAGTTTTGAAAATTTTATATATTCATGCAACCATTATCACATCTAGACGTAAAACATTTCCATCAAAACAGAGTTCCTTTGTGTTCTTGTCCAGTCGATCCCCAATTCTCCTCCCAGGCAACCGCTTTCCTGTTTTCTGTTACTGTAGATTAGATCGGACTCTCCTGGTGTTTCATGTAGCTGCAGTCTTATGCGTACTCTATTATTTCTCTAGCTTCTTTCACTTAGCATAATGTTTTTGAGATTCATCCATGTTGTTCTGTATATCTGTTGCTTATTTCTTTTGATTGCTGAGTTGTGTTGTATGAATACCCAAAGTTTGTGTATTCATTTATTTGTGATGGATATTTGGGTTGTTTCCAGTTTTGGCCTATACTTGAATAATACTCCTGTGAACATTCATGTACATGTTTGTGTGTGTGTGTGTATGTGTGTGTATAATATGTTTTCAGTCTCGGGGGGTAACTACCTAGGAGTGGAATTGCTGGGTTGTGTAAGTGTAGGTTTAACTTTGTAAGATACTACCAAACTATGTTCCAACCGGTTGTGTTTATAATTTTACATTGGTTCCAGCTGCATATGGAAGTTCCAGCTGCTTCATATCCTTATTAGTACTTGGATATTGTCTTTTTATTTTGTTGTCTTAGCATTTTATATTATCTTTTAAGCTATTCTGTGGGTATACCGAGCATCTCATTCTGTTTTGTGCGTGTACCCGGTGACTGTGATGTCGAGCATCTCTTCATGTGCTTATTGGACATTTGTATGTTTTCACTTGTGAAGTATCTGTCAGATCTTTTACCCTTTTTAAAACTGGGTTGTTTGTCTTCTTACTGATGAATTGTAGGAGTTCATTATATATTCTGAATGCAAGTCTTCAGTCAGGCATGTATTGAGAACATTCTCTACCAGCTGGTGGTTAGTCTTTGCATTTTCTTAATGGTATTTTTCTTCCTTTTTTAAAAAGATTTTATTTATTTACTTTTAAAGAGAGAGGGGGAGGGAGGGAGAAAGAGTGGGAAGGAAATATCAGTGTGTGAGAGATAAATCGATTGGTTGCCTTTACATGCCCCCAACCGGGGACCCGGCCCACAACCCAGGCATGTGCCCTAACTGGGAATAGAACCTGTGACCTTTTGGTTTTCAGGCCAGTGCTCAATCCACTGAGCCACATCAGCCAGGGCTTATGGTATTTTTCAAAGAGCAGAAGTTTTTAATTATGATAAAGTCTAACTTCTTAAATACTTTTTCTATTGTTCATATTTTTTGTGTCCTGTTTAAGAAACCTTTGCCTACACTAAGGTCGTAAAATTTTTTTCCTATGTTTTCTTCTAGAAGTTTTATAGTTTTTGCTCTTATTTTTTCTATGGCCTGTTTTGCATTAATATTTATGTATGGCATAAGCTGGAGGTCTAAGTCCCTTGTTGTTACATGTGGATATTCAGTTGTTCTAGCACCATTTATTGAAAAGACTATTCTTTATTATTTACTATTAGATCCTTTTTGAAAATCAATTGACTGTATATATATATATTTTTTCAGACACTCTGTTTCATTGATCTTTCTTTTATGCCAGTGATTTTCAACCCTTTTTATCTCATGGCACATGTAAACTAATTACTAAAATTCTGTAGCATAACAAAAAATATATTTTTTGCCTATCTGACAAAAAATAGGTATAATTTTGATTTATTCACATTGGATGGCTATCGTTGTGCTGCTGTTGTCATTTCTTAGTTGTTGTCTAGGGGAAAAGAGGTCAGGGCCCCTGATTAGATAGCCACGGTTGCACGTTTGAAAAGTCCTCTGGCCCAGCAGGGTGCCACGGCTCACCAGCCGAGATATCGCGGTCTTACGCCATTACCGAGTTGTTGTGATTACTGTGGCTGTACAGTGAGTCTGGAAATGGGCTACGTCCTCCAACTTTGTCTTTGTTTTTCAAAATTGTTCTGGCTGTTCTGGGTTCCTGCATTTCCATATAAATTTTAGGACCAACTTACTAATTTCTACTAAGAAATCTACTGGAGTTTTGGCTGAGAGAGCACTGAATCTATAGATGAATTTGGGGAGAACTGACATCCTAACAGTATGAAGTCATGCAGTCCATGGTTAGGATAGGGCTCTCTTTGTGCAGGTATCCTTTTATGTGACCTTAATTTTTATAGTCTTACACGTATTTGTTAAATGTATTCCTAGATGTTGGATGTCTTTTAAAAGATCACATTTTTAAACATTTCAATTTCCAGGTGTTTGTTGCTAGAGATCACTTTACTTGTAGTTAACTTAAAAGATGTAGATAAGTTTTAGGAGGGTAAATTTACCACCATTTTATGATATATGCATTTTAATAGATACATTTTTCTTTTAATTTGTGTATATTGAATGTAATAATATTAGCTTACACATTTATAATGAGTTTATTGGTTACTTCATGACTTTTGTTCATTAAACCTTATATGACAGCTAAAATTATTACATTTAAGTAAAGTATTGCTTTTAGCATATATAAGTTCTTGATTGCATTTGTCTCTTCTACTCCATTACTATTTAAAATGTTGTATCATTCCCTCTCAAAACAAATGTGTACAATTATAAAATAATGTTAAGTCCTAACAGCCACTTCCATGAACATACCAGTATCTTCAATAATAGTGAATTATGTGCACATATTTGACTGTAATGTTAATGAAAACCCCAATGATCATATATCAAAGTATAATGAAAAAATAAAATTTCAAAAAATCATCAGTTTAGTTTCTGATAATGGACACTGTTAGCTTCTCCCTGCTTTCCCTCATCATTCATTTTTAACCCTAAAACTGTAGAGTTTAAAAGGATCTGCACTCCTAAGTGAATGTGTCAATATAAATAAAAGTATGGTTTTGCATCGCAGCCCTCAGTTCTTTATATTCTTTGCTAACTGTCTTTAAGGTCTATTTCTAAAATGTGAGTAAATACAAAGATTTGAGATTGCCCCGTCAGTGTTTAAAAGCAGGATGTATGCAGACTGCCAAAATATTTTATTTCGTACTAATTGGCCTTGAGAGCCCATTGACTAAGACTTGTGATGAATACAGAGTTTGGATGCATTCTGAATTTAGCATGTACTCTGACATTTAAACTAATTGTGTGTCTACAAATGTTTGGTTTTAACTAATGCAATTTAACTGATGAGTTTATTATTGTAGCTCTCTATCAACTTAATAAGAGCACGTTAGTAATGCATCTTTTTGTTGTAATAAGAAACCACCTGAACGAAAGCTCCATTTAAGTACCGTGGTTTGAGTGACCCAGTGTGTTCAGGAAGAGTATTGAATCACTTCCATTAGAGTTAAGATATTACCATATCTGAGTAAGATTTAGAAATCACATATTACATGATTTCTATTTAAATTCCATAAATATTATAGAAATATTAATACATGGATAAAATTGATGCCATTCAGTTACCTGTTTATAAATGGGAATGTATTTATTTCTTGCTTTCCCATGTAATACATTGCCATTGAAAAAATATCCAGCAATATAAAAAATGTGAAAATCCCCATCTATCCTATAGAGATAACATTTTTTAATGTTTAGTGATTTTCCTTCTAGACTTTTTAATGTATATATAAATATTTTTAAAACATATTAAATTATGCTATGTATATATTGTTCTGTACTCACTTTTTTCTTCTTTCTCTAACCTAATGAGATGTGACCCATCAAAATTCTATTTCCTCTATTTAATGGTTGCATAGTATTGCATTGTGAATTATTCCCTAATTTATTAGACTCCCCATTGATGTACAGTTAGATTTTCTTTGACTGTTTCCTGTCGTATACTGTGCTTTGAAGGGATTACCCTTTGTGTTACCCTTTCTTAGGGTAATTTTCTACTATTATCCTAAGAAATTATCACAAAGTTTGTATCTTAAGACAACATAAATTTATTATTATCATTTTACAGTTCTATAGGTCAGAAGTCTGATGCAAGTCCCAGTGGGCTAAAATCAAGATGTGCTCAGACTGCCGTGGCTTAGAGGCAAGTCCATTTCCTTGCCCTTACCATCTTCTAGAGTCTGTCCACATTCCTTGGCTCGTGGCCCTCTTCGTCCATCCTCAGGATAGGCCAATAGGAGATCACTACTGGGACTGCTGAGTTCAAGAATACATACCTGAGATCTGGAAATTAGGAACTACCATTGCACATTCCTCTTTCATTCATGAAACTAATGGCTGTACACTGGAAGCTTCTGCAAAAAATCCAACATGTCTAGCCCTATACTTTCCTATGGCAGCAGCTTAGCCAAAAGCATTGTCTTAATGTCCACATTTCAAATCTCATGGAAGTGCGTATGAGTGATGCAACCTATTTCACATCCAGAAACTTAGCTGCAAAGGAATCCAGGAAAGTAGTTTTCTTGCTTCTCTAGTACAAGAAGACAGTTTAGAAGAAAGTTGGAATATAGTGTGAGTGTTTCTATTTCACCCAATCTTGCACAGTAGATACCTAGCCATGTGCTGAGACGTTGCTACTAATGTGTATTTGCAGCATGGAGGTTGACCAGCAGGTAGGAAAGTGAGTTCTTTTATGTGAGTCGGGATTCTTAATTGCAAAAGAAAGAATCCATGCCAGTTGGTTTAACGGAAAAATAATTTATTAAAGTATTAAGGAATTCATGGAATCCTGGGAGAGAGAGAAAGTCAGACTTGGGGGCCATGCATCAGATACAATGCCTGAATCACACTGGGAAAGTGCTTCAGTGAAGGCATTATTGATGCCACCCCTTGTCACTGAACCCACAAGGAAGTCTGTGTCGAATTCCATGAAACACTTGCCTCTTCACTTTGCTCACTAGTAAATTGAAGTCCCGTGCAAATGTGTTCGATTGTTTGAGCCTGCTCTGTAAGGTGGGAGAGTGAGTTCTGGCCTTTACTCTGGAGAGGAGGAATTCACAAAATGGGAAATTTTCCAGACCTTAAAAGGATGTTCAGAAGATATGCAGTATCCACAGACGTGAAGGTGTCCACTATAGTCAGCAATAAGTTGAAGACAGACTGTGTGACTTGGCTTCACATGATATCTAAATTCCTCTTTGTTAACTCCTAACTTGTTTGTAGATCTGGCTTACACAGCCCAGCCTGTCTCAGCCAGGTAATGCAGGACTGTTTTAGGAAATACATAGACCTTAGGGACTCTTACTTTTGGGGCTACTGAGCTCATTAGAGGGCACCCACATTCCACATTAAATACAATTTAAGTACAACCACAGGTGTTAAATTGAAGTTTACCACTTGTTAAGTTTTTTGTAGACATTTGTTTAAACCTTTGTTAATTTTGATCCTACAGTTTGTTTTGTTTGTTGACACTATTTTTTTTAGGTTTCAGATATTTTCAGAAGTCTTTAGGAAGCATAATGTCCCCAAGCAGTGTATAGTGTATAATGTATCAAACAACCCTAATACTCTGGGTGGAATCCTTGTCCAAACTTGAACCAAAGTGTAAAATTGGTTGCCTCCAATTGGTGGCCAGCAAGACAGTGCCATAGCAACACTGGCAATAAATGATGAGATTTCCAAGGGAAAAGGGGAAGACAGGAGTCAGGCTGTGTATACATCATAATAAAAGGAACACATTGGTAGTGACTTTTTTCATGGTTTAGAAGATGTAACTGTGCTTTATAAGAACTGTAAAATTAACATATAATGTGCCATAGAAGAAAGGATGTATACGTATATAAAATAGTAAGTGTATCACAAAAACAAACCAAGCTAACAGGTATTTCTCCCGTCCATGTACTAACCAGGCCCAAACCTGCTTAGCTTCCAAGATTGGACGAGATTGGTGCAGTCAGGATTGTATGGCTATAGACCTAATAGACATTTCTAAATGGGTAGCAAGTGTTAAATAATCTGTCTACCATGGAATCCCTTTTAGTAAGGATCTATTCAAAATGAGCAAATCATTCCTTCGATCATTCTTGTTAGCCTAATGTGACAATTTCACGAGGGCATATTTTTCTGTGTTTTACTGATGTTGAAAATCTCGGTACTTTTGTGAATAGGTTTCTGTTTTTTCTTATAAGTCTATACATGATTGTATGTATTTTATGAGGTTTAGAAAATAGTTGTCAAAATGCTTTTCTTCCATGATTTGTAGTAATTGTTTTTTAAAGTGCAAAATATCACAATCACCAGATACAGTGGATGATGTAGTGCCATCATTCCTTCTTTTTTAGTATGTAGAGCTTTTTCCAACTGAGGAATACTCATGCAATGTCACTGATTGTCCAAGTGTAAGTGAATACTCAGGAGATGAAATTACACAATTGCTTCACGTAATTATACATAAGAGTTTATTATTAATTAGGTCTAACATGAGTTTAGTATGTAGGATACAGATTAAATTTCTGGCTTTTATTTAAAAAGTTTCCAAGGATCACACCCAGGTATATGAAATAAAAAGATAACATATTCATCTGTGAAGTCTCAGGCTGTTTTCTAATGAATATTTGTTATTGCTTTTATTCTTTTCTTTTCTTTTTCATGAAAGCAACAAAAAAATATTTAGGACCTAGCTAACACTTTCCCTGCCATTTGTGAGCGAGGGAACGCATATATGTAAAGGGAAAGAATATACTAAGTCTGGGAGCAGTGAGGTGCATCCAAGGCCTTACCTAGATTATTACTAGTCCCTTGAAGATAGTGTGGAGAATTTGGAGCTAAAAGCATTTAATGACATATTTATTTATTTTTGCAAGATTTTATTTATTTACTTTTAGAGAGAGGGGAAGAGAGGGAGAAAGAGAAGGAGAGAAACATCAGTGTGTGGTTGCCTCTTATGCACCGCCTACTGGGGACCTGCTCTGCAACCCAGGCATATGCCCTGACTGGGAATCAAACCGGTGACCCTTTGATTTGTAGGCAGGCACTCAGTCCACTGAGCCACACTGGCCGGAGCTAATTACATTTTAAAAAATATTAGTTTGATGGAGTTGTGCCTAGGCCTATCATTCAGGATAGAGTATCATCTATTTTATACCTGCATTCTGCTGGTAGAAGCCTACCATTTTCCCCCCTTTCTAAAGTTTCTTGAAAATTGTCTAAGGGATTAACTGACACATCGTTATCTTTGTTAATCACTTCCAAAGCTTTTTGCTGTTGCCCATCACAGTGGTCAAGAGGCTCACAAAGAAAGTAACTAAAGCTTTATTCACAAAGGAAGTTGATTATTGGCTACTGCCTGTATCTGTTATATATTTTCTCTGAACATTTGTGAGGAAGTAATGGTTAGAATTAAATATTCATTGAGAAATTATTCTTAATATTGTATTTGTGGGAAATGTGATATTAAAGCAGAATTCAATCATTAAAACCATAGAAAATAAAATACAAACCATTAAGATATACAACTAATATTTTCTCAGAATGGTTTAGAATATTCTATTAAAATAGTTCTTTTAAGCAGTTTTCTTGAGAGTTTTGAAGTAAAAAAGACTTTTTCCTTATTTAAAAACTTAAAAAATTTTTGGCAATGTGTATTTATATATTGTTTACTCATAAACTTTGTTTCATGTTTTTTTCCTGTGTTACTGAGCTATAATTGACATGCAACATTGTGTAAGTTTAAGGTGTACAGCATAATGAGTTGATATACACGTATGTATATATTGTGAAATGGTTACCATAATATGTTTAGTTGACAACCATCACTTCATGTAGTACAAACACTTATTTCCCTTATTATGAGAACCTTTAAGACTTAGAAACTTTCAAAGAAACAAAATGGTATTGTCAGCTATAGTCATCACGTTATACTTTATATCCCAGAACTTACACCTGAAAGTTGGTGTATTCAGTCCACTCATCCAGTTCCTTTCCCACCCCCACCCCATCTCTGGCAACCACAAATCTTACCTCAGTTTTTTTTTAAATAAATTTTTTAAAAAACGTTATTTATTTATTTTTAGAGAGAGGGAAAGGGAAGGAGAAAGAGAAGGAGGGAAGCATCAATGTGTGGTTGCCTCTCTCATGCGCCCTACTGGGGACCTGGCCCCCCAACCCAGGCACGTGCCCTGACTGGGAATTGAACTGGCAACCCTTTGTTTTGCAGGCCCGTATTCAATCCACTGAGCTACACCAGCCAGGGCAGTTTGTTTGTTTTATGAGATTTCACATATAAGTTAGAGATTGTATAGTATTTGTCTTTCTTTGTGTGACTGATTTCACTTAGCATAATGCCCTCAAGTTCCATCCATAATGTTGTAAATGGCAGGATTTCCTATATTTTTATGGCTGAATAGTATTTCATTGCATATGTGGAGCACATTTTCTTTATCCATGAATTCATTGGTGGACATTTAGGTTGTTTCCATATCTTGGATACTGTAAATAATGCTGCAGTGAACATGGGGTTGCAGATATGTCTTTGTTATGGTGACTTATTTCCTTCGGATACAGTCCCAGAAGTGGAATTGCTGGGCCATTTTTAATTTTTTTTTCAATATTTTATTTATTTATTTTTAGAGAGAGGGGAAGGGAGGGAGGGGAAGCAGAGAGGGATAGAAACATCAGTGTGTGGTTGCCTGTCAAGCACCCCCTAGTGGGACCCGGCCCACCACCTAGGCATATGCCCTGACTGGGAATCGAACCGGTGACCCTTTGGTTCACAGGCTGGCACTCAATCTACTGAGCCACACCAGCCAGGGCAAGCCATTTTTAATTTTTTGAGGAGCCTCCATATTGTTTTCCATATTGGCTGCACCAATGTACATTTCTATCTATAGAACAGCAAGGTTCCCTTTTCTCCACATCCTTATGAAAACGTATGTCTTTTGATGACAGCCTTCCTAACGGGTATGATGTGATATCTTATTGTGGTTCTGATTTTCATTTCCCTAAGTATGAGTGATGTTGAGCACTTTTTCATGTACATGTTGTATATTTGAGTACGCTCTTTAGAAAAATGTCTATTTGGGTCCTTTGCCTATTGGATTGCTTGTATTTTTGCTGTTGAGTTGTATGAGTTCCTTGAATACTTTGGATATTAACCCCTTATAAGATGTGTGGGTTGCAAATATTTTCTCCCATTTCATAGGTTGCATAGAAACTTTTTAGTTTGATGTAGTCCCACTTTATTTTTGATTTTGTTGTTTATGCTTTCGGTGTCTTATCTGAAAAGTTATTGCCAAGATTCATGTCAAGGATCTGTTTCTGTTTTTTTCCTAGGGGCTTTGTGGCCTCAGGTCATATGCTGAAGTATTAAATTTGTTTTGAGTTAATTTTTGTGAGTGGCATAAGATAGGGGTCTAGTTTCATTCTTTTGCATGTGAATATATTTACATATTTGATTAAAATATTCATGGACTTCTCTTTCAAAGATAAAAATCTGTGAAAATTGAAGTTATAAAATTAAGATGCTCTCTCAGCTAAGAATTCCTATCCAGAAGTGTATAAATGTAATTATCCTTTAATAAGTAAACATATCTTGAAATTTTCTTAATAATGTGCCATTGAAAAAAAGAAAAGGTGACATTGCTACTCACAGGAACAATGTACAAAATGAAAACAATTGCAGCTCACATCTAGGATGGTAGAGATGAATGAAAAGTTATCTTGCTTTCTAAAGTTTGCTAGTTCAATGTTTATGAACGGGCTTGGAGACTTCATAATTACTTGGGTGAAATACTATTTTATTTGTTTTGAATGCATTTTCTTTTTCTTCCTATGTCAAAAACAGAGAAGACTTAAAGCACATGACTCAGTTATAGTTTTTAGAACAATGGGTGACAATGTTTTTTAAAGATAGGAATCCTTTCCTCCCTCTGACTTTTCATCATTTCTATTCTGTATCTAGTTTTTGGTTGCAAAATAATAGAAACAGATACTGAATAAAACTTGAGTAGAAGTAAAACTTTATTTTATTTTTTAAATATTTTTTCCCATTAAAAAATTTTATTGTTGTTCAAGTACAGTTGTCTGCCCTTTCCCCCCTCCACTCCCCCCACCCCAACCATCCCCATGTCCCTCCCCTGATTCCACCCCTCCTTGGTTTTGTCCATGTGTCCTTTATGTTATTCCTGAAATCCCTTCACCCTTTCCCCCCTCCATTACTCCTTCCCATCTCCCCTCTGGTTACTGACCATTTGTTCTTAATTTCAGTGTCTCTGGTTATATTTTGCTTGCTTGTTTGTTTTGTTGATTAGGTTCCACTTAAAGGTAAGATCATATGGTATTTGTCAATTTCCAGAATCTGGAAAATGGGACTTGGGAAGTGGTCAGGAGACAAGGCAGGTTGGGCCCAGGAACATCTCTCTCCAGTCTTGACCTTTCCAGGAAGTGAGCTGCTTTCTGATGAAGGGACCCACAGGAGCAGTGAGCTTCCTGGCCATTAGCACTCGGCTTTACTTTTTGCACTGTGAATTGAGCTCCTTTTTCAGAATACAGCGCTGTGTACTCAATGACCATTATCCTTTCAGTCTCAGCTTTTCTTTCCTTGTCATCTGTCCTCTGTATCTTAACCTGCAGTAGTAATAAAAGTATCACAAATAATTTTTAATGGATTCCTAAAGAGGAATGGTATTCCTTTGACTGGTTGTTTTGGTTTTAGTGACATTATCTCAGGAGTGAACCTCTGTGTGAAGACTTGCCATCATGTGCTCCTAGAGTCTCGTAGGCCATGTATTCCAGTTCCTGGGATAACAGCTTTGCACATGTGTTAATCACTCAAGCCTATCAACGATAACTACAGCTAAAATCTTTAACTCTTGAGTTCCCCCATCATAATCATGGGATCTGAGTTGAGGCAGAATTTTTCCCCCAAAAGAGAAAGTCACGTAAATGGGAGGCAGTCAGGCCTAATGGCCTTCAGTGTGAAAACCGCTCTGGGTCGTTTCTGTCCTGTGAACTGGCAGGAGCCCAGTTTTGCCTCCTCATCTTTCTGTATCTGGCGTTTAGTGTAACATTAACATGAGCCATGAGGAGACTGTTAACAGGTGTCTTATACATGTGCAGTAATCATAAAAAGTTGGACTATGGAAAAACCAAACAACAAGTATAACTATTATGACCAATGCCATTAGCAGGCAGGTAAAAACAATCAAAGCAGTTAACAGTTACGTGATAACAATGACAGGAGGGGTTCTGTGGTCTGCTTCGGTGCAGTGATTGTGCCCCGAGGGGTCTAGAAAAAGGAAATTACCCTGACGTGCTAAAGGTATGTCGTTGTAGATGCAGAAAAACAACAATTGACAGGCTCAGTTACCGTAAAGACTGGTCTTTGTCGAGGGAGCTACTGGACTAGGACACGACGACCTGCCGTGACTCGCTTTCAGTTAGACAGTTTTAATTGCAGACCGTCCTGTGTCTTTACTTAGGTCTCTGAGTTTGTGAGGCCGCCACGTAGGCCTCCCTGCGCTTGTCAGGTTTACCATGTGGCCCCTTTTTCGTCCACAAGAATTTTTATATATTGTTAATGCAAACTAATGTTTCCAGATATGTATGATGGCCCAGCTATAGTTTTAGATGGTGGTTCAGTCTGAAACAGCATTAGCCAGACCTTTGCCTCTTTCTTGGTCTCCATTTTATCATACTTCCTTCCTCGTCTTCTGCCACAGTGGAGCTACTGATGACCCCGTGGGTTAGCCTTTCAGGGTGTGGTTTTCGTTTGTTTTGTTTTTGAGAGTGTAGTATTTTGATGAGACTAAAAGAGCACTGTGTAAAACAAAGGAATAAAAGCTACCAGATTTAGGCTAATTTACCATAATTAGATAGGCTCTCATTAGATAGGGTTAAATGGAGTTTGTGACACCACATGTGATAGGTGCTACCTCACCAAGGGGCAAGATCTTCGTAAAGGGAGAACGTTGTTGTGGGAATTGTGTCTTGAATAATGGAGTGTGCTTTAAGCTCAGAATGTTTGAGATTCACAAAGTTGGATCAAGTCAAAGTATTCTATCTAGAACAAAGACACTCTTGGTGGAGCCTTAGGAATAACCTGCCTTGTAGTCTCTGATGTTACAAAAGAATCCGTTCAAACATGATCTCCATCAAATGTCAAGTTAGGGCCCGGAATCACACCTTTCATTTCCTTTTTTACCCCCCTCCTTTAGCAGCCCTGAAGAGTTTTCACCAAATTGCTAACTGTAGTCAGGTAATAATGTTTGTTTCTGAGCTTTCAGAGGAAGCTGTTTATTTTAGTAGGCAATTTTCATGTGTGATGAAGTGAAATGTTGAGAAGGCAGCCTCTCATCAGTGGACAAACAATGCCTAAGAATTTAGCTAATGGCCCCCCTTCAGTGCTCAGAATAGATGGCAACAATTGTACTTGCAGACTAGACCCCGGGCTACTTGTTTGGCTGCTAGGTGTTAATGCAAATTTGTTCTTCAGCTCATTCAACCCTGGGGCTCCCATCCTTTGATTTAATTAAATGTAATTGGTTACATTGCTCCTCCCAGACCCCTGAGGTGTTTTTGTTTATTGCTTACTCTTTGCAATAAAGCTACAATTCAGGCACAAAATGCTGGATAAATAAGAGTCTCTCTCTTTTTTTTTTTTTTTTACTATGTTGGATTTACAGGGAGATTATTCCGTTCAAGTAGTTTGGCTTTACTGTTAAAAGGAAACGACCAGTGAAATAAACTCTGGGTGGCAAATGTGCATATCCAGAAGCAAGGAATTAAGCAGGATAAACGACATGGCATTAGGAAAAGATATGAAGTTGTAATGTTAAATTAGTGAAGACTTGCAAGAACACTAAGAGATATCAACACTGTAAATAAATCAGGCTTTAATAAGTAAGATTATCATTGTTGTAGCAGATTATCATGAAAGAGTTACTTTAAAATGCCAGTTGTGAAAGAGGCTAATATACTTTTTAATCATGCAGAATTCTCTCACTCATAACTATGCAAGTGGCATTGTTGGGGACAAAAGCGAGAACGATACTGACTTAGATTAGGTCAGCATGGTGAACCTGTTCTTTTAGTGAGAGATTTTATTCCTTCCCCTAAGGTTTGTTTTTAATCTGAAGTTTATGTAACATTTTTTTGGTGAGGTGATATTTTTCCCTGTCAAGTTTCATCTTAATTTGAGAAATGGAATAAATTTAGTAATTTCTGAGGAAGAACTCAAAAAGTTAAAAAAAAATTAGAAAAATTACCATTAGCACTGACCGATCCAATTTCAAGTACCAAACTGTATAAATGACTTTTCCCCTTTTTGTCCTTGTCATGTGGATAACGTGGCCTCCAGAACCTGGCATTTTTTATAATTTGCCAGGCTAACTCCCTTATTGCTTTCTCCTTTTCCTGGCCTTCATGTTTTCCTTTTTCACAGCAGAGGTGTAAGATACTGCACTGGTGACATTGTCATTAATGCAAGTAGACTTTTTAAACCTTGCTCTGCCGCAGGCCTACCTCATGTTCCTTCTGATAGAGAAAGTGAAAAATCCGTCATAAGAACATAGGCATTCTCAGTGCAATATAAAGCTTTCAATTCCTCACACTAGGATTGTTTTGCAGAAATATTTTTCTAGGCTCCTCCTCTATTCTCTTGCTGAGGCACTGGGGTTTTAAGCTTAGCACATTGTGCTGCCGGGAAGTTAGGGCTTTTCTTCTGGTGGGTGCACCTGAAGATAGCTGAGTGGTAATTATAAGAGCAAATGCGAAAACACTCCCCTTGGATGGTGGAGCACTGGACTCAGACGGTAGCTCAAAGGTGAGTGTTCAGAGAAGTGAAATACCAAATTGACCTCTTGGAAATGAGCTGTCCGTGAGACTGTGCTTCACTTTCAGAGGGAGTCTTACTTAGCTTCCATCAGCTCACTGATGGGGTCCCAGGTCCTGAAACCTGGGATGGAAAGTACAGGCTTTGTCGGCTGGGTGCACGGTGATTTAACTTCTTCCCTAGTTTATTGTGAAGGTGTCAGAGTTTAACTATTGACCCTCAAACTGGCAAATAAGAATGTTTAACACATTGTAATATGCTGGATGCTGAGGGTTTCTTTTGTAAATGGAAATGTAATGTCAAACACAGAAGGGAGGGAAGTGTTCCAGTGGTCTTTTAGATAAAACCAGATACTCTTCTCTTGTACTTGAGTAATTTTCCTCCCTGTGCACTGGTAATAATAAGCCCATTGCCCTTCCCCTGACTGTGACTCTCCTGAACCCTCAGCTTTGATTGGAAACTCTCAACCCCTGACTGGTCTCGGGAGCACTGATTACGGAGGCGCCCCACACACTTTCCTCGTAAACATTTGGCAGATCAGGAAGTGCTGAAAAGCGATGCCCCTGGCTCTCAGGGGAGGGTACTGGTGGGAGAAGAAATAGAACATTTTCCCTCTTGCAGCTGTCAGAGAGTGATTATGTCAAATGGGTTTTCAAGGAGCTACAAAGTAATTACAGGGTAACTTCTTGACATTATTTTCCAATGTTTGACTCAGCAGATGATGATGATTAATTGATGTGTATTATTTTATGGCTCTCTGAAACTTTGTTTGATACTTTGGTTGGAGGTCAGACTAAGTCTTCATTTAGACTCATATGGTAAATTTGCCTTAAATTTTATTGTTGTTAACTCTCCCTCTAGAAGAGACGCAGATGATTTCCTAAACTAGCCTTCTGGTAGCCAATAGAGGCCGTGCGTGGGCTGCCTTTTTCATGTCGATTTTCAAAGATAAAATTATGTACTTTTAAAGTAGTACTTTACTCTTTTACTAAGATTTCTGGGGCTAGAGTAAAACTTAAATGAGTTAAATCATGAAAAGTAAAAGTACTTAATACTTGGCATGTGGGAAGTGGTCAATAAATGTCAGCTTTATTGAAACAAGACCTCGTAATCATTAAACTTGGGAAGAGGTATTTCTCTCTCTAATGTGGTCTGGTTAGCAGAGAAGAATCGGACATCCCGCTCACTCTCTTCTGTAGCTCTGTCATGTTAGAGCTGGTCTATGTGTTGGTTTATGACTTTTTGTTAATTTTGGTTCAATTTAAAACAGTTGGGAATATTTAAATGCAATGGACCTGAGATATATTTGTGTGTTTGTTTCCACGGCATTATATATGGGTGTCTGTATGAATTGATTCCAAGCAAATGATTGATTCAAGTAGGCCGAGATCGGGACATTCCTGACTGACATAACAGAAAGATGTAGTAAATTAAGACATACTAATTAAAACAAGTGATAAATATAGTGACACTTTTATTATTTTACTGACTTTGTACATTTAAATGTATCTTTTCAAGTCACAGTTGTCAGTGATTGAGAAGTGTGCAGTGATCTTAGACTTTCATGAACTCGTGTGCTGAAGGACCACTGTGTTTCTTATGAGAGCGGGGAAGTGCTTGCCATTCTGAGATTTCCCTTTAGACGGGTGGGCAAAGTGGGGTATGCACAATATCAACAAATAACACAATAAGTGGTAAGTAAATAATAATACAAGAATAAACTCTGTTTCTTGCACTCACCTGTGTTCAGCCTAGATAGAAAATTGTCTTAAATTTGATTTTTGCCTTTGTTTTGTATAAAATAACTTCTATTTACTGACTCTAAACTGTTCACTAAAAAATAGTTACTGCACATAGGAATGTCATACAAATGACCTGGTTATGGTATAAATGCTAATATTTGATTAACTTTTGAAAACATGCTTGAATGTAGTTACGTAAGTACTTCTTGAATATATTTTTAAAATTTTAAGGTGTCAATATTTCATTCGAAACTATTATTTTCCTATAATTTAAGGGCAGTGAATCAGGTACCTTGCTGTCGTAGGGCTGAGCTGCGTCCTAGTACAGAGCGAATGCATTCCTTCGTGTGGCGGCGGCCGCATGCTGTGCATTTGTGTGCTCTGTGAGTAGGCGAAGTAGATGAGCCACGTGTTGGCCATGCTGCTTCTGCCTGCCACTTAGCTACGTCATCCACATTCCAGATACAAAAGATGTTCAACCAGTCCAGCTCGATGGTCTTCCTTTGTCCCCACACGTGTGTCACAAGGAAGATATGTTGCTCTCCTGGTAACAGAAGGATGGAGGTCTAGGGTTTGCAGGCCACCTTTATTAAGTGAAGGCTGAATGAAGAGACCCAAGGATTCAACTGTGAGCTGTATGGTCGTGAGGGATTTTTTTTTTTTTTTGGTGTTGGCTGTGGTCTTCATTGATGGGATGTTGTAGACTTTAAAAATGCCATCTGTTTATGGGAAGCACCGGGGGCGAACCCTTCTGTTGAATTTATTACGCATATTGCAAATAACAGATGGCTTGGCAATAGGTTTGCCCTTCTGTAGGAATTTGTTGTTTCTAAAAGTAACAGATTTGTCTTTCAATATTAACAATTTACAATAGCAAAGTACTGGAAGCAACCTAAGTGCCCATCAGCAAATGAGTGGATCCAAAAATTATGGTACATTTACACAATGGAATTCTACGAAGCAGAGGGAAAGAAGGAGCTTATACCCTTTGCAATGGCATGGATGGAACTGGAGAGCATTATGCTAAGTGAAATAAGCCAGGCGGTGAGGGACAAATACCATATGATCTCACCTTTAACTGGAACATAATCAACAAAAGAAAAAAGCAAACAAAATATAACCAGAGACATTGAAATTAAGAACATTGTAACAATAGCCACAGGGGAGTGGGGAGGGGATAGTGGGGAGAGGGGTCTATAGGAGCTACTATAAAGGACACGAGGACAAAATCAAGGGGGAGGGTAGAGGTGGGGGAGTGAGGTGGGACTGGCTGGGGTGGGGTGGAGGGAAGGGGAGAAAATGCAGACAATTGTAACTGAATAAAAATAAATAAACTAATTTAAAAAATATTAACATGTCTTACCGTATTGACTGAGGTTTATTTTCCTTCTAAAATACTGCTCTCTTTGGCAATCTAATGTACATATACTCGTCAACTGACTTAGTCTCACCTGGGTGCTCTCGAATCATCAGCTTCTTGCTCTACTCACGTTGCATCTTTGACATCTTCGATAATTTTTACTCTCTACCAGAATTATTATATTATCAGGAAACATTAAGTGCCCAGACTTTGTTAAACACTAAGGATATATATATACTCCCACAAATGGAATTTATTTATAAAATATTGTGTATTTATTCTTACATGTCTAAACTTCAGTCACCTCCGAAGCACTCTCCATTTGATGCAGTACACCTATGGAGGTGTTTTTCCACTGCTCACAACAGTTTTTGAACTCACTGATTTTGATGCCTTTTAGTGCTTCTGCCATTGTTTGCTTTACCTCTTCCATATCAGCAAAACGTTTCCCTGTGAGGAATTTTTTCATCTGAGGAAACAAAAAAAAGTCACTTGGCATGAGATTGGGTGAATAGGGAGGGTGGGGCATGGGGGTCTTGCTGTTTTTGGTCAAAAACTGCTGAACACTCAGTGCAGTGTGGGCAGCGTGGTGTGGACAGGTGCACTTGTAAATCATCCATCATGAGATGGGCAAATGTGTTGAAAGAGTCTTAAAAAAATTCACTGAGTGCTCGCTTTGGCAGCACATACACTAAAATTGGAATGATACAGGAAGGTTAGCACAGCCCCTGCGCAAGGATGACATGCAAATTCTTGAAGTGTTCCACATTTGGAAAATCTCAGATATTCCATGCAGCAATATTTTCACTGATATGTCGTCCCCTAGAGCAAGGGACATAAGGGGAAGAATAAACAAATGGGACCTCATCAAAATAAAAAGCTTCTTTCTGCATGGCTAAAGAAAACAGTATTAAAATGAAAAGAGAACCAACAGTATGGGAAAACATATTTGCCAGTGATGCCTCAGACAAGGGTCTGATCTCCAAAATATACAAAGAACTCACACGACTCCACTCAAAGAAGACAGCAACCCAATTAGAAAATGGGCAAAGGGCTTGAACATACACTTCTCCAAGGAAGACATACAGAGGGTCCAGAGACATGTGAAAAGATGCTCAGTATCACTAGCTATCAGAGAGATGCAAATTAAAACCACAATGAGATACCACTCACACCTGTCAGAGTGGCCATCATAAACAAAGCAACAAACAACAAATGTTGGAGAGGTTGTGGAGAAAAGGGAACCCTAGTGCACTGGTGGGATTGCAGACTGGTGCAGCCACTGTGGAAAACAGTATGGAATTTCCTCAGAAAACTAAACATGGAACTGCCTTTTGACCCAGCAATTCTACTGCTAGGATTATACCGTAAGAGCCCTGAAACACCAATCCAAAAGAACCTATCCACCCCAATGTTCATAGCAGCACAATTTACAATAGCCAAGTGCTGGAAGCAACCTAAGTGCCCATCAGTAAATGAATGGATCAAAAAACTATGGTACATTTACACAATGGAATACTACACAGCAGAAAGAAAGAAGGAGCTCCTACCCTTTGCGACTACATGGATGGAACTGGAGAGCATTATAAGCCAGGTGGTGAAAGACAAATACCATATGATCTCACCTTTAACAGGAACCTAATCAATGAAACAAACAAGCAAGCAAAATATAACCAAAGACAGTGAAATTGAGAATAGGCTGACAGTGACCAGAGGGGAGAGGGGAGGGGATTATAGGGGAAAAGGGTGAAGGGTTTGCAAGAACAATTATAAAGGGCACATGGACAATAACAAGGGGGGGTGGAAACGGGAGGAAGGTGGGGAAGGTTGGGGTGGTGGGGAGGGGTAGGGGGAAAAGGCAGGAAACTGTACTTGAACAACAATAAAAAATGTTTATTAAAAAAATTTTAAAAATTCACTGAAGCTGAATGAAGCCTCTCACAACAACACCAGCTGGTACATTGACACAGATGGGTTCCTAGAACACTCACCTAGCGGGGTAAGCCTGTACTACAAGGGGCCACCCCTCCAGAAGATAATTCCATTTTTGTTTTGGAGGGGCCCCCTCGTGTGTGTGTGTGTGTGTGTGTATGTGTACTTTCTCTTTGTGATTGTAGTATAGCAGATTGACATGGACTACTTCAAAAAGATTATGATGCTAAGGCAACTCTATATTATTGTTACATAATGCAGTACAATGTTTCCTTTGTTTAATTTTCTACACCTCTTGTGTTTCCTTGGATTATTTTTTTCTTTCTTGTGAAGTAGGTTCTTAAGCATGATACTCTGTTTCCTTTTCTTTCTGTAAACTTATTTAAATATGTTGTTTTTATTTAAGATGCTGAATAGATACAAAATAATATTTATAACATATAAGAGATCAACATGAACAGAGCAACATATATCCATGAATCCACTACATTGAGTGAGTGGACTATCCAAGGTGTAAAAAGGGGTCTGTGTATGGTATTGAGGGGTAAATGGATAGTATGTCCAACTGGGTTGTAACCAGAAAACTCTTTCTCGGAAATGGATACTAGTCTGAAGCCCAGCCAGTAAAGCTGCCATAGGGAACATCCCTTTTCTTTGAACGAAGTTTTGGCCATGCGGCCGTGTAGCAGCAGGTTCTCAGCCAAGTGTGATGGTTCTAAGCCGGTTGGCCTACATTTCAAACACTGAATAAGATGCAAGCACTTTCCACAGCATTCCACGTACCCAAATGAGTGTTCAGTAGATGCTGTCTGTTATTTTGATTATGATGTAGTTATGTATAATAACTTTAATCCCTGTTTCTCTGGCTCTTGCTTCTATAAACATTTTCTATAAACTTTTCAATGTATACTCTGAAGTCCCTTAGGTCCTCGTTTCTTCTGTCACTCTTGTCTTTACATTTCCTAAACTTTTAAAGCGAAACATGTCTATATCATGCTTCAATTCTTCTGTATGATGTTCCTGCATTTATTCCAGGCCTATCTAGAGATAATAAAAAATTCTTACTTTTTTAGTATGTATATTTCTAAGGCTTTTAAGTACTGTTATTTGAATCAGAATCCAACTTATTTTTTAAATATAAAGTTTGATGTTTAATCAAGTAAAGGAAAGTTTTTATTTAGGTTTTTTAAATTCAGTTTTTTACCCTCCTGTCTTTAGCATTTACCGAATGCAAATGGAAGTTATTAAAATTAAGTTTCTGTATAAAAATACTTAACCTAAGCCATAGTGCACTTAAAAAAAAGTAGCCTTAATTTTTGTGATCTTGTTTAATTTAAATGAAACTTGAATTTTTTTTAAATAGAGGAATATGTAGATATCCATGAGCCTGTAGATTTCATCACCTCTTTCCCATTCTCTGTCCTCACTGGTCTCTGCACATGCCACTGCATCTTTTCAGGTGACAGGGACTGTGACCTGTTGCTTCCTCAGTGGGGCTTATCCCATGTTCCCTAGCAGAATTGGTGATTGGCTTCTGTTTGTGCACGGGGCTCTCTGTTTACATCTTAATTCTAACACTTGTCCTATTATATGGTAATTACCTGCTTACCTACAGTCTCCCCAGCAGACAGGAGTGACTTTGTTATCTAACTCATTTTGCCTCCTCAAGCTCAATAAACATGTTCGTTGACTGAATGAAGTCATTGTGTGTATGTATGTATGTGTGTGTGTGTGTGTGTGTGAAAGAGAGAGCGAGAGAGAATCCATCAGAAGATATCCAGAGACACAGTTAATTCTCCTTTTTTAAGGATTAGATGAAATTGGGTGTTTTGGAAACTCTCCTCTCCATTTAGATAAAGGTTGCTAATGGGTTTCCAACCAAAATGGTAGAAACCTAGGCTGTTAATTCACAGTTTATGTTTGCATATATTCAACTAGGACCCCAAATGAAAAAATTAGAGTAGAAAATTAATCATAATTTGAGGTCAAATCAATTAAAATACATAAGCAAGTTCTGTTGTTATTTCCAACATCACATGATAGCATCATGTTCTCTGTGGGGACATGTATGTTTTAGAACATGAGTATTGTTATGTTCTATATACCATCTCATGAATTTACATATATAAATACTACTAGTTAACATTTGTTTATTATTTTGCATTTCACTGCTATTTACTAACAGATTTCAAGACGATAGGCAATTTTATAACCTCAGTTTTATAAAAACCACTAGTATTTTTTGTCCCTAGCAACCATTTAGTATGTAAATTAGGTATTCTCGGGCTTAATGTACTTCATTTTTATAAAACAAATACATCATTAATCTGATTAAGTTCTTGGATGGCAGCGCTGTGCTCAGATCACTGTGGATCATTAATTGTTGGGCATGTATCCAAAAAAAATTCAAGCGTGGCACTTACAGCCTAGATTTAGGAGAACTGTTGAAACCCCCTAAATGGCATTTTCCAGAATAGAAAGGCACTGCTTACCTACAATTGCAAACATTACCTAAAACTTGATGATGTTCTTATCCTTAATTGCAACTCAGTTTGATGATGATTCAGTGCCTGAAATTATGTCATGTTTGCTTTGGTGTTGTGAAATGTATAATGAAATAAAAGCGATGCAAGTGAATCAAAAGCAGATCCCGTCGTGCGGTCGTGACTGAGTCACTATGGTTCTGAATTCCCGGGTGGCTGGACTGTCACAGCTATTATTTGGTGTGTATTTGGCTTTTAGTCAAATCTACTACTTAAGAACTGAGAGTGCTTAATGTTAAGGTTAAATGAAGTTTATGATGTTTCAATTTATATAACAGAAGGTCCTCTTAAGAAAATTTAAAACAAAGTTTATGGCATTCTGCCTTCTTAGTCCCTTTTTCAAAGTTGCACGTGCACCTTCTTTTTGGAGACAGTCTTTGCTCGGTGAAGCACCGTTGTCAAAATGGCTTTCCTTGATTGAATGTCTAAAATAGTACCTCATTCATTCTTCTAGAAATCCTGTGAAGTTACGTTTATTCCCATCTCACAGATGACGAACAGAGGCTCAGAGGGGTCATGTTAGTGCCCAAAGACTTGCAGAGAGCCTGTGGTTAATCAAGGGTTCAAACTAGTTCTGACCCGAGAGCCTCTGTCTCCTCCGATGGGGAGGGAAAGAAAGAGGACGTAATAAGTGCAGCTTGGCCCACAGCCTAGTGACTGCGGTCACTTTGGATGGGAGTCGGCAGACTTTTTCTGTAAAGCGTCAGCTACTAAATATTTTTCTGCCCTTAAGGACCACACATATATGGTCTTTATCACATATTCTTGTTTTTATTTTACACAAACCTTTAAACATGTAAAAAACCATTCTTAGCTCAAGGGCTCTGTAAAAACAGGTTGAGGACTGGATTTAATCATAAGTCCTTAGTGTGTGGGTCTCTGATTTAGGGCGGTGTCAATAAGTCTTACGTATTCTCTAGAACTATATAATTATAGTTAACAATAAAATAATTTTTACCTATTACAATAACTTTCAAACATCAAGAAAATGGGCAAATTATGTTTTGCATACCTTATTTAAGAAGGCCTGAAAGCATGACATCTTAGATTTTCATCAAAGAAATCAAAACAAAGTTTTAGTATTTATACGGATATTTTAGATATCTGGAAGATTCAGCTTTTTGAAACTATTCATTTTTAACAGCAAAAATGAAAGGTTATATTACAAGGAAATTGGACAGTTACGGAATTTATAACATATCATTTAAATTCCTCCTTGTCTCACCTCCTCGACATCCGAGAGCTTGCTGCCGCCCGGCAGTTTGGCATTGCAGGCTCCTGCATCCCTTCTGTCTCCGCACACGTGTCACTGAGGGGTAGCAAAGAATAGCAGAGAAAATCATTCTTTACTTTTCTTACAAAAAAAGCTTCCTGTAACTGTAGGTGCCAGGTATCTAAGATTTTTGTTGATGGGTTAATGTTCACCAAGATCTGAATGTTTCTTTCTCCAGCTCCTTGATTTACATCTGGTCTCAGCTGGAGTAAGGGACTCGGGCTCCAGTTCCTTTCCTGAAGATACCCCGAGCAGGGTCGCTGAGGGGGCAGCTGTCCTTCAGATGGGGCATGGGGAGTGGCGGGGTACCTGAATCTGTCAGACCTATAGCTAGAGATTTGTTTTAATTCAACTTCCTTGTGTTTATGTTTTCCTAATTTCTTATTTTTTTTCAAGCCATTAGCAATGTTCCTTTTGTAAAATTCAATATTATTTTGGTTAAACTAAGGTAAAGAGACATTTGTATCTTTTACCAGACTAGACCATATATGCCTAGCAGGCAGGTGCGCTGATAAGCACAGGAACCCCAGTGGGCTTTGGTCCTTCCTTCTTGGAGGGCAGCCTTCTCAAAGCTTTTCTCCCACCCCTCAGTGGGCTGCAAGGATAAAACCAGTTCCACAGACCCTCATAAATGACTTTACAAGAGACCAAAAAAAAAGTCAATGTTATTATTTGTAACATCAAATTATAGATATAAACTTTTGAGTCATTATTTAGGTAGCGAGGGTAGCTTTTGGTTCACACTTAGCCTTCCTTTTTAAAAAGGTAATATCCAGTGGACAGTACGCACAGTCCTGTAGTAGTGGGGATATGGAATGGTTGACATCTCGTTCAATCACCAAACCAAACTGCCCAAGTCTGATATACAGGCAGTTTTCAAACGATGTTTACTGAGCACTTGTTATGTACCAGGTCCCATCCAAAATGCTTTAGATTCTTTATCTCTTAGTTTTCACAGCCACTTCCGGAGGAAACTGAGGTGTATAGAGGTTGAATAACTTGTTCACAATAACCCAACTAGTAAGTTACAGAGGCAAAATTTGAACATAGGCAATGTGGCACCAAACTCATGCTCTTAAATAAAAATAAATTTTTTATGCTCTAAAAAATATTTTATCCTTCAGTACATCAGTCTTCATTTGAACATAATGAATTGAAAAGAGGACATTGTAGCTACCAGTGGAGGCTATAAAGACTTGCGACTACCTCTGGGTAATTGCGTGGGAGCCTTTGCGGGGAGGGGAAGGGCGGAAGTGAGGTGAGGCCGAGGGCGGAGGGGTCGGATTTTGAAAGGCCTATTCTACCCTGGGCCAAAGAGAGTGAACTTGATCTGGAAAGCAGTGGGGAGCTCCTGCAGGTGACCTGCTCAAATTGTGCTTTAGAAACAGTTTCCCTCAGGCTGTAGCGTGGAGGTGGACTGGAGGAGAGCAAGCAGGGAGAACAGTGAGGAGGCTGGGGATAGGACAGTGGGGAGAGATAAGTGCGTAGATTCTGGAGATTAAAGGACGGAGTTTGGTAAAGGAGCACACAATGTGGGGAGAAAGGGAAGAGGGAGAAGTTAAAGATGATGTCTTACCAGATATTTAGAAGAAGGCAATAGGACACAGAGATGGAGCTGAAAAGGGAGAATAGAGAAGATGTGTATAAGTGAGCAGGAGTTCAGTTAAAGGTGAGATGTCGGCAAAAGGCCCGTGAGTACGGTGATGGGAGTGTCTCTCACACTCTGCTTTCCTGCCCCTTCAGTGGCTGTCCTTTGTTTCCAGTTTTGCGTCGCAGCACTCACTCACCCAGTCAGTCTTCACCGTGTAGATTCTAGGAAGCAGCGTTTTTACTTGCTGGGGGCATTTTTAGATGCTAAGCTTTTATCAGCAGTGTTTCTAAAATTCAAGGGACAGACCTTGTTAGTTTACATACCATTATGTGATTAAATGTTTTTATGTGATAAAGTTTCAAATTATTGATGCTCGATAACAATGTCACTTGAGATTAAAGTTCTGCTTTCTAATTCCTCAACCAAATATGTATGCAAGTGTGTGTACCTAAAATACAAAACATGGCGGTATGTAGCCCAATACATCATATAAAACTGAAAAAGCCTGACCTGCTTTAAAATGTACTTGGGATTCATCCACGTTGCTAGTGCTAGTTGATGCGGTTAGGAGATGTGATCAAATAGGATTCAGAGACCTACTACCTTCTCCAAATTTCTGGTTTTGTAGACTTCTGGATTTTTTTATGTCATCTGCTCCAGATATCCACCAGGGTGTACACTCTTTTTTTTTTTTTTCTGACACTTCTGTTGGTTTTATGGAAGTTAAAAATATAGACAGCTAAATTTTAAGTGCTACTGTTACATTGTTCTAAGTTTTTTATATGTATTAATTCACATTACCTTCTCAGTGATTCAGTAAGGAAGGTGCTTTTCGCCCCCATAAAACTGAGACATAGACAGGTTTAGTAGTTTGTTCAAGGTCAGGCAGCTTATAAATGGGGAGCTGGGATTTGAATTCAGGCAGCCTGGCTCCAAAGTTCCTGCTCATAACCATTCATCTCTACTTCATCTCAAATTATAGATAACACTAGATTTACGTCTTCCTACTATGAAATCTAGTTTTGATAAAACGACATTCTTCATTGAGGACCTCAGTTTGAATTTAACTTGTCTTGAAATTTTGTCTTTAATTTGTAAACTTGTTTTGGTTTCATGGTTGTATAAAAGCTATAAATATAAGGAAGTTATACTTATGCTTGTACATATATAATTTAAATTACAAAAGTAATTTAAAATGAACAATTGGAGTAGTCCTCAAATCTTTTCCCTTAATTAAAAAAAATAATATTTCTGGTGTTTAAAAAACACTTGCCTTTGACATAAAGGCTCCTAATATGGCATAGAGTTCCTTAAAGATTCGCTCCATACCTGTGTCTTCAGTTTGATTTCTCACCATTTATAGCTTCACACTTCTGGAACACTAAACCCCACTCAGGGGTGCTTTTTCCTCCTCATTCATCACCCTTATGTAGGATTATTTCTTCTTATCTCCACCCCCAAAGCCCTGTCTAACTCGGATCAGGTGACCCCTCCACTAGGAAGACTGGCATAGCCTGTCTGCAGTGTGTCCCTTTTTTGGTAACCCCACAATATTTTGTGTACCCTTTTATCATTTCACTCACCAAGTTGTTTTATAGTTACACCTATTTTCTATTAGACTGATAAGTCTTTAAAAAATTTTTATTGATTGATTTTTTTTTTTGAGAGAGAGGAAGGGGGAGAGAGAGAGTGTGAGAGAGGAACATCAATTTGTTGTTCCACATATTGATGCATTCATTGGTCGATTCTTGTATGTGCCCTGACTGGGGATTGAACCTGCAAGCTTCTTTTCATTACTTTGAATATTTCTCACCAATCCCTTTTGGCTGGCAAAGTTTCTGTTAAGAAATCAGCTGACAGTCTTATGAGAGCTCCCTTTTAGGTAACTTATCTCTTTTCTCTTGCTGCTTTTAAGATTCTCTCTTGGTCTTTAACCTTTTACATTCTAATTATGCTGTGACTTAGTGTGGACCTCTTTATGTTCCTCTTGTTTGGGGCTCTCTGTGCTTCCTGGACTTGTATAGCTATTTCCTTCACCAAGTTCGGAGAGTTTTCTGTCATTATGTTTTCAAGTAGGTTTCCAATTTCTTGCTCTCTCTCTTGTCCTTCTGGCACCCCCAAGATGCAAATGTTAGTACACTTGAAGTTGTCCCAGAGGCTACTTATACTATCTTCATTTTTTTGAATTTTTTCCCTTTTATTGTGCTGATTGGATGTTTTTGCTTCCTTATAGTCCCAGTCATTGATTTGATTCTCAGCTTCATCTACTGTACTTATTCTTCATTTAAGTGAAAAAGAATTTTTGAGGTATATAGATCTTATCAAAATGTGTTCAGTTGTGTACACAACTAAAGACCAGTTCCTCTCGTCTCATGATTCTAATTCAGCTCACAATTTCCCTGAGGAAATCCTAAGATTCTGAAAGCCAGATTGTGCCCTCATCTTAAGTTACCTCAGGACCTCAGGGAAGTCATAGAAAGAGAGTGTCTTGTTAAGAGTAACAGAAAATACATTCCCATTTTTCTGAATGAAGAACCTGACATTCAGATTGCCCCAAGATACCGTGCTAGTGACACAAGTAAATATCAATGCTGGTATTTGAAACCCAGGTCCGATTTCAAAGCGTGTGCTCTTTCCACTGTTACATCCATAAAAAGGACACAAACTCTTTAAGTTTAAAGCTGCACTGTCCAATATGGCAGCCACGAATCCCATGGCTTTTTCAAATTAAGTTTAAATTAATTTAAATAAAGTTTAAGTAATAAAATAAAAAATTCAGTCCTTCAGTCCACCAGCCACATTGCAAGTCCTCAGTTCGCACGTTAGTGTGTGCCTGTCGTGTTGGACAGGAAAGATATACAACGTTCCTATCAGATCTGAGACAGCACTGTTTCCAAGACATTCATTTTCTACAGAAGAACCCCACAGTTTTATAGCTCTCTGCGATTGGTTCTGATCCTAATTGTAGAATCTTTGTTCCCGTATTTATTTTTTCCGCATCATCCATTTTGAATATCTTGGCATTATTTCCCTCAGACTCCCTCTTTTATGTGGGGTAGTCACATGCTGCATCCATCCATCCTATCCTACACGTTCCGTCCTCAAAGTAGCCTGTTGTACGTTGGCCTCCGCACTGCCACTACTTTGAGTTCCGTGTGGTGGGGTGAATGTTAGCGTTGTGCTTTGTGCTGACCCGGCCAGCACCTCAGGCATTCAACTCCAAGGTCATGTTCTCCACCTCTGATATTCCTTTGGTTCTACTACTTCCTCAGCATTTTTTTCCCATTTATTATTTGTTCTTTGATAAATACCAAAACACTTTTCTGGTATCCCAATACATGTTTATATTCCAGTTTGCTTTTCTCTTTTCAAAATGAAGACAATGCCGTTTCAGTTGGCATTCCTATTTCTCAGTTTCAGCTGTACCGCACGGCAGTTAGACATTGGTGTCACTTAGCAGGCGATCCTCGCGGCAAGTCTGGTACAAGCCTGACACGATACATTCCAGTCTGTTTTCCAGCCTGAGGTTTCTGGAGACTTTTGAGTTGAGTTGCTGGAAAATAAAGTTACTCTTTTCCTATATCATGAGTTTTCAGGATTAAATAATTCTTTAACCTTTGAATTATTACTAACAGTTTGCCTAAATCAGCATTGTTTGGTACTAAGGCCCCGGGTAAATCAGAATGATGACTCTTAATCATCAGCCTGTGTCATCAAGCTTGCAAGCAGAGGAGTCTTGAGAACTGGGACTCTGTCTTTGCTTCCCCTGTGGGTATATGTCGTCATATTGAGTAACATGAGATGATTGGCTGTTTAAAAAAGGAAAGTTGATTATGTATGGTTAACCATCTCTTGCATTTTTTCTTTTCGAGCTCTCTTTTTAAAACTCAACACGAGTGAGTAATATAATGCCTTAGGGGGAGGTTAGGGGTGGAGAATGGAGCAAAAGGAAAAAGGACTCATGGACACGAACAGCAGTGTGGTGATTGTTGGGGGGAGGCGGGTATAAGGGGACTAAATAGTAATGAAAGAAATATAATAAATATTATATATTTAAAAAACATGGTGAATTAATGTAGACATAATTCAGATTTAGGAAGTGCTGGGTCTTCTGCCTTATAATTGTGTAGGCTTAGATTTCCCTTATGCCAACTGGTTTCACAGTAGAAGGTGATTAGGGAACTTCCAGCTACAGCAGTCATTCTTGTCTTTTTATATCTACTCTACATTGAACCACAGTTTTCTGTGCATTTTGACATGGGAGCTTTTATACTTGAAATGATATAAAGGCAAGGAAAATATCCTCTTTATCTTGACTCCTAAGACTTAAGCTGTGTTTTTCTTTTCTTTTTCTTTCAGCACCTGCTGTGTGCAACTATGTACAGGATTGATGGGGAGCAAAAGAGGCTGCCCCCTAGCGTTTTAGAGAAAAGATGGGCTGGACTTCAAGTTGGCCCTTGAGAAGCAGGTAGCTCCCTTGCTGCTGAATGGATGTGCTGGCAGCAGCTTGGGAATAAAGAACATCAGCAGAGTCTGGCCTGAATATTCATCTTCACTTTGAGAGACTTCAATCTAAGAGAAGAAGGAACTGTATGGATGAGGTGAATGAGGGACCCGGCTCTTCCACTTGTTTTGCAAAAGCATCACTGGCCCCAGCAGAGGGCAGATCAGAAGACCAATAGCATTGGTTATAATTTACCATAGAGCTGTATGTGTATATAAATATATATATTTGTTACATATTGTATATATGTATGTGTGTGTATATATAACTTTCTGTGTCCATATATATAAAACAAGTATATATGTAACAAATATATATGTGTAGTTTATATGTTTGCTTTTTATTTGTTTAGTGCAAAGGTTTTCTCGATTATGGTGCCTTTGGCGTCTATTCGCAGAAACTGGAAACCTGCGATTTCTAGGCACGAAGTGTCGTCTCTTTTCTGGAAGCCGTGCTGTAATTCTCACCGTCGCCAGGACAGGCCAAACTTTTTAATGACAACTTGTGTTCCAACATTACTCCTGCCTTGAAGAGTGTCCTCTGATTCTCTTTTACTGGTCTTTCTAGATACACCTGAAATGTTGTCTTCTTATTAAAGCTTTTTCAAATTCCTTCAGGCCAGGGGTTCCTCCCTCTGTGCCCCCTCTAGTACTTAGTTTACTCTTCTGCTATAGCCCTCGAAACATGTTGGAATTGTCACTGTGCGTGTGTATCATCCCCCTGTCTGCTGAGCTTCTGGAGCAGTGTGTGTGTGTGTGTGTGTGTGTGTGTGTGTAAGTGTTTTAGTCCTCACTTGAGGGTATGTTTATTGATTTTAGAGAGAGAGGAGTGGGCAAGGGGGTGGGCAGAGAGAGAGAGAGAGAGAGAGAGAGAGAGAGAGAGAGAGAAACATCGATTGATGCGAGAGAAACATTGATTGGGTGCCTCCTGCACACGCCCCGACCAGGGATGCAGCCCTCAGCCCAGGCATGTGCCCTGTCCAGGGGTGGAACCTGCCGCCTTTTGCTGCGTGGGACAACTCCCCAGCCGACCGAGCCACTGGCCAGGGCAGTAGGGGTTATTTAAAAAAAAATTTAAATATATTTTATTGATTATTGCTTTTATATCCTTAACATCTGGCACAGACCTTGTAATATTAGACTTGTAATAAGTTCTCAATAAGTGTTTGAATGACTGGAAGAGTAAGTGAGTGAATAAAATATACCACCTCATGTTTCAAATGTGCTTGAGTTTTTCAAATTGCCTTTTCTTTCGTGCTGCTTTTCTTTCTCTTCTGTCCTCCATGGTAGATTTTAGAGCTCAGGAAATATGTGTTTGAAGATTTAAAATATAGTGCCATGAACTCCTAGAGGAAAAGTCTATGAATAAATAATTAGACTCATTTCACATCAAAATCTAAAGTGTAAAAAAACGTTCGCTATCACTTGGTGCTTTATTCACTTGTATGGAAATCTAATGGCATATCCATTGTTGTCACTGAGCCGTACTGAAATATTTTACCCTTGGGGCTTTTCGTCTGACAAAAGGAGAGTTTTTAAAAATGGTTTGCTAAAGGGGCAATTTATTAGTTCTGTAACGCATGGGTTAATATCACCATGTTTTATATTGAACATTCCTTGAAAGAATTGCTATTAATATCACCGCAGCATGTATGTATATAACTCCTGTCATATTTGGGGTATGTAAATCAGGAATGCTGCTGGAGAACTACTTAGCATTTTCTTGGGAGTGAAGTGCTTAGTTTTGGAATTTAATTGTAGGTTTTACATTTAAGCTGTTCAGTATTACTTTTATAAAGGTTCTATAAATTTCTTGCTCTGTAGTTTAACAGGTTTAGTCACCACACTTGAAAGGCATCATCCTCATAATGAAGCTGGAAAAGAAGAAAGGTTGATCACGCAGGGCTGGCTGGCTGTGACCTGGAACAATAGAGCTTGACTTCTTCGCGTCTGTAAGATTAGACTCTGGTGCGTGCTTATCTCGCTGGAATGATACGGAATTGTAACAAGAAAATGTTACGTTGTGCAGCTCTCCAAAGGGGTGTACATCTATTCTCACTTCGTATGTGTGGGAAAAGCTTTAAAACACTGTGGAAGCTGCCTCATGAGCTTAAAGCCCAATGGCACAGACTGGACATAATATGAAACAAAATAAAGAGAAAAGCACAAAGGCTTTTATGTGTCCTGTAAAGCATTTCCTCCCCCCCCCCCCCCCCCCCGCCATTGCAGTCTTTCTTTAAAGAGCTGAAGGCAGCTTAGGAAGGGTATGGTGGAAAAATTTGATTTTGAAGAGGTTTTTGAAAGAGATAAATTATATGTATGACCTGAGGGGAAAGTAAGAGGATATTTTGTTACCTGGGTGACAGATTTATTCTAGACTTTTCTACAATTTTAGTTGATACAGTTCAACTCTAAATATTAATGATATACCTACTATGTTCCCGAAACTGTTTCAGAGGTTTTAAAAGGACAGGCTTTTTGGTTTTGCCCTGAGGAATTTATATCTTTTTTGAGGTGACAAAAATTAAATCTATGAAATAACTTCTTAGAATTGTTGGATGTGTGAATGACAGTATTGTAAGCTGTCAAGATCATTTAAAATTTTGATTTTGTTATTATATGTATCATTCCCAGATGTGTCAGACGAGCATAAATGATAGGCATTCCTTTTATGTCTTAAGTTACTACTAAAAATATTGCGAAGTCAAGGTCAAAGTTAGGGTTAAGAAAGAGCCTTTGGTCTCTTTCCATACTTGTTCTTAGTGCATTTGTTATTTACTCTTGAACTTTGCGTTATTTTATAAACATGTATAAACTGCCTAGTTAATAATGTGTTAAAGAATTTTATGAATATTAAGCTAGTTAAAATGTATATATTCATTTCTCTTTTCCAAAAAAGCAAAAGAGCATTTCCATATTCCTGTTTCCTTTTTTCCTCCCATTAGCCGTGATTCCTCGGCGCGATCCCTGACAAGGGATTGCAGGTCCGTGTGCTACGTTCAGTTTGCGCGGCAGAGTGCAGACTGCCCTGCCGGAGAGTCAGACCCTCTTAAAACAGCTACTAGACTCGCTGATATCTCCTTGCTTCTTGAAGCTGGCATTTCCTTCTTTACTTTGTTTACCTCTATCTTCCTTTCTTAAGACTGTTTTTCTTCATGGAAAAGATGAAATTGAAGTATCAGAAGATGACTAGCTACACACCTGGTGTCTATTTCCTCTCTCTTCTCCCTTCATAGCAAAACCAGAACTCAGGTTTTGTTTAGAGGAAGACTGTGCCCAGCAAAAATAAATACCATCTGGGGTCCCTTGCGACTGTAGATGGCCTTGTGATACGTTCTGGCCAACAAGATGAAAGGTTGAGGGTGTCAGGTGGAGTGTATTAGTTAGCTGATGCTGCATAACAAATTATCCCGAATCTCAGTGGCTTAAAACAACAACAAGCATTTATTATCTCACACAATTTTGGGATAGGTAACTCAAGAGAGCCAACTATGTGGTTTGGGCTCAGGATCTCTCCTGAGATTGCAGTCAAGGTGTTGGATGGGCCTGCAGTTACCTCTTAAAGTTTGACTTAAAGGATCTTTTAACCGCTATGTCTTATTGCCTCAAATAATGGTAACAGTGATGATGATGGTGGTGATAAAGATGATGAAGAACGTAATGATGATGATATCTGCCCCAGGAATGCAAAGCTAGAGTGTATACAGTGCTGTTATAGGCCAAATGCTACTATGAACTTCAAGATGTTGATTAGAATTAAGTTCATATTAATCGTCCCATTCACTGATTTCTCTGCTTTTTGAAGTGTTAAGATATGTTGAATTCTCTCTTGGCTGCTATAATTTGCTTTCTTTTGTGGAACTTTTATGGTTGGTCGGAGAAGGACATCCTTGACTTCCATCTAACCAAATAGCTATTGCATACTCTCTAAATTGGACCTAAAACAAACAAAAATAGTACAGAATAATCCAAAATTAAATGATGCATTCGTTATCATCCAGTGTAAAACCTTCCTAACAAAGGCTACTTACGTGAGTCAGGAAGGAGAGAAGTCAGCAGTGGCTGGAAGCGCATAGCTCTGCGTGAGGGGGAGACTGACTGACACATGACTAACCCCCAAAGCAAGAGATACCTGGATGATGACAGGAAAACAAAGAATTGGTAACAAAGTGTCTATTATTATTTGTAGCTTTTGGATAAGTATTCATGTTGCGAAAAATGAGTAAGAGCTTAATATGCATAGATTTCTCATCTTTTAAGCAATACTTTTCCCTCACCTACACATAACTAAACACCTAAAAGTATCAAGAGGCTGCTAAGCATAGCACATAACTAGCATGATGGTTACAGGCTAGCATTGGGATGGTGTGGGATGTCGGCGAGGGGACATGATAAGGCATCCAAGGCCTTAGCTAATGTTAAGTAGCTTGTTCCTCAGCACATTGTGTTCTTTTCTTGGTGGAAGAAAAAGCCTGAAGCAGCTTATTTGGGGTCTTAATCTCATGGGAGGTGGTGTTTATCAGAAGAGGGCTTCAGCAATATTATTCATCAATAAGTTGGTCTTTGTGTTCGGTTTGGGAATATTTGGGGAATGTAAATCTTCTTGGTTGAAAAGTTGCTGTATTCAGTCAACAGATATTTATTGAATGCCGACTATGGGTCAGGTTTAGTGGTGTTAATTAGTCCTTCCCAGAGTCTCCTGGTTCGTTCTTTCCCTTACATTCTCACTCACAGCCTGCGTTCGGGCCCAGCTGCGTCCTTGCGCCTGTGTTGGCCACTACTGTGTGCCCCGCCATGTCACTGTGCTGCCGTGGGCTCGTGGCAGCAAGTGCACGTACCGTATTTCGGGTCCAGGCCTTCCACCAATCACAGTCTGTGCCCTGAAGTTTATCTTCTGCCGTTTCTCATTATAACCATAAGGAATTATGGATGCACTGGTGTCTTTGGCTTCATTGTCATTTACATTAATGATTCCCACATCTGGGCTTTTGCCTAGTCTTTTTCCGCTTTAGCATTTATGAGTCTCTACTTGATTACCCAGGTGTTCTTCCTTTAATGTAACTCATATTCCTGACAGTTGAACAAAATTTTTGTATATTGAACCATTTAGGTAAATAGTTTAGGAACAAGAGTAAATAATTTTATCTTTGTTTAAGGTCTATTTTAATGTAGTGGATATATGACTTGTATAGAAACATGGGAGCTCAGAATTGGAAAAAACTTAGAGCTCAGAGTACATACTCCTTCCTTAATTTCCACACAAGGAAACTGACATTCAGAGTGGTTACGAGATTTGGCTTAGGGCATTTGAATAATGAGTAGAAAGAGTAAGATTAACATCCTTGTTTTATAACTCATCTTTGAGTGTACTTTCCACTAGAGTAATTGATTCCTCTTATTTTCCTCTTGTTTCATGTTTCTCGTTTGTAGTATCTCTAAAGGTAAGAGCTGTATTTTAACTACCATGTAGATAGATGGATGTGAATATATTAGTCATAATGGGGTAGGTTATGCTGCAATAACAAACAGCCCACCCCCTAACCACAGTGACTTGGAACACAAGGTTTCTGTTGTGTTGCATGTTTATCTTCAGTGTATTGTGCCTCACTTCCATGGTGTCTTCAGTCTGGGACCCAGGATAATAAAGCAACTTCTGGAACAATTGTAGGATGGAAAACAGCCACTGAACTATACGCTGGGTCTCAAATATTTTTGTTTTCACATCTTATTGGCTGGGGCACTTTACATGGCTTATCTTGTTATCAGTAAGATAGAAAAATATAATCCTTCTCTAGGTACAGGCAGCAAATATTTTTTTATTTTTAAAAATATATAATCTTCATTATATTTGTTCCCATTACTATTCGTCCCCCATGCCCCCTGCCCCCAGCCATCAACACTCTATTGTTCGTGTCCATGAGTCCTTTTTAGTTTTGAGCCAGCAAATATTTTTGAAAAATAACACACACAAAAAATCTACTGTGACCTTCCATACAGAGTGTTGAGTAATTACTTTCAGTTTGTGGCAAACTATTGTCATTGGCCCTGGTATGGCCGCTTTCTTTTTTTATTTACTTGTTTCTCTGTTTTCGTACATTCTTATAAAATACGTACTGTGGTTTGGGGTATGTGTTTTAAATTTGTATAAGTGCTATTAGGATAGAGATTGTATTGTTTCTTGATTTTTTTCATTCAACATTGTAAGATTTATCCACATTGCAATATATTCATCTAGTTTCTTGCACGTGGTGAACACATAGTATTTCATGACAAGCATCCACCATTTGACCTGTCCGCTCCCTAGATTGCCGCCAATTGGTACCACAGTAAATGACACTGTGTGGGAATTTCTTTAGGCAATACACCCAGGAGCAGGATTGCTGTGTCATGCGGCGTGCGTGTTTTATTTAATAAGTAGGTATTATGTGGTGCTCTGTGAGTATGTGGACTAGCTTTCAGAACTATTCTTGGTGGCATTAGGTTTTTAGCAATTGATTATATCTTATAAATCAATGTTACTAATTTTGTAAATCAGTCAAGTCCACCCAAGAACACACATATAACTGAGGTGACATGTAATTCACATCGGTAAGGAGGTTTTCACTGATGATGTACAAGCCTATGTTAGAGTTTATTGTTCTGAGGCATTATTTTATGTTGCTATAGAAGTCAATCAGTAAATAAACAGAATGTGGTTTATTCAGTGGAGTATTTTTCAGAAACACAAAGGAAGGGATTGCAGGTACATGCCACAACCTGGGTACACCTCAAAAACGGCAAGTGTAAGAGGCCAGGCGCAGAGCCCCCATTTTTGATACCACTTATAGGGACTGTCTAGAACAGGTAAATCTGTAGAGACAGAAGGTAGCTTAGTAGTTGCCCCAGCAGGGGACTAGGGAATGAGGACTAAACGATACGGAGTTTTTGGGGGGCATGATGGAAACATTCTAAAATTGTGGCTGTGGTTGTAAAACTATGAAACATGAAAAATCATAAATGGATGAACTTTATGGCATGTAACTTACGTCATGGTAAGGCTGTTTAAAAAAAAATCCCAACACCTCCATTGGATCATTTTCCAAGAAGCAATTAGAAATGGGGTCAGGGCTACCCCTTAATTTCCTCCTTCCTTTGTGGACAGAGTAGGGGAACAGACTCTCCCACTGGGGAACCCGGAATGGGGAGAATCGGGACAGTTTTGTCCCTGAGCTCCATCCTAAAGTCATTGGAAGCCCATGCATGTTACTTCAACTACAAAGCTCTGAGCTGAAATACTCCCGGCCCTGACCTTTGGTTTAACTGTTTCTATTATGTTCAGGACACTTTCACTTATGTGACCCACCACTGGTTCCCTTTCAAGTATCCGGTTTCTGCTGTACCCTCAATTTTTCTGTCTCAGTATTTAGGACTCTGGGAGAGCTTTTTCTTCTCTCTCTTTTCTAGACTCAACCTTTTATCACGTCATATCGTGTCATTTCTGAAATTATTTTTCAAATATGCCTCCTTTTTTCTTTAGGCTTTATCCTGGCCAGAAGGGGAATTTTTTTAAATTTTGAAAAAGATAGGATTGGCTGATTTATGCTAATTATAATTGTTTAAAAGTAGCAAGGAAATTTCAACAGTTTTAACAAATACCTGACATAACACGCTTGTGAATAAAACTGGAAAATTTAGTTCTGATTTTTTCTGCGTTTTATCTATGTCATTTCATAGCCACCACAACAGTTGTGTTTGTCAAATAAAACTACGGTAGTTTTTAAGTAAAGCATCCAAATCCATGATAACTAAGGGTGCTCAAGTGACGTGAATGCTTCAGCTGGAGATGGGCCAGCTTTCGGGGTCACGCTGTGAAGAGAAAGCCTGAGTCACACGCACCTCATCAACACTGTGGAATGAGAGCCGCGCGTTTGCCGAGCAGTGGATTTCCAGTGAGCACGTGAACTAATTGGTGGGAGAACATGCCACAGGGGCAATGATTTTAAGGTCATAGCAAGCTCAGTGGATAATGCTGACTTACACCGCCTCTCCCTGATAGCTGATCTTACCAACGAGCAGTTGAGAGGCATTCAAGCCTGAACTCTCTTCCCTGTGCCTTGAATGGCATGTCAGCGGTCACTGTTTTTGACATCCTTTATATTTGTCCAGTCAGCTCTAAATCTTTAGGTTGGGCTTCAGAGCACTCAGGAAAGAAAAGAAAAGCAATTATTTTCAGTCATTGAGTTTTGAAGATCTTAGCATTAATTATGCTAAACATTGTTGGTTCATCAACAAATAAAAACGTTAAAAGGAGGTATGAAGCATTCTAAACTTGCTTAAGGCAAGTTTGTGGTGATTAAGGAGATTTTGTATACACTAACATGTTTTTAGATACACTTCCACCCATGCATGTTCATGTACAGTTTCAAAGCCAAATATTCAAATTAAAGTTATTTCCAAGTTTGGAGAATAAACATTGAAAACTTTATTCACTTTTAAGAATGAAAACCAGAATTCACTGTTCCCTTGTGGAGCCCAGGGTAATTGTAGGTACGGAAACTACTACTTCAGTAAAACGAAGTCACAATGTTCTAGCTCTAGTAATACTTGTTAATTATTTAAATAATAATGGGCTTTGATTTAGGGGTTTTTCTCCTGCTTAAGTACTTAATTTATAAAAGGTTATTTGAGCACTAAAAGTATGCTTTACCTATTGTTTTTCGATCCCTGTGCTCTCTGACCTGTTGAAGTTTTGCAGATGTGCCCAATCAGAGGGTTTGGGGAAGCAGTACTGAATGTTCTTTGCAAGTGTCCGTCTGAGAAAATGAAAGTTAGAGGCTAAGCTGCTATTCTTGTTTGTGATTCAAACTTTAAAACTTATTTTCCATAAGTAAAATAAGTGAAAAGTAGAAGGGATGTAAATTCCTAAATCTGCCAGAATCTTAATGTATGTTAATGAAGAAATAATTTAAATATATCAAAAGTATCACATTACTTCCTAGAGAGAGTACCATGGGTGGTATTCTTTTCTGAAGTAGAGATTTGAAGTAGAAGAGTTGTTTTTCATAACGTATATGTATTATGCTAGACACAGTGTTGGATTAGAGTAGTTTTGGTTTCTTTTCTCTTTTTTATAGTTTTATTAAGAAATAGTTGACATACATCACTGTATAAGTTCAAGGTGTATAGCAAACCATAGCTGCCCGGTGGTTTGATTTCCACATACTGGGATGTGATATAGTGCGCCTACTTAACTGACAACCCTCATCTCACATAGATACAATAGAGTTTGAGGTTTTGATATGATAATGCTTAGAAAAACAATTACCCTAATTCTCATCTTGTAACTGAAAAACTAAAACGATTGAGGGTGGGAGGTGGGGGTGAGTGGGGCAGGGGAGAGCAGCGGGGGTGGGGGGGGGAGATGGATACAACTCTACTTGAACAACAGTAAAAAAAAATTCTAACTGAACATATTTATGACTGTCTCAGATTTTAGAGAGGGCATTTTGTCCTTAAAGAAAATAAATACAATGGCTGGATCTTTTGGATGTTTTTCTTATTGTTTTCATTCAACTGATATATTGGTGACTGAGAAGCAACAGTGAAATGTAATATGTGTATGCCCACTCTCACCCTGTTATTTTAACATACTAAAAAAAGGCATTACTATTGTTCCAGCCTGAAACCTTTTCGGGGGGCAGGTTTGGCCTACAGAGTTTTAATCTTGCTGAAATACTGGTTTATTTTACCTTTACCAACATTGGAGTTTATAAGTTTGTAAATCATTATATACCTTTGATATTCCAAGGTAGTACTGAGAGAATTTTTTAAAGTAAAACTTATTTTTAATGTTACAAGTACTATAATCTCTTTTCTCATGACTATACTAGTAGCCTCTGTTTATTAATGAAAATAAAGACTTGTGAAAATAAAAAGAAATCAGTAATCTGGTCCTTGCATTCATTAGATACCTTTACAGGTCACCTGTGATCAGTTTGGGTACCATCTCTTCGATACCCTATAGCTGCTGTTGCGTGCGTTGGGGGTTATGAAACCGCGCTCTGGAAGAATGGTTCAGCTAGGGGTTTTATGTGCTTTTTTTATAGTTGTTCACAATGTCCCGAGATGAATTGTATGGTGAATCATTATACGTTCGCTGGTTAAAAAGGTGTCTAATTGATTCACCACGCTGCGACATCACAGACTGTGTGCTGCGGGAGTGAAGCTTCCAGTTAACGACCTGTTGTGTGTTCACCGAGACGACAGGGCTTGCTCACCTGTTGGCAGTGCTGTCTAATTGGTCTACCCGGTGTTGTAACTCAATCGTCTGTCAAAAACAGATATGACTGCAGGGAGCAGAGCCACATACAGACCCTGACCATACATACAGGGGTGGGCAAAAGGAGCTTTACAGTTGTTTGTATGGAAAGAAATACAATAATTAGTAAATAATGACAATACGAGAACAAACTGTTTTGCATACTCATCACACAAAGCTACTTTTGCCGACCCCTGTATGTACACATTTACTTACACTAACATACGTTCAATGAGTTTTTTGTCTTACTTGCTATTAATGCTTGTACGAGTGAGTCAGAAGTGGAAAGGAAAATGTGTGTTAGTTTTAAGGTAAATGAAATAGATTCTGATTTAGTTGAAGTGAACCATCTCATTTAAAATTAGCCCAGAGGGCTTGTGAAGAAAGCAAGCAACCCGAACATAGTAATGCGCATTGCCCAGTTGTTTCTGTGGATGCTGCAGGCTCAGGGCTGGAGTGCTGTGACAGCCGTTATCGAATGCGGCAAACAGCTGTTTTTAAACAGAAGAAATTCAAGTCGACAGCTTGGCAGTGACATTCAGTGAGATTGTTTTTGTCATCTTCAGTATAGAGAGTGGATTCAGGTTGGTTTTAGGAAATTTGTATCGTGTAGTTTATAGAGCAAACATTTTGAATGAAAGATAGTTTTGTCCATTGGGGGGCAGATGTTATTACGAGAGTATGGAATTAGCTTTTAATGTATATTTTAATGAATTACTGAGACATAATCTCTAGAGCCTAAGTTTAAAATCAAATTTCCCCTTTTTCTTTCCTGCTGTGGGGAAGTAGTCTAGTAAAATGCCTGTAAGAGTGACTGTAAAAGGTGTTTTCCAAAGCTACGTTTTATTCTCTCAGTTTAAAAGAGGCAGCTTTTTAGACGTAAAGGTGTGTTTGGAGAAGGACATGAGCTTGAGGCTGTGTCGGCTTCCTGGAAGCAAGGACTAAAGTAGCGCGGAGGAGTGGAAAGAAAATACCTGATTACCTTTTCCAGAAATCTTTTCCCAGGGATAAGGGGATTGGTGACAACTGATTCGACAGCTCTTGGAAAAGTCGGAGAAGCTTGTTCTGCTGTCCTTAAATGAAATGAGTATATTGTTAAACTCATACGTCAAAAAAAACCCATAGGGTAAATCAGAGTGAATTATTTCACTTTCCTACAGCAAATGTGTGAGAAATTTGATTGCTGTTTTTCTAAGTGCAGCTAATTATTAGGGTTTTTCAGATAGAAACCTTAGGTTCAGCAGTAAAGATTTATATTAAATGTAGTCTGAAAAAACCCCAGCAATACATTATTCAATGAAATTTGAGTGAGTTAAGTAAGTAAATTGATTGCTTTAGCTAATATCCAGTTATGTTTCTGGTGCAAGCAGTAAAAGAACCAGTCTGCAGCAGCATTGGAAGTTAAAACGTTGTCAGAGTCCTGTCATCCCGTTCCAAACACTTTGCCACAAGCCTCCTTTCATGGGTCTTCATCGCCCTTCCACGCTTCCAGGGCACCTCCTCCGGGTCCCCGAGGGGCTGGCCACTGAGTGTCAGCTTTGCTTAAGGACTATGCCTTCAGTTAGGAAAACAGAGCAAATCATTTGTAATAGCCAGTGGACTTTTCTATTCTTGATCCATTTCTCCATTTTACTTATCTCTTAGAAGACGTAATGGCCCCAGACACGGCACAGCCCTGAATCTGTGCAAAGTCAGACGTTTTCGGAGATGCTTTCGTGTTAGGTCGTTGCTGTACCCCTTAGAGTCGCATTATATCAGCGAGTCAAAAGAACGTCTTAACGTGAAAGAATTGGTTTGCCTCGATACGCATTTGAATCTAGAGAGGATATTGTTCATCCAACAGGATCTAGCTTATTTCTGGCAACTTGTTCCATCAGCGTGTAGCCTGAACTTGGAGCTCGTGATTGTCTTGTGAGGTGACCCTCTGGAAGCTGTGGCTGGAGGGCCTTGTACGAGGCAGGTGGGCGTTGTCACGCTAGCCCCGCTTCACTCTGGCATCATGGGGTGCCAGCTCCAGTACCTGGAGGGGGCTTTCACGGTCTTGATTGCAGAACAATTTGATAAGGCACCATGGCCCCCAGGTGTTAGATTAATAAAATAATTTGTTATAATAGATGCTATCATTCACAGAGAAGAAAACATTGGCAAAGTGAAGGCATGACTGGTGATGCCAAACCAGGTCTTTTTTAAATATATATGTATATTTAGAAGGAGGCTTAGCTCTGAAGATGGGCAAGGTGAAGGAAGTCAGCAGCAATTCCAGTGGATGTTTCTGTGTTATTGTATTGCCTGGCTTCAGTTTCCTGTCCGCCTGTACTCTCAGGCCTGACCTGTGCAGGAAGACGAGGAGAAATTGTGTGGCCATGATACGCTGTGGCAGGACTGAGGAAAATACGACGTGGCAGTGGTTTGCAAGACATTTAGAAGGTTTCCAACCCAATTATCGCCCATCGCAGCTGGAAGAATTTAGTGGAATATGGCCCAATGAAACGCACCGGTTGAAAACTTCTTAAATAACTTCCGGTGTTAGAGAGTCAGGGTTGTGTGGTGGCCAAGGACGTCCTGTCTGGAGCCTCGCTGCCTGGGCCTGAGCCTCACCGCTTACTAGCTGTCCAGCCTCCACTGGGTTATTCGTCCGCTTCGTGCCAGTTTCCTAGTCTGTGAAACTGTAAAAGTCACACCCAACTGCCAGGGTTAGTGTAAGGATCAGATGAGTTAAACATTTGAAATTCTTGGAACGATGCTTCGCATTTAGAAAGAGCTTAATCCACATAATGTTGTTATTGTTTCAAAATTCATTTTTTGCTTACACTTATGTTTTTATAATTTTAAAAATAATTTGAGAATCGACTGTAGCTGGAGTATTTCTTGTTAGAAATCTGGGTCTTTAATAGTTAAAGGTATCAGGAATTCTAACTTTGAAACAAAGTCAAAGTGAAAACTCCATTATATTTGATTAATATTTATCCATCATAAATACTAAGTAGCAGTGAGTGGAATTGATAGAATATTGAAATTATGGTTTCTGCCCTTCTAGTAAACTCCTTTAGAATCGGGACATGCTATATGCTGCCTGTCTTTATAACCTAAATCGTACCTAATACACTTGAAATGTTTATTTGATGAAAGCCAGATAAAAAGTTCTAATAAATTGCTAGTACACATTAGACACTTGAATAATGCGACCTGAGTACAAGGATATTTGGGGGGGTGTGTCTGAGTGAGAGAAAATACGTGTCACCATTTTCTCCAGTGACAGAGGACTTAAATTACGCTAGGAGAGTTTTAGGTTAGATGTAACCAGAAGCATTCTGACTGTGGAGTTGGAAAACATTCTAGTCTTTTATTAAGGGAAATAACAGTCTCTATAATTGTAAAGCAAAGGTTATCATTGACGTTTAACTCTTTATTTGCCATAGAAGAATATTCAGATCTTTCTTGCGAGATCATCAAGCCTTCTTACCTTCACATTCTCAGATTTGCTAGGTGTACTTGTACATTCTTGTGAAAGGAGCAAAAGGACCTTAGATTGAAAACGTTCACAAGGGAACTAAATAGTAATGGAAAAAATACAGTAAGTTTTTTTTAAGAAACAAAAAGATTTATCTGTTGCCAAGTTTACTTTTCCTTCATGACGTCCTCTCTCTCTGGGGGGAGAGCAATGAGGGGAAGATGAAAGAAATCACGACCAATAACTCTCCCCCTCTTTTGCCTTACTGGTGAACACAGAGGGGGGCTCACAAAAAAATATTTTGACTGAGGAAGCCGACCGGTTTTTGCGTTCATGACCTCGACTACGATAGGAACAGAAGTCCTCCTTCTAGATGTTGTTCTTTTTCTTCTTTTCTGGGAGATCAGTAATCAATTGTCCTATTTTCCTATCTTAAGATTCCTCTTTCTCCATCTCAAGTATGAGTTGTGTATGTAAAGCTAGTATCTGGGATACTAACTCTAACTCATTAAAACAAGCTTTTATGTTGTGTTGCTAGAATCAATTCTATTTAAAGTACTTAGTGAAGTACAGAATTCCTGAGACGGTTTTTGCTGTAGGTTGCAGCTGCTGTGTTCCTGATCGACATTCATCATAAGGGTTGCTGGAAGCGATTTATTTATGTTTGTCTGTACGTCTGTATGTTTTGAGTGGGTAGGACACTCATAGGATTCAAAGTTCAAAATGCCCAAAAGAGCTGGACTGTGGAAAACCTCCTTCCTCCCCTGGCCTTCACCAACCCCGTCTCCCTCCCTGGAGGCCACCGAGTCCATTGTCTTTTGTGTTCTTCTGGAGCCATTTTCTGCACAGGAACTAAAGCGTGCAGCTGGATGTATTTTTGTGTGTTAAAAAGTGGAGATGACTTTCCTTTGGCACGTGTATCACCTTCCGGAAGGCCAAGAGGTGAAAGCCAAGTAAAGCCAAGAGCTCCTTCTGAGAGCACAAACCGGCTAAAAGGTACCTAGTGTGTAAGAGTTTTCAAAAATATAAATAAGGAGAGAAACCAAAGATGGATGAGATAGTCTCAGTAATTGTTTTCCTCTTGAACATTTTCTTCTCAAAACAACAGTTCCGGATTTTACAAAGTTGAGATAGCTTGTTCCTTCCTCCGTGACTTGCTGAAGGCTGACACGGTCCCTCTGCAGAACAAAAATGAACCCCACGGTTCCCCTGCGAAAGCGGAGTGGCGTGCACAGGAATGAAGAAGAGCACGGCCCGTTTTGGAGGTATTTTTATCTGGGTTTGGAGACCAGCATGAAGACCTGGTAGTTATGTGACCTTTAGCCAGTGCCCGAGCCCCCTTCTGAGACGGTAAGCCAGGAGCAGTCCAGCCGAACCTCGTGGTGTACCTCAGGGGATTTCATGTAGGTGACATGATGTCTGTCGCAAAGTAGGGGCTTAATAAACGTTAGCTTCGTTCTTTACCAGTCCAACATTATACTTACGATGTAAAGGTCTGTCTTCAGCGGACTGTGGTGTTGAGTCCCATTGCATTTCTCCGAATTGAAAGCGGCATTTAGAAGCTTTTAGATGGTCGTTCACCTTGCTGGTGTCAGAAAAAAGTTGTTACCTAACAATCAGCTCTTGTGTGGTGCTTTAACAGTTTACAGTAGTTAACTTTTTACTCTCTAATCTCTCTCTGAGGGAGATGAGAGAAATGGACGAAAGGAGATTGTAGATGAAGACATCTGTAGCAATATTTGATAGATACTTAAATTGTTTAAAATGTTTGTTTTCTTTCTTTTGCCACAGTTGGCGTAGTACAAAGTTTCCAAAGGCCATAGTGATGGACATGAAGAGGAAGAGTAGCTGGGATACAAAGATCCTCAGACAATAAGACAAATAGGGAGGCAAATGTGTCACCAGATTTAAGTGGAAGATAAGCAAATTGGAATTTACCACCAACTTTTTGAGTTTTATTTACACTAACTTGCCCTGGGATCTGGACCAGTCACTCACCTTTGTAGTCCTTAGGTTCCTTTTAAATAATAATAATAGTAATAAAAAGGTTTGGGAATAGTACTCGTTATAGGTTCCCTCAGAATTATAGCTGTGAGCATTATGTAAATTCATAAAAATAGTTTTGAAGACCAGCTTTAGAATTTCAATAGTTATTGTATATTCAAAACAGCGACAGAAGCACTTTATTTTCATTTTAAAGATTTACAATTAAAGTGAGTTTATGTCTACCTCAAATGCCTGCTTATATACAAACCTGTTACGAGGTTTATGCACACATTAAATCCCTTCTTATTATGGGGTTTTGTGCACATTAAATGCCTGGTTGTTACAGATTGTTGTTTTTCTTGCTACTGTTAAATGTAACATTTCCCTAGGTGATGAAATGTGTTATTATTGGAAACATTTATTTTAGTGTATGTTCTGAATTTTAAAAGAGAAAGGTATTTAAACAGCAAAAGACGTAGCTGTTATGAAATTTATTTTTTATAAAATAGCTTTCAGCAGAAATCAGAGCAGTACTTTAAAATCACAGTTAAAAATCATTTAATCACTACACTTCTTGGTGGCTAATAGGGTGCTAAGTGACTTTTTTTTTTCTGTGCAATAGGCTATTTTTGATGTGCTCACTAAGTGAACCTAAGAATACTAGTACCTTTTACATGAGCCAGCCTTGATCGCAAAGAGCTGAGAGTTCGGGCGGCATGTGTCTCCTTTCTCACAGATTCGTTTAAGTACCAGTCTTGCTGGAGCTTTAACTGGGGCAGGAAACCCTACAGATGACTTGAGATAAAATGAAAATACTGTACTGAGCTGGGTTCTGGGGATGGTGGTTATTCTGAACACACATCCATAAGCTTGAGTGTGACTCTATGCTCATGCAAGCCTGACGGATCAGCTTTCTCTTTTAGCCTAGAGGACCATTAAGCTCTGGAAGCTGGGTCAGACTGATAGAGTCTGCGAGTAGAGCCCATCCGTGAGCAGCAGAAGTTAACTGACTGTGATTCCTAATGTGTGAAACTAGCGTCGCTCAAAAACCTCTGTGATCAGGACAGAGATCAGGAGGCAGATAACAGATTCTGCTTGAATTCTCGTAATCAAAGCTTCTCATTCTTCCACATGTAGATAACAAGACAGGGTGGGAAGGAGGCTGTGGCTACTTCCATTACGTTGTTAATCTGGAATCACAGCAAATAATTTCCATAAAAATGTAAATAACTTGTTTCAGAAGAAAAGTATAATTGAAAGATTTCCTGTGTATTTCTTTGGCATTAAACTGTAGGCAGTTATGCAGGTTAGGTGATGAGGATCTTGGGGCTGTGAAGTATAAAAAATTTAAAAAAAATAGTGTCTTTTTAGGGATTTGATTCAAACTCTAAAACTTGGTTGTCTGTGCTAAGTCAGATTTCTTTCAGCGTGTGAGCTTTGATACGGATGTAAGTCACTAGCCCGACCAAAGTGACAAGGACCTCGACCATTTCCTTTTCTCCCAAGAGAAGGTGAATTTACGTTGAATAGTGAAATTGAAACGAACAGCACTGGAATGGACAGAGTCAAAAACACTTTTCGGGAGCACAGATGCTGAGGCTCCGGTTTTACGAGCAGAGGGTCTTCTGCTCACCCCACTCCTCATTCCTGTCGTTGTGCCCGCCCTCTTTGCGCCTGCGTCTCAATATGCTACACCTGTGGGGGGCAGTCCTGTTCGGACCAATGATTGTTTTCATATGTATTGTAATATTTAAAGTTCTCTACTTTTTACCTGAGGATATTATTGGTTTTGCAAGCATTTTTAAATCATTTACTTCAAATTCTATTATGTTCACATTTTTGTGATGTGAGAACCCTGTTCGTTCATTGAAAACACATGACCGTGTTTGTGTCGAGTGGACTCGTACCAAATATTGTGCTGTTTTTTAACTCTAGGTTTCCAACTATCTCAAATTTTGAATGTAAAGGAAATATATATATATGTTAAATAAAATTTAAGTGCTTTTGTGTACCTTGTAATCCAGTCTCGTCTCTATGAAAAACCTAATGAAATTCTGCATATATTATATTTTCCTGCATGATTAATATATATGCCAGTTCTTTCCTAAACACTTTACTCATTTATATTTAAAAAACTCTAACTCAGAGAAGACAAACACCATATGATTTCACTTATGTGTGGGATCTAAAGAACAATATAAATGAACAAACAAAACAGAAACAGACCCATGGGCACAGGGAACAGACTGTGGCTGCCAGAGGAGAGGGGGGTTGAGGGCCTGGGTGGAAAAGGCGAAGGGATTGAGAAGCACAAGTTGGTAGTTACGAAATAGTCAGGGGGACGTAAAGTACAGCAGTGGGAATATAGTCGATACTGTTGTAATAATGGTGTGTGGTGCCAGGTGGGTACTGGCCATATCAGGGGTACTAACACCTTGTAAGTATATGATTGTCTGACTACTGTGTTGTACACCTGAAACTAATACAAACTAATGTTGAATGTAAACTAATAAAATTTTAAAAGAACACCTGAAGAGGAGGTATAATGATTATTCCCAGGTGAGGAAACTGAGGCAAAGACATTAAATAACTTGCCTTAAGCTGTATAGCTAGTAAGTGAGCAGCGGGATGGGGTTAAAACCTGGGCACGTCGGCTCCAGAGTCAGTGTTCTTAATCACTGTTAGTCTGTGGCAACCTGAAGAAAGTTGTTTAGCAGAAAACGAGTTGCCATATTAAAATGCAAGTTCCAGGAGGTTGCTGATCACCACTGGACCTGCCTTGCCACAATTGCTAACGGGGGTCGTGCGGGTTAAAACAAAAGGATGCTACTAGACAGCAACACAGAAGCAGATAAAGAGATAAAGCTCCCAGATAAAGGTAAATACATAGACAAATACAGAATCCTGTAATCTACTACAATAGGGTCTGTAAGTTATTTTTCATTTATGTATAGAATTAGAAAGATAAAAGCATAAAATAACTATAAAGCTTTGTTAGTGGATACAAAATATGAAAGTATGTAATTCATGACATTCCTAATGCAAAGAGGGGGGATGTAAAGGAGGAGCAGGGTGTCGTATGTGATTGAAGTTATCAGTTCAAATAGATTGTTGTCGTTATGCTGTTTCATGTATTTGGGTGCTCTGCGGTTAGGTGCATATATTTGTATCTTTATGGTAAATTGACCCTTTTATCATTATATGATGTCCTTTGCCTCTTATTTCATTTTTTGACTTAAAGTCTATAAAACTCCTAGAGGAATACATAGAGGAAAAACTTCATTACATTGCATTTCGCAATGGTGTCTTGGCCTCGACACCACAAGCAGAGGCAACAAAAGTAAAAATAGACAAACAGAACTGTATCAAACTAAACTTCTGTGCAGCCAAGGAAACAATCAACAGAAGGAAAGAGCAACCTATCGAATGGGAGGAGAAGACATGTTCAAGTTGTATATCTGATAAGGGATTAGTCTACAGAATATACAAAGGACTCCTATAGCCCAACAACAAAAGATACAAACAATCCAGTTTAAAAATGGGCAAAAGATTTGAATTGACATTTATCTAATGAAGACATACAAATGGCCAATGAGCATATGAAATGATGCTCGACTTCACTGTGAATTAGAGACATGTGAATTAAAACCACAGTGAGATATCACCTCATACCTACCAGGAGAGCCACAGTGGAAAACAGTATGGAGTGTCTTCAAAAAAATTAAAAATAGTATTACCCTGTGGCCCAGTCGTCCCACTTCTGGGACCGGAAGCAGAGTTTTGAAGAGGTTATTTACATACTCATGTTCATGGCAGATCACTCACAGTATCCAAAATATGGGAGCACCTTAAATGCTCATCAGTAGATGAACAGATAAAATGTGGTACATGAAACACTGGAACATTATCCACCCTTAAAAAAATGAAGTGAATTCTGTCATTTGCTACATATAGTGGATGAATCTTGAGGACATCATGCTAAGTGAAAGAAGCCAGTCACAAAAAGACAAACACTGCATGATTCCACTTGCACGAGGTATCTAAAGCAGTCCAACTCTCAGAGACAGAAAGAAAAATCATGGTTTCCAGGTGTCGGGGGAAGGAAACTGGGAGTCATTCAATGACTAGAGTTTCAGTTTTGTAAGATGAGAAAGTTGTAGAGATCTGTTACACAGTAATATGGATGAAGTTAACAGTGCTGTACCGTACATTGAAAATGGTTACGATGGTAACTTTTATGTTTTTGGAACATAGTGGCTTAACACAACAACTTTAAAGTATCTCATTAATTCTGCAGTTCAGGCATTCAGGCAGGGCTGTGGTGCTCCTCTTCTGCTCCTTCTGGTTATTTAGCTGGTGGGCGGAGGGGTCCGAAGGATCCAGGACCCCAGTGTCTTCACTCCCATGTCTTGTGCTTGGTCAGATTGGCTGGAAGATTGAAATCAGCTGGAACTGTTTTCCTTTGTGGCTCTGCGTGTGTGGGGGGGTGGGGGGGTGGGGGGGTGAGGGTTCAGAAAAGGGGCAGTGGCCTCTGCCTGCCTTTCTGTCTGGGAGGAAGCTGTCCCCCAGCTCCTGCCTTGACGCCAGACACTTCAGTTCCTCCCCGTAAGCCACTGGTGCCTCTCAAACTGCGACCCTGGTGCTGGAGCTCAGAGGGAGTGAGTCTGAGTAAGTCCGTGTGTGGGTTCTTGTAGGGGAACTGCTTGGGACTCCAGAAGTTTCCTCCACTGACTCAATCTCCACTGGATTTTGCAGCCAGAAGTTATGGGGACTTAGCTTCCTGGCACTGGAACCCTGGGCTGGGGGGCCTGGTGTGGGGCTGGGACTCCTTGCTCCCGAGGTGTCCCACTGTAATTTTTATCCACCACATGCAGATGAGGGACCAACCCGTTCTGTGTATCCGTCCTTCCTACCAGTCCTGATGGATGTGGTTTCCTTAGTTCTGAAGTTGTGGAACCTCCGTCCAACTCAGTTTCTGGTGGTTCTGAGTGATGGGTGTTCTAGAGTTTAGTTGTAATTTTGATGTGGCCATGCGAGGAGGCGAGCCGTGTTTACCTGCGCCGCCTCCTTCACCAGAAGTCACAACAGTACAATTTTAACCATTGCATGAAATTTGCTTTTGGAGTTTCTTGGAGTGGTTATTATTTCTTGTTGTGAAGATTAAATGAGATAATATGTATGAAGTACATACCATAGTAGTTATTTAATAAATGGTAGCTATTACTAATCTGTTCTTGTGAGGCTCAATCTTGTAAGTTGTCCAAGGTTTGAACTTACATTTTAGCCTTCAAAAGCCTCTTTGCACTAAAATATACCATCTAAAAACATTTATAATACAAACATTCTATATCTTCTCTTACATTTTAACAAATAACTATAGATGATACAATGTAAGCCAGGCCCTCAGGATACAAAAAAAGTTTTTGTTACGTAGGAGCCCCCACTGGTAGAGAGGGCAGAGAGGTATAGGACAGAAGAGATTGCTCTTGAAATTACGTAAGTCAGAAAACAGTGCTTTAGAGCCCGGTTTTTAAACAAACTTCGATTCTCCAGATAAAACAAGTTACATGGTGATGAGATTAAAGGTTGGAGTCAAATAAAATATATTTATTTGTATATATTTAATGCCTCTTTATATAGTCATTAAGTTGTATTTTTCTAACTGCTTTTAAATCTTCCTATGTCTCCTGGGACTGGCATGTGACCAGCACATTCCAGTTACCACCAGGAGGAATGAAGCAGAAGGGGGGAAAGGGGTGCAGCTGGTTTAGCATTTACTCTTCCAACACGATGTGTCTGAAGGGATAGCTCTACCCTGGTGTTTTGTTTTCAGTTCCTCCTGGATTTAGAGGAGAGAGGCAGAAGAAATGTTTCCATTGCTGAAATCGTGGTTGAACTGTCACACGGCACATTTTACCATCAAGTGTTACTAAAGAGGAAATCAGAGACATGGATTGTCATTGGTTAAAGTATATTTTTGTGGGCATTTCATTGGTGTTTCACTTTATGAAAAATTATAGGCCTCCTATTAAGAAACTACATAGTTTATGTAATAGAAACCTCAGTAGACTTTACATTTTATTTGCTAAAATGCGAATAATCTATGTTTTAAAAATTAAACATTAAACCACTAGCAAATTAAATAATTCCATTGTTGGATAAGGATCATAGTAGTGGATTACATACCAGATCTGTTTTTTTTAAAAGGGCACTGCATTTAGCACACTTCAGAAACAATTCCATAAGGCAGTTTAAATTTTAAAATGTGGATGTAGAGAGAAAAATTATCTAGAGAAAACTTATGTATAACAAATTCCATTAATATGGATGAACACCTTCTAGGCAATGAAACATTTCCATCTCATTATTTTATCCAACGCGAAATTCATAGATTCATAGATTTTGGAGGTTACAAAATATAAAAATAATCTCATTGTGAAATTTATAGTTTAGTGTGGAATAGGTAAACTATGTGGCAGAAATCCAAATGACAAAAGCTAAAACAGTGTATGAGGAGACAGTCCAACTACGCAGAGGGGCGGTAAATTGCTAGGGTCATAGTTTGATCATACGCTGATTTCTGGTTACTGGAGTGCCCAGAATTTATGCCATTCTTTTGCAACTGCCTTTCAACCAGCAAACTGGAACCAGTTGTTCTATTTAGAGATTATCTGGGAGTCATCACCCAAACTGAATACTATCAAGCAGCAATTACATGAATTCTAGCACAGATTATCTGTCCACTTGTAGCACAAAGCAAAAAGAAGAGTGATCTGATTTGGAACTTTATTAGTTCATCACATGATGCAGGGCTTATGAGCTTCATAATCAATATAGTTCTTTGGAATTATGAAATATATTTTTAAATATATTTTATTGATTATGCTATTAAACTGTCCCATTATTTCTCCCCTTTATTCTCCCTCCCGTCCTGTACCTCACTCCATCATTCCTCTACCCTAGTTCATGTCAATGGGTCATACATACAAGCTTTTTGGCTTCTCCATTTTCCATACTATTCTTAATCTCCCCCTGTCTATTAATATTGTACCTACTATTTATGTTTCTTATGCCCTGTGCCTTTTCCCCCATTCTCTGCCCACCCATTCCCCACTGATAACCCTCCCTGTGATCTCTATTTCTGTGAATCTGTTTCTGTTCTAGTTGTTTGCTTGCTTTGTTTTTGTTTTTTTAGATTCAATTAAAGATAGTTGTGAGTTTTTTGTCATTTTACTGTTCATATTTTGATCTTCTTTTTCTTAGATAAGTCCCTTTAACATTTCATATAATAAGGGCTTGGTGATGATGAACTCCTTTAATTTGACCTTATCTGGGAAGCACTTTATCTGCCCTTTCATTCTAAATGATAGCTTTGCTGGCTAGAGTAATCTTGGATGTAGGTCCTTGCCTTTCATGACTTCAAATACTTCTTTCCAGCCCCTTCTTGCCTTCAAGCTTTGTTTTGAGAAATCAACTGACAGTCTTATGGGCACTCCTTTGTAGGTAACTCTCTCCTTTTCTTTTGCTGCTTTTAAGATTCTCTCCTTATCTTTCATCTTGGGTAATGTAATTATGATGTGCCTTGGTGTGTGCTTCCTTGGGTTCAACTTCTTTGGGACTCTCTCAGCTTCCTGGACTTCCTGGGAGTCTATTTCCTTTGCCAGATTAGAGAAGTTCTCCTTCATTATGTTTTCAAATAAATTTTCAATTTCTTGCTCTTCCTCTTCTTCTTGTACCCTTATGATTTGGATGTTGAAATATTTAATCTTGTCCCAGAGGTTCCTAAGCCTCTTCTCATTTTTTTGAATTCTTGTTTCTTCATTATGTTCTGCTAGAATGCTTATTTCTTCCTTCTGTTCCAAACCGTTGATTCGAGTCCCAGTTTCCTTCCCTTCACTGTTGGTTCCCTGTACATTTTCCTTTATTTCACTTTGCATAGCCTTCACTTATTCCTCTATTTTGTGACCATACTCAACCATTTCTGTGAGCATCCTGATTACCAGTGTTTTGAACTCTGCATCTGATAGGTTGGCTATCTCTTCATTGCTTGAATTGTGAAATAATTTTGAACTTAATAGAAATTTATGATATAAAAAGAAGATAGGCACCTAGAGAGATAAAAAATGAAGAAACTAATTATGTGCTAGAACAATTAAAAGTGTATATGTGTGTATGTGTGTGTGTATGGGTGGGTATATATATATACATACACACACACATATATACACATCAAATCAACTAGGTGGTTGTGAATATAAGGCTGTGGCTGCTTTTGATTCAAGTTCAGCAAACAACTATGCTGTCTTTCCTAATTTTCTTCCTTTGCTAGAGCAAATGCTATTTGTCTGTATTCTAAATAGCATTGTATGTTATCTCTATCAGTTGCATTGACACCATTGTAGATGCTTTGAATCACTCTATTGAAATGCTCTATTTCCATGTTTGCTCCCTTATATTACTGTAATATAAGCTCTTCCAGCCAGTAATTGTGCCTTATTCAGTACCTGGTCCAGAGAAGGCTCCATGTAAACTGAAGGCTCAGTAAACTTAACATATACCGGGTTTTTTTCGGACTGTAAGACACACTTTCTGCCTTCCCCACCCCAAATTTGGGAGGAAAATGGGGATGTGTCTGAATGTAGCTTGCCTGGCTTGCTGGAGGGGGTGGGCGGTGGTAGAGTAGGTTTTTTTTTTTCTTCCTATTTTCCTCCTCTAAAACTTAGGTATGTCTTATGGTCCAGTGTGTCTTATAGTCTGAAAAATACGGCCCTTACAAATGACATCAGGGACAATGTGAGATACTGGCCAAGCACAGAACAGTAAGACCTGAGTCATAGTGGTAGACGTTAATCAGGAATATTAAAGTAGTTTCATCTTAATCATGGTTTTGCTTTCTGTGGCTTCAGTAACCTGAAGTCAACTATGGTCCAAAAATATGAACTGGAAAATTGTTGTCTTAAACAAAGGAATACAAAACTGGGTCTTATTTGAAAAGTAGGACTTTGTAAACATAGCTAAGAATAAGTAAAAGTTTTGAAAAGAATCAAGTAGTATGTCCAGAGCAGAGCTGCAACTTTCCTTTGGCTGAGGGATGGTTCCCCAAAGGGAAGAGATGGCCTGTTCCTTCTCTCGTTGGATGGCCTATTTTAAAGGCAAATTTCATTCAAAAAGACTCATGCATGATCTCATTTTCATTTTGATTTACCATAGTCATTTGGTAGGCATATCAACAGTGACCTTCAAAACAACATGCATGATTGTTTAGGAATTTCTAAATAGTCCGTGACTGCACTCCTTGAGAACCATCTGTTCACCCGCCTGTGTCCCTCAGAACGGAAGCTTTGGGATATCCATCACTACCTTTTCTTCTGTTTCTTACTTATGTAATGAATGGTAACTGAAATGTCATTGCATTTGATTTTTAGAACAGGATTAACCTGTTAAAAGAGAGAAGGAGATGAAAAGTCTTCTTCATATATTTAACACATCTAAAACGCCTTTTGCCCTCAGGGTAGCTCTGTGGCTCTCTGGTGTTTGAGGCGATATTGCAATTTAATGCTGCACCTACAAGGAAAATTACAGTTTTTAAACTGTTTATTCTAAGTGCTTTCAAAATGAAGACACTACAAAATGGTAAAGTAGGTTGTTGAAAAAATGAGGTAGGAGATTATTAATTTCTTAAAGAGCAAGAATATTGCAAATTCAAATGATCCCGTTCATTATCAATATGAGGTACCTTTGCAGGTTTGCACATTGTAACACGTTCTGAAAATGGAATAGATGTGACTTTGTTCATCAGCTATTCACACTTTCCAGCTGCTGACTCCTTGTTTTGCTCTGAAATGTGTTTATTTTATTGTGATAATATATATCAAGGATATAAGTACAATTTTAAATCTTGTTGCATTCAGGTTTTTATGTACTTTATGTATTTTTAAGAACTTTGAGTGGCCCAATTTTTAAAAATAAATTGTCTTATAAAAAATTCATAAGCATCCTTTGTTCCATGTGGCAGTTGCTCAATAATATTTTTAAATTGAATTACATTATATCCACAGTTGCTTAATGGAAACATTACTTAAGTTTTAATCCACAGGCTTGGTGGCTCTGGGCAAATCATATCATTTTCCTATTGTTTAGTTTCCTCATCTGTTCAGTGGAGATAATGTCTCACGGGGCTGGTCTAAGGATCAGTGCTGATGAATAAAAAGCCACCAGCACGTGACAAATGATGGGTACAAACTCTATCATAGCTGTTACTATTTTCCAAGGGGCTTATTACTGAAGTAATAGAAGAAAGTTTTACACAATTATATAAAAGATAGTTCAGGGTCATAGACTCTGAGAAATTATTATGCAGGGGTGTGCAAAAGTAGGCAATAATACATAATATAATAAATAAGTAAATAAATAAAACAAGAACAAACTGTTTCCTGTACTCATAACTATAAACCTACTTTTGCCTACCCCTGTAGTGAATGTATAGAGAGTTTAGGAAAATAAAAAAAAATGTAAAGAAAATTTGAGAAACACTGTAAACATGTTGTATCATATTATTTACCAAAATTCTCTCTCTATATATATCTAGTCACTGTCTTTTAAAAAACACGAAAGTCCAGTTTGATATAGTTCATTCTTGAGTTAATAGGAACTTGGAGATTTAATCTAATTAAAGCAATATACACTTCATAGTAGAGCAAACCCGTGACACCATCAAATTTTGGAGAAGCCCAGGATGAGAGTACACAAGTATCAACCCTGAGAACTGCCTGATATTTACAGAGCTGGTGTATTACTTTCAGTACAGTAATAATGTTTACATGTCAATATAGTTCAAATAGATTTGCTTAACCCTATGACAAATAGAAAATATTTTACTTTTTAAATTATATTTTATTGATTATGCTATTACAGTTGTCCCAATTTTCCCCCTTTGCCTCCTCAACCCAGCACCCCCCACTCCCTCAGGCCATCCCCACAGTGTTGTTCATGTCCACGGGTCATGCATATAAGTTCTTTGGCTTCTCCATTTCCTATACTGTACTATGGCCATTCTGTATCTAGCTAGTTGTACTTCTTAATCCCCCTCACCTGTTCACCCATTCCCTCACACTTTCCTCCCATCAGACAACCATCAAGATGCTCTCTGTATCCATTATTCTGTCTCTGTTCTTCTTGTTTGCTTAGTTTTGTTTTTAGATTCAATTGTTGACAGATATGTATTTATTGCCATTTTATTGTTCATAGTTTTCATCTACTTTTTCTTAAATTAAGTCCCTTTAACATTTCCTATAATAATGGTTTGGTGATGATAAACTCCTTTAGTATTTTCTTGTCTGGGAAGCACTTTATCTGCCTTTTGATTCTAAAGATAGCTTTGCTGGGTAGAGCAGTCTTCTCTGTAGGTCTCTGCTTTTCATGATTTTGAATATTTCTTGCCAGTCCCATCTAGCCTGCAAAGTGTCTTTTGAGAAATAAGCTGACAGTCTTATGGGGATTCCCCCATAGGTAACTAACTGCTTTTCTCTTGCTGCATTTAAGATTCTGTCTTTATCTTTAACCTTTGGCATTTTAATTAGGCTGTGTCTTGGAGTGGGCCTCTTTGCATCCATCTTGTTTGGGACTCTCAATGCTTCCTGGACTTGCATGTCTATTTCCTTCACCAAATTAGGGAAGTTTTCTTTTCTTTTCTTTTTAATTTTTATTGTTGTTCAATTACAATTGTCTGCATTTTCTCCCCATCCCTCCACCCACCGCAGCTGAACCCACCTCCCTCCCCCACCTCCATCCTCCTCCTTGATTTTGTCCACGTGTCCTTTATAGTAGTTCCTGTAAATCCCTCTCCCCACTGTCCCCTCTCCACTCCCCTCTGGCTATTGTTAGATTGTTCTTAACTTCAATGTCTCTGGTTATATTTTGTTTGCTTTTTTCTTTTGTTGATTATGTTCCAGTTAAAGGTGAGATCATATGATATTTGTCCCTCACCGCCTGGCTTATTTCACAGGAAGTTTTTTCTCTGTTTTTTCAAACAGGTTTCCAATTTCTTGCTCTTTCTGTTCTCCTTCTGGCACCCCTGTGAAACGAGTGTTGAACCTCTTGAAGTTGTCCCAGATGCTGCTTATACTATCTCATTTTTTTTGTATTCTTTTTTCTTCTTGTTGTTCTGATTGGTTGTTTTTTACTTCCTTATGTTCCAAATCATTGATCTGATTCTCGGCTTCATCTGTTCTACTGTTGTTTCCCTGTCAATTGTTCTTTATTTCAATTAGTGTATCCTTCATTTCTGGATCTATTTTATGCTGTTCAGGTCCTTGCTAAGTTCCTTGAGCATCCTTATAACCAGTGTTTTGAACTCTGCATCTGATAGATTGCTCATCTCCATTTTGTTTTGTTCTCTTCCTGGAGTTTTGATCTGTTCTTTCACTTGGGTCATGTTGCTGTGTCTCCTCATTTTGACAGCCTCCCTGTGTTTATTTCTATGTATTAAGTAGAGATGCTTTGACTCCATGTTTTGGTAGTGTGGCCTATTGTAGTAGGTGTCCTGTAGGGTCCAATGGCACAGCCTCCCCTGTCACCCAAGCTGGGTACTCGAGGTGCACCCTTTGTGTGGGCTGAGTACATCCTCCTCTTGGAGATGCGCCTAATTGCTGTTGGCTGGTCAATGGGAGGGATTTACCCAAGCCAGCCAGCTCCAAGGATTGGCTGTGACCACTAAACACCAACCTCCGCCCTCCATGGAGAATCAGCTGTGCAGGAGCAGGGTGGTGCTCTGATGTGAATCTCCGTTTCATTTAGTTCTTTTTCTGGAGTTTTGGTCTGTTTTTTCATTTGGGCCATATTTCTTTGTCTCCTCAATTAGTCAGCCTCCCTGTGTTTGTTTCTGTGTATAAGGTAGAGCTGCTTTGACTCCCTGTCTTAGTAGCATTGCCTATTGTATAAAAGCACCTGTAAATTGTGTGGAGTGGAGCCTTAGGTAATCACCAGGGCGGGGCAACCTGCTTTGTGTCTCTGTGTGGGGGAGGACTCATAGAGAGGACAGTGACACTGCCTGGCTTCTGGAGTTTTGCCTGGCACTTGACCCATTTCCAGTCACTTCATCCATTCCCATATGCAACTGGTGCCCTTCCAGCTGTTTCCCTGGTGTTTAATCCCAGATCGGGTGGGTTTGCAGATGTTCTAAGACTTTCTGGGCCCTTTAAGTGGAGTCTCCTGAAAATCCAGTGGTTTCTTCCGCTGCTCCAACCCCCACTGTTTTTTACAGCCAGAAATATCAGGATTTATCCTCCTGGCACTGGATCCCTGGGCTATGCGGTCCGGCCTGGGGCTGGGATTTCTGGCTCCCAAGGTATTCCTCCCAATTTTTATTCACCACAAGTGAATTGGGACTGCCTGTTGTGCCACCGCCTCTGCATGCCACACCTCTCTCCACTGGTCTCTGCATCTTTTCCCCTCCTACCCGTCTGGATGAATGTGGCTTCTTTAAATCCTTGGTTGTCAGACTTCCATACAGTTTGATTTTCTGACAGTTCTGGGTGTTATTTGTTTTGAGGTTTAGTTGTAATTCTTTCCTTAGTTGTGTGAGGAGGTGAAGCATGTCTACCTATGCCTCCATCTTGACCGGAAGTCTCCAGAAGACCTATTTTAAAACTGTAGTTTTCCATTCTAGTTTGGACATTAAAAAAAAAACAAACTAATGTTGAAAGCTCAAACTGTAATGATTTAATAAATAATTTTAAAAATCTTGTTAGGTTGCTGGAAAAAATTATAAAACTTGGAAGTGTAGATTTAATGTTCAGTTATCTAGAATTCTTAGGTACTAATAATTTTTGATTGGGCACTTATAGCTTCTATTTGTCCATCTTGCCCAGCTGCCAGTTATTAACTATGAAGTATTTTGTCTGTAGCACAGAGTAGTCATTTGAAGAAGATGGTAGCAGATGAGACATGTGAAGACATAAAGAAAAAAGTAAGTTGCTACGTCTAAACTGAGGACTATCCATGTATTCATGATGGTAGAGGTATAGGCTGGTTGTTGGCACAGGTGAAAGATGGGAGTGTCAGAACTCATAGGATTAACAAGCTGCTTCACACAAAGGGAGGGATAATACTTCTATATGTGGTCCACAGTGGCCAGCGCAGCTCTACATAAAGCTGCAGTGACAATTTACTTCAGTGTCCTTAAAAAATATCTGTAAATGGCCCAGCAGATATGGCTCAGTTGGTTGGGTATCCTCCTGCAAACTGAAAGGTCGCCAGTTTGAGTTCCTGTTGGGGCACAGCGTGGGCTGTGGGTTTGTCCCAGGGCCGTATGGAAGGCAACCGTGTAGGGAAGGGAACCTATTCATGTATCTCTCTCACATTGATGTTTCGCTCCCTCTCTTTCTCCCTTCCTTCCCCTCTCTTTAAAAATAAAATTGTAAAAATTAAAAAACATCTGTAAGCATCATAAATTTAATGTGTAAAAATAAGAGCGGTGTATAAAGTATATTCTAGGAATCTCTGATTTTGTGACCAAAGAGCTGAATGATACTCAAATACAAATCTAAGCTTTTTTATAGTAACATAATAAACATTTGAGTAGTTGGCTAATTTTTTTAATATTCATTATCTAATAGTCCAGGAATACTCAACACTTCAAAAATAATTTTATTTACTTTTCATAGCCCTGGGTTGGGTATTGTTTGTCTCATTGTTTTGTCCTAGGTCTACATTTTTTTTTTTCTTGTCATTTGCTGTAATTACAGCTAGAGACTTAGAGTTTAGCATTTGCAATATCTTGCTGTTGAATTCAAATTGTCAGTTGATGGCATGTCTATAGCAGTATAGTGGACAATATGCTTATTTATTTTCATAGCTTGAGTGCCACTTGACTCTGACTGAATGGTTTTCTGTTACAAGATTTTCATTGGTTTTTAAGCCTACTATACCTTGGCTTCTGAATATGCTGAAATCCTTTACTTTGGCCCTTGGCTATAACACCTTTTTTTTCCCCCATTTAAAATGCTCTCAAATCTTTAACAATAATAAAGCTGTTGGCTATTCTAATTAATTAGTCTGGAGAAAATAAAAACAAAGGAAAATCCTTTGTTTTGTCATTCGATGGTTCCAGTAAAAACATAGAAACATTAATTGATTTTCTTTTCCAAGAAAATCATACTGGCATCTTTGGTACCTGTTACTACCCATAAAGGTTTGAGGTTTTGAATCCTCAACAGTAAACATCTTTAAAAATGTATAACCTTGCTTGAAATAACTTAAGTATGCCACACACACAAAAAAAACATTGACTTTATGGTTACTTCATTGTAGAGTAAAATAAACTCTAGGAAGATGGAACTGATTGTGGTAATTGGCATTCTACACTCTGTAAACACTTTCCTTAATTTTTTCCCTTTACAGTGAGTTTCAGCAGAAGGCCTTTTTCTTCTGTGGCTTTGTTGGTATAGCAGGACACCAAGTGACATCAGATTAGCAACTGGGGAATGACTTTGTGAAACTGTTTATGGGAATGAATTTGCATAGTTCAAGGCTGTGTTTTTCTATCTCCAATCATCTAGCAACTTTAGATTCAGGCAGAACTTGGAGTTTATTTTACAAAACACAAAAAAGCTTTTAAACCAATGTCTCTGAGGTAAATCTGTAGCAAAAGTGAGGCCACCTGCTGTTAAGAAAAGTACTTACACATTCAGCGCATTTCTGTCCCCGGTAGAGGGTACTGCTGAGTAAAACGCTGCCATTATTGTTCGTATCCTATAGGTGGCAGCAATTCCTGCAGTTTCAAAGCATAACAATGGCTTGATTTGTGGGTCTAAGAATAAAGCTGTCATGAACTCATGGGATCTTTATATTGAAAGGACTCTTCTTTGAAATGTGATACATGAGTTTTAGTTTCCCTTTTGAGATTTAAGTAGCTTATCTTTCTTTTAAGTTCCATTTTTTAAAAATTTTATATCATGTCCTCAAATAATGTGTTCATAGCCCTAATTTTACAGTGTTACTTTATGAAGTATAAATTTTTAGGTAATCGGAGAGAAAGCTGGGATGGAAACTTTTTTCTCCCCCCACCCCCACCCATTACAGGAATAAGCCGTCGTTAATGTTTACTGCGGCGGCAATCTCGGGAAAAAATCCTAGTTGTCCTGTCAGTGTAATTTTCCTCATGTGCACGGTCTGGGTGGTTAAAGGGTTTAACATTGCCATTCAGCCTCTGGGAGGCTTTGAATCAAATTGTAGCACCTATAAAAGAGTGACTTTTGTAACCGTATTTAATAAGTACTGTGGTTTCCCTTTAGTCGCCCGGATGTGGGGTAGTGGGCAGTCTTAGAGCCTTTTTGCCTCTGAGGAGCAGCAGAGTCATTGTAAGTGTGACTGGTCACTTACACACACACACACACACACTCACACACACGTCCCTACAACCACTCAAAGGAAACCCTCATTATGTATAAAGACTGTCATTCAGTTGATTTTAATGGTCAAAGTGTTTAATTTAAAAAATGTCCCTGCCAGTTATTTTGTTTAATTCAGACAGTTGCAAAATCCTAAATGAAACTAGTTTTATTTTTTAGGGGAGGGGGTGTTCAAGGTAAAATAGTTAAACCTACTTTGAAATGTTTATTCAGAAGTTTAGCAACCTTGGGCTTATTGTTCAAATTAATTATCCAAAAAGTTAAAAATGATAATTTATTCAAATATCACTCTCTGGAATTCCTATATTTTTAATTTCATATAACGTATTTTGAGGGGAAGAGGTTAAGTTGTTAGTCTTTGAAGCTGATCTATTTTTATTAATTAGATACTTTTTAACACTAGTGAATCTTAGGTTTTGGACTTGATCTATGTCTGTTAAGTAAATGCATTATTGAACTCTCAAAACATACATGCTTATATGCATCATACATATCATATACAGATGTGCTACGTATACATTTCTTGTAGATAAAGGGAGTACAGCTTTATGAGGTGCGGGACATTTGGATCACATGAGGGAAAAAACATCCACATATCAAAGTATTTATTTACCTATATGTTCAAAATGGTGTTTTTCATAAAGAATGATTAGTGTTACATATACTTTCATACCCCTTTTGATGGATATGAAAGGAAGCAAAATTATAAAAGTAAAAACGTTTGATAGCAACCTTCCATGCTCTGAATTCTTATACTGTGTGTATATTGTCTACTATCCAACAAACCTATGTTGTTTTTAGAGCAGCCACCAGGAGTAAAAATACAAATTAATTTATTTTTGAATACCTCATATTCTAAGCTCATATGAACTTGGTTTTTATGGCGCAGTGATGATTTAATTACTTGTAAATGTGTGTCTTCCGTCCTTGCTGTTGTGTTTAGCGTATTCCCAACAGCTGGCTGCGTAGCCGAAGTCCAACGCTTGAGGCAAGCCGCTTTCAGTTGTCTGGGAGTGCTGTGGTCACTCTAAAATTGTTCCAACTAGGTGCACATCAAGATATTGCACAATAAATTCCATATATTGTTTGTGCAATTATCTTTCAGGAAGTTATGTTAAAATTAATTCCAACTTGTTAGTTTCCCATGTAAACAGTGAATATGTAAGAGTGATCACTTGGCTTTGGTTTGTACATTTTATGAAATATATTAATAAAATGATTTATCCTCCAATGAATTTATATTGCTAACTTACAAGGTATTCCCTAATAGTAAAGTTGATTTTACTTTTTATAAGTAAAAATTATTTTGATGCTGAAATTCTTCTAGAATGAAAAAACAAAAAGCTTTTGATGGGTTAGATACTACAAATGCTTGGAGTTGTTTTTCAGTAATTGAAATGTACATAGGTTTAAAAAATAAAAAATATTTTAGGGATGTAAGGGTAGAAAAAAAATGAGATATTTGGTTCCGCTCGAATTGTGTAGACTCATTGAAAGCAAAGTTTTTGCATTTCTTTGTAATTTATTAGAGTCCCTAATTTTACCAATATATTTAAAAATGATTTTGCATTTTATTTCTCCATATTCAATAATCATAAGCTTTAATATTAGTAAATATTATCTAAAAGATGTTCACAGTAACTGTTTATGTGTTTGGTAGGACAGAATAACATCAACTTGCATTTTTTGTGGTCAATGTTAAGGCTTGGAGACCAGTGTAATAGACTGATAGGGAAAGACTTGGAAGAGAGGAAACAGCAGGTAAAAATACACCCTTCATTCTATGAAATGGTTGGGGAATGGAATTTTTTATTAATTGTTGTTTTCCATTTCACTGATTATCCACACGTATGTCCTGTGCTTGTGACCATTTTTGTAAGCATTAGAATATAGCAAGATAAACTTAACTTTATACATATACTAAAAGTAATTGCTTCAAAAAAATTTTTTTCCCGGAAGCCCATTGGCACCTTAGTCTGAATGGTTACCGTCATGAACGTCTATTGCTAGCTTAGAATCCTGTTTAAGGTGGAAAAGGATTTGATAATGATTGAGCTTTCTGGTTATTTGGGTTCCAGATTAATGAGAGTATGTTAATATTAATTCTATAAACTTAAATAAAGTTACTTATGAATGTTTAGCTAAAACATTATATAAGCATAGTACTTTTCTAAGTCATGTAAAGTAGGATAAGAGGACTTCCAGCAAGTGGCTTTCTACGTTCTGGACCCTAGAAGTGGTCTTGTTCATCTGAGGAGAGCCGTGTTCTCTTACGGGCCTGAAGCTGTGTAGAATCTAATGCATTCTACATTAGTATTATTGTTATTATTAATTATTATTATTAATGAGTATGTTTCTTTTCGTGTAGGGGAGAGTGATGGTGGGAAAGGCCATTTAGTGTCATAAACACGCCAGGCGCACCAGTGATGGGGGATGAGTCTCTCCCTTCATGGGTGGCACTTGCCTTCCTGACCCACAGAAGAGACCCTTTCATCCCAGGGAAGCATATACCATTAGGCTCTGCTGAAAGTTAACGTTGTAAAGGCACCCTCTGTATCACAAAGCAGTATGATGCTGCCCTTTCGTGCTCTCAAATCAAATTAAGCGGACGTAGCATGCGTGCTGCGGGCAAGACGTGCTTAGCGCTGTGTGAAAACACAATGAAGACCCTCCCAACTGACGTTTTCCCCGTCAGGCCTCACTGGCCAGCCCCTTGTACTCTTTCCCCTAAATGGATGTGCTGCCCTCAGTGAATTCGCGGAGAAGAAAGCCCATCGTGAAACTTATCCTCCCTACCTAACGTTCAAAGTCAACGTCGCATTCAGTTTACGTTTTTTTCCGTAGTCTCTCGTATGTTTCTTCAGAACAACAACGAAATTGTTGTTGATCAGTTGTTGATCAAAATCAATTATGAGCTCAACCACAATGACGGAGCTCTACCATTTTTAAGGTGTAGGGATCCAACAGCCTTGCTCCTGAAGTCCTTTGCAGTTTAAAGCACTGTACCAGCGTTTTATATCCATTACCCATCAGTGCAGCATGTGAAACATGGGCTGCTGCTCTTTTACGTATAGAACGTCTGTATATGAGTAGTACAGATACTACATGGCACAGCCCACACTGGAATCCTAAATTCTTCTTCTTTTTTATTATCACCAGGAAATTTTTTTCTCACAGCTCTAGAGGCTGGAAGTCCAAGATCAAGGTAGCAGCATGGTCCGCTTCTAGTGAGGCCCTCTTCCTGGTCCATGGCCAGCATCTTCTCGCTGTGTCCTCACATGCTTGGGAGGCCTAAATCTTTGACTTCCAGTTTTAGGCTGTGTACTTCTGAAGTGTGCTTGTGAGATGGGTGTTGAGAATTCAGAGCATAAGAACATATGACAGTCATTATATAGCTGAAATCCTAAGGGAAAATATACTGTTGCAGTTCTCATAGTAATATAAAACAGAAATGACTGTGTGAGAAGTTATTCATTTTCAAGTGAAACTGGGTGTAAATCAAAAGAATAATCCTGGAAAACGCTTTACATCCTAGAATTCTAACAATTTTGTGATTCCACTTGATTTTACAGGGTGATGCAAGTGGAACTTTTTAAATATGCCCCGAGACTTTACATGTGTGTGATGCCAGCAATTACCGTAAAAATATATTTTAGAGAACTCTGAATATTTGTCTCTTTAAAAAATATGTTTCCCTGCAAAATCTCTAGGGCAATGAAGCAAGTTTTTAAATCTAAACATCAAGGGCTTGCTCTTCAAGCCGTGCCATGAGCCTTCAGCCTGAAACACCTGATACTGGTTCCCCACGCCTTCTCTGCAGAACCCAGCGCCCCTTATCACACAAGGCCCTGATGGGGTCATCCGAGGTTATTGGGAGGGAGACAGGTGAAGTATTATTAGCAGAAAATGAGAAATGCTTCTAATATTTATATTGAAATGCAAAGGACAATAATAGAATGATCTTGAAGAAAATGAAGTTACAAGATTTACACTACCAGATGATCAATTTTTATTATAAAGCTACAGCAGCAATTTTCAACCTTTTTCTTCTGATGGCACCCATAAACTAATTTCTAAAATTCTGTGGCACGTCAAAAAATATATTTTTTGCTGATCTGACAAAAAATAGGTATGTATTTTTTCATTCACACCGGGTGGCTATTGTGTTGGCTATTGTCATTTTTTCTATTTGACAATCTAAGGGAAAAGAGGCAGTGCCCCTGACTTAATAGTCAGGTAATGCATGTTTTAAAAATTTTTGCTGCACACCGGTGTGCCTGCTGCGGCACGCCAGGTGAAAGTCGCTGAGCTGCAATAATTAAGGAAGTGTGAAGGTGACTGGGCTTTGGGTAGTGGGCACACAATGCAATTATACAGATAATGTATCATGGAAATGGACACTTGAAGCCCATATGATCTTATTAAACCAATGTCACCCCAATAAATTTAATAAAAATAAAAGTATTAAAAAATTTAAAAAATTGTGGTATTGGTGGAAGGATTGATGAGAGCCTAATGCTACTATTGGCTACTAATGCTACTATTGTATAGAGTCCCAGAACAGACCCGTGCATGTCTGAGAACTTGACTTTATGAGATAGATGCACTGCAGGACAATGGAGATGGATGGTGTTTTTAATAAAATATCCTGAGCCGACAGGATAGCCTTACAGAAAAATTACATTAGGATCACTTACCTGACATATACAAACATCAATTTCAGGTGGATTATAGATCTAAATGTGAAGCATGAAGCAGTAAAGCTTCTAACGTAAACATGTCTTCCTGACCCTGAGGTAGGCAGAGATTTCTTAAACAGGATTGAAAACATAAACCGCACAGGAGAAGATTGATAAATTGGTGTGCATTGTAATTAGGAACTTCTTTTGCTGAGGGAAAAATCAAGCTACATGGTAGAAGACATTTGCAATGCATATAACTAGTCAAGGACTCGTTTCTAAAATGTATTTTAAAAATCAATGGAAAAAGAAAGAGCCTAATTTTAGAAATGCAAAAGACATGATCAGGTACTTCATAAACAGGGTATCCAAATGGCCAATAAACATAAAAAAAAGATACTAAACCTACATAGTGACCAGGGAAATGTAAATTACAACCACAGTAAGAATGAATACACTCTCAACAAAATGGCTAAAATTATAAAGACTGACAAGACCAAGTGCTGAAAAGGATGTGGAGCAACTGAAACTCATATACACTACTGACAGAAGTGGCAAGACCAGTTGGAAAACTGTTTCACAATATCTACTAAAACTGAACATACATGTACTCTGTTACTGGGCAGTTTCACTCTTCAGTATGTAGAAATGTAGTGTATGTGCACCAAAAGATACATACAAGAATGTTTATAGTTTCATTCATATACCTCCACACTGGAAGATAAGACAAGTGCCCATGAACATTAAAGTAATGCATTGTGGTTTGTTCATATAATGGAATACTATAAAAACAAAGAAAATGAATCAGCTACTTCCACACACACAGCCTGGATGAATCGCACAAGCATGATATTGAGCAAAAGATGCCCGACTCAGAATAATGCATACTTTATTCCATTTACATAAAGTTCAAAGGATGGCAAGATTAATCTATGGCATTAGAGATCAGAGTACTGGTTACATGTGGAGAGCAGAGAAAAGGGCACAAGGGAAGCTTCGGGGGTGCCAGTAACATCCCAGTTCTTAACCTGGGTTATGATTACGTAGGTGTCTTCAGTCTTTCACAGTTCCTTCAGTGATGATGTTATTTATTTTTCTGTATGCAAGTTGTACTTCAACAAACAAGTTTAATAAAAGAGAGGGGGAGAGCGAGAGAGAGGTGAGTTTCCTCCCCAAGCTTTTCAAGGAGAGAACAGTGGAAAAACGGGCCAGACGAGGGGAAGGAGTTCTGGAGGCTCTTTTTCTGATTCCGGGGAGGTCGGTGAGTCACAAGACAAGGGAAATCAATGTTTTTCATTTAGCCACAAACTCATAGAGTGTACTGATGTTCATATAAGGCCGCAATATAAGCTTCTGTGGGTTGTGATGTTTTTATTACATGGGATGGTGATTATATGCCTGAATGTTGTCAAAGGCCAGGAGCCTTAGTCATAGAACTTCAAGTTATTGAACTTTGAGTACATGTTTCTCAGCACAGATACCACTTCCTTCTGAGAGCATTTCCTGACCTATTAGTTCTGGCCAGTAGTTCTTCTCTGTTCTCAGACTATTAATCCTGGGTGTGCCTACCCCTGCTCCCATCCAAGACACTATAAGCTTCTTGAGGGAGTAACTTTGTCTTGTTGTCTTTTCAAATTCCAGTGTTCGCTTACCATAGTGCTTGGTGCTGAATAAAATAATTACATGAATGAATGTAAGTCAGATGCTTATCACATGGAAGGTGACTGTATTTAACTATTTTATACATGGATTTGATCATTTTGAAATATCTAATTTTTGTTAGCACAGAATTAGGATGAAAAATTTGGGACTCTTTTTTAGGCACTTGCCTTTTGTTGCAGTTGTAGTTAAGTTTTATAATAAAGTAGAAACTTGAAAAGGCCTGGAACTCCTGGTTCTAGAACATAGCACTTTTCTCAAAGCAATGGTGTGCTCTGGTTACTCTATAAAAGTATGAAATTATTTCTTTGTCCTGATAATAGAGAGCTTTGTAATAGTTTCAAATTGCTCTTCAGTCATTTATAACTAACAACTTTATAGCAAAATTATTATAGATAATATTTTTCAAACGTTTTCAGTTTTTGGTATTTCCTTTATTGAATAAAGTTGAAATATGAACTATAGTTATAATTATAATTAAATAGAGAAGCCAGGCTTGTATTTCCTATTTTTTACCACTGGTGTGCTTTCTGTCAAATTAATTGTTTTTAAAAAGTGAGTTTTGACATTTGAGTCATAAGGACAGATGTCTGTATTATATACAAAAATGCTCACTGTTTAATGGCAACGCCAAGACCACATCACTGGAATGAAGACACATGAAATTCCTCCTCTTGTGATGGTTGCTGTGTGAGGGCAGTCACAGACACTGTGCCCTGGGACGAGATATGTGAGCTGGGTGCAAGTCCTCACATTTCTTTTTGTCTGCGTTCCAACGGACAGGCAGAAGACCACGAGGCCCTCTAATGCAGAGATTCCCACGGTTCTGAACACAGGGGCTCTCCAGTGGTCTTGCTGTTGATACCTTTTCTAACGTCTTTGACGCCGTGTCTTTCTCAGTGAGGTCGTTCTGCTTCAGCAGGTGGGTTTTCATGTTCATGGCCTACAGGCTGATTTCAGACGTTCTTTGGTATTTTCATGGTACACTTGGCTTATGGGTGATTCCTGCCTCATATTCAGGGCAGCTTTGTAAAGGTTTCTGTAGTATGTGAGAGAGCTCTAAAATTGAGGTTTTCCAGCTCTGGCTGGTGTGGCTCAGTGGATTGAGCGCTGGCCTGTGAACCAAAGGCTTGCTGGGTGGATTCCCAGTCAGGGTACGCGCTTGGGTGCAGGCCAGGCCCCCAGTAGGGGCCGTGCGAGAGGCAACTGCACATTGATGTTTCTCTCCCTCTCTTTCTCCCTCCTTTCCCCTCTCTCTAAAAATAAATAAATAAAGTCTTTTTAAAAAGTTGAGGTTTTCTATATATAATTGTATGAGAAATATTTTAGATAAATGTAAGAATGGCATGAAATATATGTCTCATACCAACATTAATGACATAATGGTCTCCAAAAGACAATTTTTTTAACCCCATATGTATCAATTGTCTATTTTGAGGGCTATGAAATGTGTAAATTTGCCAGTATGTAATTCAGTAATATCTGACTGTGTTATTTTAATAACTTATTGGAAAGTGATGTTCAATTATGTTGATATGAAATAAGGTGTCAAGACCTTTTAAGCTCAAGGATATTTATTAGAAATTAGAAAAGCCTTAGTTTTATTAGGTACATTTAAAATATTTACTAATATTTTAAATTTTGGCTTAATTTTCTAAATTTGAGCTGATTTCACTAGACAGTGTTTTATTGTTTTGCTGTACCTTTTAGATTTGGAAGATTTTTACTCTTTCTCTACTCTAATGGTTTTGAGATCTATTTGTCCATGGAATAATTTTGTTGTTTCCCAGTCATTGTTTTTTATTCTATTTTATGTTATTTGTTTTTGTTGAATTTATTGGGGTTCCATTAATTAATAAAATTATATAGCTTTCAAGTATACAATTATATATCATCTGTATGTTGTATGGTGTGTTCACCATTCATAGTCTCCTTCCATCACTATTTATCCCCCATTATCCTCCCCCCGACCCCCTTTCCCTCTGCTCGTCCTCAGACTGTTGCCTGAGTCTATGAGGGTTTTTTTACTTAATCTCTTTGGCTGTTTTACTCATTCCCTTCAACCCCCCTCCCCTCTGCCAGCTGTCAGTCTGTTCTCCGTGTCTATGAGTCTGTTTCTATTGTTTATTTATTTTGTTCATTAGATTTCACATATAAGTAAAACCATACGGTATTTGTCTTCTCTGACTGGCTTATTTCACTTAGCATAATACCTAGGTCCACTCATATACTATTGTGAAAGGTAAGATATTCTTCTTTTTTATAGTTGAGTAGTATTTCCATGGAATAATTTTTATATTACGATGTCATGATAGAACTCCACAGTGAATTTGTAAGATATAATAATGCATTATAATACCTGGATTAAAACTGACCAAAATATAGAAACCTTATAAACTAATTTCTGTGAGAAGTAGCAATTGTGATAATTATGCTTTAAAATTTTTATAACAGAATGGAAGAAATAATGGTAACATATTAGAAAAAATGGGTTGTTATATAAAAAACAAGAAAAATTCAGTTTAAAATGAAGTTTAATAAAGCTTTCACTGACAGTTTTTATTTTGTATCACATTCGTTTAATATAAGGATGTTTTATAGTTGGGTCTGCATACTAGGTGCAATATTCAGTTATACTATTTTGAATTTAACACAGAGAAATATAAAAATCCGTTGTCACGTATATATGTTGTATGAAAAGAAAAATGTACAGATTATTTTGCAATATCTAGATGCTGTTGAATCAGACTGTTCCAAAAGTGTTTAATTATTAATTATCAACAGCTCACTGCTAATTTTTTCTAGCAACTAAAAAGCTCTATTTATCTTCATTTTGAAGTGTTTTGGATTTTGAGTATTGAGAGCCTTACTTTACTAGTTGAGCAATATTTTAGTTTTGTTTCTCTCTATTCCAGCCGAATACTTCAGTGAGATCTAAATTCAGCTTTACTATCTCCTTTGTAAATGCTTAAGATTGAACAAACTGGAGGAGAAAATGGAAGAGAAGAAAATGGTGATGAGTTCACTTGTGATCGTAAATGCAGACTGTGCCAGAGGTCGTGACAGGTCTTTGCTAGTTACCTTTTTTGAGGTTTTCTGCAGCTCTTGCAAAGAGCTGCAGGAAGTAGTGTGTGTGTGTGGTTGGGGGGGGGTCCAGTCTGAGGCTATAAGTGATGTTAGAGAACTTTAAAAAATAATAAAATTGAAAGTTGACCTACTCTGATTATTACCACGTGACAGCAATCTTTAAAAATGCCAGCGATAAAGTATTTCTCCCTATGGGGGTAGACCACCCCGCCCATGACCCTCGGGACACCACTAGTTTCCAGTGTACTAAAAAAAAAAATGGAGGGAGTGCCAAAACAAGGTTGTAAAAATTGTGGAATATTTTAAATGTCTTTATTTAATAATTATTTTAATGTAAAAGTCAACCTAATTGAGCTATTCACAAGGTAATTGCATATCATTAAACATGTTAATTCACGGTGCACCATGATGGATGTCCTTCGGTCCTGCTAGCGTATCTCTTGTGACCGTACATCTGACCTCTTTTTGATGTTCTTTGTGACTGTGAGGCAGGACCCTACCCTTACTTGCTGCTCTGCTTGTACCCATTCCACCCCCTAAACCAGAATGGGAACCTGGAGAATAAACATTATTTGAAACTATCAACAAATTTGTAACAAAATCTTGGAGAGCATGAAATTCAGAAAATGTTTCTTTTTTTAAGAAATAAATTAAATAGCCAGACTTAGTTTAACTAACATTGATTCATCTTTTCCCCCCAGATTTACTGATATATAATTGATTCATCTTAAGTCCAGATTCCAGCTGACCAACTTTTTGAAATACGATGCACTAGTTAGTGGTTTGAGTACTACAGATGTGTGACCATTATCACTGGATTTTAATCACATTCTATTGGTCATTTGATTTTGAAAGACGGAGAGAAAAAGGCAGGGATTAAACATGAACTTCAGAGATGCTACATGAGGAATAATGAAGTCATGTTTTATAAAGCATTACAGACCTTGTTTGTCTGCAGAATGCTGGCATGTGAGAATAAAAACGTGCGAAAAATGTGAGAATTCACCAGTATCTTCTAACAAGTTTGAAATATTTACAGAAACAGATCATACTTGAAAATAAAGCTTAGACTATTGTTGAGTTATTTTTTCTTAAAATCATCAGCTTTCATAAACTCAAATTGTATTTTTTTTATTTTCCTATTTTTTCATAGTCAGTACTTCTGACCAACATGGACAATAGTAATCTGTCAAGTTTCTGAAGTGCTCTAAGTTTCTCAACTCCTTTTATTTCTAAATAAAAATAAAAATGTAAAAAATGTTTTAGAAATTAAATGCTGATCATGATAAGCAGTGTAACCAAGGTGTTTTGCATCTCGAAGTGTATTTGCGTAGCTAACTTGACTGAGGGTTTGCCCTCACTGATGAGCTATTGGGATAATATACCTTGATGTATCCTCCTTGGACCCAAAGTCATTGGGTTGGGCTTGTGGGTTGGCTGTGCTTCTCCACCTGGTCCCGTCTTTAATGCCCATCAGTGATGATGTTAACTATTTATCTGTGCAAAAAATAGGATACAGTTCTTTACAGAGTACATAAAGGGATAGGCTTTCCTTTAAGGCATTTGTACCTACTTTAAGGATTTATTGTAGCAGAACATGCTTCTTTCATTTTATTTATTAGTGCCAAGGTATCTGACCTTTTGGGGACATACAATATCTTATTTTTTGCTATATTAAATAATGGTCAATGGAAAAATTGCTTTTATTCCTAAATAAGTTACAGATAAGGACTTTAGAAGAAAGTCGCCTATACCAGGGACCTTAGACTTAAGAAACAAATTATCTTTGGGCAAATACTGTGCATTTAAAAACAAAGTAACAAGGCTTGTTTTTGTTTTTAAGTTTTAGCTCTGAACTCTTCCAGTCCTGTTTACAAACCCGTTCTTTCTGTCTTTTGTATCTAAACAACTCAAGAGTATGCACTCTGGTTTTTATTTGTTTTGCAAAGCACTAATCAAACAAACAATGGAGGGTAAAAATAATTTATTCGATAATAATGATTTTTGCTTTTTGTTGATGTTCTTCTTGATGAGAGTTTTCCTAAGGCAAATGGATGCGGACACTTCGACCACCTGATTTTTGCTGCTGCCATTGACTTTGCCTTTTTGAAGTGAGACTAAGCCTTTGACAGCTCTTTCTTTGGTGATTCATAGAAGAAAAAGCCTTCAGGAGAAAAATAATTGTGCTTGATTTGAAGGGGTAGCTAAATTTCTTTGTTGTTTGTTTTTTGGAATTGTGTTAAAGAAAATTGTGAAATTGTAATGGCTGAGTGCATATTTTTGAAGGTTTTGACTTTGTGTATTTCCTTCCTCCAACCCCCTCCACCCCGCCCCCCACGCACAAGCAAACCAGTAACTGTTAACCCTAATTTATTTTTACTCTTCAAGTGACATTACTTTTAACTGGCTACATTTGGATAATAAAAGCCAAAGATTTTAAACCACTTAGTAATTTGGTTTCATTTTTAACACAAATAACACCTTTTCATCCATTTTATATAAACTTCAAACAACATATGTTTTAACTTACTGCCAAATAAGAAGAAATGTGTTACATTAAAGTACATGTTGTTTGCTTGCGCATTTGGAAATACCATTCATTTTATAGCAATTTTGAGTTATTTTTCTGTCACTTTGTATTCCTATTCAAAGAGACACACAGAAACCCTCACTCAAAACAACTCCCTTAGGGTTTGCTCCCGGATGGCAGCAGGCACGCACAGGAGGCCCCGTATCCAACACGCTCAGGCCGTGGGCATGTCGACTCTTGGTGACTTGTGTTTATTATTATCCTTTGAATTGTGTCCTCTTGAAATTCTGTGAGTGGTATTTTAATATATTTCTTTTATGTTTGGGTGAGCAAAGGAGCGATGCCACCTCACTTGTTCTTTCCTTCCCTCTGTTGATGTAAAAATTCGAGACTAGGATTTGGTCCAAATTCTAAAAATGCATGTTGCCAAAGGATAATGCGTACAGAATGTGAAACGGTAGCAGCATAAAAGACTAGGAGATAGAAATGGGAACTTCTTCAGCGTTAAGATGCCCTTCAAAGTGTGAGATTGTTTCTCACTTAATGAAGTGAAACAAATATTAGAGAAATTCAGAGCCAAATCGATTTTGTTGTGTTCTTGTTCTTATGTTGGAGGACGAGGGACACTTAGGTTGAGAATTCTGAGGAATAAAGGAATAAGCAGGTATAGAAACTAATACCTGTTTTGCCTCTAATTAGCTGTGTGACCTTGGGCAAGCCATTATATTATCTGAGCCAGGTTCTCTCTAGCTGTACAAGTTCAAGTTCTGGTGTGACCACCAAAATGGGTGAGGAGCCGTACAGGGTGGTGTGGGAAGCTCAAGATGCCAGAGGAATGAGATGCCTAAGAAGGTGCCTCCAGTTTAGTGTTATTGGGTAGCATAAGAAACTTTGGGAAAAGATTATTAAAAATAGTTGATTATATAGATGCTTCATCTTGTTTTTCTTTACATCCCTTGTAAACTGCAACAAATTCAATGTAGCAGTCATCAGCAAAAGGGTAGGGAAAATATTTTTCTCAAAGAAAAACCATCACACCTGTTATGTTGATGCGTGTACCACTATATATATATATATTTTTTTTTTACAGTGGTTTCTGTATTTTCCTACAATTTGGAAAGTTTGATAGAGAGTTATTTGAACTTCGTCTAGTGTTCTTCCGCAGATATTATACGGCAAGCTCTGTCTGGAAAGGGTGCGAGGTGACCAGTTTGCCAGTTTGTTCTCCACACTGCCTACTTGTCTCTCATCTATATTTAAAGCAATTGAAATCATCATAGAATAGGATATAGAGGAATAATAGAAAATAGCTCTTCAGGACCTTCCTTGTTCTAAGACAATAGGCAACGAAAGGTTAAAACGGATTACTTCGTGCAGAAATAGGTAAATATTTTAGAAGTCCTTTTCCTTTAGCACTTTAAATTGTATCAGGAAAATGTGGTTTCTTCTAAAGAATATGGATTAGAGTTACATATAACATACTAATTAGTAAAATAGTAGGACCTCTTAGTACACTATATTATTATGCACAATAATATATTAGTATACTAATAGGACAAGGAGGCTCCTTGACAACAGATTAGGCTTAGATGTAATTTACAATTGGTAAATGAGAAAATTTTGAAACATTCCCAGGAGCTTTGTCTGACCTACCGCATGTCCCACCCCGGCTGAGGCCAGAGCGCCTCTGCGGAGCTCTTGCAGGCAATGAATGGTCTACACGCTGCTGGGTGCGCATCAGGACCAGCACAAATAATACTGCACCAGCAACTCAGCAAAGTCTTCTTCCCTCTTGCACTCACAATAAGGCCTTGGTTGTACTGGGCCATAACCACGTTTATAATTTTTAAAATATCAAAGCATTTGAAGTTTTTCTGTTATGAAAGTCCTTACTACAATTTCACACTATCCTTATGTTGACTGACCTAAAGATTTGACTATTAATTTAACCAGCATTATTACACTTATCCTCTAGAATAAATCAAAACTCTTTACATGAATTGGTTCCTTACTGCCCTGTAGCAATAAAGAGTACTCGGCAGTTATGTTTTTCAGACGCTATTGGACATTATCATCGATACTCGAAGAGAAGAACAGCTGTTGTCTAGTGAGTGAGGGTTAAGGGTAAATACTCCCTGTGGCTCAGAGAAACACAGGCCCCCTGCTTTATTATGTATCTGTAAGTAGAGCTCAGTAGAAAGGATGGTTAGATTTCATGTCTGTTTTGTAGAGTGAGGACAACATTTCTCACTTTGGGCTAGCACAGCTTTCAGAACCCACCTTTGCAGGGGACTCGGACATGGCCATCTGCCCTGCTGGCACCCAGTAAATGTTAGCTGATGATGAGAGATGAGTATTCTTGCTTTTCAGTTCTGCACATGAGACAACCAAGTCTTTTAGGTACAGTTAATTAATATCTGGTCATCTTCTACATTCCTAAAGGAATATGACTTTGAATCATCTCTCCATCATCTTAGATAAATTTGTGGTCACCGATGTAGTTGTCCCAGTTTTGGACTTGGGAAATGACATTTAATAATGGTACCCCATGGTGATAGAAATGCTAAGTTCTACTGGCCATTTAAGTGTAATGTGCAGGCTCCGGGGGACTCCAATGTGCTTAGTAACGCGAGTGAGATCTTGGTGCCCTGAACGTGTTATTTGTTTGCGTTACTAGTGCAATAGTGGACTTAGACAGTAAGTGTCTAAGCCTTTGGCTGGACTTATCCGCTAGCCAAATCATTCTAGCCATTTTTGGTTTGGAGTTTTTTAAATGGTAAAGGGGATAATATCTCCATTTACTATTTATGGATGCAGTATATATTTTTATGATTCCTATGTTTAAAGTGAGAAATACAATTTTAAAGACTTCAAAGTAAATTAGAAAAATGGTTTCATACATCTTCAAAAATTATGGTTTTTGATTTTATTGGCTGGTTATTTCACTTCAGTTATTATTGGGGATGTTGACTACACATTTGTTTCACCAGAAATACTTTGTCTCTGTTTATTTTTATAATCATAAAAATAAGATTTTTCCTTTTTATGATTATAAAAATAAACAGAATAATGGCTACTGTAAATTTTTCATAGATGGAAAAGGAAATGGTATAGTATTCGGCAAGGGTGGAGCAAAGTAGTTGGGGTAAGAAATAAAAAGTGGATGTGTACCGCTCAATGTGTGGAATGGGGTGGATTCAGGGAATTCATGCTCTAAAGTTTAATTTTTAACACAGTTTGCCCCATGTTGGCACGACAAAATGTAAGAGAGAGAGAGCGTAACAAAGACCCACTTGTGTGGAGAAAAACAACAAAAAACCGCAAGCAGACATGTTTGTCTAAATGCAGAAAAAGAAATACCTGATAGCTGCACACCAAAATTATTATGAACAGCAGCTACCTCTCGGGATCAAGGCTTTATAACCAGAGGGACTTTTTAAATGTATATACCTATATATTATTTGAATTCATTTTGAAAAGCATGCACATTCCTATAATTAAAAAAAATAAGGAAACAAGCAAAAATGAGAAAGTCAGAGACACAGACGGCGAGAGACTCTTAAGGGCTATAGGGAGCAAGGGAATGGCAGAATGCTGAAGACTGTGGGCGTCAGAACTGGGCCCTGACTCAGGCCATCGGGGCCCAGGCCAGTGGGGAGGGAGCGGGGGCCTGGTGGGAAAGGCAGCAGGAGTGCGATGGAGTAGGATTGGAAAGGCATTACAGAGATAACTTGAAATACAGACATCATGGTCATGGACTGTCTTAGGACTTAAGAATTTTGTAAGAGTTTTACCCTGGGAAGCCCTTGGGAATTTAAGGATGTGCATCCTTAAATTCAGAGAGATCAGCCATAGTGAGCCTTTATTTATTGTTATTATTAATCAGAAAATGAGCAATGCTTAGCCTATCTGGACAACTTCAGGACAATGACATGACTTCAGGTTGCAGAATTGGCCCGGTTATATCAACATTCAGAAATATAGCTATTCATTTTCTTAGTTTTGGTGAGGGTATTTTTTAAATTGTCTGATATGAGGTTTGGCTCTTACCTCTAGAAATTGAAGTATAAGAAGCTGTCTTTTAGCCAGTGGAGTAGGTTGATTAGGCCTCTGCTAAACTAGACATCTGGAATTGCATCAATATATATAGACAGAAACACACATATGTGCATTCTCTACGTAAGGTTAAGATCTAGAAAGCTAAATATATTCCTCAGTATCACTTAGGGGATGTTCTGTCTTTTGTCGCATATCATTGGCAAAAACTGGCAGTTTTGTTAGCAGTGGTTTTGATGATAAAATCCTGTAATTCAAGAGGTTGGCTTATTCAGCCAAACAACTGTTACCTTGGGCAGTGCTGGACTAACTGTGAGGGGCCTGTTTTCTTGAGACCTGGAAAGCTGTTCTGTTTGCTAAACAAAGGAATTGTTGATGTCAGTGATTTAATTCCCCTTTTGGCTAAAGGCTGCTGAATGAAAACAGTGCTTATTTGGGAAGGAATCTGTTGCTAAGGCAACTGATATCTCCTTAATTATTGGCCAATATTCCCATATGAGATTGGTCTCTTTTGATTGTTGGAAATAACCAAATTATCCTGAGCGCTTTCAAGTCTCCAGTTTGGTTGTGATGCTGGGCTGTGGGGGAAGGATTTCTCTCCGGTATACAGTCAGAAATATCTCATCTGGGTTGGCATGGCGAGGGCACTGTGTTTGGTGGTGGCGTATGTGTGTGTGTTGGGGGGGGTGTTAAAATGTAGATACCCACATCAAATTGGCACAGTCTCCTGTATTTGAAGAGATCTTATTACCTAAGACTAGTTGCAGTAATGAGATCAGTGACTCATGTTCAGTCTTTTTTAAAAAACTGAATTCTTTGCTATCTATAAGAAAATATGTTTAATCAGTCGTTTATCCTCAAGAATGGGCAGATATAAGGAGAAACTTATAAGTACTCTTGAGTAATTATGCTAGCAAGGACAGTCTTCAGAGTGTCTGCGGCCATTTATGTGAAGTTCATTTTTTGAGTGTATCTAGGGTACATATGTCGACCTTGAAGAATGACCTCTTTTTGCCTACTGGGTTGTCCAAAAATTCTGTTTAGTTTTTTCCATAAAATAAAAGACACATTTTTCATTTTCACCAATAACTTTATTGATTTGGATATTTTGAGTATGTTGGCTGTCTCCCACGTAGAATAGCATTGATTTTCCTCAGTTATTGTCTCTATTTGATCACTGTCAACTTCAGCTGATCTATCCAACCATGGAGAAACGTCCAGTGAGACATCTGTAGCATGAAACTTCCTAAATGACGTCTGACACATTCAATCAGTGACAGCACCTTCTCCATACACTGCACAAAGCTTTTTCTTTTGCATTTCAGTTGAGTTTTACCCTTCTTGAAATAGTAAAGCATAATATGCCAAAAATGTTGCATATTTTCTTCCATCTTCAATATTAAAATGGCTATGCAAAAATTCACCAATTTTGATAAGTTTCTTTTTAAATGCACGTTGATATGACAGCTTTCACAATACAATCTGACAAAATTGTTTTGAGAGAAGTTAAAGACACCTAAAGACACTACCAGAGCCATCTTAAAGAAAAAAAACAAACGAAATTTTTGGCCAACCCAATACTTTGAAGGATCATGTAAAAGACTTATGGTTTCTTATCTCTCAGCAGTGTAGTTGTTTGATCATTTAAAATTAATTGAAGCTTTGACTATGGCCTGGTTCAAGTTCTAGTGTATTCATATTATATTTACTTCATAATTATTCTCTTCTAGTGTGAAGGACATACTAAGAAATCAGTGCAATTCTTACAAAGTGGGAGTTTCTCTTTACAGTTTTATTGTATGTCTTTTAAAGTCTCGTTGTAGATCATAGAGACCACAGGTTATTTCATGTCCTTGCAACAAAGTGGAAACTCACCACACTGTCCCCTGGCGCATTGTCCCCTGGTGAGCACTGACGAAGTTTTCCTAGGGCTACTCGGAGGCATCCCAGGTCTTCTTGCTGAGTGGACGTGAGGTTCTGAAATGTGAGTGTCTGTGATTTCTGTGCTGTGGGACCATCTGGATTTTGCAGGGGTTTCATGTGAAGGCTTTTGGCACAATAGTCCTGGGTAAAATCTGCTTTTCAATTCTTTTGGATGTTTATAGTTCTTACTCAAGATTAGTCTTTCCCTGTGTCATTCTTAGGGATGACGTTGGTTTTACACGTTGGGTTGAATGGAATCTGAAAAGCTGGCACTATGTATTGAAACAATACTTGAGTTGGATTTCATGTACATATTTATTAGCTATCCTAGACTTTCAAAGCTTCACTCTTCATTTTAAATACCCACATAAGTAAATACAAATAAGATTCACTTGATGAAACCATTAAAACACATGAACATACACACTGGCCTGTAACACTGTTGATTAAAACATAAGTACAAAGCCACAGGTTTTAAGTAGCTGCTTTCCCTACATGGGTCTTCAGTATCATTAGTCTAGTTCTCACACGTGAGTTTTGTGGTACTTTCTCAAGTTCTCTCATCTAAGGCTATAAATATAAGCATACACATAAATAAAAGATACATTTTGAATTAGCCTTTAAAAATTTTTTTGAGCTGGTATTATGTAAAATATGTTGACATCTGAAATATCAGACATTTTCTTTGAAAAGTATTTTTGTGCTTTATTTTTCCATTCTATAATACTTAGAAATTTTTCAAAGGTACTTTCTTTTAGTTATCTGTCTCATTAGATTACTCTTTCTGGATTATTGTAGGCCAAAATAAAGTTTTCCAAGACTGTAAAAGAAAATTGATTCTGTATGTTGATTGGACAATAAAAGCTTGACCTGTGTTATTGTGTATGTTAAATTCTGTGCATATCTATCCATTTGTTTTGTCATATAATAGTCAATTCCATTTTGTAACAGAAATATGGCATTTCGCCACTTTCTCAAGTTCATTGAAGATCAAAGTTGTAGGAAATATATTATTAGCATTTTCTTAGCTTTTAAAAAACATATATATGTTGTATTTTCTTAGGACTTGTACTTATCACTTTCAACTTGCATAATATAGTCAATGTGAATTGATTTTATATACATATTTATGACAAATCTCAATCTTTATGTACATATATATAACAATGTTCTTTTCATTTATGCAAAGGTAGTTGGGATTTTTTCAGTTTAAATCTAGTTAATTCTTCAGCTGGCATGTTTACAACCATGTGTCGTATCTTCCTTTTGAGAAGGCTTTGATGCTCTATTACTACGGGACACTTCTATTGGGTGAGATAAAACTGTTGACTGTGTTATGCCTGTGAGCCCCAGAGAATGTAAAAGAACAAAAGGGAAATGTTCCATCACCCTTCTGAAAGGCTCCACCGAAGTGCTACATGTTTCTGTAGAATCTACAACTGTGATTTGGAGCAGGAGTAAGGAAAGAGTCTTTTCAAGTTTGTTTTCTATCCTCTGGTGCATATAGCACATCCTATTCCAACTTCCTTGATTTCTTCTCCAATTGGTAGCATAACTTCTACGTAAGCTGTAGCTCAACCAAGACTTGGACAAATTCAAACACTGCTTATACTCAGGGATATTTTTAAGGCACAGTTCAGATGTCTGCATTAGATCATGCATTAGAAAATGTAAAGGTTATAGAGAGCTTCCCTTGGCCAACATCATCAAATAGGCACACATTTATTTTTGATGTTTTCCAACTGCCCAGGCTTACCTCATCAACTGAATTGTGTTTTTCCTTCCGTCAGCCCTGCCCAGTGCTCTGGTGCATGACTGATGAGGACCCTTTTCTCTACGACCCCCCCAGCCTGCTTTCCTTCCTCTGTTCCCTTTCTGCATCCCCGCCTTTCTCACCTCCAATGTTCTTGCATCTTTTCCACTTCCTTTAAAATTAAAAATTGCCACTGCTTCATTTCAATCACTCTGTGTTTCATTCTTCTAAAAATTGGTTCCACACACTAATTATTGTCAAATTAATAATTGTTGATAATGTGTTACCCTTTTGCAGTTTGCCATGTTAACCAGAATTGTAACTTGCTCAGTTTTTTTTCGTAAAGAACCCTTCAAGTGTACTCCTTTGAAGGCTGGACTTTGATGGTTAAGATACTATTTCAAGCAGTTTCATTAGGTATTTATTTTAAAGGAAAAGTACACTGACAACCTAGCATGCATATCCACTTTTAAGATTTAATAATTCAAGTATAGCAGGTCCTCAAAAAATGTGGGCTCATTCAATGTCATTTCATAACATCGATGAGATGCCACAGACACTTAACTCTTGTTTATATCAGTTGCCTGTGATAAAGTTGGTTTTGTTAGACATCGTTTTCCCACAGTTCCAAGAATTCAAAGATGGTGTTAAGTGAAGGACTTACTGTATGAAATCTTGACCTTCTCTTAAAGGACAAGTGGTTTTAGGAGACAGAAGGCAATATTCAAAGATTATGATCCATAATAAAATATACTCTAGTTCCATATTCTTAGCCAATTAAGTGCTTACATTTTAAAGAGAAATGCTGTATATTGACAGGAACACAATTTGGGGAGATAGAATGCATGTCTATTTCTAGTCATTTACTTGGCTTTAGTCTCTGTGATGACGACCGCTGGTTTGCCCTGGGCTCTAGTTCTCTATCAGAGTTGTTTGGCGTATATTAGAGGTCATCTCTCGTTTGTTAAGACATGAAGGGGGAGTTTTATTCTGTTAGTGTATTGATCAACAATTTTTTCCAGATATTTATTTAACCCCTCCCTTGTTTGTGCTGTCCAGTTCGACCCAGGAGGAAGCAATTGAAGTACTTCCAATCTACCTTTTTGGAAACAAATCAATACTTGTAGGAGTGTGAGGAAAAGTAAGAATAAAGAAGATATAATATAGAATATAGATTTCTTTCTCATAAAACATTTATGGTCTATTGGGAAATCAGGTTACTAATATGAAGTAACCTATTAGCAAGCCAGAGTAAGTTTAAATTATAAGATAAAAAGTTAACGGTATCAGGCATTAGAGAGAAAAGATAAATTGCAACAGGCTCTAGATGTCAGGGAAGATTTAGGCTGAACTCTGATGGGCAGGTGAAAGGAAGAGGATCTTTGAGACAGAAATGTTAAAATGCTGTCATCAGAATTCTCAGTCCAAAGGTGGCACATGCAACAAACTGAGAAAAAGAGGAAAAAAGATTATTAGCTTCTAGGTTTCCTCGTTAGTCTGCAGGAAGCCTGTCTACACCCAGTGACTAGCCCCTCCTATTTTCAAGCACTCTGTCTTGGTCAGCTCTGGCTGCTACGACAGAATACCACGGATTGCGTGGCTTAAACTACAGGAACTTATTTCTCACAGTTCTGGAGGTTGGGAAGGCTGAGATCAAGGTGTGGGCAGGTTCAACCCCTGGTGAGTCCCACTTGCTGTTTCTTAGAGAGCTGTCTTCTCATTCTGCCCTGCCGCAGCTCTGCCTGGGTGTATGCACACGAAGAGAGAGAGGGACCTGGGGTCTCCGTCTCTTTCCCTCTCTTTAGGTATAATTGACAAATAAAATTGTAATGTATTCGAAGTGTAAAGTGTGATGATTTGACATACGTATACCTTCTGAAAGAATCCCCACATTCAATTAATGCATCTATCACCTCACATAGGTTTTTTTGTTGTTGTTTTTGATGAGAACACTTAAATGCTACTCTTAGAAAATTTCAATTATACAACACGGTATTATCAACGGTAGTCACCACATTATACATTATATCCTCAGACCTGGTTTATCTTACAATGGAACCTTTCCCTCTTTTTATAGGACACTAGCCCTATCATAAAGGCACTGCCTGCAGGACCTCTTCTAAACCTGATCAGCTCCCGAAGGTTGTGCCTCTACATACCATCACAATGGGGTTTAGGCTTTCATGTGAATTTTGGGGCGTGTTACTCAGCCCCTAACGCCCCTCAGAGCCCATTGGTGTTAGGTTCAGTCCCGTCTGTGCTTCCACTCCTGTCTTCCTGCAGCACCCTGGGGGACAAGATACACTTCAAAGACAAAGTTTATAGGGCTCTGTCCAGACTGAGTTCAGGGCCTCCCTTTAGGTTTGCATAGTTGTATTAGTACCGATTTCAGACATTTCCAAATATTTTTATTTTATGTTAAATTATTTTCTCAAAATTAACTTCCTGAAGAAACTGGCTCACCTTATGACTCCATAAAAGTGAGTATTTGGCTTTAGATAAATGTGGTTTGTTTGTTTTTTTAACATCCACTTAAGGATGCCTGGGATATGCTTCTTTCTGATTTTTGTCCTAAGATCTATTTCTTGTCCCTATACTTAAAGGTGCAGAACTGAACTGGGAATAAAAACGCTTGTTGTGAAATAGTTATAATCACTACTGAATACATGTTTTTAAAGAACTTTTATATACTCTTTATCCCCACGGCCCCCAGATTTTTCTTGTGCACATATTATATGCAAAATATTGTTTAGATCAGGCATTTGCAAGCTTTTTCTTAAAGGAGCAGATAGTAAATATTTTAGGCTTCGTGGGTTATATGGTCTCCATCACAACTACTGAACTCTGCCATTGTAGCATAGAAGGAACCATAGGCACTGTAAGTAAATTATTATAGCAGGGTTCTAGTAAAGCCGCGTTTACAAAAATAAGCAGCCAATCCATAGGCCTTAGTTTGCCAACCCCTGTGCCAGGGGATGGGGCTGCCAAGATGGATATGACATGATCTCTGCCTTTGAGGCATCTATGGTGTAGGTAAAGGTGTAGACTCATAAGAGAAAATTTCAGTGTGGTGTTAATAAGATGAAGGTAATGCACGGGTTACTTTGAAGCGCTGGGCATCACGAGCCATTTGTTGAGTAGCAGGACTGAAGAATTAGATGGGGCCAAGTCATGGGAGAGTCTTGTGTGGCATGTTCAGGAGCTTATGACACTAGGTAAGAAAATTTTGAGTTGCATGTGCTTCTGGGACAGCCAAAGGGATGTGCCCAGCTGAGTGTTTGAACCTATCGCCCTACTATAGATGAGGAGTCATTAGCATATGCGTGGTTGTGAAAACCATGAACGTGGATGAGATTACCTTGGGACTGGGTGGAAAGTAAAGAGTAAGGAACTGACGACAGAGCCCTGATAAACAGTCAGTGTTTGGGGAGTGGGCAGGGAAGGCTAAGTCCAAGGAGGTGTCCAAGAGAGGAGAAAGAGTTAGTAGAGAGTATTGCCATAGTGGCCAAGTACACCCACCGGGGTTCAGTACAGCTAAGCTACAGTAACAACAAAAGCCACAAACAAGAAATACTGAAATCTCAGTGGCTAAACACAAAGCTTTATTTCTTCTCATACTAAGTCCAATGCAGGCCTGGCTAATCACTTCTCTCCGTTCACTGGAAAGGTTCGCCAAAGGAGCAATGTGACCAATTTTAAGAAATTGAGAATGTTCCAGCTAGGGATACCACTGATGTTTCCAGAACCATCCCTATTTCCAAATGAGAAATTGTGGTACCTCCTTGCATTTACCCTGTGAGGGCATCTTTGAAAAATTTTATTTTTATAAATTCAATTTTTTCTAAGTATCTATCTCCAATTTTTCCTGTGACGCTTCTTGTTACGTCAGAAGGAGCTTTGTGAAGAGAAGAACGAGGAGGCAGGGATGATATTACTGCTAAAATGCGAGCATATTTTTCTCTACTTAAATGATGGAAAGTGACTCATGGGTAAATTTTGTGTTTTTTAAGAGTCAACATTTTAGATTGCTACCATCTATCCATCACTTACAGAACAGGATCAAATGCATGATTTGGGGGGAAGATATCAATAAGAAGATGTAGGGGATTTTGTAGCAGTAAGAATGCCCTAAGTTTTTTCCTAAGCAAAACTCTGGCCTAGTATCCAAAAGATTGGATTCTAGTTGTAATTGAATACCATAGACTATGTTGATAAAATAGAATAAATTGGAACCTATCACATATAGGAAGGCAAAGTATTGTTTTCTGAAACTTTTCTTTCAATTGCAGGTGTGTGTGTGTGTGTTATTTATGTATTTGTTCTTATAGAAAACATTTCTTACTGCAGGTCATGGATAAAAAAAGGTTTAAAAACACTAGACTAGATAGCTTGCTGGGATTCAAGGGTGTAAATCAAGACTGCTTTCCGACTTATGACAAGACACCTACCTGAGACTGGACCCTGGGGCTGAGTGAAAGAGGACCCCAGGGGAGACGAGACAAGAGAATCAGAAAAGGGGAGGAGCAGATGTCTGCTCTTGAAGAGAGCAGAGTATTTAAGTATTTCAGAAGAAGGCATGTAAGTGGCAGGCAGGAAGGTGATTCCAGTCACCCGGAGGCTGGCCTACCCGAGGGAAGACCTGAAGGCAGACTGGCTGTGGGCTTTGCCAGCTGTTTTGGTTGTCTGTTGCTTGCATAACCAACTGCTCCCAGATTTAGTGGATTAAAGCAACCATTTTACTGTGCTCGTGACTCTATGGGATGGGACCGTGGGAAAGGTTCAGCTGGCCGGTGAAGCCAGCTCTTTGCTCACGTGTCAAATCCCCGGCTACTCTTTGGCCATTCTGTCTCCACGTGTGTTGTCATCCTTCAAGGCTTGATCTTTTTCTTACGGTGTGGGGGTTTCTGGGTAGCCCCACTTTTACGTGGCAGCTGGCTTCTAATAGCATGTGTTTCAAGAGACAGGAAGGACAAGTTGCCAGTATGTTAGGGCCCGAGCCCAGAAACTGGCACAGGGTCACTTCCTACCGTGTTGTATTGGTCATGGAAGTCACAGAGCCCGCCCAGACTCGAAGGGAAGGGAAATAGACCCTGTTTATCCAAGGGACAATTATCAAGGAATTTGGGGCCACCTTTAATATGCTACATTGGCCAATCTATGGTGATTGCTTTACAAGGATAGACCTGTCTTAAATAACTTAGCAAAGTTTTTTGCTGCATTTATTAGAACTGTTAAGATCAGAAATAATTATTTTGCTAGTTCAATCTTAAACTTTCAAAAAACTGTTGCCTTTTTCCTTTCTTTTCCTTTATTTTAATTAACCTTTAGAATTAATTGTAGATTCACATGCAGTGGTAAGAAGTAATACAGAGGGACGCTGTGTGCTCCTGACCTAGTTCCCCCTGTGGTAACTAACCCTTGCAAAAATAATGGTACAGCATTCCAACTAGGAAATTAACACTGATGCAATCCACAGCTTTATTCAGATTTTCCAGTTTTACATGTATTCATGGGTGTGTGTGCACACACCTATGTAGGAACACATTTGGTTCTGTGCAGTTTTATCACGTGGGGGGGGTGTGTTTCCACAGCCAGAGTCAAGACACTGAATAGTTCCGTCCCCGCAAGGATCCTTCACACTGCCCTTTTATAACCTCATCGGCCTCCTCTCATCCTTAATCTCTGGCACCCGCTCGTCTGTTCTCCATGCCTACCATTCTGTTATTTTAAGAATGCTCTGTAAATGGAATCATACAATATATAACCTTTCGGACCGGCTCTTTTTACTCAGCACCATGCTCTTAAGATTTGTCCATGTTGTTGGGTGTATCAGATGTTTGTTCCTTGGAACGGCTGACTGCTGTCCTGTGGTGTGGCTGTACCACAGTGTGTTTTAACTGTTTACCCACTGACTACATCTCGGTTATTGCCAGTTTTTGGCTTTTATGAATACAGCTGCTATGAACACCCACGTACAGTTTTTTTCTGAATACACTTTTATTTCTTTAGGATAAATACTTATTAGTGCACTTGCTGGATGGTGTGGCAGTTGCATTTTTAATTTTAAACTGCCGAGCTGTTTCCCTGACTGACTGACTGTACCATCGTCCATTCCCAATCCTGGTTGGCAGTGGGTGATGCCATCATTTCTTTCTTTCGCCATTCTGGTGTGTGTGTGTAGGGACATCTCATTATGGTTTTAATTTATATTTCCCTAATTGCTAATGATGTTGAAGATGTTTTCATGTGCTTATTTGCTATCTGTATATCCTCTTTAGTGGAATATCTGTTCATGTCTTTTGCCCATTTTCAGATTGCATTTTTCTTAACAACTGAGTTTAGAGAATTCTTTATGTATTCTACATACCAGCCCTTTGTTGAATATGTGACTTGCAAATATTTTCCTTTACACTGAAGGTAATATTTTAGAGCAATGATATTTAACTTTGATGAAGTCCAATTTATCTGTTTTCCTTTGTGGATTGTGCTTTTGGTGTGAAGTCTAACAATTCCTCTGCTAGCCCTAGATCCAGAAAAATTTTCTTCTGTCTTTTTTTGTCTAAATTTTATAGTTTTATGTTTTATATTAAGTCCATATTCCATTTTGAGTTAATTCTTGCATATGGTGAGAAGTTTTGGTTGAGATTTATTTTTGTTGTTGGTGGTGGTGGTGATGGATATTCAGTTGCTCTGTTCTTAAAGGTTTTAAATATAGTTTCCTTTAAAATGGTCAGCTTGTCCCAGTTAGGGAGAAACAGGGAATTTTAATCCATGCTTCTTCCAAGAAAAGAGGAAGCAGAAAATGACCAGTCATTCGGCTGTAGTGAGATGACTGAATTAGGAAAGCTGAGATACAAGGAGAAAGAGCTGAGGACTGCTTGTATACCTCATCCCTTTGGTAGGATATATTTGCTTCTATCAAGAATTTTTATCCTTTTTGAGGATTTTATTATATAAAGGGACTATTCTCTTCCTTGTATATGAGACAGTTTTTAGAGATTTTTCTTTTAAGTATAGTAAATTATTTTTCTTGTCTGTTTCTTCTGATTATACTTGATCTTTGACATTTGGGGTTAATAGTGGTTGTTTGTAGTCAATATCTGTGTAATTTATTCTTTATTTGTTGGAGTTGAAATTAGGTTAAAGTCCTGATTATGACCTGGTCAGAAGTAAGCCCCATTTCTCATTGCAGGGAACACTGTAAATGCGTGTCCCCGCGAATCCAGAATCTTAGTGCTAATAATGAATAGTAACATGAGATACTTCTCCTAGTGTAAATATAGTTAAATAAATTCATCGCCCTACGCCAAGTTTTTTTACTGACTAATTTTCTTCCAAAATTAACTCTGTTTAAACCATTCTTGCTTTTTGTCATATTTCAAAATGTGTTAGCTAATATTACTTTAAATGATCAAGGTATCTTTTTTATCTTGCAAATTTATGCTGATCAAAAAATCTTCAAATTTGAAGTGTTTATAAAAATGACTATATGACAGAATTGGAAACATACTCTTTAAAATGTTTTAATTTTAAAATCTCACAAGGCATTTGGAAAGCTAGTGCCTACAAGAAAAGCATTATCTTCAGTGTTATTTACCTGTTCATTTTGATGAAATTTGTTCACTTTTTTTTTTGTGGAAATTCACATATATGGGTCCTTATCATCAGAAAGGAATGGAAAAATTGAAGGCAGTTTGGAGCTGAATAGAAGTTATTTTTTAATTGAATTTATTGGGGTGACATTGGTTAATAAAATTATATAGGTTTCAGGTGTACAATTTTATAATATGTCATCTGTATATTGTATTATGTGTTCACCACACTAACTCAAGCTTCCTTCCATCACCATTTATCCCCTCCATAACCTCTTTTATTTCCCCTCACCCTCTTTTCCCTCTGGTAATCACCATGCTGTTGTCTGTGTCTATGAGTTTCTTGCTTTTTTGTCTTTCTTTTGCTTAATCCCTTCACCCTTTTCATCCAGCCCCATGCAAGCCCCTCCCCTCTGACAGCTGTCAATCCATTCTCTATCATGAGTCTGTTTGTATTTTGTCTGTCAGTTTATTTTGTTCATTAGATTTCACATATGAGTGAAGTCATATGGGACTTTTCTTTCTCTGACTGGCTTATGTCACTTAGCATGATGCTCTTCAGATCCATCTATGCTGTTGCAAAGGGTAAGATTTCTTTCTTTTTTTAACTGCCGTGTAGTATTCCACTGTGAAAATGTACCACTGCTTTTTCATCCACTCATCTGCTGATGGGCACTTGGGCTGCTTCCAAATCTTGGCTATTGTTAGTAATGCTGCATTGAAATAGCGGAGCATATGCTCTTTCGGTGTAGTGCTTTGGGTTTTTTCGGATATATTCCCAGAAGTGGAATCATTGGGTCATAAAGCACTTTCATTTTTATTTACTTGATGTAACTCCACACTGCTTTCCACAGTGGCTACACCGATCTGCAGTCCCACCAACAGTGCACGAGGGTTCTCTTTTCTCCACATCCTCACCAGCACTTGTTATTTGTTGATTTATTGATGACAGGCATTCTGACAGGTATGGTTTTAATTTCCATTTCTCTTATGATTAGCTATATTGAGCATTGACCGTCTGTATGTCCTCTTCGGAGAAGTGTCTATTCAGGCCCTTCGCACATTTTAAAAATTAGATTGCTTGTTTTTTTGGTGTTTAGTTTTATAGATTCTTTATAAATTTTGGTAATTAACCCCCTATCAGATGCATCATTGGCAAATACAGTTTCCCATTCACTGGACTGTCTTTTCATTTTGTTGATGGTTTCCTCTGCTGTGCAGAAACCTTTTAGTTTGATGTCGCCCCATTTATTTATTTATGTTTTTGTTTCCCTTGCCCGGGGAGATATAGCTGATAAAATATTGCCACGAGCAATGTCCCAGATTTTGCTGCCTATATTTTTCTTCTACAATTTTTATGGTTTGGAGTCTAACATTTAAGTCATTAATCCATTTTGAATTTATTCTTGTGTGTGGTATAACAAGGTGGTCTAGTTTCATTTTTTTTGCACCTATCTGTCCCATTTATTGAATAGACTATCTTTACCCCATTGTACTTTTTTGCCTTTTTGTTAAATATTAATTGACCATGAAGGCATGGGTTTATTTCTGGGTTCTCTTGAATAGAAGTTATTAAGGAGATTAGCTTTGACTGAAATATGACCGATTAATGGCTACATTTTCTTCTATAGCAAGTCTTAAAACCTCTAGCTTGCTTCAGTAAATTCTTTTTGTCATTACAAATTGTAGGCAAAAGGCAAAGTAGTTTTAATTTCAATTTTGAAATTCAGACCTGAAATCTTTAGTGAACTTCCTTCTAAACAAGGACTGCTTGTACTTTTTTGAGCACTAAAAAAAGAAAAATGGGACATTATGAATCGTGTAACACATAACAGTTTCTTTTTTGTATTGACTATAAAAAAAACACTCAATCAAATTTGTGGGCTACCTTTAATCAATATACCCTGTCATGTGATATGCCATTTTTGTATCTACCCTGACGTTTTCTCCTTGTTTCTTACGCTCTTTACTCTGATTTCCTCATCATTCTAGAAATCCTGTTGTGATAATAGTAATAATTAATATTTATTTAGTGCTTTCTATAAGCTCTATTTATATATTTATACTATTTACTATTAATACTTATTATTTTATATTTATACTATTTATATATTTATATTACATTGAATGGTTAGTAGCTTTTGACCAGAATATCTCATAATAGATATTCATTACCTCCCTTTTATTGGTAAAGCGCGGAGCAGTGCTGCTGTGTGCCCAGACCACGGGAAAATTAGGAGTTGGTACAGAATTAAATCAACTTACTGCTTCCTCCACCAACAAATTCATGTTACTAAAAAATTGTCAGTGGAGCTACACATTGTGCTTAATGATGTAATTAATTTTCATTTTTTCTTCTTCTATGTTTATTTTATTGACTTAAGCGCTACTTAACATTAACATGTGAACATTGTCTGATTTGCATAACTGTGAACCCGACCTGTCAGGTCAGGTCAGGTCACGTGGGTGGGGATTGGCAGAGTAAACATCTAGGTGTTATTAATCCGTCTGGGATGAGCATGGTTGGGTTGGGCAGTTTGCACATGGCCAGTCACAGCAAGGGAGTAAAGCTCTCGTTCAGCAGGGTAGTAGCCCTGTGGTAAAAGTGGTCACTAAGGTTTAAGAACCCTGAGACTTCACACACAATGGACTTCCTCCCACTGGAGGGAAAGAGGTTTCTCTGCTTTCCTCACACTTAAAGGTTGAACGTCAGCCTAAAAGTTCTGGACGTTACCCTGATGATAGTGCTAATACAGGATTTCACGCACAGTGAGAGGGGAGGTGGGAGCATCCGTCCCTACAAAGGACCATTTGGTTATCCAAAAGCACTGTGTCTGTCTACCTTACCCCAAAGAAATGTGTGTGTGCATGATGTGTGGGAATATGCAAGTTTGAATGACTTGAATAATTTTATACTGGATTTTTTTAGACCAGTAGTTCTGTACTATGAGCGATCTGGAAAGGGTAGCGGGGTTGGTTTCTACATTTCATGTCGAAGGCAGTGGGGCAAATGTGCTGTTCACTGTGGGGCTTAAACTTAGCAGCTTTGTGGAGAGGACGAGGAAGCGCAGGGAAGAGCTAGATGTACTTCTCACTGGAATCTAGCCTGCTAGTGAGGGCTTGAGCTCAGGCTGAATGTCCCCAGTAGCTTAAATCTTCTCCTTTTTCTTTTTACCTCTTGATTTTGAAATAATTTTAGGTTTGCAGAAAATTTGAAAAAGGAATAAAAAGTGTTCCCAAATACCCTTCTCCCAGCTTCCCTTAGTGTTATCATCTTACCGTATCATGGAATAATGATCAAAATCTTGAAATGAACACTGATTCACTACCATTAACTACTGTACAGATTTTATTCAAATTTCACCAGTTTTCCTAGTAGTGTCTTTTTCTTTCCAGTCCAGGATGCAGTCCATGACAATGTATTGCATTTAGCTGTCATGTTTCTTCATTTTTTAAAAATCTGTGACAATTCATTTCTTTCATGACCTTGACACTTTGAAGAGTACTGATTAGTAATGTTTCAGAAAGTCCTCCCGTTTTAGTTTGATGTTTTTCCGTGATTGTATTGAGGTTATGAAAATCTGACTAGAATACCACACAAGTGGTGTGGCCCTTCTCAGCACGTATTTGGAGTTACAGGATATCAAGGTGACTTATTAGTGGTGATGTTAACCTTGATCTTGTGGTTATAGTGGTGCTTCTTAGGTTTCTCCATTGTAACACTATTATTTTTCCCTTTGAAATGAATAACTGTCTTGTGGAGAGATACTTTGAAACTATGCAAATATGCTATTTCTTTTTTATTGAGGTATAATTGATATGTATATATACTATTATATTAGTTTTAAGTGTACAATTTAATGAGTTGACACTTGTCTATATTGCAAAATGATCACCACAATGGATCTAGTTAACATTTGTCACTATACATTGTTACAAATTTTTTTCCTTATGATGAAAACTTTTGTTATTTTCTTAGCAACTTTTAAATATGCAAGAGTATTATTAACTATAGTTACCATGCTGTACATTTCTTCCCCCTGACTTACTTATTTCATAACTGAAAATTTGTACCTTTTGACTGCTTCACTCATTTCTCCTACACTCCCAGCTCCCCATCTCTGGCAACTACCAATCTGTTCTCTGTATCTTTGAGGTCATTTATTCTTTGCGTGTCTGATTAGATTCCACATTTAAGTGAAATCGTCTGTATTATCTTTCTCTGTCTGACTTGTTTTACTTACATAATGCCCTCAAGGTTCATTGTTGTTGTCACAAATGGCAAAATATAATTTTTATGGCATATGCCTGTCACATTTTCTTTATCCACTCATGTGTCTGCGGACACTTAGGTTTTTTCCATGTCTTAGCTAACACATAGTAAATAATGCTGCAATGAACATGGGGGGGTGCATATTACTTTTCAAATCAGTGTTTTCATTTTCTTTGGATAAATACCCAGAAATGGAATTACTGGATCATGTGATAGTTTTATTTCTAATTTTTGCAAATATCTTTTTTCTCATCATATTTTCCACCTCTGAGGTTAGCATCCATTGATTCCATGGCCGACATTCTCAATCATTACACTGTACCTTTGGAAGTTGTCTGAAAGTGTAAATATACTTAAGCTGAAGGCCCAAAGACCTGCCTCCTAAAACCGCCCAGGGCTCTTGCTCCAGCAGGTCCCTCGCTGGACTGTTCTTCCCCCAGAAAACACTGGGCTGGCTCCCTCACTTCAAGTCTTTGCACCAGCTGAACCTCCTTGGTGCAATGAGACCGCCTGGAGGGTGTGCCCACCACCCTCTCCGTCCTCTCACTTCCCTTCCTCACCCCCTGTTCCTTTGCCTCGCTCTTCTTTTTCTTGTTTTCATAGCACTTACCTTCCAACGTCACTACACAGTTTGCATACGTAGACCTTACCTTCTGTAATTTCAGACTTTAGAACAGTGAAATATGAATGACAACATTCTGAGAACTTCGTGTGCCTGTGGGCGGAGGGCGGTGCATCCGGTGTTTTCCCATCCGTCTTCCTTAATAAAGTCAGCTGTGGCCCTTGCGCTTCCCGGGGCTGCTGCTTCCCAAGGGGCTCAGACTCCAGGCTGCTGCCACCTTGCACAGCAAAACCGTCTGATGATCAGCCATTTCTATGTCATTTTGTACATCAAACAACATTTTACTTTCTCTTCTCTTTGAGAAAGCAATAGTGTAGTGTTTAAAAACAGGGCATAAAGTTATTAGCGCCTCCCCTTCACCAACCTTTGACTTTGGACAAATGACTTCACCTTTCTCTGTCTCGTTGTCTTTATAAGTTGAGGCAAATAAACCATAGGTTTGCTGTTGGGATGAAATAAGAAAACACACACATAGCACTTAGCATGGTGCCTGGCAGGTTGTAAGCTTTCCATGGGTGGCAGCCATTATTATTATTATTATTTAGCTTTTCTGGATGTATTTTAAACATGGCACAAAATTATTCTTTCATTTAACGCATTTTGACAGTATACCAGTTCTTCTGACCTACATATACCTAAATTTAAAGAACATTTTTCTTACCTTTTCATTATTGCTTCCCTTTCAAGAATCCCCTGCCTTTTTTGCGCTGTTTCAATTCCTGGGATATGATGTGTAGAACCACAACAAAATAAAACTGATGGTTTTTCTGTATTGGAAGGCCAACTGGGTCCAGACAAAATAAGACATATGTGTACCTCAGTCTGTATCTGTATAAAATGTTGAAAGGCATGACACATAGCCAACTTAACGTGGTTTCATTATACTTGCTTTATATTGAATTTTTGTTTGATTTATATTTTTGTTTTTTTCTTAAAATAAGGTTAATATAAACAAACGTCCTTTTTTTTTCTTTTTTTAAAAAATATATTTATTGATTATGCTATTACAGTTGTCCCATTCCCCCCCCCACTCCACTCCATCCTGCCCACCCCCCTCCCTCCCACATTCCCCCCCCATAGTTCATGTCCATGGTCATACTTATAAGTTCTTTGGCTTCTACATTTCCTACACTATTTTTACTCTCCCCCTGTCTATTTTCCACCTATCATCTATGCTACTTATTCTCTGTACCTTTACCCCCCTCTCCCCCTCCCACTCCCTTATTGACAACCCTCATGTTCTAGTTGTTTGCCTAGTTTGCTCTCGTTTTTGTTTTATGTGTGGTCGTTAATAACTGTGAGTTTGCTGTCATTTTTACTGTTCCTATTTTTGATCTTCTTTTTCTTAGGTAACTCCCTTTAACATTTCATATAATAAGGGCTTGGTGATGATGAGCTTCTTTAACTTGACCTTATCTGAGAAGCACTTTATCTTCCCTTCCATTCTAAATGATAGCTTTGCTGGATACAGTAATCTTGGATGTAGGTCCTTGCATTTAATCTTGGGTAATGTAATTATGATGTGCCTTGGTGTGTTCCTCCTTGGGTCTAGCTTCTTTGGGACTCTCTGAGCTTCCTGGACTTCCCGGAAGTCTATTTCCTTTGCCAGATCGGGGAAGTTCTCCATTATTTGTTCAAATAAGTTTTCAATTTTTTGTTCTTCCTCTTCTCCTTCTGGCACCCCTATAATTCGGATGTTGGAACGTTTCAAGGTGTCCTGGAGGTTCCTAAGCCTCTCCTCATTTTTCCAAGTTCTTGTTTCTTCATTCTTTTCTGGTTGGATGTTTGTTTCTTCCTTCTGGTCCATACCATTGATTTGAGTCCCAGTTTCCTTCTCATCACTATTGGTTCCCTGTACATTTTCCTTTGTTTCTCTTAGCATAGGCTTCATTTTTTCATCTGTTTTTCGAACAGATTCAACCAATTCTGTGAGCATCTTGATAACCAGTGCTTTGAACTGTGCATCCGATAGGTTGGCTATCTCTTCGTCGCTTAGTTGTATTTTTTCTGGAGCTTTGAAGTGTTCTGTCATTTGGGCCATTTTTTTTTGTTTGTTTGTCTTGGCGTGTCTGTTACTTTAAGGGGCGGAGCCTTAGGTGTTCACCGGGGCGGGGTAATGCTGGTGGCTGCGCTGTGACGCTGTACGTGGGGGAGGGGCCGAGTGGGAGCAATGGCGCCAGCCTCACTCTCCTCCGGATTTCAATCTTTCACTCTGATACCCACAATCAAACTGGGCCACTCCGGTGCTGGCTCCCGAGTAAGTGGGCCTGTGCACACTCTAGGCCCCTGTGGGTCTCTCCAACAACCTCTCCTGTGAGGCTGGGAGTCTCTCCTGCTGCCGCCCCAACCCCCAGGGGTGCTTTCAATCAAAGGTTTGAGGCTTCACTTCCCGGACCTGGAGCCCTGGCTTGTGCAGTCTGCTTCGCTGCCCGCCTTTCATCAGGTTTATCTGTGGGCGAATGTGGTGCCGCAGGGTGCTACCCGCCACTCTGCCTGCCCTACTCTCCGCCACTCTGAGTCCGGCCCTCTGGGTTTATCTGTGCAAATGTGGGGCCGCAGGGTCTGCTAGTGCTCGGACTGCCTGCGCCATTTGTCCCACACTCCGCCAGTCTCAGTCCCGCCACAGCCACGCGAGTCCTCTCCACCCTGGTGCCTGTCTCCGCCCCTCCTACCGGTCTGGATGAATGTTTATTTTGTGTTTCCTTGGTGTTGGTCCCCCCTTGCTGTTCGATTCTCGGTCAGTTCTGGTTGTGCGAGGAGGTGCAGTGTGTCTACCTACGCCGCCATCTTGGTTCTCCCAAACGTCCCTTTTCAAGTAAATAAAATGAGTGTTGGTGTCCCTAGGATCTCCCAAGCACTTGCAATGGTGTGCGATCCCCTCTACGTGTGCAGAGCCAGGTCAGAGAGAAACCTATTTAATTACACTGGGTGTTAATGTTACTCACAAGAAATCTTGCATTCTCATGGAATTAGACGTATTCTGATGAGAGCTTTGATAATTGGCTATATGTGTTTATTTCAGCATTGGTGCCAGCTGTTGGTCATAATTTCCTTCCCATGCGGAGGGAGAGATGCCCTCAGGCAGCCCCTCTGTGTGGCCCACTACAGACAGCCAGCTTGCCCTCTGCCAGGCCCCAGCCTGCCCCCTCCCCACTCTGCTCTTCCCACAGAATTAGATGGGGGACGGAGGAGAGGTGGCCGGAGCATATGAATATGACTAGTACGTAGTAGTGACTCAATAACTGTTGAATTAATGAATGAACAGATGAACAAACTACATTTCTATGCACTGTGACTTCTAGAAATGTAAGAGTTAAATTTCCTATTTTTTTATAGCAACTAAAATATGCATCGGATACATGGCATTTCTATTCCTAATTGTTTTTAACTTTTGGTCAGCCAGCTTTATGGATGCTTTACTGTTACAAGCTGCCTCCCACACGTGGACCGTGAGGCTTCAGAAAGATTGGTTTCAAGTGCACGGTGCACATGGAAGGAGAGCTTCTCCTGGGATCATGGACAAGTTCCCACCATGCCTTCCTCTCATCGCAGCCTACAGCGCTCACTCCTCTCCCCCTTCTTGGGCAGGAGCACTGGAAAGGACGTATTCTGATTACTGTGCACCTTGACTTAATTAGGACAGTGTAGAACAGGGCGCCATAAAAGCTGAGACAAACATTTTTGCTAGCTTCCAAGATAGAAAAGGTTAAAAAGCAAGCCTGTCAGCCCTTAGAGGAAGCAGAGGGTGAATGGTTCTGTAGAGGCCTTCAGGAAAAGCACAAGAGAGGTGAAAAACCCAAACGAATAGCTCAGGGTTAGCGCCCATATCCAAGATGGGCAAATGTGTTTAGAAGTAAGATAAAATGTACTTAATGTTTGTGTCAGGTCATGTGTCAAAAGTACCTTTGGCACCTTGGTGACTGAGGAGAGAGAGGGCAGTAGAGGGTGAATTGGTGAAATGAGGCACGTTTAGGGTAGCATACCACGGATGGCTCAGATCGTCCAGCTACCTCCAAGGTGTCCCCTCGCTAAGGACTAAGTAAGCCTAGTATTGCCTTGTTCTGAGGGCAGGTGAGCACTGGTTTATGGCAGTGGGAGTTTATGTTAGGTAGAAGGTCAAAAGCAGGAGTGTTGTGCAGATTAGTCAAGGGTATCTAATTCCAAAGCAAAGGATGCTGAGATGATAAAAAAAAAAAAGGCCGTGGGAGGACTAATGAGATTGCAGACACTGTGAGAGCAGGGACCTTTTTTGTCTCATGCATTGCTCTGTTTTCAGCTCTTAGACTAGGGCCTGACTCATGGTAGATGCTCAGTAAATAGTTTTGAATGACAGTATTAATAGGAGATTCTGACAGGTTAAGTGCAAGGTCAATTATATGTAGGGATGATTGCAATGTTAATGATATTTATGCCTAGGTTTCTCCCTATAGCTGTCCTTAATACTTAAAAATAATTAAGTACATATTGAAGGAATATGCTAGGTAATCCTAGGCTGTGGTTTATAGGATGGTGCAGTGGGTAGTTTAGCATGTTCACTGTTGGATGTGAAGCCTACCCAGCCTCCGAGAAGTTGGGTAGCCTGTGTGGACCGCTTGCTTCCCCGTACCAGGCTAAGCGGCAGACAGAGCAGACCCAATATACTTTTATTTCTTAAACGTGGTGTAACTCTAAGGGGTGGGAGAAGGGAATGGCCAGAGAGGGACCTAGGACTAATATCATTGTATCACCTACAAAGATCATACCCAGAAGTCAGTGGGGCCTCACCTGTGGTTCTCATTTCCACCAGAGGAATTAGATCTACTGCTGGACCAGTTCTTCAGACGTTGGCTTTGGTGTCTGACAAGCTTTTTGGGAAAGTGGTTCTAGTTGCTGTAGGGGTTCTTCAGGGGGACCTGGGAGGAGTTAGGAAGAATTTTGAATTAGGATAATAAAGACTTGTTATACTTCAGCTGGGGTGGGGTGGAGGGATGGGGAGAAAAGGCACACAACTGTAATTGAATAACAATAAAAAATTAAAATTAAAAAAAAAGACTAAAAAAAAAAAAGACTTGTTATACTAGGTAAAAAATGTTCGGAGCCTGACAAAAATAGCTCTTCAAGCTCTGGTGAGGAATGTTTGCAATGTTTCTAAGATGTCCTAGAACACAGTCACTTCAGGGAGGTAAATGGCCATTGGAATAGTCGATTCATTCATCTGTCAGTCACAGAGGTCTTACTTCTGGGGGAGGTATGAAATGGACAGGTCTACTCTGTTACAAGAATCAAAGATATGACTTAAAAAGTTGAGGGAATAGTGGCATTAATGAATGAGGGCGTTTGGGAGGGAGAACTCTTTTGGGAGAAAGAACGGTCATGTTGGTGTTAGAAATTCTGAGTTTGGAAGGACAGTGTGGCATGTTGGAATGTGTGGTAGATCGCTGGGAAGAACAGAGGGGAACGTCGATGAGAAGTCACGTCAGAGTCCGTTAGTTCTTTGTCCAAATCCGCATGTAATCTGATGTTACGTGGGCTTTGGGCTCTTCACCCACATGTCATCTGAGAGCATTAGGACACTGAGTGATGAGCGAAGTGGTGAGATCACAAGGCATTGACTTCTATTTATTAGGATGAGAGTAACGAACAAGAGTCACCGATAAGCAGGCTTCTTTTTGTGGTGTTGTTTTGCTATTTTTTCTCTTGCGAACTTCTCATTATTATCAAAGTTATATCAGGAAGTATATTCTCAGAGCCAAACAAAAAAGTCTCATTGCTTATGGTGAAATGCATTAGGGTAGCTGATGGGTGAAAAAGAAAACCTCATACAGAGCACCAAATGTTCCAATAATTCTACTCAAACCAAGCCGGTTTACTTAAAATTTCTTTCACAGGTCTTGTTAGACTCATTTAGTAAATAAATTAAGTACCTTTCCCACGGGGAGGCTTTTAGAAACGCTTGATGAAGTAAATGCCACAGTGTTAGGTCAGAGGGAAGTCTCGCTATTGAATTATTTTTGCATGCCTTGCTAGTTTAATTTTTGTTGGTTTCTTCTGCTTAGGCTTGAGTCCTTGCCAGAGAGTAGGTTCAGGGGACAGAGGACAGAGTGGAGAGAGAGTTAGGTTCATTGTCTAACACGCAACCAAGGGAAGCCATCTCCTTTCCAAAGGTTAAACAATTTAATTGGCTAAGACTGCCTTTCTAAATATTGAAATAACTGTATTTGGTGTGGCTAAAGAAACATGCTATTAGCTCATTACTCAAAAATTCTACGTGTTAGTTTTAACTATGCTGCCTTTCAAGTATAGTATTATTGTGTACTATTAAAAAATAAACATATTTACCAACAATAAAATTATTTTAAATATAGCTCATCTTTTAAAGATTTTGTTTATTTATTTTTAGGGAGGGGGGAAGGGACGGAGAAAGAGAAGGTGAGAAACATTGATGAGAAAGAGAAACATCTATCGGTTGCCTCTTGTATCTGCCCCAAGCAGGGACAGAACCCACAACCCAGGCATGTGCCCTGACCGGGAATCGAACTGGCAGCCTTTTACTTTGCGGGATGATACCTAACCAACTGAGCTGCACTGGTCTGGGCTACTGCTTAATCTTTACAAATAAGAAAGCTTTTGGGGATCTTGAAGGGCCTGAGAGTAATGGGGGGGGGGGAGTGGGGATAGCCGTCATTGAACAACAATAAAAAATTAATTAAAAAGGGAGTTATTATTATATCATAAATGTACATGTGTTTGTTAATCAAGGTTTTGATTACTAGAATTACTTAAAGAACTATAAACACATTTTTTAAATAACTAAAAGCCATTGCTAAGGAGACCAAAAATAAATTAAAAAAACCTTTTTTGAGTAAAAGCAATGCAAAAATGCATTAGAAAAGGTGCACTATGTCTGGAACCAACCTGTGTCTGGAAGGAAATCTTCAATTTTGATTAATATATTTCCTGTATAACTTAAGAATTAATAAAATATAAAATTAGGGAAATTATAGTAATAATTTTCCACTGCTAATCTTTTAACAGACTATTTTAATTTTTCAGTGGCATACTTTTAGAGGTATGAAATTTTATTCTAGAGGGAAAAATAGAAGATGGGTTTTTTCTTTTTTTTATTGTTGTTCAGTTACAGTTGTCCCACCTTTTTCCCAGTCACTCTCCCCTGCCCCGTCTCTCCACTCCCACCGTCAATCCCCCCATTGTCTGTCCCATGAGTCCTCTATTCCTGTTCCTTGACTAGCCCCTCCCCCTTCTTTCTGTCGTTATTCCACTTCCCCCTCCCCCTTGGTCACTGTCAGTTTGTTCTTTATTTCCAAGTCTCTGGTTTTATGTTGCTCATTTGTTTGTTTTGTTGATTAGGTTCCACTTATAGGTGAGATCATACAGTATTTGTCTTTCCCCGCCTGGCTTATTTCACTTAGCATAATGCTCTCCAGTTCCATTCATGGTGTCACGAAGGGTAGGAATTCTTTCTTTCTGCTGTGTAGTACTCCATTGTGTAAATGTACCACAGTTTTTTGATCCATTCATTTGCTGATGGGCACTTACACTGTTTCCAGGACTTGTCTATTGTAAATAATGCTACTATGAACATTGGGGTGCATAGCTTGTTTTGAATTGGTGTTTCAGGATTCTTAGGGCATAGTCCCAGCAATGGGATCTCTGGATCGAAAGGCAGTTCCATTTTTAGTTTTTTTCAGGAAATTCCATACTGTTACCAGTCTGCATTCCCACCAACAGTGCATTAGGGTTCCCTTTTGTCCACATCCTCACCAGCACTTGTTGTTTGTTGATTTGTTTATGTTGGCCATTCTGACTGGTGTGAAATGGTATCTCATTGTGATTTTAATTTGCATCTCTCTAATGATTAGTGATATTGAGCATTTTTTCATGTGTCTCTGGGCCTTCTGTGTATCCTCCTTGGAAAAGTGCCTGTTCAGGTCCTTTGCCCATTTTTAAATTGGATTGCTTGTCTTCCTGGTGTGTAGTTGTGTGAGTTCTTTATATATTTCGGTGATCAAACCCTTGTCAGAGGTACCATTGGCAAATTTGTTTTCCCGTATGGTTGGTTCCCTTTTCATTTTGTTGCTGTTTTCTTTAGTTTTTCAGAGCTTTTTAATTTGATGTAGTCCCATTTGTTTATTCTTTCCTTTAATCCCTTGCCCAAGGGGATGTATTGGTGAAAATATTGCTGCATGGGATATCTGAAGTTTTCCTGCCTACGTTCTCCTCTAGGACTTTTATGGTGTCACAACTTATATTTAAGTCTTTTATTCATCTTGAGTTTATTTTTGTATACGGTATGATGTAAGTTGGTGGTCGAGTTTCTTTTTTTTTTTTTTTTTTGAAAAGATGGGTTTATTTTTGCACAGAATCTATAATACCTCTCTACAATGTCTGAGCAGGGAGTGGTACTCCTCATTTTCGGTTGCAGCCTGTAGTGAGCACAACCCGGCTTTTTAAATGTGCAGGTATTCGGGAAGTTTTAAAAGGTGTAATGGAGAAAAGAGTGGAGAGCGGCAGCATCTGCAGTTACAGGCCAAATGGGTAACCCCCAAAGGAAGACTTTGACATTCATGAATATTTCATCTCCAGGCCTTGATGCTACTGTGTGAGAACAATTTAGCTGGAAAGATCATCAACAATTAGGTGACATCTCAATCACACCTATTACTGAGTTGAAATTTCACTGACATGAGTAATAAGGGGTCTTGTTTGACATTTAACAGTTTAATTAATTTGTTTCCTAAAGTGAATGATGTTTTACACTGTGATTTTTCAATACGCCCTCTCCGTACACTTGAATTTTTTCTTTTGCTTTTCTTAGGAAACCACTTAGTTTTTCTTTTCACTTAACAAATCACCTACCTGTCTTGGCTCTGCTGTGCTTAAGGGGTAGAGCCGGGGTGGGCAAAACTGGGGCAGTGTGGCAAATCTTTTTAAACTGTTTGGTTTTGGAGGAGACAGTCTGGGAGTATGGAGAAATGGAAAGGAAATGAATACAACTTTTTTTTTAAAAAATGTAGTGCTTTGTTGTTGTTTTTAGACCAAAACACTAGTCTGTCTCTTTGACATGTCTGTCTCTAGTCATGGAGGGTCATCAAGGGGCCATCATGCGTGGTCACAGCCACCACGTGGCATGACTATTTGCACTGTTCCTTATGTGTTACTGACTTTGTTGGTTTCTGCACACCTTCAAGGTATGTTGCATGTTAATGTGATATCCGCAGTGCTATTTCTGAAAAGAAAACACTTAATGTTTGCTAAAGGTTATGTCTGAAACAGCTGCTGTGAGGGTAGGAGGAGTAATCCAACGTGACAATAGAAAGCATGTCTACTATCTATTCTTGCAAGTAGAAGTAGAGTTTTGAAAAATTAGTCAACCCAGATTCTTTACTCTCACTGCACCTATACAAGCTTCGAAGTTTTGACCTTAAACTACTTCCCTTTGCAAAGAGTTTTGTATAGTATTATACAAAATTTTGTAAAGACCAAAAACATGTGGGAAAGCTACTTCTCTCCCACTCCAGTCTGTAGGACTTCACGGTAAATGACAACATGGGTATTCTCCAGAGTACAAGTGTCCTTAGCAGTCTGAGTGTGGTGCATATTTCTGGTGGAAGGAGCTTAGCTGCGTGGACGTGCCTGGATGAAATCAAGTGAGCGAGTGCATTCATGACAAATGTGAGAGGGAAGACTGTCTTAGAGCACATCGTCTTGAAGAGGCAGGGCTGCAGCGCTGCAGACTGAATACTTAAAGGGGGAGGACGGGCTCCAGATTTGAGGGCTAAGAGAGTCCAGCACACACCTCCCATCTGATGCTTTCTTCTGTTTATAATGGAGCCTAAGGAAAACGGTGCCACCACATTTTCTGAGCTGTTTTAGGGCCAAATATGATAAAAGTGATAGGGAACTGATTTTTAAGTATTGAACCTCTGGATGGATAAACTTTTTATGCTATCACAAAATACCATGAGATGCTTCAGCACAATGGAGTGCTAGGAAAGTTGAAATTGCTGCTGTGTGTATCTCAGACTTGTTAAAGCCATTCCAGACCCATGGTGAAATAGATGGCTTCCTTCCGCTGATGGAAATGAAAACTTTTTCCCCCTGTACATGTGTTTATAAACAAACTGGGACATAAAATCTTCTTCCTTTGAAGCATATTTTGAAGAAGAGATGTGTGTTCATAGAGAGTACTATGTGTTTTACTGAAATGTTTATTTTCCCCAAACAGCTGGTTTCCAGTTTGTAATTTTGAACCTGTATAATTTTCATCGTGATTTTCTCCTCTTCTGAATTGAAAGACTGTCTGATAAATGAAAGTATATTCATGAAATTTATATAAATGAAATTTATATTCATTTTTATTAAGCACTTTTTGTATTGATACATACATAGCAAGGTGTCAAGAATAATTTACTAAAGATAATTAACCAAAGCCTTGAGAGACTTTATCTTTTACTGCAAAGACTTAAGAAGTGAGCCCTGGCTGGTGTGGCTCAGTAGATTGAGTGCCGGCCTGTGAACCACAGGGTCATGGGTTCAATTCCCAGTCAGGGCCCATGCTTGGGTTATGGGTCAGGGCCCCAGTAGAGGATGTGTGAGAGGCAACCACACATTGATGTTTCTCTCCATCTCTTTGTCCCTCCCTCCCCCTCTCTAAAAAAGACTTAAGAAATGAAAGAGTTGAGTCAGCATGGTTTAGTCAAAAAAACCTTCGATGTAGGGCACAGAAGATAGATACTTACTAAATACATTTCTATGTGCCAGGCACTGTGCTTAGAACTCAACATACATTATGTCCTTTAGTTCTAACCACCCAGTGAAGCAGTTACTATTACATTGTCTTCATTTTGTACATGAGGAAATTAAAGCATTTTTAGTCACTGTGTAATACTTCCATTCATCAACACCCTACCATTATTGGCTGTGTTATCATGGGTGTGTCACTTAGCCTCTGGGGGAACAAGCTCTTTACTCACAGTGATGGTCATGGTACCTGCTCCTCTTATTTCAAGTGCAGCACGGTGCAGTGGGAAGAGCGCTTGATGTACAGTCATAAGATGTGTGTGACCCCATATTATTTATTTAATACCTGTTGTTTCTTTAGCATGGACCGTGGAGATAATAACGTCAGTGCAGCCTATCTCCACCAGGTTGTTGGAGGACCAAATTAAAAGAGAGATAATGTAGGAGAATTTTGTTTGTGGTAACCCTTATGGATCTACATTTATGGAATGCTCACCCCATGGTAGGTAGTGTTAGAAGCACTTTATCTCCTTCTTTTGCACAACAGCCTTATGTGGTAGGTATCATTATTATCCCAATTTTATAGATGATAATACTGAAGCATAGAGAGGTTAGGCAACTTATCTAGGATTACAAAGCCAATAGGTGGCAAAGCCACTTGATTTGAATTTAGTGATCTGTCTCCAGAGCTCTGACTTTCATCATTATTCATATAGCTTTCTAAAAAGATAGATTGTTTAGGAATAGCTCTCATGGCTAAAGGAGTGGCTGCAGTAATGTGGAAAGAAGAAGGTGCTCAGGAGAACAATGGAAGGGAGAGAAGCCCAAGTCAATGAAGCCTGGGGTATGATTTTTCTCAGCAGATCTAGGCCAATGATTCTTAGTGAATTTGTAGGTAAATTGGGAGGGCTTAGGGGATTTAGAGTTATTAAAATTCATGACCCTTCTCCATGTTCTGGAAGAGACCTTGATACTCAATCCTTAGAAGCTCATCGTTGAAGACAGACACTGGAGAGGTGTCCTATCCTCAGGTGAGCTGAAGTCAGAAATTATTTACAGTTGCCTGCGAACCAAAATAGACTCCAGATGCACCCTGATGCTCTCATGTCATGCCATCATGACAACAACTTGAAGCTCTCTAGGAACTTGTCATCCAAATCAAGTTCAGGTGCAAATGAGGCCCTCGGATATGCAGTTTCTTCAGTATGTTTTCTTTCTGAAGACCTGTGAACCAAAAAGAGAAGTTATCCGCCCACCTTCCCCCACAACACACTCTCATGAACAGTGGTGGAATAGACACTGGATAACTACTAAGGATGTTTCTATTCAAAAAGGGGGCGGGAGAGCCAGGACACACATGACCATCACTGGTCCATAGCCATCCATCCTGGCATATGTTGCCCATTCCGAGTTCTTTGTAACTGTTGGCCCTGCCTGTGGCCCTTGGTTCCATCTTCTGAGTTATTCTTTCTCTCGTCTAAGAGATGTCCTGTTTGTAACTGAGTGGGCTTATCATCCTGCTTCTTTCTTATAAAAAGGTAGGGACCCAAAGGCCTCCTTTCATTTTGTGCTCTATCTACCCCTTTCAGTCTAAACTAATACAGTTCCTTTAAAGACTTTGTTGGCTTGCTGAATATGAATTTATAATCTATTACATTAAACAAAAACCATAAATAAGTCCTTCTCTCTCAGGCTCCTGGTGAGGCTGCTGTGTGACAACTTTTATTAATCTTTAGAAACCCAACTGTTTATCAGAGACAGTCTTGACCTTAAGATATTTAGAAGCTCTTCCATCTGTCTGAAAGGGTTTATGATGCATCCCCTTAACAAATGTCTTAACAAAGGGTTTTATGGTCAGTTTTTCTCAGAGATTTTTTTTTTTCACAGAAACTTAGATTTGATCTTTGCTGTGAAAGCGTTTCTTATTTTGAGAAATTGCTGTCTGAAGAGACTGGGAATGAGAAACAGATTTAGTTTTTCAACCCAGCAAAGTCCTGGGTTCTTTATAGTTCCTCTAAATTTTGCCTGAGAACTGAAGTTTTTTTTTTCAGTTCCCCTCTCTCCTCTCACAGTTTATCATAGGTAACAAGAAGACTGGTAACACTTTCAGTGTTCTTTTTAGAAATCTCCCTAGCTAGATCACCAAATTCTTTAAGTGCAGTTCCTATTTTCCATGCTGCCACAGGCCACATTATTGCCATATTTTAAGCCATTATCCAACAAAGATCTACTCTCCTCAAGGTTCCAGTAACATCACTGTTACATTCAGCCCTTAAGTTCTCACTGTTAGCCTTTAGAGTCTTGTTCCAAAACCAATGCCATGTGTTTTAGACTTTGTTACAACAGCGTCATACTTCTAGCACCAAATTTGTTCTGGCTTTCTTTGTTACAATAAAAATTCATACATACCTCAGTGGTATAAAATCACAATTATTTTATTGTGCTTATAGCTTATAGATTTTTAGGTCAAGAATTTGGAGTGGAGGTAGCACAGTTATCATCTGGAGTACCTCGTGGAAGACCTGGAAGGCCCCAACTTTAAACAAAGGGAAAGGCTGGGTCTACAAAGCAACTTGACTTTCAAGACTAATACTGCCTCTTTGGGATTGAGCAAATGGGCTTATATTTTTCTTTAGGTTGGTTTTCTAAATCATCTACTTTGTCTTTTAATGCATTTCAAAAAGATTGTCTTGGGAGTGATGTCACAGGAACAGTGGTGTGAGTTATTCCTTTGGTCTCTCCCCTTGAAATTTCAACAATATGAACAGCTATAACCCAACAAAGGGTTCCCTGCTCATTGGACCAGCATACCTGAGAGACTCACACATTGAAACATCTAAAGGTGGGCAGATGAGAGTGAGCCCATATGGCAAGAAGGGAGAAAAACTGAGATGAAACATGGACGCAGCCCTGTATCTGGGAGCTCATGGCAGGCCTCAGCCTAGAGAGGAGAAGAATTGGGTTGTGGCTTGCACTCTCTTCTGCTGGGAGGAGCAAGGAGATTCAGTGGGCATTTGAGCAAGAGCGGGTAGTACGAGCTGTGGCTGAGCCTAGAAACCTGGGTGAGGACACAGCACAGAGGTGTGGCCACAGTTGTTGGGAGGTCAGCATTCCAGACCAAGAAACAAAGCCATGGAGCCTGGCTGCCCTGTAACCTTCCAGAGCTCACCTCCCTTTGCCCTTGGTGTTGGTTTTTTGAGTACATTATCTGCAAACCTGAGAACTAGTACTACAGAAGTACTTTTTACCCTGAGCAAAGGGTGCGCTCTGTGTATGATTGGTCCCAGGCTTAGGGCATAGGGTGGACCCCATGGAGTTTTGAGGTCACCATTACCAGGAGGAGAAAATAACACAGAAGGCTGCTGGGTTTCCCTCACACACCCCACTCTTACACATCATGCTACCCTGACAGCAGTGTCTGGCTGAGAGGGACAGCACTGGGATCTCATGGCTCTGTTGGCTTAGTCCCCTGAGACCAGGATGACCAGTCACAGAGGAGGCACCCACCTACCAGAAAACAACACCCCCAAGGAGATCTGAAAAGCCATAGAAGTTCAAGAGAGCTGAAAATTTTGTGATTCAGTGCCACCTACTGGAAAGTAATAGAAAGACCTCTTTGTTTTAATTTGCTAGAAAAGTGCTATTCATACATAGATGCCTAGACAGACAAGGAATCCATCAAAAACCCTGAATAACCAAGATAGTGAGACAGCTCAGAAAGAAAATAAAAAATCTCGAGAACACAAACTTACAGACAGGGAGATATGTAATATAAATAATAGATGATTCAAGATTGCAGTTCTGAAAAAACTCAATGATATGCAAGAAAACACAGTCAGACAGTTTAATGAACTTAGAAAACAAATCAATGAACAAAATGAGTACTTTACCAAAGAGATTGGAACTTTAAAAAATAGCCAAACAGAAATTCTATAGGTGAAGACCTCAGTAAAAGGGATCAAGAATGGACTATATGACATAGAAAATAAAGCAGACCGGGTGGAGGAAAGGATTAGTGATATTGAATGTTGACATCTAGAAATGATGCAGAGGGAAGAAGAGACTTGAACAAAAAGAGAAATGAAAGAACTCTACAGGATCTATATGATACCATCAGAAAGAGCAACATAAGAATAATAAGCATACCAGAAGAAGAAGAGAGGGAGAAAGAAACAGAGAGCACATTCAAACAAATAGTTGATAAGAACTTCCCAAACCTATGGAAATAGCTAGATCCTTGAACCCAACAAGTAAATGGAACGCCTAATTACCTCATTCCAAACAAGGCCGTCTCCAAGGCACATTGTATTAAAACTGTCAAAAATTAATGACAAAGAAAGAATTCTCAAGGCAGCTAGGGAACAGAAGAAAGTAATCTATAAAGGAAAGCCTGTTAGGTTATCATTGGAAATTCTATAAGCCAGAAGAGAGTGGAACCAAATATTCAAACTACTAAAGAGAGAAATTCCCAGCCAAGAATAATATATCCAACAAAGGTATCCTTCAGATATGAAGGAGAAATGAAGACTTTTCCAGACATACAGAAACTGAGGGAATTTACCACCAGAAACCTTCATTGTAGGAAATACTCAAGGGGGTTATTCTGCCTGCAACAAAGAATGAAAGGTCACAAAACTATGAGTAAATTCACTAACAAACTTAGAGCATATACAGGAATAATTTGTGACAACAAAAACATAAAAGGGGGAGGGGATAGAGGTCTGAATTTGCAAAGGAGAATGGAGATCAGATGCATTCAAAAGAAAAAAGACTAATGTAAATATGAAACTTTCTTTTTCATAAACCTAATGGTTAACCATACACAAAAAACCAAGACTGAGACACATAGCTTAAAAAAAGAGGAGACAGAGGAAAGAAGTATGGAATACCACCAAACAAAAACAACAGATGAGAACACACAGGAAAAGAACAATGGAGGTACAGAGCTACCAGAAAACAAAAGATAAAATGGCTACAAGAAATCCTCATACATCAATAATTACTCTAAATGTAAATGGACTGAATTCACTAATACAGACACACAGAGTAGGAGACTAGATCAAAAAACAAAACCCAACCATATGCTGCCTTCAGGAGACACATCTCAGCTGCATAGACAAAGGTAGATTAAAAGTGAAAGGTTGGAATATGATTCTCCAAGCAAATAACATCCACAGAAAGCAGGTGTAGCCATACTTGTATCTGGCAAAATAGATTTCAAGATAACAAAGGTAACAAGAGACAAAGGTGAGCATTTTATAATGATAAAGGGGATGTTACATCAAGAGATCATAACTCATCTTAATATATATGCACCCAATTAGGGAGAACCAAAATATATAAAGCAACTCCTAACAGAAATAAAGAGCAAAACAGACAAAAACATAATCATAGTTGTGGACCTTAATACTCATTGACAGCTGTAGGTAGATCATCCAAACAGAAAACCAGTAAGGAAATATTAGCCTTAAATGACACATTAGACCAAAGGACATAATTGACATTACAGAGCCTTTCATCCCAGAACATCAGATTATACCTTCTTCTCCAATGCACATGGAACATTCTCAAAGACAGACCATATATTGGGACACAAAACTAGTCTCAACAAATTCAAGAAAATTGAAATTATACTGAGCATATTCTCTGACCACCATACTTTGAAATTAGAAACCAGTTGCAAAAAAGGAAGCAAAGAAACCCACAAATATGAATATGTGGAGATTAAAAAACATACTACTAAAAATGACTGGGTCAAAGAAGAAATAAAAGGTGAGATCAAATTGAGTTACCATATGACCTAGCAATCCCTGTCCTGGGTATCTATCTGAAAAACTTGAAAACATTTGTTTGCAAAGATACATGCATCCTATGTTCATTACAACATTATTTACAGTGGCCAAGATGTCCTTCAATAGAGGATTGGATAAAGAAGATGAGGTACATATATATACTATGCAACACTACTCAGCCATAAGGAAATATGAAATACTGCCATTTGCGACAACATGGATGGACCTTGACAGTATTATGCAAAACAACATAAGTCAGAAAAAGCCAAGAACCATATAATTTCACTCATATGTGGGATATAAAACTAAAATTCATAGACACATAAAACAGTATGGTGGTTACCAGAGGGAAAGGGGTGGGAGGATAGTAAAAGGTAAAGGGGGCCCAATGTATGGTGATGGAAGATGATTTGACTTTGGTTGGTGGATACTCAATGCAATATACAGACCATGTATCATAGAAATGCACACCTTAAACCTATATGATCTTACTAACCAATATTGCCCCACTAAATTTAATTTCTTTAAAAAGGGAAAAGATTTGGAAAGGGCACAGGAGGATAGGCTGTTTTCTGCTCTGTTATGCCTGAGGCCTCTGTTGGTAAGACTTGAAGGGTTGAGGGTTGGAGGATCCACTTCTAAGATTGAATCTTTTGTTCACATGCCTGGTACCTGAGCTGAGATGACTTAAAGGCTTAGTTGGAGTTGGTTGAAATACCTCCGTATGACCTCTCTTTGTGGCTTGTGCTTCTTGGCAGCTTTGTGCTGGGTCCTGGGAGGGAGTGTCTTGTGAGGGGGCCTCCAGTGTTCAAGCATTCCAAGTACAAGGGTCTGGCACAGTTTGCATGACTCCTTTTCACTTAACCTCAGGAGTCACATGGCATTGTTTCCACCAAACTCTATTGTTAGTGATTACAAGTCTGCTCAGATTCAGAGGAAGGGAAGAGTATCAAAGAATTTGGGGTTAATGTTTTAAAACTACCACAGTGATGGTAAAATCAGAGGGAAGTGTAGACTGGCTCCATGATCCAGTAACTTCTCCTTAACTCTCCCCATCCTGTATCCAGGAGTTTCTCCTTCCAGGGCCAAATTGCAGGTTGCAAGATATTATTTAACGAAGGGAATTTGAGAAGATGGAGGTGTAAGTACATACGCTTTGCTTCCTTGCACAACCAAAAGAAGGATAACAACCAATTTTAAAACAAAAAACAACCAGAACTGCCAGAAAATTGAACAGTATGGAAGTCTGACAACCAAGGAGTTAAAGAAGAAACATTCATCCAGACTGGTGTGCCCAAAGAAATATGGCCCAAATGAAAGAACAGATAAAAGCCCCCCAAAAGAACTAAATCAGATGCACAGTTCAAAACACTGGTAATCAGGATGCTTACAGAAATGGTTGAGTATCATTGCAAAATAGAAGAAAAAGTGAAGACTATGAAAAGTGAAATACAGAAAAATATACAGGGAACCAACAGTGAAGGGAAGGAAACTGGGACTCAAGTCAATGATTTGGAACAGAAGGAAGAAATAAACATTCGACTAGAACAGAATGAAGAAACAAGAATTCAAAAAAATGAGGAGAGGCTTAGGAACCTCTGAAACAACTTTAAATATTCCAACATCCAAATCATAGGGGTGCCAGAAGGAGAAGCGGAAGACCAAGAAATTGAAAACTTATTTGAAAAAATATGAAGGGAAAGTTTCCCAATCTGGCAAAGGAAATAGACATGCAAGTCCAGGAAGCTGAGAGAGTCCCAAAGAAGTTGGATCCAAGGAGGAACATACCAAGGCACATCATAATTAAATTATCCAAGATTAAAGATAAGGAGAAAATCTTAAAAGCAGCAAGAGAAAAGGAGAGAGTTACCTACAAAGGAGTTCCCATTAGACCATCAGCTGATTTCTCAAGACAAAGCTTGCAGGCAAGAAGCAGCTGGAAAGAAGTATTTGAAGTCATGAAAGGCAAGGACCTACATCCAAGATTATTCTATCCAACAAAGCTATCATTTAGAATGGAAGGACAGATAAAGTGATACCCAGATAAGGTCAAATTAAAGGAGTTCATCATCACCAAGACCTTATTATATGAAATATTAAAGGGACTTATCTAAGAAAAAGAAGATGATCAAAACTATGAACAATAAAATGACAAAAACCTCACAACTATCAACAACTGAACCTAACAAAAACAAAAACAAACTAAGCAAACTAGAACAGGAACAGAATCACATAAATGGAGATCACATGGAGGGTTATCAGCAGTGAGGGCAAGGGCGGAGAATGGAAGAAAAGGTACAGGGAATAAGAAGCATAATTTGTAGGTACAAAAGAGACAGGGCGGGTAAGAATAGTATAGGAAATGAAGAAGTGAAAGAACTTGTATGTATGACCCATGGACATGAACTAAGGAGGGGGAATGCTGGAAGGAGAGAAGGGGACAGATGGGGATAAAGGGAGAAAAAACATGGGACAACTGTAATAGCGTAATCAAAAAAATATACTTAAAAAAATAAAGGATGAGAGCGTTTCTATCCAAAGATGGTATTATTATTTCCTTCCTTTTACTAATGGTCTTCTACTTATTTTTCTCATCTTCCTCCTCTTCTTTTTCTTTTCATCCTCTTCCTTCCTCTAGTTTTCTTCCCCCTTCCTTCTCCCTTCTTCATCACCAGGCAACATATATTGGGCATCCTTTAGTATATGCCTTTATTTTATTGTGTTGTTGTTTTCTAAATATTTTTGTGGTGGTTGTTGGCTCTAAAGACCATCTGAAATCTATAACATATCTCAAGCTGTAAAATCTGAAAAGAGGACAAGAACACAATAGAGAAAATAAATAGAATAAAAAAGTAGAATGAATGTTGGAGAGCATTTTTATCCTGTGAGTGCATTGTATCAGTAAGGAGTAAAATTGAAGGAAATTCTTTTAAAGCAATATATAGTCTCTTGTTTTAACTTCCAGGGAGATAAAGTAGGAGAAGCCATTTGTGCTCCCCAGTTTCCCAAGGTACCCAGCACATGATATTTCTTGTAGAAATGAGAGAAGGAAACCACTAAACTCACACAGATCTTCTTGCACTGCTGGTGCAAATCACATAAAATATGAGTGGAATTGGGGGAGGTGTATTGGCCAGGAGAATCTGTGAGTACAAATTCATGGTACACACATCTTGAGCTTTAACAGGCATTTGTCAGTCGTGCATGCTAATGGAGTATAATGACATTGATACTCACGTAGCATTATTTTAGGGTTATGTTTTGCTTACCCCATATTATTTGCACCTATGATAATTTTTATTGTAAGGAGTAAATCAGGACTCATCTAGATAGCAGGTAATTAGTAATCAGCTTAATATTTAAAACTTTAAACTGATAATTTACTTAAGTGGAGAAAGATTCCATATCTTTGCAAAACATAGGAGACATTTTAAAATTCAGAGGTGAACTAGGTGAGACAGGATGGCTCACGTAACTCAAAGAGCTTGCTCACAAAAATCCACAAAAATTAAAAATGTCAATGCAGAATGACTGCCTTGAGATTCTTCTGCCCTATGCTCCCTTAACGCCCATTATGTGCTCTACTCTAACACTTTTAAGACATGAATATAATGATTTACATTGTCCGGAAGCTCCTTGGGAACATTCGATCTTCTTTGTTTACCTCTATAACCTCAGCACACATTTGCTGAATAAATGAACTAGACACCAGGGCTTGAGAATTTTGTCCTTTACTTAATCATTGACACTCTATGGTAGTGAACGATTCCTGATTGTTGCAATTCGCCATACCTTGCTTCATGCTCCAGGAATACTTTGTGTGTCCCTCTGTCAGCACTTGTCTCATCATTGGAATTATTTGCTTATTTCTTTGTGTGTGGCAATAGCCTGGGAACTCCTGGTGGGCAAAACTCATCATTAATCCACCAGGCTGGGCATGGTGCTTGGAATTCAGCAAGTATTTGTGGAATGGTTCAATGAATGAATGATTTTCTCTCTCTGCTTTTCCTTGAAACAAAAGACATTATGTCTCCTAAGATCTTTTTACTTTAAGCAGTATAAGAGCCTTTGTATGAGTGCAAGGTATCATAATGTAATAATCAACTTAGCTTGTTAAGGATCCCTTTGTATTATTTTCATTAAATACTCATTTAAACCCTTTATTTTATATGTAAATAAGTGAGATTAAGATATTCAGCACCTATTAGTAGTTTTAGTAATAGTAGCAGTAGTACTGGAAATATTTTTAGGCATTTATAAAACATCTCTGGTTAGCTTTGCGCAGTGGCAGTATCGTAGCCAATGAGGTTTATCCGAGGTGCGATTATTACTAATTAGAACATCTCTGGTTAGATGATACAAATATATATGTTAAATTAGGTTATCATTATTATTATTAAGTCTGTTCATGTCTAGTTTGTTGATGACTGAAATCCAACAGCAACCATTAGAAAATTTTTTCTTATTTTATTTTTTAAAAGATTTTTAAAATTTATTTTTAGAAAGAGGGGGAGGGAGGGAGAAAAAGAGGGAAAGAAACATTGATGTGTGAGAAAAACAATCAGTTGCCTCTCTCATGCCTCCAACTGGGGACCTGGCCTGCAACCCAGGCATGTGCCCTGACCGGGAATCAAACCAGTGACCTTTCAGCTGGTAGGCCAGTGCTCAATTGACTGAACCACACCAGCCAGGGCAGAAAAAATTATTCTAATAAATACTAATTAGATATTTCCTCTTTTTGAAAACTTCACTGCATATTTTCACAGAAAAAATTATAATTATTTCCATTTTTTGAGCATTAGGTTCTTTATCCCATGTGAGGCAATTCATATCATTTATTAGGTAGAAGTCATTATACTCATTTTATAGTTGAGAAACTGAGGCTGAGAGAGGAGAATTATTTGTCTCAGGCCAGCAGTAATAAGTAGCAGAGCTAGGAGTCAAACCTGGGTCTCTCAGATTCCAAACCTGTTGTCTTAGCAAGATGCCTCTTCCCCAAAATTTCAGGCTGAAGTCTTGTGTCAGTAAATTGAATATAAATGTAAATAATCTCATGAAATCAATAGTGCTAAGGACATTCACAGGTAATTTTCTGTTTTTTCTACACAGAGATATAAAAGCCCCCAGATATCTTTAAAATAATAATTTTTCTCTTGGAAAGTGGTAGTTACCTTAAGAAGCTTGATCTGATTCAGGTTCATTTTTTTTGGCAAGAATACTTTATTGGTCAAACTCTGCATTTCATCCAAGTATCTGATGATCTCTGTTTTGTGAAATTAGCGGCCATTACTGCATTAGGAATTTGCAAAGTGCTGATATTCTAATGGCTTTATCTGTCTTCATTTGCTAGATGGAATACTCCTATAAAGAGAAACTCTCTCATCAATAACCTGAGGTACAGTTCTTTTAGAAAAGGCAGATAGATTAAATGCATGATTTACTTCCCTGTATCTATCAGTTTTCAGAATAATGGATTTGTTTTCTAGCATGCTCCAAAGGAGACCAACCAGGTTGTATCTGGGGTTTGTGTGTGTGTGTGTTATTATGCACTTACAGATTTTTAACCTATTTGTTGTATTTCAGTCCATTACAGTTATTATTCTGTTGATACTCAAACTTGAAAATGAACATAAAATTTAAAAATTGGATCAGTTAAGGATTATTACATTACAAATGGTTTTCCTTCATAGAATTTATTTACATAAAAAGCTTTCCTGTGTAGTTACACTTGATTTTTCAGGAATACATCTAAGGCCTTAAGTGGATTGAACCTGCACGGAGGACTCATACATATTCACTTAAATGAATGTGTCTGTGTGTATCTCTGGACGGTACATGGTATCCTAAGGAGGGATTACATGTCCACCTTTATGAAAGAGATCCCGAGTCACTGCTTGGGGCTAGGACTGTTTCTGAGGTGGCAGACAGTCTGCAGCAGTCCTTCCGACCTTAAACATGAGCACAGCATCTGAATACATTCTTCCGCTAGGACCACAGGAGGGGAGCGAGGCGAACATTAAACGATTTGTCAGGTTTACGTGCATTTTCATAGTATTCCTATCAAAGAAATTTGTCATAAGTGTCAAATTGCTGGGGGTTTTTTTTCCCAGTGACTCAAAGGTTTTATGGGGACTTCTGTTGTTATTTACATGTATGTGGAGAAAATTGCAATCTGTGAGTAATTTGAGAAATTCCAACAGTTTCAGCAGTAGTCATCCAGACGTCGAATGGGTTTCGAATACAGCATTCCCGTGCAGCGCTGCATATATAATGTATGTGCAGCGTATGCTGAGGTCTTTTTCAAAATATTTACATTAAACCTGTCAGGTATTTATGAATAGCAAAAATTAATTTCCCCTAGTTCTGCCTTCAGTTAGAGAAATGGATTTTCATGTAGAAGACTGTCACTGTTTCTGGCTTACTGGAACGGCTCACTTCAATGTCATAGAACTACACCAGGTGGCCTTCTAAGAGTCAGCTTAATGTGATTTCAAATGATAGGGTAGTGAATGTGAGGGAAATTAAAATAGTATCATACTTATGATTTAAAAGCAAGTTAATTACAAGGGCTTGTTAATAAACAAAGGGAAATTCAGAATGTATTGTCTATTATATAGCATATCAATAACAAGCGTGATGCTTTGAAAACAAAAAAATCTACCACTATGTGACTTTGAGATGACTTAAAAATATTTAATTAAATTGGTGACAATTGTGTTAGTCTACTAATGGCCTTATAGCATTTGAAAGAATTTTTAGATATTCATTTTAGCTCTTAAAGCACTTCTAAAAGCATTGTTTAACCAAAAAGATTAGCTACATTGTTGGCATTTTACCTAGAAAATCATAGATGATGTGTTTGATGTGAATGATTCTAACAGCACTGTACTTTGTCAATGTTCAGTTGATGCATTTTCTCCAGCTGAATACTTTTAAGGTCCTTAAAGGGCCAAAGCACATGGAATACCACTACTACTAAAACATGTTTCAGTCAATAAATGCTTTACTATTTTTGATGGCCGTGGGTGGTACGCCTCCCCAATGCTCTTGTCTTACATACCAGAACAAAGGAAAGGGGAGGGTATCTGATGTATTTTAAGAAATTATTTCAATTCCAATTTTTAAAAAATCATTCTAAAATTTTAATGTATAGAACGTATTAAAAATGTCTACTATTTGTTAACTTTTGACAATATCATAATATTTCCAGGCCTAGGTTCTTTTAAAGAATTATTAACAAAGACATTATTTTTAATATCAATAGTTCAGTAATGTGGTAGCCTTTGAGGAAACAGGAGGCGATGACCAGGACCTTCCATTTCCCACTGTGCGTATGAACCCGCTGGGAGCCCGAGAGATGTACGAGTATGAAGAACAGGGACCGGTGTTTTCAATACATGGCTTGTAAAAATCTCATTTTCTAGTCACAAGATAAACTGAGGGTAGATTCTTCCCTCCCTACGTTATACTGTTAGGTGATTGATGAACCTATTCTTTTAAAAATTATTCCAAGGAATTTTATAGTTTTTGTCCCATTTTTTTTAAGGTTAAGAATTTAGTCCAACTTTTAACATGTCTCCTTTTAAATAATGGGTCCAATATAACAGGGTTACATGGAGTTCAGATCCCAGAAATATTGCTTGACTAACACAATGTTTTATATAGTGTTCCTTTTAAAAGTCGCCCGTGTAATATACCATGGTATACCTTGAGACTGTACAACCCTGCTACAAAAGATTTCTTTGTAAAATCCTAAAATCCAGCTCTTTTAAGGTTCTTTAAACATCCTGGCTAACAGCCCACACTGCTGTGCTGATGTGGATATAAGAAATTCCATTTGAATGAGAAAGACAGCTGACATATTCATCATTTTATCAGAGGCCACAGCATTGTTAGTCACAGAAGTCAGTGGTTTGGTTCCAGTCACGTATCCGTTTTTCCACAGGGCCTCCTGCTTCACGGCCATTGTTCATAAGCATCACATGTATCTATTTTATGTAAAATAAATAGTAATACTGCAAACCTCTTTGGTGCATACCAGCATCAATTTTATTTGAGGTTTGTTTGTCATAGCTGTTTTGATAAACCTTTGAATCTTATATTATACTTGTATTATTTTAGTTACATACAATTTCCCTTTAAGAAAAGTATATGAAATGTTTTTGGAGCACATTTAAAAAGAACATAATTTCTGCATTTTTTGGTCTTGTCATAGTGTTACAATGCTAGGCCATCGTTCTCAGGCATCTTCTACGGGAGTTTAAACATTAGAGAAAAGGCAGGAAAGGATGTTTTTAGAGACTATTTGACTAAGTTAAGTGTTATGTCATAGTACTTGGGAATTAAGACTTTTGACTCCATTCCTTAAAGTCCTATGTATAGCATATATTTATGTACATTCATTTTCGGAATATGGCTTCTCACTGATCGTGTCATTTTTATCAATATTTTAATCAATTAGTCATTAAAAATGGTACTCACAGTATAGGAAGAAGCTAGTCATTTGCTTTTGAAGTGTCAATATGTTGGAACAATAAGATGTTTTGTTGATCAAAGTTAGGTACAGATGTCTAAGAAACCACAGTTATTAATATTACCGTGTATAGATTGTTTTGACAAATACGTAGGCATGTGAATTCAAAAGGAAGTGAACTGAATGATCTGTTCCTGCCCGGAAAGAAAGTGATGAAACAGGAAGCATGGGTGGGAAGGAATCCAGAAACGTAAACTTGGAATGTTTTCTCGCATACTATAGCACTGGAGATACTCTTAGACTTGTGCCACGAACATTTATTGAGTTCCTACTGTGTGTCAGGTACTGTGTTTGGTACGTGAGACAAACATGTCAATTTGCGTGCCCTTGGGGAGCTGAGAGTACATTGGAGAAACCTGGTGTACCTAATAGTTATGACAGGAACACAAAAAGGGGCAAACTGATATTTCTGTGGGAGGCAGGGAAGGCATCACTATTAAGGCAGAAAATGGAAGTATTAAAACTGAAAAAAAATTATGAGGACTTTGTAAGTTCATGTTAAAGAACTTTACTTTCATCCTGATGGCATGCCGTTGAAGTCCCCCCCCCCCGCCCACATGGTGACAGATTACATTTGTGTGTTAGAAATACAATTTCAAAATGACAGAGTAAAGATGACAGTTACCTCCATCTTTACTGTGAGGAGCAAATCCAATGATCTACTTTTTTAATAATGGGAACAGATGCATAGGCTGAGAGCGGGAGCTTTCCTGCAAACTCTGCTTGAAGTCTTGGGAAACACACAACAGATAGGGTGAAGCGTGTTGCAGGAAACAAGCGTTCAGGAAGGGGGTGCAGCGGAGCTGAGGAAGAGAAGCTATATCATGGTCTGCCGTGGGGTGCTAAAACTTCATTCGGCTCAGGGGAAGGAAAGGCACAGAGAATTTATTCAGTCCTACGTCCTATTAGGGATCCCAATAACTTAATGGCCTGCGCTGCTGGTCTGGTCCGCCCCGCCACGAAGCTCATGTAAATAGCTGGTCTTGGAAAACTTCACGTTGCTCAAAGAGGAGTAATTTTTTACTAAAAAATGGAGCCAGCGGGATCAATACAGAAAGATTACAAGGAAAATGAAAGAAATAGACAGAAAAAAGTAGCAAATAAATACTAGAAAGGAATTAGATTAGAATAGAGGCAATAACAATAGTTGGTCATGAATTTAAAATGGATGGATAGATAGATAGGGAGAGAAGGACAGAGAGGGAGGATGGAGGGCAAGAGAGAGGCAGGCAGGAAGGAAGGAGAAAAGAAGGAAGGAAGGAAGGAAGGAAACCTTAATGAAGTAGTTGCTTCTATAAAATAAGGATTAGAAAAAAAAGATATGGTGATTCAACTGAAGTAAATGAAATATGAGTTGGAAAAGCTCAGAAAAGAGGATGAAGAAATAAAAACTATTAAAAATGAAAGACATACTGCATAGTTTATTTCTGTAGAGTGACTATATAATTTATTACCTGAACTTGAACACTTGTGGGTCCTATTAGTAACATGCCAGAACCATAGGCGTAAATCAGCTGTCCTGGGCCAAGCAGGACCTGTGGTCACTTGTTATTTTGCCATCTTAGAATTCCTATGAATTTCTTGTCTTATAGCTTGTTTTCAAAAAAAGGACTCTATCTGGATGATTCAATCTCTGTAGGCCATTTAGTCTCTTGGGTTCTTGTTTACTTTCTTTCAAAAAATACTTTTGTTTTACACTAAGGTGACCAATATTTTAAAAATATTCTGATGACTTTCCTTTCCCTGGTAATAGATTGGTTTTTCTTTCCAAGTTACCTTCTGACTGAATCTGAGTTTCTCAGTGGAAAATGATCCCTGTCTGTGATACCCTCCCCGGGAAAGTACTGTATGGGCCACGCATTTACTCTCTCTCTCTCAAAACTTTAGTTTCCAACTCCTGTACTTTTTACTTGGATACACTTATTATTTATATTTTGCTCCATTTACTTTAATATTCTCTTCTCCATATATATTCTATATACATTCTCTTCTCCATATATATTATATACACACACAATATATATATGTATATCATATATATACATGTATTAACATATGCATATAATATATATTATATACATATATTATATACGTACACACATATAATATATATAATTAATCCACATATAATTCATATATACAATATATGTATATAAGATATACATATATAATATAATATATAAATAAATGTAAAATATATAAATACCCCTCTCTATATATCTTTTATCTTTTTATATCTGTATCTATCTGTCTCTATCTATCTTGCAAGTTACAGACATGGTATCTCTTTACCCTTCAATACTTCATTGTGAATTTTCTAAGAATAAGAATATTCTCTTATATAATCACAGCACAGTTAAAATCAATGAGTTAACGTTGACACAAACTATCATCTAACTCACAATACACATTCATGTTTTACCCTGTCAGTGATATTCTTTGTAGCTAGTTTTTCTACACCAGTCCCCATTTCAGGATCATGCATGTCACATACTTGTCCTGTCTAGTTAGCCTCCATTAATCCAGAACAGTTCCTTATTCTGTCTCACTTGATCTTGACTTGTTTGAAGAGTACAGGACAGTTATTTTTTTGACAGTCCTTTGATCTGTTTTTGTCTTCCGTTTCCTCATGATCAAACACAGGTTATACCTTTTTGGGAGGCCTATCGCAGAGGGACGATGTCTTCAGCAGTGCGTCATGTCAGGGGACAGCATCTTACTGGTTTGTCCCAGTACTGGTGATGTTGACACTGGTCACTTGGTGATGATAAAGGTGATAATAGGTTTTCCACTGTGTGTTTGATATATTTTCTTTTGTAATTAATAAACAATTGTGGAGGGAACTTTGAGAAATAGACCATTCCCCATCAAACTTTCATCAGCCAATTTTAGCATACATTGATGATTCAAGTCTGAATCAATTATTATACAGATCATTCCTTCTACATTTATTAGTTGACATGCTACTATAAGGAAGAGCTTCCTATTTCCCCTCTTGTATATATGTAGGTATGCATGTTTATATATATTTATATGTATTCTTGTTTTATTCAGTGAATTAAAATCTTTTGCTTTTATTATTTATTCTGGTACTCAGACTGTCTGAGATTTGGTCAGTAGGAGCCCCTTCAGGCTGACGACTTTGTCCTTTTGGCATAGACCTGTCCCTTTGTATATGCTTTTTAACTTTTTGATACAATGAGGTATCTCAGGCTCATTTTATACTTTCCCTGCCCCAGTCATTGAACCAGCTACCCTTCAAGCTACACTAGTTCTGTTTAGTAAAAATTGTGCTCAAAAGTTACTTGGGTTAGTCCCGCCCCACTCCCCAAGCTCCTCCAACACTGCCATCTCCAGTGTCAGGGGGCTCTAAACCACACTACTAGCGGTGTGCTAGGGGAGGAAAGTTTCCCCTGGGGCTAGGTCCTTGTCTTCCCAGTTTGGGCAGTTGCTGGGCACCCAGGACTTCCCACCCAGGTGGCCTTCTATGCCTGGCCCATTGCTCTCGCTTTGCTCATGTCTGTCTAACCGCCTACCACACCTTCCTCTTCCTTTCCTCACCCTTATTAGCTTTGAGAGCCACGCTTTCTTTCTTAATATACTATAGAACATGGTTTATGTACCATACACTTTCTTTGATGCAAGTTATCTCTTATTAGTTGGTAAATAGAAGAATAAAGTAGGAATAATGTGGATATTGTGTTGATTTATACGTGATTCTCCTATTTTTTACAGTAATGTTTTGAAGTCATTGAGGCAAGCTTTCTCCCAAGAGAAAACCTGAACACTTTTTGAAGACCTCAAGAAAAAGCTGAAAATATACAGAAGTGCCTTCCTTAGGGGTGAATAGCGGCTCATTTAGTGTCTTTAAGAACCTGTGTTCTTCTCGCTACGATAAACCATATGTTGTAGCCGCAAGTGCAGGAGAAAAGGCTGCAAAGATATTCCCTCGGCATTAAAACAATGCTTAAGTGAAGAACATCGTACTCTGGATTATTCATACTTTGAATTTAATGAAAATGGTCTCTTTAGAATGAAATGCCTTCCAGGACTTACATGTCTGCAAGGAGAAAGCATGAGCCTCATCAAGGTTAAAGCTGCTAAGAATTGACTAAGCATCAGCAGAATGAGCTATACTAGTATTTTAATCAGATTGTTATTATTTTCAGTTTTGCTCTGGTTAAAAAGTTTTAAGTGGTCTGACCTAACCCTATTTTTCTTATAAGCCCTAATGTCTTTTTAGTTCATAATTTTGCAGAATGCAAATAATTTCAGGAAAGTCTACATAGTTGTTTTTATAAGCAAGCAAATTCTAATATTTACCAAATATTTACACAACATAGTTTTTCTAATGTAGTAATTATGTATTTTATTTCTATTAAAATTGTATCCTCACTTATGAGAATTCAGAATACTATTTTACTCTAGAGTCTTACCTAATTAACTTTATTTGTTGACTAATATATTTTAAAATGAAAATCAATGTAGATGAATATTCTGATTGAGTTAGCACTTACTTTAACTTCCATTCAGAGGTTTGGTCAAACCAAAGCCAAGAGGCCAAGACAGGTTAAGTAAAGTTTATGAGATTCCCTAAGTGTTCCAGACAGCGTCTGCTAGACTACTGGCGGGGATAATTTGAAATAGGTATGTTTTTGAAGAGGCTTAATGTTTTTAGTTTCCCCCCAAAAGAAGGGTATGAAAGAATAATTTTAATTTAATATTCTTAAAAACATCCCATGTTTATCCTTAAAATCATCAATGAAATTCCCTTCTTATTTAAAAGATGGTCTTTATGATTACCTGGACATTTGGGAAACTTAGCAATTGATGTCACGCATTATTTATTCTATTGCTGGTTCAGAAATGCCTGTTTAGACAAATCAAGAGGGATTTTCAGCAGCTTGAGCCTTCTTTTTCTTTTTAAGATGGCAGAGTCAACAGTTCAAGGATAAAAATTCTAAATTGATTGAGTTACAAATGAATACAGTGTTAATTAAGCTAGGCCATTGTCTTTAAAGTGGAGTCAGTACATTGGAAGTCAGATTTCTCTTGCTGTTTAGTCAAACTGCCTCGGGCTGCAACTGCTTCCTTATTAGGTTACCGGCAATAGGGAGATGTCATTGTTTGCTGCTGAAGCTAGGCTTTCTGTTAAAAATCACAGCGTGAGGCTTAAACTGCTGCAACCATTATCCAGTGCTAACATGTCACTAAAGGTCTGCTAATAGAACAGGAGGAAAAATATCAATCTTTAATTTTAGAACGGCTTAGTAACCTGTAGCACCTGTTCATTTTCGCCCATCAACCCGCCTAAAATGAGACGAGGGTGATCCTTTGGTGGGCAACCGATGAGACCCTAACACTGTTTCTCCTCTTTTACCAGAGGAAAATTTAGAATTTAAGCGAGACTGAAGGGAAGAAAAAAAAATACTCTAAGTAAATGTATTTTTTAAATTTTTTTAAAGAGCTAGGCTAATTTGATGTTATCCAATGATGACTAGGTTATTATAAATAATTTTTAAAGGATTGTTTTGTTTAATTTTCTGAAATGCATTTTGTAGATGAAAGCTAATTGGTAAGGACATATTACAGTGGTTAAGAGGGCAAGTTTTCTATAGAAAGCAGAAACTCTTCCAAGCTGTAAGTAACAGCCAGCTTACACTTACCTATTTAAATATAATAAACAGAATTAGCACCGAGCAGCTGCTAGCTTTCTCTTAGGTAGAGCTCCAGGCGCTGTCCCAGCATGGGGCAAAATTGAAGAAGGCATTGAGGCCTGCCCTTAGTGGAGGTGAAAATGGAGGATGGCTCCCGCAAACGGCTGTGAGCAGCGCAGGTTCCAAAACTTCCAGTGATGCTGGAGCCAGTTCCACACACTTAGCAAATAAGTATGTAATAATAAAAGCAACATAGAATTGACAGTCTCAAAGTGTACCCATCCCTTTAATTAAATTAACAAGTAAGTTACTATTCTGGGCCAGCTATTTACTAGGTATTGAGAACATCCAGATGGGTAATAATAATACATGTCCCCTGCTCTCCAACGTGGAACTTGCGATCTGTTATTGACACTCTCTGTAAAGCCCTTGTGGCCGAGGGAGTTAGCACACACTTACTTTTCGTTTGGTTTGGGTTCGGGGTTTTGTGGGCGGGGAAACTGAGTTACAGGTTGGCTGTGACTTGCCCAAGGGCGCAAGATAAATGGCGGCACAAGGACGAGGAGAGCCCAGTATTCGGACCCCTAGTCCAGGGCTTTCTGTTTGTTTTTAGCTGTAGTAAGATGAAGGTACAATTTAAGGGACATTTTTGTGGAGTAACAGTATGGGAGCATTTGATTAAAAATTCAATTCTAATGATGGAAATCCAGAAGTCAGATATATGAGGTAGGGGGAAAGTAGGTTTATAGTTGTTCATATGGAAAATAATACAATAATTTATAAATAATAACACAAGAACGAACTCTGTTTTGTGTACTCACAACTGTAAACCTACTGTTGCCCCACCCTGTATTTTAATTCTCTTCAAAAGGAAATGTCAGTAAAATAACACATTGCCCCTTTTACAGAGAGAGTTATCTTGTGTTTGTAACATTCATGGGCATCTGATCCCGGTCTTTTGGATCTGCCTGTCAGAAATACCATAGACCGCGAAGACGCACATGCACCCCACCCCCACGCATGCCTTTGACCAATTTCACATCTGAGATGTGACATTTAGCCCTAAAATCTCCTTAGCCCAAAGCCGCTGTCGTCCTTGTCTTGAGCATTCCAACTTTTAGCATTTTCTTCCGTGGTCACTCATGTGTTGCATCTGTCCTGAGGTTTACATCAGAGCAGGCTCAGCCTCATTCTGCCACGACCATTTCCATCATCACAAGTACTTGATCTGTTTCACTTTTTATGGAATCGATAAACCTCATCCCTAAAGAGTCCAGCAGGCCTTTGATTCCTGACCTGACATTTGCTAATGCTATTCCTGATGACCTGCCACTCCGGATCTGCGGCACTGCACTCCGTGTTTGACAACACTCATAATATGAATCAATATTCAGCATTCAGTAAGTGAGCTGGGGAGTCGTTTCACTGCTGCAAAAGGCAGCCTTGCCCCTGGGCAGCTGTCAGAAATGGGTAGTTATTAATAGCTCTCTCTTTTCACTTAGCATAGTCAGTAGGGGTCAGGCAGGAAATGATTTAATCAGTTTATGATATCTGTGACAGAGAGCACTTAAAATGTAATCACAAAATTTAGGTGGAAGTGTCCCTGGGCTGTTGTAATGTTTTCCTCACTTAATTTTCCCCAACGCTGATGCAGTGCGGCACATACTGAGAGACTGAACGTACAGCAAAATGACGCATGACTGGGTGTTGGTTTCATTTCTCCCCCTGTAAACTCGCCTTTTCAGTGGGATTGTTCACTTCAGAATATAGACTGTAAATCCCTAAGGGACGAATAGGGATAAATCTTTTGGGTTGGCTTGCCTGGCTCTGCAAAATGTATCTGGTGTCGAGGGGTCTTGTGGGTAGAGAAAGGAGAACCTGATTGGGCAGAAGAGGCTCAAGCTCCTAAGTCTCTTTCTGATTCCCAAAGAAAATGCAAATGCACTAGATACCAGGCAACATGCTCCAGGTACAAAAGCCTCCACTCTGGAATTGGTCATCTTAATTGGACCCTTAACAGCACTGGAAATTAGTGCGACAGCAGCACCAAAGCCATTCTAGGCCGCTGGCTGGGGAGGACGGGTCCTTAGCAAGGATTGGTCAAGTTGGGAAGTCAGGGTTCAGGTAAGAAGAGTGGGTTAGGAGATGGTAGGTGAAAGATTAACCCAAAACTTAATAGGCAGTGAATGAAATCATTTCAACTTAATGGTCCCGACTCTGTTGGATATCACAGAATGAATGTTAGACACACACATGCCGCTTCCAGTCCCAGGCTAGAGTTCTCTGTGAATCCAGAGCCTTGACAGATCTGCCCTTGCCCCAGACCATCTCTCTCCACGTGCTTTGGTTTGCGCTATTCTTTGCCTATTTTCATAAAGTAGGAAGCTGTGGTCTCATATGAAACCACCTGTCTAATAACAGGTGTCTCCTGTGACAGGCATGATTCTAAAATGGGCCTCATGTCTCCTGGCCCTTGGTGTACTCATACCTCCTCCCAGATATTTAGTTAAACACTAACCTAGCTATGTTGTGGAAGGATTTTGCAGACATCATTAAGGCCCCAAATCAGTTTACCTTAAGGCATGGAGAATATCTGAGTGGACCTGACCTAATCACATGAGCCCTTTAAAACTGGGTCTAGATGTCTGTGACAGGAAGTCAAAGATTGGAAGCATGAGAAGGATTTGCTCACTTGAAGATGGAAGGAGCCATACGGTAAGGAATGTGGGTGGCCCTTTAGTGACACCCTGCAAGGAGCAGGGTTTGCCATCCTACAACAGCAAAGAGCTGAATTCCATCAACAACAAGAACGAGCTTGCAAGTGGATTTTTCCCCAGTGCCTGCAGATGAGAAAGTCTGGTCAACACCTCCATTTCAGCCTGTGATGCCCTGAGCAGAGAACCCATCCCCACAATGCTGGGCTTCTGACCTACAGAACCATGAACGAATAAGTGGGTGCTATTTTAAGCTGCTAATTGTATTGTGCAGGAATAGGAAACGAATGCATCTTTTTTTGGCTCTTGCCAGTTCCACATTAGTTGCCTCCTAGGTCAGAAGAAAACATGACCTTATTTTTTTATTTTCACATCCTATGTCCATTTCAAGGTCATCTGTTAAGTTCTTTCTATTGGAGAAAAATATTCTCAGTTCATTTGCAAAGAGATGATTTGTGATCCTCTGAAGCAAGTGAATAACTAAGTCTTTCTTAATTCACCAGCTCTGTCCACCTCTCTGGATTCTGTCTGGTGACTCATCACTCAGGCACCCCCCCACCCCCCGGCCAGGGAATTCTCTGCCAGAGTGTGCTGATTATAGTTATATAATCCCCCAAACACTGAAAATGTACATTGAGTGGCAAACATAATTCGCCCCAAGGGAAGAGGAGAATCCTTCTCTCACAGCAGGAAGATTCAGTTTTTTTCCCTGTTAGGTCACCTGCCCCAACCTCTTGAGCCACTCATGTATTTTGAATACATTTCTTGGCAGAGGATTATTATCCTTTTATATATTGGCTTAACTTAAGGACCCCAAGGCCTCAAACTCCAATTAGCCTATTCCTATGTGATATCCACCAACCCCACCTATTCCTGGGCTTTCATCTTAGAAGGAATAATGGGTCTTCTTGAAATTTGACCATTTTTGTCCCGGACCCAGCTCTATCACATTAAAAATCATAGTGTTATATGGACAGCATCTTTATCCTTCTCTTGCTTGGTCTATAGTTCTTATTAACTCTGGCACCTAAGATTTTTAAAATATGAGAGAGTCACTCTCATCTCTCTGTATTGGAACTATAATTAAAAGGTGGACAGAGAATGGGGAAGGAAGATGTGGGGAAAAGGAATGTGTGTGGGGAATCATATTCACAGAAATTCCTTGCTAAGGAGACAATGTCAGTGTAAAGAGCAAATATATGTGTATGAGGTCTGTCCAGAAAACGTCCAGCCGTTGTTAATATAATGAGAATGGTATGCGTGACATTGATGTAACCTGGCAGCCAAGGAGAGTGAACTGGAATGTGCATGTGTGAATAATGACAACTCCACTGTACTAGTCAATGGGGACAGTAGATGCCATTGAGTGAGCATGTGTACCCTGTGGTCATTGCATTCAAAATTCCTGAGCAAGTAAAGCAATGAATCTGCATCAAATTTTGTGTTAAGCTTGAACATTCCTCCACGGAAACTATTCGGATGATTCAGAAGTCCTCAGCTATGGACAACTGGTGATTGGCAGCTTCATCACCACAACGTACCTGCTCGTGTATCACATCTCATGCAGAGTTTTCTGGTGAAACATCAAATCACCCAGGTGACCCAGTCCCGCTACAGCCCAGATTTAGTGCCCTGTGACTTCTGGCTTTTCCCCAAACTAAAATCACCTTTGAAAGGGAAGAGATTTCAGACCAACCATCAAGATTCAGGAAAATACGATGGGGCAGCTGATGGCGATTGGGAGAACTGTGTGAGGTCCCAAGGTGCCTACTTTGAAGGGACTGAGGTATCATTGTCCTATATACAATGTTTCTTGTATCATATATCTTCTTCAGTAAATGTCTCTATTTTTCATATTACATAGCTGGATACTTTCTGGACAGGCCTCATATATCCACACTGTAAGTTAGAAACCCTATTGTACTTTGCTCTGAGTAAATTTATCTGGTTCTGGTATGAATGCCAACATACCATCAAGGGACGTTCTTCATAGATACACAAAGGTAGATGACGTAGGTCCTCAGTTTTCTCGTATGGAAAGTGGGGATGATGTCACATGATTCCTAGGACTGTGAGGAGGATCCAGTGAAGTAACGTGGAAAAGCACTTAGCGCAGCGCCTCACTGTGATGTCCCAGAGCTTACTGTGCTGATACCATCTCTGTGCTTCCACACAAATTCATCTGTACTTACATAACATTTCAACAAATCTTTCCCATTGCTGCCCTTTAAAAAGCATTCTTCAGCTTAGAGCCCAGTCAGGATGTTTTGAAGAAAGCATGGCCTCAATGCTAATGGACTGGCTGTGTTCCAGCATCTTTTTGTTGGGAACTGTCTCTTGCAGCTGAATGTTAAATGCAGATCACAGGTGACCCTAATACAACTACCCAAGAAGGCAAATCTGACATCTCTCTTCCTTATGCATAAAACTCCAGGGAGCTTCAAGGCCCATCAGTAATGGCCAGAAGAATACAAAGGGCAGCAAGTACAATTGTCTTCAGAACTTCCAACCCTGCCAACATTATGCCTAAACCACCTGCTTAGAGTCACCTGGATGAAGGTATTTTAAGGCCCTTGTGCTCAGGTTTCTGGAGTCAGTTTGTAAATTCGGTTAATGTGACACATCAGGCATGCCCACCCGCTGCGTGACGCTGTGTGAAGCCCTGCATCCGGTTCTTTGTCAGGACATTCTAAGAGAGGGAAGAAAGATCTTGCAAACGTGGGTTTCTGCCCCCCAAATCAAATAGCACTATATAACCCTGTGATTAGATTACTGTACACATTTGCCCTAAACCCTGGAACACTGCCTGGAATAGCTTTCACTATTCCATTTTGTTTAACAAAACAGAACACTGAAGAAACTGCCTTAAAAATAATTGGCTTTTAGTTCTTGATGTTGTCATAGATCGTGTACAGGAGGAATTTAAGTAGATGGACATTCACTGATGGGTAGTTGAAAACTTCAGCCCCAGGGCCTGTTCTCGGTAGGCCCTGTGAAGATGCCCAGGGACACCCGTATGTTCCCAGTGATTTTGTCTGTCGTCATTACTCCATCGGAATATCTTTCATAAAATTCAGAGGAGAAAATTTTTTCAAAACCTCATTTTATTTCTGGCTTTCTCAAGCCATACAAACTGAGTCAAATCACTTATCTAGGGCTTGACATTCTCTTCCTAGAACTGTAAGATTTTATGTTGTGAGCTTGCAGTCGTTAACAGCTCTAAAATTCTGAAAGTTTATACATTTGGGGTCCTTCCACACAAAATACTATAGCGGCCTCAGAATCTGGTTATGAGGTCTGGACATATTTTCCATTTGTTGAATACTCCTTATGTTTCAGGGACCATGCTAAGCAATTTACATACATCCTCTTATTTAATTCCCGTTTTACAAATGAGGAAACAGCCACAGAGAAGCTAAGTAATTTGTCCAGAGTTACGTGGTCTTGGTGATGCAGGTGAGATACGAAAACTGGTCTCTTTGATCACAAAGCCTGCCTCTTAACCATTGGGTGATTATTCAGCCTTAGGGACAGAATAACTCTATATAGTTTTAGGCAGGACATTTCCCCGATAGCCATTAGAAAAATTTGCAAAAATTTTAGAAGAAAGAGTTTCACTTATAGGTGAGATCATATGGTATTTGTCTTTCACCGCCTGGCTTATTTCACTTAGCATAATGCTCTCCAGATCCATCCAAGAAGTTGCAAAGGGTAGGAGCTCCTTCTTTCTCTCTGCTGCATAGTATGAAACTTAATCAAGCAAGCAAGCAAAATATAACCAGAGACATTGAAATTAAGAACGAACTAAGTAACCTTAGGAGAGGTGGGAGGGAATAATGGAGGGAAAGGGGGAAGGGTTGTCAGGGAACATGTATGAAGGACACAAGGACAAAGCCAAAGGGGATTAGGATTGAGAGTGGGAGGTGGGGATTGCTGGGGTGGGGTGGGGGTGAGTTGTGGGGGAAGATGGAGTCAACTGTACTTGAACAACAATAGAAAGTTTTTAGAAAAATATTTTAGAATAAGGGAACAGGAGAATTGGAAAGAAAGTAAGATTTCTCTTTTTAGTCTACATTTTCCTTGCCTAGTATAAGGAATATTAATGTATTGTCAATGTTGGTAATATTGGTATTAATATTGGGCTGAAATTGTTGTCATACCTGCCATAAATCTTTAGGTTTATTTGTATGTATGTGGTCAAGGGTGATTTTTCCATTCTTCATTATTCCTCTGGATAGTACTGAGTGTGGCCTGCTTGATGTCTTACCTCCATTTCTGTGCATGCAGCATGTAGGATGACCGTATAATTTATCATACAAATGGGAACACTTTTGAGAGTGAAAGGGCACCTGTTAATAATCGTGCGAGAACAATGGTATGAGCCAGAGCTGTCCCGGGCATACCAGCAGCAGAGTCGGTCCCCGCGGGTGTGTGAGAGTGGGTTTGTGGTTCTTGTTCTGGTTGATAGGACAGAGGCTCTCAGATATTTAGCCTAAAATACAAAGTTCTCTTTTGGACCCACGAAAATTTAGTAAATCTTCACGGCAAACACTTGTTGGGCAATGTCCACATGTCGAATTCTCCTTGACATGTAGTACGTGTGAAGTAAAATCATGTTTATTTAGCTAAAGAGTTCAAAGTCAGACTGATCCCTTGTTGCAGAAATTAAGCCCCAGACATGTACTATGATTTAAAGTTTCACAGCCCATCAGTGTATTTTGGTGAAAATCTATAATATCTTCAGCAAGTAGCAGACACTATTCAAGCACCAGTAATTGACCGGTACAATAGTCCACTGTTGGTACCGTGTGGACTGCTGACCCAGAAGGTACGTGTAAATGGCGCTTGAACCTTCCTCATTTTCTCCTGTGTTCTCTCACACAAGTGCTGCGATTCTGGTGTAACTATACGTTAGTTCTACTGAGAAAAGACAAGTTGATTTTTAACCTCTGCTATGTATCGTTGTATCCATTAAAAGGACACGGCATCCTTTTGTTCAGGGGCGAGACACAATTTTTTAAGTTACAAGTGCACTCTTAAGAATGGTGTTTCCCCGCTGTGGCCCACCAGAGTTGGATGGTAAGACATTCAACAACTGTATCCTTTTTCTCCCTGTTCTAATCAATGATGCAACTCTTCTCACAGATGAATAGAGTTTCTAACTATAATTTCACACTAAAATAAAAGAATAAGTTACCAAATGAAGATATTTGAATGAGTTTAAAATTTAAGACCTCCCTCTTACAAAGTAGCTTTCGTCTAATAGCATGTTGGTTACTTCTATTGTTTGGTCGGGTATTCAGGTTCTGTAAGACACAAAATTTTAAAAACAGGTTCTGGGCACTAATATGAAGTGATTTACAAATAAAGAAGTATGGAGAATCTCTAGAATTTGACACTATTTAATTTTTAAAAATGTTCGCTTATCTGTCATGACATTTTTTTTGCAACCTCATTCACTCATTGAACAAATATCTAGTGTCTGTGTACTAAGCCGCAGTTACTGGGATAGATATTAGACATTCAAAGATGAATAAAATGTAGTTTCTGCCGTGAAGCAGGTGACTTTGGGGGAGGAGATGGCCAAGAGAGTAGCTAAGCATTATGATAGCGGGCCACGCTGGCTGTCGTGGGGGCACAGAAATGTTTCTGGTAGTAGAGTAAACAGCAGCTGGGCCCAGATCACCATTGGGTTTGAACCCTGACTTTGCCACTCTTGGCTGTGTAGCCTTCAACCAAGTTACTTGACCTTTTTGTGCTTCATTCTTTTCATCCGTAAAATAAGGGTAAATAATGAGTTAATATTTATAAAGCCCTTAGTACAATGCCTGCCTCATAGTAAGTGTAGCATTGCAGTGTGTAAAATAAGTAAAACAGAGAGGGTGGGTAGGAATTAACCAGCTGAAGTGAGCTTTGCTTGGGATGGGAGTCCGGGAGATAGAATAGTTCTAGCAGAGGGGATTGCATGTGTAAAAGGAGTCAGCAATGATCATCTTGGAACTGCCAAAAGAGCAGAAAGGGGGCAGCAATGAGAGAAGGAACTGGAGAAGCAGGCAGGACCATACTATACAGTATAAAAGCACAGCAATTATTGCATTATCAGATTCATGTTTCTATAATATTTACATGGAAGATACATTGGGAAGGGGGTTAGTCTGGAGACAAGGAGACCAGTCAGAGGCTATTGACGTAGTTCTGATAGAAAATCACTGAGGCCTTGCACTGAGAGTATTGGTAGTGGGGGTGGAGAGAAAGAGAATTGATTAAAGAGCTGTTAGGATTTGGTGACTGAATGTGTGGGATAAGGATGAGAGGGGAGTCAGATGTGCTTCCCAGGTGTCTGGCTTATTTGACAGGTAATGCTGAAGCAGAGACCACAGGAGATAAGAACAGATTAGGGTAGAGGTGGATCAGGCAGATGGGTTTCCTTTTAGGTATTTTGAGTGTGTGGCAGTGTCTGTAGGACAGTTAGAAGAACTTCCCCAATAGGCCTTTGCCTGTTCAGAAGGTCTAGAGGTCAGGAGAGAGGTCTCAGCTGGAGAAATAGGTTTGGGAGCCCTATTTAAATGCACATGAGTTGAACTCATGGGAGTGTGTGAGATTACAACAAGAAGAGGAATACAGAAAGAACAGAATAGAGCTTAGGATAGATTCCTGGTGATCCCTAATTTGAAGGGTGGACAGTAGCATAAAAACATAGGAAATAGACTGAAAAGGAATGCCCAGAAATGAGGAAAACTGGGAGAAGGTGTTGTCATAGAAACCAAGACAGGAGAAACTTTCAAGAGAGAGAGAGTGGTCAACCATGTCAAATCCTGCAGAGATGTTGGGTAGGATGAGGACAGAAAAGTGTCCATTGAATTTAGCAACAAAGAGGTCATTATTGATTCTGGCCAGAGAGGCTTCCAGGGGGTAATAAGGAGTGGCAGCCAGATTGCAGGAGGTTGAAGAGTGAATGGGAGGAGAGGAAGTCAGGCTTGTCTGTAAAGGAAAATCAAGACATGGGGCAGCGGAAAGGGGAGTGTGGGGTTATAGCTGTCTGTGTCATAAGTGGCATCTTCATTGCAAAGTGAAAAGGCTATTAAAAATAGATAGATGTTAGGAAGATGTAATTTTATTTCAGGGAGAAAATGTACAGAAAATATCCACCCCGCCCCACCCCCTTGAATGCAATAGCATACAAAAGTTTACCTTTTTGCTCTAGCTTATGTGGTTTGCTTTGCCTCTTTTCACTGAGGAAATGCCTTTCTTATTATTTTCCTAGTTATAAGATTCATGCATAACTAATGATAAAGTGGTTTGCAGGTATTATTTGTCACAGAAATGAGTAGTAAAAATGACATAAGAACTGTTGTTCTGTCCTTTTTGGGGCACCATAGCTCTGTCGAAGGAAGAGAGGGAGGAAGCATTTGAAAAGTTTTCTGTTTTGTTTTTGGGGTTTTTTTGGGGGGAGGGACTGTGCTTGAATGCTAGTGTACTCCCTCATTTGAGAAATAATTTCTTTCTCATTTGAGAAAGAAATAAGACTTACACGAGAAACAAATAGGAAACAATACTGACCTATGTTTGATAAGGCACTTGATTTGGGGGTACTGGGAGGGCGATCCTTTTGTTTGTTTGGCAATCCTGTTTTGAAGATGGGGGTTGTTAGTGATATGGTCTGCAGGTTTGCTCCCGGTCTTGAGCTGAACCGCTGGGATACTATGAACACGTCATTTTGCTTATTTCTGCTTGCCCTTCCTCCCTTCCTCCCTCCCTTCCTTCCTTCTTCCATGTGTAGTATGGTAACAATAACAATAGTAATACTCTCTTTAGGAAAGGCTGGTGGAAAAAATTTCTAAATAATTAACGGAATGGTTGTACCATATTTCTAAGTCATTATCCATTGGCTTGTTACCAGGACGTGACCACTTAATGGGGAGAGACTATTTTTTAAGGGTACTTTTTATTTTCTAGATTTTTCCATTTCATGTTGCTATTTTAAAATTATAAGTGATTGACAAATGCCCCTTATATTTAATATATAGTAATATATTAAGAGAAATAATATGTGGAGGGATAGAAGGAAGTTTAAGCATTAGATTAGCCATTGCTTTCTGTTTTATATCAATTTAGGTTCCCCTACTTCAACATGTCAGTCAATTTAAAATACCTGTGAGCAGGACCCTGACTGACATTAAAGGAAAACTTACACGATGAGTATCGCCCTGAGATGGTCAACTGCAGAACTGTCATTTTTTAAAGAGCTCTTTGGCTCTGGCACAGCTTCCTTGGCACTTGCTAAGTTTAGACTCTGGGATGGGCCAATTTGAATATATGGAAGGATATAGGGAATGCTTTTATCTTACTTTGTAGCCTCAGAGGATGTTTCCTAAGACAAAAGTCCATCTTCAATGGACAAGGTTCAGAGAGCCTCATTAATTCTCTACAGCAGTTGATTCTCTCAAGGCTTAGCGCCACTAAAGCCACCCAACTTGAGAGCTATTGGACTAGAAGGGCTACGCAGTAGTAGTGTTGTTTCAATTAGGATGCAATATACACAGAATCATGGAATAATAGCGTTGGAAGGGACTGTACAAGTCATCTACTCCATCCTTCCCCAGTGTAGGAACCCCTTCTCTAAGAATTTGTGACCATTTTCACTAAGAGGTTAAACTGTCACAGGTGTGAGGAAGTGTACCCCATAATGAGCCAAATGTACCTCTCTGTTAAAATATTCATTGCTTGTCCTGCTCTCTAGAACGCCACCCTATTTTCATGAGAGTCTTTCGATACTCGAAGGGCAACTTCTGGCTTTTCTAAGTCTTTATATTTTTAGACTAAGAATTTCTATTTTGCACAACCACTTATTTTTTTAACATGATCTTCAGAATTTTAACACTCTTTTCTACCAAATCTGTCATCCATTCAAGAGGTGTGTCTTGCCCAGGGTCCAGCTTAACAGACTATTATATCTGTGCATCTGAACCTTCTATCTGCTTACTGACACCTAATTATGGAGGGGGTGAAAGAGGACAGCGCAATGCCTGAAGTCATTGGTTGGATTAGAATTACGTAATTGGCTCATGGTAAAGCACTTTATGGCTATTGGAAATCACCTTTTTCATTTGAAATGTTAGCAACTTGGGTCTTCTCAAATCTGTACCCGGCAGCTGATTTTTAGTTTGTTGTAAGATAAATGAACTTCTTTATATTTCTATATGCCAAATGTCATTTGAATTCGAATAATACTGGTTTTAAATATTTTTATGCCAATCAAAATCAATTCAAATTTCTATTCACCATCCAGATTATTAACTAATCTTCCTGCTCTGGCTATTGGAAAAGTAACCAAAAAGTTGGCTTTTTAAACCTTTTTCCAAGTTGTTGATACAGTTTTCAAATAGGTTAGATCTAAACACACCATTCTGGGGGTTTGTACTAAGGCATGTTGATATCCATCCACTAACTTGGCTGATTGTTCTTAATCTTGCCTGTAAGGATCTTCCGGGGTCTTAGTTGAATGCCGTCTTGAAATCAAGAGGTACTCTGTGGCATTCTTTTAATGATGGCCTGATTGTTTTGTCCAAAGGAAAAAAACGTATATGGGATGAATTTGGCATACTTTTATTTAATAATATGTAATTTGTGGGGAGGTATTATCATTATACTTTTTGGGGTTATAATTTTACCTAATCTTTTACCTTTAAAAAAAATCTGAACAAAGCCTATACTCATATCCATTCTCCTGGCATCTCCCTGCTTGTTGGGATGCCTCAAAGTTTCTAATTTTGATTCTGCGCACTCACCCTCACACTCTTTCAATACCCTGGAATGTAGTTGGTCTAGGTTTGCAAACTTGAATCCACCTGAAGTGACTTCATGCTGTTTTCTTATCTTCCGCCTTAGATGGGCTTTGAGTCTTTCTTTTTGATTCCTGTTTTGCCCTTCCCGGAGAGAAAATTAAATCAGAGCAAAAAAGGAATTGATATGTACTACCTTCTTCCTGTCACCCTTTGTTATTACCGGTACATTGCATGCCCTGGACACTTGTCCTGTAACATTCTTGTTTATCTTCTTCTTCCAAACAACCTCATGTAACCTTTATCCTTTTCTTTCTTTCTTCTTGCAAACCTGAGAATTCTGGAATTTAGCCTAACTATAAACAGGAAGGTTGGATTCTTGAAAATCGCTGTTGCTATTCAGATCTTTCCACGCAGAGGTGGTTTGCCATACAGCGTGGTTTTGTCAGACGACAGCACATGTTTGCGTGTGGGCGCGTGCATGGGAGCCTGTAGCTGTAAATCTGGTGGGCATATTAGATGGAGCTAAAAAGGAATTGAAGATTATAAGTTATCTCTACTGGCTGTCGAATATTTCCTGTCAATTAAACATTCGCAAAACCCAAGTATAGTATTATGATCCACTCATAACCATTATGAGACTGGCACGTCTCCACATAGCAGTAGCCAGGGCAGAGGCTACTGTATGGCCCTGGCATGAGTCATAATAAACTGGGGTCCCCCTGGACATAATGAACAGTAATATAATGTTGTACTTATTCTCCTAGCATTATGAAGCAGCAAGCCAAATTGAGTTTCTAGATAAATTTTGACATGTGGGTCTTATTCCTAAAGAAAAAGAGCTATTGTTGCTCTGGCTTGGATCCAGGATTCTGCAGAAATCCACATGGTGGCTTATTGTTGTACTACAAAAAGGTACTACAAGTATTTTTTATGAAAGAGAACAAATTGCTAAGTTCAATTAGTCCTTTGGGGCAGATGTGGGATTTTCTTTTCAGTCTGGCTGCTGGATCCTACGTGAGCTATTGTCTGACTCACACAGGCGCAGTCTTAAAGGCCTAGGAGCCGCAAGACCACTATGGGAGCTTCTGCTTGATGGTGGAAGGATCAAGCAGCCGTCTTCTTCATAGCAATGAAATGTGATGTTAACATCACTTAAAAAAAAAAATCAGCCATAAAGAGGTTGTGGCAGAATCTAAACAAATTTAGGCCTTTTGACTGACAGCCTGAGAACTTCCACTTGACATTTGTGAGTAGAGGCGGTTTGAGGAGTTGTGTAAGAATAATTAGTTCAAGGATGCTTTTAATTAAAAAATGTAAGATAAACAGAAAACATACATGTTAAAACATCTCAGTTGACACTGTCTCTTATGCTTATAACATGGATTAGTAAATGTGTATTTAAATGTTGGGCCATGATCTGTAAATATTTCTTAGGGAGACAAGATTCTAAGTTAATCATCTAGGGGTAGCAGAAAGCAGAACCAAAGTGTCAGTGTATGGCCAAAGGCAGAAGCTTAAACCTTATGGGACTGCTACCATAGGGACCAGTATTCCAGAAGAACTTCTGCTATGAGTGCTTCCAGTTGACCAATAGAGTCCCATGGGGTTTGTAAAGAGTATTCTCAGTATGGAATTATTGGGATGACGTGAGGAGGAACAGACATTTTCCTGTAGCCCTTTTAGTAGTACCGGCTCAAGCTTGGGTATCCAAAGAACTCTGAGATTGTCCTAATTAACATTATTAATTCAGCCCTTCTGACAGGTTTATGTGACATATGCAAACAACCATCCTTCCGTGGCAGGTTAAAATGCCCTCCGTTGGACCACAGAGCCATGGGCGACCTCTACTTGGACATGAGGTTTGCTGAGCAGGAATACTCATATTTCTGCCCTAAGCACTGCACAGACCAACAGCTAGCAATTGTAATGGAAAAATTAAGTTCATTCAAGAGTCTTGAAACATCTTGCTTCTTTCTCTCTCACGTAAATCTTTGTTGTAAAATCCAGGAAAGTGTACAACCCACACAGTTTTGAGTAACAGCATCTGAGCAAGCGCCCTGATGGAAGTGGGGTCCCATTTGGCGGAAGCTGAATTTAGGTCTCAGCTTGTTTTCTGGAAGGAAAAGATCGCTGTTAGACAGAGGCAGACATGCAAGGGAAGAAAATGGAAAGAAGACAGGAGAGACTTTCCCATGTTAGGTCTCTTCATAGTTATGCCTGCTGTCCTGGCACAACCCTGGTAGTACAACTCGGGGCAGAATCCACAATTTGGGGGCCAGCCCAGGCATTCACTGTTTCTTCAGCAGCACAGCCCTAGAAGCTGGTTTCAAAGTTGATGGTCAGTGCCCTCTGTGGACCTAGAGTTAGCCATTCAGGTGTTTATTGACTGCTTACTTAGTACTGAGGAAACTGCTGTGACAAAATGCCATTCCTGTCCCCATGGAGTACAAGCAAGTCCCGGAGAGGTTAATTGTTACTTGGAACTGATAACGGTTGTTGTTAGAGCTTATAATAAGGAGGTCTAACTTTACCCTGGTGGGGCTGGGGTGGTCAAGGAATGCATTTCTGAGGAAGTGATAGTTGAGCATAAATATAAGGATACACCGGAGTTAGAGGCAAAATAAAAGGTGGGGGGCAGAATGTTCTAGGCAGTGGGAAGAGCATATGCAAAGTCTCTGAGGTAGCAAGGAATGTGGTATTGAAGAAATGAAAAGTCTAAAAAGGCCAGCCTGGCCAGAGCAGATGAGCAAAACAGGAGAGGAAGGAAGAAAGTACCAGACTTTGCAGAGCCTCATGGGCCGTGGCAGGGGTTTTGGCCTTTCCCTGAAGAGCAGTGGGAAGGCATTGAAGGTGCAAAGCTGGGGGAATGACACACATAGCCTGGCACTTTGGAAAGAACCCGCAGGTGACAGAGTGTACAAATGACTAGGGCTGGGATGGGGTGTGGCTCCGAGAGGCCCGGGGGGAGGCCACTGCAGAAGCCTGACAGAAAATGGGAACAAGGGACAAGGCAGTGGAAGAGATAGACAGGAGAGAAGTGGCAGCACCGAAGATGTATTTATAAGGTGGAATGGTCAGGTCTTGGCTTAGACATCATGATGGCGGTCGAATCGCCAGTCTTTTGGGCCGTCTCAGCGTTTCACCTGCCCACTCTGGACACCTTACCTCCATCTCTGGGTTGTTTATTTAGATTAATGCTAGACAGGGAGAGCCCCAAACCAAGTAGGTGTTCTGAGAGACTCTGCCTCATGAATAAAAATCATACTCTCCTGTGATTTTTATTCATGGAACAATTGTACCTGGAGACAACTCAATAGGAAAACTATTAATCACTGGTGATAATACCATCTCACTGCTTCAAAATAAATGTTTTTCATTTCCACAAGTTCTAAGTTCAGTTACTTGCAATATTTCTGCCTACATAGCAAAGGTCGATAAATCAAGATGCAAATATCATAGGCTTCTTACAGCTTATTATAGGAATGGGGATTTTCTTGGAGTTATTTCACTAAATTTTCATATGTAATCAAATGGAATATATTTATGCCAAATGATTTCGAGTCATTTTATTTTTTCCTATTTTAAAAATGAGTTTTGTTTAATAAATTTACATTTCACGTTATGTAGTATTACTGTTGTTACTTTCCCTCAGTGGTTCTGTAAAGTCCCTTTCAACTCTCAAATTCTATGATTTTTCCCGCCTCTCTTATCTCTCATTCCATCTCTCCCTCTGTTTTCCATCTCTCTTTCTTTGTGGCTGTAGCAGCTGGCATGATAGATGTGGATGAGAATTTTCAAGGAGTGTAGTTATCAAGGGAAGCTAGACCTCAGTCATTGCCAGTCCTCTTTCCTCAATTTCCTCTGTGCATTAGCTTCAAGTGCAGGCATTACTCATTTAGTCCTCAAATAAAATGCTCTTTGTTGCAATGACATTTTTCCCCCTGGTATAAGGCAAAATGGCATATCAGTCTGATAATGTGAATTTCATAACAATTGGCAGACTTTATTTGTGTGGGGAGTTTTTATAGTTGGTGTACAGTTGTATTGGTTACCTTGTTCTAAAGTTGCCATTTGGATCAAGGAGGATTTTATAGGATATTAATTTAGAATTATTTTTTTCCTCTAAATACCAAATTCATAGAGATGCTACATGGTTAATTTTTGTTTCTTTTTTAACTGGATAAGCCCCATATCGGGTATTTCATAAAGCCAGGATAAATGTATTTAAGAGAAAATATCCATCTTATGAGTAATATTTTCCCCAAGTACAATGAGACCCATTTAAAGGAATACCTGAAATAAAAATAATCCTAATGATAGATCTAATGCATCAGACCCATTGAGTTTCTTTAAACCTTATTCAATAAATGCCTGATTAATAAATAATCCTGTTAAATGAATAAAACCCCAGTGGGCCAAATGGAGACATACAAAGCAATCATGATCAGACTTGTTATGGGAGAATGATAGATGAATAAATCTACTGTGCAATTAATTTATGACTGAATTATGATGAAATCCCTGTGGCAATGCTAAATCTGTTAGAGCAATAGATTTATCATCTTCTTTCGAACAACTGCATTTCAGGAATTTAACGAAATATTATTATCTGAATCTCCTTGTATCTATTTATTTAGATGGGGGTAGACAGTTGCTTCTGTGCAGTCAGAACTAAGTAAATGTTCATTGTTTTTGGTAATAACCACAGCAGGAGCCGTCTATGATGGGAACTACTAATGCTAACAGCTCTTCTTATCTGCTTCTACTTCTTCAAACTTGACCAAAGTTGCCTAATTTTTTTAGATTGCTTGGTGCAAATAATTACACTTTTTAAAAGCTTAAAAGCAGACCAAAAAAACAAGCCACAGGCTATTTTGAAAACCATCTGTGGGACTGTATAATGTGGTCCCACTTAGCTTATAGAAGCACAAATTTGGGGGTCCTGTTTTGAGAAGATCATAGGATCTTCTCAAAGGAAAAGATTGATAGGATATCAGTCCTATCAGTTGAGAGTGATAGGATATCAGAGTCTTGCATATTTTATCTTCTAAAGACAGCCTATAGTACTCTAGTGTTATTGTCCTTTTAGACAGGCACTGACTGATACAAAATAAAAATAAAAAATATTTAGAGCTAAAGGATAGATAATCTGAAGGTTATGAGTGCTTAAATTCAGAGCATGTTGGCAAAGTTAAAAGAGACTTTAGGATCAAAACCCAAACTGTTTAGTGCAACTTTCCTTTGTGTTGGGGGAACCAGAGCTGATGTTTTAAATGAAGTCCTTTTTACCAATGTAAGTGGATTTAAGAGAGAGATCTGAATAAAAAGGTAGATTGGTAAATTAATATAGAAAGATGGGAACTCCTTGTAAAGAATGTGTCAGACTCTAAGGTATCCACTAAGCATCCCCCTTCCTGGTGACCAGCTATATCGAAATCTGGGAGATCTGAGTATTTCTGTAAAGATGCTGAACATAGCAAAGGTACAGATGGTGGGGTAGGTCTTCAGTAGATGAGAACAGATGAGATCAAGGACATAGAGAGGGGATAGGCAGCAGCAAAAGAAGACACAGGAAGTCTGAGCCAAGAAAGAGAGGAGATATGGGATATGGTGCTCAGTGGCTTCTTGTATTTCGATAACTTGGGAAGAAGTCATTTGCTTAAAATTAAGGGGCAGAGACAAGTTTGAATGGTAAAATATATTTATTGTGAGAAAAATAGAAAGCTTATTGGATTTCATGAGGATCCAGTGCGAATGTAATCACTGATCGAAGTTAATGATTTTGTGACTTGCATTGGTAATATTCATCAGCCATAGGAGCAGGGGAGAAGATTGTTGTTGGTGAGATTACCTAGGTCTGAGAGGTAGCAGGTTAGGACTAGTGAGAGAAGGGAATCAAGGATAATAGTAAGTGCTCCATTGAAGCTAGTGAGTGCTTTTGATTTGTTCAGAAACAACCTCACTTGCACAATTTAAAAATGCAACTCAAAAGATAATCATTGACACTTAAACCACTCCACATTTTCAGTAGTCATCAGAACCAAAACAAGAATATTGCAAAGAACATGCATTCATTCAGTTTCTATGGAAAGGATGCTGGTGTTCAATACTGGACCTGTTTTCAAGAAGTTTATTTCTAAAAGATATATTTTCTTGGGCCATTTATTAACACCTTTTCTCCAAAGGTGTATTCAAACATGAAATATTTTCTGTAAGCACTCTGGTGAAATGATTCCCCAGAGCAGGTGAATCACTTAGATGCTGGTTGTACCAGGGAAATGCCATGCTTTTTAACACCAAGGAGTTGTAATGACGAAAGTAGTGAAACATTTTCTAAAGATTTTATTTATTTATTTCTAGAGAGAGGGTAAGGGAAGGAGAAAGAAAGGGAGAGAAACATCAACGTGTGAGAAAAACGTCCATCGGTGGCCTCTAGCATGCCACCTGGGGACATGGCCCACAACCCAGGCACGTGTCCCATCATACCAGCGACTTCCGGTTTGCAGTGTAACACCCAGCCCACTGAACCACACCAGTCAGGGCAGTACTGAAACTTTCTGAATGCCTCATTTTTTATTATAGCTTTATATAAATTCAGCATATGAATAATGCTTGAAAGTAAATTAACATTGTTAAAAAAGGCTATGCAAGAATATAAAGTACTTAACATTTATGAGACCATTTATTAAAGAAAATGCCATTACATAATAATGAGGCTACTAATTTCATATGGAAATAATACTGTATTAATTTGATGTATTCATCCTAACAGTGAACATGATATTTTAAATTTTGCTGTCACATAATTATGCTGCGACTTCATGTAATGTTACACTGTCACCTAGAAAAACTCTTCTTTGAGTGTAGATCTGTGATCTTCAGCTTTAGATGGCAGATTGTAATGTGTCACTGAGGTATTTTTAAGTGAAGAGGTGTGAAAAACTCCTGGCTGAGTCATAAAGCTGAGAATTTTTCTTCCCTAATCTTCTACCTGTAGCAAGGCGCTCTAGAATAGCACTGGCTTTTAGCAAAGAACTGAAACACCTTCCTAGTTCTGCAAGGCAAATTGGGTAATGGGTGTGATGTTAGGTTTGGAATGAGAAGATATCTTAAGGTTGTGAGTCATGGTCTGTATAATTGTTGCTTAAAAAAAATGAGACATTCAAAGGGAAAGTGAGAAAGGATTTGAAGACCAAATAATTCTGTACTAGTCAGCCAATAATAACATTATAATAATAAATAACTGTTTGATAAAGGCCTCTTAACTCCTTGATTCTGCTAAGGAGTATGTTTCTGTAATGAAAATGAGCACATATATATTTTTTTACATTGAGTGAATTTAATCTTTAAAAATATGAATTACAAGATTAAAAGCTGCAGCACCCTTTCTTTTTTCTTACTCTGATTAAAGGCATCATCTGGGTTTTTTTTCCTGTATCTTAAAAGTAGAATGTTTACATTCAGATCTTGGTGTAGAATCAATGGCAGAGCTGTACCTCTGACCCTTGGCTCATGGTGGAATCATTAAATGGACCTCCTTGGATCTCTCCCCTAGGGGAGTTGACCATGTTCAGGGTGTTCTTGCCAAATAGCTGGAACTCATAGTGCATGAGCTGCTCCCAAAAGCCATTGTTGGGCTGGATGATGGGCTGGCATGACTTGGTCCATGTGTGGGCATCCAGGAACACAGCTTGGTACTTCCTGACTTAGGTGAGGCAGGATGCAGCTGGGTGACTCACACCAGCTGCACAGTGGAGCAGTGTGTGGCCCTGCTTCATCTCCATGCTGTGGATGTGGTCAGCAATGGGGTCAAAGAAGTCGCAGAGAAATGAGATGGATGTGTCAGCCGCAGGCACCTGTATATGCTGAATGTCCTCATATGAGGTGTTCACCAGCTGCACAGAGACATTGATGGCTGTGGTGATCTGGTTGATGGAGAGCTTCAGTTTGTTGCTGGAGGCCATGCCACTTCGATACACAGGCTGCTGGTGATCTGTGGGAGGCGGCTGTCCCAGGGCTGTCGGAATTGAACTGGGAAGGTGCATGGAAATGCTGTCAGCAGGCTGGTGGGTCAGTGGCCAGTGAGGGATCAAGGCTGCATCTCTCTGCCAGGCTGTGTCCATGGAAAACCTGTTACCCGCCCCACAATCACGTGGGGGCCACAGCAGTGCTAGCCGAGAAGTCAGGTAGCTCAGTGCTCAGCCCACTCCACTGGCCCAGCCTATCTCCATGGCAATGCACTGGGCAGCAGCACAGTGGCCTCCAGGGACAATCCTGCCACATTCCCAAAATGAACACATATTAAAGCAACTGATTAAAAAGTACAAGAGTAGATTCATTGGTGCATTGGAATAAATAATGCCTGAAACTTTACTCCCTGGTGGAAGTGAAACCAAAATACAAAACTACATCTTTGGCTGAAGTTTGCTAACATTTCGGGAAGTAGGTTGAAGTGACAGTGGGTAATGCTGAATAGCAGACGTATTTCTTGCCGTGATATTTTACAGCTGTCACTGGCAGTGTGTTTTCTTAGACTGATATCAGCTGCTACTTATACACTTACAATTTGTGGTCAGATTAGGGTGGAAGGTTGTGGTACCCATATATATAAAATAATATAATAATGTTCTATTTTGGGGGGGAACAAATTTGTTACATGAAATGTCAGATGAGTCATTTTGCTCATGTCAGATATTTGAAAGTAATGGAAAGATGCCAACATGGAAGCCCAGTAATTCATGCACTGGTGTAATGGAGCAAATGAAATGCAAAGCTCTTGTGCAGGTCCAATTTCAGCACCAAACGCGTACCTGTCAGTCAGCAAAATTGTCCCTGAATAAAAATGAACCCCATCTGAGAGGCAGAGCATTTTAATACACATCATATTCTTTGCCTCTATTGCGCGGTAGAAGCTGCTTGGAAAGAAAGAGAATACAGCTGAAAAAGACATTTAACAGCAACCCCTGAGCATGCTGAAAATCCTGCTCGCACTACTGCCCACAAAGGGCTTTTGGTTCGCCCTTTCTCTCCGGAGCTATTGACAAACTCTTTAGTTGCTCCCCCCCTCCCCTCTGTATCTCTTATCTACACAAAAAGGTGGCTGATTTGCCCTAAACTGAGAGATTTGGCCACTCAGGGATGTGGAGACCAAGTTTTAGACAGGTAACTTCATTGCTGTTTGGATGCAGCTGGGGGATGTTTTTATGGAAGTGACAATTAAAAAATGTGTGTCACAGAAATCAAAAGTCAGACATACCCTCGTAGAAGTGATTATTACGGCCCAAAGTGACTGCCGTTCTTTTGAAAAGCCTTTCATTTTGGAATCGGTTCCCACTTTTCTATAGGAGCAACCTCTTACAGAAATGAGGTGTCCTCGTTTGTTTGTTGTTTTTTTTTAGGCCCAATTGCTCGCGGCTTTTAGAAAGCAAATGGGAAAGTTAGGAATCTGTGTGCTTCAGTGCCCACACGCCCCGGGCTTCTTGAGCCCCACCGCTCGGAGTCATGACTCGTTCTACCTTGGAAATACCTGTTTTCCATTTCTGTGTTTTAAGACTCTTAAGCGCTTATAGGAACCCAAGCAGCTATTGAAAACCAGTAATGACTAGATCTAAATGTTAATGATTGCGAATGCACTAGCAATCAGAGCTCAAAAATATAATAAAATAAAGTGTGCTGTATTAGCAACGATAATAATTAAATCAAGCCAAGGTGCTCTGCACTTACAACTGCACTGATGCTTGAAAAATTGTGAGTCTGGGGAAAATTTACATAAGTCCTCTTGAAATGATACACGTGGAAAAAGGAAAGAAAGAAAACCATGGTCACGGGACTGAGTTTATTTTAATCCCGTGGTTCAAATGGCCCTAGAAATAATCATACTTGTATCAATCTATATCGCATGACTTTTGTAAGATGCGAAAATAGTGTTTTTCACAAAATTGTCACTTATTATTGTTCATTTAGGGCCACTAACATAGAAAAATTTCTCAGCTACAGTGTCAGAAGAATAGGGACAATTTGATGTTTTCTTTTGATGCTGTTTGTTGATATCTAGACCACTGTAGCTTGATTGCCTAACATTAAACCTATAATAACAGTGCAATCATAGCAGTATCATCATGAATGTTGTTACAATGGAAACAACATTTACACGGCTTCAGAATGGTAATTATCAAACTTTTTGTCATGAGGCGCTTATTTGCCAGCATTGATCTGCCCCGGTCAGTTGTTAGCTCTTCTCATCTGAGGTGTATTGATTGTATAATCAGTAGATAGAGGCTGTGGGCGGATGAAACGCCGTGTTGTTGGGCAAATTATCGGCTGCTTGCCTGTTGACCTGGACCCTGCTGGTTATACCTCAGACACTGGTGGGATTATTACTCATTTCAGTGACCCTGCTTTGCGACAGAGCGCTCTGGATTATTATACAAGATAAATGCCATCCTGCTTGCTGTGGTCGTGCCTGGCTACACAGATGGCGGAGGATAACTGGTCCCAAAACCAGGCAGCATGTTTCAGATGAGAATAAAAAGAGGCATTTTCCAAAGACTTACCTTTTCTGTATCCGTCTCTCCATTTGAATGTAATAATAAGGAGCCGATGTGTATCTAGCTGATGATGATAATGAGAGCTTACGTGTTCGTGGCACTTTATCACGTCCTAAGGGCTGTGACGGTCAGGTAATATTCTTGTTTTACCAGTGGGAACACAGAGGCATAGATTAAGCTAGCCAAATGGGCTAAAATGGCATGGACAATGAGCCTCAGAACTAGGTATTAATTCTATTTCCCTTGAATGTAAGTAGAGATGTTTCTGTTCTATTGCTCTGCTTTATGAGGTTATCTTACCTGGCCTGTAAATATGTGTGTACTGAAAACTCGAATGTTTCATCCAGCTAGATGAAGGAAAAAAAAAAAGACCTTAATGTTATTTAAATAAATTATCACATTGGGTAACTTGGGAGACTATTTGGGCCATTAACTATTTATAGCATTACAAAGGTTAAGGTCTAACGTGGGACTATTTTAAAAGACAAAATTATTTTATATGAAGAGCAATGTGAATTTTATAGCTGGTAGTTGTTTACAATCTAGATGTTTCTAGTACATATTATTTATGTGGGAAACTTTTTGTCATGAGGCGCTTATTTGCCAGCATTGATCTGCCCCGGTCAGTCGCTAGCTCTTCTCATCTCTTACTTTCCTTAGTGTGGCTCCTCTTGCATTTTGGACCCATTCCACTCTTCTTAGGTGACTTCAGCATGGCATCGATGCTAACGCCTAGACCGGGCCTCTTTGACTCTATGTGGAAGCCTATTTTGATATTAAAGTCACCCAAACACACATTTTAAAAAATCTGAAAGTGTTCACAATGGCATATTCACCCTTTCTCTCAGAAAAGGGTATAAAAAGAGCATACTTTATTACCAGTGCAATGCTATAAAAATGTTAATGTTGTGGAACTGATAATCTGAACCGTAATTTAGATGAAGAGACATTTACCCACTGTTCTACATCTGTACATGCTCTCAGTTGTGCCTGGTAAACCTGCTCGCTCTTTCTCTCTCTCAACTACTCAACCATTGTATTGTGAAGGTCAGTGGTTAGCTGCGCATTGTACTTTAAAGGCATACTCACAGCAAGCAGTTCTATAAGCAAGTCCAGCCGCACCACTTCCTTCTTTGGTCTTAAGTTTTGCCACTGTTGAATCATGATTGGGCAATGATTTTTTCCTTCTTGAAAACTATTTTTTATATTCTTAGTTTTAAAAGACCAAAGGGCTGATCTCTTACCTAAAATGCCACAGGAGATGTATGTGAAGGTAATATGCAGAGGTGGCCAGGGTTGAGGTATTAGCATTCATATCTCTGTGAAACCCAAAGGAAACGGCTGTTTGAGTGTTCCTCTAGTCTTACCTAATCTAGGCAAATAGCTAAAAAGTGACTCCTAGTTTCTGGAATTTCAAGCCTTTCAAAATAAGCCTTAATTTGTGTATGTATTCCTTTCCTTTATCTATGGCTGCTGAAATACATACTGGCTACCAAAGTACTATTCAAGATAAAACAGTCACCTTTTTAAGACTTTCCTTCCAAAAGCTAAAACACAGATAATACTTATATAGTCATTATTTATCTACTGATTCTATTGTATTGTTACCTCCTCATGCCTGACCTGTTTTAATATTTCCTTCATTGCTTAATACTATGCTTTGTGTATTGATTCTAATATTAATTACAATGGACTTAACATTCAGCCAACAAGTATTTATTGAGTGCCTACTGTATATGAGACGTGGTGGGAGATACCAGATACAGCAGTCAGTGAAGACAAGACACACACAGCCCCTGCCCTCAGTGCTCGTGATGGAAAAGAGATGAAACAGACACTAAGAAACTAATTACATATGTAATTGTTAGGAATAAGGAAAAGGAAAATGTACTTTTTTCCCTTTGCCTAATCAATGGTGACTCTAAGAGAAAAATAGATAAGGGAAAATTTTGTAGAGAAAAGAAAGTTGGCCTATTATACCTTATTAACACTTTCGTAATTCCTTGTTCTTTTTAAAAACATATATCTTACTGATTATGCTATTTCAGTTGCCCCAGTTGTTCCCCCTTTGCCCCCTCCACCCGGTATTCCTATTCCCTCCAGCAGTCACCTCCCCTCCTTAGTTCATGTCCACGGGCCATTCATATAAGTACTTTGGCTTCCCTATTTCCTGTACTGTTCTTAACATCCCCCTATATGGTACCTACCATATTTGTACTTCTTAATCCCTCTACCTTACACCCTGTTCTTCCCCTTTCCCCTCCCAACTGATAACCCTCCAAATGATCTCCATATCTATGATTCTGTTCCTGTTCTGCTTGTTTCTTTAATTTGTTATTTAAATTCAATTATTGATAGTAGTGAATTTATTGCCATTTTAATATTCATAGTTTTGATCTTTTTCTTACATAATTTCTTTTAGCATTTCATATCATAGTGGCTTGGTGATGATGAACTCCTTTAGCTTTACCTTGTCTGGGAAGCACTTTATCTGCCCTTGAATTCTAAATAATAGCTTTGCTGGATAGAGTGATCTTGGATGTAGGTCATTGCTTTTCATCACTTTGAATGCTTCTTGCCAATCTCTTCTAGCCTCTAAGGTTTCTTTTGAGAAATCAGCTGATAGTCTTATGGGAAGTCCTTTGTAGGTAACTATCTGTTTTTCTATCACTGCTTTTAAGATTCTCTCTTTATTTTTAACCTTTGGCATTTGAATTATAATGTGTCTTGATGTGGTCCTGTTTGGGCCCAACTTGTTTGGGAGTCTCTGTGCTTCTTGGCCTTGTATGTCTATTTCCTTCATCAAATTAGGGAAGTTTTCTTTCATCATTTTTTCAAGTAAGTTTTCAGTTTCTCGCTCTTCTCTTCCCCTTCTGGCACCCCTATGATTTGGATGGTGGTATGTTTGAAGATGTCCCAGAGACTTCTTAGCCAGCCTCATTTTCATGAATTTTTTTTTCTTCTTGCTCTTCCAATTGAATGCTTATTTCTTCCTTATATTCCAAATCATTGATTTGATTCTTGGGTTCATCCCCTCATTGTTGGTTCCCTGTAAATTTTTCTTTATTTCACTTAATGTAAACTTCATTTCTACCTTGGTCTTTTTTATGCTGTTGCAATACCCAATGATTTCTTTGAGAATCCTGATAACCAGTGTTTTGAACTCTACATCTGATAGATTGTTTATCTCTATTTCATTTTGTTCTTTTTCTGGAGTTTTATTCAGTTCTTTCATTTGGGCCATATTTCTTTGTCTCCTCATTTTGGAATCCTCCCTGTGTTTTTTTTCTGTGTATTAGGTAGAGCTGCTTTGACTCCCTGCCTTAGTAGTATGGCCTATTGTAGAAAAGCACACCTGTAAGTTGTATGGAGTGGAGACATAGGTAATTTCCATGGCAGGGCAACCCATGTCACCACTATGTGGCTGTGTTTCGGGGAGGGCTCAGAGAGGGGAGAATGCTGCTGCCTGGCCTCTGGAGTTTTGTCCAGGAGGAAGCTGTCTCCCAGCACTCAACCTATTGCCACTCACTTCAATTTCTCCCTGTATGCCACTGGTACCCTCCCAGATGTTGCCCTGGTGCTGAATTCCAGAGTGTGTGAGTCTCTGTGAGTCCTAAGTCCATTGTGGGCCCTTTAAGAGGAGTCTCTTGAGAATTATGCAGTTTCTTCCACTACCCCAACCCCCACTGGTTTTACAGCCAGAAATTATGGGGACTTACCTTCCTGGCTCTGAAATCCTGGGTTGGGTAGTGTGATCTGGGACTGGGATTTCTCACTCCCAATTTATCCCTCCTAATTTTTATCCACCACACTGTGGATATGGGACTGCCTCTCCCACATTGCTGTGCCTCTCTGTGCTGTTTTTTCTGTGTCTCTGCACCTCTCCACACCTTTTTGTCTCTTCATGCCTCTCTGTACCTCTGTACCTCTCCGTACCTCTGTATCTCTCCATTGCCTCTCCACATCTCTACCCCTCCTACTCGTCTGGATGAATGTGGCTTCTTTAAGTCCTTGCTTGTCGCATTTCCATACAGCTTAATTTTCTGACAATTCTGGGTGATATCTGTCTTGTGGTGTAGTTGTAATTTTTGCTATAGTTGTGCAAGGAGGCCAGATGTGTTTACCTATGTCTCCATTCTGGCCAGAAGTCTTAATTCCTTGTTCTTATCTTTGGGTAAACTGACTGCCAGAAGTCCTGGAGGCTTTTGTATTTTTTAAATTAAAAATTGCCAATCTCTGAGCAACAATTCTTCCAATTATACAAATAGCATTGTTTAATTACAAACTCAAATATGCATATGAAAAAGGAGGATATTTTGGGTTAAGAAAGAGGTAAAGGCAAATGAAAACATGAAATTAAATAGAGGATAACTGACATTAAGCATCTCTAAAGAAATATGTTTGCATGGGAAAATTTTTAGAGAGCCTCGTCACAGTTGGACAGGAATCTCTAGTGTACTCATATTTATGTAAGCTTAGGCAGAGCCCTTAAGGGTTCAGCTTTTTAGAGAGAGGCACAATGACAGCAAAACTCTTGCAAATGTAAGATCCTTGAGGGTTGGGACCATGTCTGACTAATCCTTCTCTCTCTCTACCTAGAGTCTGCTTTGTATACAGTAGGCTCTGAGAGTGACAGGGTGGTATGCTGAATAAGAGCTTAGGCTCTGCAGTAAGACAGACAAGGATTCAAATCCCTGCTGTGCTAATTAGTCAGCTTTCTTAGCTGTTATTGTGTTTAATCACTCTGAGCCTTAAAATGGAAAATATATATTGCCTTATATCATACATCATAGGGTTATCTAGAAGATTAAAAGAGCTAATGGTGATAAAGAATTTAGTAACATGCTTGTCACATAAATTCCAAATTTAAAAAAGTGATTATTATTTTTATTGGTAATTTATAAAATGTTTTTTTAAATTGACTTCAAATAATTGCTTAAAAGTTCCTCGGTAGTATTTGTTTATATCTTACTTGAATATTTTATATTATATCTCATCGAGCCAGATTATGGATTGGATGCTGCTGCTCCTCAACCTATTGTCCATAGGATGAGATGCCAGTAGTGGTATATTTTCATTTGTGAGCTGCGGACATGTGCCAGAGGACCTGGGATTATTATCTTGTATTGACCATATATGAATAATGTTGGCCCACATAGAAATCATTTAATTCCCAAACAAAAGTCATCTATAAAGACAAGTCCTACCCATGGAAACACTGTTTCACTGATAATTTCTGAATAATATTAAATGCTGTCTAAGTTATTGATTAGAATGCTGAACTAAAAAGTGAGGCATTAAATTAAAATTAGCCTGATATCGTGCATTGTGGGCACTTATGGAATGCAACAATAATTTTGAGAATTAAAATTCAAGTCAACAAGGCCCTGGCTGTGTAACTCAGTGGTTAGAGCATTTTCCCAATACACCAGGGTTGTGGGTTTGATCGCCCAACAGGGCACACACAAGAATCAACCAATTAATGCATAAGTAAGTGAAACAACAAATCAATGTTCCTCTTTCTCTTTCTCCCTTCCTCTCTCTCTAAAATCAATAAATTAATAAATTCAAGGCAACAAATATTTATGTCTTCTATACACAGAGCACGGTATTCAATTCTATAAGGCAAGAGAAGATAAGCAATATGGAGTTCCTTCTTTAGAGATCCTGTGATCTAAAATAGGAAATTGGGTATCTGAATGCAATGATTAGAAAACAGTAAAAAGGCCTATTGATTAAGCCAAAGCAGTTTTAATGCCCAGCTTTTTAAAAGGGGAGCAAATTATAACTCTTTTAAGTAAATCAGGTTAATTTTAATACCTGTGGTAGATGAAATCATTGAACAATCAATTAGTGACCACATAGGAGAGCATGAAGCACTGAGTAGTCAGTATCTTGGCTTTGCAAAGAACAAATTTTACCAGGTCAATTTAATTTCCTTCTTTAAGAGATTGACAGTTAATACAGACGTTTAGGAAACAGGATACATAATTTATCTGAACTTCAGAAAGGATCGTGATTCAGTGACACATGACATTTTAGCACTAACTCAAAAGATGTGATCCAGTCCATACCATATTCCTGTGGGAAGGGGCCTAATTCACTGACAAGTCACAATTCAAAATGGTGGTTACTAAGGACTTGGTATCAATGATGAATCTTGTTTTATAAATGCATATCCAAATGCTGAAGTTGTTCTGATCTACCTGTGTCATAGATATATAATTTAAAATAAACTCATGTATTGGCCAAAGAAAGCGCTAACATAAGTATTTTGAAAGACTGTTACAGTTTAAATGAAATGCTCTCAAACCATAAAAATGAACCACTATATACTCTATGAAGGGCAAGTTCAAAATAACAGGCTGGGCTGATCATGAACAGTACCAAAGGTAGAGAGATACAAGATGGGAACAGCTTGGCCATAAATATGACAAAGAAAAACTTGGAAGTCGATTAGTAGAACCCAATCCATGTATTGCTGAGCAATTGTGCTTTTGTTGATAAGCAACACATAATTTTAGGGTACAAAAAATCAACATAATTTGCAAGCATGAGGATTCCAGAAGTCATTACTCTGCAACTAATCAGTTTTAATCACAACTCTCAGACTATTCTAATTTTACACTGCAGGGAAGCTAGAGGGTCCAGAGAAAAACATTCCAAATATGTAAGATGATGAATAGATGCTTCTTTTAAAGTTCAAACTAGAGAAGAGAGGCCACTCTTCAAATTATACACAGGCATCATTTAATTTCATTGTCACTTACTGAGTAGCAACTATTGTCATGATAAGTTTATGGAGCAGCTGTTTTAATTTTCATAAGTGAGGACATAAAACAAATGAGTTTAAGTGTAGCAAGAGTTTTGTTAGGTAAAGGAAGAACTCTTTACTATTGAGGTCATTAAACATTAGAACATGTTATCAAAAGTATTAGAAGTATCTCCTTATAATGAAGAAGGCTGAAAAAAAAAGAAAAGAAAAGAAGGGTGGACAATGCAAAAAGCACATAGTGTTTAATACGAAGCTCATTTCCAAAAGAAAAACACTACATAAGCTATAATAAAGTTACATTTGGCTTGAGTAAAGTAACAAAACTTACCATGTAAGAACGCTAAGTAGTTGTAGGAAACCTCATATGAGAATTCGATCCTACTGCTGCTATTGTAACTCCTCAAGAACTAAGAACAAATTTTCACAACAGAACAGTTTTCTTCTTAGAAGTGACACAATTAACAGCGGTAGAGGGGGAAAAATTACTGGTTGTTTCAAGCTTTCAAAAAATGAATTAGTTATTGCATAGTAGATACCTCAGAGGTCAGTGTTTAAAGAAGCTAGTCTGAAGAAATATGTTATTTATACATTGGTTAAGTCTGGGTGTTTTCAAGTTTTAAAATTAATTCCACATAGGGAATCAACTGGAAAATACTGACATACAAATAAATACTAGGCTTTTCAGATGGCTACAGTTTTGACAGTTTAGAAAAGAAATAGTCAGCAAAGTGTCTAAGTTTCTGTGTATGTTTTTTTAAAAAGATATGCATAGAAGAAATAAACATTGTACCCTGTGTATAGCAGCCCAGGAGCAGGTCTCTTCTGAAACACAAATCACACCTCCACCAGTGTGTATCATTGATGATTCCAATATTACACAGCTAATATAGTCCAGGCCAACCTTAAAAAAGAAAAAGTAAGCATTAAACATCTTTCAAATATTATTTTTAAAATGTTCTTTAAAAGTGAAAAAAAGTTTCTGAAATATTTTTCTTTAAAAAAAACATTTTATTTATTTATTTTTAGAGAGAGGGGAAGGGAGGGAGAAAGAGAGGGAGAGAAACATCAATGTGCCTCTTGTGCACCCCCAACTGGAGACCTGGCCCGCAACCCAGGCATGTGCCCTGACTGGGAATCAAACTGGTGACCTTTGGATTCTCAGGCCAGCACTCAATCCACTGAGACACACCAGCCAGGGCCGAAATATTTTTTTTGAAGGCTGTTTGAAAACAGAATAGACTGTCTAAGGCGGCATAGGTGTTGAAGACTTTGTCGTTTAGTCTAGTGGCTCCAAAATCTGACATTGTCAGGATTGCTTGAATAGAATTTTTAAAAACAGTCTTATTGAAGTATAATTGACCCACTATAAATTGCATATATTTCAAGTATATTTGGGTAAGTTTTGACTCATGTATGTAATGTAGGTACCAATGAAACTATTGCCTTGCTCAAGACACTGAACACATTCATCGCCCCCCAGTTTTCTCACGTCCCTTTGTAGTTCTTTCTCCCATCCCTCTCTACGCAACCATTATCTGCTTTCTGTCACGAGATGTATTTGCATTTTCTAGAATTTAATATTAACAGAATCAAACTGTTTGTACTCTTTGCATCTGGCTTCTTTCACTCAGCATATTTATTTTGAGTTTTACCCATGCCATAATATTTATTTAGTTTCAATAGTTTATTCCTTTTTATTGCTGAGTAGTATTCCATTTATTCATTGATGGACATTTGGGTTGTTTCCAGTTTTTGTAATTTCAAATAAAGCTCTTATGAACATTTATATACAAGGTTTTGTGTAGACAAATGCTTTTATTTTTCAAGAGTAAATACTTAGGAGTAGAATGTTTGGATAATATGGTAGGTGTATGTTTAACTTTTGGGGAAACTGCCAAATTATTTCCAAAGTGGTAGTACCATTTTACACTCCCATCAGCAGATGTAGGAGAGTTCCGCCAATACTCGATATGATGAGTCTCTTTAATTTTAGGCATTCTAATAACTGTATAGTGATATCTTGTTGAGGTTTTAATTTAAACTTCTCAAATGACCAAAAATGTTGAGCATCTGTTCACGTGTTGATTTTCCGTATATATATATATTCTTTAGTGAAGTGTCTGTTCAGTTTTTGCCCACTTTTTTATTTGGGCATTTTTTTTCTTATTCTTCAGTTTTGAGAGTTCTTATATATTCTGATTACAAGTGCTTTAGCAGATCTATTATTTGTGTTTATCTTCTTGCAGTTTGTAGCTTGCTTTATCACTCTCTTAACAGTGTCTTTCAAAGAGTATAACTTTATAATTTTAACGAAGTTTGATTCATTTTCTTTTTTTTTCCTTTACAGATAATGGTTTTTGTTCATGTGTAGGGACTCTTTTCCTAACCCAAGGTCACAAATGTTTTCTCCTGTGTTTCCTTAGAGAAGTTTTATAGTTTAACTTTTACAGTTAGGTCTGCGATCCATGTTGAGTAATATTTTAGTATATGATGCAAGTTATGGATTAGCGTTCTTATTTTACTTTGACTGTCTGGTTGTTCCATCAAAGATTATCCTTTCAACATTGAATTATCATTGAACCTATGTCAAAAATCAGTTGTCCGTATATTAGTGGGTCTCTTATTGGATTTTGTATTCAGTTCTTTTTTTAAAGATCTTATTTATTTATTTTTAGAGAGAAGGGAGGGAGAAAGAGAGGGAGAGGAACGCCCCCTACTGGGGACCTGGCCCACAACCCAGTCATGTGCCCTAGACTGGGAATTGAACCAGCAACCCTTTGATTCACAGGCCGGCACTCAACCACTGAACCATCATACCAGCCAGGGGTGTATTCAGTTCTATTTATATACTTGTTAAAGGACGTTGTGAGACTCAATTTTTAAAGTGTAGAGAGGGGGATGTTTGTCCTCACACCACCAAGCAATGCTCAGGACAGGTATGGCAGGGGAGAGTCATGGGGAGAAAATGGGGACATCCATAATTGAACAACAATTTTTTTAAAAAGCAGAAAACCGTTATTACAAAACCAAAAATAAATCAATCAGAGGTTGTGACAATGCCCTCCTTAGATTTGATTCATTTGCTAGAGGCTCCTAGACTTCTGAGGAAATTCATTTGCCCACTGCATTATAGTTTATTATGAAAGCATAGATAAAGGATATAGATGCACCTCCAGATGGAAGAGATTTGGAATGCGAAGTATGTGGAAATTGCATGGAGCTTGCACCCTGTCTGAGCACATGATCCTCCCCAAATCTCACTGTCCCAGAAGCTCTCTGAACACTGTCCTTCGGGTTTTTATGGAGACTTCATTACAAAGGCACAATTGATTAAATCACTGACCAATAATGATTGAGTCAACCTCCCTTCCCCTCTTCCCTCTGGCCATGGGGTGGGACTGACACATGTCCAATCACATGATTTGTTTTGGCAACCAGCCCACATCCTTAGGTGACCTTGGGGCATTCCAAAACTTTATTTCATTAACATAACAAAAGACACCTTTATCTTTCTCACCACTTGGGAAATTCCAAGGGTTTTAGGAGCTCTGAGCTAGAAATGTGGCCTGGGATGAACATCAAGCAGATATTTAGTGTTATAAATCACAATACACTTGTCCATCTTTATATGGAAGCCGTATTCTCTTGATTACTGTTAGTCTTATTATGTAATATTAGTCTTCCAACTTTGATCTTCTTTATCAAAGATGGCTTGGCTATTCTAAGCCTTTTGCATTTCTATATAAATTTTAGAATCAGCTTGTCTATTTGACTGCCAAAATTTTGACTGACATTGCATTGAATCAGTAGATCAGTTTGGGGAGAATAGACATTACCAATATTGAATATCCAAACCCATGGATGTGGCATACCTCTCCATTAATTTACACTTTATGTTGTAGCAGTATTTTGTGATTTTCAATGTATAGGTTTTACATATCTTTTTATTGGATTTATTTCTAATAACTTTTACATTTTTAAATGCTATTGTAAATTTAAAATTTTGTTTTTAGTATGTAAAAATATAGTTGACTTTGTGTTCTGCAACCTCACCAAACTTTCTTATTAGTTCTAGTAACTTTTTTTTGTAGATTTCTTAGAATTTTCTACAAAAACAATCATGTTGTTTGCTAATAATGGCAATTTTACTTATTTCTTCCCATCTAGATGCCTTTTATTTCTTTTTCTTTCCATACTGCGCTGGCTAAACCTCTATTATGAGGTTGAATAACATCATAAAAGTGATAACAAAGGATATTTTCAACCAATGGTTGTTGGCAACAACAATTCAATGCCAACGGGAACCCCCAATTTGGGGTGTGGTGAAGAAGGAAATTTTGTTTAGTGATACACTGGCTATGAGGAAGCCCTGGGGCCAGGCCCCTTCAGGCTAAACAGCTCAACGCTGCTCCTCGATGTTCTGTCCTGCTCTGTGTGGGTCTGCTTTGTCCTGTGCTGGTTTACTCTACTTTGGTCTGTTTTGTTCTGAGCCAGTCCACTCCGCTTCAGTGAGACATCTTCTGTGTTTCAGCTCAGCCAGGGATCCTGAATAGAAAGGGAAAGTACTTTCTCAAAGTCAGAGGGGAGCTGACATATTTAGACAGAAGTTCCCCACCCCCCCATCCCTGATTGGTCCATCCTCATGCAAATGAGGACTCCAAATACTCACAGTTTGGTCCAAAAGGCACTTTCCTGATTGGTTAGAATGGAGCAGCTCTGACTGGTCAGTGAAGGTGTTAATGGGGATACAGCTAGCTGCACAGCTTTGATTGGATAGGGAAAGCCTCAGTCCTATTTGTTGAAATAGGATTTCAGGAACTCCTGTATAAGGACTAACTCAGGTGGCAGAGGCACAGCTGCAGGCAGGCAGGCCAGTGCAGAGGCAGGTGGTTCAGTGCAGGCTTCTCCCTGAGAGACCCCACTGTAGACCCCTGTGGCTGCTAGGCTCTGGTGTTTTTTTTGTTTGTTTGTTTTTTGTTTGCTTTAATTTGAGCCCACTTTGCCACCAGAGTCCTTTTCAGTAGGTATGTTCTTTCTCAGGGTCTGAAATGTTTGTTTGTGAGGGACATTGGGGTGTAGTTTTCTCATTATGTCTTTGTCTGTTTTTTGTATGTTAATGTCGTCCTCATAAAGTGAGTTGGATGATATTCTTGCCTTTCAACTTTCTGAAAATATTTGAGAAAAATTGATATTGTTTTTTCTTAATGTTTGGTAGCATTCACCAGTGAAGCAGCTGGGTCTACTTAATCTCAATCTGTGGGTGAATTCAGAAATCCATTAGAAAGAAAGAAAGAGAGAGAGAGAAAGAAAGAGAGAGAGGAAGGGAAGGAGGGAGGAAGGAAGGAAGGAAGGAAGGAAGGAAGGAAGGAAGGAAGGAAGGAAGGAAGGAAAGAAAGAAAGGGAAAGAAAGAAAAAGAGAAGCGGGGCAGAGAAACAAGAAGGAAAGAAAAGAAATGACAAGAAAAGAAACAAAAAGAAAAGAAAAATCTGTTTATACCAAAATCTCCATCTGATTCTGTGGTGCATCCACGTTTTTGGAACCACTGACTTGATAAAATATGACCTCTTTAAGTCCAGTCCCGTCATCAAGCAGACAGGAAAGTGTCAGCTCTCAAGAGGCAATGGAGTCATTCATGACCAGCCTCTGCATTTCAGCTTTGACCTGAGCTTGCACCCTCAAAGGCCTTCGTCACAGGACCGTGGAACTCTCTGCACAGAAAACTGCACGCAGGAGGTCGTTCTGGCAGAATCGTAACCGGTCCAGAGTTTTACTTTTAATTAGAATCATGCAGATAGAATTGTGCATTTACTTAAATCTGCCACAAAAGCAAACTTTTTAGAGAAAAATTATATATTTTATAAGGAAAATGAATTATGCCATGTGGCTGATTAGATCTTTATTAATGTTTGGAATGATTAAGTCCTTTTCAATAACTGTGAAATTTCCCCCATAAAAGTGATCTTACAGATTGTTGTTTATGCATTAGGTCCAAGTTAACATTCTTCCCTCCTGGAGAACAGCTCTCTTTCTGGGGGTGGCGCTAGTGGCAGTCCCTAAGTGCTGGTAGGTGCTAATTGACTGGTTGATCTATCTGTAACATACGTGACCAACTGTGGTGTGACTGTTTTCACAAAGGGCCAACTTTCGGATGGATTAGTTAACTATCTTTGTTACTAAGTTCTGATCCTAGGAAGGTAGTACTAACATGTGATTAATAAATTTCCATTCACTATCTACATACCTCTATTTGGTTGTCTAAATATAGAATTATTTTAAAAGTCTAAAGTCCATAAGTCTTTGCAGTGAATCTATAATCAATGCTATTTACCAGCCAGCGAAATCATCACTTCATATAGGAAACATGTCACTTTATGGGCACTTTGTTAATCCTAATGTATGTTCTCGTCAAAAATAGAAACATATAATTGTGTGGTAGATGGTGTGTGAGTATATATATTATAATCCCTCTAGCTCAGAGGTTCTGAGGACCCTTTGGCATCTGGTGATGTTTATGGATCCTTTCTCACAACAATGTTTCAAATGTGTTAATAAAATTATAGGAATACAAAAGAAACCAATTACATTGAAATATAGTTATAAAAATATGTTTGAGACACAATTGCAATATAGTAATATATGTGCTTTCTTATTAACACAATAAAATAATAAGATCTAGTTGCAACTCTAATAACTATTACAATTTTTCATTGAGATTGAGCTACTAAGGGGCATTTTGAAGTAACTGCAACAACTAAAATACCATTGTTCATAGCCTACATTTGTAATCAAAGGAAATGCTAAATTTCAGTTCATTTAGTAAAAATAATATATATATATATTTTAAGTTCATGGACCCCTTGAATTCTCTCTATAAATCCTAAGAACCCCTGTCTACGTTTAATTCATTTTTAATTCTTAGTTTTTGAATCACAAAAACCAAGTTATGCAAAAATAAATTATGAAAGAATATGGGAGAAAACAATTAAGGTCCAGTTTCCTTGTGGAATTGGCTGAAAGGCTTTATTCAACATTTTAAAATACATTTGTTTTTACATTCCATTACTTCCTGCTGGAATTAGCATTGTCCTCTTCAGCGAACCACTAGTGAACAGCCTGACAAGTATGACTTAATCATACAGCACTTTTAATCTGTGAAACCTGTGTAGAATATTTACACAAAATAGAAGTATAATGATATAAAGGAGAGAATTAAACACCATAATGAAATTTCAGCTCAGAAGACCTAACCGGCAGCAAGCCTTGGATCCTTAAAATCAGAAGCCCTTTGGGTTTTGTCTTAGAAACTTACTTATTTAGGGCTCTGGGGTGAGATAGTGGTGAGAGGATGTAAAAAAACAAAAAGAAGAAACAGATAAGGTCATATTTCCAAAACATTATGTTCAGAAGAGTTACGTTCTATCACAGGTGTTTAGTTCCTACGCCAAGCCTCATATTTGCAAGTTGCTAACTGGCATTGCATGATTAGATTGAGTAATTACACATGTCGGTAAAAAGCCATAATTACCTAGGAAAAATATATGCATTTTGTCTGGGTAGGGCTCACCCATTTAGCATGTCTTTTAAATTTTGACCAATCATAAATTTATTAGCAACATAGATTTTCTGTGGATCCTGACACGTGTGGGTTCTTGAATATTGTTTACTAAACAATTCCCTTGAATAGTAAGATGGAATGGAAAATCACTTAAAGCTTGTGAGAATCGCCTAGCGATGAGAAGCTTTGGGACTTCGTTAGAAATTTCTGTTGTTCTCCATTTCTCAAACGGGTGACAAAAACTCATCGTTTATTTACAAATAGAAAGTAACACTTCATAATACCTGCCAGCTTTCCAAGCTAGATCCTATCTGTCCCTGTCTGAAGGGCTCCAATAACACCGTTGGGAGATATTTTCTTCTGACCACCTGGCAGTTCTTAGGGCCCAATCTCTCTGAACGTTTTATAGCCAGTGCACGGGTTGCAGCTAATCCTTTCAATGAATGAGCTGGAAAATGTGGATACATCAATATCATATTCTTTTAGAGCCCATTTAGTCCATGCCCTATTATTATTTCGTTTAATAGGGCCATTATCTTCTGTGGAAATGAAAAGTAATTTGTCAGAATCATTTCTTAAAATTTAAAGATCAATCTATGCAAATTTTTTTTAAATAAAAGAAACCATAGTTTCTTTTTTAAAGAATCTCAAAAACCCTCATTAAAAATCTCAGAAATGGGAATCTGAGGCTTAGATTCCACGCACATCTTTGGTCTTATTTTTCCAGCTGGATTTAAAAGTGCCCAGTGTAATAACCGAGCTTGTGTTGGGCCGACAGTGTTCCTGGAAAGAGTGTATGTTAACGGTGGAGTTGAAACCTTAGCAAGTTCTGTAAAAATAACTTCTGTGTTTCTCTTTTGTTTGCTTTAAGAAGCTAGGAAGGAATTTATTCCAGTGAGAGAATTTTATGAATTTTCCTTCAAAACAATTTGGTACTCAATGAACTTTGAATAACTAATGATTTTTAAATGCCTTATCTTGTGATTTATGAATATAAGTAATGGAAAATGTTTAAGATTCTTATTTCAACCTAGATTTTACTTCCCAAATAAAACCTATGTTGGTAGAAGACTTTTGTTAGAAAGCCTTCTACTTATTTCCACATTCTGACATTTATGTTTATCACTGGATTGAAGTGAAAATAGTTATTGATCCTTTCTTCAGACTGAGTTTAAAACTGTTCACTATACTATGTCCCCAGTGTCGCTATTCTGCTACACACCACCACCAACTTTTTCCCAGAAACCTTTTTTTTCTCCCTCAGTGTTTCGCACTTCGTATTCGGGCATGTTAACTGGGGCGAGTTTTTCTTCCTGTTGTGCAGTTCAAACACACAACCGCGTGCACACACACACAAGCAAACTCTTCGTAAGGTCTAGGGTGATACTGCTTTGTCATTCACACAGTTGTTTGGTATAAAAACTAATTTTTAAAATTTCTTTAGAGAGTGTTATGGTGACTTCTGGATATCTTTTCTTTTTATTTTCTACCATATGTGAATTAAAATTACCCCAATGTTACGTAGACGCAGGAATTTGTGTACGGTTTGGCGAACAATTAGATGACTGTGGGTTAGAGCCCCTCAGCCCTCTTCTTTGGTATTTGTTTCTTCTCCCCATTATCAGGTTTCTGTCAGCCTGAATTTAGGGAAGGAATAATGTCTCCAAATTAATTAGTAACGTTTGGCTATATCCTGACACTCTGGCTGAATATAAATACCAGCGATGCCATTACTTCAAAAAAAAATGTATAAAACTGGAAGAGATCTTACGAGGTCACTAACGTAGTCTCCTTTCTTGGAGATACTGTTTCCAAAAAGAGGGAAGCTACAGTCTCTGTTCTAGCACGTAGTTACTTTTAGTACCAAATACTTCATATAGCTAAACAAACTCTCACTATTCTCTGCATTCCATTCTCCTTATTTTACTTTCTCTCATTCTAAAACATGGAACACCATTGTTTTTGTTAACATTGTTTTTGTTAACCTCTTAAACATTTTCCCTATTCTCTTAATCACTTGAAAACTTTTTCCTAATTAAGTAGGACAGTTTGGAAAACACACCGTGTTGAAAGGATGTAAAACAGTCCTCATCCCATGTCCTCTAAGAGGTGGCTATGGCGCAGGAGGTAGCATACACAGGGGCACAAAGCCAGCAGTGTGTCCCCGTCCCTGTTAGATAGTGAGCCTGGGGTGTCTTCTGTGGGGAACACAGTGAGGGGTGACTTAGTCAATGATATAAAAACAAAACATGGTTAGAAACAGGGAACAGGGGTTGGCACAGGAAGAAAAAATCATCGTCCCGTGCCCAGAGGTTATCATCTAGCGTATGGCTTTTGGTTCTTTTTTCCCTCTATATCTATACTTTTTAATTTGTGTTCTACAAAAATATATACTATTTTGTACTTTGCTTTTTAAAGATTTATCAGTCAATTTTGATAATCTTCTGCCCTTTTATTTTTAGTGGCTAGATAATATTCCACAGTGTGAATGCACCATATGACCTGGCCTGTTTTTCCAACATTTTTATTAAGAAAACAAACTACAAAAATGCTGGAGTAACCCCACTTAGATTCTCTAACTAACATCTTATTGTACTGTCTTTATCACATATCAAGGGAACTAGCCCTGTCTGTCTGTCAATCCATCTTGTATTTTTATGTATTGCAGACTAAGTTGTAGACATAAGTATACTCCTCCCCCTTCAAGTGCTCAAGCCTCATTAACCAGAGTTCAGTTTTTTTCTTATGTGGCCAACCTGTATTTTTAAAAATTATTTTACTTTTGAATTGTTTTCCAATCTATTAGAAAAAAATATTTATTCATACAAATGAATCGTCTTTATATTGCCACATAACCAAATATCCCAAATATCCCAAAACTTAGTGGCTTAACAACAAGAAACTTGTGGATTTGCAGGTCAGCAGTACAGGTTGAGCTCAGCTGGGCATTTTCTCTGTGGGCCGCACCGAGATTACTCACACAGCTTGTCATCTGGCATCCCCACCGAGTCATCTGGAGCAATGTGGTCTCACTTGATAATTTCCTAGAATTGGAGTTATATGTAAAGTTAGACATACACATAGTCAAATTACCCTCCTTAATTATTTAAAATGATTTTCTTCCCACAGTTTCTTTTTGCATTTAAAAAAAAAAAATCAAAGTCATTTTAGTTCAGAATAACTTTTTGAGATACTAGCTGCATTAATTTTGTTGAATATATTGAGTTAGGCATTAAGAATTACACAAGAGAAAAGACAAGGTGTTGTCTTAGTTCTTCAAGAATTACAATCCGATTGAGAAGATAACACCAACACTACCTATAAAATAGTCAAATCGAATTATAAGACTTTGTACGGTTGTCAAATTGCTTACTTCTTTCTCCTTTTTGAAAGAAAGGCTGGGTTAATTACTTAACACCTAGCAAATATTCAGTAAATAATTATTTAGTGACTGCCATTAAATGTCAGAGGAGGGCTGAGTTAAAGTCCTCTAGACTGGGGGTTTTCTTAAGGAGGTGGGACTTGATTTAGGCCTTGGACAAGAAGTAAAATTTGTTTTTGTGTTTTTTACTGCTATAAAAGTTCATTTAACAAAAAAAGCTCAACATGAAAATGTACACAACCCTACTTTTGTATTGTAGTAGAGTGGGTGCTGTGGGGAGGGGACGTGTGGAAGCTGTTGACTTCTCTGGCGAACACAGCTGTTCTGTGTACTTGTTCCCAGGCTTCTGACATGGCACTGCCTCCTCGTATTACCGCCACTCCAGCATTGTGCTCCTGCCCGCCAGTTGCCGTCCCCACACGATTCCTAGGGGGATCGGATCCCTGCAGTATTCCTTGGACGTGTCTGCCACCATTTAATTTCAGTGACAACTTCTTGTCCGTCAATTTTTTTAACTGGGGAGGGTACACTTTGCTCATGGTGTCCACTCAGCAAGCTCGAGGAGACCTCTAAATGGAATTCTAGAGGTACGATATGGATTAACTAAGGAAAAATGTATAGATTCAACTATAGAATCATTTGTCTGAAATTTATTTTATTTTGAACTCTTCAAAAACTTTATGGTGAGCAGGTACCTTCTTCTTTATCATGAACACAATACTTCTCTGCTGAAATATGTACCGCCTGGGCCCACAAAGGGATAAAGCCAAAGTGCTTGTTCCACGGCCACATTTTTACTTCTGACTATCTTTTCTAGTGCAAAGTGTGACAAGAGGAGAAACGACCAAATTCTCAAATTCAGGAACTCTTGTCTCCAAACTCCATGCATTTAAGGTTGGAAGATTTACATCTTATTGGAGGAGATATGTTTGGGGGAGACAAGCAAGCCTATGAAAGCTCGTCTAAATTTCTGTATACATTCTCTAAAATAAAATATTAATTTTAGCACTCTAAATACATATGAAAAGTTATAATGAGCTTCTGAAAATTAAATTCTGAAGAATGAAAGCTTTAAACTTCGAAGGTTCGCTCTCATCCTTGATTTCAATTCTATGCTTATAAGTTCATTTTGCCTCTGTTGCAGAGGATGCTCGTATGGAAAGTTTTTTTTTTTCTTTTTCTTGACTGTGATTGTCAGTCCTCCAGCATTTTATGATACGGAGTTCCTACCGTGGTCCCAGAGACAGATAAAACTGGACATATACGCTATTTGTGCCTCATTTTATTTAACCAGTGTGAATAAGTATTTCCCCTATTTCAATATATGTTACATTGCTTCAGCTCCAAACTGAGTGCCTTTAGTCCCTGATAAACTTGGCTTCCTCCACCTGAAAGATGAGGAAGTGCAATTTCAAAGCCTTTATATTCTTTTTCTGTTTCCTGTTCCTCTCCCAAGACATGCATGGTAATAATTCTATTCCCCTCTACTTTATCGCCCTTTTCTTTTTCTATCCCCCCAGTCATTCCTTTTTAAAATTATTTATGGGATAGGGAGTCACTCTTGAGAATGAAGAAGCTGTGATGGAGAGTGAAGTTCAGTGGAGGGGAACTCCAAGTTGATCTCAAAGTTGAGTAACAAGTGTGTTGCTCTCTCCATACCTGTTATCTTAGCTCAACTCTGGTGCTATGGTGCAAAGCACTTCTTGTTGCAGCCTTCTCAAACTAGAGCACATTCTCTTGGATATACTTGATGCTGGCAAATCTTTCTGGGGGGTAAGGTTTGTTTTGGAAACAGGTACAGGTTATTTACCATCAATATTGGTGGGTTAACTGGGTGGAATCACACTGGGTAATATGTCTTCATGTATATATTCACTTACACACAGGATTACAGTTACACACATATAAAGTAATCATTGAAAAAGGTAGTTTCCTAAGGTGCTTGTTGTTTTGTCTGTTGAGGCACTGCACTTGAGAATTTTGGAAATCCAAAGGTCATAACTGAAAAGGAGGCTTAGAGGTGTTAATAACCTATGGCAACTAAGACACAGAAAGATGAGATGACTCCTCTGAGGTCTCGTGGTCAGTGACTGAGAAGTCTCGAGATACTTGTTTCTTCCTGGAGGATCATGCTTCTCTCGTGTGCTGATTTCCTAACATAAGAGTCAGTGCAGACAGAGTAGGCTAGCTTGCATGTTGAGGTTCTTAAGACATTATGATGATAATGATAGAAAACAGCTACCTTTATACATAGAGCATCTTTAAAATATTGTAATGGCTCCAGATTCTATTGGTAGTATTATGATAATCTATAGGCCAATTTCTATGTGATTATTTGAAGAATTGGAGGCTACACTCAACTAAGTAGTTTAAATGATTATTATTCAAAAGGAACTACTGCAAGATCATCAATTTTCGTGTTTTCTGAGTGTTTGGATCTACCATTTCAAGCATATTATAAAATCAGCTAGCCACTACTTTAAAACATCCGTACTTTTAAACTAGCCTTATAAACACAGGGTCTGGCAGAAGTAACGCCACCGAGTGTGGTTGGTGGGGCACGTGAATGTCTCACACGAGATGGACAGCCATTTGAACACGTCACCTAAAATGTCATAGGATGTGCTTGAGTGTGATATTGTTATGTTACAGAATTACACACTTATGATTCTGTAATAAAATATTTTTATGTAATAAAAAAGAGGTCTTATTTGTGTCAGACGCTGTATTAGCCAAAAATGATCTCCATTGCTACAAGAAACTATATGTCTAAAATACCTATTTTGTAAAGTGACTTGGAAAGGAAAACAGCTGGTGAGGAAATTAGATGATAATACATAATCATTCAGAGAAATAGATTGGCTGAAAAATTTGCCTCTCAAAATGGCAAATATCCTCTTCCATTTAAACAACCTAAAAGATGAGCTTCTCTAACATTTACGGAGTCAAAAGATCTTAGCCACTAGGATTTCTATGCCGTGTTGAAAGAGACTGGCGAGAGTAGCGGTAGCCAGCGCTGACCCGCAGGCCTGTGCTGCCTAGGACAAGCAGTCTGTGACAGCGCTCCAGCCCCTCGGAACCGAAATGAGAAGAGGAAGATGATATGGTGAGATGCCATAAAGCTGGATACACCTACCTTTTTATTACTGAAATGTAACTTTTTAATGGTAGTGGTAATAGAGATTTGCTGTTATTGTTTTTATACTATTCTTAGCAAAGTTGGAACCCCCAAAGTTAAAAAAAAATTGTACCATTCAGGAAATGACAAAAATCTGGGGACTTTGAGGCCATCCGGTTCAGTTACCTGCCCTTTCGGAATATAAGTAAAATGCCTGTTACGGATTTCAGTTATTTAATAAAAGTGGAGTGAACTACTTACAAGATACTTAGTATAACCTCCTCAGCATCACTCCGAGAGACCCGTCTTCCACAGCTCACTGTCTGTTCACTGCAGCTGTTTCTAGGAGTGGTCTTTTCCCTTCCATTTTCCTGACCATCCCGCAGCTTCCGCTGAGGCTCAGCCTACACATACAGATTCTGAATTGTTTGCCAGTATTACTGGCTCATAATTGCGATGTGTCACACAGCACCTCTTCCTGTTCTTATAACGGTTCTGTGGTTTTAAAAAGGTATTTTGGTTCCCTTATCATCAGAGGGAACATTTTGCCTCAAAAGGAAATTCATTCTGCGCAGACAGGCTGCAAATTCCCATGACATGGCAGGCTCATCTGTCAGAGAATATTTTTTATTCCCGTTTACCTCTTTGATTACATTCAGAATGCCCCCGTAATGCTGATGAGATCGTTCTAACTCCTAGGAACATTTTCCTCACGTTTTCCATCATCTTCAATAACATAAAAAGGTTTAATTCACAGTGGAAATGGTAGAGAAATCTCTATTTTTTTTTATTTGGGAAGCTAATTTTCAGAAGGAAGGTTGATATATGAAGCTTTAAAAGTATTTTAGAAATTAGCAGTACCTGTGTTTATTTCTTAACTGGATGCTAAGTTGCTCTTGCATGTAGCATCATATTTGCATGTCCTGTGGGTTCTGGCAGTGCACACCACAGCTCTAATGATTTACAGGAAAAAGACATTTTCTGGTGTTCTTTGTCAATTCTGCCTAGAATGTATTGAAGAACAGGAAATATTATGAATTATTGATATTCCTTAAAGTGAAATGTAGTGTTTTATGTACCATAATGAGAACCAAGATAGAAAATTTCATGGCTATTGTGATTTGAGGGCAGAAATGTATATTTGATGTGATTAGATGCCTAATTGGCATTTCAAATGAAGTCTGTATTTGTGCATATGTAAGTAATTATACTTTGAAAATATTCTGAATTTTTTATCCTCTATTTTTGTCCAAGTTATAGTACTATATTTGTGCTTAATGTTTGTTTTTTTATCTTAACAACTTTTTATTATGAACCATTTAAAATGTTCACAAAAGTAGTGACAATAACATGAACCCAATATACCCATCACCCACTTTAATAATCAAAGCAAGCTGAGCTTTTTTTCCTTTATATCTCTGTTCCACTCTCTCCCCACTAGATCATGTCACATCCAATACTAGATATTTCATCCTTCAATATTTTCACCTGTAAATTGTATGTCGATAATACATCTGAGATGTTTTATCTTAGTATTGTCCAGAATACAAGTGCATCGAGCTTCCCTTCCTCTTACTATCTCATCTCACACACACACACAGTCGGCTCCAATCTGGATCAAATTGGAGTTTACACGTTGTATTTGGCTAACATTTCCCCTAAGTTTCTTTAACTCAGCTTTTTTCCTCCTCTGTTTTTTAGTTTCTTGCAAATCAGTTGTGAAAGAAACTGGGTCACTTGTCCTGTAGAATTTCCACTATTCTGGATTATTCTGATGATACCCCCTTGAGAATGTTGCTAACAGGTACCCCTAAAGTGTTAGTTTCAGTCTTTTATTTTAAGATCATCTTCCATCTTTTGCTTTGAATGCAAATCTCAACATGTCTTCATTTTTCTACTTCATTCAAGTAAAGAACTTAATTTACTTTATTCAGTAAAGTCCAGTCTCCAAATCTAACTGTTTCTCGCCATACCCATCAATCACACTTGCAGGTATTTGAGAAGAGGAAATTACATATAAAAAGAGTGCTTTCACGCTTGTTTCTAGACCTCAAAAAGAGAGATTAATCAACTATAAACTTAGCTTGTCCTTACTTATGGGTGGCATAGAGTTCCACTGAGGTGTACAAAGGCCATGTTAAGCCCTTTAGGTAAGAGTATTTGCAAGTGATTCCTAATATGGTCTTAATTACCAAATGCTCGTTGACCTCTGTAAGTTTATAAAATTCAGTTTCTGAAATCGCAAAATTTGTTCCAATGGACTAATTCTCTTCTCTTCCTAATGGTTCTAATTTAGTGTTTCTCTGCTTGTTTGGGGAGGAATGGGGGAGAATGGGCTCATGTTCAGAAGGATGAATCAGAACCACTCACAGGGACTTTAATGCCCTGCCTTTCGTCCACTCCCACACCCACAGCCCGACCGCCCTGAGACTTGAGGACCACTGTTGCAGTGATGGGGTCTCTGAACATCCCCGAGGTGTGCCAGGAGTGGGACACAGGTTGAAAACCTCTCTCAACGGTCCAGTTATGTAAGACCCTTGTGAGACAGAAGTTGCTATATAAAGTTGCAATGCGCCTCGCTGACTTTCAAAGGCATCTTAGCCTAAGATGTTGACTATCCAGCAAGCAAAAAGGCCAGAGAGAATGATGATCTCTCTTTTCCCACTAAGGAAAGAGGCTGATTTTCTACACCTAGAATAGGTTGGCAATGAGGATATGGTTCTGACTTGAGAAATGAGTTGATTCATTTACTGGGGATTTATTGGTTGTCTACTTACTGTTGCACTTGCAAGTCTCTGGAGGAGAAACAAATAAGAATTTAAAGTGTCTCTATCGCCTGCGAGCTTATAGTTTCGTTAAAGAGACAAGGCACACAGACATAAAAGAGTTAAGTAAAAATTAAGGCTCATATTTGACTAAGCATCAGGAACTGGGATGAAAACTTTAGGAAGCAGAGTAAAGCCGAGAATAAGAGCCAAAGGATTTCTGAGGAAATTTGGAGCTTCTCCTGTTTGGGAAGTGGTAGTGTTATCATGTGAAGCGAAGTAATGAACGCTTGTAAGTTTCCTTCGTATTTGCGATTCACAAGAAAATTACTCAAATTACCAAAATCTACAGTTCCAGTAAACAAAAACTGTCAGTACAACCAATATAATGTAACTGTTTTAATTAAAACTGACAAGCTTACACTTGCAACATATTTGCTAAAAATAAACAAAACATCTCAAAATAAAAATGAGATTGAGTAGTAAGCCCCAACTGCATTTAGTTATTTAAGTGAGGGTGGAAACAAATACAGTTGTTAACCTTTCTATGTTGAGGATTCTATGGGGAATTGCTGAAAGCTAGAGTCTTTCCCCGGCAAAATACTTTTAAATATAGAATTTTGTACATATTTCAGGGATTCATGGATCCCTGGAAGCTGATCCATCAACTCCATTTTTGAGAATCCTGACATATAAGAATAAAACCTAATCAAAAAAAGAAACAAACAAGCAAAATAGAACCAGAGACGTGGAAATAAAGAACAAAATGACAGTGACCAGCCAGGAAAGGGGAGGGGGATAATGGGAGAAAGAAGGGGCAGGGGCAAGTAAAGGAATGTTAGTAGAAAACTCACTGGCACGGACAATGGGGGTGACTGACTGTGGAAGCTGGGGTAGGGGGTGGGCGGGGCAGGGGAGAGCAACGGGGAAAAGGTGAGACAACTGTAACTGAACAACAATTAAAAAAAAAAAAAGAATAAAATAAAACCAAACACTGTAATCTCCTTAAGTGGTGAGAAGGGTTGTAGCTTACAAACCTTTAACAAATTTGGTCCAAGAAGCAGTGCTAGTAGGCAAAGGAAGGAGCAGCAGGTCCCTAATGCTAAGCTGGGCCAAAAGGGGAGGAGTTTAGGGAGGTCGATGGATGGTCCCAGGATATTATTCATATAATCCTAAAGGCATATTCTGTGGTTAGGCTGAGTCCATTTAAAAAGTGTATACTTAGATACTTTAAGGAGAATATGGACCAATTTTGACTAAAATTAACGGTGAAAAATGAAGAAAGTGCAAAGTAAGTTACACTACCCCTAGTCAATTTAATTTTAAAGCTTGGGTTCCGAAGGACCCATAATGAATTTAAATTCTCCTCTTTAGCCCGGTAAGCCTAGATAACTTTCAGATAAACTCTACGTGATGTCTTAGTATTACCACTTACAATTTTAAAAGCACTTTATTTAACTTTTATGCACTGCACTAGAATTGTGTTTGAAAACTCACAAGAAGCTACTGTCATTAAAATGATCAAAATAGAAAGTTAATTCATGGGAATGATCGTTCATGAAATAGAATAACCAGAGTATTTTGCCACTTTAAAGGGGGAATAGCTGTCAACATACATTATCAATAAAGTTTTCCAGACAATTTCTAATATCTCCCTGCCGGTCAATAAAAATGGCACCACATTCAGCTCCATAGCTCTAGGTGTCGGGGATGATGTGCTTATTGACCGAAGGCAGCACATTTGCAAAGCAGAGGATGGAGTTAACTTCGAGGAAGTACTAACTGTGGCACTTCAGTAGGAGCAATCTCATGTTACTCTGAGGAGTATTGCAACTACAAATGTATCCTTCCTTTTAGGACTAAATACTTGGTAGCTACACAACTTTGAAAGTACAGCACACTACTTTATTAGTTCTGATTATAAGAAGGTCCATGAATAGGAAATGGGTTCCTTGCCACTGGACCAGTCCACCAAAAAATCAGTAACACCATTGTCCAAAGGCAGAGGAAAGGTTGACTCAAGAGTTCAAGTTCAAAGTCTGTTAAGGCACATATTTATTGCAAACATGACAGGGCCTCAAATGTGGTAGTAAAACTAGTTGAACTGATTACTACTAAGACTATTTTAAATGTTGGTGACAGACTTTTTCAATCTTTCCTTCTCCTTTTTTTCTCTCTCACCACCCCCTCCATTAACATCACTGGGTTTTAAAGCCTACATCAAAATGTCTCTAAGTATGACCAGGCCTTTGCCAGTCTAATGTCTGTGCTGCCTGCATATAAATTTCCTCTGTATACATTATGTGGCGATAGGGTGATGGTGAAAAGGATGGACCCGTGTAAGGATATAAAGAATCCATGATTCTTCTTTTAAATTGACATGAGATTTCAATGAGTCTATTTGGGAGCAATATAACGTATCTGACCTCATTTTGGTAACATAGCAGTGTTGCCAACATGAAATTTTAACTCACGCATTTGTTTTTTGTTTGTATAATTAGTATTAGAGTGTCTGCTCTATGTGGTGTGGTCACCTGGTACACAGCAGAGCAAATGTACCCGTGGTTAAAACATTGAAATATTTCTGCACTAGTTGGGAAATAACACTGGAAAGAACCACAGCCCACCTGCCATGCTCTGGGAGCCCTAGACCCTCTTCCAGAAACCTCCAGATCTCTCCGTGATCCAGCAAACCAAAGGGAAATGAAAGGCGCAGCAGAGGGTCTTCAGGGCCCTGACCTCGTGCCAAGGCCGGTGCCACTCTGATCTGATGGTGCAGGACCCCGCGCTGCGTAGTGGTTAGGAGATTTTACATTTAACTGCCCTCTGGCGATATGCGAAGCACTGCACTTAACACACTGGAAAACAAAAAGGTGGATAGTCCCATCCCTTGTTCTCAGGGAGCTCACACACAAATCAACAGTAACAATTACAACGGCCGGCATTTGCTGAGCACTTACTAGAAGCCTAAGGCTGCTATAAGTATGCTTTCTATGACATCTCACGATATCCTTAGGGGCTTATTTTAACTCTTTCACAGGTGAAAAACTGAAGCATAGAGGGATGAAGTTGTTTTTCCAAGGTCATACAAACCATAAGTGGGGAGCCATAGGACATATCAGGCATGGAGGATGCATGCAGAATTCTAATCTGTGCCTAATTTCCACGTACATTCAAGACACAGGAGATACATAGTTTCTCCTGTGGACCAAACAGACCAAACTCTCTGCCTTCATGTAGCCTATGTTCTTGTGAACCAGAGGAACAGAAAAGACATACATGCACTACAGAGTGTAACAGGTGGTGAAGGGCGCAGTGCAGAAAAACAAGGCAGCTGGGGGATAAGATCCGCTGTAGTTGGGAGGTGTAGCTTGCAAGTTTTCATAAGGAAGTCAAGAAAAGCTTCTGTGAGGAAACATTTGAATAAAATGCTGAAAGCCATGAAGGGAACAAGCCCTGATACTCTCTAGAGTGAAAGAATCTTCCAGGCAGAAAGAATACCAAATGAAAACCTCCTGAGGGGAAAGTCACTGGCACGCTCGCAGACCAGCAAGGCAACAGTAGCCACAGATTGATGATGTAAAAGAAAGAGGCAAATCGCTGGTGTATGTGGAGCCAGAGCACGATGGAGAGGACACAGAGACCAGACCAGACAGGGTCCTGTAAACCATTTTAAGGAGTTTGATTTTGCCTTGATGGCACTGCAGAACCATTGAAGAACTAAGCATGACAGGGACAGATCTGGCTGCCACGTGGGGAATGAGTTAGAGAGAATAAGCCCAAAGTCAGAGAGGCCATTCAGGGTGGGAGAGGCGCAGTAATCAAGCTACGATGTGATTTAGCACCTGAACTAGGGCTGTGGTCACCCAAGGAAATGGAGAAAAGTAGACAGATTGTGAATGGTTTAGAAGGAAAAGAATCCCTAGAACTTGGTGATTGCTTAGATGTGGTGACCAAAAAAAAGAGCGAAGACTCCAGGTATTTCCCAGCTTTCTGATTTGGGTGGCTGGGTGGATGACGATGCCGTTCACTGAGAAAGATAACGTTGTGGAGGTAGGTAGGCGAGATGGTGAAAACGCTCTGGGGTGTAGGACGTTTTAGAGGCAGTGCGCATGTGCTCTGTGGGGTACGGTGTACAGATTAAAGATGGTGACGCCCACTTCCATTCTTGTTGGGATTTTAAAGTGCAGTAATGTGTTTTTATAAATCCACCCCAAGATGCTTAGTCACATACCAACTTATTTTAGACCTGTAAAAAAAAATGGCGTTTTTCTCCCAGGCCATTGTGCCCATGGAGGAAGAGCTGTAGTGACTGTGCATTCCTTGGCTGTCCCTAATTCTCATAGTTTAAACCCCACTTTTTTTATTATCGTCATTTGATTTAGATGACTTAAAAGGTTTTCCATCACAAACCATAACTAATAGAACAACCTTCGATAACATTCTTTTTTGACTTAGCGGAAAGGTGATCGTTCCTTGATCACAAGCGGTTAACATTTCTTGTCCTCAGTTCAACCTCATTCTAACTATACATTAGAGCAAACTAAGATACCCTCTGGAATGAGTCCCCTCACCCCAGGGCTCAGCTGCTATGAAGAATTGCCTCATTTTAGTCGGGAAACCTTAATTAGATTAGGTCGGCCCTCTGGACTGCATGCATTGCTACATACATGAGTCAGAAACCTTGATCTGTGCATGTCACACAAATCGGGAGGAACCAAGTGAGAGCAGGAATGAACTCCTGTTTCCACACGCGGCTGCTTTGATGAAGACGTTTCAAATAGAAACTGGAACCAGAAGCCCAAAGCTAAGGAGATAATAGCCAATGAAGGGGAGAAGTAATTAATTCAGATCAGGAAAAAGCTGCGGAGTTCAATCAGACTATGATGAAATTATTAGGGGCTGCTGGAGGTATAATCCATATCTCCCTGTCACATATGTCCTATGTGATAGTACCGTGAATGTCATGGGAGAAAATGAATGCCTTACAAAGTAAACATGTTTCAACTTCATGAAAAATACCCACACGAGAGACTGATACACATACGTTCTGAGATGGATGCGTTCATCTCTACAGGGACGTTCACCTGCTACGTGGTGAGAGCAGCTGACCAACAGGTTACTCGGTCATGTTCTAGCAGAAACTTTGATTGATATTGACCCATGACTGTGGCTCTGCAGGAGGCTTTAATGTTATTCTATTTATACAGTGTCCTTCGTAATATGATAATGTGTTTGATAACGCATCTCAGTTATTGCTGGATTGCAAACAAAATGTATCTTAAACATACACTCCTCATACAAGAGAAAAGGCCAGATCGTTGATGTTCTCTACTTTGGGAATAAAGCAAAAAAGAATTACACAATTTTCTTCTTTAAAAAATCACATGAAAAATCCTTGAAAAAATTTTAAATTCTTTTGGAATTCTTTATAAAATTTTTTGTAAAATTGTTTTATTAAAGTTCTGACAGAGTTTTAATCATCAAGATGGGAGGCTTGAGTATGGGATGTGAATATAAATATTTCTCTACTTTTTTCCCATTAATTTTTATGGCTCCCTAGGCTCACTGAGCTGTACCTCTTAATTCTGAAGTTACCTAGAGTTCAACCTAATCTCACCCTGACCTAATGTATATGGGTGGGTTATGAAAACCACTTAAATAAAAAGAGTGTTGTGACGTTAAAGAATATAATGCGTTTTCCCTGAAAGAGCATTCATGATTTTTCTGCAGAAAGGTAGTTGACATTGGACAATGGATTACTATGTTTTGATTAAGGATTGAATTAATGTTACCATACCAATGCTTGGTCTGTACACAGGCAACAAGTAAATAAGTGTGCAATTCTGAAATGCAAAAATGGGATAAAGGTGGCTTATATAAGAACCAAATATAGCAGAAACATATAAATATCAAACTTTATTCAGACATCAAGATAGTATCATATCTGAGCTGATTGTTTAAAAATCTCATTTGTTTCTCCCATGCAATGCTTTATATACACTTTTAATAGTTAAACTGCTTTTAATGGATGCATTTTCATTTCAAAGTAAAAAGAGATGTTCTCTGCTTCAAGCAGCAGGTGTGTTTTTAATCTTTAATAGGTCACCTTCCCAAGTGCAAGCAGGCAAGCTGTTATTGATCAAAGAGGTTTTGTTGGGTAGCTCTCAGATTATTGAGTGACAAACTTTATTGAATTTGACTTAACAGAAGTCAGAAGACAGCTGAAGCATAAGAGCTTGCAGTGCCGTCAGAGTCATTTTACGACAGCCAGGGAGCAAAGCTCAGAGATGGATACTGAGCTCTTTGCTGGCCCTTGGAGATTAACTGAACAGCCTTCCTACCAATTCCCAAGCCTGTCAGCAGAACCAATTAGATTTTCAACCAGTAGACAAGAAGGGTGGCACTTGGGGACCTTTTTGCTTTAGGTCGAAGGCTTTTCAGACTGCGATGAGATGACATTGATGATGACACGTTGAGCATTGGTTGGTTTTAAGACAAGTTAAATTAGCAGTCTTGAAATGATTCCAACTGTCTCCTGACTTCTCACTGTTGCCATATTCAGTGGATCCTGTCAGGAGCAAGTTGATGACTTAATAGTCTTTCTTGAGTGGATTTGAGCACTTTGGCTGTGTGTTTATGTGTAGTTGTCATGCTTAAAATATTCATATGAAGGTTTGAAATATTTATTTGAAGGCACCTTCTGCAGAGTTCAGCAGTTTGGCTCTCAGTGCTTCTACCTACTTTTTATTTTCTTTTCTTTTTTGCTTCTCCAAGCAGTTATTTTGTACAACTACCTTTTATTCTGCTTTATGTATAATTGATGACAGTGTTTCATGTAGTTATCGATCACTTCATTTATGATAAAGCCAAAGAGACTTCTTGACAACCTGCTTCTCTCCCAGACTGCTGTAAACTCCCATCTACTTACTCTCCTCTTGGCTCAGGAGCCATGGGGATTGGACGGGTTCCACTGCTCTCACTTTATGACCTTTTATCCGAGAAGACTGGGGCAGCTTTGAATGGGAGGGATAGAAACACAAGGATGGAAACACAATGGAATGGGAATGCAATTAATCTTGTCTTAAATGATGGAAACAGGGTATCATCTTTGAGACACTTCATTTTTGACCTTGAAAAGTTATGTAGGGTACTTGTTTGAGGTATTGAAAATATCGTTGTTCAAGTCTGCATTTACACTCAAAGATTACTAAATAGCCTTAATGTCTACTAAACTGTTATGGAGGGTACTTCTACATTCTGTAGATCACTGAGATTTCTAATTTAAAGTTTTTGATATTCAGAGTTACCTGGCATATAACTCATTTACAATAATTTTTAATTAGTTCTACCTGACTCTTTTACATTTTTATATACAAGAATGATTTTAGATGATTATGTAGGTATGTACATATGCATCTGCTAAATATTACATGTGTGCATATATGTATATGTTTATTTATATTTATATTTATAATTCATGTTCTGTAACAAAGTTCTATAGTTTCTACAGTGACACTCTGGTGTAATTGGTAATCTCTGACCCCTCAAAAGGGCTGAAAATGAAAATATTTTACATGTATAGTTTCTTTCAGGCTACTAGAGAGTAGCCTTTTGCTGAACTGGACTTAAAACTTTGTAGCTAGCATGTTGGTGGCCTATAGTGGTTAAGTTCTTTTTGTAGACCCTGATTTACAAACAGTGTGTCTTTGATGTATGTACTTAACCTTGAATTTGGAAATCTGACCTTATGGTTCTGTATGTATACATTGCCCTGGATAGCAATTATAACGGGTAGGAAATAAATCTTTTAACATCAGAACATGTTTTCAAATGGATTCTCCTAGACACGTTAAAGGATTAGCCATGTTTGGCCAGACCCCGCCCCCCCCCCGCCCCCCCCTATAATCATCACCCAGTCCCAACACGCCACTGACCCATGGCCAATCTCACCCATCAGAAAGCCTATTCACTGCTTCTCTTATATTATTTTGAAGCAAATCCAAGGTAATCATATACTTTCATCCATAAATATTTTAGTATCTTACTAAAAGATGACTTAATCACAATACCATTAACACCTCTAAAAAGATTTAACAATAATTCCATAATATTATCAGAGATAGAGTCAGATGTCACTTGTCATTATCCAGAATTACCAATGGTTAAAATTTTGATACACTTCTTTCCTCTTTTCTAAATGAGCACACATTTTCCTCCGCAAAGCTCTTTTCATACTGTCCTTTGATGTTTATTTTTGACTTATCCTGCCCACTGAGTTAAGCATTTCAATAGCACTCTCATTAGTACCTTTAAAACTTTTATCCTTTGACCTTCTTTTGTGCTTTCTCATCTAATCACCAACCACATACAAAGCTAACAATTGGTTTTCTCAGCTCCAGGCCTGCTAACGCTGCTGAAGAAAAATGCGTAACTGTTGATGGCACCATTACGCATTTATGATTTCCAGCCTGAAATGGCCCCTTGGTACCACCTGGTGGCCATTTCCCCCATTCCTCACAGAAACTATTTCAAATTCATACCTCTTTCCTCAGTCCCCCAACCTCGCCTCTAGGCAGTCTCATCAGACAGGATAGATGGACGACTTGGACTCCTAGTTCTCTAAGGAAGGACAATAGTCATGAGTTATTTCAAATTTCCTTTCTTCCTCCTAACTTAAATGTATCTTTATTCCTCTTAACTTCTTGTCCCCTGTCTCAAAAGAAGGTTCCTTCCTCCAACAAGGTCAGCGTTTAAGGCTGTGGACTCTGAAGCCAGATTGCCCGGTTTAGAATCCAGGCTCCACCCTTTCTTGGCTGTGTGTCCTCGGGCAAATTCTTCAACTCCTCTGTGCTTCAGTTGCCTCAGCTGTAAAATGAGAATCATAATAGATCTTGCCCTTAGGGTGGCAAAGAAGATTAAGTTACTTAATATACGTTAAGTTCTAAGAACAGAGCCTGACGGAAAACACCACAATGCTATAAGTAGTAGTTACTGTTGTTGTTAGTATCTCTCCAAGGCTCTGCCTTTGTTGCTGATTGTGGTAAGTAGCAAAAGGAAGTGAACAGAGGAAGCTTCTTTGCATCTGGTGGTCTGGGAAGCCCTTTCTGGGAAAGTGACAGTTGAGCTGAGGTCTAAAGGACAGGAATAGGGTCGGCAGGCTAGTCTAGTGGAAAGCTGGGAAAACATTCCAGACAGAGGGAACCAGTACAAAGGCCCTGAAAGAAGGAAAGTGCTCTGTTTGAGGAATGACAGGAAACTAGTTAAGGCTGAAGGGCAAGACTAGGTAAAGATGAAGTTTGGGACATGGTGGGGCCCCATCGTAGAGAGTCCCAGTAGGCTACTGTAGAGGATATGGATTTTATTCTAAGTGAAATGGAAGGCCATTGGGTAGCTTTAGTGAGAGGAACAGAATGGCCTAAATTTCATCTTATGAAGAAGAATCTTTTTGCTTCATGGAGAACAGATTGTTAGAAGAATAGAATAGGGAAAAGTTGATGAAAGATTATTGCATATGAATCAAGAGTTGATGGTGATTGGGTTGTGGCAGTGGCAGTAACCATGGTGTGAAGTAGATGAATTCAAGACGTGATGTGGAAATAAAAGGCCCGACATGGCGATGTGTTGGTTGTGGGGGATGATGAAGGAAAGGTAAGAAGCAAATCTGACTTCTCCGTTACTGGTTTGAACAATAGCGCGGATGGTGGAGTTATTTATATGTCATTCTCCAGCCGAGTCCTCAGACTCTAGGCAAAGATAAAGCTAAGGGGTGATCCAAGATAAACTAGAAAGTCATTCATTTGGATTTCAGAGTGCCCTTGTCTTCTCCTTCCTCACAGTATGATAGATGGCAAGGAAAACTTCCACATATTTGTGTCTGGTGCCTTTTTTCCCATTCTTTAAAAATCAACTTTATAAACGTACAATTAATGTATACATAATGTACTCATTTAAAATCTGCATGTCTATGAGTTTTAATAACTATATGTACCTGTGTAACCACCACTGAAGTCAAGTTATAAAATGTTTCTCTCACTCCAAAGAGTTCCCTCATGTCCCTTTGTGGCCAACCCCCAACCTCGGCCCTAGCTCTAGGAAACCACAGATCGAGGTACCGTCACTGCAGACTAGGTTAGCCTGTCTAGGATTCTATATAAGTGGAGTTATATAGTGTGTAACCTTTTACAGGCCCCTTTCTATTGTTTTTCAACAGTCACCATTGTTGTGTATCAATAATTCAGTCTTTTTTATTTTTGAATGGTATTCCATTGTATGTGTATACTACTACAGTTTGTTCATTCATCAATTAATAAACATTTGGATTGTTTCTGGTTTGATGCTATTGTGAATACAGCTGGTAGAAACATTTGTGAACAGGATCCTTTATGGACATAAATTTTCACTACTCTTAGATAAAGTAGCTGGGCGTAGAATGGCTAGGTTCATATGGTATTTATGGCTTATGTTTAATATTTTAACAAACTGCTGAGCTGTTTTCCAAGGTGTTTGCACTTACATTCCCACTGCAATATATGAGCTTCAGTTGCTTCACAGCCTTAACAACACTTGGTATGTCAGTCTCTTAAATTTTAGCTGTTGTAGGGGTTATGTAATGCTCTCATTATGATTTCAATTCGCATTTCCCTGATGACTGGATATCTTTTCATGTGTTTGTTGGCCATTAGGAAATCTTCTTTTGTGAAGTACAAAGCTTCTATTTAAATTTTTGTGCAGTCTTTAATTGAATTGTATGCCTTAGGGAATTGCAAGAACTATTTCTACAATGTAAAAACAGGTCCTTTCTTAGCTATACGTATTGCAAATATGTCCCAGTCTGCGACTTGCCTTTTCATTTTCTTAATAGTGTTTTTTTGAAGATCAGAAATTTTTAATTTTCATGAAACTCTAAGATTTCTTTTTTTTTTCTTTTTATTTAATGGCTACAGCCTTTTGTGTCATAACAAATCTTTACTAACACCAACATCATGAATTATTCTCTTATGTTTTCATCTGGAAGTTTTAAATTTTTGGTTTTTCTGTTTAGAAATGTTACACATTTAGATTTATTTTTGGTGTGTGGGACGATGCTCTAACCAACTGAGCAACCTGACCAGGGCTTAGATTTATTTTTAATATGGAGAAGTAAGGGTTAAAGTTTATTTTTTTCCATACTGATATTCAGTTGTTACAGCATTATTTGTTGAAAGTGTTACTATAGTTTTCCCCATTGAATTAACTTTGCATCTTAATCAAAAATTGATTGGCCATAAATGTTTATGTCTCTTTTTGGAATGGCTTTTCTGTTCCACTGATCTGTGTGCCTACCCTTATGCCAATAGCACACAGTCTGGGTTGGATTTATATCTTGAAATTAGTGTAAGTCATTTAACTTTGTTCCTTTTTTCCTAAAATTTTTTGGATATTTTAGGTGCCTTGCATTTCATATAAATATTAGAATCGGCCTGGAAGTTTTTCCCCAACAAAAATTATGCTGCTATTTTAATTGGAAATATGGTGAATCCATAGATTAATTTGGAGAGAATTGATGACTTAATCTTATTGAATCTGTTCATCCATAATCATTTTATATTACTCCATTTATTTAATTCTTTTGAAATTTCTATCAGTAATGTTTTATATTTTTCAGTAAATAGGTCTTAAACATCTACCCTGATGTGCATACTTATTCCTGTTACTTGTTTTTTTAATGCCCTTATTAATGGTCTTGTAGTTCTATTTTCCAATTGTTTATTGCTAGCATATAGAAATACAGTTGATTTTTTTATATTGCCCTCAAATGCTGTGATATTGCTAAATTCACTTTCTAATTCTAAAAGCTTTTTTTGAAGATTTCAAATTATATTTTATATACAAAAAAAGGAAGAATAGAGAAAGTTTTACTTTTTTCTTTCTAGTCTGCCTTGATTCTTTTTCTTGCTTTATTACATTGTCCAGGACCTCCAGTGAACACCAAATAAAGGTATTGAGAGTGGATATCCTTGTCTTATTTTTTATTGGAGAAACTAGTCTTTCACCACTAATTATCATGGTAAGTACAGGGATTTTTTGTAGATGGCCTTTATCAGTATCCTTCTGTTTCTAGTTTAAGAAATTTTATAATGAATTTTATGTTGAAGTCACACTCACCCAAATGGGTAGAAGGGGTGGAGACATGGAGACATGTAGCGAGGCATGGAGATGTGGAGACATGGAGCGCAAGGTCCCACACCAGTGTGTGCTTGATAAAAATCTGGAGGTATACTTTGGGAGTGAGGCATCCCAGCCTCACAGCAAGCCACCTAGACTAGGGGTCCAGTGCCAGGAAGATAAGTGCTCATAACTTCTGGCTGGAAAAACCAGTGGAGGTTGGGGTGGCAGAAGAAACTATGGGATTCTCAGGAATCTCCTCTTAAAGGGCCTGCGGTGGACTTCGGACTTAGGCAGACGCACTCGCTCTGGGCTCAAGCACCAGGGCAGCAGCTGGAAGGGCACCAGTGGCATATGGGGAGAAATTAAAGTGTCTGGCATTAAGGTGAGTGCTAGGATACAGCTTCCTCCTGGACAAAACTCCAAAGGCAAGGTAGCAGCATTGTCCCCTTTCTGAGTCCTCCCCACACAGAGCCATAGAGCAGCAACACCATATTTGAGACTCTATCAACCTGGTTCACACAGGTTTCCCTGCCCTGGTGATTACCTAAGGTTCCTCCCCATCCAACTTACTGCTGAGCTTTTCTACAATAGGCCACAACACCAAGACAGGGAGTCAAAGCAGCTCTACCTAGTTCATAGGAACAAACACAGGGAGGCTTCCAAAATGAGGAGACAAAGAAATATGGCCCAAGTGAAAGAACAGAACAAAACTCCAGAAAAAGAACTAAACCAAATGGAGATAAGCAATCTATCAGATGCAGAGTTGAAAACACTGGTTATTAGGATGCTCAAGACTCTCATTGTGTACCTCAACTGTATAAAAAAGACCCAGGCAGAAATGAAGGCTACACTAAGTGAAATAAAGAAAAATTTACAGGGAACCAACAGTGGAGTGGATGAAACTGAGAATCAAATCAATGATTTAGAACATAAGGAAGAAAAAAACATTCAATCAGAACAGCAAGAGGAAAAAAATATTCCAAGAAAACAAGGGTAGGCTAAGGAGCCTCTGGGACAACTTCAAATGTACCAACATTCAAATCGTAGGGGTGCCTGAAGGAGAAGAGAAAGAGCAAGAAATTGAAAACTTATTTGAAAAAATGATGAAAGAAACCTTCCCTAATTTGGTGAAGGAAATAGACATACAAGGCCAGGAAGCACAGAGAGTCCCAAACAAGTTGGACCCAAACAGGACCACACCAAGACACATCATAATTCAAATGCCAAAGGTTAAAGATAAAGAGAGAATCTTAAAAGCAGCAAGAGAAAAGCAGATAGTTACCTACGAAGGAGTTCCCATAAGACTGTTAGTTGGCTTCTCAAAAAAAAAACTTTGCAGGCTAGAAGAGACTGGTAAGAAGTATTCAAAGTGATAAAAAGCAAGGACTTACAACCTAGATCACTGTATTAAGCAAAGCAATCATTTAGAATTGAAGGGCAGATAAAGTGCTACCCAGACAAGGTAAAGCTAAAGGAGTTCATCATCACCATGCCATTATTACATGAAATGTAAAGGGACTTATTTAAGAAAAGAAGAAGATCAAAACTACAAACATTAAAATAGCAATAAATCCATAACAATTAAGAATTGAATCTAAGAAACAAACTAAACAAGCAGAACAGAAACAGAATCATATGGAGATCATTTGGAGGGTTATCAGCTGGGAGGGGGAAGTGGGAGAATGGAGAAAAGGTACGGGGATTAAGAATTACAAATTAGTAGGTACAGAACAGACAGGGGGATGTTAAGAATAGTGTAGGAAATGGAGTAACCAAAGGACTTATATGCATGACACATGGACATGAACTAAAGGGGGGGGTTGCTGGAAGGAATGGGGGTTACCAGGTGGAGGGGAGCAAAAGGGGAAAATTGAGACAACTGTAATAATATAATCAATAAAATTTACTTTTTTGAAAGAAATTTAGTTAGACCCCATCCCACAGTGATTTATTGAGGACCTGTAATGTGCTCGGCACCCTACCAGGATTTGAGGATACAAAGGAGTACTAGAGAAGACAAACATGTATCACAAACAACTAGAAAGGTGTATCCCAGCCCCAAAGAGGACATAAATAACTATATGCTGGGGATAGAGACTAATTTTACTGATGGAAAATTAGTCTTGTTTTGTAGGTGTTCCTCTGGTTGAGGGCTGGCAGGAAGGGCATTCCAAACAGAAAACAATAAATGGAAAGGTATAGAGATATGAAATAGCACAATGTACTTAAAAAAGATAGTTTTATTAACTAATCATTTATTTAATACATATAATTTAGTGTCTCTTAGATGCCATGCAGTGTGCTAAGGGTTGGGCATCAGAGGGTAAGATGCTTGTAATTCCTGTCTACATAGAGCTTTTAGTCTAGCAGTTCAGTGTGCATGGAGCACAGGGCGCTCAGACAGGGGTAATATTTGTGGGTGAGATAGCAGGAATGGTAGGTTGAAGGCAGACTGTGAGCTACCTTTAATGCTGCTCTGTGGGGTTAGTCCTTGTCCTGAAAGCTATAAAATTTTATTTGCATATTTATCCCAACATACAGAATGGGGCAAAAGTAGGTTTACAGTAGTTTGTATGGAAAATAATACAATAATTAGTAAATAATCATAGAGTAATTCATAAATAATAATACAGAAACAAACTCTGTGTTTCATGTACTCACAATTGTAAACCTAGTTTTGCCCCATGCTGTATGTATGTTCATTTATTAATAAACTACATAATTTACTAATATTTTGATATATACACTATAAAATACAAAAAGGAAATGTAGATGAGATAATGTAAATATAAATAGACATTCTAGTATTCTCTTTTTGCACTCCATGCTTTATCTTGCACATCCTAGGTTCACGCCCCTCACTCGGTAGACCAGTAGGCGATGGGAAGCTTTCAAATTGATCAGAATTCTGTTTTATGAAGGTTCTATGCATAATTTTTATTCTAGTTATGTTGAATAATTCTTTTAAAAGCAGGGAATAAGCTGGACTAATATGATTCCTTCTGCTCTGTAAAAGAGGTGAGAAATCTAACCTAATGTGGTTATTGCATTTTTAAGATGCAATACACTAGACTGGCCAAGTGACTTAAAGTAGCAGAATATCCAGTGCACAGCTGGCATCCCCTGCAGTCAAACTGTTTGTGTTACACGCAAGCCATCACTTTCCACTTCACTCTTGGACAAATCACTTTTTGATTCACCTGTATTATGCCCAGAAGTGGAGAAATAAGGGCTGGACATATTGGAGAAGAAGCTGGACCGCAGACGCAGAGCTAGGTAATATTGGTGGTCCCAGAATCAGTGGTAGAGGCAAGTAGGCAAACTGGAATTGGGGCAGCTAAAGACATCAGACAGAGTGAGAAGCCAGACGGTTGAGAACAGTAGCCAGGAATGGAGATTTACCAGAATTAGGACCCAGGAGGGCTGCAAGAGTTTGGGGAATGGATGTAAAGAACCAGCTCCAAGGAAAATGTGAATGACTTGAAGAGGTGGCTTGCTTTGGCCTAGCAGTCTCTGTACAGCCGCTGAGGCAGGCTGCATGGGTGGGGGCAGGGGCCTAAGCAGAGTGGAGTAGGAGAAGTCTAAAAGAACGATGTTGTGGAAGCAGTGCCCCAAATGTGTCCTCTGTGGAAATATTCCTATTGCTTATTCCTGACCGCTCAATAATTCTATTTATGGTGTGTGTGTGTGTGTGTGTGTATCTCAAGAATAAAAAAATGTTCTTCCTAAATTATATGAGAATGATTGACCATATCCTTGTCTATACACGTCCTATCAGTTTAAGAGCAAAGATATATATAAACTTCTCTTAGAAATTGAAAAACCACATCTAGAAAACTTATGTGTCAGGTAGGAAAGAATTCAGTTTGCCTTTTCCAATTTTTGTCCAGCTTGGATTTTGTTTCCTGCCCAAATAATTGAGACAAACATATCCACCTCTGGCTCCATTTCACCTAGCCTATCTCAAAACAACTAAGGTAGCATCACACCTCTCTCTAAATGGAAGCCAAGAACATTTTATATTATGAGTTGACTGGGTAGTCGGTAGAAGAACACTTCAAGTTCACAGGCTTGTGGTAGGTAAGAAGGAAAAATCAAGTTAACCAAAGTATTTGACACATCACGGTTGAAGCTGTCCAAGGCTGGTGGGTGTTCACTGAAGCCAAAATGGGCCAGGGCCCGGGACACCTGTAGAAGTGTTAATGGCAGTCATTTAGCTGTCATTCATTTTTTAAGTTCTAATTATTGTCAAATACTTTGTTAGTTCAGAATGTGTTTGCTTAAGCCATTTCAGTAGTAATACCTTCCTCCAGGAGGCAATTAGGTATTCTTCATTTTACAGCTCTTGCATAATAGCTGAGAAAACTGTAATTGCACACGCAAAGCACAGATAAACACCAGATTATCATATTAAAGTCCTTATTAGTCTGTCAGAAGAATTTTTTTTTCTACTGAGTGCTTTTTCGGTTTTTTATTATTCATTTTCTAAAAATCAGGATTTTCCCAATGTCAGTTTAGTTTTGAAGAAATCATTCAGTTCTCCATTTTTATTAGGAAACTAGTCTTTTCTCTACCCCCTCCACCATGTTACTAAAATAGCGAATCTCCCTTTGAAATTTTCAAATGGATGTAAGCTGTTTTAACTCTTTTTTGGAGCTATCCAATGACCTCTTTACCTTAACAGGTATTAGAAAAGGTAGAGCTCTCCCTACCTCGGATGTGCCTGCAGCGTTAAGAAGCGTGTTAGTGATCCTAAACCCAGGATGACAGTGGTTATTCAAAATAAGACTGTCTCCCCTTCCTTTTGTCTTTGAGAAGCCATCATGTTAGAGTGCTCTTACATTTCCGTATGTATCTATATGTTTGTGTGAAACTGTACATACTTTTATTTCATTTATGGTTTCATCTTCTGGAAGGCAGAAACGGTGCCTCTCACAGATATTCTCTTCTGTGTATGTCAGCATTCAAGGCAGTGTTGTGAAAGTTAGGCTCTCAGTCAGTCTTGTTCATTTTCTACTTGATATAGTGTGTTTTTCCCAAGATTTGAGGAGAATACACAGAACTCCCCCTTCTGCTCCACATGCCCTCATGAAATCTAAAAGGCTATCTTCTATTGCACTCATTAGTACAGGCCAAAAACAGGAGGAAAGATGCTACAGTTACTTTAGTCGGTCATGAGAAATTACTGTGGTTTGGGGGGGCAGGGAGTGGGAGGGGGGTAAATGCAGACAACTGTACTTGAACAACAATAAAATATTTTAAAAAAAAGAAATTACTGAGAAGCCTGAAGTCCTGCCATATGCTTCATATGAAAGCTTTCCTAATGAGAATCCAAGGCAAAACGCTGTTTCTTCTAATTCCTCAGAGAGTGTCTGTTAATCTTTCCAATGGAGCCCAGGCATCTCGAGGGAAAGGAACTACTCTTCTAAAATAAAATGGTAGGGTGCAATAGAAATCGTGATTTTTTTACTTGATAAAAAAATTGCATGGTATCTTAGGCAGCTTGACTGCCCATTTATTAACTGGGCAGGTCCTCTCAAGAAGACTGTTGTTCGGTCCACGAGAAAAGTAGAGATGTAGGAGACACGTTCTGCTTTTTCCGATACAGGGGATCAACCTCCCCCGCTATTTTCTCACTGTTGTCTCGTCCAGCACACACGGTCAATGGCAGAAGCCTTGGACAGGGACAGCCAACTTTGCTTCCTGACCTGGCAGGGGGGTGAAAAGGACATATTTGTAGTCCCTGGCAAGACCAAGCCTTCAGGTGGTACAGATGATCTCTGGGTTGTCTGAAGTGTCCAGTTAGCTCCCAAATGGTTTGTTCCACAGCAGGTGTGATCTTTTCATTCCAACCTGAATTACAGCTATTTGGCTTTTAGGTATGGAAAAAAAAACAAAAACAAGGCTGATTCTTTGATATTTAAGGCATATTCCAATCAACACTAAGTAGGCTGGGTGTAATAGCAAAGCCAACTGGAATATTTACAAAGCTAATTCAGGTCAGGCTATCCGACTAAAGTGACTGACTAGTTGATGGGTGAGTTGTTCATATATTGTGTTCATCTGAAGTTCCAGTGTGTGTTTATGATGCTAGTGGATAGTGCTAGGTGATGGTTTGCTTACCGCACAGACAGGAATACCGTCTTGCCCTGGGTTTGATTCAGTTCCTATGGACGGGTTAGCATAGTGGTTAGGAGCACAGATGCTGGAGCTAGACTGTATGGGTTTAAGCCACAGCTCTGCCACTTTCTAGCTGGGTAAATTGGGGCAAATGGCTTAATATCTGTGCTTCAGATTCATCATCCATAAAATGGGAGTAATTGTATCTGCTTCATAAGGTTGTAATGAGTTAAAATAAACAACTTGATAAATATAAATACACATATAATAGTGCCTAATACACAAAAGCACTCCACAAATGTAGCTATTGCTGTGTTATGCTTTATGCATAACATAAACCTTTGTTAGGATAACTTTTAACACCAACTCCTATCATCATGGTTGGATATTTGGATATTGATGATATCTTAAATCCCCCTGTTAAACTCTATCCCATTAGGTTAATCCTGTGTGGGGAAGGTGGATCACCCAAATATAAGCTTAGTTTTTCTATTTGTAGTCAGTCAACCCTCAACAATCCAAATGAAGATGGCCCATTTTGACAACTATACATACAGGTATTTCAATTCTGGCATATTTTGCTCTGTTCAATCTATTTCTTTCTCTCTCTTTTTTTTTAAAGATTTTGTTTCATTTATTTTTAGACAGAGGGGAAAGGAGGGAGAGAAACATCAATGTGTGGTTACCTCTCATGCGCCCCCAACTGGGGACCTGGCCTGCAACCCAGGCATATGCCCTGACTGGGTATCGAACCAGCAACTGTTTTGTTCACAGGCTGGTGCTCAATCCACTGAGCCATACCATCCAGGGCTGTTCAACCTATTTCTAAGAGCACTTCACCTAATAGAAGATGACTGGGTGCTCTGGGAATATAAGTTAATTTTAACTGTCTATGATTCCAGGGTAACTTAAAAGCTTGTAACACATTTATAAATATTTAGGATTGATTTGTATTTTGGATTGTCTGAACAGGCAGCCCTTAGCCCAACTTAGATGACCCAGGGAATGCATGTGACTTATTCCTGTTTTGACTTTTTGCCCTGTGGGAGGCATCCACCTGGTACGCATTTCCCTCCTGTTTGAAACCTGAGCTTTCCTTGGGGAATATACATCCCTCCACTTAATACCTGTGTTTTGAATATTCACATTAAACATTAGACAATTTATAAGTTATTTTACTATTGATCATCAGACAATATGACTCTATAACTATCGATAATATGATTTTTGGTAAAATGAAATAGAAAAAGTGCTTTAAAGAGAACTATTATAAGTGAATGACCAGTGGTTCCTAATTTTTTAAAAAACATATTTGTAACAATGTAATACAAAGAAATATCTCCTATGATTTTGTTCCCCTTTCATGTAGAATTTTGTTTTAAAAGGTACCAATCTGAGTGTCTGAGAGCCAGAGCTTCTCTGCCAGTTTGGCTTCCACGTGCCCACATTGGGGAGCACGTAATTAAAGAGCATGGGCTTTGGCGTGATGTGGCCTGGCCTCACAGCCTATTGGCTTTGCCACTCACTAGCTGCATGACTGGTGCACGTTACCACCTCTGTAGACCTCAGTTCCTCCCACAAGAAGATGGAGATACTCTCCTCATGTTTTGTGAGAATTAAATGACTTGACAATGTAAATAAAGCACACCATTCAGTGCCTGAATCCTAGTAAAAGTTATTTGCTGCTGCTGTTACTGTTACTATGACTAACGATGCCATTGTTCAAGTCGGGTTTTTGTCCCTAACAGAATTACCAAGAAGTACTGTGTGGAGAGCAGAGTTTGCTCCTGTGATACTAATCTTCCAAAGATTAGAGATATTGCCAAGCTTCGTTTAATATCCCCACGTTCATCTGTCAACCATGAATTTTCCCAAAACTTTTTTGTACTTCTGAACACGTCCCGCTGACGCCACCTCTTGGAGGAATTGGCTCCATAAGTCTATTCTGAGCTGTGTAACCTGACAGAGTGACCAAGGCCACTCGTTCCAGCTTCGTGGAGTGGTGCCTGCCTCCTTCCTTTTATGTCATAGGCTTGGTGAGGGTGTCACTTCTGATCTCTTCAAACACACGGATAGTGACTTTTGTAAATCTGAGTGGCCCCCTTTATCTCACACAATTTGTTTTAAACCTAAGGAATCTTTCAAGTAATGGTATGAAAATATAAGTATCTTTTTAAATGTCAGCTTTCCCCTCAGTAAGATCACATTTAAGAGTAATGCAGTAGTTATTTCTCTATCTTCTACTACTTCGCTTCTGCTTTTTCTAGATTCTAGCATAGGTAATTCATGCTTACTATATTCTTTTCTAATGTTGATCCTTTTGGGCTCCCAGAAGAATTATCAAGGAAGATGGTCTCGTGAGCCCATTCAGTCTGGCTCTTTACTTGGGCAAACATGACTTTTCATGCATGAGGAGCAGCAGTTTTTCCAGCTGAGATGATAGCATACTCTTTGTCTTGCAAAAACAACCCCAGCCCGAAACCAGTAGACTCAAATTCATACATCTGATCATCATTTATTTCCTGTTACAGGGTCAAGTTTTGTTCTAAATTTTTGTAATACAGTTATACCTCGGTACTTGTTGGCTTCAGAAGTTGTCACACCGCGTACTTGTCACATTTTAATGAGAAAAAAATGTTTTAGCACTTGGCACTTGCTCAGGACTTGTAAGAGTCACAACGCCGCCCTGCAGGAGAAAACGCTTCATCGGCCGGTATTCATCGATTTCAGCACCCATCACAGGTTCCAGGATGCATCACAATGAGTACCAACATATCACCATATTGTATTTTTACTTGATTTCAGACACAAACCAGGCTTTAGAATAGAAGTAGCATCCTGTGCCAAAGTTAAGTATCACCTTCCTGGAAACTCCTGAGCTATCCTCACCCATCTTGGCATCTGGCATCCTGAAATTTGGGCAAAAGACTTCACTGGCCAAATGTTCTTAAAGTGCTGTTTCAGAAATCTTACTATAGCAATTTGTGCTTTATCATAAAGACATAGTAGTGTGGTAATGATACACTATTTTGTATTTTTCCTATGCAAAAATAATTAATGAAAATATTTATAAGGGAAGATAGTCTTGCCCTTGTTGGCTAAAGATCATCTTGAATGCCAGTCTGAATAATGCCATGCATGGGTGGTATAGGTGTGGCTCGGGAATAGGTGAGCACAAACCTAAAGAATGAGCAAAGAACAGACCGAGAGAAAACAAGGGTGTACAGGAAATAGAGGCTCATCTGGTAGGAAGGAATAAAGTGCCCTTTGATTTGTTTCAAATGCTTTCTAGTGTCATTTGTGGCATAAGGCAGCTGTGTTGGGTCTAAACTGAGTGTCGTCCTGATCTCCACCTGGGGCTGAAAGGGGACCAGGTCTGTCATGTGCATTTATTATAATTTAGGGAATGAGTGTGGTCTCGGTATTTACCAAGAAGACTGGTCGTCAGGAAGTGTTCCTTCTGCTTCCCTGCACTGCATGTCAGTGAGTCTGTGTGTGACTCTGTGAGCAGCCTCTGACCTTCTCTTTACACCAATTCTCTTGTTTGTGAAATAAGACATGCCCCGATCGGGGTGTTGGCAAGCCTGATGAATGTGTCTGAACGACTCCGGAGGAGGATTGCAGAGAGGGCGGGGGGTGGGCCGCCCTTGGGTCCACTCTTCCAACAGCATAAAAGGAAGTGACTCTCCAGGTTGCACGGAGGCCCAGGAAAGGTTTGGTGAAGGATTCCATCTAGTGCATGAAAGTGTTCATTTCTCTTTGTTGAGTGGACATAGAACATACAAATTACCCATAGATGATTCACAAGCAAAAGGCTCATGTTGGTTGGGTGTCTGTTGTGTTCGTGGCATGCTTGTAAGCCTAATGGGTTGTGAGATAAGAACGCTAATCGTCCCTTTGGAAGGATGGACAGTGAAGTGGGCAGGAGGGACATATGGTAGAAAACACTAGAGAACCCTGAGGATATAAATGACTATTGATAGGTCAGTCAACAACATACCTTACTCCCTAACTCTTGTTTAACATCCATCATACTTTTCAGAGAATTTCCAATTACGTTATTTCCCATGAGTATATTGAAGGTGGCTCTTTTGTTTAATTTGCAAGATTCAGGCTATTTAGTATTCCTTAGGAGACACTAGTGAAAATAAGATATTTCAACCAGTCAAGTAGGTTTTTGAGCCCTGGGTAAGGCAGGGAGAGGGTAGGAAATGAGGGAGCTCACAGTCCTCCTTTTCCTGGGAAGTCAAAGCTACATTATAAAACAGTTAATAAATAATACAAAAGACAATATCTAATTATAGACCAAGATAAGGGATGGACCACATTAGAGTTATTCAAAGGAGAATAATGTTGTTATGGGCTGGAGGACTGAGGGAGGGCTTAATGGAGGAAAAAAAGTCTTGAGTCAGTTCTTAAAAGATGGGTAGGAGCTAGATGGGTAAAGAGGAGAGGAGAGAGCTTTCCAGCTACAGGAAATAATAACTACCTTGAAAAAGCATTTTGAAAACATTCAGAAAGCCATGCTCATTTTTGAAATTTCCTCGTGGGAAGGAATAAGATATTTCTAGAAGAACTTAGGAATGTTTAAATTGGAGATTTTTAAAGTATTTTTCTCAAAAAAATCAAGTAACCTATTTAGAAGTACCCTTTAACGCTTCTGGTAGGATTCCGAAGTATTTCTGTAATGGAGCATCACTGTAACTTTATAGTCATTACCTTTTCCTCGTGAACCTGGAAAGATAAGATACTGGTATTGTACCTGTCATCAGTTAGCCTTTCTATATTAGTAGGTATTATTGATATTAACAAAACGGGATCAAGGAGACTAATTAGAGCCGGTGACCAAGCCTTGAGATGGTGGCGTCGCTGAAACGCCACCTCTGCCCATTTCGGGACACTTGCAGCAACCCTCTATATGGGCTCCTTCTTGTGACAGGAGAGAAAATGTGCACCGAAGCTTCTTTTCATTGCTTTGCACTATTGATACTGTTCTGTCTTTGGTTAGCAAATAAATATTTTAAATGTAATTGGCGCAATTACTGTATGCACATTGAACAGCTTTATATTGAGCTTCTTGTCATGTCACCTTTTTATGCTGGTAGCTTTCTGATGATTTTTTAAAATTGTGTGTGGAGTTCTTCTGAAATATATATTACCAGCTCAGCCCTGAGTTAGAGAAGCAAGAATTCTGTCGTTCTCTCAAACAGTCTGGCATTGAAAGATATAGAAAAGCTTGTTTTCTTCTAATGTTCTTTCCCCATCAATAAAAGTAATTAAGGTCTGGATGTTAATATTATTTTTACTTCTTCTGCAATCCTAGCCTCACATTGGGCTAGTTGGAGTTCGAGCAAACAACCCAAGCTTGGTCCAGATTTGATTTGGTAGAAACCAGAAGGTTGGGGGTTGGGGATGGAAGGGAAATTAGGAAGCCAGGGAAACATGGAAGGACACAAGCACGTAGCCAACAATTAGCTAACCGTCAACGTTTACCTCTAGGCCTGCCTTCAGGAGTCACAGAGCACAGCCGGATGTAAGGTGTAAGATGGCAGAGCTGCTCTGGCTCCACTTTTTCTCCATATTCAGGCCACTTATAACCCCTAGCAGAGGGGCTTGGGGTAATAGTTAGTGTAAAGGTGAGCACAAGGAGAGGGGAGAGAGTAGCATAGCTCTGGGCTCCGGGAAGGTGTCAGAATGGGTGGACAGAAAAGAAGTGTTAAACAAAAGCCAAAAATGAGTGGGAAAAGGTCCTCATTAATAAAATCCATTAGCAAACAAATAAAAAGCCTAGAATGAGTTAGAGAATGAATACAAAAGGTGAAAAACAATTGGATTCCTCACTAATCCTCTCTTCCAGAGTGAAGGAAGTCTGACTGTGATGAAGAATGCTGTCTTACTGAAGGGCCAGAAAAAGAAATGATCTTTGCTCAGCATCGGACTATGCTGTGACAGAGCATTATAAACGTTACAGCGACACTTACGGTTATTATGACCCTACATGGTTCCCATTACATGGTTAAGAAGTTTCCTACTTTAAAAAGAGATTGAGAACCAGACTGAGAAGGAACCATTGTAGAACCATTAGAAGGGGGCATGCTAGTCAACATCAATGGTGATATTATACTCTGCCTAAATTATGATGAAATCATCGGAGGCATCAGAGCCAAAAGCACATCGTGGGGAAGCCGTCAGCAGGTTAGCATTTCGAGTTTGTTTGAGAAGACAGATTCCATCTACCGAAAGGGAATAGGCCAGCTCAGGATGAACGGCAGTATCACGGCTTTCCACTTTGTGCCTATAACTTTACAAAGTGAGGCGTTGCTAGGCGTGTTTTGGTTTTGTTTTTAAACAATACTAAATCTGTGATAGTTCCAAGAGCCCCCTCAGTAGAATGACTCCTTCACCTGTCTCGCAACCTTATGGAAAAATCAGGGGCTGAGGGGAAGAGAGGTATCAGCAAACTTCCTATAATTCCATCTAGTGAATTGGAAGCTGAATCAGTACCGACTGCAGTAAACCTAACAGAGAACTTAAAATCTTCACTACGGAGGTGTACGAAGTCCTGTCAGACTCCGTCCCTCAAATCTGCGCCCTCTTTACGGAGAACACGCGCCCCACTAGCTCTTTAAGCTAGCTGAGAACACCTGTCAATGATAGACTTTCTGCCTTTTTTTCTAGAACCATGGAATTTCCATAACCTTACATTTATTATAATTTGAGGACACTCTACTCAAATTGTTTTAAAGAAAACCAAGACCAAGCACCAAGGTCCCTTAGTGAGAAGCCTTTAGAGATACTGGATTGTCAGGGAAGGTATAGTTGTGCTTTTGAACATTTTAGAGTAAAGAAGGGTGAGGACCAGTGGGCCTGTGCTGTTCTCCAGCTGGGAGGTGGGAGGCACATGGAAAGACTGCTAGGAAAAAATGTTGCCTGGATACTTTCCTTACAAATGGTATATTTAAAAAATATTCCTCGAGCTCTCGTATACTTAATTGCAATGAAAAGCTCATTTACACACATATTACCACTTCATGCTTGTTACTGTGAATGATATTTACCACTGGATTTTAGGTCAGGAGGATTATCGCAGCTTTCACCTTCCATCAAGGGCCTGAGCTTTGGGGTCCGCCAGACCTGAGTGTGAATCTTAGAGGGAATCTGACTTTGAACAGACCACTTAAACTGTCAAAGCCTTACATTCCTCATCTAGCCAAAGGAGAAAGTAATGCTAACTCAAAATGTTGTGGAAAGTTTTAAACGAAATGATATGTGAGTACGTAACACAGTGCCTGGCCTAATTGATAGGAATTTTTTCTTCCTTTTCATTCAGCCCATGAACATTGTTGAGCACCTACTCAGTGCCAAACACTGGACTAGACACCTGCCATGGGAAAGAGCACATAATCCAGCCCCTTAGGGACTCACAATATAGTGTGAAAGGTGCTGTGACCGAGCAGCATAGGGAGGGAATGGAAGGGAGGGGGCAGTTTCCTTTTCCTGGGAAACTGGGGGAGAATGCGCTGAAGCGAAGACAGGCTGGGTTTTTTAAGTGAATAGGTGGAAAAGGAAGACAGACATTCCAGGCAAAGACATAGACTCAGGAAATCAGTTCAGCTGGGGCTAAAGTATATGGTTTGAGTAGAGGAGTAGCGTAGAACCAGTCTGCAAAGAGATGTTTTGGACCTGGTGTGTTGTGATTTTTCAGTGAAGGACATGGTCAAACCCATACTTGGAAAACATCCTCCATCAGCCATATGCAGGGTCAGTAATAGGAAGCCCAGCAGGGGGATGCTGGTGAGGAGGTGCTCACCCTACCCCAGAGTAGAGGTTGAGCCCAGACCTGAAGCGGGAGTGATGAGAACAGAAAGGAGAGAATGGACGGGCGAGAGTCTCAGAGGCAGAGCCTGTGGAGCTTGGTGACTGGCTGGGTAGGGTAGCAAGATAAGGAGATGGGAGTCAGGGATGACAGCAACTTGGTGGCTAGGGATGCCAGTAGTTTATAAAGAGAATATAGGAGGTTCTAAAGGGAAGATGAGCTCAGTTCTAAACTAGTTAAATTTGAGCAGTTGAGAATCTACTGGTGGAGATGTCTTAGAAATACTTAGAAATTCTTGGTCTGGAGCTAGAGACAGAGCTTTGACCTGCACTGATAGTAAATCATAGTCACATTTTTGGAAAAGGACGTCCTTGCTCAGGAAAAGGACATAGAGGGAGGAAGATGAGGTCGTGGGAAGCACATGCAGGAGCCAGCAGAGAAAGAAGAGACTGACATGGTAACACCCAAGGTAAGAGGAATGTCAATTGTTTCAGAAGCAAAGGAGGGAGAGAATTGTAAGTTAGAAGGAGTATAGAGCAATGTCAGGTGCTGCAAATAATTCACTCAGAAGAAGACGGAAAAGGGGTCTTTGGATTGGGCAGCTGGGAGGTCACTGGTGGTCTTAGGAAGAGGCTTTAATGAAGAGGTGAAGGCAGAGAGCATTTCTTTGAGTGAATTAGGAAGTGCACACAGCACTGTGTGTTAGCTGAACCTCTTATACACATCATCTTTTTAAAAATTTTTAAGAAATCGTGGAGTGTGGAAGAGGTGCCCCAACACTGAAAATGGGCAAATGCCTTCTCAGTTGTTGACAGCTAACGCAAGCTTATGCCTCAGCAGAGGCCCATGCACGTGAGGGCCGTGAAGCTCGAGTGTCGGGATCTCTGTGGTAAATTCGCCTCTATCTTAGAGAAAAGCACGGAACGCCTGTACAAGAATGTTCACTGTGTCATTGTTTGTGATAGGAAAATATGGACACGGACAACCCAAATGAAGAAATAGTTACGTAACAGCACATTCAGACTATATAACTGTTTAAAAAAATTAGGTAAATCTTGTATGTATTGACATGGAAGGGTGTCCATGATATATTATTGAGTAGGGAAAAAACTAGTTTTAGAACACTAGGCATAGTATAGTCCCATGTATACTAGAGACAAACGTGTGTGTGCACGCATATGAGATACATGTCTATTTCTAGTTAGATTTGGTAGAAAAAGCTCTGGAAAGCCCGCTGAATTGTCAGCAAGTATTACTCCTGAGGAGGAGGAATTAGAGACTGGAGTTTGGTGGTGAGGAAACTTTCATATTGTGCCCTCACACTTTGATATCATTTAAATTTTTTGTCACCAAATATATGACTCTTTCATTAATTTTCACAAGGACTACAAAATGTTAAAATATCATACAAGGAATAATTTAAGATGTTTAGCTTCTATGAACCCTACCTCAAGGAGAATATAATGGTACCCTTCAAGAAGGTTCGCCATTGGAAGAGAAATTAAGTTTGTTCTGAAAGATACTGAGCTGCAGAAATGGGGCCAATGGGTACAGTAAAGAGATACATTTTTGAAACTAAAAAATTAAAAATATTTATAAGGACCAGACGCAGCAGGCCTAGAATCATCTTAGATGTCCAGGTTTTAAAAGGCTGCCCACAACTGCACTTCATGTATGGTGCGGTGTTGGTCATGCTCGGCCCCTTTGCTGGAAGTGGATCTTTTGGCCTCACTTGTGAGAGTTTGGAGTCCACCTATTTCAGACAGTATGTGCAGGAGTTCAAAGCAGGCCCTGAGTCCAACTGCTTGAGTCTACTCCTGCGCCAGCACTCACTGATCTTGGGCATGTTCCTTAACCTTCCTAGGTCTCAGCTTTCACATCTGTGAAGTGCAGTAATCAAACTAATACTGTTTTTGCAGGCAGCGAGTTAGGGTTGCTTCGTACTTCTTCCTTCTCTTCGATCTCCTTCAGCTTGCTCCCCTGGCCCACAGGGAAAACATGTGGGCCAGCTACTTGAATACAGATCTCAGCCAAGTACTTTAGTCACCCACTTCTAACCAAATTGCTACTATAAACCCGTTTCTAATAAACAGTCCTCGAGAGCCTCCACTGCCTCAGAAGGTTGGTGAAGGAATTTAATGAGATTAATTAACATAAGACTTTTAGCATAATGCCTAGCCGAGGGTAAATATTCAATGAAATAAAAGTCGCATACACACATATCCCACTAAATCATAAGTGAGATGACCCTATTATTAAGTGAGATGATATTTTAAAGATTCAGGGGGTATATCTGTCAGGTTTTTCTCCCAGGGAGTGAGAAAAATGGTTTGATGATTAGATGCCCAACACCCTCCTAACTGCTCTTGGACCTCGTTTTCTTCCAGTCTTCCTGTCCTGGAGGTTCGATCACTTTTCTCATTCCCTCGTCCATTTAACAATCATTGGCTGAGGACCTGCTGAGTTCCAGGTCCAGTCCGGGGTAGCGGAGGGGCTGGTAGTCCGAAGGTGAACAAATAGGGACCCTGTGTCCAGGGAGCTCCTCCTAGTCAGAAGGAGAGAGAAGTTCCGGTGATTGCAGTAAGATGTGATTAGGGTTAGACATAAAGGTAGGTAAATAGTATGAATAGAGACAGCAGAAAAGTGTGCCGCAGTCTGTCTGGGAAATGAGAGTACGCTGTGTAAAAGAGGAAACAGCTGAACTGGAGCGTGAAGAGAGGACAGGAGTCTGCTAGAAAGAAAGCTACTACCTTAGGGATGAATGGCGACGCTACTTGATGTTTGGGGTGAAATTTTCCAGGACTGTTCATAAAACTGAAATGACAATGAGTTTGGATTCCCTTGTTCCCGGCATTTGGCTGTCACGATAGAAAACAGGTCATGATTTAAAAATGGGAGACGTGGTGCGTACCGAACGACACAGGCTTCCTCTGGCTCTCTGCTCCGCCGTCCTTCGCACACGGCTTTCATTGTCATGGTCAAAAGGGCAACTGCGCCTCTGCCAAGGCCTTCTCCTTGTGAGGTTCGTGTTCTATAAGGAAGGAAGGTCTGTCCCACAAGTCTTCCATTTATATCTCTTTAGACAGAACGGAGTGAGTAACAGGGTCACCGCACACTGTGAGGGAGGCTGAAAGATTATTCTGGAAGGAGACGGTAAGGAAAAAGGAGGTTGTGGAGGGCATTGGTCAATGTACAGTGTCTGCCAGAGCCAGCACAACTTTTTCATCGGTGCTAGGGGTTTGATCTTATCTTTTGTAGTTGTTCCCATTTGTATCGTAGTGCTGCAGTTACGAAGTACCACAACCTGGGTTACTTAAAACAACAGAAATGTATTGCCTCACAGTACTGGAGGCTAGAAGTCCAAAATCAAGGTGTCGGCAGAGCTGTGCTTCTTCCGAAATCTGATGGGGAATCCGGCCCTGCCTCTCGTTTGCTTCTGATGGGTTGTGGGTTATCTTTGGCGATCCTTGCTTAAGGAGAGGCACAACTGCAGTCTCCGCCTTTTCCTTCACAAAATCTTCTCCTGTGTCTCTTTGTCTTCAGGTGGCCAGTCATGTTGGGTCAGGGGCCTGCTCTACTCTGCTATGACCTTATCTTAACCTAGTTATTGATACCTGCAATGACCCTACATCCAAATAAGGTCATATTCTGAAATATTGGGATTAGCATGTCTTTTTTGGGGGGGGTAGATAATTCAATTCACAACATCATTATTTTGCACTTGATGTAAATAAGAAATCTCTATTTTAAAATTATGTTTCTTTACACCTAGGTTTTGTAATGAACTTTTTCCTCTTGTTTTATTATTTAAATTATATTTTATTGTTTTTGCTGTGTAATGAACTGTTAAAAGCCTTATTTTTATTCCTAGTTGAATTCCAGTTTTATTTATTTTATTTCTAGCTTATTCCAGTTTTATAGTTAAAATAGTTAGAAATTAAAAATAACTATAAATAGTTAAAATAATTCATAATAAAATAATTAGAAATAATTCTAACTACAAAACTGTGGCAATGTGAAAGATTATTTGATAAATAGTATTCACATGACTGCCTACAAATTTAGAAAAATATTTTAAATCCATACCTAATACTGTATGCTAAAAAATTCTGATATGTTAAAGAAGTAAATATTTCCTAGAACTGCAGAAAAACATAGAACCTGATCTTTTAAATATTTGTATGGTTATAAGAAATAGTAGAAATCATAAAAGAAAAGATCCATAAGTTCTAACTATATAAAAATGTAAAGTATTTTGTGAAAAAAAACCTCAGTGGGCCCGGGGCTGGTGTGGCTCAGTGGATTGAGTGCCAGCCTTTGAACTGAAGGGTCGCCGGTTCAATTCCCAGTCAGAGCACATGCCTGGGTTGTGGTCCAGGTCCTCTGTAGGGGGTGCGTGAGAGGCAATCACACATTGATGTTTCTCTCCCTCTCCTTCTCTCTCTCTGAAAATAAATAAAATCTTTACAAAGAAAAGAAAGAACTCAGTGGGGAAACACAGATTGGGAAACAGTACAACAGGTAATTCAGACAGCAAGCATGAAGAGCATGTTACACAAACAACCCATATGACTATTAAGGCCACAATAGATTGATGGTCAAAGGACGAGACCAAACAGTACCCGAAAAGATTTGTTTGTTAAGCAAACATATTGGAAAATGTTTAGAAATCATTAAAAAGTGCAATTTAAACTGCAGTGTAACTGATAAATTATTACATTGCTGATAGTAAAAGAAATTGATACACTCCCCTGGAAAAAGCATTTGGCAAATACATTGAGAGCTATAAAAATGTTCATACAATGAATATTTCTGGGAATTTAGCCTAAGTAATTAGTCCTAAAGAAGAAAACAACTCTGTTTGTGAAGTTATTAATTACAGAATTATCTGTAACATGAAAACTCGGGACCAGTCAAATGGTCTGGCAGTAGAGGAACAGGTGACTGAGTTAGGATGCACGCATTTGTTGGAATGTGCATCAGAGCTATAATAACGAAGACGTGGGGCAACATGAAGAAATGCTCATGTTTTAAACTTCTGTGGTTCTTAAAGTGGTATGTCTGGTTGCAGTAGTGACAACTGAGAGCATGCGCACGGGAAACGTTGACAACAACGGGATGGCAGAATGTGTGGGAGGTGTTAGGGAGCGTGAAGTTGATTTAAGGTGTTATGACCCTGAGTCATTTTCCATCATTTTCCCAACTTTCTCATAATTTAAAAAATATTTAAGCATATTCATGTTACTATTTGGTTTAAAATCCTCCTGTTCTTCTTGCCTCTTAATGAAACCATTAGGAGGTAAGGAAAATGTAATGAGTTTTCTGGGAAAAAAATTTTTTTGCTCACAGTGGTATTGTAAATCACACCTGATGTTTTTCTTTCATTAAATAAGTCTTATACTAAGTGGTAGGCTTATTCTGATATGAAAAGTGACATTTAAAGAAAGATTTTTAATGTAGTATATGTGCATTATATGATTAATGGTGATGTTTTTGAACGGTGAAGTAATTATTTTAATCCTGTCTCATGATTCACTTTGGTTTGGGTTTTGTGGCTGAGATTTAAAAGCCATACTTTCAAAGGAAATAACTTACCCATAGGCTGGAGGAAAAATAGTTTTCCTTTCACTCTGACAAAAATGATCTCTTCTGACTTTGTAGCTATGACTTAATAGTGTGGATTTAATTCCAGGTGATCAGTGCAGTTGACACTATTTTAGCAATCTCTTCATTTGCATTCTTGAAAAGGCAGTTTATAAGAACTGAAAAAACACAATCCTTTGCCCTGTTCCTTGTTCCTGCTGAGATGTACCAAGCATATTCCCTGGGCTTGCTGGACTGCCCACTGTCCCTTAGGGAAAACAGGCAGCCAGCTCTCTTTGAGAGTGTGAGAAGTAACCAGGGATGACAACCCCTTTGGGCCATCCGCTGTCCAGGCTTGATTAGATTATGCCTCTGTGGTTGACTAGGCTTTGAATTCACTACCTGAAGATTAAAGTTAGTGGTAGTGCATCTCATTGCCTCCTAAAATACCACACATACACACACACACACACCTGCTCACATGTATGCATGCACATATGCACATTCATGTACACAGGCTCGGTGAGAAACAACCAACTTACATCCTTCAGAAGAAAATAAAGAGTCTGGTTGGGTGATGATGGAAAGGAGTTAATCCCTGTCTCCAAAGTAAAGACTCGACAATGGGGATCCGTGCAAAGCAGTGCTGGACAATTGACATCTCCTGGCTCCCTGGTGAAACGCAGCCTGCCCTCAGTTATTCAGGGGCCGATCATCCACAGTGTGGATTAGCCAGGCCATATGCTTCTCCCCCTTTGCCATCTGGCTGGTTGCCTGCTTCCTTTCTTTTTAACAGGGAAAATAGTCAAAATGCCACAGTCCATTTCTGCAAAGCCATTTCTATTACCTATATCAAACCCTCTCTCTAAACTTATTCAAAGCACATTTTGGTCAAATCTGGTCACTTGGCATATTCTGATTTCTCACAGGACACACTGGTTAGTTTCTAATGTATGATGTTATGCTTATTGATCCTTGCCCTATAATAGGCCTTTAGTCATCTCTCAGATTTATCAGTTATCACTTCAGCTACCTAAGGAGCTCCTGTAAAGTAAGGAGCGTCTTCTCTGCCCTTCATATCCTCTTCAACTGGCCAAGAGAGCTCCTCTTCACAAGGTGGAGGCAGAACAAGTGTTGTTGGCTAAGTACTATTCATCATCATTTCAAACAGATAAGCCATGTGAAAGTCACAACAATAAGGAGCAATAAGCAGAAATGCCATTTGCTATAAAAATCAACTTAAATAGAATCCTAGAAGTTTAGAATTGATAAGAGCTTTAGAGATCATTTTATCTTCTTGATAGGGAAACTTGAGCCCAGAGGAGTAAAGTGACTTGTCTCTGATCTCCCAGAACATTTGTGGCACAATTGGGACTGGAATTGAGATCTCTAGAGTCCATTTCTGTTATTCCCTAGATTTCCAAGTACTATACAAAAAATGGAGTTATGCAAAGGTATGCAGAAAAGGAGTGGCTTAGATTACATTGCTGGGAGGAAGAGAACTTATCAATGACAGGTAACCAAGATTAAAGATAAATTTTATCCCTCTTGTATATCCACTAATCTTTGGGGATATCTGTAACAGATATCATAAGAAAATAGCAATTTACTTGGTATTATTTTTATTTGTTTTTAAAGACTCATCCAAAACCAGATTTGAAAAGATCTCATCCAAGTGCTTAGAACAAATTGCCACAGGAGGGTTCAATCAAAAACAGTTGAGTGAAAACATGACACCACAACTTCCTCATTTTTTAGGACTTCTAGAGTATTTATTAGTTCTAACATCATCAAGCTCATTTATGAAGAATATCAGAGTCTTTCTTTGAATCAAGAGTTTCTCGGTTTTGCCATGTATTTTAATTGACTCTGGACAAACAGTTCAGCCACACATTATAATGGACTTATTAAGTACCTGTTTGTAGATGTCATAAATTACCAGAGAAAACTAATGCCCTGCCACTTACGAATGAAATGGCCGTCGAACGTTGTATGACCTTAGTCCGAACCTTTCAGATACGGTTAATGTAAATTTCCAAGGTGAATCTCAAATGTCAGATTACATTTCCACTTCAGTTTGGGGAAGAAAACTTTGTGTAATTTTACAGCATATTTCATCATCATAGTTTAGAATTCTATGATTCATGAACCTCTACATGAAGGCAAATTTGATTTATATTGTTTCCCTTAAAAGTGTTTTTACATTACCAAATCATACATGTTCATTGTAGAAAAATTAGAAAATATAGGTAATCATAAAGAAGAATAAAACCACTATTAACCCCCGGAGCCAAGAACGAAGTTAACTATTAGCTCTTGTATACCAATCTAGACCTTTTTTTAATGCACGTTCATGGGGTTATACACTACATACTCTTTTAAAACTTGACTTTTTTATACTTAATGAGTATTTCTCAATGTCAATAACTAGTTCTAAAACCCATTCTCAATGATTACACAGTGTTTCATTATGTTCATGTGCCATAATTTAATCCCTTGTTTTGTGAAATTTAGATTTTCCAGTTTTTGCTATTATAGACCTTGCTGTGGCAAACATTCTTGTTTATACATCTTGACTCATATATTCAGTGATATTCCTAGAATGGACTCTGAGAAGTACAATCGCTGAATTGAAAATATACTCAGTTGTAAATGTGGAAAAGTGAGTTTTTAGATGTCAAAGAGATTGCCTTCAAATGGACTTTGAAATTCAGACACTTAGACGTTTTTAGAGACTCAAGATATAATTTTGGTTCTCCACGTCAGTAACAAACACCTGGCTTATTATGCATTGATTCATTTTTATTTGACAAATGATAATCTTCCAAACACATAGTTCTAGAGAGTGTTCAAATATTTAAATGCTTTAAATGGTGGTGTTCTCTTAGTAGTGGCAGTAATAAAAAATTATACTGATTAGTTTCCCCTCGTTATTTTCAAAGTCTGGATGCTTTGTTTGTCAGGTTGACAGGAGGCAGTTTCTTGCTGGAGGCACGATGTCATTGGACCATGCCCTAATCTTTGTTCCCCTCTGATTTTACCCATTTCCGGGCCGATTATATAAACACTAAGGTGTTGTCTTTTTAATTAAGTAAAAGTGACACATTACAGGTGCTTTTCAATCACCTGAACTTATCTCCTAAATAGGTCTTGCATTATCTCTACCCAAATGATAATATGATTGCTTAGGCAAGGCCACTGTGGAACAGCGCTTAAAGGAAGGAGCGCACGGACCTCCTCCCGCTCGGCACGGACGGGCTGTGAGAGCAAGCGCTATCCAATTAGAATGAGAGGAGGGAGGCACGGGGGAGAGAGGCAGTGCGTACAGAGCTTGTTCGATTTGATGGCATTATGATTTTCATGATAAAGTCTGCAATAACCTTTATCTTTTTATATTTAATTTAATGGCCTTGGAATCTGGAGAAGCCAGCAGGCCTCATTTATCATGTGGCAAATATCAGCCTCTTCTGCTACAATTATTTTTGTGCTAACTACAAGAGACATGGAATTAAAAATAGGTCAGAAGGCTTTCCATTTGAGTTTTGTTGATATAAGTGGGTGGGTGGGGGGAGAGCAGGCAAAACATTAGTTTCTTTTAAGTGATATTATGGAGAAAATAATCTATAATGAGCAAAAAGAGATTAGAGCACTATGAGAACACTGAAGATTATGTTTTATGAAATGTGTTCTTTCTAAAGCATCAGAGAAGTATAATTACAAAAACTATTTCAAGTTGCCTACAAGTGGTTTTGCTTGAAGAAAGTAAGGGAATCTTATTTATTTGAAATATTTTCATTTATCTTTATTTGAGGTTGTGATAGAAGAGGTGAAATGTGTGTTTTACAAAATCATTCATTCAGAAGACAATAAATTGACCTTCTATGAGAAATGTTTTTTCAAAAGGAAGTGTTAGTTTTTTCTTTTAAAAAAATGCTGAGTAAAATTAATGGTACTTCTAAAAGTATGTTTGGAAGGCCCTGGCTTGTCAGTAATAAGAGTAAATGATGAATGTAGACTCAGAGACATTACAATTTTTCTCAGAAATATATGAACATGTTAACTTTTAAAAAATAAATGTTATTTTAAAAATCTAAAATAATAAAATAATGCTAGTGATTTTTTTTCTGAAAAAAATACTAGCCTAAAGCAATAATTCCTCTTTTGGCATCTCTGGAATGCCTGTGCTTAATAGTAGGAGTGGATAATCAATGTGAATTCTGGGACATTGTTGCCCACGGCTGCATTACTTTCGTGAAATGAATCACAGAAACTCAAACACCGGTAGCTGTTCAATGAATCCTAGGTGAGCTTTTGTCTCTTCTCCATCCATTCTGACAGTTGCTCTACATTTCATTGAGTCTCACTGAATCCCATTATGTCCTCTAATTATAACACTAAAGAAGGCCTCCAAAAAAGGCTTTTTTTTTTTTTGCCATTAATACTGCTCCATCCACTCACCATTACTCTAAAAATAAGAAAAAAAATTATGACAAGAATCAGAGTGGGCAGAAATAACGCTCTGACAGAAAATGTCCTATTTTAAATGATATAACACACTAAAACTTATATTCAAACAATTAGCTAGCTTTCAGATGTACTGGATAAATACTTCTCTGTCCCAGCAAGCAAGGGGGTAAGTGTGCTCTTGTATATGAATGGCACAAATGCTCTGAACAAGCAACTGAACCCTTCTGGCTAGCTGTGGTCAGAAAGAACCACAAAATTAAAATGATTGATCTTTGACAGGGGCATTTTGACATCCAGATGGGTAACATTAATGTGTTTAACAAGTTAACTCTTTCAGATGCCTGAGGACACAGGCAGTTTCTAATTTCTCCTAAAGTACTGATGAGGGTGTGGTCCCACCTGGAATCCCATGTGTGCAAGAGCCCCGTGGAGGCCACCCTGCTGTGGAGGCCAGGGTCTCTTCGAGTGGAGTTTGAGAGGGCGAATCAGACCTGTTTGACATTTTGCAGCTTCCTAGTACATTAAAGAACTGAAAAAATGCCCGAACAGGGTTGCAAAAATTCTTGATTTATTTTGTGTGTTTACATGTAACAAATCAGTGATTTAAACACGCACATTCAAAATGCAAGGACTGCATGTCCCCCTAACTCATCTGGAGAGAGCGTTAAGTCAACATTGAGGCTCTTCATGAATCTGAACTCCAGACCAAAAGGACCACTCCACCCTCCCCACGAAAGGATCTAGCAGGTCAGACACTTGCTTACAGTTACCATCGAGACTGCTGGCCAGGGTCTTGCCTTCCGTGCTCTATGCTGCATCAGTTTGGATTTGAACTAAGCCCTTAAGCATGTGAATAGATGAACGTGCAACTTTCCCTGAACAAGTCATGCCGCTTGCTGTGGGTTTTCCCAAGGCCACTTCCGAAGGTGGGTCACCACTGCCTCAAAACAGAAAAGCAAGGCAGTTCTGTTGTTCAGGATATGTTTTTGCCAGTTTCATGGTTGCTATTTTGTAGATTCTTAAAATGAAAACAAACAAACAAACAAATAAAATCTTACCTCAGTGAAACAGAATAACTGACAATGGGGATTCCTGAGTATTTCTAATCAAAGAAAGAAAATGAAACTATACTCTTTAGAGTTGGAGTCCAAACCAGCATAGCAAACTCAACATTTCTTTAGGCCTTAGGTTTTACTTTGTAAATTAGCATACATTTTACGTTCTTCTCCAGACTCTGTCTTTACGTAAAATAGTGGTGTCTCTTCCCTCAGTCTTTTTGATTCTCGTGCGCCTTGTTTGATTCCGTGGTGCGGCACAGCCCCGGCACACTACTGTGTACCCCTGAGGGGGGGCGTGTACCCCAGTCTGAAATGCATGAACGTCGGGGATATGTTTACCTTGTTCCCAGTGACCGTCCCGACTTTATCCCTGTTAAGGTGAATTATTGCATACATGCCTAGTGAGAGGTGCCTCTAGAATTGGTGAGGCTTCCAGAAGTTACTCATGAAGTACATTCCATTCTTCCAAAGTAATCCATTTTTGCTTTTTAAAATGGACTGTGTGTTCCCCTGGGTCATATTAGGCCCGGGGAGGGTATTTATGGTGGCCTAATTCACGACCATAGGAGGCCTCATGCAAAGTTCCAGGTAAGAGTTCTTAAAGAGATTTTAAAAACCTGCAGTTTGCCCCACCCCATTCCCTCTTCCACGTGTCCCTTCCCACTGAACTTTGGGCTTCCATCCCGTGTCGCTCGTTGTTGGTCTCATTGTTCCTGCATGTTTATTGTAAGCAGTCTCAGATCCTTTTGAAAGTAGGTAGAAAATAAATAAACAAAATAAGAGCAAAGTAATAATGCTCCATTTTCTTTGTGGTACTTTGTAGTGTTTATTTCTATAGGTGGAAAAGTTCCTTAATTTATAGTGTTTACTAATGATAGTATTAGATCTTTATTGTATCACTTCCTTGGAAGAGTATGGCAATACTAAGATGATAGTTCACTAGAAATAATTATCTATAGAGTTAGTTCAATGTATATTATTTAATTCTATTTTCTTAACAAAAATCAAAAGAGTAATACCCCTTGCTGTCTCTCACCACGTCACTATAGAACAGTAGTTCTCAAAATTTTGGGTCAGGATCCCTTTGCTCTTTTAAAACTTATTGAGGACTCTAAGATTTTTGTTTATGTAAGTTATATCTCTCAGTATTATATTAAACCTATGAAATTAAAAATGAGAAATTTTAAAAATACACATCACTTAAACCAATTATACATTAACTCATTATATAGTACATATATAATATATAGTACATATATAATGAGTTATATATAGTATATACCTGTTACATAGTAACATAAATAACATAATTTTTAATGAAAACCAAGTATATGTTCCAAAACAAAAACAATAAAACATTTAAAGAGAACAGCAGCGTCATTTTTGTAAACCTATTTAATATTTGTCTTTTATTTTTTATTGAGGTATAATTGACATGAAATGTTATGTTAGTTCCAGGTGTACAACATGATTCACTCTTCGTGTGTAAGATATTGAGAAATATACTTTTGCAACATGAAGCGTGGTAGGCATGGGAATAAGTCTAGCTAACATCTTAGCGTTTGTTTTAACGGAAGTCAGCTAGTTTTCCTATCTGGTTCTGCATTCAGTCTGTGGCAGTACTGTACATCGTACCTAGCGTCGTGACAAAATGCAAGTGAAGGGGGAAATATGCATTATTATTAAACTAGCTTGAACTTCAGGAGGTGGCTTGGACTTTATGAACACCCACAAGGGTCTCAGGGACGCTCAGGGCCCTGGATCACACTTTGAGAACTGCTGCTTCAGAACTTAGCCAATGATGGCAATTCTATAAGAAATGGAAATAATATTCTGCCCACATTTCAATTTTTAGTGGTTTCAGTGTGCTACTAAGTTTTTTTGTAATGCACCTCTTACCCTTCTCCCAAAGTTCATAGAAACATTAAAGTCAAACTATGATTGACAGGAATGTTTAGGGTTTTTTGTGCAAGATGTGGCCAATGTATTTTGAGAGCTCCTTGCAATATATGGAATCGGTCTTATGGTTTTGGCAGTAGATTTTTTAAAATATGTGTATTGAACAGAGATAATCCTTTTAGTTCTGTCATGTAGGAAGACTTAGCTTTTTACCCTTCCCATCTATAGCAGTAAAACTAGTTTTATTAAGCCATTCTTTTTATTTCTGTGTGTTGCTTGTTGTAGCACCTTTATACCACTCAATAACTGGAGCAGAGCACACTGACTTATCTTATTCCTGCCGTGAGGTGGTTCGTAACGAAAGGTAGACGGCTTGCCTAATTTACAGAGTGGTATTTGGTTCAGAATGAGTTAGGACAGAAGTACAGTGTATTTTATTTTACTGTATTTTACTTATTTTTCTTTACTTAGGTGCTAGCACTCATGGTTGCAGGCAGGCCTGCAAGCCGTTGTACTGCTCTGAGGGTCCCGTAAGGATGCTGGCTCCGCCTGAAGTGCGGTGGAGTCTCCATTACACACGATGGTGGAACTGGCTCCGGTACTTAGTTGGGTTTTCTGTTTCTCTTTTCATGAAAGGTCAATCTTAGCCTTTCAGGTGTTTCACCAGGAGGGTGTGGGGCTGCCAATGTTTAACTTGCCCGATAGTGACATTAGAATTTGGTTCAGGATGTTCTAAGTGGCAGAGGTGATGAAGCAGTTTTCTGCTTATGAGACACATCCCAAGTCTCTTCAGGTTTCAGATGTGTGATAAAATAAACATGATTTGAAAAAAAAATAAACATGGTTAAGAAATGTCAACCACTACCTCCAAATGACAGCAGTAAGTACTCCCTCCTTCTGGGCCAAGTGAATCACCTTCATGCCACATCATAAAAGATCAGATTATGTCTCACCTAAAAACCAGGTTGCACATATACAGGGTCCCACAGAAGTAACGCCTGCCTGAGTGTGGTTGGTAGGGTAATAATATGGGTATAATAATTTAGAGTTTTAATTTGAGCATTACACCTAAAATGTCATATGGTGTGCTTGAGTGTGATATTGTTATGTTACAGAATCACATGCTTATGATTTTGTAATTAAAAAGGGGCGTTATTTGTGCCAGACCCTGTATGGATGTGTAGGACTGTCAGGTAAGTAGTACCTTTCAAGTTTAAAAAGGAATTTTAAAGATGATCTATTTCAACTCCCAACCCTTGTTTAAGCTATTCTCAGTGTCTTATAGGAGTAGCTATTCCAGCTGCGCTTGAATACTTCCAGTGACAGAAACTCATGATTTCTAAACATTTTGGACAGCTCCAATTATTTAGAAAGCTTTTTCTCAATTTGGCTCGAGACAAACAGATACCTTTTTCGTACTCTAGCAACTCCCATGTCTCAGTCTTATATCTCCATGAGCCTTTTCTTCGCCAGACTCAATCAGCTCTGTCTGAAAATGTTGTCAGCCTCTTTCCTACTCTTGTTCTCTCTCCTGTTAGCCTGCCCCAGTTTTCAGCTTTCATCTTCAAAGCATGAGACCCAGAATGAGACTCCGTGTTCCTGATGCTGAGTTACCATGGTACAGGCGGGTGAGGCCAACTGCTTCCTATTGCCATTACCTACTAATGGATCTGAAGATCTCCTAGCTGCTTTGACGGCTGTATCACATGGACTCACACGGTACTTAGAGCAATGGGAAGGATGTCTCAGACACATCAACTACTGAGCAATATTTTCCTCTAGGATGTGTAAGTGGGACATGCACTTTCAAAACTCAACCCGTTGAAATTTGAAGGGAAGGTGTTCTTTCTTGTTTTGTTTGTTTGTTTTTCGTGGTGGAAATAACTTTTTATGTCAATGCAATTTTAAATCTACAGAAAGATTTGAAGAATAGTGCAAAGGATTACTATCTATCATTTACTGACATTCACCCATTGTTCACATTTTACGCCATTTGCTTTATCGTTTAAGTTCTCAAGGTGGTTTTAATAGGCAGGCATGGCTGAGAATTCCTAGCCTAAAGTATAGGCAAAGAGAAAAGTTTAAGATGAGGCAAGAACAATGTTTTGGGGTCATGTTGTAGAGGTCTCATCCCAGGTTAAGAAGTTAGGCTTTAATTCATCAAGTCATTGCCCTTGAACAAGGCAATGCCAGCTTGGCCTTTTCTGGACTTCGCAAGTGGTTTATCAGACTCCCAAACCATTCGTTACTAATGTTCCTGTCCTCGTGGTATTATCGTGGCTTGGTTATATTTCTTATATGACATGTAAGCCTCCTGAGGGTGAAAAGGGGGTTGTACTCATCTTTTGTCACTTTCAGTGCTTAGTATTGTCTTACATGTGTATGCATTCTCAACGAACCTTTGTCGAATGAAAGAAGTAAGTAGTTAAGGACCGGAGCTGCAGTTAGATTTGGGGTCCAGGTGTCAAATTAGGCAGCCCTTGCGATCTGAGTGAGAACACTGGCTGCAGGAAGTGAGAGAAGAGACACATGGGAGCTTCTACAGAAGAAACGATTCTGTTTTGTCCTTCAAAGGGGCCAAATCACTCAACCATAAAACCGACTCAGAGTCCAAACAGACCGGGAAAAACGTGGAGACAAGAAGAATTAGGCAAGGCAAGTGAATTTAGGAGAAGAATTTGAGTTTAAATAACTTGCCTTGAAACTTCAGAGACACATCCAGATCGAACTGTTTCTCGGGCATTTGGAAATGCAGGCTTGATCTTTGGAAAGAGGTTAAGAGACTTAAACTTACCACTTAAGTATACGTAAGGAAACAAATGAAGTGTGATGGGAAAAATTGTCCAGCCTGAAACAGGGTGGTGGAAGGTAGTGATTCTGAGCAAAATTTTAGACAGTTTCATTAGGTCATTGACTGTTTAAGAAATAAATACGGAAATAATTTGGGGCTTTCTTTAGCCTAAACTTGATTAAATTTTGGTACTTTTCCTTTACCCGTTTCCCACTGCACTGCCTACTCTCAGCCTGATGAAGAAGTCCAGGGCTTCCCCTGGACCCCTGTCCCCCAGCGTGTGATGAACAGAATAAGCAGAGTCTGTTCTGTGCTTACCACCCTGCAGACACAGTACATAGCTGGAGCCCAAGATCCAGGTTCATCCTAGGACAGAGGGGTCCCATCACACTCTCCAGTCCGACTTTGCCAGTAATAAAACTGACCTTTTTTTTTTTTTTGATCTCCTTTTGGCTTCTGATGTCTGATCTCATTAGTCAAGGATCCATGGAGAAGTCACCAATTTGCCTACCCTCACACCTTCTGCACTACAAACTTTAGATCTTTGTACAGGACATATACAGAGTCTGAAGATATAAATGAACATACTCACCTCGGCATTTCGTAAAATGCTCTGAAGTGGACATTTCAGCTGTGAGAGAAGTGAGACCCCGGGGACCTTTGCGTCAGCTTGTGTTCTTGGAAACACAACACTCTACCAGACCTTTCCCGTCCTCGGTGCAGATAGGGAATGTTTGCCGTGTTACAAATGCTGCCGTTCTGTTGAAAGTTGCCGTGTAGCTCCTTAAATGTCTCAGTGGTATTGATTAGCTGACTTTGTAGTCACCTTTAGGAGTGTACCATGTGATGAAGTTATTCTGATACACTTTTAAATCATGAATCAAACTCAGTGTCTTGTCATGCTCCAGACCCAAATCTTCTCACTTCAATTTCACTTACAATCCATACCCTTTTCTGTCATGTTTGTCCTCCACCTGTCCAGCCCTATCTGTGGCCCCGTGTAGTTTTCTCGGACATGCATGTGAGTCTCAAATATCTTAATAATAAAGCCTCAAATGGGTAATAGGTATACAGAGTAAAAATCAAATACAAATAATTAAGTCTTCCTTGTTAATTTATTTAAAGCGAGATTTCTGAACAGTGACGCTGTGGACTTTTTGGGCTGCATAATTCTTTGTTGTGTGGGGCTGCCATGTGCGTGAAGAAGTTCTGCAGCATCAGCAGACTGTACTCACGATGCCAGCAGTATCTCACCCCCACGCAGCACGACAGCCAAAACGGTCTACGGGAATTGCCAAATGTCCTCTGCCTGAGAACCGCTGATTTGGAGACACCTCGTGCTTAACTTTTTGTGGGTTTTCTTTGTGTGTGAAATATTGTCAGCTGGTTTGGACCTTTGAATTTCAACTCCCAAACTTTTTAAACCTTCTCCATGTCTTTCCTATCATATATTTCTCTGATATCTACAGTGAAAGAAAGGCTTATAGTTTTTGTGGTTGTTCTTTGCTGATCCTCAACCATATTTATCCAAGACAAAGGCAGCCCCCACCAAACACACAGAGGCAGACCCCAGGACAGACTTCAGATTCTTTTCCTGTCCTTCCTGCAAGCATTAATCTCACCATAGGATGGTGATAGTTGCTGTGATTAATATACTTTTAACTGTAATGCGATTATAGAAAATCATGCCAAAATTGCTCGAGCTAAAACTTGACCTGCCCTGACGGGAGGAAGAAAACTCAATACCATTTTCCCTGACCCTCCCCACCCCCCACACTCCCTGAATAGTCTTGTTTCTTAATGAGTAAGAGTAGTTTAAGCTGCAATTATTTCCTCTTACACTGACTGTCCTTTTCACCCGGGTTACTCTTTGGATGTATAATGGGGAGATAGCTGCTTGCAGGCCAGCAAGGAGGTCTAGTGAATGGCAGCAATACACACTTGGGAAGAGTGCATTCCACTCGCAGCACAACCCGCCCCGACTGAACGCAGCTCACAAGTGGAGTGGATGGAGCTTTTTACAGTTTTGATTTGAAATGCAACTTTCCTAGTTTCTGTGGCTAAAACAGTAAATAATTTTGTGGGGCTTTTCCCCAGGGGCTCTTAGTCTGGTGTTTGCTGAATCCCTCTTGAATTTACTTTTGCAGAACAAGACAACCATTTGTGCTCTTAAGGCACTGCTTGTTTTCAGTTGAGTTTAGGGGCCGTCTTCTCAAATTGAGTCTCTTTTGACGTGAGCAGAACATCCATTCATTAAAAGGGAACGCCATGACACAGCTGAAGAGTATGCCTCGGGAATGTGGAAGGCATTGTGTGTCTGTCTCCTGATTTGAGAAACTCAGAGTTCCTTTATTTGCCGGACTATCAACCAAGCTCCAGGTTACTGGACACTTTTGTACATTTATAGTTTTGTGTTGACTGAGATAATAACAGCTTTGAAGCATCATAAGATCCACAAGTACCTTGTGAGTCATAAAAAACATCTAAACAGTAACAACGTTGTGTATAGTTTGAGATTTAAGTGAATTTTATCTATTGGTAGCCATTTATTTGAAAAGAGCAGTTACAAATAGACATTTCATAACCACTCACTCAAATAAATCAATGCCTCAGTTATCTGTAATTTTCTCTTAAGGCAACCTCAGACACAGGAATAGTGCTGAAAAAGGAATAATAATCTTCATTAATTGTGCGTTTCTTGGCAGATGGCAGAACACCTCCATATACAGGATCTTGTTTGATTTAAAAAATTGACACTATGAGCAAAGAAAGAACCTGTGGTGCAGTGAATGGCTAAAAAAAATGGCCAAAGTCCTAAAGATTATTACCTGAACAGTGTGTGTGATCGGTTGGTTTGCTGCAAAAGGAGAAGGGTTCTGATTTGGTGGTGGTCGCTGTACAAACCAAAGCACTTGCTGTAAAAATCTAAAAGCAAGGGAAAATGGCAGATAAAGGACCCTGGCAAAATGACAAAAAGGGAGACTGGAGGGCAATGGAGAGCACTGGGAAGAGAAGCAAAGAATTAAACACTGACGTGAGAAATGGAGAAAGGCGGGTATGTTAGGGTGCCCACCCCTCGGGGCAGCAGGCTCACGGAGTGAGACGACCGAGCGCAGGGTCGGTCCCAGGCCCCTCGGAGCTCTCCATGCCCTCCCGGCGCAGTAACAATCTTCGTAGCAAATCTTCTCCATGATGAGTGAAGAAAAGTTTGAATCATGTTGGCTGTTTTTTACGTTCCAAACCTTAAGCATTATCTAAAAGAAGGAAAAGATGTTAACTGAATTTTCCCGCAGAGAAAGTCTATGTGGGAAAACATAGACTCCCACTTGTCATCCGATAGGGCTCACGACAGTTTGACATATCTTACCGGGTCCATCTGATAGCTCATTTCTGTGCTCAGCTGTATGTAAGAGTTGACTAAAACACAGTCAAGCTGTTATTATATAGACTGTTGAAGATGGGAGGAAAGGTGGAGGATCAAGGACAGTTCTGCAGCCCAGTGTGATTTTTACTTGGTTATTTACATCGGTGTTTCCATTGGTGTTGTCCCCTTACCCCTCAGTGTTACAATGGCCTGTTTACATCTCTCTTCCCCACCAGCCTAGCAGGGACTTGACCGCAGGGACCATCTTAGTATGCGAAACCCAGAGCACAGTCTCTGGCCGTGGCTGGCATTGAATAAATGTTAGTTGAATAAATGATTGAGGAAATAGATATATCTGATCTGACACTTCCCCGTGAACAAAGTAATGCCTCTGCACAATGAAAACACAGTAACACCTGGAAAGCTTAACTGCTCGCCTCTCAGACTGCTGTGAAGCCCCCGACCTCCACCCGAGTGCCCTACTGTAATCTTTCCCCAGAACAACAGAAGTGGTTAAGTGTTCAGGTGTCAAAATGCTACCCTGCTGGGCTGAGGGCCGCATACAAAGTTATATTCCATTGAGTCTGAAATGCTAACAAAGCAAGTAATTAAGCTGAGTAAGTGCTAACTTGCTTGAAAGCAAGATTTGAAGCTGATAAACCAAAATGCTGATAATTAAGAGTTGATTATACAGCTTTGTTGTTTCTCTACCCTGCTAATAGCCTCTCATTCTTGGCGTGCAATGATTTCTTCCCCACAAGGGGGAAAAAGCCCCCAACCATCAATCTTCTCCACTTCTGCTCTCCCATCCCGAGTAAGGTGTGACTCCCTGCTTTCATGAACTAATCCTCCACCTGCAGTCTTGATCCTTCTCTCCTTTCTTGTCTATCTCTCGTATCTTTTACCTCTCCCTCTCCAGTAATTTCTTCTCTTCTGTTTACAAACATACTCAGGGGTTACCATCCTTTAAAAAAAAAAGCAAGCCAGCAAATGAGAGTGTGAGAATCTTCCCTTATTTTACATTCCCTTAAACCTCTACCATCCTGCTCCACTACTTTCCCTAAACTCTGAGACAAGGAATCTGCATTCCTGGTGTGCTCTGCATGATTGCTGATTAGTTCTTATTGCCTTACACGTTTCTCCTGGTTTCACATTCTGATGAAGCTCCTTCAGAAGTTATAGATATACTCTTAATTATCAGATTCCCAAATAATTTTTCTTTCCTTTTCTTTCTTTCTTTCTTTCTTTCTTTCTTTCTTTCTTTCTTTCTTTCTTTCTTTCTTTCTTTCTTTCTTTCTTTCTTTCTTTCTCTCTTTCTTTTCTTTCTTTCTTTCTCTCTTTCTTTTCTTTCTTTCTCTCTTTCTTTTCTTTCTTTTCTTTCTTTTCCTTCTCTCTCTCTCTTTCCTTTGTTTATCCTCACCTGAGGACATGCTTAGAGAGTGGAAGGGAGGGAGAGAGGAAGGGGAAGAGAGAGGGAGAAAAGCACCAATTCGAGAGAGAAACATTGATTGGTTGCCTCTCCTATGAGCCCCGAACAGGAACCAAACCCACAACCCATCCATGTGCCCTGACTGGAATCGAACCCGAGACCTGTCACTTTGCAGGACGATGCTCCACCCAGCTGAGCCACACCAGCCAGAGCTTCATTGTCCTTCCTCTTGGCATCATTTCATATTGTTGGCCTGCCCCTTCTCTGAAATGCCCCTTTGTGACTTCCATGACATCTTCATTTTCTGATTTTCTTCTCACCTCTTTTATTACTTTTTATCTATTTCCTTCTCTTACTTCTTTCCTTTTTTCATTCTTTTCTTTTTTCCTTTCTGGTAACAGAAGAGAAGAAAGACACTAATATTTATTGAGATTTAAACTAAATCATGTGCTAGTATTGTACCCAGTTTTCAAACATTATCTTCTTTTATCCTCCCATCAACCCTAGGAGGTGAATATTATTATCCCCATTTAAAGTGTTTCATTTACTTATTTCTTTATAATTGTAGTAAAATGCGCATAATATAAAATTTACCACAGTAATCATTTTGAAGTGTACAGCTCCGTATCACTGAGCACCTTCCCATTGTTGAGCAACCAGGACCGTCATCTGTCCCTGGAGCTCTGTTCCTCGTTGGAAACCAAAATTTTGCATCCGTTCCACACTAACTCCCCGTCCCTTACCTCCTTCCTCCAGCCCCTGGCAGCCGCCCTTCTACTTTCTGTCTCTATGAACCTGACTGCTCTAAATAACTTACCTAAGTGGAATCTTACAGAATTTGTCTTTTTTGCGACTGGCTTATTTCACTTAGCATAATGTCTTCAAGGTTCATCCATATTGTTGCATGTGTCAGAATTTCCTTCCTGTTTAAGGCTGAATAATATTCCATTGTATATATGCATCACATTTTGTTTATTCATTCATCTGTTTACTATCCTCATTTTATAAATGGTGAAATGCTGGCTCACACAAGTGAAATAGCTCATTGAGGTCACACAGCTTTACTTCTAAAGTCTAGCCTTACTCTGTTCTCTCCCCTTCTCTCTCTCTCTCCACTCCCTGCTCCCTCCCTCTTCTCTTTGCTGATTTATCTCACATTTTAAATTATAATCCCCAAATAGCTCTCAAATGTATATCCTAACTTGAACTTTGGTACTGCATCCAGTTCCATAGTTCCAGGAGATCCTCCAGAATGTCCCTCTGACGCCTTTGACTCCCCAAGCACGAAAACAAGCCCATCGTCATTTTATCCTGAAAACGGGCTTGTCAGTCTGACACCCTCATTGCTGTTGAAGATACCACAGACTCTCCACTCCCCTAGACCCTAACCCTCTGAGTCATCCTTGAGCCTCTTTTCCCTATACCCCCCAAAGTTAATGTCGTGTTCTGTCAGGTGTGCTTCCCTAATCCTTTTCACACCCACCCACTCCAGCCTTGCTGACCCTGTAGAAGAGGTCCTACAGTTGGGTGGGCCTCAGAGCTTGGGTCGGGCTCAACCCCCAGCTCGACCACTCCCTGGCTTAGAGAGGAGAGAGTGTCAGGCTAGTCACCTGAGCCTCAGCTTCCTCATTTGTGTGAGAACACCCAATGTGTGAGGTATTTTGATCATTAAATGTTATAATATTTGTAAACAGCCCAGCACAATGCCAAATGTATAGTAGATTCTAAATAAATGGTCATTCTTTCTTTTCTTTAATAATTCCATCTTACTACTGCTAGTTCACAAGCCTTCTGCCATCATAGGATTTTTCTCTTAGTATATTAGTCACTTGCAGGAAACAAACCACTAAATTTTAGCACTGTGTTTTATTTACAGTGTTACTGATTGTGCATACCAGTCAGAGGACAGTGAGTGTGTTCGGTGTTGACCCTTCATATTTGTGCTTGGGATTTGATTTGGCATTTAGAATTCCTAAAACAATCTCGGAGGGGGTTTCTATCTCAGACTGCCTCCTCAAAGTTGTCTCATACAAAGTAAGTGGAGCCTGCAGGATTTATTGAGCCCAGTCTTGTTTGTGAAAAGGCTGCTATGAAGTCAGTGAAGTGACATTTCCATGATTAAGATCAGTTGGCAGGATTAGTGGAGAGGCAGCGTGAGCTTATTCATAACTTTATTTTGAGTGTGCCAGGAGTTTTAACTGGGATAAGTGGAGTCAGCAAATACCCCCACTTCCCTCTCCACCCCCTTGCCCCCCACACACCAAAGTGCAATTTGATAAGAAACAGACCAACTTGTGCATCTTCAGCAGAAGGGACACCTGGGCAGAAGGTTGTCTTCAGTTCTTGGACTTAAGTGCATGTAGACAAAGTAAACCCCAACTTCCCTCAGCAGTCTGCACCTTGGGGAGCTGTCCAGAGTAGCCAGGTGACGTCAGTGGCCTTGAAGACAGAAATTCCGTGTCCTGAACTAACTGTGCTCTTTACCTAGAAGGGTTGCTGGGTCTCGGAAAATCCACCACCAGCAACAACAAAACCTCCACACAAGCTTCGTGTCTAGTTTGGAGGAAGACGTTAGTAATGACGAGGCATGGAGAAACCAGGCTTGTGATGCAGCACTTCAAACTGACCCTTTAATGTTTGGAACAGGAAGCCAGTAGGGAGTGAAGATGAAGATGTCGTTAGGTCCCCATCTTGTACTAGACATCCAGGTCTAGACATATGCCCGGTTCTCCAAACTGAGCATTCCTGGAGACCGCCGCAGGGCCTGTTTGCAATCACAAGGCCGCTCACTCATCAGTGAACAGCGTGACCACTCTTGGTACTGCACTCTGGCTTCAAGCTAATAGCTCAGGCATGTCTAAGATGGGCAATCTACCAAACACTTGGCTTGGAAGCATTACTTCCGTCTCATTTCTGAAGTAGATAATCAAATTCTAAAGACCAACTGCTTCAGTGTTATTTTTCTTTCGCCCCGCAGGTTTTACTGGGCAACAACAGACACCACCACCCAATGGGTAACTTAGCAGCTCACTAGCTCTGCTCTAGTGCTTTGTGTTTCGTTTTTCCTCTCATGAGTGAGACCGTGAGTGTGAACGCTTGTCTGTTGGCTTCAGAGTTTTTCTTCTGTGGCCCCTGTCCCATCCCTTATCAGCCTTAAACATGGCATTCTCTGGTATTCTGTGGCTTTTGGAAATGGCAGACTCCGCTACTCACTTTTATTTACCATAACTAACTGTCATGCCTCAAATCCTGTTTTTCAATCATTCTTGAGAATTTTGGCCCTCTGGTCTCTGTATTAAGTTGAAAATCTCCAGGAATTTTGAAACCGGCTTTTAAATTGGTTTGGTCCAGACAGAACCTCATTAACAAAATCCTCCTTCTGTTCCTTAATGAGTTGGATTCCTCGAACTCTTTTGAATGAACCATTATCATTTTTCTCTAGGCTGGCTGTCAGAGTCACATCATGGAGTTCAGAATCAAAGTATAAACTCAAAACCTCAAACTCCAGTTTTTTCTGGGGGGGTGAGTGGGTGAATAAACTAAGGATATTGTAATGATTCATTTGGCGATTCTCTTTGCCTCTGCCCCAGCACCCTAACATTGCAAAATTAAATTTTATAAATGTGGTTCAAGATTTGACAGTTGCTGTATTTGATATTACGCTGCCACCACACTCACAGCTACCTCTCCCCCTTATTTTTTTCCACTCTGTGTACTTGTCTCAGAGCAGAGGGTTCAAGAATAAATGTATTGCCAAAATGAAGGAAAGCAGTCTTTGGATTTCAGAGTGAAGAATTGCAAAGTGGCCAAGAGTCTGATTACCAGTCAGGCTTCTAGATGGTTTATTAACGAAGCAATGCATTACCCACAAGGGGAAAGGCATGCCAGTAGTGTTTTTACTCTAGGCACGGACATTCCTATTTAAGGAAAACTAAATGCATAGCATACACTATGTTAGAAAACTAATTTTAATGTTAACAATGCATTCAGTGTTATTCTTGTAGTGATGAGAAAATATTCCAGCCTTCATTGCCTTGCCCAAATAAGTTGGCGGAAGTAAACGAGGTGTGCTATTTCAGTACCAATTTAGCAATACCTCTGCTCTATTATCAGCAACATGCACAGTTGGTTCATGGCGGAATGCACGCACTCTCGTCTGTGAATAAGCATCAGGCTGACGGTGCAGGATGATAATTGCTCTCCCTGCACTTCCTTTGGCACCTACTGATGTCTGCTAAGTGGTTAGTAAAACATGTTCATGGGAATGTCAAGCACTTCTAAAAATTTGAAGGACTTCATTTTTGATTGTTCTTTTTCTTATGTTTAACTTTGAGAAAAGTTCACGCAAAGCCATTCGCTGCTGCTATTACTGCTCGCAGATGTCTTAAATAGTAGGGTTCCAGAGTGTCTGCACTTGGCATCTTTTAATCAGCTGTGGGTTTTTTGTGTTGTACTGTGAGACGGGCTGGATGTGTCAGGATATCAAGTAACGGACTTCAAATGCATGGCAAATTCACTAAAGTGAAAATGATTGTGGGAGCTCCCGCACTTCCCCCTGCAGTGTATGTAAAACTGACTTTTAAAGTGTTTAGTGGGTAATGGATCATGTAAGGTCAGTACTAGCCATGGCAGCCACGGCTATTATTTTCCCTTTTCATGGGAGGGTGCTCAGCAAAATGAGATTGTCACACTCTTTTTTTGAGAGGACAGCGACAGACAGTTAAAAGCCTCTTCATGTAAGGATGTTATTTCATAAAGACACCAGCACTGGATTATCCCCTTCACTTTAAACTTCTGCCAGCTTGTACAAAGAGATAAAACAAAATAGCCCTGGTCCCAGGGGTGGGGAAGTGCTGGCCAGCTCAGCCTGGGTCCACGAGCTTTCATTCTGATTAGTCAGATGTGAGGAAAATTCACTTAGGCTGAGAGGTAAATTTAATACCAGTTATGCCCATGCTGCTCATATCACAACCATTTTCACATGATGCCACTTAATTCCCTAAGAAGCAGAAAGGTAAATCGGTGGCTGGCCAGCAAAGGTGTCACAATGCATTAAGACCAGGGCTCGCTGCAGGGGATAATGGTTCTGATTGCTGTTGACTCATGTCCCCACCAACTGCCTCATGTAAAATAAGTGACATTTAAAAGACATCAAGATGTGAGAAGAGGTAAAGGAGAGGGAAAGAAAGAGAGGAGGGTAGAAAGTACACGCTACTAAACTTGCCACCTGAATGTGTAGTTTCTTTCCCACCCTAAGTGGAAGGAAACGCAACGTGCCACGGGTGACCTGCACTAAGCTTTTAACTTCCTGTCTTGTGTTTTTAGAGAAAAATCTGTAAAATTGCTTCTGGGAACTGCTCCAACATGTTATCATTTATTTCCAATTTAATTTTTTTTAAGTTTTATTCTTTTGCCCTTGCATATCAGTCTATTCATCTCCTTAAAAGCTTTAGGCTGAATCAAGTTCGGCAACGGTAGACAACAAGAGGCAGTCTACTTTCTGAAGGTCCATTTATGTCTATTTTTATAAAGAGAATCAAATTCCAGTTTACAGTAAGCATATGCTTTAGTTGACATCTGTTTCTAAGACTTGGACGCTTTGTTTGCATAACAGTCGCCAATAAATGGCCTTGTTTTAAGTCTGCTCACTGAGTTGTATGTGGGCTGTTCAGCTGGGGATTTTAGCCGCAGCTGATCCCCTGCCGCTCATAGCTGATAGGAAGGGGAAAATCCAAGGAGCCCAGTCCTATTTATTAATGCAGATTTTAACATTCTCAATGAACCACTTATCCAGTGTGATTCCGCAACCAAATCCTTATTTGCTCAGGCAGAGGAGGGGGGTTCTTCAAAGTGCTGAATTAAAGCTTACCAGCTTTTTTTTTTTTTTTTTTTTGGAGAGGGAGGGGATGGTGAGGAAGGAGAGAGAGCAAGGCCCTTTCTGTAGCCAGTCTTTGAAAATTCAGCGTACAATGAGATCGACTCTTTAAACAGGATATCATAAACCAAGCTTATGTTTAATAAATTTATTGTTAACCAAGAATAACAGACATTTGTAGACCTCTCTAAATGTAGGCCTTTTGTGCAAACTCTGGATGCTGCTTTTTCTTCAATACCACTTAAATATCAGTTTAGAGTTTGATAGAACTGGGTCGCTTCCTTCGTTCATTTAACTTTGCTTCATTGTGAAGCATGCCCTATTCTTCACGCCTGGGAGATGGGCACAATATTCAAATATTTCAAGGTGTGCATGTGACTATCTTCAGGATCATTAGTGCTAATTAAAGAAGTTTCTATTTGTGTTAAGCTGCTTTAAAACGAAGCTAATCCATAGTCTCCATAAATCTGTCCTTTCTCCCCCTGCGCCCTGAAAGGCATGCCAGTGGTTACATTAACAGTGTGAGGATGGAGTCTCTGCGTCCCAGAAAGCAAGCCTGATTAATGGAGGGGTTTGCTTTAATTTTCTTATGTATATAGAAGAGAGCTGACTCTAATGTGTTGGAAAGTGTAGTGTTCATTGACTTTCACATCCTGAACTTTTCCCCCTGAGTTGCTGTATAATATTCAGTAATCGTTTATGAAATGTGTAACATTTTTAAAGGGATTTACATATCAACTTCCCCCAGTGGAATCAACAACAGTAGCATGAAATGTATCTACTCCATTTACTCTTATCCAGTGCTCCTACTTTCTTTTTCCCTTTAATTTTTATATATGGTAAAAATTTCATTGAAGAGAGATTTTAGATGACAGGACTGTAATTTTAAACCCAATAGAAGAGGTGTAAGCAATTTGAGCTTAGCTGAAGCATAATCTTAGGTTGTCAAGAAGAAACCCATTCTCCCTATGCTAATCAATCAGTGTATCAACCAACCAATCATCTCTTCAGCTTAGCATATATCCTAAGGTTTGATATATCTATTAACTGCCCATCATGCAGCTGGTCTCTGGATGATGAGATTCCCCCTATCTTGGCATTTGGCAGCAGATGACTAAGCTATCACAGCCTCAGATAAATACCCAAGTGGAGATTTCAGTCCCGTTCCTGAGTGCAGAGACAATCCAGAAATATTGAAAATATTCTTTAGAAGAGAATGTACAGAAAATTACATTTCTCAACACCATGGGATGTGTGAAAATTGTATACATTACATGATTTCCCCTCCCTAGACACAACAAGATAAAATGAAATTACTCTTTTATATGATTGGAATGCTGGTAATCAAAATAACTGCTGAAATCTGCTACAAACTCTTAATTGAAAGACAAATTACATGTAGGCATTTGAGTAAGTAAGAATAATGTCCATTTAGATGATACATTTCCTGAAAACAAACAGAAGCCCAATTTTATAAAGCGAGGCACATAATCATTGTAATTCTGGAGAAAGGGGTCCCTATTTCTGAAGACTGTACTTTGCTTCCTGGCCTTGAGTCAGAGGTTCTGATATTAGCTTAGCTGCAGCTGAATGCATCTATAGCCCCTTCCACCAGGCAGTGTGTCGGGGCATGATTTGGAGATAGCGAATGCTTCTGTGAAATTGTTTATTGAGAAAGAGAAACCAAAAGGGCTTAAATTTAATTGCTAAGAGTCTGTGAATATATTGAAATCGGAATGAGTGTGATGCGTGTCTTCAAACATTGATTTCTACCTGGAAAGTGAAGTGCACAGTGTGCAAACTAAAACGATGATATCTTTTCTACGCTATTGTTCAAGTTCCTCACTCTCAAAAGAGAACCAAGGTGAGGTATTAGTGAACTGTGATTCAACCCCAGCTCAGCTACTAGGTCTTACCTTGAGTAACTGGTATTTTTCTGAAGTGCCCATGAAAAGTAGTTACTGATTAGTCTTATGATATGTAAGCACTATTTCATATTCTTCCAAAAGGTTGCTGTTTTCATGGCAATTGTAGTATGAATTTAGACTTCTACTATAGTATTTGCTCTGCCAAAATCCTTTCAGTGCTATTGGCCAACATAACCAGGAGAAAACTATATTTCAGCCTAAATACAATACTCTGTGTTTGAAGCCATTTAAAATTTTTTTTGTTTTTTTAAATTTTATTTATTTATTTCTAGAGACAGGGGAAGGGAGGGAGAAAGAGAGGGAGAGAAACGTTAATGTGTGGTTGCCTCTCATGTGCCCCCTAATGGTCCCCAGGCACAACCCAGGCATGTGCCCCGACTGGGAATCGAACCAGTGACCCTCTGATTCACAGGTCAGCACTCAATCCACTGAGCTACACTAGCCAGGGCTAAATCCATTTTTTTTTTCCAATCATTTGTTGAAGGTGGGGCCCAGGAGGAGGAAGTATGGAGTCCACGATAATATGAAGTCTTTGGTGCTGAAGAGAGAAGGAAATCTGTTTTCTGCCCTGAGAAGTCCAGCATGAGTCCATAGGGACCATGGTGATTTCTCCACTCTCAACAACTCAGCCCGTGCACTTTGGTCTCAACTTAAGAACACTCACGTGTCCTGCTGTGAAAGGGCCAGTAACAATATAACAGCTCTAGAATTTTTCTCAACAGAAGGATAATTGTGGTGTCAAGTTCAGAGCAATAGTTCGGTTTAAATAGTATATTTTGAAGGCCCTTCTCAAGTAGCGTGATTCTCAGGGAAAACACTTGCTATATGGGTTAAGGTTACAAATTTTATTAGAGAAAAGAGAAGGGCCTCCTCCTGCCTCCCCACCCCTCCCCCCAGAAAAAAAAAAAAAAGAAAGAAAGAAAGCAACACAGAGAATCATTTTCTTTATCTCAAGTTATTTACAGGGCCCATTCTGGGATTCATTCCAGGCTACCATGATTAGAGGCCTGCATGTTTATTGATATTCACAGACGAGCCCCAGACATGAGCAGCCATGACATGTGCTCTGTGCAAGGAGGCAAAAGGATTGATTTAGAGAAAGATGGTCCACTGAATGTGGATTCTTTTTTGTTGGCCTGGAAACTTGTAAGCATGCAACTCTCAGGCCCAGGACCGACTCACTCCCCAGAGCATCTATCCTGTCTTCTGGTGATAATTGTCCTGACAGTTCTGCAGATTGTGGATACAGATAAGAGAGCCAGTGAAAGTGTACTGAGTGCAATTAGAAACTTATCCGCACAGGAATTGACCTGTGATTACATTTACAGGTAGAATCAGCTCCTGAGTAGATAAATCATATAAAGCTCAGCAGATGGCTTTGGCAAAGAAGGATTCATTTTTTTTTTAAATTGATGTGGGTTCCAGGTTTAGAACATTTTGCTACTGTTCTACAGGCATTCAACGTGCTCTCAAATGCACCATGTAAACATGCCACAGGGAAGCAAGAGGAGCAATGAGTTAGCTCCCTGCCCTCAAGGAGTTTATGGTCAAAGACAACATAAAGAAACAGACCAAAGTATCTTTATGAAATCTTGCAGGTGGTATCGGTGAAATGTCTTTATCAGGCAGACTTTGATTAATGTTTGCTCTTCTATTCTGAATTCTTTTCAATGGGAAAGGGGGGCTAATACTGTGGTGAAGATTAAAACGAAAAGTAGGAGACAAGACAAGATGGATAGAGGAGAAACTGAGGGGAAGGAAGGGGAGAAAGTAATGGACAAAGTGCCCAGTCTGCTCTGTGGGTCCTGTCTACATTTTAGGCAAGGAGTTCTTAGACTAGGGCTGGAAAGGGGGTGTTCACCCAGATATCAGGTACCAAGGGTTGACCACTGTCTTGTTCTGCTTGGGCTGCCTTAACAGAAAGCCGTAGACTGAGTGGCTTCAACAACAGACATTTATTTTCTCACAGTTCTGGAGGCTTCAAGTCCAAGATTAGTCTAGCAGCACAATAGGTTTCTGTTGACGTTTCCCTCCGTGCCTCGTGGTGGCCACCATTTCCCTGTGCGCCCACTTGAGCTCTTTTTTGCAATGCCCAGGTTGGATGAAGGGTGTCGGTTACTTTATGGAGTCTCTTATAAGGACACTAATTCTGTCATATCAGGGCCCCACCCTTGTGACCTCATTTAACCTTCTTTACCTCTTTATAGGCCCCATCTCTAAATACAGTCACATTGAGGGACGAGGGCTTCAAAATAGGAGTTTGGGAGAACCCAGTTCAGTCCATACCCTCCCCCAGTTGCAGCTGGAAGGAAACTCCCCAAAGCCATCTTTTCCAACCTGCTGCTAGAGAGACCGCCATTAACCAGCACATAGGCCATAGATCTTTGCAGGATTCTGGAAGCTCTGTGTCCAGCCATTAAGTGGTGGAGCAGAGGAAGGAGGAAAGCATGCACAGAAAGAAGAGGGTGCATAGTCAATGCTTTACAAATACTCCAAATGGGTGAAGAATAATGACCTCTGACTTCTTTGTGGTCCTTAACTCATGCTGCCACAGACTGGTTATAAGGTCCACATCACACTGTGGTGGGAAAGCACTAATTGAATAGGGATGATCAGAGTTCCTATGTGAATAATGACTGGAAATAGTCTTCTGCCTGTTCACGAGTGGAATGGGGAACCAAGGCTTCACTTGGCTACAAGGTTCTCTTGATGGGGTCAGTTTTTTTTTAAAACCCTGAGGTATATGCATTTTACATTCTGTTTTAACTTTTAAGTCTGATAGGAATTTCTTTAGAGTAACTTAAGAAGGAGGAAGAGGATTGGGGGAGGAAGGAGATGATAGATGCTAAGACTGGCCTTGAGGGTTAATTTGTGACTTTCTCACAGGCACCTTCGTTAGCCCTCATCTCGAAGGGTAACACTTTCATGAATACGGTTAGCGTTCATGTAGCAATGTCAGTTTTGTAGTTTTGACAAATGTAAGATGTTAACAATGAGAGAAACTGGGTGAAGGTCATCCCATGACTCTCTGTGTTATCTTTGCCACATTCTACGTTTCTGTAAATCCAGAATTATTCCAAAATAGTTTCCTTTTAAAACCCAGGTGTGTGTGCTTTACACTAAACATGTTTAAATAAGAAAGCTCTTAGCTCTACATTTTGGGGGGCATTTTCTCAATGTTTCTGCGAATAAATGCTGATTTAAATTAGATATCTGAGCAGCTGGCGGCTAATCCCACATTTCCAAACATCGTCACTGGACAGGTCCCTGGAGGGTCATCCTGAAATGCTTGCTCATTTGATACTAAATCAGAAGAAGGAGGATTTAGAAGTATTTGACTTTGTAGACTGTCACTGGTACTAAAATAAGGCAAAAATAATCTCTTGGTATGTTTACTAGATAAAGTGTACGAAATGACATTGTAAGTTGCTTTAAAGTTTGTGTTTTCTATTAGGCTGGCCATGTGGTACATTCGTGACCACGTAAAAGTATCTCCTGGCCCCTTTAAAATTAGACGCTGTCCAAACAAAACTTAAAATCCTCAAACTTTCTCCCCAAAGTGTGGCAATTCTTGGCTACACTAGTAAACAGTTTGACGTGTGTTTAAATACAGTTCAATTTTTTAATTCAGATTGTCTTTTCTTAAAGAACGTCTCTAATGATGTGTGTATATAATAGAGGAGACAGTGTTTGATTTTTAATTTTTATGTCAGTTTCCACCCTGTTCTGTGGCTGTTTGGATTTAGAAAATGAAACGGCAATAGAACAATGCGTGTGTGTATCACTGTGCTTACTGCCTTGTGTCACTTATGGTTTTGTGTCCATCCTTCCCCCCGAAGAGTGACTCAGGGAGAGTGGGAAACGTGGCCTCAGTGTGTAGCCCAAGTCAGTATGTAGTAGTGATGCAATAAATATTTGTTTGAACGAATCACTGAATGAAATCACATTCAAATGAATACTTCCAGTTTAAAGGGACCCAGATACCTGCCTCTTGATTTGCTGTCTTCATGGCCCTTGTTTTAGGATGGCCTCACCGTTTGGACTGCTTTTTCTTGTCGCTGTCATTCAGCTATGTATATACTAACCTTCCAAATCTGTAAAAAGTATTTAAAAGAAAGAGAAATTGCTCCTGTTTCAAAACCTATTGTAATGCATTTTCAAATATGTTATACATATCTTTGTTAAAATTAAACCAGGGATTGGTTTTGAGCGAATAGCCCTATATCCTTACAGATGCTGTGGATGGATGCATCTAAGCTGCTTATTATATTGATGGGTTTTGCTGCTCTGCAGCAAATGAAAACAGGCAGCTGCTTCCTCCATCAAAGCAAGGAGCAGCCCGAGTTTTTATTAACTGAGTGTTCATTTCTTCTATTGCCAAAATTCTTACACAAAACAAAAGAGCAGTTTTAGCACATTATTGCTTAACTAGACATGAACAACTGACAGCAAGTGATAAGCCTGTCTGCTTTTCACAACTGGTAATCATTTTTGGAATAGATGTTTTAATATAGTTGAATATAAATTTTGTAATTTACATCTACAATGGTACGTAAATTTATAGATCCAGTTTGTTGCAGAAGAATGAAGGCTATAATCACAAAAGGCTTTTCCCAGTGTTGTTTAATTTTTAATGACTATTTGAAAAACTGGGGCAGGAAAATGAAATCAAATTAATTTCTTTAAAAAAAATACAAAAAGGTGCTAAAGATAATCATACAAGTTGGTTGGAGCCATTTGCACAGGGCCCCGATGCAGCCAGACCGCTGTGGTTACAGGCAGGACGTGCCTCGCACCGCGTGTCCCCATTGGTTGCAGACATTTCTGGAGAGCAGGCTGTTGTGTTTCCTTTGTATCAGCGCATGATAATGAGCAGGGAGAAGGAAGGACAGAGCCCTCCCTGGTCATTTTTCACAGCTGAGATTCTCAGCCAACTCTCATCCTCATTTTTTTTTTTAAAGCAATCTGAATATCCGAATATCATCCATTTACTTTTAGAGAGAATGGCAGAGAGGGGTTTGTTTCAAGGAAGTTTAGACTGAGCCTCAACGACACGTTGCCTGATTTACCAAGTCAGTTTGCTGAATGGTGTTTTTCCCCTTTGGAACTTGCTGATGGCAGTTCCTGCGGTAAGAAGGCAGCCCTCCTCCTTCCCGCCTCACCATGTGGGCCCAAAAGGAGGAACAGTAGTGAAGGCCGTTTTCTAATAATCAACCGCAAAGAAATGGAGCTCTGAGATTTACAGGTCTGGAGGCTGGAAGTCCAAGATCAAGGTGTTGCCAGGTTCGGCTCCTTCTTGGTGTGCAGAAGGCCTTTTCTGTGTGGCCTTTCCTCTGTGAGTGTGCATCCTTGGTGTCTGTCCCTCTTCTTTCAACCAAGAGACACAGCAACATTAGGTAACAGTGGAATGATAATCCTGACCTCCCCTCCCCTCCAGGTGCCAGCACCTCTTGGAATAAAGGCAATTTTGAAATGCTGGGATGTGCATCTCCCAAACAACAATGATAAATAAGTTCTGTTCTATAAGAATCCTAATACCCGGGCCATTTAATGAATGTACGGCATCACTTTGGCACACGTAGCCTGCGCCTCCTGTATACGGTTTTCTCTCCTGCAAGGCTTTCCCAAATGTGCAGAGCATGTGCCACTCCACAGGGAACACAAGGCTTTCAATCTGTTTTGAATTCAGCCACAGTGTTCACCTGGAAATGAGATAAAGCTGGACTCGAAGGCAGGAAGCTACTTTAGAAATCAGATTTGTGAGTCATAGGGAGCCCAGAAGGGGGGAGCCACCTCTCTTACTCCCCTTTGGTGTGCCATGTACCAAGTGTGTGTCATGTTGGTCAAGGGGCTCACTGGCTAAGATAAGGAACAATTACAATTATTTATAATACTTTCTTCTTTGTTCTGCTCCATGTGACGCATTGCTGCTTTTATATGACATTTTAAGACACAGCACAGTCCTGTTTTATTTTATTTTGTAAAGTTCAGCAACTTCCTTTAAAAAACATTTTTATCCTCCCCTAAGAACATTTTTTTCATTGCTTTTTTTTTTTTTTTTTATTGAAGAGAGGAAGGAGGGTACAGAAACATTGGAGCAAGAGAGAAGCCTCGATTGGTTGCCTCCCGTATGCTCCTGGACTGGGAATTGAACCCACAACCTAGGTATGTGCCCTGACTGGGAATCAAACCCACAACCCTTTGGTGCACGGGACTGTGCTCCAACCAACTGAGCCACACCGGCCAGGGCCACAGTTGTGTTTTTAAAAGGAAAAACAGTGATATCAAAATGATGGCTGATCGCCCCACTCAGAGGAAACTGAGTACAGCAAGGTTTTGGGGAGGGTGTTACTTGGAGTAAAACTGGCAATGAAATCTTTTTTCTCCCTCCTCTGCCTCCCCTTTCTCCTCTTTATTTTTTACTGTGGGAAGGCTGTGCTGTTTCTGGGAAAACCCAGAGCACGGTTCCTCTTCTGCTAGGAGCTCTCTGGTCTGAATTTCTGGGTCCACCTCTCCTACTTTCTCACTTTTCCTACTCTCTCCACCTTCTCACTTTCAGACATCCTCTCCAACCAATGAGGACAGAGCGCTTCCCCGCCCGGGCCCAGAGAGCCGGCACTGGGAAGGTTCTTCTGCCTGTGCCATGAGGCTGTGGGGAGATGTCTTCTGTCCAAAACGTACTGTAGTTTGTTACCCTGAAGAGGAGAAAATATGTTTTGAGAAAAAAAATACCGCATGTAGCTGAGAAGTGTGCTCAGTATTAGAGAGGGAAGATTGTATTTGAGGAGGTTGTCTGTTATTAATATGCTAGATTAACTAAATAAAAAGCTATCACAACTTGAATATGTAGATGGAGCACAGTTCTTTTCTGAAGCTGTGAAACTTAATTAACAAAGGCAGTTCTAATTCAATTAAGATAGACAGGAAGACTTGCCTTCTCCAAGGCTGTTTTGAATACTATCTAAAACATTTCCTGGTAGGGATTTAAATTTGAGATTATAGTACAAATAACATTTTTTTAACCAATCTGGTTTTCTTTAAAATGTCATGGGCTAGCCCTGGCTGGGTGGCTCAGTTGGTTGGAGCCTGGTCCCATGCACCAAAAGTTGTGTGTTTGATCCCTGGTCAGGGCACATACCTAGGTTGCAGGTTTGATCCCTGGTTAGGGTATGTACAGGAGGTAACCGGTTAATGTTTCTCTCTCACATCAACATTTCTCTTCTCTTTCTCTCTCAAATCAATAAATATATCCTCAGGTGAGTGTTTAAAACAAGCATTTAAAATGTCACGGGCTACAGCCCACTGACAATTGTGTAAGCTTTGTTTGGAAATACACAAATATAATCATCAATAGTCATTGGATTTAGAGTTGAAAGAGGCCTCAGAAATCAATTCCACCCTCCCATTTTATTCTCGAAACTGGAGTCCCAAATTAGTTATTAACCCAGTCATGAGAACTAGGAACTAGTTCTCTTGATTCCAGGACTAGCCACCAGGGTTGGGACAATAGAGCAGTGATTACGAAACTGCTCTCTGAAGGTGGAGTGCGTGGGCTCGGATCCTGGCTATGCCATTCAAACTCGCTATGCTTTCGCGCACCTTGTAGTGCCCCTTAGCTGGCTGTACTGACAATACGTATCCTCTAGGGTTGTTTTAAGGATTAAATGAGATATTCCACATAAAGTGCACAGCTCAGTGTTTGCCAGGTAGGAAGTGTTCCATATGTAACGCTAAGAATAGCACTAATAACAACAATAAGCCTTAACTGTACTTACTTTGCACTCTTCTAATTCACTTAATCCTCGAATCTGTACTTACAGAGTAGATAGTATTATCACTTCCAGATAAGGAGTTGTTGTAAGGAGAGTTTAAGTGACTTACTAAGGTCACAAAGATAATAAGCCTCAGAGCTGTCTCCCAAGTCCATGTCTTCACTGTATGAGCCGCTGAAGCTGTGGCTGTGGCTGCCATGGATTCCTTTTCCTCAGTGGTGCTTCAGCATCTTCCTCATTCTGTCTCCATTTCCCATCTGTCATTTAGTTGCTTTCCCAGCATCTGCTCTAAAACTACCCTCAGGCTGATGGCTGGGCCTCTGGGGACTGTCTTCCCCTCCCTGCCTCAGTGTCAGGGTGGACTGGGACCCCTTTCACCTTTCCCTCACGGCCACATTAATAGGTCTCCAAATTAAAATTTAAGTTTGACATTTTAATGTATTATAATCAAATCACGCCCATAAACTAACCCCTTTTGTGGTCGTAGAAGAATTTATTGTTGAAACACTTGGTTAATTTTTGTGCCCCTTCATTTCTCCTCCTTTCTTGTGCTCATTGTCTGTCCTGTAAGTTCAGTTAGCTTCTCCAGGAACAGGAGGAGTGAGGCGGCAGAACGACTTATGTGGACCCTTGTCATTGCAATCTCGTGTGTTTGCGACCTAGGGGTGAAGAGTAACTGCTCTCGAGTCAGACGGCCTGATTTCACATTCCAACTCTGTGACAAAATACCTGCCCAGTTTAGAGGGAGGCTTCCTCGCCTCTCAGTGCCTTGATTTCCCCACCTCCCTCCGAGCGCCTGGGTAGCAGTCAGCACCCGACAAATGTTAGAACGTCACAGGGCCACCTTCCGCCTGCTCCCTGTGCTGGGCTGTGTGAACTTTTCCTTCCTTCCAGGTGCGCCCGCCTTCTCCGTGGTCTGGCCCCACAGATGGAGGTCTACACTTAATAATTTATTGTCCAGAGCAAGTTGGGAAATGGGTCTGTTTGGGAGGATAAGTATAGAACAAGTATTGTCCCTGTATATGGAATTCAAAGTTCCCATTGCTAGGGCAGATTTTTCTAAGGTTAAGTTTTGGGTTGATTTTGTGGGTATTCTATTGGAAATAATAATCTCCCTGAAAATATCATAAAAATATAATCATGATTAATAAAATTTCCTGGATAAAAACATGCCAAAAATAGTAACAATGGCAATAGCAGCGTCAATAGCTAACATGAAAAAAACAACTTTATTATTTTCTAGGCATTGTTCTAAATGCCCTACAAGCTCATTTGATCACCCTAACAACACTAGGACTAGGCATTTTTATTGCTTGCACTTAACAAATAAGGGAACGGAGACATACCCAAAAATGCTGGCTAAAGTAGCACCTCACCCCAGCCCCCAGTTATTCTCTATTTCATTAATGTTTTATTTTCTTCACAACATTAATTACTGTCTGAAATTATCTACATTATCCCCTGTTGCCCTATTAAAGTTATTTGGGCAAGAGTTATGTGTTATTCACTGCTATATCCTCAGCTTCTAGGACAGGCTTTGGTACCAATAATTATATGTTGAATGAATGAATGAGTGAATGAATGAGTAAATTAATAAATGAGGCAGAAAAGGTTTAAGTAGTTTGTCCAAGGTCATGCAACCAGAAGAGCCAATATTCAAGCTGAACTCTGTGTCTAACTCCAGAGCCTGAGATCTGGTTCTCTATTATAGTTTTTTATAGCCTGAAGTCTTCCTAGATATAATCTAATCCAAGCCTCCTGTTCTGCAGATGAGGGTACAGAAGCTCAGACAGGCTGAATTACTTCCTTCCCAATATCACCCAGATTGTTAGTGGCAGAGCCAGAATCAGAGCTTAGACCCCACAGTTAGTATTTTTCAACCATGAATTCAGCCTCCCTGGTTCCTATAAAACTGAATAAAAATCCTATATGCTTTTGATGTACATCATCCACCCACTTATTCTTGCCATACACCTAAGGCATACTTGACACTTCCTTCTCTCTTACCACCCCCTTCGTCTAATTAACTATTAGGTTTTGTCAGTGTACCGTCTAAATATAGCTCAGATCTTTTCACTTTGCTTCACATCCTGTAACCGTCACCTAAGCCACCATCAACACCTCTGTAATTGTAGTAGCCTTCTACCTAATTTCCCCTGCCTGTTTTTGCCCCTTTTCAATCTATTTTCTCTCGAGTAGCCAGCCTTATCTTCTAACATGTAAATCTGATCATGCCACTCTGCTGCCTAAAATGCGTCATTTATTTTAAGGTGCAAATTCAGATTCTTAACATGGCCTTTGAGCTTGTGGGATCTGGCCCCTAACTACTCTCTCCCTTTCTCATTTATTCTATAACTCCACTGACCCTATTTCCATTCCTAGAAATCAAACTCTTCTCTTCAAAGCTTTAATTCCTGAGGCTCCCCTTCTATGAGCCATTCCCTCTACCCCTGGCCCCCTCTTTCTCTTCTACTTGGCTCTTCATCCTCTGGGTCTCAGCTTACATTCATTTCTACAGGGATGAATTCCCTGATGGACTCCCCCCGACCAGGTCAGGTTCCCTGTGATACGTTCTCAGAGGTGCCATCCAGTTTTCCTCCATGGCATTTATTACAATCGTCATTAGCATGTTATTTGTGTAATTAGTTATTTAATGTCTCCTTTCCTACTAGCCCAGAGCTCTAGCGACCATGCCAGCAATCCCCAGGGCCTGGAACATAGTAGGTGCCCAATAAATATTAATGGAGCATTCTGTCGTCCTCTTATGGATTTCCATTCTGGACTGTATTATCAATGACAAAGCAGAAATGTTTGAGAAAAAGGAGACAGAGTGTAAACACTAAAAACAGTCCAGAAGGCTTACCTACCCATCCTGCACAAGCACCTTTGCATTTTAGTAACATCCGCCAGTGCATTTCTTCTCCCAGAAGCATCCATGGCTTCGCTGGGGGTGTGTTGGCCCCTCTATTTGAATCTCAGGTTTGAGAGAGGCTTTACTTCTGACAGCTGCAGGGTGGACGTGATCATTTAATTTAAGGAGGGTAAAGGAAGAAGCTATTTTGGGTGGACATTAGCTGATCACAGAAAGTGCGTCCTCCGCTGTGAGAGCGGGGTGTGTTGTTGTTGTGGGGCCATTACAAGGGTTACAGTGAGAGGGGGAGTCCGCAGCGCCACTTGTTGGAGACTGGCTGCCCGGGTCTCAGGGCCCCTCCGAAATGAAGTGTGGGCAAGCAGAAGGCTCTCAAATGAAAGTGATCTAGAAGGACCCATGCTTAGCTAGAGACGCATGTCTCTTAATATCTAACTTCATTAGATATGAAGTTATCTAATTATATATGTAAATTCCCTTTCTGTATTCCCAACAGGAGGTTTAATAGATATTAAGTTGTCTAATATTAGTTAATTTTAGGATTTGTTCAGACTTTAGGTCAGATTCTTAATGAATGTGTTGTTTGTTTCCAGATTAAACACAGAACTTAGCATTTAAAATCATTCTAGACTATTTCACAGACAACAGAAAAGTGGTCACACACATGAACTAGATCATATCACCAACTTCCCCCCTCACTATTGCTACATAGACAGCTAGTTTTTCATACTTTAGTGTGGGCTGGCTACGGGCTTCCGAAGTCTGACAGATTTGACAGGCCCGGTTCTGGCAGAAGCATCTGCAGGGAACCAGCCCTTGGTTGGACAGAAAAGGAATGAAACCAAATGACCATGGGAACCCAGGTATAATATAGTGTTCCTCTTCTTCTAAACAGAGTTCTTTAGCTTATCCTTTTATGGAGGCCCAAGGGGCGAAGGAGGCCTTTTCTCCTGTGAGTTAAACTAATTCGATTTATATAGAAAGCACTATGAAATAGGAAATTCTGCCTCTGAATAATTTTTATGGAAGTGTCCTAATTCATGACATGTGTTTTAGAAAACATCATCTAGAATAAAACATTAATTTAAAAGTTTTGTGATGCTTTGGGGGGAATCAATACTTAGCTCCTCTAAATGCCACTTGGGGCATCCTGCTCTGCTTCGCTAGGTGATATCAGGAATATAGCAAAAGTGCCAGTAATTGATTGATAGAACCCTACAGTATTATGAATGGAGTATGAAAATCTTCAGCATGAAAGACCTCCCATTAGTGTCCTCGACTTGTACATCCTCCCAAAAGTGCTTCTCATCACTTTTCCAGTGAGTTTCTCTCTGCTCCATGAAGCCCTGCTAGTCACTGTTCTCCAGAACGGGTATGAAAATCCCAGTGCTCAGAGCTTAAAGTATTTATGCTAAGATGCACCCTGTGAGAGATAAGAATATTATCGTGTGTCTTAGATTCGAGAACTATCCCACAAACAATTACATTCAAAAGATCATACGTACATTTCTGGATTTCAGGTAAGCTTGGAGATTGAACAATGCATTAAAATTAATTCCTCCCAGAAACCTCACTAAACCATTGTAACAGGAGGTTTTTAACACATAGATCTACAAGGCTGATAAAATAAGGAAACATACAACAGCATAATTTGGAAGCTGAGAAGCAAATGAATGAGAAGTCATCAATTTAGCAGATATGAGCAAGCCAGCAGTTGGGAAAGTTGAAAACTCACCCAGTTCATACTTCTGAGAAATTGAAAGGCTCAGGAATTGGTGGCACCAGGAAATTCTAAAAGCAGGAGTTGAAGGGGGCTACGTAAGGAGGATTGATTAGAAGTTGTTTAAAAAGCAGTTAATCCCCATTCCAGGCTACTGGGCAACTTCCCCTTCTGTACTGCAAACAGAAGAGGAGGTTTAATTTCTGCAGAGGGTTAAACTCAGTTTTTGGGTTGCAGGACAGCAGGCACAGCTGAAATCGGACAGGGTGTCAGAAGCAGGGTGGAGGAACTAGGTGAACCCATGCAGGCTGAATGCTGAGCCTCTTCACCCACATCCAGCCCAAGCACACTCGCCCTCCCTTCCTCCAATCAGCCTTCTTATCTTTCAACAATTACATTTAAGCAAACAACAAATAATTACCAGATATCTGAGGAAAGCTTTTAATGTGACAGGTACCAAAACCAATAAACAGAAAAAAGCAACATGAAGAAGACAGACTATGTAAAGATAAAAAACTAAAAACAAACTATAATTAATATTTTCAAATAATTAAGAGATTTCACTCATAAAACAGGAAGGAATAAGATGCTCTCAGAGGGAAATATTCAGAGAACAACCCTTAGCAATAACAGCATAAATGAAAAGAACAATAAAAGGATTGGAAGGTAAAGTTGAGGAAATTTCCAAGAAAGTAAAAAACAGCGAGATGGAAAGCAGGAAAGAAAAGTTAAGAAAAGTAGAGGATGAGTTCAGGAGATCCAACATCCAAATAATAAGAGGTCCAGAGAAAAGAGACAAAAGAGATAAATAAAAATGTCGGTAAGCAGATAATCAAAGGGACTTCCCAAGAAACTTAAAAAAAAAAACGAAGAACATGGAGTTTTCAGACTGAAATTGCCCACTGAATATAGCTTCCATTCACTTTTTCTCAAGAAGTTACAGGAGGTCCTGACCAGTGTGTTTCAGTGGGTTGGGCATCATCCAGCAAACCAAAAGGTTTGCCTGTTCAATTCCTGGTCAGGGCGCCTGCCTGGGTTGCGGGCCAGGTCCCTGGTTGGGGTGTGCAAGAGGCAGCCAATTGGTGTTTCTCTCACACATCGATGTTTCCCTCTTCCTCCCTCTCTTCCCCTCTAAAAATAAATAAATAAAATCTTTAAAAAAATAAAGAAGAAGAAGAAGTAACTGCAGGATGTGTTGCACTGAAATGAAGAAGTAAACCAAGAAGGGAACACAAAGGATAGAGAAAAGGAGAGATGCAACACGAGAGAGGGCCGAAGGGAAGCCTGAGATGACGGTGGAGATTGATTCCGGGATGTCGGTTGTGCACCAGGCATAGAGTGTTCAGTCCGGACCAGGCAGGTCAGTTGCACCTTGAGGCTGATAGAACACCCAGTGTGAATGAGAGTGTGTATCAAGAGGAGAAACGGACAACGGCATTTTGAAGCTGAATAAAAAATCTTAGCAAATGAAGGGGAAAAAGACAATTTTTAAAGCCAGCAGAAAAAATATTATAGATGAGAGAAAAAGTAATCATATTTTACTAAATGACTGTTTTATTTCATGATCTTAACAAAATTGACAATGAGTAGAGGTCTTACCAAAATTATAATATATCTCTCTGTACCAGGAGGACGGTGGTGGGCGGATGGATAAGGAGCATGGTATGTGTGGTGTGGGGAGAGGAATAGAGGTCAAAGCAAAAAGAAAAATGCTTCTCCTCCATAGATTTTACCTAAAACGGAAAAATTGAAAAGTAAAAATAGAAAGATATTACGTAGAAATGTGGAAGTAAGCACCTGAAGAAACAGCTAAAATAATTGAAAACAGTAGTTTCTGAGGAAGGAGGCATATTGGGGAGAGGGGCTGGGTACTGTTCGTCTGAACCAATCATAGAATTCAATGGCTCTTTAAACTATGGATATGTGTAACTTATTTAAAAATGAAATCTTTTTCAAAAGACCATTATATTTCCACAAATAGGAATAAGAAAACTGTTTAAAGTAATGGCTTTATTGAATTGTAGTTCCCATGCCACGCCGCCCACCCCGTTGTCCGTGGCACATTTACAGAGCTACGCAGCGGTCCCCACGTCAGTGTTAGACTACGTCATCACCTCTAACAGAAACCTCGTACCCGGGAGCAGTCAGTCCTTATTTGCTCTCAGCCACCCCAGCCCTAGGCAACCCCCAGCCTGTGCTCTGTCTCTATGGATTTACCTATGCTGGATATGCCATGTAAAGGGACACATATAACATAGGGTCTTCTGTGCCTGGCTTCTTTCACTTAGCCTACTCGTTTCATGTTCCATCCATGTTTTAGCATGAATCGGTACTTTATTTCTTTTTATTGCCACATAATGCTCCATTTCACGGACATAACGTGTTTTGTTTATCCATAGATGAGTTGATGGGCGTTTGGGTGGTTTCCACTTTTTGACTATTATGGTTACTTGTGTGCAAGTTTTTGTGTGGATGTTTTCCTTTGTCCTGGATATAAGCTGAGGAGTGAAATTGTATGGTAATTCTACACTTAACTTTTTGATGAACTGCCAGACTGTTTTCCCAAGTAGCTGCACCATTTTATATAATCTCTCGACATCCTCATCAACATTTATTTTCCTGACTTTTTTTATTATAGCCATCCAAAAGGGTGGGAAGTGGTGTCTCATTGATGTTTTGATTTGCGCTGAGATAAATTTTAAAATATAATATGTTAGAAAAATAAAATAAGTTATCAAAACCCTATTGTTGCCAAAGTTTGAGGAAATAAATGCTCTTATTAGAGGCACGGTTTGGTAAACATTTTTGAAGGACAGTTTGATATATCAGAATGTGAAATGTACTTAACCTTTGACTAGATTTCCCATCTCTGGGTATTTGACCTAAGGAGAAAAATCATTTGTGTGTGTGGGGGGGGTGGATTGTCTTCATTGTGTGATTATTCATCTCATAATGCCAAAAAACTTGGAAACTGCCTTAAACGTCTGTCAAGAAGAAACTGGTTAAAGAAATGGTGATGGAGACATAAAATATCTGGGCAGTCATTAAACATAATAATGGAGGTAGAGTATAGTTTTATTGCCACTGAGATCTATCCATCACGTACCGACTGGGGCAAAATCCGGTATTGAGTACCTGCCTGATAAAATCCCATTTGTGTGTAGTATCGTTATGCTTAGAGAGATTTTTTTGGAAATGGTGTCCAAAATGTTAACAGTGATTATATACTAGTGGTAGAAATTTAGTTCATTTTTTAAATTTCTGCTTTATATTTTTTGTATTTAACTTAATTAAAACACATCTCTGTAATTTTTTGAGAAAACTATAAAACTATTTTAAAAGACTGTGTGTTTCAGAAGTCACATTTTGTGCTTATCCAAAGCTTGAATTTTAGTTAAATACCCTTCCCTATCATTATTTTTTAAACCTCAAAACCACCTACTAAAGGTGTAAAGAAGTTCATTGTCGTGGTGATTATATCCACTCGGTGTGGAGCACTGTCCTGGGCTCTTTCTTCGGAGAATTTTGTGAACTTTAGCCTTTATAGAGTTATTTTTATGGGGAGTTATGCCAGGTATTGGAACTTGGGGGACGTGCCAAAGCTCATGGGTAGGTCAAAGGTTCGCTTATCTGTCCTAGTTGTTGGAATAATTGTTTTGGGTTCGCATATTCTCTCTTCCACTCCGCTGTGCCCCTTTGCAGGAGAATGACATTAAAAACAATAATGAACTTTCTTTAAGCTTTTTATGAGTTAGGACCTGTTCTAAATACATATCATGTATTTTACTCATTGAATCCTCACAAAAAAGTCCCGTGAAGTCGATATACCACAATTATGTTACCTTATGTAGATGAGGAACCTGAAGAAGCACAGAGAGGTTAAGTAACCTACCCAAAGTCACTCAGCTAGGAAATGCAGAGAGGGGACAGAGCCCAGTGAGTCTGCTTCCAAAGCACCTGTGATCTTAACTGCTACCTGCCACGGCCTCTCTGAGTTTATTCCTAAACATGACTGCAACCACTTTTCTCTCACCTACTTTGTTTCTCCCCACCCCGTCGGTTCTACCAGAAATGTCACGGTTGCTGAGCTAGTGAGTGCGCCTGACCAGGCTTTCCTGCAGCAAATGCTCTGTGGAGTCATCTCTGCTGTCCAGATATTTACTCATTGATTCTTTTAAGATTTTACCACTTTTGTTTACATCCTTTTTCCTGAAATGTTTGGATTTCTTACTCCTCAAAGATAGAGATGCATCTGGGATTTTTTAAAAAAATTCTCCTTAGGTGTTTCGATTTTGTATCAAGACCTTTCAGGAGTGCTGAGAGCTGAGACAGCAAGCCTGTGGTGCTCTTCCCCAGGACTGGCCAGCCTCCGCAGCCTCCGCAGCCTCCGGCCGGCCGTGCCGGGTGTCCGGTGCCCAGCCTGAGCCTGGAGTCTGACCACTGGGCAAAGCCTAGCGTTTATAAGGCTGTCATTTACTCTGATTACAGCAGTGATACATATTTATTGTAAAAATTTAGGGAAGCACAAAAAGGATAAAGAAACATTAAAAACACTCATAACACTACCATCCTGTGATAACCAATAGGGACTATAATTTCCTAAGGTGTTTGTCTCCTCTTGAAGCCATTCGTATTCATTCAGGAAGACTGTTTAAGTCTCCGAAATAAATGATTCACAGATGATGATTTTAGAAAATGCCCATCCATGGAATTTTGTGGGTAGGGTTATTGTTAAATTTAAAGATATACCAGAGCTGGTGAAATTTAAATTTCTTAATTTTACATTCTAGTTTGATTTTTATTAATTAAAGAAAAGGAAAAACTGTGTATATTTTTAAAAATTGTATGGAATCAAACAAAAAGGTATAATGACCTCAGTGGTTTCATTTGCTCCTGTGGGAGATTTTCCCATTTACCTTTGCCTCACATGGGCTGCGTGTGCAGCAGCTTTCAATTGGTGCGTGTGGACTGGCTGCAAAGAAGGCCCCTGTGTGCACCACTAGGATCTACCTGAAATACCATTGAAGTTCAACTTTTGATATCGGTAATTTGGCTGCTATTGTATTTGCTGTTTTGTTGTGGCTGAAAGTCAGTAAAATTTATTCGTGGGTTAAACATCTCAGCATTAAAAAATCAACAACAAAAGAAACTGACATGATACATTACTTGTAATAATCATGTTAAGTTTGATTCAAGTCGAAATGGCTTATACTGAACATTATTTTTAAAAGCCATTTCTTCAAAGAATGACTGCAGAGAATGAGCACTGAAGAGACTTCTGTAACAATAACAGAAAAAAATCTGTCCCCTCGTGTTTTCCAGGCATCTGGCCGGCGGAAGAGGTTTTGGCTTACTACTGCCTCAGGCACAGTGATGCATTCAGGTACAACGCTGCACCTACAGATACCTTGTTCAGCCCGTTATGGGTATTGTGTCTGCATATTAAAGATTGTTAGAATTGCATTCTTCAAATTAAATTGTTTAAAATATAAGAAAGAAGGAAAGAAAGGAAGGAAGAGGGAGGGAGGGAGGGAAAAAGGAAAACAGAAAGACAGGGAAAAAGTTCACAGGGAAAACATGTTGCTTGTGTAAAAATCTGAATTGCCTTTGGGTGCTAATACTGCACAGCAAGCGTGTTGCTTTATGTCAAAGACTTTTGATTTCCACTCGCAGCTTTTCAGTTCACTTTGATTTTGGGGAAACAAAAGTGAAGCTCCAATCAATCCTTACTGATTGTAAAGGTCAAAAAAAAAAACAATAAAGATATTCTTTAAACTTCTGCTAGGGAAGTTACTACAGAACTTTTGATAAATAAATACCCCACAGCTATTATTTAAAGATGCCATCCCACCCCTGGTTTTAAAGGTGTTTTATACTTAACAACATGTATTTATAAAATATAGTCATAAATAGTAATTACAGATTCATGCTACGGAAATAAATGTTTTCAACTGTCAATGTGCATTATAGATCAAACCCATGGATGAGATTTAGGAAAAAGGAAAAAAAAAAGGCTCCTTTTATTTAAAAATTCTAAAGATGTTTGGTAGACCCAGAAAATATAGGTTTTTCATTTTAAATCTCATATTATAAAAGTCCTCCAATATAGACTTCCTGAATAGCACATTCTGATTCCAGAGAGGCTGTTAGTGATCATGGTGAGTGTGTTTTAACAATATGTGCTTACAAGACTGGGTCAATAATATACATTTTTTGAAGCTCTATGGGTCCCTATTTACCAACCAGTCTATAATTGCTTGAACAACTAAATACTCATTAAGTGTATTTCGGACTATGAATGTTCTGGTTTGGCTTCTTCTCCTCCCCTTCCCTCTTTCCCCTTCTCTCCCTCCCTTTTAGTGCTGCTTCCCCCCACCCCTTCTGGTGAGGTAATAAACTTCCCAAACTGGGAAGAAGAAACAATGTTAAGAGTCTAAGCATATAAAATAAGAACAGGGCCGTACTGAATTTGGGCTGCAGAACTGCCCTGGAAGTCTGGCGTTTGCTCATCTCGCTGTGCTTAAGCTTGACTGCAGCTCCAATCAGCGAGCAGCGGGCCAGGGCGAGAATGGCACACGTTGAGAACTGATATTTAGGCACAAAGAGGAAGGTAAGTGCAGAGTGCCACATCAGACTGTCAGCTTTCACTCTGAGCCGCTTTACTTTGGAGCAGTGAAGTCAGAGCCCACTCATTACTTTAGCCTGGGTTTGCTGGCTTTAACCACATTATGTCCCTGCATTGTTTATTCACTGTGTTGTGTTGGGGTCAATTGTGATTTAAGTGTTAATTGCTAAATGCTCTTTGTGTAATTGTTCTTTAGGGGGACGAGTCAGCTTTCCCAAATGTTTCAGTTTGTTTTAGATTTTTTTTTTAATTCAAGATTGCATTTATTTGTGTATGTGTTGTGTGTATGTGACTATAATATAGGTATATACACACTCATATATATTCGTCATTTACTTGTCTAACTGTTTTTGAAGGAATGAATGTGGATTAACAGTGTTATCCTTTCCTAACAATTATCTTTCGCTACTCTAGCTAGTTTAGTTCTAAAAGACAGCACCATTGACAAGGGAAAAAAAGGGAACCTTCTCAGATTTTTCAGCTCAGCGGTGGTAATGTTGCAGTGAACACTAATGAGGGAACCCCCACTGGTTTGCCTGCTTTGTGACTTTTCTATTTCATAATTATTTTTAAAACGCAAAACGACATGAGGTAGCCTCGTCTCGTCTCTCCAACTTCCTGGTCGCGCCGTTCTTACTGCAGATGGCAATTTGTTCTTGTAACATATATATCTCTCTGACCATTTTCATCTAATTTGTATGGGTTCTACCATTTCTTTTCTCTCTTTCAGGGACCTTGCTGTGTGTGAGCTAGGGGGTGGCATGACATGCTTGGCTGGGCTCATGGTAGGTCTTTTCTCAATTCCAATCCCATTCAGAGGGAGGAACAAAAGGGAAAATGTTCCAGGGCCTCCAACTGCTGGGTCAGAGAACCGTCAACAGCATCAGCTGCGGTCAAGCTGCCGGGTCTTGAGAGACCTTCTAGATTGACTTACTTTTGGATCGTATTGATTTTATGGTTGCCTCGATGAGCGGAAACATTTTACCTCCGTGTAGTCAATATCGCTTGTCGTGACATTCCAGGCCTCGTACGGTCTTTCTTTGCCATAGTGAAAGCTTTTTTTTTTTTTTTTTTTTTTTCAGATTATAGTCCTATTTGCTAAGATACAGGAATAGCCCGGCGAATCACAGTTGGAGCACCATGATATAGCTGCTAATGTTTTGCCTGCATTATTACACCAACAAACATGATCCAGAGCGCTCAGTAATTAGATTCTTTTGAATTAGATTGGCCATTCAGGAACGTCGTTCCCCATTCTCTGGGTTCTGAGTCATGTATTCAGGAGATACTATGTAGCAGCACAGTGCATTAGACAAGTTTTTATGTCTCTACAAATAAAAGCATATTGTTACACTGATTGGCATTTGACAAACCTGTCGCTCTTACACAATGTGTCGAGGTTACAGCCCAATGTGCGAGCATGTCAAAGCTCACAAAAAAATTACCCTCACAAAGCCATCTGCCTGCAATGCAAAGTTATATGAAGGGCATCAGGCAGTCAGACAGAAGCAAGCTGAAAGGCAGAGTGACAGCCTTGTATGATGGCTCTACTAGATAAACAGAAGCCCACAAATGAAAGCCTCTCAGAATACCATCATCCGCTGTCACAATGCAATTACCGAACAGAATGATAGCAAGATAGAGGCTCCCGCAAATGGAATGATAAAAGTATTGACTGATTTGATTGAATGATTAAAATAATGCAGACATAAAATGAAAAAAGATTGAAGATTGTTACAGAGAAATAGGTGAGGAAGCATGATACTGAAGGCTTGTCACTCCTGTCTGCACTTCCACACAGACAAGCATATTTGCTCATTGTTTGCTGTGCTCCTTTTTTTTTTTTCCAGGTTGCTATTTCTGCAGATGTCAAAGAAGTTCTGTTAACTGATGGGAATGAAAAGGCCATCAGAAGTATCCTTATTCAGATAGAAAACAGGTTTGTTGTGCTCATTCCTTTTTCCCCGCTGAGTAACAATTGATATAAAGAAAGGCAGCATGGGGTATTAAAAAGAGTTCCTCCGTACACATGATAAGTAATTAAGAAAAAGTGAAAATATATGTAACTCATTGGGTAAGACTAAGTGGTTTTTTTTTACTTTTGGTAGATTTTTATTGTCACTTCTCATTAAAGGAGCCTATGATTTGGGGACCACTCAAGGCAATATCAACATTTGTTTCATAATAATTTTCAGGCATTCTTATTCTTTTATTTCTGTTGAAATTTGCCAGTATAAAATAAATTACTTAATATTTATTATTAAGATACTGCCTACAAAAATTAACTTCCTCTTCATTATTACATTTCTTGCATTTAATATTGTACATATGTGCCATGTAATACTATACCTACTCTAATTGCTGAGGAGTCACTTCTCTCTCCCTGCTGGAGAAAGCTATCAGGTTTTCATTATTTCCTTTTATTTAGGATTATAAAAGCTATCTCTTTTTTTTCCTGCCATGCTATTACAGTTCAAACCCCATTATATTAGATTATGCTTTACTAATATGTACACAGAGTTCATGAAAATTGAACTGTACTTTAAGAAGAAGTGAGCATAATTTGTGGCTACTTTAGCAATGGAGCTGATTTGCTCAGGGGCAGTTAACAGACATTAGGAATTGAGAGGAAAAGTGGAAGATATATTTGCTTTGGATTTTTTGGTGTGCCTTACATTTACATTGTGAAGGAGGTAATCTCATTTGAATTTGAGACTCCTAAAATGTCAAAGTAGGTCTGATTTTTTGTGTGTGTGGCATCTTGTATAAAGCCTTTTTTTGATTTTCTTTTTCTACCTCCGCTATGTAATTTTTTGAAAATAAAATTCGCAGCAGCTCCATCAGGCTGCTCAGACAGGAGAAGGAGGTATGAGAAGCACAGCAGCTAACACTGCTCAGCAGCACTTGTGTGCCCTACGGAGCCCCACCCAGCTAATTGCCTGACAGACTTGAAAAAATTCAGGAAGGAAAAACAGCCAATCACAGTCTTGGCCTTTCACACAAGGGAAAGAGATCACAAAAGGTGCTTCCTTTTTTAAAATGCAGGATTTTAATCATGACTGTCGCAGGTTTCTCAAAATATTCCTGAAGATGAGCTGATGTTGTTCATTCACTCTGCTTTTATCCTGAGTTATTTCATGCGCTGTGTCATTTCACTGTGCTCCTCCTCCACATGGCAGGGAACACAGAGAGCGAGAGGGAGGCAGGTACGCTGGCTCAGCCCCAGCGGATGTGTTCTTTGAGGGAGGGGCCCGGATTATTGGACCAGAGAAGGTCATTTTAGCCACAGAAACTTTCAGATTGGGCCCAGCAACCTGAGGTTTTTCTTAAGCCAGCAGGTGTCTTATTTAATAGCCTCAGAAACCAATTAGAACTTTTAACAAACTATGGGAAGCATCTGTAGTCAGTATGTAAATTTAATTGTACTAAAATTATTATTGAGCTAAACTGCAGAGCTTCCAAAGAGGGAAGCAACGCTAATGTCATTAATTAATGCACCTTTGCTTTAAACAGCAAAGATGCCATGCCGGCTCTTGAAATCAGAGAGGAAATCTCAGATTCTGTATTCACTCTGCTGGCCTTTCAAAGAAATGATTGGTACAGCCTCCTCCCAAGAAAATGGATTTTTAACATTTGGTCCTCAGAAGCTCAGCCCTGAGAGTGCTTTATTGTGCTGGGTTTTACAATGGGTTTAATATAGCGGGGTGCCAAAGGGCGGGAGGGGAAGAACTTTACAATGTAGATAAAGTAGGTCCTTTCAGGATGCAGACCGAAACTGGTAGTGTTTTATTTCATCTCTCAGGACTTTCCTAGTGGAGTTCAGCGTTTATCATGCAGTTGTTCTATGTTTGTGGGCGTTTTTCTGTTGTAACTAGATCTAATTTTTTTAAATTAAGAGCGAAAAAACACGCATAAAGCCTCAAAAATTGGCAAAGTGTTTTTCCTGCTCTTAATACTAATGATATTCTTGATTTACTAACAAAGCTTACAACTGGCATTCATCGTAAGCATTTTTAATGAGTGAGGTTAATATGAATGAAATTTTTTTCCTGTTTGTGTGCCCATTTTCTGTTAGAATAACTAATTCACTGAATCACATACTGTTGAGGCATATAGATAGAAACAGACTCATTTAGAAATTACTGTTTACATCACTCCTTTAAAATTTTAGGAGGCCTAAATTATATAGCAGTTGCAGGACATTATTCAAAAATTACTTTCTAAAAAGTAAAAGTGGATGTCAACAAAAAAAGGGGGGGGAACATTGCCAGAAGCCAGAAAATCTCTAAGCAAAGCTGCTAATTATTCTTAATGGGCAGGATGAGCGCATTAAGAAACAAATGAGTACATCAGTGAGATGTAATTGAAAATCGACCTGGCAATCGCTCTTCACATCTGAGTATGGCCTGTATGTTATTCTCATCACTTTAAAAATTATTTTTGTTGTTCTTGGCATCTGAATTTAATGAATCTAACTGAGCCTTACTTCCTAGTCTCTTAATCTTCTAACATTCTGAGTCTTACCTTTTTAAAAAAAATAAAGCATTTCCTGATATTTCCTTTTTCTCTTCTGTTATTTCTGTTTTTTTAAAACATGTGAGGCAATGAAAGAATGCATTCTGAATCTTTATATCATAGAAATACATCAACCAGTTGTGAGATTAATTTATTTATTCCTAAAATGTATCATGTGGATTGGCTATGTCTTCTAGAGCTTTCTACCTGGACCCTGGAAAGCTAGATGTTGATTTGAGATTTGTTAAACAGAGATACCTGAAAAGAGATTAAGACTTGAGGTGTAAGTGAATGTTGTAAGCCCTGAGTGTTTTCTCAGACTCATGGGCAGATGCCCCTGAGGTTCTCCTTGGTCCTTCAACTACATTGCTGGCTCTCACACCCAGCCCCTCCTACCTCAGCGCTCCCTCTCCTTACGGATGCTATGATTTAGTTGTGCCCAAACAGAACAGAGGACGAGTTAGAAAATGACATCAGCTAGTTCATCTGTTTCTCAACTTTACCCTAAAATAGTTGTGAAATGCATTCCCTTTTCTTTGGCACTGCCCTTTTAGTGTAAGGAAGACTTCTCCAAGTACAGTGACCTCCTGAAGTGAAGGGTGGGGAGCAGAATGCCAGAATATATCTGTTCAGGTAACCTTTTAATCCATTTTGCCCACAGGTAACTATTACTCCATAAAGTCTGTGGCCGGTAATGGCGATGGCATAGCAATAGGGGAGAGAAAGGATATACTCAGTTATTTTTCATGCTAAGCTTCTTCCAGACCATAATGAATAAAAGTGCAGCACCTAAAGGTGAGCAGCCCTCTCTGCTACACCTGCAAATTCGCCCAGCGCCAGCACCCCGCCTTGGCCCATCCTTGGCAAACATCAAGTGTGTTGTCTGCAGAGCATGGCAGTGCTTGGTGACCCATTTCTCGTGCCCCTGACCCAAGCATCTTCTCTGCACAGCATGCACAGTCTGGACCATGATGTGAAACATAAGGTTCTTCGAAAATTGGTACATTTCCTGCACATTTTAAAGGAGATACCCCTGGCTTAACATTATTTTAATGGAATCCCTGATTTAAGGGATAAATAAAATAAGCTTCATGTGGACCGTGCAGCCTGTGTTGTGGGTGGTTGAGACCTCAGGTGTGTCAGGCCATCGTCCTGTGTCCTGGCCCTTTCTCCAGTATCAGTGACAGCTGAGATATTGATGCCAGTTCTTCTTTTTACTAGGTGGGTCATAAATGGGTTCCATGTGCCTCTCATAGGGTAAGAACTCAACAAATAACTTAGTTTATTAAAATTAATTCAATCAGTATTAACTGGATGCATTTGAGATGCTAAAGATACAGCAGGGGACAAGGTAGACCAAGTCCCTGTCTTTGTGGGACACAGACCCTGCCTTGGCTACAGCACATCGATGCAGGCGGAAGACACTGGAAGTCTACACGGCAGAAGTTCTTTGATTCCCTCCAGTTGTTTAAATTCTACAATATAAATGTTCACCTAATTAGTTCTGAGTAGCAAGGAAAGAAGATAGAGTTCATTGCCAAACCTCATTTTAGTTATAATCACCAGCCTCTTCATCTCTCCAAAGCTTTTACTTGAATTATTGAAAAATAAAATGAATCGACATGAATTAGGCACCTACTATGTGTCAGGCTCCTCATATATGTGATACTCCATTAAGCCTTTATAGTAGGTATCATTATAGTAGGTATCATCATCTCTATTTCTGAGGTGGAACTCAGAGAGGTTAATTTACCTGAGTTCACACAGCCACTAAAAACTGGAACCAGCTCTAGAAGCCAGGTTCGTTTGATTTCAAAGTGTAACAGGGGTGGACAAAAGTAGGTTATGTAGTTGTTTGTATGGAAAAAGACAGGCAGGTTATGATTATTACAATAGTTTTATTAACTTAAAATACCAGCCTTCATTATTTATACATTGTTGTAATCTACTTGCTATCCGCAAGCACACTTTGGCACGGAGGTCTTTGTAAGCCCACTTTTGCCCACCCCTGTACATTTTTCCCATTAAACAATTCTGGTTTACCAAGAGCTGGGACACTTTGATGAGTGTTATCCTGCATTTGCTCAGCGCCCTCTGGAAGAGACGTTCTCCCGCCCGCAAGCCACAGGCGACAGTGCTGAGAGCTCAGAACGCTTCTACATCATCTTCTCAATTCATTGGAGTAATAAACACATTTAAGAATATTTTGTAGCCTTTACATTGGCAAATATTGTCACATCAAGTAATTTAATAGACTTTAAAGATCAAAATGAACAGGATTTATATTATAATTTCATAGTTTCCTACCCTCACCTTTGATGTTCCAACGCAAAGAAAGGAAACATGAACCAAGAGAGTAACGCCTAGTGAACTGCAGTGTTATTATTTTTAAAATATTTTCTGGCTTAAAAATAATGCCAATTATCAAAATGTATATGAATTACTGATAAATATTGCAGGTGCTAATTGCAGAAGGAGGTTAATATTTTAAATGTTTTATATATAATACATAACATAATTTGTTTAAATAACTTATTGTTATTATATAAAAGTATGTATTTTAAGAATAAAAATCAACTGAAACAAAATTAAAATGGAGCCCCACTCCTAAACTATGCTTTATTTGGGATGACAATCTGGAGCTAGAATCCCGGTTTCCTTTTAGCCACAAGCGTATGTGCCGTAGCTCTGGACGTCCAGCAGTCCAGACCAGGACATTGGAGGTGATTACTCTGTATCCACTTAATCAGAACTCGCTACAGCTTTCTTTGCACCCAGCCCCTCCCACTGAAGTCTCTCAGAAGGTGGGTGCAGTTCAGAGAACACAGTTTGGTCCATCCTGTTCAAAACTATCCTGACCTACAGTACGGGTGGGGTCAGAATGTCGATATACCTTTTAAGGTAGTATTTTAATACACTATGGACATTTTTTCCTTGTAGTACTTGTTTTAATGTAAAAAAACACCTCCTAAACTACACAATATATTTTCTTTCCAGTTCTAAAAACAAAGCAGCCTAAATACTGCTATGAATTTTTTTCATTTAAAAACTTGCTTCTGGAATATAAATAATATGCTTGCTTCAGCCTGACCACCTGGAGTCACAGGTCCATAAACTGTATAAAGGTATACGGCGTTCAGATGTTTACCAAAACTTACTAATAGGCTTTCCGTGTTATATAGTTTAACTTCCCTGTGACTATTTTATAAAAAGTATTACCTCCACTAACAAAATAACATGTTTTGCCTGATAGATTAGTCATGTACTTACACGACTCTACAGATGTACCTGTCACATCACGGCTTGCCGGTGGATGTCGTGGAAACACCGAGTGAGGTGTGGCCAGCGTGGGGGGTGGTGCTTAATCAAAAACAGTTGTCAGTTGACTCCGCTAATTTTGTTCTTCTCGGAATAAAGATGTCAGCTGTCCTCTTCTGCAAGACATTTCACGTAGAAGCCTTTCCTGAAATACTTTCTTCTGGAAATAGAACTGTAGGCCGATGTGTCATTTTAGTTAATCAAAACAAGTAGGCGAATTAGTCTCTTTTATTTTTTTAATGAATGTAATTTAACGGTATTTAATTTGCATACAGGAAAGTTCATCCAGCAAAAAAAAAAAAAAAGGTCTGCATTATAGCACTTTTGTAAACCTCAACAAAGCCCTTCATTAGGAGACCTAATTGATTTTTCCTACCCACTCCTGGGGGAAGAAAGCTATCACAGTACCTGCTTATTCACTCCGAGGAGAAATGGGTGTGCCTGGTGTTTCCAGCAGAGATTTGGGTTAAAAGGTCCTGTGGTTCTGTTCTTGCAGGGAGACCTTGGCCAATGCTTGTTTCAAGCATTCAGGAAATCTGTTTTTCTGAGCAATAGGGGAACATCGCTTGTCCGCTTGGTGTCCTCCCCATGGGCCCAATTTAGTTCAGCTTGCAGCCTTCGCTGGAGTTATTTTATTTCTTGTTTATTTAAACCTGCCCTATTCCAAAAGAAAGATTTTGAGGTTTCTTACAGTGGTACATAGAATATACCGTATAAAATAAATGAGAAAGTGAGTGCAATTGGAAATTAGAAAGCCAAAAAAATATAAAATATAATGAAGCCAGGAATGGACGTTAATGTAGAAAATATGCGCAATAGGAACTCTTGGGGTGACTAGACTTCGGCCATGCATTTGGCCCTCATTGCACAGGGCCTAGAGCAAGAAGAAAAAGAGGAACAGTTATAAGGCTCACAGTGTCCAGAAGTTGAAGTACAACTGATCAATCTGCAGTCTAGCTTTTCCCATGTTGGGACCCACGTTTCCCATGGTTTTCCCATGGGCCCTCATAAACATGGTGGTGTGTGATGTAATGGACTAGCTCCTCAAAACACCTTTTTAATAAACATGGCTCTTCTCATACAAGCCCTTACACACCAGCAGATGGCCAGAGGCCAAAGCATCGGTTTGTAAGGATGGTTCTCCAAACGATCTTCCACTGGATTGACGTTCGTCTTCAGTAATTCACTTCCTCTCAAACATTCTCCAAGCTCTTCTCCATCTTTCCCATCTCACTTTCTCCGAAGTCTTTCCCTGCTGCTCACCCCCACCCTCCCTAACAGCATCTGAGAGACTGAAAAGACCTCAACTTGGAAAATTTCAGAAGACCGCCATTGCCCTCCCCACTGACTGAGAGACCTTTGCCTTTTAAGCAAGTGGGGCCCGGCATCTATGGGACAGTCCTGTCCCTCCACCAGTGTCCATATCCCTGGGCCATTCCTGGATGCTACCTGAAAGTACATTTCCCAGGCAACTAAACTGTAGCCCAGGGAATTAAAAGAGCTTGCCTGTGGGAAGTAATTCAACATTTGGTGGTAGAGCCAGGGCTGGAACCTCCTCTGTCCGTATTATACTCTATGGCTCTTCCCTGTTCACTGTACAGATCCCATGTTCAATAAGATTACTGTGTTTGTGGGCTTTTATTTATTCATTTTTTTTAGTCAATTGACAATTGCCGCAGAAGCTTTCTTAACTGTGTCCAATAGATGTGAGAGACATCATCGAAAGAAATCAGAAGGCTGGTGTGTTTAAGGCTCGGAAAATATCAAGCTGGTAAGATACCTTTCTGCATCAAAACACTGGTTGAAACTGCTTTTCTTCATGCTGTGGGTGATGATTGAAAATAATAATAGCTAACATTTAGTGAGCACTTACCGTGTGTCAGGCACTGTTCCACGCACTTGAAGAATATCTTATTTAATGTCACAAGAACCCATAATAAGGCAGGCAAGCATTCTCATTACCTTTAATTAATAGATGAAAAAGCCTGAAGGTAAGTGTATTATACACTGGGTGTGAATTACTTAGGGTTGAGAGTATACAGTATGAACTTGGGAGAAACCCAGCCCGGGACCTTCTGTGAATGTCTGTATTGCGCTGGTTCTCAACATGGGGACATTTTTTATTGTCATGACTAGAGGGATGGGGTCGCTGATGGCATTCAGTGGGTTGAGGCCAGGGATGCTGCTAAACATCTTACACAGACCCCTCCCTCCACCCCTCGACAAAGAAGTACCTGGCCTAAAATGTCAATCGTGCCAAAACTGAGCAACCCTGCTTGATTCCATGATTTTAAAATGGTCTGGGTGCTCATTCCCTTTCAGACGTGTGCATTCCTATGCAAACCTGGAGAAGTGCTTGCCCTCTCTCGTCAGTGCGGTGCTACGTTTTATTTTTGCCCTGTCGGTATAGGCCTAGAGGAAAGAGTAAACATTTAGTAGTTTTCACTTGAAATACCTGTATTTGTGCATTTTGCTATCACATGTTTAGCCCCAAACATTATTAGAACCATCCAATTGTTAATTATTTAATTTATGATGGTTGAGGGTGTTCTCCCACTCCAACTGCTCCGTGTGGGGGTGGGGTGGGATGAAGAGCAATGATGCTTACAAACCAAAGTGGCCAACCTGTTGGGAGGAGGCTATGGAACAGCAATAATTTTTTTTTCCTGTTAGTTGGTTGGTGAATGGCATGAAGTGTCCAGATCTGCATTTTTAAATCTTGCATTAGAATGTTGGCTGAGGGCACAGAGGGCAGCGAGCGGGCTCTGAGTTTCTCATCTAAATGAACAAACCGGCTCCGTGTGCCCGCAAATCTCCGCAGGTCCGGAGAAAGAGCAGCCTGCTCCCGCTCTTCATTCTTAGTTCAGCCACCGCTCCACAGTGCAGGCTGCCGTGCCCTTCTGGGGAGGACTTCACTTCTGGACGCGATTTTCAACCTGGTCTTTTAGTCATCAATCAAAAGCACATTTCCTGGGTTGTCCTCATTTCCATTTATTTAATGCTTAAGGTCATTTGTGACCATTTGAGTGAATTTCAGCATATGGAATCAGGGAATAATAGATTTCAGCATCACGCTGTGAAGAGAGATTGTGTTTTTACAAGACATAATGTTGTTTACTGGGTGTTAATAATCACTAATTAATAAACATATCTAGACTTCTTAGATGTTGCATTTTGAGGAATAAAAATGTCAAGTGTTTAACTTATGGCGTGTAACAGTATTTTCTATCATCTCTTCATAAAATAAGTTACATAAAGAAGCAAAACGTCATTGTTCAACATAGGACATATCCAACATGCTCAGTATGTGGCCTTTGTTTCTCTTATCTGTTCTCAAGAATGCTATTTCTAAATATATTGTTCTGATATGTACCCAGCCATATCGTCTATATGTCAACAGTCGTATAGGAACCTCTAAAATGGTTTTTTTTAATCTTTATTTCATATTAACTCTGATCAGTTTCTCGCTTTTTAAACACTTCATTTTGTCCAAAGTCTACTAAAGCACTTTGTCAAAACACAGGTGGGTGAGCCAGTCTTTGAAATGCCTTGCTCTCGTATTAAGAAACTACTTGACCACTTAACCTTCAAGAAGCTAAGAAGAAACTGCCAACCAATGATGTAATAATCAGTATTCCCCTTCTCTCCACGGCTTTCCCACCTGTAACAGTACAATATGATAAAAGCATTAGCTCCATGTGAGAAGAAATAAAAGTAAACCGCTCACAAAAGAGCCAAGATATGGTTCAATATTCTTTTTTAGTGCCTCAACGCATAGGCAGAATCTCTCCTCCGAACTGGAGGTGCGGAATAGCAGTAGCGACAGATAACTGAGAGGTATTTACCATAGTTACAAAGCCCACACGTGAGCCAAATATTTCTGCTCTTAAAAAGCACTTCAAAGCTTGACATGAAGTTTATAACAGCTAAATGTCTCCTGTGACTTCATTTGCAAAGAAGATATAAAAGCAGAAAGGTAAATCATGATATGAGAACTGTGAGCCTAGGAAACTGTTTTTAAAGAGGAATAAGCAACCACCCAGGAACTTGACTGGCAGCCCGAGCTCCCACCTCACGGCTCTGACAGCACTCAGTCACAGCTGGCTTCCCACCCCCGACCAGGCTTCTGCCTGCCTCTCAGGCAGGGCAGACCCAGGCTGTGTGGGCCTGAAACTTGCTTTGAGGCGCTCTTTAGGGGGATGAATTTTATTACACCTGACTTGGGCAGATTTTACAGGAGCATACTGCCATGTGCACTCATGGCTGGGGCCCCTCACGGGCCTTGGAAGGGGCCTGTGCAAGTGAGGGGTCCCGACACTGAAGCGTCATTAGCTTCGCAGGAAATTCACCACGGCGCTCGTAAACACCAGCAACCTTGCCTTGAGTGATGCTCTTCCCTTATAAACTTTCTTGCTCCCTCTGTTCCCTTTTAATCCCAGTTTGACTGTTGCTAAATATGAAAGACATGTTTGCAAAAGCCCGGAGGCTTTAGCCCTGGCCAGGAAATCTCTAGCATGTTCTTATAGGAAGCATACAGCCATTACATCTCAAAGATCTTAATACAGTCACTTGATGTTTTATTCATTCGTTCACCCTTGCAGCTATCCATTCATTTAACTATGTCCAAGGCATTCTGCCTTGAGAACATAACTGTGGAGTAATCAAGAATAATTCCTGAACAAAGGAAATTGTGCTGCTAAATATAGCTAGAGATCGGTGAAAGAGCAAAGATATTTACAGCATCTCAATTGTTAGGCTTATCTGAAGCTGTCTTGAAAACTGTGACTGTCTAATAAAGGACCATTCAGAGCGTTTGACGTCTGCCTATTCCTAGGTGTTCCAGAATTGGTGAATGGCATCATTCTCTGGTTAATATTAACAGTTACAAAATTTTAAAAAATCTATTAAATGTACCCTGCTGTGATATTAAAAGTGAATTTCTATTTAAGAAAAAGGTTATCTTTGTATGAAAAATGCTAGTGAATTTAGGCCTGTGACTTTTATTATTCTTTGATAAACCATTAATCTTAGTAAACTATGGAACTTATTATAACTTTAAGACTTTTTTATAACTCAAATTATACCTTTATGTGGGCCCCCAGGATTGGCTATTGGCCCCATTGCCCTACTTCTTTTTAAGATTTGTATCTTTTCTGGGGCTCATTTTCCTTTAGAGATTAAATTGGGGGTATGAAAAACGATTTTTAAAATGTGAACCCCACCCCAGCGGGATCCGATGGACGGTTTTTCCAGGCCTCTGCAGTCGTCTCACTCGCCTCATTCTCTTCCTTCAGTCTGGCTCCCACTGCTCCCCAACATGCACCTTCTCCTTTGTCACCCAGCCTCTTTGTTCTCCTCCCAACACATTTGGTCCTTCCCATCTCTGGTCTTTGCCCGTCTTCTCCCCTCCTCCACGTCCATCTAAGTCCTTCCTTCTAGGATGACTTAATTACCATTTCTCAGGCCATTTAAGCTTACCCTCATCTTTCCCTCCTTTTAATTTCTATTGACCTTAGAATAGTCCCAGTAACATGATATATTCTCTTATTTTTCAAAGCATGCTGTCTTTGTTTTCATATTCACTGGTACAGTCATTTCTTAAAATTACTTTGACCTCCCCCCGCCGTCTGCCAAGTACTATTCTAAGTGCTGGAGATATAGTAATGAACAAGAGTAAGTAAGTCCATGTCTTCTTTTTTATCTAAGTTATATTTTATTGATTATACTCTTACAGTTGTCCCAATTTTTCCCCATTTGTCCCCTTCAACCCAGCACTCCCCATTCCTTCAGGCCATCCCCACACCATTGTTCATGTCCATGGGTCATGCATATAAGTTCTTTGGCTACTCCATCTCCTATCCTGTACTTTACATTCACATGGCTATTCTGTAACCACCTATTTGGACTTCTTAATCCCCCCACCTCTTCACTCATTCCCCCACACCTCCCCTCCCATCTGGCAACCATAAGAACACTCTCTGTATCCATGATTCTGTCTCTGTTCTTCTTGTTTGCTTAGTTTGTCTTTTAGATTCAATTGTTGGTAGTTGTGGATTTATTGCCATTTTGTTGCTCATACTTTTGATCTTCTTTTTCTTAAATAAGTCCCTTTAACATTTCATATAATAATAGTTTCCTGATGATGAACTGCTTTAGTTTTTTTCTTGTCTGGGAAGCTATTTATCTGCCCTTTGATTCTAAATGATAGCTTGGCTGGCTAGAGCAATCTTGACGATAGGTCCCTGCTTTTCATGACTTTGACCATTTCTTGCCAATCCCTTCCAGCCTGCAAAGTTTCTTTTGAGAAATCAGCGGACAGCCTCATGGGGATTCCCCTGTAGATCACTAACTGCTTTCCTCTTGCTGCTTTTAAGATTCTCTTTTTATCTTTAACCTTTGGCATTTTAATTAGGATGTGTCTTGGAGTGGGCCTCTTTGTATCCATCTCAGTTGCAGGACTCCGTGCTTCCTGGACTTGCATGTCTATTTCCTTCACTAGATTAGGGAAGTTTCCTTTCATTTTTCAAATAGATTTCCAGTTTCTTGCTCTTTCTCTTCTCCTTCTGGAATGCCTATGATTAGAATGTTGGGACACTTAAAGTTGTCCCACAAGCTGCTTACACAATCCTTGTCTCTTTTTTTTTGGATTCTTTCTTCTTGTTCTGTTTGGTTGTTTTTTGCTTCCTTATATTCCAAATCATTCATTTGATTCTTGGCTTAATCCACTCTACTGCTGTTTCCCTATAAATTGTTCTTTACTTCAATTAGTGTATCCTTCATTTCTTACTCGATCTTTTTTATGCTGTTGAGGTCCTCACTAAGTTCATTGAGCATCCTGATACCCAGTGTTTTTAACTCTGCATTCGATTGATTGCTTATCTCCATTTTGTTTAGTTCTTTTTCTGAGGTTTTATTCTGTTCTTTCATTTGGGCCATATTTCTTTGTCTCCTCATTTTGGCAGCCTCCCTGTGTTTGTTTCTATGTATCAGGTAGAGCTGCCATGACTCCGTGTCTTGGTAGCATGGCCTCATGTGGTAGGTGTTCTGTAGGGTCCAATGGCACAGCCTTCCCTATTACCCAAGCTGGTACTTGAGGTACACCCTTCATGTTTCTCTTGTAGTTGAGCCTTGATTGCTGTTGGCAGTTCAATAGGAGGGTTTTACCCAGGCCAGTCAGCTGTAAGGACTGGCTATGACCACTGACTTCCAACCTCCACCCTCCATGGAGGACCAGCTGTGCAGGGACAGAGTGGTGTTGCTCCAACCTGGTCTGTGTCTGTCCACTGGGTGCACAGGCTCTGGGGTTTCCCATGTGGTGCAGGTCAAGGTCAGCCCCCACCTGTGTTCTGCCCAGGGCCACCCTGCATGAGCTATAAAGCAATCTGAGGTGGCTGCTACTTGTGAGGGGCTTGGGGAAGCCAAGATGTGAATCTAGGCTGGCTGCTGCTAGAGCTGAACCTGGGGCTACTTAGCCAGAGGTATGGGGGCTAGGGCCTGGGGGCTTACTGAGGCTGGCTGTTGCTTGTTTGATGGGATTTATGAAGTTGTGAAGCATGAGCCAAGACCAGCCATTTGTATCTTTGGTGGGCCCATAAGTTTGGTGGGGTGGAGTCTCTGAGGATCTCCAGGACATTGCAAACAGTGTTAGCCAGATTGATGGAATCTCAGATATGACACCTGCCTGGCGGTTCTGTGGTTCTGTGGGGGGAGGGTTTCAGAAAAGGGACAATGGCCTCTGCCTGCCTTTTTGTCTGGGAAAAAGCTGTCCCCTGACTCCTGCCTTGATGCCAGATACTTCAGTTCTTTCCCGTATGCCACTGGTGCCTTTCAAACTGCTACTCTGGTGCCAGAGCCCAGAGGGAGTGAGTCTGGGTAAGTCCGTGTGTGGGTTCTTTAAAGGGAACTCCTTGGGACTCCAAGAGTTTCTTTTACCAACTCAGTCCCTGCTGGTTTTTGCAGCCATATGTTATGGGGACTTACTTTCCTGGCACTAGAACCCTGGGGCTGGGGGGTTGGTGTGGGGCTGGGACTCCTCACTCCCAAGATATCCTTTCTGAATTTTTTATCTACCAAACATGAAAGTGGGACCAAGCTGTTCCATGTCTGCACCTCTCCTACCAGTCTGGATGAATGTAGTTTCTTTCATTCCGTAGTTGTCTGACTTCCATTCAACTCTATTTCTTACAGTTCTGAGCGATGGGATGTTGTTCTATGTTTTAGTTGTAATTTTGATATGGTTGTGCAAGAAAGCAAGCCGTGTTTACCTACGCCGCCACCTAGACCAGAAGTCCTAAGTCCATGTCTTCTTAGAGTTCACATTTTAATAACGGAAATAAATAATTTTTTTGAAGGCAAGGATTCTGCTTAATGTGTTTTTTGTATTCTCTGAAGCAATTAGTGTATTTTATCCCTGTTATATGAAAGATTTTAAGATTTGTATTTGGAGCACATTTTCAAAGATAGGGACCCATACGACCTATGAAACCAAATAGTTTTTAGTAGAGGAAAGCCAAGATCTAGAGAGTCAGACATCAGTTTATATATTAGATGGCTGACTTCCATTTGAGGACAGGGCTCTTCTCAGGCAGGCACCTGCAGTGTCTGTAGAACACTGACACTGGAAGGAGACATTTATCTGTACTTTGTCAGGTTGAAGAGGAAGGTTAGTAGAAGGTAACTGAGATAAAGAAGCTGAGGGCTCTCTTTAAGAAATATTCTGATAAAACATACCTATTAGTGAGTTTGCTAGAACTACGGCAACATAATCTTGAGAACTGCTGAGAATTCTAGAGATGCCAGAGTTCTGTTTCCTTTTCTTGCTATCTTGGATATGGAAAAATGAAATTACTATGTGTACTTTCTATTGCTAACATAACATTTTTTTATTTGCTTGACAAGCTTATAGCAGAACTCATGCCCCAGCTTTTTTTTGCACCAAAGAAACACCTGGCACAGGAATTTTGTCCAGTTCCAGATATTTTGATAGAGTTCATTTTTCCTATTAAAAAATGAGCCAGATTTTAAAATATGGGACACTGTATTTTTAGGGGACCTTGAAACTGCAGCAAATTTAGTTAAGGCCTTTTTTTCTAGAATTACATTGTATTTACTCTTTGGACATGCTGATCCCTACTCTACCAAGGTCAAAATCTTGCTACCAAAGATAAGCCAAGTTCTATTTTGATAGCAAGGTATGCAGGTCAGACTACTGCATTGTCAGTGAAAATGTCCTCTAGTTTTAAGGGGAAAAAAATCCCTCCTTCATAGATAGATAGGTATATCACAGAAGTTACATATCAAATAAAAATGTCTTCATTTTCAAAAGATTTTGTCACTTTTCAGTTAGATAAGAGGCAATCTTGGAAAAAAATTTTAGAGTATGATCACTTTGTAATCTATTGCTAAAATGATTTTTTTACTTTAATAATGGACATGATTTGTTTTCATGATTTTGCCATTACAAATAGCCCCGCAGGGAACACATCTGTACATAAGCTGTACATCTGCTAGTATATATACAGAGCAAAGTTTTAGAAGTGGACTTTTCTATTCATACCAAATTATGGCAGTTACTGAACTTTGTAATGTAATTTTATACCTGCTAAAGACGAGACCATTGATATTATTCTTTCTTCCTAGGCTATTATAAAATTATGGTAGTATTTTTATTATATTGGCATTTTCATTGAAATATATAGTTTACCAAGATGACATCTTTATGACTTTGAGTCTTCCTACCACGGACAGGGCGTGTTAGGGTTTCCATAAGTGTTTCACTAGCACTTAAAATCTTTCTTTATTTCTCTTATTAAGCTTATTTTTGGAAACCATCGTTTTTCTCTTATAAATGAGATCTTTTCTTCCATTATATTTTCTAACTGGTGATTTGTCTATATATAAAGAAAGCTATGGGGTTTTGTGTAGTAAATATTTAGTCACCTCAGTGAGCTATTATTCCTAATAGCTTGTCAATTTATTCTCTTGAATATTTTAAATAAACAATTACATCATCTGTAAATGATGACAATTTTGACTTCTTCCTAATTCTTATACCTCTCTTTCTCTTCTGTAATTTTATTGGTTAAAAATTTCCAGAATGATATTAAATAATAGGCATCTTCGACACTGACTTTTTTGGTAATCCTCTAATATTTCACCATTAAATATACATTAGTTCTTTATTAAAAATTTTTTTTATCTTGTTAAGGAATTTTTTTATCCTCACCCAAGGATATGTTTTTATTGATAGAGAGAGAGACACACTGAACAGTTGCCTCCCATGTGCACTTTACCCTGGGATCAAACCAGCAACCTAAGTATGTGTCCTGACCAGGAATTGAACCCGCAACCTTTTGGTGTATAGGACAATGCTCCAACCAACTGAGCCACCCAGCCAGGGCTTGTTAAGGTATTTTTTTAATTGAGTCCTATTTTCAAAAAATTATCGTAAATAAATATGCAACTTTAGCAAATGTCTTTTCAGCATGTATGGAGATAATCAAATTGTTTTTCTTATTTTGCTTACAACTATGACAGGTCATAATAACAGGTGTCCTAAAACTTTACATCTCTGTATATCTAGTCACTTGGTCATGGTATTTTAATTTTCCTTTTATTATTTTTTAAAGATTTTATTTTATTTTTAGACAGAAGGGAAGGGAAGGAGAAAGAGAGAGGGAATGAAATATCAATGTGTGGTTGCCTTTCACATGCCCTGCCCCACACTGGGGACCTGGCTAGCAACCCAGGCATGCGCCCTGATCTGCAAATTGAACTTTGGTTTGCAGGAGGGTGCTCAATCCACTGAGCCACACCAGTCAGGGCTAATTCTTCTTTTAATATGCTACTGCATTCTAATATATTATCTGGGACTTTTTAAATAACAACTTTATTAAGCTATAATTTACATACCATATAATTCACCCACTTAAAGTATCCCATTCAATGCCTTTTAGTATATTCACAGAGTTATACAACTGTGACAGTCAATTTTAGAATATTTTCATCAACCCCAAAAGAAACCCCATACCCATTAGCAGACACTCCTTGTTCCCTCCACCCTTTCTTCCCAGTGCTAGACAGCCCCTAATCTAGTCTCTGTCTCTATGGATTTTCTTATTCTGAACATTTCACATAAATGGAGTCACGCAGCAATATGTGGCCTTTCAAGTCTGGCTTCTTTCATTTAATAAACTGTTTTGAGGTCCACCCACGATTCAGAATGTATGAGGATGTCATTAATTTTTATATTGAATAATATTCCTTTGCATGGATATACCACATTTTATTTATCCATTCATCAGTTTATGGACATCTGGGTTGTTTCTATTTTTTGGCTCTTATGAATAATGCTGCTGGGACCACTTGTGAACAACTTTTTGTGACGTCTCATTTCTTTTGGGTGTATACAGTCATAAGGTAACTCTATGTTTATCCTCTGAGAAACTCCAGACTGTTTTCCATGGTGGCTGGTCCATTTTACATTCCCACCAGCAGTATCTGAACTTTTTGCATTGATATTCATCAATAAAATTGGTCCATAATCTTATTGTGTAATCTTTATCTGGTTTTAATATCACTGACGTACTGGCTTCTTAAAAGAATCTGGAGGCTTTTTTATCTCTTGTACAACCTAATATGGGTCACCTACGTTGTTAACACAATGCTAGATCAGAACAATTTTTACCCCATTGTTTTGGAAGTTATAATTTGAAACTGGTGTGAAATTCCTTTATTAAAATGCACTGTGTTGGAATTTCATAAGTTTGAAACATAAAGGAAAAAGAAGAAAAGAAAGTGAAAACACCAAAAAGCAATATTTAATGTTGTGATTTCATGTCAAATGACACATAGTTGTAATTTGATATGAAACTAGAACTAGTTCTAAGTGTTTACTGTCACTTTGTTTTGCTACCAGTTAATCAGCTGTCATAATCATAGAATCAGAGATATTTGAAATGGAAAGTATAATTAGTAAAATAATTAGTACCTTTCTTCCGGGATCTCAAAACACTTTTCAGTTCTCCTTAACGAGTATAGAATATACTGGTCACCAACTTATGGCATCCAAATGGTAGGCAAGTCTGTCTGTCCTCTTTGTGGACTCTGAAATACATTTATTTCAGCTACCTTACAGACAAAAACACGGAGCCAGAGGGTGGGGTCAGGCCAGGCACGCAGAGGTGGCAAGCGGGAGCCACAGTTCTCAAGTGTTAGTGCCTGAATCTTTGTAGAGCTTTTTACAACATGGGCTCTCAGGCCCTGTCCCCTGGGAGATGGAGGTGGGGCCCAGGGCTGTGCACTTCTCACAGGGCCCCAGGTGTCGCTGATGTCATTGATCTTGAGATCTCACTTGAGATCCATGAACCAGAGTTCTCTCTGAGAGTTTCTGTAGTGGTTCATTGCTTTAAGGGTGTTCAGATTTCTGTTCATTCAAGCCCGTTCCATCCACTGTATTCTTTAGTTTATTTCATGGATGTCATGTATTTACAAAGAAAGAACAGGACAACACTCAATTGGCTGTAGTTAACCAATCTTGTAGATTTTCTGAGGTAAAAATTTCACTGAGACCTAATTTTACTTCCCCCTCCCCTTTCTCCAAGCTTTATTCCTAGTCTGGAATCGTCAATTAATTTCAGGGTAAAATCAGCGAAGTTGGCCAGGTAATCTGTTTCAAGGAGTGTACCCAAATGAACTCCTGTTCTGGTTCATCCGTGCTGTTGCTTCCTTCCCTTAGCAATCCAGTAGGGAGTGTTCTTAATTCTGTCTTTACGGGCACTCTCTGTAAAAATCCTCCTTTTGAAAATAAAGACATTTGATACTCGCAACTGAAGTACGGCTGAAGAGTATTTTCAGTCCCAATCCGTATGTGTAAAGATCTTCCGGAACAGGGCTGCTCGAGCTGGTCTGTGACCCTCTTCAGGAGAATCACTTGTGATGCTTATTTTAATAATGAGCCTTCCTTACGGAATTGAACACCCTGGGGTTGAGGCTCGAGAATCTGATGTTTCAATAACCTCCTCAGCTGATCCCGATCTGTCTGGAACACAGACCACACTTTGATAAGCTCATTCCATCCCTAGATTGCCCTTCAGTTTAACATCCCAACTGAACAACACAAAGGTGATTCTGTGGACATCCTGTTATCTTGTCGGTCCTTAGGAGAGGTGTTTGTTTGTTTGTTTGTGTTTTTTATTTTTATTTTATCTTTCATGTAAGGGCCTCATTCCTCACTTTGGACTCTAAATTTCTATGTTGTCATCTTAACGATGACGTGCATTGCAGTGGAAAGGAAAAGGTTGTGTAAGCAAGGCAGCAATTCTGCTTAGTTTCTTGGTTATATCATAGCCTTTAGTTGTTGGGATTTAAGGAGAATCACACATCAAAGGTGGAAAAGGCCTTGGGAATAAGCCACCAGCAGTTCTCAACCAGAGGGGGACTTTGTGCCCCCCCTCCCCTGGTGTGTCATAGAGATTTTTGTTGGGGTATTACTAATGCTGGGGAGAGCAGAGATTGTAAGCATCCTGCAAAGCAGTGCACAGTCCACTACAATGAAGAATTGTCCTGCACCAAATACAAATGCTTTCTGGGTTTAGGAATACGAATTCCCAACTAGCTGAGAAAAATGGAAATCCAGAAATAGTACTTGGATCTTTTTGATAGCATTGCCTTGTTTTCTGAACTTTTTAAAAAATCCATCTTACATACCCTTTTCTCTAAGGGTATGGAATTAATTTTGTTAACAAGGAGTAACATTTTTTGTCCAAAATAGTTCACTAAGTTAGCCGCTATTCTAGTCCAACTTTTGTAATTCAGTTCAATATATTAAAATGAAATTTAGAGTCTTCTATGTGTAAGGCACTGTGATGGGCTCTTTGGGGGCTTCCAAAGATGATTAAGGTGAGGTTTTTGCCTTAGGAAGCTCAAGATACCCAGATGAGAGATAGACACTTTCCCAGCTACCGGGATATGACAGAGTCTGCTTTAACTGGGTTAAATATGATATGAGAGTATAAAGAGACTGTCAAGGTAGAGGAATCTGAGAAAGCTTCATTAAGAAGGTGGCCCTTGAGCTGTGACTTAGCAGACGAAAGGCAAGGGAGGAAAAGCAGTTGAAGAAGGCATTTTAGGCATGGAAAGTGGGAAGGAGAAAATCAAAGGTACAGAAGTAGAAAAGGTGCGCCCAGGCAAATTTAGTTATCTGACGTGATGAATGGGGAGAGGCTAGAGCAGACAGCCAGCGGAGAAGTCATTGCATTGTGGCGAAAGGGGAAGCAACTGGAACTGAGCATGTTCAGGGACTTCCGAGTCAGGCAAGGTGCTGGTTCTTCATCTGAATGGGGGCTATGAGGGCATTTGCCTCATGGTAGTTAGTTAAGGCATATATTTGTTTCACATGGTTTTCTTTTTCAGTGTTTTACTGTACAAGAAAAAGGGATTTTTATTTGTTTGTTTTTAAAGTTATCTCAGCGGTCTAGAGAGAAGACCTTTATTTGTATATAATGTATCTTTTTATTCTCTGGGTTCTTTTTATGCTTTTTCTTTATCACTGCTTTTGGGAAATTTGATTAGATTATCATGTGCCTTGTAATTTTTTTTTTCATGTTTCTTGTGCTTGGAACTTGTTGGAATTTCTTAATCTGTGGCTTCATAGTTTTCATTAAATTTGGAAACATTTTAACCATTATTTCTTCAAATATTTTTTCTGCTTCCCCCTCTCCTCTGCTCTTTGGAGCTCAGTTATATATGGGGGGGGCAAAAGTAGGTTTACAGTTGTTTGTATGGAAAAATATATAACACAAGAATCAATAACAATACAAGGATAAACTGTGTTTCACATACTCACAACAGTGAGCCTACTTTTGCCCACCTCTGTATGTTAGACCACTTAAATTTGATCCAAAGCTCACTTGCTAGTATTCTTTTTATTTATTTCTGGGTTGTTTTTTTTTTCTGTTTCATTTTGGATAGTTTCTATTGCTTTGTCTTCAAGTTCACTGATTTTTTTCTGCAGTGTCTACTCTGCAGTTAATCCCATCCAATGTATTTTTTTTTCTCTCAGACACTGTAATTTTCATCTTTAGAAGTTTGGTTTGGGACTTTAAAAATATCTCTCTTTTCTATATTCAACTTTTTAAATATAGTAAATAGCATTGTGAAACCTATTTTAATTCCTGTGTCTGCTAATTCTAACATCTGTGTCAGTCTTAGTTTGGGCTCTATTTGTCTTCTCATTATGGGTCGTATTACTTCAGTTCTTAGCATGTGTGATAATCTTTGATGATATGCCAGGTATTTTGAATTTTACTTTTTTAGGATCTGACGGTTTTTGTATTCCTGTACATGTTTTTGAGTTCTGTTCTGAGACACAGATACTTCAAAATAATTTGATATTTTGGGGTCTTACTTATAAGATTTGTTAGGCAGAACCAGAACAACGGTTAGTCTAGGGCTAATTATTCTCCACTACTGTGACAAGATCCACCTGAGGGCTCTACCCAGCTTTCTAGTCTGACTGGTGGGAACAGGCACTACTCCTGGCCCCAAGTGAGCACTGGCCCAGCCCCCTCCAGTCCTCTCAGATTGTTCTTTTCCTGGCTTCAAGTAGTTCCCTCATATGACATGCACCTTCAGTCCTCTGCAGAATACTCCAAGAGGACTGACTACCCGCCGATCTTTGGAACGCTCTCTCTGTGCAGTGATCTCCAGTCTGGTTCTCTACACTGGGAACTGCAATGGCCTCGGCTTCCTTAGACTCTCAGCTCCACCTCCTTAATGCAGGGGGTCCACCTGCTCCCACCTTGCTTCTCCCTCCCTGTACTGTGGCCTGGAAACCCTCTCAAGGCAGTAGCATGGGTCCGTGATGGGGCTCACTTCATTCCCCCCCTCTTCAAGGACCACTATTCTTTTTTTGCTGATTTTCAGTGTCTTGAAAACTATAGTTTAATATATTTTGTGTAATTTGGGGCGGCTGTTTCAGGCAGTAGGGTAAATGAGGTGCTTGTTACTGCATTTTTGCCAAAAGGAGAAATCCTCAGAAAGCATTTTAAGGGGCCTGCATAACTGGCTATACTGCCCATTCTGTTCAGAGAACAACCTAATATAGGAACTTCTGTTTTTTGAGTGCCTTCTGTGCGCCAGGCACTATGCTTGGTACGTTCATACAGAATTTACTCATATGACATATTTATTGAGCAGCTATCCTGTGTCAGGGATTGTTCTAGGCAATGAAAATACACCACAGTACAAAACAGATTTTAAAAATCGTTGTCCCTATGGTGCTTATGTTTTACCTGAGAGAGAATAAACAAAAATAATAATTTAGTTATATAGCACATTAAAGGATAATAACCACTATGAAAACTAAAGGGCAGGTTAAGGGGTGTCAGGAGTACTGGAGAGGGAATCAAGGATTGCAGTGTTCTGTAGAGGGGTCAGAGTAGGCTTCCTCAGGAAGGTAGCACATTTGAGCAAAGACTTGAAGGAGGTGAGAGAAGGAGCCGCGGGATGGATGGAGGAAGAGCATTCACACAGAGGAAATTGCCAATGTAAACACCCTAAAGCAGGAGCATGCCTGGTGTATTCAAGAAATCGTAAGCAGACCTGTGTTGCTAGAGCAAAGACCAAGGGCAAAGGTAGTAGGAAATGAGGTCAGCAGGGTAACTGGATTGAATAGGGTCTTCTAGGTCATTGTAAAGACTTTGGCTTTTGCTGTGAGTGAAGAGAGGAGCCATTACAAGGTAGGAAGAAGAGAAGGTTTGTGATTTGATATATGTCTTACAAGAATGATTCTGGCTGCTCTCTTGAGCAGAGATTGTAGAGTGATAGGTGGAAGCAGAGAGACCAATTAGGAGACTATGAATGAACTCAAGTGAAAGATTATAATAGTGTTTCTCATGGTGAGAACAGTGGAGATAGAGAGAAGGTGGATGTTGACATATTTCAAAGGTAGCATCAACTACATTTGCTGGCATAGCCAATGTGCATGTAACAGAAAAAGAAGAGTCAAGGATATAGTCAAGGTTTTTGACCAGAGCAACTGGAAAGATGGAGCTAACAGATGAGAAAGACTGTGAGCAAAATGAAATTGGGGGAAAGATGATAAGGAATTTAATATTGGATATATTCAGTTTGAGATGTCTGTTGGATATACAAGTGGGAATACTAAGGTAGGAAGTTGGATACATGAACCTGGAGTGCATGGGGTGCATGGGAGAGTTCTAAGCTGGTAGGTCAAGTAAGATGAAGACTAAGAACTGGCCAGCGTTTTAGCAATGTCAAGATCTTTGGCAAGTTTAAAACTTGATCCTCTTTTGAAGACTAAGTATCAGAATGGGTGAATTTTAAAATGCACCTAAAAAGTGAGAACTATTAAGTGAAAGTCTTTTCTTCCATCTTTCTAGATTGCTCATTTCATTAATAAGAAATGCAACTAACGTGCCAGGCAAGATAGATAAACACTGAGTTTCACATCATTTATGTTTATAACTTTTTATTTTAGTCACATGGGGGATGCTTCAGTTGTAATACCTGCCTCAGCCATCTAGACTCATTCTAATGACTATGGCAAAGCTATTCTTCCCAAGTTTGTCTCCAAAAACCTATAAAAACTAGCAAAACCATAACTATTGCAATTAATAGAGAATTCTTCCTCTTCTAGATTTGAAGACTAAATAAAATAAAGAACAGACAGTTACATCCCTAGTTTTTTATTATACCTTTTGAAATAATTTGTGTATACCTTTTAAATAATTTTAAGTGCCACAAAAATAATGTTAATAGCTCAAAATCAAAAGTAAAAAAAACCCCTAGGTATAATTTTTAAAATCTTTTTCTCCTCAAGCGTTTTACGATGGGATAATGAGACAGATGTCTCTCAACTGGAAGGACATTTTGACATGGTTATGTGTGCTGACTGGTAAGTACATAAAAATCATAAAACTGTTAGAAAAAATAGCTTTGCTGGAGTAATTGGGCTGTGCTGCTTTGCTGACGGCTAAGCAAAGTCAACAAATGAAGCACAAAGCCACCTTAACCTCAACAAATTAATATTCATCTCCATGTGACAGTTATAAGGTAGTCTTCTCTCACGCAGTAACTTCTACCACATTATTTCCCAAAGATTGATTTTTGAGAAGCATTTCCATTTTCTGGAATTGCCTCTGTTTCATGCTTGACGTATCAGTAAATGGACGACTTAGGCAAATTGCAAATAATTATGGCTCGGAGAGGAATAGTCTGGAGAAAAAGGAGTTTATCAACACAAACAGCTCAATTAGCTTACTTCTTAGGAGAGATCAGACTATTGATATGAGGGGACATATGAGCATGGATGTGCACATATATACGCTCCAGCAAGTAAACGCATCTGTGAATATCCTTAGGGAAATAGCTTTTCTTAAAAATCTATGTGTGCTATTTAATATTTTCAGTGTATTTAATTAATGTTTAATTATACATAAAATAAGGATTATAAAAATTACATTTTATTGTTATGCAAATAATAATAGTAAAGTCCCTGTCAGATGCCTGCTTTTTAAAAATAATCTACATATTTCATCTTCTCTTTTAGCTCCATCTACTACTGTTAACGAAGGTCTGATCCTGACTAAGGATAAATATGTATCAAACATTAATAATTATTTCAATTAATCTTAATGTATTTTCTTTATGCATGTTGGGTAATTGTTTCAGCATATGGGAAATGTTGACAATTCACAAGTATTTTCTCTGTTAAGAGTAAGATCTTATTTGTATTTTTTTTTATCACACTTTAGATTTGAAAACACAAGTTCAGATTCTAAAGAAGATCTATTATACTAATAAACCCAATCATGAGATCCTGAACCCAGGGAAGGCCTTCCCTATTAGAGAGTTGAATGAATGGAATGAAATTTTCAGGAAGTATATTATCATTACTATTATTATTATTATTTTCATTATTATTATTTTTTTAATACAGTTTTCAATGGGTAACTTTTCTACTTGGTCAGTGACATTAGATTTGCTTTCTTTTTTCTTCTGATAACCACCTTTCAACAAAAAAAAATAATTATTTTGTTTTATTTTTAGCTTGAGATTTTCTAGTTTTCCATGGCCCTTTTAGTCTCTTTGAACCCCATTTCAGAAAACCTATTTCAAAGAAGGGACAGATTTCTGATTAATCATTGATGTTGCCTCTCAATATTTCATCCCTCATCTAATCAAAAATAAGGAAATAAAATCTTACCATATGATTTGGCCAAGTAATTTAGTAAATGCCTTTCCTCACCAAATATGAGAAAAGATCCTCCAGGTTTCGTTGCACAGATGAAGATAATGCTGGCAGGATTAGATCAGATTAAGCATGAAAGTCAGATCAGAGAGCGGCGGAAAGAGGGAAGGAGGGCAGCATCTTCTTGGAGGTTCAGACGAGGGTTCGGTCGCACATGGACGGGCTCTGATCATGAGGGGAGAGTCAGGTCGGGCCACGAGACTCAGATTAAATTTGTCCTTTGCACAAATATCAGAACAGCTTGTCTTTTTCATGCCTTGTGACATGGACACTCTCACCATGTCATCCTATTTGTACCAGAGAGACAAGCAGAGGAAGTAAGATTTAAGCTCTTTTCTGATTAATGTTCTCAGGTTAAAAATAGCCACACAACATGTTTGAAAACAGTCTTTTTTCCCTAGCCAACCACAGGATCACATGCAACCGATATACATAAATGCATACTCACTTAAAGGCTCTCGTTACAAATATGTGACATAATACAATGTACACACACACACACACACACGGGCACATTACTAACACATGCACACCTAGTGGCTCTGTGAGAATTTATGAATTCAAATGAACTAAATATTCCAAGTTTCATTTTATAAATGGCTTTTCTATGCATGAATTAAGTTTTTTTTTTTCCTCGAGTTCCAAGTGCTAGAATGTCAGCCTGTTTATAATTTCCCATTAGGAAATGGGAAACATTAAGCCACTCTCACTGCGATGCTAATATGATTTCTCAAAGAAATGCTTTGGTAATGGTCTCTCTTCATATTGACAGGACGGGTGAGCTGCTTAGAAAGTTAGAAAGGACAGTGGTGTTTATACTGTATGTGCCGTGCATATAGCAGTGAAGCACAGGGTTCCGTGAGTTCTTTCTTTCCTGTAGGTCTGGGGTTTTTCTCTTAGAGTTTCCCCCCAGATACTGCTTCTGGGGGTAGGAGCATGGAGCTTAGGGGGATTTGATTTTTTTTTTTTTAGAATGTCACAGAGGAGGAAAAGAAAGCTCCCTTCAGACAGTACTTCCAAGATGAAAGCTGAAATACTAAGTGCCAAAAATAAGTGCCCCACTTCAGTAGATCACTTAAGTCTCACCCCAGCCTTTCCTCGTTGTCTGTCAATGAGATCTGGATTAGGCCACAGGAATATGAAGCAAGAGTCAGAGTTCAAATATTAGGTACATGGATGAAATTCTTACTGAAGCATTTCCAGCAAGGGGGGCATTGTCTGATTCCCTGAATAGCTAGCTAACCAGTGGTACTGCTTGATCCCATTTACATGAAAACGAGCTCTATTCACGAACCTATTCCCAACCCACATTGCGGTTCAAGTAAAATGCACATGATTTCAACAAGCGGTGATATGTTTATGTCCTTAAATCATTCCTATATTCATATATTTACATTCAAACATTCATAAACCTGTGGGCACTGGGGGAAATAACTTATTTCCCAGAAGAGAAAGTCTCTTGGTTCGCATCTAAATTATTAGCTCAACTAGATTATAAAATAAAAAGACAAACTGAAAGCTAGTTATTACTTCACCATTCAGCATTTTTGACAATGAAACACAGTTTCATGGTTCAACAGTTCCTAAATAACTTGTAAAATGTCAACTTTGAAATAAACAGAAGGGAAAATCAAGGTACAGTCCCACCTGCAAAAGGATGCTGTTGACAAACATCAAAATATTAGAATATTTAACTATAGATGTAGGGGAAAAGCTGCCTATTGAGTTCCTTGGTTGACGTGTTTAATGTTAAATGTAATATGTGTTCCTTTCTGATGGAATGCAGTCCAGCCCAGTCCTTGCTGAGTTTAGAATGGCGAGTGATTGTTAATTTTAAGCCAACCTTTCCAGACTTCTTTCTGTTCAATCACAATAATCTAAAGGTCTGGAGTAAGATTTTTTTTTAATCCAATGAATACTTTTATTCAGTGTTTGATGGCTTTCCAGTTTATTGTAGCTGCTCAGAAATAAAAATGATTTTGTACATTTTGATTCTAAAGACTTGGAAAGCAAGTCCAAAATGCCACCCATCGCCTGACACATGGAGCTAGGTATGTAGGACGGCCAGTGCCACCTGAGCACGCCCGCAGCCGGAGACCGGGGCAAGAAGGGGGGAGGGCACATCACCTCCCTTGCTCTCTCAGCACTTTCACTGCGTGTGCTGGTTGGTTTCTATTTTCCATTATTTTTACTTTACTCTTAGTGATTTTTTTAGGTTTAGTTTTTGTGAAAAAAATTTTTTCTCCAAAAGGTTTCTAGAATTTCTTTGTTTTCTTCCAGATGCTGTAATCATGGATATTTCTAAATCACAACTCAAGGAACTGTACACCTGAAAAGATATTTCACCCAAATGTAGTCAGCCCTTTCCCCTCTCATCTGAGGAAACTCAGCCCCAGAGAATATATGCAAATTGTGCCAAAGATCTTGCAACTAAGGGACAGAGCCACCTGAGATCAGAATAGGGCGTCAGTGCCAGCCTCCACAACAATCAGTTGTTAACTGCTCATAGAGGCCATTCTTCCGCTGAAAGTTCATCTAAGACAGTGGACTTGGCACATTTCACCTTGAAAATTACACAGAGGTCTTCCTTTTTGTGAAAAGTGACAGGAAATGCCTCCGTGTCCTCTGCACAAATTAATTTCCCTGTGAGAGGAGTTGTAAATGCTCTCTGCTCTGCACAGAGCTCACTGATTCCAAGGGAGGTGGCGAAAATGGCCTGGCGCCTTTCTTTGTCATAAAATCTGTGATTCAGGTAAATGGAGCAAAGCAAGTGTTGATTCCACAAGCGAATTATGGAGAGGTGTGCATGGGTGCATGTGTGCACGTGTGTGTGCGCATGTTTTAATGGCCAAACTAGACTGTCAATGCATTTTGATCAGTAACCGAAGGGAGAGTTGGAATGGTATCTCCATCCCAATCACTGACCCACTCAGCCTTTTTAAATAGATCCACTTAAGCTACTGCTGTTCTGAGTCCATTAGGACTTATTTAAGGGGTGAATTTTCAGGAGATTATATATCACTCCCACTAAAGCACATTGAAATTGCTCATAGGACGTATCCTACAAAGTGTTATAAATTCTCCATCAGAACTAAGGAGAAAGGTGAGCTAGCTTGGAATAAAGACCACTTAGAGAACTACAAGAATCACTTTTGGGAAATTTGATTTGGAGTGCTGAAGCAGGCAACATTACCTTTCAAATAACTGTGTTTGGCATGTGCATTGTGTGTTAAGCTGCATTTGCTGGTAATCTGTGATGTTAACGTCTTTGTCGCCATCGCCAACATTAAGGAGAAATAGTACTGTCGAAGGTTATGTTTTAAACTCAGCTTTTAGGACGGTGTTTATTTATTCTAACAACCTCACCAGCTCTGAGGATGCGCAGGATAAACTGAGCACGGCCTTCTGCTGAATGCTGTGTGTCCCAGCCAGCTAGGTTTCCTACAGGCCTGAGAACCTGACAGCGATCCTCCCACAGTGAGAGCCTTCTGAAAAAAACAAAGCCAGAAGGCTCGATTATGGAAACTTAAGATGTCATTACCTGACTAAAGAATAAGGTACACAGTCCTGAAGAGGAAAAATTTTAAAACACTTAGATACAATTTGATTTCTTTCTTATCAGTCCTTAATGGTTATTAATTGCTGATTAATATGCCTTCCACGCAAATTTTATAGCATTTGAATTAGCATTCTGTGCTCTAAGATTTAAGTATTTTTTTACGGAGTGATACGACAATTCTCCCACGGGCGGTAAATAGGTTACCCCGACTGATGGATAGAGTGGGATAAGGTTCCCAGTCTAGATATGATTGCTAGCTCATCTTAAGAGTATTCTTTTTCCAGTGCTCAGAGCATCCATTTATATGCCCTTCTACTAGTCATGACATGGTGAATGAAACCCAAGCACTGACTTCCTGGAAACGTCTCATAAACTGCCCTCCCCACTTCCGCTTCTCAAAGGAGAGAATTGCAGGAGAACCCAGTCTGGTGAAACATGCGACCCGAATGTTGATTCTTCCTTACCATAAAGGAGTGCATACAGCCTTTTTTAGGGCCATTGAGACGAGCACCCTACAGAAGCGCCTCCGTTTCAAGGATGGTGTTGATCTGCCAGTCAGGCAGTAAACAAATTGAGTCCCATCTATGTGTGTATGAACAGACTGGGAGCTCCTTGTAGGTGGGAACTTTGTCTTATTCATAGCTTGTTTCTAATGCTAAAACAACCCCTCCTATGTAGTAGGTGACAACAAATATTTATCAACTAGCATATTAATTTGATTCCCACCACAGCTACATAGGTGGGCCTTTATTGATAAAGACACAGAGGCCTCATGTGAAGTGACTTGTCCAAGGTGACAGAGCAGAAAGGTCAGAGCCAGAGTTCTATTAAACCACGAACTTGCTGAACCACTGAGCTTGCTGAAGCGTGGCTCTACACAGCAGCCCTCCTACTGGCAGCCGATACTCACCCTTAGCTTCAAGAAGGATGAGGCTGGGCTCTAGAGTAGGCAACACTCACTCACGCTACGTCAGGAGCAGGGAGGCTAAATCAGAGGGGATTGCACCAAACTGCAGCATTAGAAGTGGGAGTAGAGGCCCCCACTTAGGCTCCCCATGCAGTGGCTGGTGCACAAGGCTGCCCAGTGTTCTAGCCTATGAGTCCCAGATAAGGAAACTCTGTCCCAAGCTTCCAAGACAAGGCCTGCTAAGAGAGGGTCAGACTGACCCAGCCAAAGGGATGACAGAGCAACCACAGAAGTTCTCAAAAGAGCGGAGGACAACAAGCAAGATGGCAGTGAACTGGGAAGAAATCAACATGGAGATCAAGGCGGGTGGGGGGTGGCACATGGCATCCAGAGTTGCCATGGTTTCTGTGACACATTGCCTAAACTGCATCTTTGTTTTTGGAACCATTTAGTCCTAGGTCACTGGTTGAATCCAACCTCAGTGCTGTTCCTACTCACTGAAAACCATCACCCCCTGAGATCTCTCTGTGGTTTGGGTGTAATGGGGCTGGTGGGTTGTGTTTGGAGGGTGGCCTCACAGAACCCTGGGTGTGCAGAGGGCCCACCCAGGTCTACAGAGACTAATCTCCAATGACAGGAAGTGCTGAGAGAGCTTCATCTCAGCCAGATGATTCTCCCAAACAGAAGCTTAGAGAGTGTCCCCGTGACGGAGACGCGTGGCCCAGTTGTGTACAAGTCTGGCCCACTGGGCGTCGGTGGCTCGGCGCTGGTTGCACCACTGACCACAGTATCTTTTTTTGTTTCTTCCAGTAAGTCATTTGAAGAGAAGGAAACAATTTCTCTTTTTTGGTGTTGAGTAAACATGTGTCATTAGCCCTGTACTTATCTCTATTAGTATCATTAGACTTGAAAACTCAGTTTAATCTGGATTCTGTTCTCTTCTCAATGTCAGCCTGTTTCTGGACCAGTACAGAGCCAGCCTTGTCAGTGCAATAAAGAGATTACTCCAGCCCAGGGTAAGTATGTTTCTATTTTCTCCCTGGCTTCAGAATAATTAGTCTGTCCTAAGAGATGGAGAGAGTAATGGAATGGCAGGATTAATGTCCTGTAATACTTTAATACTTATTATGTCCAACTTCAATTGGGTCTTCTGATCTACCAGATTCTTTCCTAATCATAACTAGGGAACTTCTTACCCTTGGCCTTCTGATAAGGAACACAGTGGGTAGTAAAATAAATGAAGGCACTTCAAAGATAGCATGAGATTATTTGTATCACAGAATTTCTTGAGTCTTTTCCTTTGATAACAATATCTTCATATTAAAGTAGAAGTATGATATTGAAAGTTTTCTGTTGACTTCTGTCATTTTAAATCCCTTCAATGGTAACCTTTGTCATTGGGTATTTATTTATTGCAATAGATTTGTTTTCTTTCTATTTCTGTTTATATTAAAGAAAAAGGACTTCAGATGAATCTGTGTATTAAAAGTCCTTTGCTTTAAAAGGAAGCCATTATTTATATATTATAAACATTAGGTCACAATGAAGCCAAGCGTGGCATAAAATATTGTGCACATTTTTACATTTATATATCCATTTATGCCTGTGAGTAAATTACAGAGTTTGTATCCACTCTTATTTTGTGGGGCTGTTGTACTAAGCTAGGAGGTCCTGCAGCCTAAACGGAGAGTTAATATGCATCTATTTAAAGTAAAAAAACGAGTTTAAAGCTCATGCATTAAAAATAAAATCTTGTAAGTATGTAAGGCTCTTGCTGTACCATCGAATTTAAAATAGGTTAACAATGTTAATGCAGTTTCTGACAGGAACTCACATTTGAGAAAAGACTGCAGAGAGAGAGTGTGTGTGTGTGGTGTGTGTGTGTGTGTGTGTGAAGTATTTTCTAGAGTTGTGTTTCTAAAGTCTTTTTAAAGAGAGGGTTTGCTCCAGTTGTCTGAACTCAGTGAGACTTATAGACTAATACCTTTCAATATGTCTTTTATATCTGTTTTCACATTGAAGTTTCCCAGAGCAATTTGATAATCATCCTTTGCCTTACACTGTTGCTTTTGATTTCATTATCTCTGTATACAATAGCTCGGCAACTTTAAATAGGCCTCTCAGAGGAGAAACCACAGCTTTGTAAGTAGTAATCCATTAAAGTAAACTGGCCTTCTGCATTCCCTCTGGGAGGTGGGTAGCAAGCAGGTCTGGAGGCCAGGAAGGGGCACGCTCCAAGCTACTGATGGCCGCTGCCCCGGTTGGGTAAGCAGCCCAAGTTGAGGGTAGAAAAAGGAATTCGAGGCTTATTCATTCCCTCTGTGAGCCTTGGGTGGTGCCTGTGGCATTTGCAAGGTCAGGACTTTCAGAGAGGGCCTGAGAGTCTCAGAGGTAAAGGCCTCTGTGGAAATGCATCATACATAAATACAATGTGTCAAGGACGACTTGGTCCCACACCGAACAAACAGTACTTCACTCTTCACCATCACCCCCTCAAAGCCTGCTGGTGGCACATACTCCGTTTTGCAGATTTGCATGATTTACCCAAGCTATGAATAGACCTAAATGCAGATTGGACTGGAATCTCTAGCATTTCTCAAACCCGGAATCACACTCCTCCCTTGCCTGAAGTTGGCTCCACACAGCAGCCCCTCTGAGCGAAGACTGCAGCCCTCCTCCGGACAGCTGATCCTCACCCTTAGCTCCAAGAAGGCTGAGGCGGGGCCCTGGAGTAGATGGTGCTTACTCATGCTGGGTGAGGAGCGGGGAGGAAGACTAGATCAGAAGGGCCCAGACCGCACTGCAGCATTAGAAATGGGAGTCGGGGGCCTGGCTTAGGCTCCTCATTCGCTGCCAGGTGTTGTAGCCTGAGGGGCGAGGGGTCCACTTTAAGGGGGGGAAGTCCAAGTTCTGGATAGCATGTGGACATTCCAAAATTACCACCCAGGAAACTCATCCCTACTGGGAAGTCTGGGGAATCATAACACTTGCACCCCCTCCACCTCTACCCTGGTGGACTCTAGAAGGGTCACATGGACTTGGCAGTGACCAGCAGCTGCATGTCCTGTGCCAGTGGGCTACAAGGGCTCCCAGAGCTTGGGGGTAGATAGAGGAAAAACTGAACTATTCTTCTTAGCTCTCAGGGCTGGCTGCTTTTCTCCCAAAGGAGCACCCCCTGCTGAGTGTATGTGTTATGGAAGTCACAGTCCAAGACTAAGATAATAGTAAAGGTTTTATTCCATCATAATTGGAGCTGCTTTCAATATTTTCTTGAGCCCAGACAACTCCTCCATGGTTTTGTGGCCCAAGGGCCTGAAGGTTCCACAGAGGCCCACAGAGAAACAACTTGGGGGCTATGCTGGTGGACCCTGAGTTCTTTGTAATTCAAGACTCAGCAAACAGCAGCACAATTTACAATAGCCAAGTGCTGGAAGCAACCTAAGTATCCATCTGTAAATGAGTGTATCAAAAAACTGTGGTACATTTACACAATGGAATACTATGCAGCAGAAAGAAAGAAGGAGCTCCTACCCTTTGTGACAGCATGGATGGATCTGGAGAGCATTATACTAAATGAAATAAGCCAGGTGGTGAGAGACAAATACCATATGATCTCATCTATAAGTGGAGCCTAATCAACAAAACAAATAAACAAGCAAAATATAACCAGAGACATTGAAATAAAGAACAGACTGACAGTAACCAGAGGGGAGGTGGGAGGGGATAACGGGGGGGGGAGGGGGAAGGGTCATCAAGGAATATGTATAAAGGACACATGGACAAAGCCAAAAGGAGGAAGGATCAAGGGTGGGAGGTAGGGATGGCTGAGGTGGGGGGAATAGTGGGGGGGGGGGCAAATGGAGACAACTGTGCATGAACAACAATAAAAAAAATATATCTCAGACATTTTCATACTTACACTGAGATAAAAATCATAAATCTTAAATGTACAGTTCATGCAGTTCTAGAAAATGTGTACATTCATTAACTAACACAATAATCAAGACATAAAATATTTGCATCACTATGCAAAATTTCCTTATGGAGTTTTCCAGTCAAAGCCCACAGCTATTACACTAGGCCACAAAAATTCTGATTTCTATCACCATAGTTTTACTACTTGTGCAATGCATACGAGTGTATTTTATTGTCTGTATACTTTTGTGTCTGGCTTCTTTTGCAAAGTATAGTTGTTTGAGAGCCAAAAAAATTCAATGGGAGATACAAGTTTTCAGGGTGCCCAGCAAGAACTACACTGGAGCCAGATGCTTCAAATTCCTGGGGCAGTTTCTGAAAGCAAAGTGTGGTGGATGGAGCCAGGAGTATGTTCAGTGAAAACCAAGTCTGTCCTTCCTATCTCGCCACTGGGTTCATCTCTTGAAGCCTCAGCTTTCCATCTATAAAATGAAGAGTGTGTTCACTCCCCATACCCAATGCTTTGGAAAGCTTTAGCATCCAATTGGCTCTCTATATATATTAGCTCTTGTTACCTTGAAGAACTAGAGAGGCTTTCTGGCCCTGTTGAGTACAGAATAGAGGAGATTCTTTCCAACTATTAAATATTTTCCTCAAAGAAATGCTGGCAGGAAAGGAATAAACCATTTTCTTGGCCTTGACTTTGACAACTTCTGCACATAACTGGGCACATGGTGTCCCCCTACACCCATTTTCTGCACCCCTGCAGAAGGCCCCGCATGGGTCCCAGAAGGATTACATACCTGGACAAAGATGACATTTCACTGTAGACAACCTACACTGCATAAAGGGCGAGAGATTACTACCAGCTGGCAAGAATGAAGTAATTGCAATATGGAGGTTCAACTGTCAAGCTGTGGGAAGGAATGAATTCTGTCATTTTGGGGAGTGTGGTTCTTTGATTTCTAGCTACAGCAAATCAGCTGTCTGGAGTCATAGTTCCAGAGGCAAAGAAAGTAGTTGGAAAGGAAGTTTCTCTGCCTTCCAGTTTTTATGAGTTCCTGAACGGGGTGGGGGTGGGGGGGTGGGGATAGACCTCATAGAGGGCTTAGCCACTGGGGTGGGCTTCTAGCAATCTCAAATCCCAGGGCTGAGCTTAGATTCTCTGCCAAAAAGGCACCCGTGCTTGGAAAGTTATTCTCAGTAGCCCCAAATTTCAGCAGGAAATGTTTGGCATCTGCCCCAAATGGAAACCTTCCTCAACTTGCTGGTTGAGAAAAATTGAAAACATGTGACTCCTGCTAGGATACTACAAGGGGCTCTCCAGCAAACTTAAAAGATGAAAAGAAAATAAAGTAGATATTAGAAAGGAATGAAGTCAGCAAATTTTACTCATTCCAAGAAGCAACCTCCCCCCTACACACATTTTTCCCTCTGGTGAGTGGCTGCTGCCTGGTGATGATTGATAGGTGCCCCTCTGTCATTGGGTTCTTTAAAGAACATCACCAATGCCTGATATCTGAAGACCCAAATGTAATTTAAAATAGCCACGGCAGCCTGCAAGTTGAACTTGAGTCCAGAAATGACAACTAGCAAATGGCATCTACTGATATTCCTCTGAAATGGCTTTGGGTGCAGGGAGGAGAGCCGGGCCAGCCAGCCAGTGTGAGCTGACTCAGGACCACGAGGAGATGGGCAGGGGTGCAGTACTGACAGCTCTCCGGCTCCTTACCCCTGCTGACCAATGGTCAGGAATGCAAAAATACCACGGTGGGATTCATTTCACTTTCTTCAGAAACGGCCCAGCACGCAATGACAGCCACATCCCTGGAATCCTGCCGAAATGCCAGGAGTGCTATCAATGTAAACCAGGCAGTCTAAAGAGCAATTTCTTTTGATTGACAGATTTCCTCCTTTTTTTGAATCGAACATCTCCGTATGCACTTAGCAAACCTTTGCTTCCCTGATCTCGGGGAAGAGCCTGGTGTGTGCGGCTCGGTGCAGTGAACTGAGACGGTGCCGAAAAGAAGAGCCCTTGGGTTCTTGTCTGTTGGTTGGGCCAGGGGTCCGTCGGGTGAGAAGCTGTGCTTGCCAAGCCTGGTTCTCCAAGGTACAGGAATAGAGTCCCCAGGTGTTCTTAAGACCCTCAGAGTAGGGGCCCAGCCCTCCCAGTTCTTTTCTGAAGTCCACCTGGATGCTTATTCAGCGTGCGCGGTGCTCGGTCTCTGCCCCCAAGGAGTTTCTGGTTCCTTGTGGGGATGTAACGCACACAGGCGGGACCACAGTGGACAGTGCAAAATAGCTTCTAATAGCTCAACACTTGATCATATACGGCTACTTTTGTTTGTTCTGTGGACCTTTCCAATGTATACCTCGAATAGAATATGCGATACTCAAGGGTTTGGACTCTGCCTTGACCCAAGAAACATTTGTTTGAGAACCTACTACCTGCCTGGCACTGTGCTGGGGAATGAATGTAGGGTAGGGCTATAAATGTGAATGATGAGCACTGTGAGAACTTCATAGGTTGTTAGCAGGGCAGATTGGTGCATGAGCTACCAGGAATTACAATGCAATGTGGTGGGTACTGGGAAGAGGTACAGCACAGAGGGACTGACTGCCTGAGGAAGGCTTCCCTGGAGGCTGTGGTATTTGACTTTGGTCTTGAATGGTCAGAAGGGAATTCATTGCAAGCCTCAGAAGAAGGGACTGGAAGGCAGTACCCTGGGTGGAGGAGACAGTGCTGATGGGTAGAGAATATGAAAAAGCATGTTGTGTTTCAGGGTCAACAAGACATTTGCTGGAGTATAAGAATGTCTTTGTGGTCTAGGGGTTATGGATGGAGAGGGGCAGGAGATAAGGTAAACGAGTTTATTTGGGGTGCCGTTTTAGGAAAGGCTAAGAGCACTCTGATGAAGAGACTGGACTTTATTACATGGGCAATAGAGAAGCATTGAAAATTTTTGAGCAGTGGTGAGGTCAGATGTGGGTTCTAGAAAGATCACTCCGGCCATAGCATGAAGGCTGGAATGGAATTAGAGGGATCTGGAAAGCAGCAAGGTTCCTTATGGGTCAAGTGTAAACCAACTACTTCTGTTGGGAGCTAGTGAAGACTTGAAGATCGAGAAGAGGGAACTGAGTGGGTATTCACTGAGAGATGGGTTCAGCAAACATTTATTGAGTGCCTCTCAGAAGCCAGACACAGTGCCAGGGCCTGGGGATAGAGTAACGTACAGCATAATCCTGCCCTAAAGTAGCGCAAGTCCAGCCTGAGAGACGAGCAATCGAGCAGTTACCTGATGGTGTGTTAGGGATATAGCAGAGGTATGGGTAACCCCTGGAAGCCAGGAAGAAGATAACCCAGTGTGGAGGCCAGAGGAGCTCAGCACAGACACCGCAGGGGCAGGGCGTCTAATCTGGTTGCTGAAAGATGAGCCAGTGTTTTCCACGCCAACAAAGAACTGGAGATCCAGAGAAGCATTCCACTTGAAGGGCACCTTTGCAGGTTTGAAGACAAAGGGGTCCATGTGAGAACAAACCAGAGGACTGCAATGAGTTTGGCCTGATTAGAGGCCAAGGTGAGTGTGAAGGAGGAACAAGGATGATGCTGCAGAGATACATATGGGTCAGGTCATGCTGGGCTTTGCCTGTCATCCCAAAAAGGTGGACGCACGTTAGTGGTTTTCAACCCTGTTTTAATGGCAGAACCCTTTGGTCGGAACATTTTTAGCCAGCACCCCCATTATAAAACAGAAAAGTGAAGCAGCTTCAGTTCAATTGGATATGAGATTGGATATGATAAGTTCAGCACTTCCTCTCCCCTGGTCTCTCTTTGACCCCTCCAGTTCACCCTAGAAGCAGCTGAAACAGTTTGAGAACCACGTGCAGCAGGTGACAGTGATGTGGGTTGGCAGATGTGGCATTAGAGGGTTTTAAAAGCAATGCCATGATTCCCAGGTTTTTAGCTTCGTTTTAATGGTGAAGAATATGGAAGTGCTCGGAACCTAGTAGATGCTCAGCTTGTGTGTGTGTGTGTGTGAGAGAGAGAGACAGACAGACAGACAGACAGACAGACAAGAGTGGTGCCCTGGGAAGAGTAGGGGTTTGGAATCAAGGATGCTGAGTTCTGTTTTAGACAGAGTGGCTTCAAGGCACATTCAGAACATCCCGTGGAGAGCTCTAGTAGGCACCTGAGAATATGGGTGTGGCCTCTGGGCAATGGTGAATGCTGTATACTGTGAATTTTGCTGTATACGTGGTAGCTGGAGTTCTGGGCTTTGGTACAACAGCCTAGAACTGTATAGAATAAAAAGTAGGCAGAGCTCAGGGGACCACTGACAATTAAGAGGCAAGTGAAAGAACAGAAGGCAGGGAAGGGACTGAGAGAAATGTAGGAGAGGAAACAGGAGGAAGCAGGCAAGGACAGCATCTCAGAAACTGGGTAAAGAAAAGGTTAGAAAACAAACATAAGGTTAAACATGTCATTGGTATTTAATAGTTGGTTGCCTGGATATGAAAAAGGAATAAAAGCATTTCGTTGGCATAGCATATTCCTTTTAAAATAAGTCTGAAGCATGCTTATTTTTTCCAGGAGTACACACCCTTTAATACATGAGTATAGATGAGTCTAGCAAAATAACAACAGCAGCGCCCACAATATAAACATTATCGTTGTTGTTTAGTGCAACCACTCTCTCCTCTCCCGGGATAAACAAATTCTCCCCAATGTCTCTGCAGTCAAATTTTTACATTCAATTGAGTGTTCATTCTGAGTGTAAAATGATTCTGTGACTGTGAATGCTTAGAAGTGTGTGCTTTGGTAAATTAAAAATAATTTTCCTAAAGTGATGGGCTAATTTGAAATCTATTTTTTTTTACTTGCTTTGATTTTTGTAGCCTAAATTGTAAGGCATATTCCTCTGATTGTACCTGTCAAAGGGTCCAGCTCCACTGGGGGTGGGGGAAGGCTCTGAAACCACTCATTATGGGGTGGATGCAGGCGCTCAGTAGGACTCAATGGATGCTTATGGAATGAATGGATGGTATACCGTTGTCCCTCCTAACGACGAATGTACATGTCAAAGGTGTCTGTATTCAATGAAATGAAAAAGAAAGCACTCGTACCCAAGTAATTAAAGATGAAATTCCTGCTTGCTCTTCATCTTTCTTGTGGGTACAGTATTGTGCACAGGTGCTTCCCTCCAAAATCCCATCGCAGTTGCTGACTCTATTAACGCTTCTTGAAGAAAATTTTTCTAAAGAATAAGCAATAGGACATGGCCTTTGAATTCTCCAAGACTTGTATTACTCAACATCTGGATTTAGGTTATTCTCTCAACAAATATTAATTGAGTGTCTACTATAACGTAAGCCCTGAGAAAACGCAGTGAATAAACCCCAGGAGATCCCTTTGTCAAGGAGCGTACTTTCCCACCGGAGGAGACAGGCGATAACAAACAGGGACATAACGTGTGTCAGAGGTGATGAGTGCTGAGAACAGAAATAACGTGAGGAGAGGGGTAAACAGCGATGGAGGAGGGCCTGCGGTTTTAGACCGGGCAGTTAATGAAGGAGAACAGGTAAACTGAGACCTGAAGGAGGACAGAGATATTGCCCAGAGGGCGCTGCCATGTGCTCAGTTGCAGCCCCCAGCCCACCCCAGCCAATGCGGGGTGCAGTGCAGGGAGCACGCGCTTTGTGAACGCAAGCATCAACCCACCCAAGAGCCCTGCAGCCTTGTAAACGTTATGACAAATAGTTTAGATCAGCGATTTTCAACCGGTGTGTCACAAGAATTTTTAAAACATGCAGTACCTGCTTCTTTAGTCAGGAGTACTGACCTCATTTCCCTTAGGTTGTCAAGTAAAAAAACGACAACGGCCTATATACACAACAGTGGCCGTCTGTGTGAACGCCCTGTCTTGAACCATAACTGTATAGGTCACATAACGGGGTTGCATCTTATTGGTCATGTCCCATAATAAGGATGTGTCTGATTGGTTAATTCTTGGTACCAGAAATCCTTATATGCAAGTTCAGGTGCCTGATTTTTTTAAAAAGTCACTTTTGAGCAAAAAGAATAGGTAATTACTATTATTTTTTTTGTAAACCTATCAAAATTATTCCTATTTTTTGGTCATATTGGCAAAAAATATATTTTTTGGTGAGTTGCAGAATTTTAGTAATTAGTTTATATGTGCTATGAGATGAAAAAGGTTGAAAATCGCTGGCTTAGATAATAGCTGTTAAAAAGCAGCTCTTCTGTTGTCATCGTAAGACAGTTTTTGTGAGTGAGTTTAAAATTTTAAAAAAGAAAAACTTCTGTTATTCAAAAATCCAGGAGGACAACCAGTTCTTAGAAATGACTAAAATGACCTCCTAATATTCCCTCTTTTTTTTTAATGGTGGCTTTTGCTCCCCTGCTGAGACCACATATTATATCTAGTTTCATATCAAAATGAATTTTTACTGCTAAGTTTGAAAACCACCTGAAAATAGCAATTAATATTGGAAAAGCTGACAGAAACTTAAGTGTATTGGCTGCTATAAGTATGTGCCTGAGTGTGTACACATCCGTGTAAACACAGTGTGAAAACACACTTGACGTCCGGGACAGTGTATCAGTGTTTTTTCTTGTAGGTGAATGAGGGAAAGAGTGACAGGGAGAGAGAACTGAGAGAGTTTTTATAGCACTGTTAGGTGCTGTAGATGTTTCTAGTCTTACATCTATTTAACCCTGTTTTTCAAACTATTTTCATATTCATCACCTCATCTGATTCTCACGCCTTGCTGTGGTGGGGGAGGGGCAAGTTCTGTTCCTCCCATTTGTTGGAAAAGGAAACTTGGTGGGTCAGCTAGGATGACTTGAGTTTCTCATCTGCCAATGAGATCACACTAACATCTCCAAGGTCTCTTCTAGCTCAACAGCTTTGTAGTTTTCTGATTTTCCTTTCTGCCACACAGTTCTTTCTTGTATTCTTCAACCCCTTCAGTGTGTGTTGAATCATCTGTCAGATGCAGTGTCTCCCGTGCAAGGTTGTTGGGAACGTCTGAGAGGTTTGAAGGAAGGTGGAAGCACCTAGCACAGTGATAGCTATTATTATTATTCTCATCACTAGTACCAAGAAGGAGGCAATGTAGCGTACAGGAAAGAGCATTGGCATTGGAGTCAGATAAATTTCCAATCATTTACCAGGCGTGTCATCTTGGCCAGTTATTCAGCCTTTCTGAGCATCCTGTAAGATGGAGCTGATGGTCCCTACGTTGTTGGTGGTTTGAAGACTAAGGGAGACTTTGTAGAGCCCCTCTCCCAGTGTCTGACACGGACCTCGTGCTCAAATAACTAGCTGGCAGGTATGAATGATAAACCACCTTTCATAAGAAACCAGGACAGATTTTCATGATTCCCCCAAAACCTAGTGTGGCATTTCATCAAGGTGAAGTGTAACCTTGAAATTAACAGAAGCGTGCAGTCATCTTTTAAACGAATAGAAAGAACAGAAGATTCTGGAGCGTAGGCACTTTGTGCACATCTAGGAGGGAGAGGAAAAAATCCACGTGCACCCAGGAGTTAGCACACGATCGTGGTGGAGTTTCGTGCCGGATGGTCTTCGGAAATCTGGTGTATGTTTTATTCAAGTCTTCCCCTTCTCCCCACTGCAACAATCTTATAAGGTCGTGCAATTTATTTAGAAAAGCCTGTTTACCCTCTTTGTACCACTTTCTTTGAAAAGCAATCATTTGAGTACTGTGAGGAGCCGCTTTGCTATAATGATGACCATTTTAAAGGATTCATTGAAGCTGGAAACCAAGATCCTTGTAGACTTGTGTCTGACAGTGTGGTCACAGAAAAGGCTGGTGGCAGGACTGAAATGTGAACATTCTCCAATAGAGGTTGTGGTTACTTGTCTCCATGGAGAATTTCTTGGTACTGAAGTTTCAGAGCACAATAAACTAACATTTATAGGCATCTGTTGCCACATGCTCTGGAGCTGGGTTGTGGACGTGTTGGCAGCTGCTAGTGAGTCGCAAGGTGGGTGGCACTGCCCTGGACCAGTTCCTTTAAAATCTAATGCTTTTGTGTAAACCACTGGGCCCAAAAGAGGTGTGTGTTATGCAGAATACCAACTTTGAGTCACATTGGGTTTATCACATGTGTTGTTTGAAAGCCACTGGCCATTTGAATATGAAATATATATATATACATTTTTTTTCTTATTTGATGGATATCCATGAAATTATTCTCACTATGTGAATGTCCTTCCTGTGTGGACGTCTCAAGAACAGTTGAGTTTTCTACCTGAGAGCGATATGTTAAATGCTTTGACCAACGTATGTTATGTTTGGTTGCCTTCCAGTTTTAAAATGTGTAAATTTCCTTTTTAATGTTCTAGGGGAAAGCAATGGTATTTGCCCCACGCCGAGGGACTACTTTAAACCAGTTTTGCAATCTAGCTGAAAAAGCTGGTTTCTCTATCCAAAGACATGAAAATTACGATGAACACATTTCAAACTTCCACTCCAAGGTTAGTTTTCTGCTCGTGTTAGATAACACTTTAATCCGCATTGCATTTTGAAGAGATCATGGTCTTTTTGGCAGGTAACCTAAATATTTGATTAAAGTACTTCTTAGGTGTGCTGCTGCTGAACAGCTATTTGTATCTGATTATTTCGTATGGTGAAGTCATCTTTTATCTTTGCATGTCTAGAAGGATTTTACAGAAGCCATTCCTGTTTACTCCTTCCTCTGAAACAAAGTTGTCTTTTCATTTAGTAATAGACTAATTTGTGGGATGCAGGGGAGGTGGCATAGAGTGAATGATAAACAAGCATTTACATTTTAATAAAAAAGCCTCGGCTTTTAAGTAGGTTCAGTGCTCAGCTGCGCTGAAATAAATAGACGTCTAATTGTATCATGTTCGACTGTAAATCTTTATCTCTGCTTGCTTTATGGCTGGGTCACTTGGCACTTTGAGACTGTTAAATCTACAGAATTTCACAGTGGTGGGGTTATATGTCAGAGCGAGGCGCTACAAGATTTAGGTCAAAAGCACTTATCTGAGAGTGATTTCTAAGCTTGCTTACATAAAGCAATGTTATCGGCCTTTTTATTATTTATGGGTATACACCAATATAGGACACTGAGAGGCAAGCGTCCTACCAAACACTTTCTAGGACCTCATGTTTGCTGATGCATGTCACAGTTACTAGCATAGCCTGTATTACTTAACGTAATTTTGAGCCTTGTGGAAATCTCCCTTCTCTGAACTAGTCTGACCTTGGCAAGAGACTGACTTGTCATCACTTTGTAAATTGTAATGGCAGAAAAATAAAGGCCTGACCTAAATTTTCTCCTGTAAGAATATCAATAGCATTCTTTACTACCCAGGACTATGATATCATGTAGAAGTGTATTGACTTTTGAAAAATTATATCCAAAGGGGATCTGATCTTCCCAGCAAAAGAAAGGAAACCCTCACGGTCTGGAAATGGGTTCACTGCTTTGGGTCTCTCAGGGCTCCATTCAGCCCCTGGCAAAGAAATGATGCTTTGTGAACTGAACGGGTTAAATCACTTCCTCTCACTGTTGGAATCGGGCCCTTTGCTTACTTACCATCAGAAAATAACAAAATGGCATGTTATTCAAATCTTACCTGCCTCTCTGGAACTATGTTTTCCCTTTTCAACCCCTCCCCCAAACCCAAAGAATGGCCCAGGAGGTGTCGCCTGGTGGGGAAGGGTCTCCTCCCCTCAAAAGGGATGAAATCTGCCTTCTCTCCAGGGTAAGACTAGATCTACCGGGATCAGATGATGACTGCTTCAATGTCATTGTCATTCACTTTCCCCCCAGAACAACAAATGCTTTTGAGTTTTTCAGTCACAGCTCAGGAGAGCAAAGGCTTGGGTTTCTCCACCAGCAGACGGAGAAGTCAGCACTGTGCCTGATAAGCTTCTGTCTCCTACTCCCTCCATCTCCTCCCTGCACGACCTGAAGGGTGTTGGAACACGTGAGGTATTTGAGTCCTTGGTGGCTGCCTTTCCTCTGTCCACAGCTTTAGATTGTCAGCAGACAGTGGACAGCAACTTTGTCTTTTTCCAGCGTTGTACACCACCATGCAAAGCACAGCACGTTTCAGAAGTCGCTATACGCACCTCTTACATTGACACTGATATATTTACGTTTATACCCACAGTTAGTGCTCCGAAAATAACCACGGACTGATTGATTGGCCCCACAAAAATAAATATTCATGAGTCAGTGGCCTTACTTTTTCTCTCTTTATAATTGCTTGAAAGGTAAGTTCCCCACCTTGCAGACATTGGACTAAGGAACAGTTCCCCTCCTCCTTTGGTTGTGGTGAGGAGTGCAAGGTGCATTTTGTTCTCAGGAACTAACACCCTAGCGGAATATTCGGCGGAGTCGGGGCACCCTATGTAAATGCTATCAACGTGCACCCATGATGATGGCTTTTAATGATGAGATCAGTTGCCGCTGGTTTGGTGGCGTGCTTCTAGCAAAAGAATACCTGTTGTCCCTCCTGTGCCAGAACCTAGAATGCTCGGCTTTGCTGCCGCTCCAGCAGCGGTGTAACCGCGTGCTGCCTGGGCCGAGCCAGGCCCAGAGGACCCAACTCCAGCCCTCAGGTGGAGGAGGTCTCCTTTACAGGAGAAGGTTGCAGGGACAGGATCTCTCCCAGACGCCCCGCCATGAGCCGCGGGCCAGGCAGGGGAGAGTAGGGGGCGCCCCTGCCCCTCACCGAGCCCCAGTGCTCTTCACCCAAGCAAGAGGTCGGCTCTGGAGCCCGCACCCTTGTCCCCCTCTGGTCCCCGCCCGCCTGCCCCAGGCTCGGGGACGCGCAGGGGCCGGCGCTGCCACCGGGAACCTCCACCCTGGCCGCTTTTGTTTGCCGCGTGCTAATAGCCGGGGCTTAAAAGTTTTCCATCTTGAGCGGCAATCAGCTTTCTTCCTCTCCATCGCTGGCCAAACCCCCTGGTCCCTGGGACGAGCTCGCTCCCCAATGGAGGAGCTGCGTTTTCCTTCGGGCTGCGTGTTATCCTCTTAGCCCTACTGTGTTGGAATAGAGCGGAACCAGCTGGAGGACTGTAAGACGCCTGATAATGCCGCTCTTTTCCGCTGTCCCGTCTTAATCTTGTTACACAAATGGTTGTGAAGAGATTCATGAATTTTAATTCTGCCCTCTGCATTAGTGCCTCACGTCACTCATACACAGCTGCCTTCTATGCCGAGTTTTTCACCCCTCCTCTTACAACAGGGGAAAAAATTAGTTACAATCTTGGCAGTAGTGCAAGGTAAAAAAAAAAAAAATTCTACAGATTTAGGCAACCACCCATGAAGCTGATTAACAGTCAGTGATCAGGAGGAACAGCTTTGCCTCTTAAACTTTTCACCTCTCATTGTTAACTGTGAAATTTTATTTCCGTTAAAAAGCAAGCCTGTAATCAAAACGGTGCCATTCTGCACTTTTCTGCCAGTGTTTTTGTTAAATTGTGCCCACACTATGCAGCCAGCAAGCTCAGGAACCAGGCAGCCAAAGGTGTAGTATGTTTTTAAAATACTGCCTTTCTGTTCCCTCAGACAACAGGAAGAAAATTAAAACACATCCCTCTCTCCCTACCCAACCTCTTGGTCTCCCCCAGGCTGGGAATCAAATGCATTGGCCGGTGGTGTGGCTCCAAACCTTGAAGGATAGCCGAATTGTTTAGCGAGGTAGAGACCTGACTCCGAGATTACAGCTGGCTTGAAATTAGTTGATAAAACTATTCTCATTCATGCACATATTCTTGAAATATAATTTTACACACCATAGGGTTTTTTTTTCAACTTTTGCAAAATCACCCGTGTGTTTATTTTCTGTATTTTTGTACTTAGCCATGAAAACAGGCTGGGGCTGGGCTGTGAAGTCAGTACATGGTGTGAAAAGCACGGCCATATTGCACTTCTGCTTTTCTATTCAAAATGCCACATTACAAGTGGCTGGTGCTTATAATCTGTGTGGTGGGCTGTTGATAATTGTGGATACTGTAAAGGGTAAACAGTCTGAACTCCACTCCCGCTGCTGCTGTTCGCGCCACGGCAAGGCTGAGCGTGCTACATTCAATTATGAAGTGAAGCATAATGCGACTAATAGCAGCTATATAATTTAGTTCAGTCCTCAAAGATCCTGCTTTAACCTATGAAATTGAAAAATTGTTTTATTCACCATTTGCTTTTTGTTCTTTTTTTCAAGGTGCTTTTTTATGTCTCAAATTTATAATTATTAATTGGGCAAAGAAGTACAGCCTGAACAAATGGAATTATTCTTAAACCACATAACATTCCCCCATTGAAGCAAATATTTCCTAACAGCTTTGTGTGTGTTCAAGTGCCCTCACATAACAGGCTGGATTCAGCAGTGATTTGGGGCTGGGGTGCAGTGTTGCCTTGGAGGGTTGTCGGCTCTTTCCCATCTGGGGAGGGCTCCCAGTCAACATAGGGGCTGGACCCTGGCCCCTCCTTGCAAGGAAGCCTCTGCTTTGGCCTCCAGAGGTCAGCATAGAATCCAAGTTAAAAGTGATTTCTAACCCATATTTACAGAAGAATTATTTATCCCACATATTACCTCAGGGACTTTATAAAGAGCTCATTTGAGTCTGTATCTTAGTGCCTTGTGAGTGAGTAGGTCAGCTGACTCACACTGAGTAATCAACTTTACCTTATCCCAAATCCCCGAGGAAGAATTTAGCTAGCTTGGCCCCCTCTTCCCTCATAAAATATTTCAGTGAGCTCCTTCTATCACTAGGGCAACCAGCATCAAAGGTATTTATTTACCTTTGTAGGTCCCTATTAGTGGGTTTGGTTTGGGAAGTTTGGGAAGCCATTTTCTCTTTATTCTTCTTTTTAAATGAAAGTGATATTGAGGGACATGTGTTTAGAAATGACACTGTTGTTATTTTGATGGCAACCACAAGCCATGAGGTTCTTTCTAAATAGACAACAAATCATCTGTAAATAGAACAGACTCCATCCAAGAAAACAGAATGGAGTCACTTTAGTGACGGTACCACCATCAGACCTTAGGAAAATGGATTAGAAAGGGAAGACTGGGTTGCCCTCACGTTCCAGTAGAAAAGGAAAAGCAGGCTCGTGGCTCCTGTCCTTAATTGTGAGGGCATGTCACAGTTTGGGAATGCGCCACAGGAGAAATACGCACTGTGAAAAGATTCAAGTTCTGCCCCAGACCTACTAATCCAGGACAGTTGGAGCCATTCGTTCAGCCTCAGGGTGGAGGCAGGGAGGTTTGTCTGATTTGAAACAATAGAAGAATTGGTTCCATGTATAATTAAAAAGAATTATTTATTTCTGATCCTTATAAATTAAAAATTGGCTCAAAATATTAATTTTGTCTTTATAAATAGAAAATTATTATTTGCTAGAATAGCACATAAATATGACTATCACAGTTATTGTAGCCAATGAGGAAATGGGTACTTCAGATTTGAGAATGCCGATCAGATTTTAAAATCTGTCTTGGGAAGGCCTGCGGAACTCCATCCGAATACTACCAAAGCTTGCTGCTCTAATTGTCGGGATAAGTTTTTCTCCTCAGAGAAAAGAATTTTTGAATTACTTATCATTAATATGTAAACCCTTAAGAAGTAAGTGGAGAGTCTTGGAAATGTCTCAAGCCCCACAAGCCTTTCCTGCATGCCCCGGTGTTGCCACAGTCTCCAGCCAGTGATCTGAGAGGCCTGCCTGTCTGATTCCTGGGGCGCTGGCAGGGGACAGAGAGGACCAAGAGCAGAAGCTTCTATGCCAATAGGCTGGCCTGGTGCAGATGAACCAGACCACAGGTCTGCCTTCACTGAAGCGCCTTATAGGTCATGAAGTCACAAACGCAATGCAGCTGTGTATGGAAAAGCACCCTACCCACACCAAAACCCCAAATTTCTCATCTCGATGCACAGTGTTGACATGTCTATGCCACTGAGTACTACTTGAGTTGCTTTTCTTTTTAATTTTTTTTCCAGAACAATATCTTTAGGTAAGAAGTCTTTATTATGCTCAACATTAAAATCTAGTAAAAATTCCTAATCGTGTCTCTTTACCTTTTTTTTTTCTATTATTGTTTACAGTTGCAAAAGGAAAACCAGGATATATATGATGAAAACCTTCATTACCCACTTCTTCTTATTTTAACCAAAAGTGGAGAGAAGATTTAGCTGCTCAAAAGATGAAGAAAACACCCGGTGCAGAAGGGGTGTTTTACAAAAACAGAAATCTGTAACAGGTACAACATGCAGCAAGCCGTTGGCTCCCTGAGACTCTCCAGCCCCTGGGACTTGGGCCCCCACCACCTTCACGACATTCCACGTATGGATTATGGAGTTCGCCAGTTCTCACCCACATCATTTCCCAGCCATCCTCAACCCCTCTTTTTTCAGTCTGCTTGTTGCTCTTCCTGCACCAAACCTTTGTTTGTCTTTAAATATCTATAAACGGCCTGTCTGAGATTTGAATTGGACTTGTGAGCAACCTAAAAATGTTTACCTCTAGTTGAGGCAAAATTTCTTTTTGGGATTGCCACAAGAATATCTTGGTCTTTGTTCCATTTTTGGTGGCAGTAGTTTTTAATCTGTAAAACAGCAAAATTTCTTTTTGGGATTGCCACAAAAATATCTTGGTCTTTGTTTGTTCCATTTTTGGTGGCAGTAGTTTTTGATCTGTAAAACAGCAAAATGACGATTCTATACTGGTTAATAAAAATAAAGCGTAGATCATTCTGATCTCCCTTAAATTAATAGTGTGAAAGCTGCCATCTCTTTTTTCTGCCTCCCTCGCTCATTCTTCTTTTTCCTTTTAAACAGGATGGTTTTTTCCCTATAGATGTATAAGAAATGACTACATCAGCCCAAAGCCTCATAAACTGACCGTTTGTCCTCTGGACACAATAGCGTGGCCAGCCCTCTGCTCCTCCTCTCCAATTATGTGTGATTAGTCTCAATGTGTTGTGTCAAGGAGGAGGAGTGTGCTGAGTGCTTATTATCTGTTTAGGTACAAGAAGAGCACATTTAGGCTCTGACTATGAATGAAAAGTGAGCCTTTATCAGGGCTCAAATCTAGCTGCTGCTGTTCTCCAGGCCTCTTTCAAAATAGGTCCTTTGCAGAGAAATTTTGAATAAATGGTTGAGAAACTAGATTGCAACCAGGGGGAGTTTTTAAAAACTCAATCACACAATTATCTTATCTAAAGTAAGTATATATTGTTATATGTTGTGATCCAAGTTTATAGTAAACATTTAATAGGTACTGCCTAGGATTAAGAGGGAGTGACTTTTCTGCAGGGAACCCAAGCATATTCTTGCCTAGTGCATCCACGAGATGCTCTAATGCCTTTTGTGGAAATTCAGATGTTTATCTGCAAGGAATCATCTGTGCCCACTTTAGGAGTCATGTCATTAGTAGGTTAGCTCTACATCCTCATATCTTTATAAGCATGTATTTAGTGGGATACAATTAAAGGGAGACTGGTGGGAGGGATCTTTTGCATGTTAAACAAAACTTAGCTGTCATGAAAACAGCCGACTCTCCAATGTCTCCTCTGCTGCCTTCTATCATCAAACAAATTTTTCGCCATCAGTTTGCATGTCCTTGTATTCACCACTTTTTCTGCTCCATTGGAGCACCTAGATGGATCTCGAAAGGCACAGGTCAAGTCGCAGTTAGATCATACATTTCTTTCTCACAAAAACTTGAATTGCAATGCCAAGTGATGGGCTAACATCACAATAACAGCAATTTATTCCTCTTTGGATAAAACAGCAGTCTATTCTCAGTGCTAGATAAAGACCAGGGCAATGCAAACCAGCCATTTAGCTGAGTAGTTCAGCTAGTGGCAGCTCTCCTTTGGCGACTGTATAGGTTGCACACTGGCTTCATATTTTCTTGTTTAAAAATTAGAATTTGGAATGTTTTAAAAGGCGACACAGGTAGTTCCATTTGTACTTGTGAAAATACAGCAGAAATGATTTCTTCTGTAAAACCCACGACGAAATCTGCCAGACAAAGGAAACCCGTCCCGGCAGTAGCACCTAAGATGGTCTATTCTTCTTTTTTTTTTCCTTTAAAAATATAGAACAGCAGAATCATGAGAATATTTCCATTTTTCCTCATGAAAATACATGAATTGGCAAGAATTCAATTTGCATTTGTGCATCCAGTGTTTATTTCTCTGACAAATTTTATTTTAAAAAGTAAACCAGTAATGTATTTTTTTTTTTTTAGTATCTGAGAATGGTGTGTACAATTACCTAGGCTTGAGACAGGGTGTAAGAATAGAGCTGTTCATACCAAGAAATAGCTAGTGAAAAATGCCCTTATTGTATGATTAAAACCTAGAGAATCTCTTGTAAAATGTTTAGGGGTTCATAGATCTCCTCTTTATGGGATCCTCATCTAGAAATATCTCTAGCCAGGCTCTTTGGAGGTTGGGAGAAACTAATGTATATTATTGAATAACTTAAGAGTGGTTTTTATTTTTCTCCCATTTTAATGAAATGCCAGTATTGAGAAGGGGGAAATATAGCTGCTTTAGAAAGTTTATCCATTTACATTTCTTTTGAACTTTATAATTAAGAATAGTTTCTATGCATCAGTATTGGGTTGTATAATTGCAACTGAAATGTCCCATTCCATAATTGTCTATTATGTAATTAATTATGCATGTGTTTGTTTTAAAAGGAAGCTGTCTGCTTAGGGAATCATAAGAATTATTATGATATTCCTCTTCCCACTGTACCTGAATCTTCAGGATTGTCCTTTGTCATACTAAGTAGATTTGGTGGATCTAAGAACGTTTCTAACATCACCCATGGTCAGTTCCAGTGCGGTGATATGAACAGCCACATACAAGTTGGCTATAAGAAATATATTTTATTTTATAGCAAGACATATGCTGTGAATTGGGATAAAAGTGCTAGAAAAGACTACCTAAGAGGCTGATGCCATTTTGTATAAATTGTGTATTTTGTTAGCTTTTTGACTGAGCATGAAAATGTAACTTCCATTAGGGAAGGGTAATTTAGGTGCTCAGTATTCAGCAGAAAACTTGTCTGGGCCATAAAAGCTTTTCTGGCTGGTTCCTCGGGTGTTTTCAGAGAGGAGCTGCCCGCCCCTTGCTGATTTTCCCTTTGGCTTCAGTAGGGACTGAATTTACCACTGCGTACCTGTTGAATCAATTTGGGGGATCCAGCAGTTAACTGAGTGAATGGAAGGATTAGTGGCCCTCTGGAGCCCTATTGCAACAGCCAGGTGTCTGTCCTAAACTAGTTAACTGCTTTTGACAGTTGAAGAACCTGGTTTTAATACTATAGGCAGGACAATGCTGGGGTAGTTGTTGTTTTTTTTTTTCTTTTCTCCAGTACCAAAGTGGGGCATACCTTCCCCTAAGGGTTAGACATTTGTTTTTTGTTTTTAAAATAGAAATAGACTGTTTCCTTCCCTCAACCCAGCTTCCATGGAGTTTGTCTTTGCACTTAGTCAGCATTTGACTTGTTTCCAATCGATGCCAATCAATTCTGTGGCACTGTCCAGCAGGGTGCAGGGGCGGGGGGGCGGGGGCGGGTAGGGCAGGATAGCCACTCGGAATCAAAGTATATGTAGACACACGTACAGACAGACACACCTACAGGGAAGATTAAGCTGTTTAGACCCTAGATTGGGGCTCCAGTTCCTAGATTCCAACCCAGATCAAAATCTGAGTTGAGACTTTTTGAAATGTCATACTTCTGACAGTATCACATAGAGAAAAGATTGATTTGAAAGTCAGACTAGGTCTCCTTCAAAACTGAATTTTGACACAGGGCAAATGTTTTCCTGAGAGGACTATTTCCAAATTAAGAAGGAGCCTGTTGGTGTTTAAGAAACCATTAAGCCTGAAACACCAATTTTAATTCTCAGATTTTGTTTCACCCAGAGGGCTCACTGCCCAGGCCGTGGCTGAGTGTTCATGTGTTCTCTGCCCTGGAAGTCTGTGCACTTGGAGTCTATATTTTGCCTTTTCTGTCCCCTGACTTTTCAATTAATACATTTTTTAATAGATAAAACAGATCATACTGTGCCTTCTAAAATGTCAACAAGCTTGTGAACAGAAACGTAATAAAATGCCTAATAGGAGATTCAATAGTTAATAGAGGGCCTGAAGTGTGAGCAAATACAGTAGCTGTATTGGAAACTGTGCAAGTGAAGATGGCTTTAGTATTGCAAACTGAGGAAGAAAATTGTTTTTAATTAGCACCTTCATAAGAACTGCTGATTAATACTGTTTTGTTTGGTGAAAAGCTTTCAGCTGAGTAATTTGTACAGCCATTACAACAGTTTTGTTAGAGCGGGACTCCTGTTGTTAAACACAAACAGCAGATGATAATGGTGGAAGATGAGTTTGTCATGTAACAATTTACCTTATTGAAAAAAGCTTTATATAAAAACCAATACAGTAGGTACCAGCAGAAATCACATATTTTAAATCCTTCCAAAATTGCAGTGTGCCATGCTTGTGTTTCTTTTTCTTTTTTTTCAGGGACTAGAAGCAGATTTTATATCATTTATAAAATTATATACACAATTTAAAGGTGGTGTAGCATGGACAGGCCGCTTTCTCAGCAGTGGTTTGCATTGGAGCCGTACGGGGGCCGTGTATTCAAACACTTTCTAACTACACAAAGCAGGTTGGCAAATGGAATCCTAATTAAATAATGTTACTCAGATGCAAATTTGCACTGGGGACTGGATGTAGGGAAGTAAGAATTGGTGTTTCTGCCTTAGGTGGGTTTATCACACATAGGATCTTTAATAAAAACAAAAAACTCTCTTTCTCAAGAGAAGTTTAATTAACCTTTTTTTTTTTTTCTGGAGGTGTTTTAAGCAATCAGGTAAACGCATGCCCATTCAATGAGACCTGAACAGGGAATAAGAAGCTGATTTCAGTGAACTCCCATCAAATGGATATTGCGCCAGCCAGAAGCATGGGAACTTTTTTCTTTTTAAACAAAATGCAATGGTAAAGCATATTTGCATTAAAATATTACACTAACCAAGGCCGGTAAGAACTGTAAAAATTATTGGAGTGGCGTAATAGAGCATGAGATTTTTTTTTTTAAGACAGGCCTTCGGGGTAATAACCAGGGTTGGGGCTCACGACTGTGCCAAATAAGCTTTAGACAGCATAATAGTCTGCAAAGAAAGCCACGGAGCACTAATGTGAAGGAAGAGCTGTCCACCACATGCAGCAAAAATCACCAAAGGTCATTTTATGGTAGCAATTGTGACATAAAATTGGTGGTCATGCCACATGTCTAATACTCAGCACAGCTTTATAAATGATGGGCCCCTAGCGATGGCTGTCATTAAGTGCTTTCATCATAATAAACTTTAAACTGTTGGCTTTATGAATCGCCAGCTAGCTTCAGCTGTTCGTTGGATGGAGCTTGCAGTGCCTTAAGTGTGACAAGACCTATTAGGAATTGCAACCATGTTTCAAGCGTACTTGGCTTCCCCACTCCTGGGGTGATTGCTGCCTATTAAACGGCGTCTGGGAAGATTTTCCTCCGGCAATCTCTGATCAAGAGCTTTTTTGGGCTTTGACCTGCATTTCCTTCAAGACTTTCTCTGAGGAGTTTTATAAGAGCAAAACTCCAGAGGATTTATAGCCACTTCTGATTAATACCTTTCCAGTTTTTCTAGCAACTCCCCCACGGCTGCATAGAGAAAAGCTTTCATTGTTCCTGAGGTGCTTATTTTGTGACCTTTCCTCTGCTTCCTGATTCCCTCTAACGTGTGCTCTCAGTGAAATCCTCGGGGTGGAACCAAGACAGTCGGTGAAGTTGTTACAGCTGGAGAGACAGAAGGAAAGAGGGAAGCTTTTATATTTTTAAAGAATTCCATCCCCGGCAGCCTGGCCCCGCCCAGTTAAAAATCCCCGCTGTGACGTCACCGGCCGCCCGCGGTACCCACCGCATCCTTAATGAGCCCTCGGTGGAAACTGAGCCGGCACAGAAAGATTTCATGATTCAAATTACACTTTCATTAACCTTTAGCATAGGAAGTCTTTTAGTTTCTATGAATCTTACAGTGATTTACCGTCTGCCCTACTGACATGCATAATAAATGTTTAGGGAAATCGCTCTTAAAAAACCCACGGTATTTAATTTAGAAGGGCTAAAGACATATTTCAGAATCACTTAGCAAGGACTTTAATTACTTCTTGTTGCTTTCTCTAACTTGGAGGTCGCCTTCCCCCTCCAGTTTTCTTCTGCTTGACTCAGATGTTTGAAAGATGGTAAAAGCTTTCAATGTCTAATTCCCTGTTTTAATACTCTTATTTTAATACTCAATACTCTTTCTTTCCAGCTAGGTCGTGTCCTAAAAGATAGTTCAGGGCATGTCTCAGGTGTGGACCATTACACAATTAAATTAGCAAACCTCCGAGGGGTAGGGTTAGAACTCAGCCGGGAACACCTGCGGATCGCAGGGCAGAGCCAAGTCCCCGAAGGGCAGGGCTCTCGCCAGCGACCGTGAGGGTCTGCCCGCGTGGTAGTCTCGCTCACGAACTTGTCTCACCAGATTTTGCAGGCTAAGCTATTCTTTTCCTGGGAGCAGGTTTCTGTGGCTGTCACAGTGAACAGGAAAACCATTAGCGAATGTGCCAAGCCGAAGGGAAAACGGGTTGGAAGACTCCTGGCTTTTCACATACAAAGGCATCCGCCCACCCGCCCCGCGAGCCAGCCAAGGGTGGACAAGTGCATTTGGAGGCTGCTGCCCAGGTGCAAGGGGTGGGGGCAGGGCGGGCTGCAGAAGGCCCCAGAACAAAGGCGCCTCCAGGGGCCTGAGCGGAGGTCACCTGCTGCCTCCAGGCTAGATTAAGAAGGACTGGGGAGGGCATTTGGAGGAAATGATGCTGTTCTTTGGGAAATCAATTCGTCCCACGCTTTATAGGATCTTTTGCCCTTCCTCTTCAGGAGTCCCAAGCAAATGTGCTTCCAGGTCCCTCAAAATCAGTTATTAACTGGCCCCTGTGTGAAGAGGCGGCATCTTCCCCGGCCTGGGCTCCTTCAGTAGCCGGTGCCCCCATAAAAACTCTGCTCTTTGCAACGTCCGACCTCCCTTCTATCCCCCCTTTGGGCTCTCCCGCCCCTCTCTACCCAGGCTTCTTTCATAATTAGGCTGGAAGTGGAACTTTCCCTCACTCCCTTATTTTGAGATTTCTTTTTCCCCAGTGACCTGGGCTGCACTTTGCCCCCACTCCCTGCTTGCCAATCCCCTTGGGGTTTGGGCCTCCCTCGCGCCATTCTCGCAGGCTCCCCCTCCTTGAGAGCCCTGGGAGGCCCAGCCTCCCAGAGTCCGATCTCCTTCCAGCACTGCAGCCCCCTGCGGAGGAAGGAAGAGGCCTCCTCAGAATGAATGGCTGGTAAGGAGGTTTTTAATTTGTCTGGAGCTACAAGAAAACAGCCTCAGAGCAGCGTCCCTCCCTCACCTCGTTTGGAAGCCCCTCTGCCTTCGCGGTGGGCTTCGTCGCGTCGCCCTCCTACTCCAGGTCCGCGGGGCACGTTTGGCCGAGGGATGCGAAAATACTGATTTGCAGTGTGAGAATCGCCGACTCAATCTATAATAAGGCCTCCGGTTTGTAAAGTAAATTCAATTTTTTTGATGGCTTGCAGTCTACCAATGTGGGAAATTTGGGACTTCAGCCCGTTTCTGGCAGACAGGATCCGACCGTGAGCTCAGCCCATCATTGCCTTGCTTCGCAACCTGCCTCCTGTGGGCCGAGCTCTCCTTGAGCTTGGGGGATGTCACCAGGCTATTCCCAACACCGGGGAGGGTACATTTAAAAGCTTTGCCCACCTGACCTGTGGTTTCACCTCCAGGTGCATTAGCCCTCATTTTCCTACCCAGGCTTTATTTTTAGGAACACAGGCCACAGCCCTGCCTGGCCTATGTTTTGAGTGGAAGGCACTTTCTCTTTTTCTCGAGGCCAAATCACTTACATAAGCAGCATCTCATGATCCCAGGAGAGAAAAGAAGGAAGAGGCACAGAGCTCCTGAGCTGCCCGAGGTCTGTCCTCTCCACTGGGTACTCCTGGTCAGCCCACTTACAGCCCTGTAAGACAACCTGGGCTGGTGGCAGAGGTCTCAGGTCTCCAACTTCCATTCCTCAGGGCTGTTAATGCTTTTCCCTCACCTCACAGCCCTACTGCTAGCCCCTCCCTACAGCCTCCTTCCCCCACCTCCAACAGACAGATGAATCGTAGGATGGTTCCATGATTCTCAATATGAATATAATGCTGACTCAGCCCTTATGGCAGATTGAAAAAAAAATGGCAACAACATTTTGCAGCTCCTCCCATCAAGAATTGGAGTCTATTTCTCCATTCTTTGATTCTGAACTTGACTTGGCTTACTTTGGCCAGTGAGATATTAGTAAACATAAGTATAAGCAGAGGTTCGAAAATCACTTTCACATTGGGGTTTGCTCTCTTTTGAGCTTTCGGAAACTGTTGTATCTTTCCAGACACTTGAGACATGCAGCCCACTCACCCCCGTTATTCCAACCATGTGAGTGAAGACATCCAGGACCAAACAGCCTGGGGCAGCCCCGCCTGCTGACCAGGGCTGCGTGAGCAAGCCTGCGGAGGCAGCAGAAAAACTACCCTGCTGAACGGAGCCCAAATAGCATACTTACGGAATCATGAGACAGTAAACAGTGGTTTCGCGCAACTAAGTTTTGGGGCATTTTATTACAGAGCAATAGATAACTGATACTGTCCTTGATCTTTTCTCTCTGAGGGACTTTTCTGCATCCTTAAGTGTGCCAAAACTTTTGAGACGATGTTGTGCCTAACACATTTTGAATTACATAGTCTCTAACATTTTGAAAATACAAAAATAAGTTGCAGGTCCCACAGGCCTTCCTCACACTTCAGAAAGCCAGCCTATTACAAAGGCAAATCACTCCTAGGCTCCTAGGAAAAGGCGAGAGAGAAAATGGGCTGCAGGAGAAAATGTAGGGGACTCAACAATAGATTCTCGCCTGGGCTCCACCCGTAATAACTGGTGGTTTTAGGCAAACTACTTAATCTCTCTGGACATCAGTTTCCTTCTCTTTGAACTCGATCATTTAATTTCCTATGCCATGCTCAATTCTAAAGTATTGATGATAAAAATATTCCATTATCAATCAGGGCCGGAGATTTTGATCACCTCAGGGAATTAGAATTCTCTGGTACTGCCAACAAAGAGGTGTCCCACATTAGCTCCACCCTTGGGAATGCTGAGTACTCCTCAGGAGACGCTCCCCCATGAGGTTCTGGAATGACCCTGATGTTTCCCCTTGCTCTGCCCCAGGCTGAGCGCTGGGGACCTGTCCCAGGTATCCCCATGAGCAGTGGGGACCCAAGCTCCTCCGTTTCTATTACTTACATGATAAATGTGTGACAATAGTGTGCTGGTCACCCTGTTAGATGCTGAGGATCTGACAGTGAATAAGAAAGACCCCATTTCATGCTTGAGCCTAGTGAGAAAGACAAAATTTCTCTCCACCTGTAGCTTGAGCCCAGTGAGAAAGACAAATGTGCCAGTGCTTGTATAAAATAATTACAAATTGGAGTAAAGTGTAGGAAAACCAGATGGGTCCTATTGATAGAGAATAATAGAGGGGCCCTCCTTCAGACAGGAGATTGGAGAAAGCCTCTCTGAGGGCTCTCACATGTGAGAAGGAGCAATCACATGGTGGCTGAGAGATGATGGTGGGTGAGGAGCTCAGCAGAGGGAATAGGGAAGGCAGGCCCTGCGCTGGGCCAGAGCCTGCTGCCAGTGTAGCTGGGGCCGTGTGAGCAGAGCTGTGAGATGGTGAGGGTTTTACTCACAGCAGGATTTACTGAGTTTGGGTTTTCCCTGAAGCCCGATGAGCAGCTATTGCAGGGTTTGGAGTAGTGAGAATGACCTAATCAGATGTACATTTTCAAAAGATCACTCTGAACCCTGGATGGGGACTAGTTCAGAGGAAAAAGAGATTCCAGTTACGAGGCTCCTGCAGTGTGGTCATCTTGGTGAAGGAAGGTGGCAGTGTGGACTAGGGACACAGTGGCAATGGGGAAAGAGGAGCAAACGAATTCAAAATGTGTGTTTGACAAAGAATTCAGAGGATTTGCTGGTGGCCTCTTCATAAAATGTCAGGTGAAGATATGGGTGGTCAACCTGAAAGGCTGAGCCCACTGTTTTAGGAATGCATGCATGCCCTTTCACCCCTGTTTCTGCCTCACCCCACCTATAAGGCCTTAGATATGGGAAGGCATAGGAGGGCAAACCACAAAGAAGATGGAAGCTCCACACATTTCCACTGTTAGCTTCATGATCTGCAAGTTGCCAGGCACCTGGGAACAGGGGGCTTCATGTCCTGATGCCTCCTCAGCCTCCAGATTGGCCCTACCTAACACTCTTACACTCCCACAGGGGGAGGTAGCCACAGCCGGACCAGACCTGGCTGTTGGATGAGAAGCCCATTTCTGTTCTTTTTGTGGATATAACCTCCGGAATATACCAGTTTGTTCATACTATTGTTCCAGGCACCCAGCACTCTTGGGAGTACCCAGGGGAAGACCCAAGGAAGTCAGAGACTGGCCTCTGTCCTGGTCACGAGCCCCACTGAGCTCAACAGGTGCAGAACAAGTACATATAATTGCCTACTTATTATATGTACTATTATATGTACTTATTATATGTACTTATTATATGTACTAGTAGTACTATTATATGTACTACTTAAAGTACATATAATTGTGGTAAGATTTAACGTGCACAGGAAAGCTCTTGCGTGGGAAAGAAATCTGTCATTGATCGTGAAATTACGCCAACAGAACACCTTCCTTTAGCTTGAGGTAGGGGTTACCATTAAAATAAGGCTCCTCTTGGGAGAGGCGATACTCTCATGGTCCTTGGTGTTGAAGTTCTAAGAATAGTCCTTAACGGGGATGGGGAAGTGAAAGGGGGGCGGGGGGGGGGGGAGGAGAACCTAGAGGAAGTAAAGGGGCCCCAGGACATGGGGAAAGGAAATAAATGGGAGCATCCAAGTGTCAAAAGCCATTCATCAGCTTCACAATGGTACCTGGGGCCAAGTGGTGTCCCGATTCAACAGTGCACATGTCTGACTGAGTGTCCTCCCTGGCCACAGGAATATGAGGATGAGACAGGTGGGGTCCCTGCCCACATATGCCTAAAAACATAGGGGACACACAGCATGTCCTCAAATAATGCAGATCCATGGAAAAGGACCAACAAATGGCTTTAGAGAGCAACAGAGGAGCAATTACATAATGAAACAGGAGGCAGAATTTGTATTAGGGCCCAGAAAGGGTTTCAGGAAATGTTTGACTCGGCAGCACTGTGGGGTTAATGAGGCAAAGATTCCTTCACTCACTCATCCTCCAGACACCCGTCAAAGCCTAACAGGAGCGAGGCACTCAATGTCCCTGTTCTCATGGAGTGACATTCTAATGGAGGGAGAAGAACAATCTACATGTACACAGATAAGACTGGTTCAAATCAGGATAGGTGCAGTGAGGACAATAAAATGAACTGATATTTTAGAAAGTGACTGGGCCTCCTTTAGATACCAGGTCAAGGAAGCTCTCTTGAAGGAGGCAGCATTTGAGGTGAAACCAAAATGAAAGAGCCAACCTTTGAAGTTTGAAGGGAGAGCATTCCAGGCAGAGGCAACAGCAAGGGCAAAGGCCCTGAGTCAGGAGCAGACTTGCAGAGCCCCCGTGGGTGGAGCACGGTGAAAGAGCAGATGTAGTGTGGGGCCAGGACTGCACAGGACCTTGTAGGCCATAAAGGGGAAGGGGAACTTTATTTCATTGGGAAGGCACTGGAGGATCCTAAGTAGAGCAGTGACATGGTCCTGATTTCTCTGTTCGGAAGTTCACTCTGACTGCTGTAAGAATGGGGCGGGGGAGTGAAGAGGAAGTAGAAGGCTCTGTGGGAGGCTGTTACACTTGTTCAGACAGGAGGTGGCAGGTGAGAGGAGACCACAGAGCTAGCTGAGGGCTATGGAGTGAGGAAGAGACATATATCCAGTCCAGAGGACTGGACTGCATCCAGGGGCAGTGACCTGATGGGAACTTTCCAAGGCCCTGGAGTGAAAATACACCTGCACTGGTGGTTGCAGGCATGGGAACAGAGTTCCAGGTTTGTCTTTGGTGTGTGTGCAGGGCTCTGAAACACACATGGCCCTTCTGATGGGTCCCGAGAGCCCCAAGGCCAGTGCCTCCATTCATTCGGCGTCTGAGCATCTGACATGCACTGGATGATGGACAGGTATGCCGGAGGAAGGAGGCTGGACAACAGCCAGCCCAGGCCATCTCTCTGGCCCCATCCCTATCCTCTTTTCTAGGTTGAATTTTGGAATTGGCAGAAATGTTCCAGACCTCCCAACAAGCACCACTAAAAATTGTTTTCAGAGATTACATTTCATACAATCATGGGACTGTTCAAAGGACAGAAACCCCAAGTGAGGATAGAAGGACCCAAAGGGAAAAATGAGCAGCAGCTCACATTTACCGAGCACTTGCTACGTGCCTCTGACATTGTGGCTGTTAGTATCTCCCTTGTTACAGATGAGGAGATTGAGGCCGAGAGGTGAAATGACCTGTCTAAGGAGAGGGCAGCTGGCTGCCTGACCATCTCTGGCCTGGCATCATTTCTGCTGAGAAAACGATGTGCCCAGAAGCACCCTGGCCACTCTGCCTGTGATGCCCTTGCGCAGAGGAAAGGCCCACCTAGAAATAAGGCTCGTCTGAATGCAAAGGGGAAGAACGGTGGCCAGTGCTTGGTGGTTAGATTAGTAGAATTATCAAAGCAAGTCAACAGTTGAGGGCCATGTCTGAACAGAAGGCCCTTAGCTCTGTGGCTGTCATGTGTACTATTTGGCCAGATGCCAGGCAGTCCACTCCAACAGATGCAGGCACACCTGGGCCCAAACCCCAGCTAGACTTGGGGGTGGGAGGGTCAGCCACCTATGGAGAGTTGTGTGCCAAGCCTGCATTCCTGGCCCACCAACCCTCTCCTCCCCCAACACACACACACACACACACACACACACACACAGCCTGACTGAAAAGGAACTTTCACTGGACTAGGCTCTGGTCTCCTAGGCCCCCAAGTGGCTGCTGGTGGGTTGGGTGGTCCTGGTGGCCAGTCTCCAAAATCATCTTAAATGCTTCCTTTGCCTTGATTGCTAACTCGGGAATAGATGTTGGTAACTTGTTTGGAATTTCTCAGGTGATGTCAAGCATGGTGGCCCCAGCAGCTACTCTCAAATGGGGTCACTATGGCTGGTTCAACTGGGCTGAGATTGGGCCCAAGGGCCACTATGGGAACAATGCCAGAGACATTCCTCCTCTCTGTTCCCTTCCTGTCTTCACTGGCAAGGTAGAAACCACGTTTTTGACAGAGAAATCAAGTGTGTGGGCGTGATGGTTCACCCCCTTACAGTGCGATTAAGCTGCCTCATCTCTACTCTAGGTGAAGACTGTGGAAATTAAGGAAAACAGAAGCAGTAAGGAAATAGAGCCAGCGTAAAAACTTAGTAGGATTTGATTACCGTCTCTGGGAGGTCAGAACAAAAGATAGGTCTCCCCCAGGAAGCAAGAGGTGAAAAGGAGACTGAGAACCAGCTGACATCCTGTGTGTAGGGATATGAGAGCTGTACGGATGATCCATGGAGGAATTATTCTTGGGTAGTGCTGACTCTCGGTGCGGAGGAGCCCACACACAATTCTATTGCTCGGGTGTCTGTCGCTTCACTGCCTGGTGACAGGTAGAGAAGGAAGATACAGAAAATTCCATTCCCTTGCAGCCATTTTTTTTAAAAAACAATCAAGAATATTCAGACATTTCTTTCTCTTAGAGATTCTTTTGGAAGAAACAATAAAGAAGGGAGCTGGGCAGGGTTTGAGGCAGTGCACTGTTGTCAGAGGACCTTTGGGCTGGGTCTTAGGTCCTGAGTCAGGTTGGGTGGGGACAGTTCTCCTCCCAAAGCTCTGTGTTGGTTGCCAGGCTCACAACAGAAAGGTTTTAGTTAGTTCGCTTATCTGATCAGCATTCACCTCCTGCAATTTTTAAAAAAGATTTTATTTATTTTTAGAGAGAGTGGAAGGGGGAAAGAATGAGGGAGGGAAAGATGGATATGAGAGAGAAACATTGATTGGTTGCCTCTCCTACACACCCTGACCTGGGACCGAACTTGCAACCTAAGCATTACTTCTGGAATTTTTTAATGCTAGGGTTAAACAACATTCTTTGATGTCAATAGAATATCAAAGTTAGGTTTTTCCATCTTTGATGTTGGCAGCAACAGCTGCCAACCGGCCATCAACAACTCAGGAGCCTTCCTCAGGTTTGCTGCACAGTCTCCAGAAAGGGGCTGGAGGAGAGAGGTATTTACTCAGTTCCTGCCATCCCAAATTAAATATTCAAATTGGGTTTGTTCTGAGGCATTGTTAAGGCTTGAGCTTTAATTTGATGGAAATAGCATTGTCCTTTGAATAAAGGTTTCATTAGGCCAACCCACAAACTTTTCCCCTTATCCTCTGGAGGAAACAATCTGGGGGACAGCCTACCCGTCATAATCCCCGGCTTCAGATTTATGGTGACAAAAGACTCCTAATACAGAAAATGTTCGGGGGGAGGAGAAACACTTCCCAAACAAGGGGTCTCTCCCTGCCAGGCCAGGTAACAAAGGGTCGGGAGGAATTTGGTGGGGCCTCCTGGCCACCTGCCGGTTAAGCCCCTGGTCAGTAGATTAACTGCAACTCTGACAGAGTGTTTGGAAAGGCAAGTTACGTGGCAGAGCAAACAAAATTCAGACTGTGCTTTACACATGGTAATCCCAAATTTAATAAGAGCCTCGCCACTGGGAAGCCCAAGCAGAAAAGGTAGCTGAGGTGTATTGTCTCCAGCCAGGGATGTTGCCATCGGTTCTGGGCAGCCTCTCGACCACCCCCTGGGGTCTGTGGCTTCAGCTAAGAAACTTCCTCCTGGGCCCTCCTTCCAGGTGTCAAGGGACTGGTCCAGAGGTGATTCACAACTTTGTTCCAAACAAAGTCCCCGCAGAAGGCTTGCGTTGTTGGAAGGCCAGATGAGCCTCAAGCCCTGAGGCTGCTGCCGAAGCTGCCTCCCTGACCTTTGGGCTCACTGTGGGCAGAGCTGAGGCTTCAGAAGCCGTGAGAAGCCCTCGTTAGGCAATGCTGACAAGGGCCTGGGTGTCCGTGCCTAGTTGCTATCAGACCTCTAAGGTGGGGCATATGTGTGGAACTGCGCTTTGGGCACGCGGGCTTTATTTTTTAGCGGAAGGAATTTTTATATTATGGCCACCTTCACGATCATTCATGCACTCAAAGGGTATTTATTGAGTACCTGCTTTGTGCCAGCACTGTGCTCAAGTGCTTAGGACATCCAAGTGAACAGAAAATAGACACAGTCTCGCTCCACAAATATTACAAAGTAAGAGCTTTGTAAAGGAGAGAAAAATTGTTCCATTAGCCCATATGATAGAGGAACTTTGAGGCAGGGGAACAGGAAAGGCTCTTCTGAGGAAAACGTGCTGGATTTGAGACTGAAAGGTACGTAAGGGCTAAGCCAGGCTGGTGATGGGAGCAGATGAAAGACGAAGGGCAGCACACTCAGCTGTGTGGAGCCTCTTGGGCCCCGTGGCGAGGGGGAGCATGGTGCTCCTTCTATTATATCTCCTGGGGACCTCAGACTTGCACAGGAAGATATTTGAGAAAGCCAAACTAATTTATGTGTACCATTGTAAGTGTGAGGGCCAGGAGATGCTGAAAACCTATGGGTAACACTTTCCCAGGAAAAACCTAAGCCTCAGGTGGACCTCCTGGCTTAGGGAACCAAGCCACTCAGAGATGGAGCAATTAAAATTGTAAAAAAATGAAATTAACACATAAAATTTTCTGAATCTTGTAGTTTAAGATGGTGAACCCAGGATACATATTTGCCTCCATCATTCCAAACATTGTGCTAAAATAAAGTTTCAGAATTCCAAAAAGATATAAATCCATACTATTAAAGAGGGAATGAGGAGGTCACTACAAATAAGAGGTATGAACAAGTTTCTGGAGTATGTCAAGTGTATGGGAGCAGTTATTAGAGGAATTAGCTGAAGGAAGCCACACGTAGAATGTTCTGGGAGGGAGCCAGTTTACCCAGAAAATCTCAGAAGGTTCAGGGAAGTCCCTCCAGGCAAGGTCTGCAGACAACTGCACAGTAAACCTAAACCATCTATATTAGTTCTTTTGTATTCAGCACCAAATGGTAACCACAGAGGACCAGGGAATGAGGAGAATCAGCAGCATGAAGGAAATACATGAAAAAGAGCAAAAAAAAAAAAAAAATCTCACTCCTGGGGAAATAATTCTGAAAACAGAAGATTGCTTTAAATTTGTAAAAGAATTCTCAGGCAGGGTTGGGAAGATAATATATTCTAAAAATGGAGTTTTGAGAACAGGAGTGGGCTCTTAGAAATTAAAGATGCAATTGGTGACATAAAATATCCAGTAGAAGGACTAAAAAATTGATGAAATCTCACAAAGTATTGAGTAGAAAGGCAGAAAAAGAGAGAAAAATATGAGGGAGAGAGAAAAAGAGACATAGGGTGATAATATAATACCTAACTAATAAGAATCCCAGAAAGAAAAAAAGAAAAATTATTAGAGGCCAGTATCTCTGATAAACACAGATGCTAAAATCCTCAACAAAATGCTGGCAGACTGGATTCAGCAATACATTAAAAAGATCATACATTAAAAAGATCATACACCATGATCAAGTAGGACTTATTTCAGGGATGCAAGGATGGTACAAATCAATAAATGTGATACATCACATAAACAAAATGAAAGAGAAAAACCACAAGATCATATCAGTAGTTGTAAAAGCATTTGATAAAATCCAGCACCCATTTATGATAAAAACCCTCAGCAACCTGGGAATAGAGGGAGCATACTTCAATATAATAAAGGCCATATACAAAAAATCTGCTGCCAATATCATACTCAATGGGCAAAAACTAAAAGTGTTTTCCTTAAGATCAAGAACAACATAAGGATGTTCGCTTTCACCACTCTTGTTCAACATAGCACTGTAGTCCTAGCCAGAGTGATCAGACAAGAAGAAGAAATAAAAGTCATCCAAATTGGAAAGGAGGAAGTAAAACTGTCATTATTTGCAGACAACATGATAGTGTATATAGAAAATTATAGGTTCCACCAAAAAACTATTCGACTGAATCAGTGAATTTCGCAAAGTAGCAGGATACAAAATCAATATTCAGAAATGGATGTCATATTTGTATACCAACAATGAACTATCAGAAAGAGAAACTAAGAAAAAGATTCTATTTACTATAGCAACAACAACAACAACAAAATTAAGTACCTAGGAATAAATTTAACAAAGAAGGTAAAAGATCTGTACTTGGAAAACTATAGAATGCTAAAGAAAGAAACTGAGGAAGATACAAATAAATGGAAACATATATCCTGTTCATGGACTGGAAAAATAAACATTAAAATGTCCATACTTCTCAAAGCAATCTGTAGATTCAATGCAACTCCTATTAAAATAACCAATGACATATTTCACAGATCTAGAACAAGTATTTCAAAAATTTATATGGATTCAAAAAAAGACCCTGAATAGCCTTAGCAATCTTGAGAAACAAGAACAAAGTTGGAGGGATCACAATACCTGACATCAAACTATACTACAAGACCACTATAACCAAAACACTCTGGTACTGGCATAAGAACAGACACATAGATTGATGGAACAGAATAGAGAGCCAAGAAATAAACCCATGTCTCTATGATCAACTAATATTTCACAAAGGGGTCACAAGCATACAATGGATTAAAAATAATCTCTTCAATAAATGGTGTTGGGAGAACTGGACTAGTACATGCAAAAGAAAGAAAGAGAGAGACAGAGAGAAAAGAAAAGAAAAGAAAGAAGAAAGAAAGAAAGAAAGAAAGAAAGACAGAAAAAGAAAGAAAGAAAACTAGACTACCAACTTAAACCATACACCAGAACAAACTCCAAATGGATAAAAGACTTAAATATAAGTCATGACACCATAAAAGTCCTGGCAGAAAACATAGGCAATAAAATCTCAGATATCCCATGTAGCAATATTTTTGCTGATATATCTCCTAGGACAAGAGAAATGAAGGAAAAAATAAACAAATGGGTCTACATCAAGTTAAAAAGCTTCTGCTCAGCTGAAGAAACCATCATCAAAATGAAAAGGGAACTGACTGTATGGGAGAACATACTTGGCTGGCAGTGATATATCAGACAAGGGTTTGATCTCCAAAATATATAAAGAACTCATTGGACTCAACACCAGGAAGACAAACAATCCAATTAAAAAATGGGCAAAGGACCTGAATAGACACTTCCCCAAGGAGGACATGCAGATGGCCAATAGACATATGAAAAAATGCTCAACATCACTAGCCATCAGAGAGATATAAATTAAAACCATAATGAGATATCACCTCACACTTGCCAAAATGGCTATCATTAGTAAATCAACAAGCAACAAGTGCTGGTGAGGATGTGGAGAAAAGGGAACCCTAGTGCACTGTTGGTGGGAATGTAGACTGGTACAGCTACTGTGGAAAATAGTATGGAATTTCCTCAAAAAACTAAAAATGGAACTGCCTTTTTACCCAGTGATTCCATTGCTGGCGATATACCCTAAGAATCCTGAATTACCAATTCAGAAGAACTTATGTACTCCTGTATTTATAGCAGGGCTACTTACAATAGCCAAATGTTGGAAACAGCCTCAGTGCCCATCAGTAGATAAATGGATTTAAAAACTGTGGTACATTTACACAATGGAATACTACACAGCAGAAAGAAGAAGGAGTTCCTACCTTTTGCAAAAGCATGGATGGAACTGGAGAATATTATGCTAAGTGAAATAAGCCAGTCAGTAAAAGACAAGTGCCATGTCATCTCACTTATGAGAGGAATCTAATGAACAAAATAAATGAGCAAAACAGAACCAGAGGCATGGAAACATGAAAAAGACTGACAGCTTCTAGAGGGGAAGGGGGAGGAAGTAAAGGATGGAAGGGGAAGAGGAAATGGAGAAAGCGGAAGGGATTACTCAAAGAACATGTATGAATGGCCCACGGACATGGACAACAGTGTGGGGAATGACTGGGAGCAGGGGGTGGGCTGGGGGAAAATAGGGACAACTGTAATGGAATAAACAAGAATATAAAAATAAATAAAATAAAATTTTTTAATAAAAAAGAATTATCAAAATACAGGAGAAAACTTTCAGGGCTGAAGAAAGACTAGTTTTAACATCGGAAGGGTCACTGTGTTTCCAGCATGATGACTGAAGGTCAACTAGATGGACCCTGACCAAATTTGAAAACTAAGTATAAAGAGTAAACTGTAAAAGACTCCAAAGAAAAAGATCAGGTCTCTTACAAATGAATAACAGTAAGAATGGCATCAGACTTCTCCTCAGAAACACTAGGGGCCAGAAGATAATGGTGTAATGTCCCAAGACTCCGAGGGAAAATTATTTCCAGTTTAGAGTCTCATACGCAAACTGTCAGTCAAGTGGAGGACAACGTAAGGGCTTTCAGACAAATGAGAGTGCATACATAGAGTTTATCTCCACATGCCCTTTCTCAGGAAGTTACTTGAAGCTATCCTCCAGTAAAACTAGGCCAAAAGATTCAAGAAAGAAGAGAAGCTGGTGTGTAACCTATGAGAGCAGTGAGAAGAAGTCTCAAGATGACATTTGTGTAGAAGCCTGGACAGTAATCAGCCCACATTGAAGCAGAATCACAAAGGACTTTGAGGAAGGGGGGAAGGCAGTAATCAACAGATTTGATCAAATAACTGATGGATTTAAAATAGGAATAATGCAAGAAAAAAGAAATGCAACTGAAAACTTGGGGCTGGGGTTGGTAAAAAAATTCAAGATTAGAATATGAAGCAAACTAAAAGTGACAGGATATAAAGCTAATAATGAAGTGTAAGGAATGAGGATCCACGTGACTAGAAACATTCTCCTTGGAGAAGCTCAGGGAGGATGACACTGACTGGAACAGGATGTGTGATCCTAACATTATACTATTATTAGATTAAAATTATATAATTACATAGTAACAATAATAAAGTGAATATGATCAGTTTCCCATTTTAAGAGTCAACCTTTAAACAAAGTTGGGAAGACAAGGTATAGCAGGAAAGAACATAAATGTTAACAACCTTGTTTAAGTACTAGCATGGTGGCAGAGGTAGCGTACGGCAAGGGAAAGAGAAAGTAGGGAAACATAGGATATTTGTACTATCTCAACTTATGGAGCAGTCAGGAAGCACTGTCGAAAGTTCATGGGTCAATAAATACAGGTTTAAATGTTTTGTAAAAGTTACAAAGGCAAACAATAGAAAAATGGAATAATATAAATATTGAATATTGAAATTCTTTTACACTCGAATTCCACAGATACTGTCTAGCAAGTTGGTAAATGAATAAACAGAGATATACATATATTAGAGGTGTAATGTATGTCACTACATATTATATGGGGGGGTCCACTAGGGTTAGCAGATAAAATACAATATTATGAGATATTTGGGACATATTTACTCATCGTTTATCTGAAATAGAAATTCGATGGAGCACCCTGTATTTTTTTTCCCTGTTGGAACCTGGAGACCCTGTATCCACCAGAAAACCTGAAAACTGAACAGATCAGAGAGGTGGTCTCTGAGCAGTGGTCTCACAGTGGGAGAAGGGGTAGCATTCTCGTCATAAGTACGTGTATACCATTTGATTTCTATATGTGTATATTATTTTGATAAGACTAGAAAATATTTCAAATATGTTCAGTAAATCAATCCATTATTTTGAATATGTATAACTCAAAAGACATGTATAATTTTATTAATAGCAAATCAGCATTATCCTATCCCACTGAGTAAATTTTCAGCAAATGTTTAAAGAATATCAGTTTCAAATACTCATATTGTATATTCATAGTAAACCTCTCAGGTCTTGAGTACTTGGACCAAGTATGTGCCAGAGACTGTAGGGCCCTGATCTCTAAGAACATGGGATTTAGTTGAAGAGGCAAGACATATGTTGGGTGCAGAACAGCTAACGCTCTAAGGGAGGTTGGCTTCCATTACTAGAAGCCAAATGATAAAAAAAGGTGGTAGGTACCATAAGCTCCAGGGACTGGTCTGAGGGAAAAGCAGGGCAGGATCGATGATGGAGGTGGGACTTTAAAGGAAGAATGAGATTTGGAAAAGGATGAGGCAGGAATTCCAGTGCTGGCTTTTATATCTTGTCAAATGCTTTTTCTGCATCTATTGGTATGATCATATGATTTTATCCTTTATTTTGTTAATGTGGTGTATTACATTGATCAATTTGCATACATCGAATCATTCTTGTGCCCCTGGAATGGACCCCACTTGACTGTAATGTATTATATTTTTAATGTATTCAATTTGCTACTATTTTGTTTATGATTTTTGCATCTGTATTCATCAGATATTGGCCTATAGTTTTGTGCTCTCTGTGTGTGTGTATTATCCTCACCAGGTTTGGGTATCAAAGAAATGTTGGCCTCATAAAATGACTTAGGAAATACTACCTCTTCTTCAATCATTTGGAAGAGTGTGAGAATGATTAAGTATTAAATCTTTGAATGTTTGGTAAAACGAATTCACCAGTAAAGCCATCTGGTCCTAGTCGCAGTTCCTGCTTTTAAAGTCTCTGTTTTAAACTGCACCTTAGCAAAGGAGCAGGTGTCTTTCCCTCAACACTTCCATATGCACCCCAAGAAACATTCCTTTCTTTTGAGTCGTCAAACCTTAGAACAGCTACTTGATCTGTTGGTAAATGTCCAACAACCCTTTCAAAGTGATGAGTCCATGGTCAAAAGAAAAAGTGGAGCCACTGCTCTGGTCGGTCTTGGCCAGTCCTGCCCAGGGTCTCCCGCCCAACCATGGCAGGCTAAGAGGACAAAGGAAGCTCTTGGGACAAGTTCCTTCTCTGATAACCAAATGCAAGATGTTGACCTTGTTTGGGTCCTGATTTGCAAAACCATCTGTAAAAGACCATTTATAAGATAAATGAGGAAATTTGAACATTGGCTCAGTATTTGATGATATTAAGAAACTACTGTCAATTTTTTAATGTAATGTTGGAATTATGGTTATGTTTTTAAAAGAACCTTTATCTTTTAGAAATATACTCTGAAATATTTATACCCAAAATGGCATGACATGTGGGATTTGCTTCAGTATGATCCAAGGAGGGATGGGGGGGATGAGGAGGGGTAAAAAATACTGGCGATGGATTGATAATGGTAGAAGGTGGAAGATAGGAACATGGGGACTCATCATGTTCTTCTACTTTAGCACATGCACAAAGTTTTCAGTAATAACAGTACTTTAGACTTATTTGACAAGTCTGCTTTATGTTTATATCAAGTAATTTATTTGATCCCTATAATACCCAGTTGGACAGGAAATTTTACTGATGAGGAAAGAGAAAAGGACAAAGGTCCACAGAGGTCTTGACTTGGAGAGGAGACCTTTCCTTCTCTCATAAGTGTAGGTCACAGAGGTGAAGCCACCTTACTGTGGCTGGCAAACTATTGTTCCTTTTTGACTGCTCAGTCGGTACTGCTAGCATCCCCTTTGTTCATTTATTCGATACATAGCTGCTGAGCATCTGCTGTTTGTCACACCTTTAGAGGGTGGAGGGGATAGAAAGACCAGACATTTTTCCCACTTCAAGTTCCTCAGATATTTTTCCAAAATCAGATGGATGTGTCTCCCCAAATCTCAAGACCCTTTAACTGGAAATACTCTAAACTAGGTAGAAACCGCAAGTGGGCAATGCCGCCCCTCCCTGAAAATACCCAAGAGCTTTCCAGCCCACCCCTGAAGACCAAATCATAGGGCAGGGCTCTCAGTGATTAATTGCAATTCTTGTCCTTCCTTCTGGGGAAGGAGCCAGCAGGACAAGGCACCTGTGTTTTGGACCACAGGATCTTCCCCATGATATTTGCTAGAGGCCCCCAAACCAGAGGTCTGAGCACCCCCTAAGCCTGACACTGTCGTCCATGTAGCAGTGCCCACCCCCCATTACTCAAGAGCAGCCGCAACCTGACAAGCAGCTGCCTCATCACTGCAGTGGTCCCAGCTCTCTCCTCAGCCACGCTTTCTTCCCTGGGATGCTAAACTCCCTTCCTCAACCAGCTTGCCTCTCCCACCGCACAAACATACCCTTCCCCTGGTGTTTCTCTTCCACGGACAGCTTCCGGTCAGCCAGGAATTTTGTGGTTCCTCCTCAGCATTCAGTCTCATGTCAGCCCATCCTTTCTTCACTCTGTGGGGCTGAAAACAACCATTGCTAAAGTCTGTAAGGACAATACTTTGAAGAAGACCCACCCATGACAGACTGAATGCTGAGGCAGCCAGTTTTCTTACTCTTGTTCTTCCCCAACTTGCTTTCCTTCAGCCCTTCTAATTGCTCCCTTTCCCCTTCCGCTGTCTTCCTCAGTCAATACCTGTCCTCTGACCCTCAGGCTGGCCAATGATTTCAATGTCCCATCTCCTCAGACTCACTCCATAAGATTTTCTGCTGTCTGAGCAGCTGGCCTCAGAGTCCTTCCCAACTTGTGGGCTCTACCCCTCTCCCAGCCATGCCTGCCTCTTCCTTCAACTCAGCTTGGGCCAACTTACTGAGTAGGGAGAGCCACCTCCACATCAGGACCTCCTCACTGTTCTTGCTTCTCTTCCTATATCCTGCATTTTAAATTTGAGAGGAGTTCATTGAGCACTCATTAAATGCCAGGAACTATGCTAAAGACTTCTGTGTGCTATTTCATTAGGCTTCGAGAGGTTGCTGGGGTGTTAGAGCCAATATTGAACCCCAGGCAGTCTGTCTCTCCAGAGGGAGCTGAAGGCTGGGTGAAGTGAGTAGCGACTTTGTGAAACGAGTACACAGACCACCACTGGCGTAAGAAGACCCAAGCTCTACTCTCAGCTCTGCCATGAAACAGATGTATGATGATGGGCAAATCGTGTAACCTCTACAAGCTTCACTTTCCTCATCTTAAAAATCAGATTGAAGATGTAGGGATAATACAGACACTCTTTCATGAGAAACAATATAACACAGTGATTAAGTATGTGGACTTCAGTGCCTGGGTTCAAATGATAGTTCTGCTATTTTTTCTGTTTGGTTTTTTTAAAAGATTTTACTTATTTATATTTAGAGAGAGGGGAAGGGAGAGAGAAAGAAGAGGAGAGAAACATTGATGTGAGAGAAAATCATCTATTGGTTGCCTTTCGTACACACCCCAACAGGGGACTAGACCTGCAACCCAGGCATGTGCCCTGACTGGGAATCAAACCAGTGACCTTTTGCTTTGTGGGATGATGCCCAACCAACTGAGCTACGCCAGCCAGAGCAATAGTTCTGCTATTTGTGAATTATGTAAGCAAATGTCCTTGTGTCTTAGTTCTACTATCTATAAAATGGGTATGACAATAAAGGACCTATTTTATAGAGGTACGGTGAGGATGAGTTGGTACATATCAAGTACTGAGAACATTGTCTAGCATATAGCGATGACACTAGCCATCATTAATATCATTTTTATCTTTATTACCAGGCTTTTCTTCCATCAATATTCTATGATTTTAGAATGGATTAGAACTTCTAGCACCGCTATTAGTACAGCCTGGATTTTCATGTTTAGAAATTAGGGAGTAAGGGCTCTCATCTTTAATAAGAAAAAGAATACCCTCACTTGTATAGTAATTCACTCCTTTTAAAACATATGCACATACAGTCTTAACTAATACCTCACAACTCTGGGAAATTGGTCCCAAAACTGTATGTTTGAACAGCTCTTCCCAGTGACCAGTGCATCTGAACTCACAGCAGCTCGTTTTGGCCCCAACCCACAATGTGAGGCAGGTAGGATATTTAATGTACCCAATCAGAGATGAGGGGCCTTCACTCAGACAATAGTAGGTGACTTGTGCAAGGTCACACGTTAGTGGGTGGTGGAACCAGCAGTGAAACTGAAAGAGCCTTATTCCCAGTGTTGAAATCTTTCCAGGAAGAAATCTCTCCTGTTCTGCAAAGTAATTAGTCCTCGTATGTGTGTTAGGTCCCCCATAGACTTGCGAGTGAACTGGGTGTGGAATTCTCCAGGTGGCAAAAAGATCTTTCCTGTAACCACGGGCACGTCCCATCTTTATCTGGAATCCACTCCACGTCTCCACATGCCTGTGGGCATCTGGGTCACTACTACCTCACAGAGTGAAAACAGTTGGGGGCCCTGGGTCAGAGAGATCCCGGTTCTCTTCCCCACTCTGGCACCTGCCTAGCTTTGTGACCTTGGGAAAAAATCACTTAAAATTCTCTAAACCCCTCTCAGAACTGGGACTGAGCAGAGCCACCTTGCAGGAAAACTGTCAGAATGTGCATTAACACATGGAGTCATCAAGTAGGCATTCAATGAATGGCAGGTGGGTTTTTTTTTGTTTTGTTTTATGTTTGTTTTTTTTAAGGCTCTTTTCTCCAAAAGTCCAGCATGGCTGACAGATCCTGGTTTCACTTTGGTTTCTCCAGGATGCTGGCTGGAAGAAAGGCAGCAGGCAAAGCAGACAGGTGACTCTAAGTCATGAAACATATATTCTCACCTTGGGCACCTGCTGTTTTTAATGACTAAATTTCCCCCCCTGATACATCCATCATTTAGCAAATACCAGGGCTAGTTATTAATTTAAAAACATGTTCAGCCTGTGCTTACAGAAACTGCCATTCGCCCCTCGGGAATGAGTTTTTAGTTATGTTTTTAAAATTAGCTGGCTCTTGAATTTCATTTTCCGTCCAAGCTTCCCCGTTATCTGTAAGGTCACAGAAGCACGTAGGCTGTGGTCAGTCCAATCCCAGATCTTAGGCTCTCGGAATTAAAAGCCGAAATAAGTAAATAAAGGGAGAATGCCCAGGGATTTTTCAGAGGAGAAAGTCGGTCTCTGGCGAGCTGCGGGAGCCAGGTTTCCTCCTGAAGTGGCTCTTCCCTTACATTTTGAGGTGAAGGCTGAGGCAGAACAGGAGGAAGAGGAGGAAAAAGGCCTGTGACCTATATCATCAAGGTCTGTTTCTTCTCTGCTCCGCAACAGGAAAGAATCAGAATGCACTCTGGAGGAAGAAGAAAAAAAACCCAAGTGCTGATTGTCCCTTTAAGCCATTCCAATCACAGGCCCACAGTTAAAATAATGCTCACCTACTGCGCTTCCAACTGGGCCATCTACCTTTTTCGCTGGCAGGGTCAGGCCCAGTCAAGCCTGATGAGGCTGCCACAGGCCCTGTCGGCTCCGCTAGGGCTACGCGTAGGCCTGGCTACACCTGTTTATCACCAAGTCACTTCATTTCCCTTCCCCTCCTCCCTGCTTGGAAAGGAGCATTAATTAAACCGGTAAACAAGCCGGCTCCCATTCTAAATCAGAGCTGCAGGCAACGGAGAGATAACTTGGGCTCCGAGAAGAGGGATTTTCAGTTAATTTATGGAATCTACCAACACTCTCTGTGCTCCAAGCAGCCGGCTCCCCGCTTAACGGGGAAATTGAAGCAGACAGCTTTTGTCTAAACACTTCTTTTGCCCAGAATATCTTAATTTTTTTATTTGAATGTTTAATAAGGTTTGCTTCTTTTTTAATTTCCATGATGCAGACATTTGGGTGTTATCACTTGGCTGGTGGCTGAAGGGCGCCTGTCCTCTTGGGTTGTGGAGGGAAGGACCAGTTTCTTCAAAATGCCCCGACAGCGGGCGAAGGAGGGAAGCTGGGTTAGGGGGAAGTTTGTGCGGGGAGGGGGGCGGAGGGTGGCAGGTGTCCCAAAGATAGAGCATCACAGAAACGCATCGCCTACAGGTACCACACTTTCCTTTTTTAAGTTTCCAACACTGCAGGTACCCCAGGAACGAGTTGCAGCCCGGTTGGCAATCCTGAGTTCTTTCCCACCTCCTGGAGCACCCGGGGCTGGGCGCCGGCTGCATGCCCACCGCCCTCCCCGCGCGCAGGAGGCCCCAGCCCAGTCTGCGGGGATCCATCCCTCTTGGCCAAAAGGCTAGGCCACCGCTCATTTCCGGGTGCTGCCGCGGGAACCCCACGCTGCCTAAATTAATTTATTCAAGAAGGGGGCCATGTATGTGTCTTGTATGTGTCTTATTCCCCGCCGAGATCTGGAATTCCTCAGTTTAAATGGAAATCACAATGAAATTGTAGTTTTCCTACGATTATAGACAGTCCACGAAAAGACCTTTCCTAAATCCTTGTCATTTCCTATGTAAACCTTTGTAAAAAACACAGTCAAGTCTTATACATATTTCAAGCCAGCCTGCTTTTGCGGGTGGCATAGCCAATAATCATGTTGACAAATTAATGGTAGAGAATTAGTTGTACATTAAAGATTTAAATTATATTATGCAGCACATTGTCATAAAATGATATAAAACAATAGGGAAATAAATGTAAATTAATTCAAGTTGCTGACATGGAAAGCACCAAACTGACTTCTATCCATACCCTTAGCGACTTGCTCAGCCGCGGGGTGCAAAACAGAACTCGGAGGTTCCAGCCCAAACCCGGGGCAGGGGCCCCGCGGGGCTGCGGGAGGTGCTTCCTCCCCGGCTGGCGTGCCAAGGGTTAAGTGGCGCAGATCGCAGCCCTCCCCGGAGTACTGATTTTCAGGCCCACCGAGCTGCCCGAGAAAGTTTTCAATTCGAGGAGGCTGGCTGGCGCGTTTCAGGGGCTGAGCCCCTTAGAAAGCTTCAGGGCCCCCGAGGGCCGCCTTGCTGGGAGGGGGTGGCCTGCCCGGTCCTGGACACGCTAATTACAAGGATTCGGTTTCCCCGGTCTGAAGGAATGCATTACCTGCAGCAAAGGAGGCACGGCCTCTCAGGAAGGCCCCGAGAGGAAGCTGAATGCCCCAGTGAATTCCAAGCCCCATCCCTAGGTTTATACCCACAACCCCAGCCCATGCTGAGAGACTAATCGCTTGGCCATTGTCAGGGCTGTTGTCCAATCAGCCCGTGAATAGCAAAACTTCACAATGCGGAGTATGAATTAGAGGGGAACAAATGTGGATGCAGACTTTTTTTGCAACAATACCTAACTGAGCCTTTCAGACAGGACAACGGATGCACAAAAGCTCGACGGAAATTGGAGTAACTTTTGGAGGCCCTTGTAGCTCCCGTCAATAAGCGTTAGCTCCATAATGGCGGCCTGGGCCTCCCCCACCCACTCCCCCTTTTCTGTGAGATGGATCAATTGTTCACGGGGTGGGGGGAAATTGTCATAAAAATTGGGCATTTTTGTTGTCCTTGTCTTGGAAGCGGGGGCTTTCTGTTGAACAGGGCCAAATGGATTTGTCTCTTATGTGAATTGTAGATTTGGTCATTATTTAGCCCACTGTAAGGTACTGACAATGTCCCCTCCCTCCCTCTGCCCACCCCCGAAAGAACAGAATAGCTTCTTGAGCTATACAAACGTCAGGTCTCTGTTTTAAAATTTAGCTTTGTTTACCCAACAGAATGGAATTCATTACTGTGTAAAAGTGGTTCCATTTTCTGATCTTTTTATTCAAAATGTTGAGAGTATCAAAAAGCTCATTTGAAGGTCACAGGTTTATGTATCTATTCTCTTAAGTGTTTTAGAAATTCATATGGAGGACACAAAAGGTGGAAAATGTGAAAACATACTGTTCATTGTTTATCCTAACCTTGCCATGGCTATTAGATAAATGAGTGTAGGGGGGAAAAATGGCATTAAAAGCCATTGTGAACTGGGAATTTTTTCCCCCTGAAGACTGTTAATTTTAGCCCTTGATCTGTAAAGGTCAATTTCTAATTCTTTTTACTGTGCAGTTTATATAACTTCTGCATTTCAAGTCTATAAAAAGCTTTTGCAGACTTTTCATAATGTAAGTAGCAATTTATTTCATTACAGTTTGAATTTTTTATGTAATTCCTATGGACATTTTGATGAAATTGTCAGGCTTAAAAGCTGCAGTGCTTTTCACTTGGGGGTGTGTGGACTTTTTTTTTTTTTTTTTTTTTGCTCCAATACATTCTTGCTGGATAATTTAAAATTAGTAAGATTAATCAGTTCAGTGGTTTAAAAGACAACACTTTGGTTGGAAAAAGGTCTGAGGCAAAATCTTTTTATTTTATTTTTTTATTAGTAAATGATTTAAAAGGTCTTTTCAACTAGTTATCTGAAGCCGATATTTAACTGTTACTTATTCCACTAATTTCTATCTTTTGTTAAAAGAACTTTCCAGCCTAAATCTCCTCGCTCTGTCCCATGCTAATTGCAGCTTACATTATATAAATGGCTTTGTAAAGAAAACTATAACTCCGAGCCTTGAAAGTTGCGTGTTTCTATTTGCTCAAACTTGATGCACTTGTTTGGAGAGGGTCATTGCAGGGAAAGCTGTGTAGCCTATAAGAATGTCCTGGATAACAAGCTTAAACAGAACCTTTTGTTGTGCTTAGTATTCTCAGGACTCCAAAATGAGGCCTCCTTTTTCTAACTGCGGGCTGAAGTGGTTCATTACTGCTGTTTCCTCTGCCAGGCCAGGGCTCAGCCATTCCCGCTACTGAAGGTCTGTAACTTCCTTAAAAAGGAAGAAGGAAAACATGGCCCAGAAAGGTCTTGTTAGCACTTCCTATGTGAAATTAGCAGCTTTCTAAAAGGTACAACTCCAATTACCTCACATTGTGGAGGCGAGCACAAACTCAACAATGCGCACAGCCTAGCAAGTGACATTCTGTCTTTCTAGAGTTACTTCCCTAATTAGGAATGAAGAAGCTCTATTCTGCTGAGTGCATCTATTTACAGTGGCCACAGTGCTTTAACTTGAGCATCCTCCTCAAAGGCCAGCGTTAAAAAACACAAGTGCTCTTTTCGCCGAGCAGGCGATGGTGAGGCGACACATTCCTAACGGGTACGCCCTCGGAGGGGGGAAGAAAAAGTGTAGCCGCTTTGGCAGGATTGTTAACACTTCAGGATTCATTTTCCACAATGACGCCCCTGCTCAGAGAGCTCTGGGAATTACAGTGGACAATGGGAGGCATTCTTAGGAGGGTCTAATGATGGAATAAAAAGAAAAATATTTATTGCTTTTGACAGTCCCACAAGGGGCAGAAATCCTTGTCGTGGCTAAAGTTTCCCTAGCTGGTGGAGGAAGGCGGCTCACGGGGACTCAGACAGTCCCACTTCCTTTATTAGGAGAGGCTGGGTACCAGGGCCAAGCTGGGAAATTAAAGATTAAGTTCATTAAGGTAAGATAATTGTGTGGAGGCATTGTTGTTGGTACAGGTGGGGCGATGGGCGCTGGGGTAGGAAGCTCATTTATGTGGAGGGACGACCCATTTAACAGGCTTAACAGACATACAACGCAAGTATGTTTATTGTGTGCCTGATGGCTGACCTATGCTTTCACTGTTTCCTTAGTCAACAGCCGCCTCCCCGCCACCACCACCCCCCCCCCCCCCGGGGAACCAGGTGGAAGAGAAGGCAAAGAAGTCTCTAGAAAGGAAAGATCCAGGCCTTTCGGCCCTCCTCCCCCTCCACTGCCCTTCCCCACATCTGAGTTCCCGGCTGTCCCCATCCCCACCTGATACAACCAGCTCTCCCTGGCTGGGGAGAGGGGACACTGGTCTTAGGTCCACCTAAGGCATGCCTTGGTCTTTCTGAACACTGATGGGAGATGTTTGTGCAGAAGAGCACGCTGCCCTTCCTAAAGAAGCATTGTGCTCTCTCAGTAAAATCTGCTGACTGAGTTTGCAATCAGGGAGTTTATCAAACGTTTCCTTCCCCAGTGGTACTTACTCAGCCTCCTCCCCTAAAACTGACTATTTGGGAAATCTGGGTTGCCTATCTTTCCATTCCTTTTTCTGGAAAACAACAACAACAAACCCCCCAAAAACCAAAAAATCCCCCACCCCCTATCCTACACACACAGATACACCCTCTCTGCTTTGTTATTGCAAAACTGTGTTTCTCTTTGTTAGGAAGAGCTCCTCCCTGCTCCCTCCCTAATTTGGAGACCTGTAAATACTGAGAACTTTCTGAAGAATAAAACTGGAAGGTGGTGTGGTGGAATTCCTGTGAGCAAGAGGTCCATCCATGCGATTTGCTTGAAGGGAGGAGGTGGCGCCCAGATTGTGGTCAGATGGCCGAGGAGACCCTGTCCGGTGCACTGCTCAAGAAGACCATTTCCACACAAGCCTCCCTTATTTTCCTGCATCTTGGGCAGAAAGAGAACGTCTTTACTTTCGGTGGGGTCAATAGTTCTATTTCTGGTGAGGAGCTGAAAAATGCAGTTGGAGTTGGAGATGTCTTTGACAACAGATATCCTGAAAGAGAAGCCTTGTTTATTTGCATGTTAGGGTCACTTAGTATAAAACACGTACCACCTTTCCTCTCTCTCCCCTCCTGCCCTTCCTCCAGCCCCCCTCTGAGGAAGATAAACAGTGTTATAATGATTTTGGTAGGTAGAATTCTTTTTAAAGCCATCTGATCATGGGGAGGCATTCTGAGAAGGCTGGAGGATTTAGTTAGTGTCAGTGTGTGAAAACAAGGCAGTTTTAGAGAGGTTTTAAAAACTGGGGGGGGGGGCGTGTGTATCCATACACAATCACCTGGTGAAAACATTTTCCTTGAGCTAAGAATAAACATGTTTAGATTCCTTCAGATCCTACCAAGTTGCCATATTTCTTCTCCTTGTTTTCTTTTAAAAGAAAGGTTCCATTGGATTGTTGATTTTCTTTGGCCTGCCAGGTGTCTGTAATGGAGGAGTGAAACGGAGAGACTTTAGTTATTTTCATAGATTGTATCAGAGAAGTTTCTGAATGAAACATTTGCAATGTAACGTGTTTATTGATTTGGGCAGAACTGGAAATAACTCAGAAGCAAACAAGCAACATTTACCAAACTTCTCCGTGTTTTTCTCCTCTTGTGCTTATGTCAGGGTTTCTTTTTATTTATTTCTATAAAGTGTCCTTTGTCCTTGAGAATGTTGAATAGACTTCTTTCAAAAGTTATCAGAGCCTGGTCTGATAAATCGGAGGAGAAATTAGGAACATCTGAGTTATTTTCTGATGGGTTAATGAAGAGAGGAGGATTTGCATTTTCTTTTAAAGACCTAATGAGCAAGCAAAATGGTGAAGGGAGGAAGGCTGGGAGCTGTCACATTGTGATTTATCAGAAAGCAGAAAGGGAAATTTGACACAGACAATATTCCAGGCTACGGCTTACTCAAAATGTGTTCACTTTTTGAGAACAAGTGTGTGATCACTGGCCTTTTAGAAATAAAAATATAGCTGGAGAACCTTGTACAGCATCCTCAGCACTTACCTCCATAAACGGCCCTTTGACGGAAGAGAAACACTGTTGTGTCAATAGTCAGAAAAGAAAATACTGCTTCCTGATGTAGTGGAAATACATTTATATCTTCGACCCTACTGAATTGAGACGATAAAGCCTTTTAAGTAAGAGGCTTTGTCTTTACTGCTAAAAACTAAAACTAAAAATATTTAAAAAGCCTGTCATCACATTGTCATCTAAGGAGCGAAGAGTCATTTTAGAAATTATTTGTAAGTTTTGAGGTTCTTAGAACAATCACCTTGACTTTGGAACTGTGATTAACGTTGGCTGAAGGATGGGAGTGGAGGGATGGTACCACATTTCTCCAATGTACTTGGACAATTTCTTGGATGGGGAAGAAACCCAGGGCTTCCTCACTTCGGCACACTGCTGGTCCACCCTCCCCTTTACAATGTAATGGGGGCCGGGAGGGCAGCAAACAGGAGCACCAGGGAGGGTTCTGGAAAACCCTGCAAATACTTCCCACCACGCCCTGAGTTCTTTTCATATTTCAGGCTATTTGTTTGCATCACAAGGTTTGGAAATTCTGTTGCAACTTTTAAATTTTATCTATTTAATAGTGATGTTTTAAAAACTTCCTACTTATAAAGAATATTGTATTTTACACTTGATATGAAAATATACTGTGTTGAATTTTAATGAAATCTATTTGGTTGCTACTCCCCAGTCTCTGCATTTTTTTTTTTATTAAGGAAAAATTTACATAGCATAAAATTGACCACATTACCATGTTGAATTAATTCAGTGGCATTTAGCACATTCTCAATGTTGGATATGTAATTTATTTTTCAGTTATAATTTCTCCCAGTTTTAGAATCACCAAATTTTTGTAGCACGGTTATTAAATACTGATAGTCATTCAACAAACATTTATTGAGAAAACTGTTCCAAGAGTGATTCTGGGCTAAATTCTGCTGGGGGTTATAAAGGTGAAAAGAGACTGTCAGGCCCTCAAGACGCTTGTTTTAAAAATTCGGGATTGGTAAAACATGAGCTCCAGGCATCGATACTTTAGTCGGGGAATACACATTGATTGTATTAATAAACTCTATGCAGCCCCACAAGGTATCGTCCTAAAACCCCACAGTATTGCTGAATACTTGTCAACGTCAGCCAATGTAATTAGACTATCAAGGGTTGAGACTATTTACTCTACTGTTTTCTCAGTGATTTCATTTTCTCTGATACGTTCCAAAGTTTTTAAAACTTGGACTACTTTGTTTAGCATGTTCACTTTGATGGGTGTTGATGTTGCATAGGTCTGTTATTTCAATGTGAAGTTCTCTGTGTAGCTTTTCAACAAGTCTGAGTTTACATGGCTGTGGAAGGACGGGGAGGAGGCTCTAGGGGAATATAAATTGCTTAAGTTTGCTGGGGAAACTCTGCGTGTTTCTCAGGGGACTCGAAGGCAAATGGTGACTGTAAGGCCGATGCAGCACATTAGGGCAATAATAAAGGCGACGAAACCAAGAACGCATGTAGCCTCAACTAGATTTTAAAGATTAAAATAGTTTAATGTAAACAGAAAGTCTAAACTATCTCTTAAAATGTATATCTCTTTCTTCAGTAATATGTCTTCTTCAAGTTAAATCTGTAGTTTGATGTCAAAGATGACGATGATGACGGTAGTGGTGGTTTGAAGGTGAGAGTGCTGGACAGGAAATGTGACAAAGAACTTGGTTCCATGATGTCACATTATACAGCTTCCTGAGGCCTTTGACCTTGAGTATTGGAAACGTAACCCATCGAATATTTACTGAGTTCCCTTTTAGCAAAGGCTGTGTGTAGCTTCATTTGGGGAAGAAAGGCAATAGTCAAAAGAGCACAGTTTGGGGAGCTGGATGGCTGTGGGATCCAGTCCTGGTTTTGCCACTTTCTGCTGTGTGCCTTTTGGAAAGTTACTTGTCTCCTCTGAGCCTGGCTTCCCTCCTCTGTCGGAACAGTAGTAGCTGCCTTGCAGGGTCCCCTATGAGAACCAGCATTAGCATGATGCTAAGTCCCATCTTCAGTGCTCAGTAAGTCAGTACTTGCCAAGACAAATGCACATCACCCATCCTGCTTGCCGTGCCTTGTAAACAGAGAGTGAAGTCTGACGTTCCACCTGGGGAAACAAAGTACCTTTTGGTGTGGGTTTTGCAAAGCATAAAGCATCAGATTAATTTGTCATAGTGTGTGTGATGTGGTGGTGGGGGGATAATATTTAAAGCTATTTATGGAGGGAGGCAGAGAGGGAGGTTTCAGTACTGGTATTTTGAATGGGAATGTCTAGAATAGCTTTGACTGTTGAATAACATCTCTAGCTGCCACTAAAAGCTTACAAACATCACCTGAAAAATTATTTCAATTTGCCATTGGACTGGAACCATCAATTTATACCTGAAATGTGTCAAAATGTTGGGTGTTTCTATAATGATGAAAATGATTAGAATTGCTGTGTTTAATTAAAATGTTAACTGTCATCTTACATGATCTCAATTTATTGAGAATTTTCTACTTGATGTTAAGATGGTTTATTATTAAATGAAAACCCTGCTGTTTAGCCAATGCCTGATGCTAACTTAAGGAAGAGGTGACCCCTTCATCAAGAGAGTGTCTCTTACAGTTGAAGGAATGATTGCAGGGGAGCTAGGAAGTCTCTAAAGTTCTCCCCTGCCTGCTCCCTCATGCTCAAAATCTTTTAACAATGATCTGGCTGAAATGCAAATGATTTTGGGGAAAGGAACACTAAAGTTTGAATTAACAAAGAGGTGTGCAATGTCTGATAGCAAGGCTTTCTCTGAGAATGAGGATAGGAGGCTTGAGGGGTACCACATGGGAAGAAGGAAATGAATCCTCACTGAATTTATAATTTTGCTGGAATTGACCCTGAATCAGAGGAAAACCAGCTTTTCTCTGGCAGAGGCAGGGATGAGGGAGGGGATAGAGTGGAGGAAGGGAGCCTGAAACTTTGACCTTAGGGACTGATATTGTCTGTGCTTTCTTGCCCAGAGGATGACTGAGTACAAGAGCGGTTTCTGTTGAGGTTCAAGAGCAGATCCCAGCCCTGGCTGGTGTAGCTCAGTGGATTGAGTCCAGGCCTGCGAACCAAAGGGTCGTGGGTTCAATTCCTAGTCAGGGTACATGCCTGGGTTGTGGGCCAGGTCCCCTGTAGGGGGCATGTGAGAGGCAACTACACATTGATGTTTCTCTCTTCTTTCTTCTTCCCTTCCCCTCTCTCTAAAAATAAATAAATGAAATATTTTTTAAAAGTCTGTAGGAAGCAAACAAAAAAGAACAGATCCCAGGGTCTGCACCCTGGGTCCTTGGAAAGGACTTGGGTTGACTACAAGTATCCTGGACTGGTGTGGCTACCATCTTAGATTTCATTCAGCTCAATCTGCCTGGGTTACTTGCCCAACCAGTCTTCCCAGTGACTCTTCCAGAGCTTAAGGCACATCTCCGTCATAAGGTCCTTTTCCCTCCATCTCCAGTCAAGTCACCTTGGCTCTAACCACCCCTCCTTAATGGTGTTGATATACCTCTGACTCCTCCTCCCCAGCCATTGGTCAGCTTATGGTTCTTCTTGACCAATCATTGGTCAGCTTCTGTATCCTCCCAGCCATCGGTGAGCAGCTTCTCTATCTCTTTCAGCTCCTGTTCATCTGGATGCACTTTCCCAAGTGATCATATGTGTTCTCCCTCCCAGCCCAGGGCTCCCTGGGATGATGGCTATTATGGACATGGGTCACCCACTTCCTACCCAAGTTTTTGCCCCAGTACCACTCTGAATCCTCAATGCTTTCGTCCCTTCCTTGCAGGACAGCTCTGTAGCAGGTGGTGTTGAAGCATCTCAACCTCATGCCCATACTTCCCCTGTGGGAACTGTTGGGCCTGGGAGGCCCAGGGAGCCCTGCCCTTCCTGCACGTACTGACTTCTCCTATTTAAAGGTTGTTTTCACCATCTCCCTCAGCCAAATTTTACCCAAGGGATACCTCCTGTGCAGTTTCTTCCCTGACCTTTCAAGCCTTCTTCAAATAATAATCACTTTTTTTAAACTTGAGGGAAAAGTACATAATATAAAATAGGCCACTGAAGCCATTTTGAAGTATACCGTTCAGTGGCATTAGTACATTTGCAGCGTTGTACAACCATTGCCACTACTCACCTCCAAAATTTGTTCATCATCCCAAACTGAACCCCTGACCCATCCCCCTTCTCTTAGTGCCTTGGAACCTCTAATGCGCTTTCTGTCTCTATGAATTTAACTACTCTAGGTACCTCGTATAAATGGAATCATACAATATTCTTTTGTGTCTGACTTATTTCACGTGGCATAATGTTTTCAAGATTCATCCATGTTATAATCTCTATCAGAATTTCATTCCTTTTTAAGGCTGAATAGTATTCCATTGTGTGCATGTATCACATTTTGTTTATCCACATGTCTGTGGTGGACATGTGGGTTGTCTCCACCTTCCGGCCATCGTGAACGATGCTGCTGGGAGCATTGGCGGACAGATGTGTGAGTCCTGCTTTCAGTTCTTTTGGGTATATGGCTGGAAGTGGGATTGCTAGACTATACGGCAATTCCACGTTTAACTTTTTGAGCACCTGCCAAACAATAATCATTTTGAGAGCACATTTATATGACAATTTATGGTTTACCAAGTGCTGGCTGTTCCACTAGCTTCTCAGAGCAAGCCTGTGATAAATACGGTTATTAATATCACCTTTGTTGAGGTGAAAATAAAGTTCAGAGAGGTTCAATGACTTGACAGCATCTCTTAACACATTGGTGTGGACTGGCCTCAAAACAAAATTGTGTGACTATGGTTCCCTTTGGCTTTTAGACGCTGTGTGACACCCCATCAGTGCTCCTTCATTCTCTTATCCCCACTGCTAGGGTGACCTCTAAGTCACCGTGATTATGAACGTGTCTTGACCTTCTTTCAAGACTGCCAACCTTAAGGGCAAGGTTGAGTCATGATTATCTTTGTCTCTCTCATACTGTGTGGTGTCTGATACATGAGACACTCTCAGTAAATGTCAGTAGAATGGATAAATGAATGAATGAGTTTCTGAGCAGGAGATGCCGCAACAGAGGATTGGCCCAGAAGCCTTCATGGTACCTCCCTGTTTTGCCCAGACACAGAGGCGGGGCTGGTGTCTCTGTACTGGCAGTGACCTCTGCTCCTTGACTTATGTGAAATTTATTTCTTGCTCTGATTTCCCTGACCCTGGATATTCCTGTTCATGATGTGTTCCACATTCTGTTTTGGTGGCCACTTTTGGTGGCTGGACTGTAGCTTCCCTGAGGTCAGGCTTTAGGTCTATTACCCCAGCACCAAACATAATGCCAGGCACATAGTAGGTGCTCTGTACACAGAGTAGGTGCTGAAGGAACTTTACAATGAATGGACTTTGGGAAGTTGCTTTTCCTCACTTACCTCTGTATCAGTGAGAGGGATGTCAGAATACTGGATGCCCAGTTCAAGTATAATTACAGATAAACAATACTTTTTAAATGTAAAACATGCTTACACTAAAAATTTATTCGTCATTTATCTGAAATTCAAATTTAACTGGATGTCCTGTATTTTTATTTGTTAAATTAAAACCCTAGTCACCATATAATTCTTATTACTTACTGTCATGTCACCAAACTCCTCAGAAATGCTGAGGAGAAAGCAGGAAACTGATTTTTCAGAGCTGAACTGCTAACTATATTTTAATATTAAAAATGCAAATGGAAGGGTGGTATATTTTTTCCTAAATGGTATATAATCCTATACCTGCAGCGATTTAATTCCTATTTGAAATTGCACTTTCTGCAATTTGCAATTTCCCCTCTCAGATAACTCTTCTCTAGTGTCAAAATATTTCAGGTGTCCACTCTGGCTTCGACTAATCCTGGCACCCAAGCCATTCACTCCAGGGATGTGCCTGCCTGTGATCGTTTGGGACATTGATCGCAAAGGGGCCCCCTTGCCCACTGGCGGGCCAACCATCCTGATGTGTGGACTTCATTACAGTCATATTTCTGGAGGTTCTTCTGGACTTGACCGTTCCATGATCCAGAATACTTACTGCCCAATACTTAATTAGGAATCTGACTCAGTTTCCCCATAAGCCTGTTTCTGATTGTGGCACTGGCAGGAGATGCTCTTTAATCTCCCTGGGGTGGGGGGTGGGGGGGCCCTCCAAGTTCACCTGAATGGGAGCCCTGGGATCAGTTCCCCTCACCGGATGAACCCCAGACTTCCTGGAATGAAGGAGGGTTGGGTAGCCAGGTGGAGAGCACACTCCCTCCCTCTTTGACCAGAGTGGTGTCTGCTGGGGCTGGGGCTGGGGCTGGGGCTGGGGCTGGGGGCTGAGACCAGACTAGGCTGGAGGTGGGGGCTGCCGGAAAGGACCAAGAGAAGAAATGAGAATCTTTCATTTGGTGTTTACTTGTGTGGTTATCCCCCTAAGTACTGAATTATAACACCCCCTGTGGCTTTTCTAACTCACCTAATTTAATCTTGCCAGGATGCAATTACTTATGCATCTGTTGATTTTAGGACTTTTTTTTTTTTAAACATTAGCTTCTCAGACTTAGAGGCGGCTGGGCTGATGAAAAGCCACGAAGTTGGAAGAGGAAAGGGGTGGTGGACAGGAGGCGGCGACAGCTCACCCCGGGCATTGCGAATAGCAGCCCCCAGGGTGGGGTGACCAGCAGCACAGGTGCCCACATGGGCTGCCAAGCAGCTCGAAGGCACTTTCAAAAGTTTGGCTGGGGCGGGGGGGGGGGGGAGAGTGGTGGGGAGAAAATGCAGACAACTGTAATTGTACAATAAAGTAATTAAAAATAAATAAATAAATAAATTTAAAAATTAATTAATTTAAAAAAGAAGTTTGGGGCCTCAGCCAGACAATGATGGGGTGTGAGGAGGGCAGGGAGGTCACACCACCCAGGATGTCTGAGTTACTTAACATCCCAACTTGGCATCGTGACTTTAGGATGTTTGGGGGCTAAGGAACTGAAAAGTCCATGCCTTTCCACAGCCTCAGTTTCCCTCACGCTCAAAGTGTAAGGGGAGTCTCTGTCACCAGCTGGCCAGGACCAGGGGAGGTGGCAGGAACTGAGAGAGCGTCCAACATATTTAGGAAGACAGCTATTGTCTAAAGTCAAATTGGAACAGGTTCAAGGTGAACAGGGCAGAGGGTGCCTTCCCAGAGACATTTTTGGGTGGGGGACACTGGGATGTCATGCAGGCTAAGTCACACTTTGAAAGCTCTGCTCTCCTCTGGAATAGGAAAGGGAATTTGCCTCGTGACCTAAAATTGCAGCTTCACTTTGGCTGCCACTCAGTTGAGGGGACCTGGTAGGAACTGGTTGACAGCTAGTCCAGGGGAAACCAGCCTGCCCTGTGAGCCTTGTCACAGAATCCCCAACCTTCCCGAACACCAGGGCTCAGGCTGAAATGCAGTGCCTCGCGAGGGTCTGATCACCCAATGCCCCATCCTGTCCCATTCCCGAAGGGACAAGCAATATGGGGATACATTAGCCCCAGGTTGTATTTTAGAATCTATGACTGACAAAAATAATTTTGCTCTCAGGAGCTACCCGAGAGGAGGCCCGTGAGATTTCATCGTCTGAAAATGGCCACTTAAGGGATTATATAGTAGATTTGGCATGGGAGTTGCCCTCTGGCACCCAGTCATCAAGGAAAGGGTGACAGAACAGGGTGTAGAGAGAAGGCAGGTTAGGGTTGGTGGGGACTGTTAGCCCCACAGCCCTTGCCCCATCAGGCGGGGCACAGAGAAACCGTGACTTCTAGAGACTTCTGAACCCTCAGGAAGGCTCAGAGAATAGACCAGCTCCCAACCATCCATCCAGAAGTCTGAATCCAAAAGCCATCAACTGTCCCCTTCCTGGTTCTCAGGGTCCCCTCCCAGAAAGGCCGTCGCTGACCCCCTCAACAGAGCACGATTGCTTTGTGATGATAGGGTGTTATAGTTCCTACTTCTCCAGGCTCTTCCTTCTGTGAAGAGTTACATTCACTTCATGTTGGTATAATGGGTGGGTTTGCTGGGAATGATGTTTTGTTGGGGCTATATGGGCCAGAAAGAACTGGACTGGCATTGGCAGGGGTGGGGTGGGGTGTGCCACCTGGCTGAGGTAGAGACTGGACCCTCGGAAGGCTACTGAGAGCAGAATCAGAGCTGGGGCAAGGAGGCTGAGCAGAGGGAGTGGGGGAGCCCTTCCGCTCTGTGGCCCCCACTCCTCATTGCCCACAGCCCAGGCCCCTCTCCTGGGTCCCCTTGTTTCTCGCTATTTGCATGTTGATAATCTGGGGATGGCCAGAGGGGAGCCAGCATTCTGGCCTCTGTGTAAGCCGGTAATTGGCTGTAATCCATGTATGAAATATTTGGAGATCTGCCTCTCCATTAACTCCTACTTGAAGAATAATCACGTCTGCACATACAGGCCTCTGGGCCAAGTTCTCTCCTCATGCCTCCAACCCTCCTATGACAGCTTCGGCTGTACCAAACATTTTTGTAATTGCCCATACCCCGCTTGTTTCATTTTGAACTTAACTGTAAATTTAAAAAAAAATTCATGTTCAAAGGGAAGTCACTCCATTGATGTCTTTGAGTAAACACGGGTGTGAAATTCTTAGAAACTGGCCGATAGGGGTCCGTTGGCCGAGCATGCACTCACTGTGACCAGGAGCACGTCTTGACAAGAATCCTGGGCGTGGGGGTAAAATGTTGGGGGGCAGAAGGTTCGTGTTATAGGTGTGAAACTACAGCAATGCTGCTGGTTGTCATGGAAACAGCACTCAGAGGTTGTTTAGCTGTGGGAGGGCCAGGGTGGGGGGCCTGATACTCTTTCTAGGAGGGAGCAACAATGAGCCAAGGACAGGTATGTGTGTGAAGAGTCTGGTTTGGAGCTTCTGGGAGCTCAGCGCCTTCCCTGTGAGCTGGCCTCTGAGTGTTGCTCGCAGTTGTCAGCTCTCCAGGTGGGAGGCATTGTAGGAGAGGACACAGAAAGAGTGAGAGTAAGAGGGGCTAGAGGCTCCCTGAGGTTCTCAGTGCTGGGGATGCCTGCACAAAGACAGCCTTTCAGTCCCCGCAGGGTTGCTCCCCAAGTCAGGAGGAAGCCACCTGGAGCAGGGCAAGCCCCAGAGAGATCTGATCCAGGCTGGAATTTTGTGTTGAGTGTGACACTGTGCTGGTGTCCAGTTGTGGTTCATTCAGGCGGGGTTGGTGGACTAAGTGGTTGCATAGCCGATATATATTTTTGGGGATTACCAAAGGGGCCCCTACTGTTCCCAGATATCCCTACAGCAGTTGTGATGTGGCCTGACATCCTGCCATTTGAGTTCTGTGCCTTTGGATTAAGCATCTCCTCCTCAGGCTCTTCCTTTCCATTGCATGTTCTCCTAACAGGGGTCATGTTGGGTTCCTTGACCACAGTTTATCAAACATTTTGGCAGGACCAGGGCAGCACAGAGCCTTAGGGAACCTGGCTTAGAGAAGGGATCCTGGTAGAAGGAGGAAGGATGGAGAAGTGAGAGGTGGGATGCTCCAAAGGCAAATTCTGTGACCCTTCCAATTTGTCCATGCACCTGTCAAAGCCTGATTGTAACCAAAACGCAGGTCTGGCTGCCTGCCGCTATGAAAGCCCGTACTTAAGAGGCAGGTGCTGATGTAAAGAAAGAGGTGTATTTTCAGATGCCAGCAACCTGGAAGATAGGAGACTCATCTCAAAGCCCATCTCTACCTCCCATTGGAGACAGAAGTTTTTATAAGGAGGGAGAGGGGAACAGAACAAAGAGATCGAGGGAGGGGGTTGGAAAGTTCTCTAACGGTAGACGGTAGACGAACAGTCATTCTGATACGGCCAGTGACGGACGGCCCAGTGTGCATCATACTGGTTTCGTCATCCTGGCTTCATGTCGTCCCGGCTTCAGGAGTGAAGGTCAGCAAGTCTCTTGGAACTGGGATGCTTGAAGGTCAGAGTCTATATCTTTTGAAACTAGCTCCTAGGATTCTTATGCAAATATGCTGTTCATTGACAAGCTACATATTAGTTACAGTCAGCATTTACAGAAACAACGTCAAAAGAATGGCAGGGTGGGTTACAATTTTTCACTGTTACAACTTGCCACTGTTCCATGGCTGGCAGCTTTTCCTACAGTTCCCTAACTCTCCTGTGCCACAGCAGTTCTACACCTCAGTGTCTAGTTTGGAGGCTGTGCTCGCACTATGCTCAGGGAAGCGTGCACAGAAATCAGCACTGTGTGTGTGCAACAGGAGAAAAGTGGAAACAACCCAGCGGTCTCCAGGGCAAGTGTTAGCACACTGGCCCACGGGCCAAATCGGGCCTACTACCTGCTTTTGCAGTGTGAGAGCTGAGACTAGTTTTTACACTTTTAACTTATTGAAAAAAATCAAAAGAAGAATCATATTTTGTGACACATGAGAACTATATGATTAAAAACAGTTCCACACAAACACTTGCGTACGGATATTTGCAGCAGCTTTTTTCATGATTGCCGAAACTTGGAAGCAACCAAGGTGTCTTTCAGTCGGTGAATGGATACATAAACTGTGGCACGTCCAGGCAGAGGAACATTGCTCAGTACTAAAACGAAAGGAGCAATCAAACCATGAAAAGACACAGAGGAAATGTAAATGCATATTACCGATTTAAAGAAGTCAATCTGAAAAGGCTCCATTGTGTATGATTCCAACTATGTGACATCCTGGAAAAGGCAAAACTAGAAAGACAGTAAAAAGATCAGTGGTTGCCAGGGGTGAGGGTGGCGAGTAGGTGGAAGCACAGAGGCAGAGCTCAGAGGATTTTTAGTGCAGTGAAAACACTCTGTATGATACCGTAATGATGGAAACATTTGTCCAAACCCATGGAACATACAACACAAAGAGTGAGCCCTGATGGAAACTCTAGATCCCGGGTGATTATGACGTGTCAATGTAAGTTCATCAGTTGTAGCAAATCTACAACTATGGTGGGGAGGGGGGTGTTGATAATGGGGAGGCTATGCATGTGTGGGGGCAGGGAGAATGTGGCAAATCTAGTACCTGCCCCTTAATTTTGCTAAGAACCTTAAACTGCTATAAAAAATGAACTCTTAATTTAAGAAATTATATGAACTGTATTTTTTATTGGGGCACAGCCACACTCATACTGTCTGTGGCTGCTCTCTGTCTACAATGGTAGAGCTAAATCACTGCAAGAGACCATATGGGCTTAAATGTTCACATCTGGGCCTGTGCAGAAAAAGATTGCTGGCCCTGCTTTAGGAGATTTGAAGAAATAAGCAATGGCTCACTCAGATCCTGACCATTTCTTAGTCAGATTGTTTGTTGTTGTCATTGTTGTTGAGCAGTCTGAGTTCTTTTTGTATTTGGGATATTAGCTTCTTATTGGAAGTAGCAGTTGCAAATATCTTCTCCCATTCAAATGGTTGCCTTTTTGTTTTGCTGATGTTTCTTTTGCAGTGCAGTCGCTTTCCATTTGATGTAGTGGCGTTCCTTTATTTTTGCTTTTGTTTCCCTTGCCTTTGCAGTCAAATTCACAAAGACACCACTGAGACCAGTGTCCAGAAGCTTAGTGCCTATGTTTTTTTCTATGTATTTTATTGTTTCAGTTCTTACATTCATGTCTTTAATCCATTTTGAGTTCATTTTTGTGTGTGGTGTAAGACAGTGGTTCCAGTTTCATTCTTTTGCATGTGACTCTACAGTTTTCCCAAGATCATACATAAAAGAGACTTCCCTTTCTCCATTATGTGAAGTCTGTCCAGAAGGGATCTAGCCATGTGATATGATAAATAGAGACATTTATTGAAGAAGATACGAGATACAAACAACATTATACATAGGACAATGACTCAGTCCCCTTCAAAGTAGGCACCTTGGGACCTCACCCAGTTCTCCCAATCGCCACCAGCTGCCCCATCATATTTTCCTGAATCTCATTGATGGTCTGAAAAATCTCTTCCTTTTCAAAGGTGATTTTAGTTTTGGGAAACATCTGAAGTTGCAGGGTACCAAATCTGGGCTGTAGGGGAACTGAGTCACCTGGGTGATTTGATGTTTTGCCAAAAAACTCTACATGAGATGTGATGCATGAGGGGGCCCATTTATCATGGTGAAGCTGCCAATCAACAGTTGCCCATAGCCGCAGCCTTCTGAATCATCGGAATAGTTTCTGCCAGTGGAATATTCAAGCTTAATGCAAAATTTGATGCAGATTCATTGATCAACTCACTCAATCATTTTGAATGTGACAGCCACACAGTACACATGCTCACTCAGTGGCATCTACCACCCCCAACCAACTAGTACAGTGAAGTCATCATTGTTCATGTATGCACATTCCAGTCCACTCTCCTTGGTTGTCAGGTTACATCAATGTCACTCAAATTGTTCTCGTTATATTAACAGTGCCTGGACTTTTTCTGGACAGACCTCATATATTCTTGGCTTCTTTGTCATAAATTATAATAGTTGCCCATATATGTGTGGGTTTATTTCTGGGCTCTCAATTCTGTTCCATTGATATATGTGTCTGTTTTTCTGCCAATATTATACTGTTTTAATTACTATAGCTTTGTCATATAGTTTGAAATTGGAGCGTGATACCTCTGGCTTTGTTCTTTTTTTTTAGAATTGCTTTGACTATTCAGGGTCTTTTGTGGTACAAAATTTACCACAAATATAAATTTAAGGATTTTTTTTCTATTTCTTTTTTTAAAGATTTTATTTATTTATTTTTAGATAGGGGGAAGGGAAGAAAAAAGAAAGGGAGAGAAAAGTCAATGTGAGAGAGAAATACCGATCAGTTGCCTCTTGTATGTGCCCCAACTGGGAACTGAACCCGAAATCCAGGCATGTTCCCTGACTGGAAATTGAACCAGTGACCTTTTGCTTTGTGGGGTGATGCCCAACCAACTGAGCCATACCAGTCAGGGAGATTTTTTTGTTCTATTTCTGTTAAAAAATTCCATTGGGATTTTGATAGGGATTGCACTGAATCTATAGGTTGCTTTAGACAATATGGATATTCAGACAGAACAGAGTAAGTGCCATATGATTTCACTCATATGTGGAATATAGAAAGTAACAAAAGTACTGTCAAATCAAAAACAAACTCATAGACACAGACAACAGAGGTGGTGGTTACCGGAGGACAAAGGGCGTGGGGGGAGGGCAAACTGAGTAAAGGGGTCAAATACACGGTAACGAAAGAAAACGAGGCTTTTAGTGGTGAGCACGCAAGAGAGGATACAGATATCAAATCATGTTGTACACCTGAAATTTATAGAATTTTTTACCAACATTACCTCAATGAATTTAATTTGAAAACAAAACAAACAAAAACAATGGCTCATTCTCAGAGCAGAATAGCAGTCACAGGCATCAGGGGGGTAAATCCCAGAATACAATGTTACGTGGGGAAAAGAGGGAATTTTCAAAAGGACCCATAACGTACAGTGCCCATCATGTAAAATCTTAAGCAGCATCTATTATGAGAGCCTATATTATTTACAGGCACTGCGTAGGGAGTAACAGTTAAAAAATGCACTGGAATAAACACCAACGGCAGGACACTGGTGACTGTTAGAGAAAAAAGAACGGGAAGCAATGAGAGGATAGTTTTAGCTACTTGATAATATTTCTTTTTTTTAAAAGGGTAATAGGAAGTAAATATGATACAATGTTTAATGCTGGTGATAAATACTCAAGTACCTATAAGTGTAAAGGTTATATGTGTGTTAGATATTTCTCTGAAATGTTTCATAATTAAAATAGGGCATTTTGGGAAAAGAAAAGGGAGATTAATTAACTCACCCAAGGTCACCTAGCTAGAAAGAAACAGATTTAAAGAGGTTAGATTTGAACTTGGTCCTTTGACCCAGAGATAAACTCTTAACTGCTCTATGTCTTCCTTAATATACTGACATAAATATTCAATGAATGGTCTTTCTCTTTCTGCCTCCCCTAAGGGTTTAACAATTACATTAGACGTGAGTCCCTTGGCACCAGTGGCATCAAGCAGTTTGGCTCAGCTGCGCTCTCCAGCTCCTGCCCATCTCAGTATGGAAGTGCAGCCTCACATTCCAACACATCCGGTAGGGAGACAGTGGCCTAGGTCATGTGGGCGGCAGGGTCTCCATGTGAATCCCTTCAGACTTTGTGGGGACACCCAAGAAGGTTCCAGAATTTTGTTTCTTGTGTCCTTGTTGAATGAGAATATTCTTCCCTCCTCCTTTCCCCCATTAAAATGGTATCCACTAACCATTCCTATCATCTTTCCCCTCTCAGAAGAATGGGGAACCCTTTGGGAAAGGGGTTTCCTGCAGGTGCAAGCAGACCCCAAACATGGTATCCACAGTAAAGCACTTGCCCACCACACCCAACTGTCTAGGCAGTGAGGCCCAGGGCACAAAGAACTCAGGGTTCCCCACCTACGTATTCACTCCCTGAACTCAGTCCCCCAGCTCCTCTCAGGGTCCTCGTCACCTCCAGAAATGCCTTCTCTTTTGTCTGCTTGCCTGTCCTATTTATCTGTAAGGCCCATTATATTTATTTATTTATTTTTAATTTTAAGATTTTATTTACTCTTTCCCTTCTGGTAGTTTGACCTGTGAGTGATTTGAGCTCGGGGTCTGTGCCTCTTTTCTACTTTCCCACGATACCTTGCACAATGAGCATTGAATAAGTGGTTGTGAATGAATCAGTGAATGAATGAACAAATGAGCATATTTAAAGAAAGTCCTGGAATTCTATTCCTAGACTGGCTTGGGGCAACCTCAGACGCCCTCAGCGTGGCAGAGGAGCTGCTTGCCTGGTTGCTGGTCTCTGAGGGCAGGGCAGAGAGAGGGAGGCACAGTGCCCAGGCCGATGCCAATGGTGCTGGGGGCCTCGGGGGCGGGGGGACCAGGCACTGGCCTCCCTCCTTATACTTCTGTTTATCTTTCTCTTTGTGCCCAATTACCTCAGAGAGTGCCCCACACTGATTAAGAAATGTGAAAACAGCTGAAGAAGAAATAAAGCAAGAGAAAAACAAGGAAAAGAGGGTAAACAAAGAGAGAATTCACCTTTCATTTGCCTGCAAAGTTCTGGGTTGGGGACGAAGTTAAGACACAAAAGCTCCGTGACAACAACATTGTGGGGGAAGGCACAGGAGAGAAGCCGAATAGCCATTAAAGCAATTAAGAAAAGATTAAGGTTGCTCGTGGAGGAGAGAGAGACCCATTAATCAATAGGCCAGAAATCACAGCAGGCTACAAAATTGTAAGTCCAGGCAAACTGGAGAACACACCAGTTCCCCTCAACCAGGATGCCTGAGTAACTCAAAGGCAGTAACATGATCATTTTTCAGGCTTGGGGAAAAATGCTTCTCAGAGGAACCCCTTCCTTTTAATTAGCTAATGGGGCATCCTGACGCGCGGGGGAAGGTCCACATTGATTTCAAGGCAAATTCTTAAGCATCATGGTCTAAAGATGAATTTGTACGAATGCATGATGCCACTGTTACTGGGATGAAGGGAACATCATAGCAAAAACCTCTGTGATATTTGCAAGAGTCCTAAAACTCCCTGGGGGAGGTGATATTATTGCTCACAAATACTTGTTTCCCTTCCTGGGAAGACCCCTGGGACCACAAGCTTGGCTTTATGACTTGCTCTGGCCAGTGAAACGTGTCACTTCCCAGCAGAAGTCTTAAGTGCCAGCGTGTCATTTGCCATGTGCTTTTTTTTCTCTCTTTGAAACAACCCCACGATGTTCTAGACGGAGGCTGTTTGCTCATTCTGTGCTGCAAAGGGAAGCCAGGGTGGGACAAAGGCTCAGGTGACTGGCGGAGGACATGTGTTGTGAGCAAGAAGTAACCTGTTGTTCCACACCGCTGGGAAATGGGAGTGTGTGTTCGTGAAGCACCCTGTCCTGACCGATGCATCTCCTTGCCACATGTCGCTGCTGCATGGAACCTTCAGAGGCTCCACACCCCTCACGGGATAAATCTCAGACTCTCAGTCCTGACATCAAGCCCTTCCCCCACCTCCATTCATCATAAAGCCCACCATTCTCTTCAAGTACCCTGAAGTCTCGCCTGACTTTCTTCATTGTGCCCCACACATACTTTCTTGGGCAGTTTTGGTGCAGAAGGTCCCCTGGGTTAAGAGACCTGAATTGCTTGGGCCTTTGATCAGGCCCTCTGTTGCCTCCTCTGTGAAGCCATCTGTAATCCCCTCTAGCCCCAAGCTGCCTCTGGACCACTCTAGCTTATGATCCCTACCTTTTAAGCAACACTTAGTTTTACTTAACAAATACATATACAGTTGACCCTTGAACAACATGGGGGTTATGGGCACTGACCTGTGGAGTCAAAAATCCATATATAACTTTTGATTCTCCTCAAATTTAACTACTAATAGCCTACCTTTGACTGGAAACCTTACCGATACCAATTAACACGTATTTTGCATGTCGTATTATTATATACTATATTCTTACAATTAATTGATCTAGAAAAAAGGTTTTCAAGCAAATCATGGGAAGAGAAAATACATTTATAGTCTTCAGTGAAAAAACTCCAGGTACGAGTGGAGCCACGTGGCTCAAACCCTGTTCCTCAGGGTCAGCTGTATAGCACTTGCTACGAGTCTGGCAGTGGTTTCCTGGCTTTAAATATCAGCACTTCATTCTAGTGCAGGCCTGTTATTCCCATGTCACAGGGGAATTTAAGTAGACGCATGGGGCTGGCAAGTGCAGAACGGAGATTTCAGCCCAGGCAGCCGGGCTCCCTGCTCTTTACCTCTCCGGCACAGGCTCCTGCATGACCTTGCACGTGGCCGACTTAGCTTCCCCGAAGGATGATAGGACCTGGAAGGCAGGAGCCCTTTCCAGACCGCTTTAATCTTCCCTCGTGTTTAGCTCTGTGGCTGGCCCACTGTTTCCCTGCCAGGAGCTGCTAGTTGGTTAAAAATGTAACAGGTTCCTTCATTTCATCCATTTCTTCACCTCTGCGCAAAATAGAAGCAAAGCCATCTCAGAGAAAATGCCTTCTTCCCTCAAGTGCCTGCCACACCACCAGGGAGGCTTCCCCATCTCCAGCTCCAGTATCTCCTGCGTCCGCGTTGGCTTGTTCTCATCAGTTGTAGGTTTCCCTGAGGAGGACTGACTAGCAGATGACCCGCTCTTACTTAGGATAATAACTACTATACCAGAAGTTCCTTCATTTATTAATTTCTTCCTTATTTGAGCTCTGCCTTGTTCCAAAAAGGGTATATGGTGGCTAATAAGGAGCCATAAAATACAACAGAGAATATACATAAAAAGTGAGAAAGGCTCGCCAAAGCATCCTGTTAACTAAAAAACCCCAAAAAACAAAAACCCACACAATTACAGAGCATACTGTGTGAGCCATGTATAAAATTCATGCAAAAAATAAGCCACCCCCAAATTTCTCTGTCCATAGACATATTCATTAAAATTTTAAAAAGAAAGACCTGAAGTAAATTTAGGATAGTGGTTATTGCTAGGGTTGGGGTAGGAAATAGTCTGAGAGGGGGACGACGGGCTTTTCAACTCTGTGTAAGGTTTTATTGACTTGAAGCAAATGTGACAAAATATTCACAGTTTTTATAATAGTCAACTCTGTATGGCAGGTATCAGGTAGAATATTACTTTATGTGCATTTCAGAATATTAGAAGTTCCTCGAGTTGGAAAAGGGGAGAAAAAGGAATAGAAAAAGATTTGGAAGAATACCTCACAGTTGTATTCACTTACTCTAGGGAGCCACTAATGCGCCATCTCTCAGCTTCCTGAAGGCCAACAAAAAGAAGGAAGCCCAGTCGGCTGCACAAGCCTCGGTGCCGTGAGAAACATCGCTGGCCCGAGTGTCTGAAGGGGGCGGGGTTGCAGCAAAGCATGGAGTGTGTGTGTGTGTGTGTGTGTGCGCGCGCGCGCTACAAGCCTGCATTTGTGTAGCTCTTTACCTAAGCTTGTCCTCCTAGGAATGACTCAGGTGGGGCTGCCCTTGGTCCTGCTGGTCCAAGGAGGGGGCTGGTGGGATGTAATGACCAGCCCCCTCTCAACAGCCCTGCTGCCGGCCAATGACTAGTTCTTCTAAATGACATCACAGTGAGACCCAATTCATAAAGCAGTCTTGCCAGGAGCCCCTGCTGCAGAGCAGGCCCCCAGCTCTCTGCCCACCTGGCATGGCCCAGGGATGGGTTTTTAAGTTCCTGAAAGAGTAAAGGGGCCATATGTCCTCAAGGCAAGGAAATGTGAAGTATTCCTGCTCTTTGCAGAGCCTGTGCCAAATACAGGGAAGGGCAGGGAGGAGCTTGTGCTGCCTGCAGGTGCCTGGGAGGGTCCCCAGTCTTCTCCCATGAGCTGGGAGCAGTTCCCTAATAGAAGCTGAGAAGACTGGGGACTGGCCTCCCTAGACAGCCCGCCCCACCAGCTCTGGAGGTGAGGCCCGAGGGACGCGCTGCTCTGCCAGGGGTTCCTCCCAGAAGGCTTTTAGAATTGGTTTTAGCACACAAACACACAGGGATACAGGCACCCAGGGTCAGCTCCAGGCGGTGTGCCCAACAGTCTAGCCTAAACAATGTTTAAGGCAGGTGTAACCAGATATCCACCCCCACCCACCCTGCCAAAACTGAATCCAAGAATGTTTGCCTGGACTGCCCAGACTTCCTGGTGTGTCCCCTGGACGCCCTGCTTGGGAATGGAGCTCCACAGCCACCCCGTGAAGTGTGGAGCTGACATTTTATAGTTGGCTCCTGTGGCTTTCAGAAGAGTCCCTCTCTTCCCCTTGCTTGGGGCAGTAATTACTGGAGAGGACCAACAGCCTGTTCAGGCCGTTTTGGAACGTGTGCTCCCTGAGTAGCTGCATGTCAGAGCAATGGTCCTGGAGCCGGAACCCAGCCCCACCACTTGGTAGGTGGCACATAACTTCACTTGCTCGACTTCCGCTTCTGCATCTGTAGAGTGAAGATAATATTAATGCACTTGCTTCGCTTAGTTATTGGGAGGAAAATACACTAGTCCGTGTGCCTGAGCGAATCTTAAACCTCGGTTATTATTACTGTTTATGTGGGCAGCTATATTTCTTCCCCTATGTTCTTCCTCCTGCCTTCTATCCTCCAGACAAATCTTAATTCCTTTGTGACTTAACCCTCCAAGTGCTGGAAATACTTTAATGGATCTGATACTGAGCAGCGAGCCATCCCACCTTTCCATGGCAACACAAGCTCACACATTACACTTGTGTCTGGGCCTCAAGTCACTTTCCTGGGTCTGACAGTTTGGGGGATTCTGGGGTATGTTCATGGAGTGAAGGAGGGGCATCTACAACCGGACCCTCAGCCCTGCAGCTGCCTTTTGGGAAGGGCACCCCTTCTTCCTCCCTGTCCCCCTCCCGCTGCCATCTCCAAGGGAGAGCGCAAATTGGGATTCAGCTAATCCTGAAAGATAGGCCTTGAGAAATGTTCTCTCTCTTGCTTTGGGAAGAGAGTCTGTGAGCCGAGAAGGGCAGGTCGTTGTACTGGTCAAGTTGTGAGGAGTGAGACGGGTAATTTCTGAGGTGCCGAGAGAGACTCATGGGCTTCTGCAGAGAGGAAGAGGAAGAGGCCAGCCGCCACTGCAGGGAGGGCGCCCAGGGACCCTCACTAAGCTCCACTCCTCACACAGCCGGTCTGGCCTCATCAGCATGCCGCCACTGAGGGCCACTGGGAGCCACACATGCGAATTACCCAGAGCTGAGAGTAATCCCAACACTCACAGGCACCAGGAATAAAAAAGAAATGGAAACTGGGTGGGCGGGGCGCTTACTCCAGACAAGCAAATAACATTCATGTTCCTAGTGCAAAGATTGTTCAATTTTTTCGCCTCAGGACCACTTTTCCCTCTTAAAAAGTATTGATGGCCCCAAGAAACTTTTGTTTGTGTGGGCTTTAGTGGTTTATATTTACTGTATTAGAGATTAAAACTGAGAAAAGTTTAAAATATTTCTTATTTTTAAAAAATCACTATAATAAGCCTATTACATGTTAGCCTAAATAGCATATTTTTAAGAAAAAGAGCTATATTTTCCAAAGCAAAAAAAGAAAAAAATCAATATGAAGAATGGCACTGTTTTGCATTTTTGCAAATCCTTGTAGTGTCTGTCTTAATAGAAGACAATTGGACTCTTGTATCTGCTCTGCATGCAGTCCTCTGTGACTTCACACATTATGTAGCTTCTGGAAAATGCCCATGCACACTTCTGAGCTAATGACAATAGAAAAGGCAAATAATATCTTAGCATTATTCTGAAAATAGTTTTGACCTCAGAGAGCCCTCTGGAAGAGTACTGGGGACCCCCAGCGATCTCCAAACCGCATTTGAGAACTGTTACTCTGTTGAACACTGGAAACAACCCTTCTAAGATTCCAGAAACTTCTGTTAACTTTGTAGCATCTCCCCTCTTTACTCTTTCCCTAAGCCTGGTTGTAGGGAAAGAGTAAAGAGGGGAGTGTTTCCCCTCTTAGTGTTTCCATGAACTAAAGACCCTACCATCTGCCAGGTACCACTCTAACTGCTAGAGACATGAAGAAAAAGCCAAAGACCCTGATGTGAAGGAATGAGAGAAGCTCTGTCACCCCTGGCTCAGAGGACGTGGCTCTCAACCCACAAGTGAAGGAGAAACAGGGCCCCTTTTAGAGTGGACCCCAAGGTGGACCTAGAGAGACACGTGTGTTAAAGAGTCCCCCAGTGCAGTCTGCGAGGGGCTGTGCAGGCTGCAGTGACCAGAGAAGTCTTTACGGAGGAGGCAGGATTAAGGGCCTAACATGGTCTTCCTGGGGCAGGGCTGAGTGGTGATAAACTGGTCAGATAAAGCAAGCTGGCCTGACTGAGGAGGGCACTGGGAGAAAAAGCGCAGGTGAGGGGAAAGGGAACAGGAGGATGGGGGTCCGAGGCCAGGCTCGTGTATTTGGGACCCCCGCGTGGGCCTGGCCACTTTCTCCAGGGTGAGAACTCTGGGCTCTGCTGGATCAGCAGAGCCTCATGGGGACCTCCTAACAGCTCCTTAATCCCTCCCTGCCACTAAAATCTGTGCTGTGGGGACTCTCAGGACCTCAGACCTCAGCACGAGGTCAGGCCCGTCACCCCTGGGTGCAGGAAGCCACATGGCCAGGGGCCTACTTCGAGCTTTTCCACTTTCCGCTCTGGCCCAGCTAGCACTGTCTCACGGCGACCACTTAAGCTCCTGGGTTCTGCATCCTGGGCCAGTATTCTTCCCACTGCACTACTAATTTCCCTGGATGGCTATGAAAATTGAAAAAGAAAGGAAGAAAGGAAAGAAAAGAAAAAGAAAGGAAGCAGTTGGACAAGAATAATCTTCCAGTCCTCTCTGCCTCTGGAGTGAGCAGTTCTCACTTAGAAGTGTGCTAAATGCCAGCCCAGTGCTCGGCAGAGCCCTTGGTCCCCATGTCCTAAGTGAAGTGTTCACGCTGTGTAGACGAGGAAGCTCCCCTCATGCGACCCTCTCCTTGTCCTGCAGAAGACCTGAGACACCAGAGATGCTGCTGACATAGCAGCTTCTGCCGACGACGCAGCCGGGAGAAGCTTGAAAACCTCCCTATGATGAAAAACAGAACCAGAAGATGAGAAGCTTTGTTACCCTGGTGAGACTATAAACCTCTCCCTTTTGTCATTTCTCTTTCTGCTGCTTCATCCTGGTGTCCCCAAGAGACAGGCAAGGCCCCCAGGGGGGACAGAAGGGCCCAATATCGGCCCGTTCACATCTGGTCCGAGGTGCAGGGGCACCTATGATCAAACGAGTCGTCAGTGGTACAGAAAGGAGCGAAATCATATTTATACATAAGAGTAATCGGATCAGGCAAATGCGGGGAGGTGGGAGATTAATGAATTAGGAACCAAACGGGAGTGGAGGGAGAGCCTCAGAAGGCTGGAATGAAGCTGATTGAAGATCCATTGCCCATAAATCAACTGCCTTCCCTGCGGAGACTCAAGTCTGTCTGGACCATAATATGCAGATGGGCGGGAAAGCTATCCTCCTCACAAGCTGGAGAGAGACACTGTGTTTTGTGGAGCTAGATAAGAAAGAGCAGCATAAAGGGAGAAATAGATCAACGGAACAGTGGGGTCCATTTGCCTTTCTACCTCGTTCGCTTTCTCCAGGTTCTGTGGTTTCCGATTAGCTCTGTGGCTTGCTGGGTGATTTAACAGGTTTTTTTCTAAACTTATTGCCAGGGAAGCTCCAAACTTCCAATAAACCTGCTGTAGAAAGCCAGCTGGGACCCAAGGAGGGAGCCACAAGGGTGGGTGTGCAAGCGTGCTCTCTGGGGAAGCCGCAAAGATGCGTGCATTAGTAATTCTTTTTCTAAATGCTTCCTGCAGCGGCCCCCAGGGCCAGCTCTGACTTACCCCTGAGAGCAGTAGGGTGTTGGCCAGAGGAGGGAGATAGGGTGCAATAATGGCGGGCGCAGTGGCCTGTGGCCATTGTTAGGAGCCCACGCTGTTGGAGCAGGGCCAGGCCACCTCTGGGGAGGCCCACAGTCCCAGGCCCACATGGCTAAAGAGCTTGTTATTGTGCTGGTCAGCTGCGTTTACAAAGGAGACTTGTGTGCGGGGGAGAGCCACGACTTGCAAGGGGTGAGGCCATTCCCCGGTTCACACCTACTTCCTCCCATACATGTGTGATTCTTTAACTTCTGTTCTGTATATATTTATACACACAGATGTATGTTTGCAGCAGAGATGACACCAAGTGTTGCCATGGGTATGGGGACATGAGCCTCCCCATGCACTGCTGTGGCAGATTAATTGGTAGTGTTTGCGGGGGTGAGGGAATAACTTGGGACTATACAATAGCATTGTAAGCAAGTATTGGGTTGGCCAAAAAGTTCGTGTGGTATTTTCTGTAAAATAAAAGATATATTTTTTTCATTTTCACCAATAACTTTATTGATTTGGATATTTTGAGTGTGTCGGCTATCTTCCACATGGTACAATGTTGGTTGTTCTCAGTTAATGTCTCTATTTGATCTCTATCAACTATGACTGATCTACCCTCCCGTGGAGCATCGTCCAGGGAGAAATCTCGCATGCCACTTTTGACGTTTGATCAGTCACAGCACCTCCTCCACACACTGCACAGATCTTTTTTTGTATTTCAGTTGTGTTTTTACCTTTCTTGGAATGACAAAGCATAATACACCAAAAATGTTGCTTATTTTCTTCCATCTTCAATATTAAAATGGCTACACAAAAATTCACCAATTTTGATTTTTTTTCTAAAAATGCATGCTGATATGACAGCTGTCACAATGCAATCTAACAAAATTGTTTCGAATGAAGTTAAAGACAACTGAGCACTACTAGAGACATCTTATGGAAAAAAAAACAAATGAACTTTGTGGCCAATCCAATATATATGCGTTATTCTGGCAATTGCATTTCTGGGAAAGTATTCACAGGAAATAACCAAATCGTGTTCAAGGGTGAATGTACAAGGATTTGCTTATTGCACTGCTGTTTATGGGCATCCGAGCACTGGAGGAATCCTGGCCGTCCGCAGATGGGTCGTTACCAAATGAGGGTGCAGCCATTCAGAGTGCTGCTGTGGACCCCTGTAGATCGCCACGCACGCATAGTCACGGTATCTCGTTCTGTTTTCAGCAGCAGGTTATGAAACAGCATTACATAATATGATTCATATTTTTCATAAATAAACACCACACATGTGCACGAAAGCAGTCTAAAAGAATAGATATCAAAATGTTGACAGCAGCCACCCAACATGTGGGGTTCAGGTGGTTTTCTTTTTGCTTTCTTGTACTTTATAAATTTTATATCATGAGTTCTATACGCTTGTGCACGTTTTTTAAAGGTCAAAGTGGGGGAAACTGGGCATGTGGCTGCAGGTGAGCCACAGCTGGCTCTGTTGCCAGTCAGGTTCTCACTCGGCTGTCTCTCATCGTCCAGGGCAGCAAAGCAGGGCTGCCTTCGCTCTCCTGAAAGATCCCTGGGAGACACAATCTCGTCACACAGCACAGGCAGTTCAGGGAGGTCTGGTCCAATTCTAGAAAGCCCTCAGGGCACATTCGTGGTCTCAGAGCGCCCTTGTTCTTTCCCCTAGAAAGGGAAAAAGCCCATGGGGCAGGGGCCCTGCAGTCCCTGGCCCGCTGCCTCCAGGGTAAGCCCTTTCTGGCTGTCATCCCACCGTCCAGGTAATGGGGAGGTGGGTGTGAGAAGTGCCGGTAAAAGAACAAATCGCACCACCTGAATTTGTCTGATGTTCCAGTAGAGAAAAATCCAATGAAGCTGACAAGCATTATACAAGCTTTTGAATATAAAAATAAAACATTTTTATCCCAGTATCTGTCTTTTAACGTTTTTATTCTTCCATCAAGGAGTAATGAACACAGAAGTCTCTAAGGCATCCCACCCTTTTACTTGTGGTCACTTAGGTAGCGTGCAGGGTCCTGGTGAAGCAAATTACTAGCTACCCTTCCCATACATTGCACATTCAGTTCTGGGTCTCCTAAGCAAACTGGAGTAAATACCTCCTCCCTCTCCAAGATTCTCTCCCCCACCCCATTTTACTGAGATATAATTGACAGAATGTTCTATCAGATTTAGCTGTAGAACATAATGGTTTGATATATGTATATTTTGTGAAATGATTACCACAGTAAGCATAGTTAACATCAATCACCTCACATAGTTATATTTTTTCCTTGTGATGAGAACTTTTAAGATCCAAGTATATGGCATTTGTGTTTCTCTCTGACCCTCTTTGAGATTCTGATGGATAGAGCAGCAGCCCAAGGACCAGGAGGCAACTGTAAAACAAAACACAGCTTTAAGAGTCTCCGGGTCAGTACCAGATACCCCAACACAGGGCTCTGATAAAGCCAGGCTGGACTTCGGGTCAAAGTGACAACTGCTACTCCTTTTCTCCAAATCTCTGCCTGTCCTATCCCCAGAACCGAAGGCTACAGTGCTGGGAAAGGCCAATTTGGAGCACATTTGTAGACAAAAAAAAAAAAAGCATTACAAAATAGTAAATGTGTCTGTACCTCCAGCGCCCAACTGCTATGCTGGCTGGGCTACCCACAGCCACGCTGGTGCGGGGCAGGAAGTAAAAGAGAAAGTGGGCAAAGTGTCCAAGAACCTTTCATGTACAGTGACTTAGGCTCTAAGAGCCTCCCCTCCTCCTGTGAGTAGAGAACCTATTCAGGCAAGCACAAATATCCCCCAACACCCATGGGGGTGGGGGAGAGGGCTGAGAGAGGCTCTGTCCTCCCTGCAGACAGAGGCAGAAACATGGGGGAGAGGGGAGAAATGTTCACTCACCAGCAACGCCACACCTCATGGAAGGAAGGGACTGACGGTTGAAACATGACCTCAGTCATTCCCTCCTTGGGTCCAGAGCATCCCTAATCTCTGCTCTTTGAGATTTGTCTGCTTTGACTTGGAGATACCTTCTGAAGCCGTCTCCCTGCTGTAGATCAGCATGGCCTTGTCCCTCCAGTTCCCTAGACCAACCTGCGGCTGAAATGACTAGTGAATGACTAGTACCTGCCTTCTACTAGTCATTCAATAAATATCTAATGGAAGAATTGTGGAATCAGGGAGGATGCCCAGTTCCAAGAGTCCACCCTGGGCTAATAGCAAGTGGGGACTTCCTCTGACTCTCCGCAAGTTTACCTGCTTTAATCAGACTTGGTCCTATCTGAGGCTGAGCTTGCAGGGAGGAATCCAGCTGAGGAGAGAGGAGTGACCGCCAGGCCGGGGCCTGGAAGTATTCATCAATGCTTGCTGAGTGAACAAATGTCTACACATGTGAATGAATTGCAGGCCCAGTTCAAGGCCCCAGGTCACTTGGACCACGTATCGGCCTCATCCTCCTCATCTCCTAAAGCACCCCTTGCCTTGGCTAGATAGTTGACAGCCCCAGTTCCACATCACATTTTCTCTTTCATCAGCTGGCTGCTTATCTCCTGGAGTGAATTAACTCTCAAGTGTCTTGGCCTTCCCCAGTAAGCGTGCTAGTTCCTTGCAGGCAGCCTGTGTCCTTTCCAGCATTCAATAAATGTATATTGAGCGTATTAGTCAGTTGGTATAAATTACAAAGTAGCTAATGGGAGCACTCTTCCAGGTGCTGTGGGCCATTCAGACGAACAACATGGTTCCTTCTTGTAGGAGTTTGCACAATAAAAGACTGAGAGATTGAATAGGAGAATGACAGAAGCCAGTAGATAGGAACCCCCTTTTTTAGCTGCCCCAGGGCTCAGGTAGATAGAGGAGAACTAGCAGCAGCCAGAGGTGAAAAATCACTGAACAATGCTTGGGAAATTGGTTCATCCAGGCTGACTGATGCACCTGACTCTAGGATGCATCACCTGGATGGAACTGCTTTCTGTGCTTCACCGCTGCCCCCCACCCTGCTGCCAAGCCTGTTCCCTGTGTGTTTGTAATATTTGGTCTTGTTATAGTAAGAGATTTCCTATCACAGAAACATTTCAGTCCCTGCTCAATTAGGTTGGTTGTCTCTACTTTTGCTTTCTTAAAACACCAGCCTCTTACACCTGCATCCACCCTCCTCCTGCATCTCCAAAGGAAAAACCACTGGATTACCTGGGTACCAGCCTCTGGCAGCCTTTTAACCCTCCCCTTAGGTGCCCTCCCCTTTTCTCCTTCCCTGGAAGGTCAGAAATATGGAAGTCAATTTGTGCGGCTGGTACAGCGTTTTAGCATATTGAGTGGTCCAAATATTTAAATATCTATGATATCGGAAGTGTGGAGGACATTAAAAACCATCCTCTCCCTGCTGATTGCAAGCAAGGAAATGTACATGGTCCCTGCTCTCCTGCACAGTTGCAAAACTGCTGGCCTCATCACATTGCCTATGTAAAGTACCTCTCCTACCTCCTCTGGTCTGGCTTTAGGTTGCCTTTACTGTAAACAAAGATGTATGGGGGGCGCATTTGGATTGAGTTTATTGTTTATGTAAATCTCTCAGAATGTGACATAGCAAGATAGCTTCCTATGTTGTGTTGATCCACATTTTAGGCCAACAGCCAAAGTATTTTATCTTTTCCTTCATTATAGTGATCTTCCAATTAGCCGTGGTCTGTAATACCCTGATTTTGGTGGCAGTGGTTTGGACAGGATTGTTTGATAGTTCTGCTCGAGAGGCAAAATAAGGGGCATTATTATAGAAGTGCAGAGGTTGTGCAGGAGCTGAGTTCTGTTGCAAAGTTTGCCGATAAGGGGAAAACCGGCCCTTAAGCGTCCATTCTGTTCTGTATATTAACACTTCTAATCTGCACTGCTGATAAAACGGCAAGCCATTTGCCTTTGGAGGAATTAGTTCTGCCTCACTTGTGTAACCAGGCGATGGTGATTAACCTTTAAACTGGCCAATATTCCCAGCAGCCTCCTGCTCCAGATTAGAAACTATTTAGTTATGACCAACTAAATTAACAACACTCCCTCCTCTGAAGAATGAGATTTGGAAGGTGGATGCATTTTAAGGTGGAATTGTGTTTTGAATTGGTGATCCATCCTCCTAAGGTGCTTATTTCCTCGTTGCTAACGTCCAGGCTGCCACACTGGGGACCAAAGGCTCAGCTGGGAGAAAGGGGAGGGGGCCCAGTCGTCCCGGTTGGGTTTGCAAATCCGAGGTTTCATGGGCACAAAGGAAACCTGTCTTCGGTTTAGATTTCCTTCTCTGTTATCATCCCAGGTTAAAAGGAGACTTCGGCTCTTCTGCCAGACCCAAGTCAGGCTCAGTGGGATTGAACAGTTATTCCTAATGGGGAGATTAAGGAATAAATAGAGTAGCCTCCTTACCACCCTACTCCCAGTTTCTTCCTGGGGGTGAATGTCGGGAAAAGATGCTAACTAACTTTCATGTGCCGGATGCTGGGGCCCGCCCGCTGCATGTGGATCCACCGATTGAACTGTGGTCGTGCCGACAACCCTGCTTCAACCAGCTCCTATCTGCCCATTTCAAAAGTGTCACTTATCAGTGGAAACATACCCTCTGCGGGGAGGGCCAGGCAATTATGTAATTGTGTCGTGCCTTAAACCCCCAAACTGGCGGTCCTGCCTGGGTTATAAATAAGATGGAGCAGCGACCCTCACCACCAACACCCCACCGCCTCCCAATCCCGGGAGCAACCTTTCCTGTTTTACTAGTTTCACATCCACTGCCTCCTTAAAAACTGCTCATCTAGATATTGTGTTAGCAGGATGTCAGTCAAGCCGCAGTCCACAGCGAAGCCTTCCTCATATACCAATTTAAATCATTCATGGTCTTTTCTTTGGCATTATTCAAAAGATCATCATAATTTTCATGTGCCCACAGCACAAAAAAATCAATTATTTCCCCACAAAGACTTGAAAGTACTTAGCGAGTGCGGCAAGAAAAGCTGAGGGTGATATCAAATTGAAATTGCACTCATTACATACAACACAATTAGTTGCCACTAGCCTGGCCGGGCTTTAATTCTGAATGGCATATCTTTATTATTACAGAAACAAGCATGCAAATGGCATTGTTCAGGATTTGCCGAAATCAATAGGATATAGTGCTGTGTGTTTGGTGGCCACTGTCACTCACGCTGCTGTGGATGCGAGATAATGTGTGTGTTTGAATTAATGAAGGGAGCAGGCAACATCATAAGTGACACCCAAATAAAAGAAATGGGTACATGATATTTGTAATTATTCTACTTGTGTTTTTGTTGTAAATACTTGTGCTTTTTGTTTTTTAATCAAAGGATTAATTGCATTTTAATAAGGCATTATGATTTGCAGAGCTTTAGTTAATTAAAACTTGTAGTATATAATTATGAAGTGATGCTGAGATTGTCTAAAGATCACCCATATGTTTAGAATATGTATAATTTTTCCGTTATGCAGTTCTGTCTCTCTCCCCCCTTCCGCGCCTTTCTCCGTGGTCCCTCCCCTGCCAACAGAAGATGTGGATGACTCATGTGAAATGTGGTGGATTGGTAATTCCAGGTGGATTTCTCTAAGTGGCGACGAGAGCCCAGTTTAGGTTATTGCACAAATTAAAATGACTCTGAAGCAGCACTTGTGATAAACTGTGGCAGAGAACTTTCTTGTTGGCACTTGCTTTTCAGGGAATCCTCCTGAGATGCAGCACTGTAGAGCTTTGGGGAGCTGGTATGAGTCTTAGGGTGCAAACCTGAGATTTGAGATCTAGGGGAGGCGGGGCCATTGACAGTTAGACCCTGGTTGGGTCTCTGGGGCTGGGTCCAAATCCCACTGGAACCTCGACCTTGTCCTCCAAGGTCCTCTGAGACGAAGAAGAACTTCTGGGGGGAGGGAGGATGAAAGTCAAGGGAGCTTGGAATTCCTGAGTGTAACACATTAGTTATTCACAGTGGAATCCAGCCCAGAGACGTGTAATCGTGTTTCCTGTAGGTGTGTATTGTGTGAAGGCTGATGGATTAATTGCTAGATAGATGGAATTGAGCTAAGGTAAAACATTATTAAAAAGTTTAAAAATCTTAATGTAACAGTTTGAAGTTTGCTTTAGGGAATTCTTTCATTTCCGTCTCCTAGTTTTCCATTCTCTCTGGGATCAGGAATCTTAGCTGCTGGTGCTTAAAGAGGGACCTACTTGGTGAGAGCTTAGGATATTCTTTGTTAGGAATACCACAGGTGGCCCTGGTGGCAGGTGGAGGCAGGAGCTGGTGGCTGGGCCATATGGGACCAGAGATATAATGGGATGAGCTGACTTCAAAAGGCTGAACTCCAGTAACCCTTTGGGACCTCTGTTGGCTGGGCACCCAAAGGCTCATTTTTCTCTAAAGACCCAGACGCTGCAGTGAGGGGTGTTGCCATTCCCCACTCCCCACAAGGCCACGTGAGGAAGGATGAAGTGAAAGGAAAGAGGATCCTGAGACATTCGTGCCCCACACCTGGTTTTCCAGGAGACTCTCAGTAGTGCTCTGAGTAGGGTGGCCCAAAGCTGATTTAAAATCGAATATTATTAGGTTGGTCATGGCTTCCTATTTGAACTCTGAAAACCTTGAGCTTGAAAAGGTGGTTCATTCAAAGCTTGCTAAAATATTTGCTCAGCAGCACAATGGTGTGTGATGGAAAATAAACTCTTGTGGCTTGCTTCATCCTATCAGCCTCGGCCTGCAGCTGAGAAAGAATGAGGGAAGGTCAGTCAATTATGTGTGGTAATCACCGTAAGCATATTATCTGAGACACAGATGTCTTCTATGACCCCACACGACATGGCTATTAACCTCAGAGCAATATAAAAATGGCGTGGGCTTGGGGGGAGGAGTGGAGGTAAACCAGACTTTCAGTCTAGCCTTGTCCACAGACTCAGGAGGAAAAAAGTTATGGACCTGAAGACTGTTTTCAGGAGCTCATCCAACTTGGACCCCTGCTCACTGTGGCAGGATCATCGCACCCCTCCTTTCTGGAGACCTTTCTACAGGCATAGCCATGTGTGGAAGCACTAGCCTCATCTGAAAATGAGGCTGACAAATTGACTCGGGAGGTACCTCAGACACGCAAGGGCCCTGGATGCTGCCTTCTGTTCACCAGAGAAGAGGAGAGAGGGAAAAGCAATGTGGGCGTTTGTGTGTGTGTTTAAGTTCACCTCTAGGCTTGGGCAGGGAGGACAATGGGGTCACACAGGCATGTCGGGGCATCCAACCAGGTTACTCAGGGGACACTGGGCTAATGGAAGTCAGGGTTGTTATACCCAAAAGGCCTCTGTGCCCTGCCCCCGGACTCTAGCCCTGATCCTGGCATCTCCCTGGAAAAGTTCATGCCAGAGGCTGGCACGGGGCTGGGCACAGGAGTGATGTTCCATGAAAGCTGTCGATAGGCTGTTTACTGGTCTGGGACACACGCACGTCTAGGTCAGCGCCTGCCCTGTGACACACCCTGCACCAGGGACTGAGGGCTCAAAAACAAACAAGCCGGCCCCTGCCCTCCAGGAGGTTATAGTCTGTGCGAGTGGGGATGGGGAGAAAACCCTGACTGCAGATCAGCATTTGACTCATGTCAACACATGTTACGGATGCTGGAGAAGGCCTGTAGAAAGGGTTCTAGAGTAAAATGAAGAAGGGACTATTCTACCCTGGGGATTGGAAAATTTCCCTAGAGGAAGGGATATTTGAGCTGGATGAATACTGAGAAAGGATATATAAACTGATAATAACGACAACTTGTTTTGGAAGAATTTACCAGAAGCAAGGCACTGTTCTGGCCACTTCTTGCCTGTTGTTTAATTCTCCAACCCTGTAAGCAGTGTTGGACCCATCACGAACTTGAGGCTTAGAAGGGTAAGGCTACTTGCTCCTGGTCTCACAGCTGGTTAGTGGTAGAGCTGAGGTTGGAATTCAAAGCCAACTGACTGCAAGCTCCGCTAACGAGGAGGAGGATGTACTCATCTGTCAGACAAGAGAGGCAGCATTTCTGGTGAAGGGAGGTGTAAGCAAGGGTGTGAGGCACATCCAGGAAGTGCAGGGACAGCTGGGGCTGGGAGCAGGTAGGAGGCACATGGCCAGGAAGCCAGGCAGACCTGGCCCTGGGGCCTGGTGTCCATGCCACAGAGGGACAGCATGATCAGATGTGTTTCTGAAAGGTTTCTTTCCAAGTCCCAGGGCAAATGAATTGGAGAGGCTGAAGATCAGAGGCCTGAAGCCAGAGTTAGGGAACTGTTACTGCAGGTGCAGGTCCAGGGTGGTGACGGAGAAGAAGAGATGAATGTCCCAGGCCTTAGAGCAGGGCCAGGAGGACTTGGCAGCTGAAGGGATGTGGCGATGAGGGAAAGGGAAGAGTCTGGGATCATCTCAACTCCTCACAACAACTCCTTACATGTCTATGGTCTGACACTGCTTTCATCCCTCTTTTATAATAAAGGCACTGAGGTTTGGAAAGATTCAGTCACTTGCCCAAGTCCAGCAGTTTGTATTTTTTTTCCCAGCCGGGTTTTGGACCCAGTCTCCAGCCTGGTAATCCACTATGGTCCGCGGTGTGAGTACGTATGTGCAGATCGCAGGGGTGAGGGTGGGGTCGCCAGCTACTCCTTCTGGCCACTTTAATCTAGGTTTGCCTCTTCGTGTATCTCCTCTCTTCTTCCCTTGCCCTAGACTTTCTCCAACGGAAAAGAGGTTTAGTGCTGTATTATCGAAATTGCAGTGGTAACCCTAGATACTTTTATATTTTTAAGCTGTTATGAGAAGGTGATTGAACCAAATGGGTTGCAGAAGAGATAGTGTTGCAATATTAAAAGAAAAACTTGAAACAGTTTAATCTCACAGGTATTCATGAGACGTTTTAGGGAGTGTGACACATCATGGTGAGCATGACTAACAAATGATCTTATTAAGTGTCAATTTACAGAGTCGAGGCAGATGTGTTGAATATCGTTTCAGCATCTCCCACCCCCAGCCTCTCTTAACAGAGCTCATATTCTTCAGGTACCGCCCTGCTCTGTGTGGCCTTCCGTTCCAGAGGAGGCTGGCTCCGGGCCCAGCTCCGAAGGGCAAATCCTGATTGGACCAGGATGGCCATTTTGCTCCCTGTAGGCATGGGCAGGCGATGTGACTCTGGTCAGTGACATGTGGGCAGCTGTGCCGGGAGCCTTCTGGGAAATGTTTCCTCTCTCCTAAGGCAACCTTCCTCCACAGGAAGAAACGGTCTCTTTCTCTCTGTGTAATTTGTCACATTTAAATGTGATGTGTCCAAATGCCACGAGTAGAGCGAGAAACACACTCAGAAATGGCTGGGCAGGGAGATGAAATAGCTTTGGGTCCTCTGATGTCACCAAGCCTCCGCTCACACACACCCTACCTCTGCCCTTTGTGTGCAGAGTGACATGCTTAAACTTCCTTATTGTATAAGCCACTTTTTCCTATTAAAATAATGTAGCAAAATATACACAAAGTTTACCATTTTCAGTGTACAGCTCAGTGGCATTGAGTACAGGCAAACTGTTGTGCAGCCGTCACCACCGCCCACCTCCAGAACCTTCGCCTTCCCCAGCTGAGATTCTGTATGTGCTCAGCACTAACTCTCCGTCCTCTGCTCCCTCCAGCCCCTGGCAACCACCGCTCTACCTTCTGTCTCTGTGAATCTGACAGCTGTTGGAACCTCATATAAGTGAGATCATACAGTATTTGTCCTTTTGTGTCCAGCTTATTTCACTTAGCATAATGGCCTCAAGCTTCATCCATGTTGTATGTGTACGTCATTTTAGGATGCAGTTTCTGATATTTGCAACTAAAGGCATCCCAAGTTATAAACCCATCAAGCCAGGGTTTAAGTTTTGTCTTTCCATTACTGATTCTTATGTGTATTGGTTAAGAATATGGACTCCTGGACTCGAGAGCCCAAATTCCTAATTTTAAGTCCTCATTCTCTCCTACTAGTTATGTGACCTTAGAAAATTTGCTTACCGCTCTGTGCTTCAGATTCCCCAGCTGTAAAATGTGGATAACGACGTCACCTCCTGCACAGAGTTGCCAGAAGACTAAATAAGCTGTCACATATAAGGCATTAAAAAGTGGGCCTGGCATACAGTGATTCTTATTATCGTTACTATTGTCCTATGACTGTTATTATTAGTGATGAGAAGGCAGCAGTTTGGAGATTTCCCTGAGTGCCACGCATGAGTTTATCCTACATTGAGCCAGCCACTCGCAGATACATCTGGAATGTTACCCCTGCTCTGCCATTGTCGATCTCCCTAGAATGAAGGTTCTGGGTCCTCTCCAGTCTTTCTCTTGCTTGGGTCTTCCTGCTCCCATCTGAGTGATGCGTCCAGCTTCCTTCCTGTTCCCTGCTCAGTTCTAGAAGGATCAACCCCAGGGTCCCAGGACCTAAAGGTCCAGTTGTTTGCTGTGGAAGCTCATGCTGTGGGCCTGAAGACCATGAAGGGGCAGTCAAGCAGCCAGGTCACTGCTCCATAGCCCCTGGGCGGCGTGAATGAGAAAATAAAGTAAGGCTGGACCTTGATTTACCGTGTGGGAATCTGAGGACATGAGATGTGATGAAGATCTCGGGGTGGACTGAGAGAGCAACCAGCAGGCACAGAAAGCTCAAAGGCCAGGAGGCAGACCCAGACAGACTTGCTTTGCCCCCAGCAGCTCTGAGGTGGGAGTCTAGCAGCCCCTGCTCTCAGTCCCACTGCTGTCATTACAGAGGTGTTGAGGTGGCTAAGGAAGGATGATACAACAAGATCACCTGAAAGAATAGAGGATGGGGGTCAAAGCAGCAGCTCTGGAAATAGAGACGGGTGTGTGTGGGTGCACGTGTGCCCAGGCACGGTAGGGATGTGCCTTAATTATCCCCACTGCATCACGGTGGTAAGAGAAATGCTTGTCCTTCTTACATTATGAAGATCTGGTCAAGAATAAATGAAATACGCAGTCGATAACACTGTTATATTTCAACTATAGTTGATTACATTATTACGTGATTTTTAAGAAAGAACAAGTTACGAGTAAATAATACATTAAAATGTGCCTTGAAAAGAATAAAACCTCCAAGGTAAGTTGTTATTAGTGTGCCTTTTCAAGGTGCTGCGTGGACCCAACCCCATGGTGACAGAAGGAATTTGCCCCTGTGGTATAATGAGGACCCAACTTGGATGTGCCCCATGTCACTGCCAGGGGAGGGAGGCCCAGAAAGGCATTTTAGGAGACCTGGAGGTCAAATCCCCTCTATCTCTTCTAAAGAAATACTCATGTCTGCAGGGCAGGCCTTGGAGTGCAAGGCTGGGCGGAAACTCAGGGGACCTAGTCGGACCAAAGGGAACACAGACTCAGACTTTGACTTGTGCAAGAAGAGCTGAGAGGGACAAGCGCCACTAGAAGCAGGAAGCCTGCCTGATAAACTGTATATTTGGTGGAGCAACAAGAAGGAGATAAAAGATTAAAAAATGTAATAGAAGATTTGCTTACATTTCTTGGAATGGTAATTAAATTTATTTATAGTTATGGGAAATTTGGGGAAGGGAGGAAAAGCAATTTAAATGCAGAGTTTTCACAGGACAACTGCAAATGGCTTGCTTTAACGGTGCCTCTGAAGGTTAACAGAATGGCAGGGAGGTCGGACTGAAGTGCACATGATAAGTGACAAGTGTTAACATGGCAAATCATGTATTTAAAATTACTCTGAGCTTTATCGAATGTTTCCTCTCAAAAATAAACTATCCTGGAGGGAAAGGTTAACTGAGAAAAGAGTATTACTTTAATGTTCCTGCAGTGACCGGGGGGAAGGGAAAAGGGTTCTGTAATGTAGGAGAAGTGGTGATAAATATTAATAGGTTGTTATGTTATTAACAAACATAGCCCAAACTTACGCTGAACTCAGAGGAAAGGCAAATTCCCTTTCCTCTCCATCGTCCCTGTCTCCATGAGACAAAGAGCTTCCCGGTTCACCCGTGGAGTGGAAAGGAGACATGTGGCAGATGAGATGTTCCTGATAGAGGAACAGCCAGTACCTCCAGAGCTGAAACTATCCACATTTAGCTTCAGCTGTTAAGGGGGATGCATAGCACCACGAAGAAAACCATCAACAAAAGGGAAAGACAACCTACGGAATGAGAAAAGATATGTGCAAATCATATACTCAATAAGGGATTAATATCCAGAATTTATGAAGAACTTATACAGTGTCAAAAATGTGTCAAAAAAAAGCATGGCTGATTAAAAGATGGGCAGACCACCTGAAATGATATTTTTCCAAAGAAGACATACAGATGGTCAACAGGCACACATGGCAAGATGCTCAGTGCCACTAATGCTCAACATCAGGGAGATGCACATCCAAACCACAGTGAGATATCACCTAACACCTGTCAGTGGCTGTCATCAAAAATACAAAATATAACAGGTGTTGGTGAGGACGTGCAGAGAAGAGAACCCTTGTACACTATTGGTAGGAATGTTAAATGGTATAGCCACTGTGGAAAACAGTATGGAACTTCCTCAAGTAATTATAATTAGAACTACCATAGGATTCAGCAATTCCACTCCTGTATGTGTATCTGAAGAAAACAAAAACACTTATTAAAATGTTTTTTGTGCAGCATTATTTACAATAGCCAAGATATGGAAGCAACCTAGGTTTTCACTGATGGATGAATGGATAAAAAAGATGTGGTGGAATATTATTCAGCCATAAAAAAGAATAAAATCTTGCCATTTGCAATAATATGGATGAAACTAGAGGGTATTATATTAAGTGAAATAAGTCAGACAAAGACAAATACCATATGGCTTCACTTACATGTGGAATTGAAAAAACAAAACTGAAATAGACTCGTACATACAGAAAACAAACTAGTGGTTACCAGAGTTGGGAAGGGATGGGGTCTGGGATGGGAGAAATAGGTGAAGGGGATTAAGAGGTCCACACTTCCAGTTACAAGATGAATAAGTCATGGAAATGTAACGTAGAGCATAGGGATATTGTCAATAATACTGTAATAACTTTGCTTGGTAACATATGCTAACTAAACTTAATGTGGGGATCATTTCATAATCACTATAATGTATACCTGAAACTAATAGGATATTTTATATCACTTATATGTCAATTAAAAATAAAAAGAGGGAGGGACTTCCAGTCAAGATGGAGGCTTAGGTAAACACCCTTCACCTCCTCACACAACCACAGAAAAAATTACTAGATTTCAAAACAAATAACACCCAGAAACATCAGAAAATCAAGCTGTATGGAAGTCTGACAACCAAGGATTTAAAGAATCCACATTCATTCAGATGGTTAGGAGGAGCAGAGACATTGTGTAGTACGGAGAGGTGGTGGTGAGGGTAGGCAGTCCCACATTCACATGTGGTGGATAAAAATGGGGAAGGATACCTTGGGAGTGAGCAATCCCAGCCCCAGGCCAGACCGCACAGACCAGGGTTCCAGTGCCAGGAAGATAAATCTCCATAACTTCTGGCTGTAGAAACCAGTAGGGGTTGGGGTGGTGGAAGAAACTGCAAGATTTTCAGGAAATGTATGCAGACCCACCCCCTCTGGGATTCAGCACCAGGGCAACAGCTGGAAGGGAACCGGTCTCACAGAGCGAGTGCCCAGCAAACCTCCAGAAGCCAGGCAGCAGCATTGTCCCCTCTTTGAGCCCTCCCCCTACACAGAGCCACAAAGCAGTGAAGCAGGTTGTCCTACCCTGCTGATTACCTAAGGCTCCACCCCACACAATTTATAAGTACCTTTTCTATAATAGGCTACGCTACTAAGACAGGGAGTCAAAACAGCTGTACATAGTACACAGAAACAAACACAGAGAGGCTGCCAAATTGAGGAGACAAAGAAACATGGCCCAAATGAAATAACTGAACAAGACCCCAGAAAAAGAATTAAACAAAATGGAAATAACCAACCTATCGGATGTAGAGTTCAAAACACTGGTGACCAGGATGCTCAAAGAACTCATTGAGTATGGCAATGAAGTAAAAAAAAAAAAAAAAAAAAAAAAACCCAGGAAGAAATGAAGGTTACACTAAGTGAAATAAATAAAAATCTATCAGGAATCAGCAGTGGAGGGGATGAAGCCAGGATTTAAATCAACAATTTGGAACATAAGGAAGAAATAAGCATTCAATCAGAACAGCAAGAAGAAATAGGAATTAAAAAAAAAAATGAGTATAGTATAAGATGCCTCTGGGACATCTCCAGATGCACCAACATCCTAATCACAGGGATGCCAGGAGGAGAAAAGGAAGAGCAAGAAATTGAAAACTTACTTGAAAAAATAATGAAAGAAACCTTGCCTACTTGGTGAAGGAAATAGACATACAAGTCCAGGATGCACAGAGAGGCCCAAACAAGTTGGACCCAAGAGGAATACGCCAAGACACATCATAATTAAAATGCCAAAGGTTAAAGATAAAGAGAGAATCTTAAAAGCAGCAAGAGAAAAGCAGAAAGTACCTACAAAGGAGTTCCCATAAGACTGTCAGCTGATTTCTCAAAAGAAACTTTGCAGGCTAGAAGGGTCTGGCAAGAAGTATTCAAAGTGATGAAAAGCAAGGACCTACAACCTAGATTACTCTATCCAGCAAAGCTACCATTTAGAACGGAAGGGCAGATACAGTGCTTCCCAGATAAGATAAAGCTAAAGGAGTCCATAATCACCATGCTATTATGACATGAAATGTTAAAGGGACTTAATTAAGAAAAAGAAGATCAAAACTATGAACATTAAAATGGCAACAAATTCACAACTATCAACAACAGAATGTAAAAACAAACAAACCCCAAAAACCTAAGCAAACAACCAGAATAGGAACAGAATCATAAATATGGACATCATTTGGAGGGTTATCAGCTGGGTGGGAGAAGGGAGAGAATTAGGGGAAGTTGCGTGGATGAAGAAGCATAATTAGTAGGTACCAAATACACAGGAGGATGTTAAGAAGAGCGTCAGAAATGGAGAAGCCAAAGAGCGTATATGCATAACCCATGGACATGAACTAAGGGAGGAGGATTGCTGGAGGGCATGGGGGGTATAGGGTGGAGGGGGGCCAAGAGGGAAAAATTGGTACAACTGTAATAGCACAATCAATAAAATATATATATATATTTTTAATTTAAATATATTTATTGATTATGCTATTACAGTTGTCCCATTCCCCCCCCACTCCACTCCATCCTGCCCACCCCCCTCCCTCCCACATTCCCCCCCTATAGTTCATGTCCATGGGTCATACTTATAAGTTCTTTGGCTTCTACATTTCCTATACTATTCTTACCCTCCCACTGTCTATTTTCCACCTATCATCTATGCTACTTATTCTCTGTACCTTTCCCCCCCCTCCCCCTCACACTCCCTTAATGACAACTCTCATGTTCTAGTTGTTTGCCTAGTTTGCTCTCGTTTTTGTTTTATGTGTGGCCGTTAATAACTGTGAGTTTGCTGTCATTTTTACTGTTCCTATTTTTGATCTTCTTTTTCTTAGGTAACTCCCTTTAACATTTCATATAATAAGGGCTTGGTGATGATGAGCTTCTTTAACTTGACCTTATCTGAGAAGCACTTTATCTTCCCTTCCATTCTAAATGATAGCTTTGCTGGATACAGTAATCTTGGATGTAGGTCCTTGCGTTTAATCTTGGGTAATGTAATTATGATGTGCCTTGGCATGTTCCTCCTTGGGTCCAGCTTCTTTGGGACTCTCTGAGCTTCCTGGACTTCCCGGAAGTCTGTTTCCTTTGCCAGATCGGGGAAGTTCTCCATTATTTGTTCAAATAAGTTTTCAATTTTTTGTTCTTCCTCTTCTCCTTCTGGCACCCCTATAATTCGGATGTCGGAACGTTTCAAGGTGTCCTGGAGGTTCCTAAGCCTCTCCTCATTTTTCCGAAATCTTGTTTCTTCATTCTTTTCTGGTTGGATGTTTGTTTCTTCCTTCTGGTCCATACCATTAATTTGAGTCCCAGTTTCCTTCTCATCACTATTGGTTCCCTGTACATTTTCCTTTGTTTCTCTTAGCATAGGCTTCATTTTTTCATCTGTTTTTCGAACAGATTCAACCAAGTCTGTGAGCATATTGATAACCAGTGCTTTGAACTGTGCATCCGATAGGTTGGCTATCTCTTCGTCGCTTAGTTGTATTTTTTCTGGAGCTTTGAAGTGTTCTGTCGTTTGGGCCATTTTTGTTTGTTTGTTTGTCTTGGCGCGTCTGTTACTTTAAGAGGCGGAGCCTTAGGTGAACACCGGGGCGGGGTAATGCTGGTGGCTGCGCTGTGATGCTGTATGTGGGGGAGGGGCCGAGTGGGAGCAATGGTGCCCGCCTCACTCTCCTCCGGATTTCAATCTTTCACTCCGCTACCCACAATCAAACTGGGCCCCTCTGGTGCTGGTTCCCGAGTAAGTGGGCCTGTGCACACTCTAGGCCCCTGTGGGTCTCTTCCAACAACCTCTTCTGTGAGGCTGGGAGTGTCTCCTGCTGCCGCCCCAACCCCCAGGGGCACTTTCAATCAGAGGTTTGAGGCTTTATTTCCCCCGAGCTGGAGCCCTGGGTTGCACGGTCTGCTTCGCTGCCCCCCCCCCGTTCGTCAGGTTTATCTGTGGGCGAATGTGGTGCCGCAGGGTGCTACCCGCCACTCTGCCTGTCCCACTCTCCGCCACTCTGAGTCCGGCCCTCTGGGTTTATCTGTGCAAATGTGGGGCCGCAGGGTCTGCTAGTGCTCGGACTGCCTGCCTCTTTGGTCCCACACTCCGCCAGTCTCAGTCCCGCCACAGCCACGTGAGTCCTCTCCATCCCGGTGCCCGTCTCCACCCCTCCTACCAGTCTGGATGAATGGTTATTTTCTATTTCCTTGGTGTCAGTCCCCCTTGCTGTTCGATTCTCTGTCAGTTCTGGTTGTGCGAGGAGGTGCAGTGTGTCTACCTACGCCGCCATCTTGGTTCCCCTCCAATATATTTTAAAATAATAAAAATAAAAAGAGGCATCCATGGGAAATCCCCATCCAGCACTCCCCTCACCTGATCTCCAGTTTCTCGCAGGACTCTCTCTGATCCTGCCTGGTTAAATAAATCATTGTTCTGGCATGCAGTGCTGTGAGCAATCTCCAAGATTTCTAAAACTTATAGATTGTATGGCATAGCATTAGCATACATGGCATATATCGTAAGTGGTAACAGCAACGTGCATTACATTCAACAACATGGATGTTTGATGAAATTTCAGAATCTTAAAAATACAATATTGAGCAAAAAAAAACAAGACACAAAAGAATATATACAATATGATTTTATGAATATAAAGTTTAAAAACGGGCAAAGCTAAGACTTACTGTTTAGAGATGCAGTCAGGGGAGGCAGAGTGGAGAGAAAAATAAGGGGATGGATGTCACAAAAGTCAAGGTAATGGTTCTCTCTGCAGGGAGGGAATGGATGGTTAGAGAAAGGCAAATCCGAGCCTCTGGTGTGCTGGCAATGTTCTATTTTTTGTTTTTTATTTGAGTGGTGGTTACACAGTTGAACCCTGTATAATTAATAATTCTACATATATTTTTAAATATTTTCTATATAAATTTTATTTCCCCCAATAATTTTTTTCATAACAGCTAGGTACAAAACTGTGTGTATAGTATGATACCATTCACTTCCAAAAATAAGGTGCACATATATACAAAGCAAATACTAATCAAAACTACTCATATCAGACAAAATATAACTTAAGGTAAAGGGCATAAATAAAGTGGCACATTTCATAATGGGAAGAACAATTCACAAGTAAGTTATAATTATCACAAAATTGTATGTACCTAATAAGATAGTCTCAAAATATATAAAGTAAAATCTGACATTATTATAAGAAAAAACTTTAAATAAAGAATTACAGTGGGAGATTTTAGTATACCTTTACCAGATTAACAGATTAAGCAGAAGTTAGATATATAAATAATAATATTGGGTGGTGAAAAGGGACATAACTATAGATGCAGTAGAAATTTTTAAATCATAAAAAATTTACAGACAATTTTATGTCATTAAATTTGAAAATTTAGATTAAATGGATAATTAGGAAAACTGACTCAAGGAAATTTGCTAGCTTCTGAGGTTCCTGTATTCATTATTAAATAAATTGAATGAGTACTTAAGTCCATCGTCAAAACAAACTGTTCCAGAGAATACAAAGTTACAAAAAGCTAACTAACTCATTTTATACAGCTAGCTTAAATTTGGTATTAAACCTGGACAAGGATAAGGGGAATAGAAAATTATAAGGAAAAAAAAGAAAGAAAGAAGAAAAGGAAGGAAGGAAGGATGGAAGGAAGAAAGAAAGAAAGAAGAGAAAATCATACAGCAAAGTTATTAATGAACCTAGATGTAAAATACTAAATATAATCAAATTTGGAATTGTTTGAAAGCAATAATATGTCTTGACCGAGTAGGATTTACCCCAGGGATAGATCACTCAGTAGCAGAATATATGTATCAATGTAAGTGACTACTTATGAGATTAAAAGAGAAAAAACTTATGATCATCTTAGCAGATGCAGAAAATATTTGATAAAACCCAATACTTCTTCAAAACTAAACTAAAATAAAATGTTTATATAACTAGAAAAAGAAAGGACCCATTTTAATCTGATAAAGAGTATCATCCAAAAATCCACTGTAACATCTCACTTAATGTTTGAAGTTTAGCAGGATTTCCTTTGATGTCAAAGAAAAAGACATGGATGCCCTCTTTTGCTCCTCTCACACAAGATTCTCTTGGAGACCTAGAGAATGCAATAGCAAAAGGGAAAAAATAGTTATAAGAAAAAAAGGAAAAATATTATATAAAGACATAGTTACCTACATAGAATATCCCAAAACCGAACGTTTAGGCCTATTCAGAGCCTTTGGCAAGGCCACTGGGTATAGCATCAACATACAAAAAGTACTAACATTCCTAGACACCAATAATAACCTATTAGGCAAGATGTGATATTTGCTGTAATTCCAAATAAAGTTCCAATAGGTTTTTTCACAGAACTTAATCTGGTTCTAAAAGTCATACATAAATGTCAAAGTGCATAAGTAACCAAGGTAATTCTGGGAAAGAAGAGGATAAGGGATTTGCTCCATAAGCTGTCTAGCCATATCATGAAGTTGGCCAATTCACCAAACATCAATTAGTCAAACAGCTAACTCAATGAATGGCCAGCTTGCTAAAAGCCAATTTCCCAAAAGCCAATATCCTGAAGAATTAGTGCCACGAATGACTGACTCACAGAACTTGCAAGATGCACTAAATAGCCACAGATGTGTTGTAAGCAATATTCTTGACTTGAGTTTGAAGAATTCCAAGCAAGAATATATTCTACATAGTAAATATAGTCAAGGATATATTCAAAACTATGTACTTTAAGGACATTTTCTTCATATATATAATCAATGATTTTATAATAATATAGTCTTCATTACTATATTCTTATAAGCAATATACATGATAAAAGATCAAATTTATACATGATTATATTCAAGATTATATTAAATATATTCAGGAATAAAGTTCTCATAAATTAACTTTTGGCAAATTAAACATTCCTTCCAACACTACTAAGAAAAATGTAATTTAGAATATACGTATTCTCTATATAAAATCTATTTGAGAAATAGTCTCAAAAAAGATCATGTTTTAATATATTCAAGAATATATTATTTAGTGAAGAAGACTATTCCTTAAATTTTTTGATAAATTAGTAAATACAAGTTTAGCAAATTGGACATTAGACAGATTGACTTAAAAATTGATTTTGACAGATGCAAGATTCCACACTGTATGACTCCATTTATGTGAAATGTGTAGAAAAGGCCAAGTTATAGAGAAGAAGAACAGATCAGTTGTTGCCCAGGGCTGAGGGCCGGTGGGTAGAAGTGGGGGTTAACTATAAAAGGGCATGAAGTAACTGGGGTGACGGAAATGTTCCCCAACTGAGTTGTGGTGACTGCACAACTCATCAATTTATGAAAATCATTGAATTGTACACTTGCAGAGGGTGATCTTTATAGTAAGTAAAGTCTAACTCAATGAAGCTGTTAAAAATGAAAAAAAAAAGCTTTCAGTAAATTGATTGCCAGCATATGAACCAAGAACTATTATTATATAAATATAGTAATTAAAACAGTGTGGCCTTGGTACAGGAGAAGATGGAGAGGACAATGGAATAAAACAAAGCTCAGAAACCCTCCAATATATGTAGGATCTTGATGTATTACAGAGGTAGCACTGAAAAATAAGTGGGCAGTGAATTGCCTATTCAATAATTGGTGTTTTACTACTTGGCTAGCCATATAAAAATTAATAAAATTTTATATCTATATTATATCATGCACAACATTTAATTCCAGATTTATTAAAATTAAAAAATATTTAAATATTTTAAAATTAAGCTTTACATTTCTAGTTTCTGGTCCACCACATAAGGAGCTTAGAAATCTTCATACCATCCTAACAAATACAAAGCTGAACAAACTGAAAAACCAATGACTTTTTAAAAATCTGTCAGAGAAGTGAGGACACAGGGAAAACTGCTGCCTCCAAAACTGGAGAGAGAAGCAAATGGATGCAGAGAACCACAACTACCGGAGCGGAAAGCTCTGTGGGAAGCAGGCTGGGGGAGGAAACCTAAACTGTGATTGGCGAATTGCTGGAGGCTCAGTGTAGACGAGCCAGAGAGATAGACTCCAGGGAGACCCAGTCACAAGGGTTCCTCATGTGTCTGTGGGTCTTACCTCCAGGAGCTCTATGAGGTTCTCACAGTGAATATTGGAGGCCAATCCTCTTGTGCATCCAGCATAGGAAGGAACAAAGAAACCATTTTGAAATACACCAGAACATTCTCTACTTCGTAACCAGGCTGGCCGTCAGGAGAGACTTTTACCAGAGCCTAACCTACCTGGAAGAAGGGCAACATCCAACTCCAGCCTACTAGACTTTGATGTAGGAGAAGGGCAATATTCTCACCTAAGGTGGTAATGGGAGCTGGGGGGAAGAATCCTAAGAAGCACGGGTGAAGTTCCCAGACCACAGGCACAGCCTCACCAAAAGACTGAAACCTAGTCAATCATAGGACTGTAGAGCGTTTCCCTCCTCCACACCTTACCATCACATTCCTAAAATCCCATTACCCCAGCTCACTCTGTGCAGAGCACCACAGCCACCTCTCAACAACAAGACGACATTCGAAAAGTCAGAGAACACATCCCAAAGACACTGAACAAGCGTCAGAACCAGAAGCAGTATGGCAGGAATGTTGGCATTATCAGACCAGAGATTTTTTTAAATTATGCTAAAGATTTTAATGGGAAAAAAATGGACAACATGCAAGAGCAGATGGATAATGTAAGCAAAGAGATGGAAATTCTAAGGAAGAATCAAGAAGAGAAGAAATGCCGGCAATGAAAGAACTGCAGCAGAAATGAAGAATGCTATGAACGGGCTCATTAACACACTGCACACAGCTGAGGAAAGAAGTACTGGAGATATAGCAATAGCAACTTCCTGAACTGAAAAAAAAAATTTAATGAGGAAAAAATGAACAGGATATTCAAAAACTAGGGGACAACTAGCAAATGTATAACGTATGCATAATGGGAATATCAGAGGGAGAAAAAACAAAGGAAGAGAAACAATTATGACTAAAAATTTCCCCAAATTCATGTCAAAAACTAAACCACAGATTCAGCAAAATCAGAGAACAACCAGTAGGATAAATGCCCAAAAAACTGCATGTAGGCGTGCCATATTTCAACTTCAGAAAATAAAAGAGAAGAAAAAAATGTTGAAGGAAGCCAGGGGAATTAACACCTTCCCTATGAAGTAGCAAAGGTAAAAATTACATCAGACTTCTCAGAAACCATGCAAACAAGAGAATAGTGTGAAATATTGGAAGTATTGAGAGGAAAAAACCCACCCACCTAGAATTCTGTATCCTGTGAAATAATCCTTCAAAAGTGAAGGAGAAAGAGACTTTCTCTGACAAACAAAAATTGAAGGAACTTGTTGCCAGTAGATTTGTCTTGAAATAAATGTTAAAAGTTCTTCAGAGAGAGGGAAAATGATACAGGTCAAAAACTCAGATTTACATACAGAAAGGCAGAGAACTGGAGAATGAATAAGTGAAGATAAAATATAAATTTATTTCTAATTCTTAAATTATCTAACAGATAAGTTTGTTCAAAATTATAATAGCAACAATGGATTTGACTATATATTATTTACATATGTAAATAATATATATTCATCAATACACATTCACTACACTTACATATGTGTCCTTAAGTAAACATAACGCAAACAGCACGGGATGCAGCGGCATTTACAGCCTACCGCATCTGACAATAGCACAGTAGACATTCTTCTCAAGCTCCCGTGGACTGTTATTCACCAAGACAGACCACATCTGGGCTACAAAACACATCTTAACACGTTTATAACAATAGAGACCATAGACTGTCTGCTCTCGGACCATCATGGTTTTAAACTAGAAATCAGTACAGAAAGACTTGGAAGATCTCCAAATACTTGGAGATTAAACAACACACTTTGAAGTAACACATGGATCTAGGAAAAGACCTCAAGGGAAATTTTTTTTTTTTAGTTTTACTAAGAATAAAATTCAAGGTTGACATTTTAAAATATATTTGCACTAAATGAAAAAACATATAACATCAAAATGTGTGGAATCCAGGGCAAGCAGTGTTTAGAGAGAAAGTTACAGCATATTGAGTGCATATATTAGAAAAGAAGGATCTAAAATCAGTGATCAAACCTTAGGAAGCTAGAAAAGGAAGAGCAAATTAAATTCAAAATAGAAATAAAAAATAAAAATTAGATGTAAAATTACTGAAACTGAATACAGCAAATCAATACAGGGAGGGCACAGAGAATTTTTAGGGCAGAGAAAACTATTTGGTAGGATACTACAGTGGTGGATATATGTCATTCTGCATTTGTCAAAACCCACAGAATGGGCAACACCAAGAGTGAAACCTAATGTAGACTATGGATTGCGCATGATAATAATGTATTAATGCAGCTTCTTCAGTTGCAACAGATGCACCACTCTGGTGCTGATGGTGGGGGAGGTTGCATGTGTGTGGGGAAAGGGGACGTATGGAAACTCTATGTGTTCAATTTTTTCTGTGAACCTAAACCTGCTCTAAAAATTGCTTCTTAATTAAAATAAAAGTGAAATTTTAAAACCATTTGAAGAAAATATACAAAAATACATTTATGACCATGAAGTAAGAAATGATTTTCTTTTAAGACACACACACAGAAATTATAAAGAAGACTAAAAAACATGACATCAGAATGAAAAACTTTGTGGAACAAAGGACACCATAAGCAAAATTAATAGCCACGCAGTAGATGGTGAGAAGATATTTACATCATGCATAACAATCAAAAGATTATTATTTAGAATAAAGAGCTACAAACAACCAAATAGAAGAATGCATGATTCATGTAAGAAGAAACCTGAAGAGCCTAAAAACACATTTTAAATGGTTCAGCCTCGGGTGGGGTGGAGGGATGGGGAGAAAAGGCATACATCTGTAATTGAATAACAATTAAAAAAAAAAAGAAAATCGGAAAAAAAAATAAAAAAAAAATGGTTCAGCCTCCATATAATCAAGGAGCACTAATTAAAATCACAATGAGAGATCACTTCACACACATAAGATTAGCAGAAAATAAATTCTGATTGTTGAAAAGGAGATGGAAAATAGGAACTCTCGCATAATGCTGGTGGAAATGCAAATTGGTATAACCCTCTGAAGATCAACTGGCTAGGAGAAGACTTGGGAGGTGTAAAACACTTGACCGTCTTTCTCGCTCAGTTTCCATTGTTTCAATGGGTTAGGACTGCCTTTAGCCCTCTCTTCCTTATGGGACTTGACCAGCCAAAGAAACCACCAACAAAACAAAAAGGCAACCAATCGAATTGGAGAAGATATTTGCAAACAGCTCCGACAAAGGGTTAATATCCAAAATATATAAAGACACAAAATAACTCAAAAAAGGACTTTACCAAAAACAGTAAGTAGTGAGTAGAAAACACGCCATGATTCTGATTTCTTGCTAATGCTACAGCCTCACTAGCGGTGTGGTCTATGTCCCAAGGGAAAACAGAGGACACTTGTTCTGAAGCAAGGGTCCCCAGCTTCCCAGCCTCCTTTACCTTACTACCTGTACTTGGCCAGTCCCCAATTTTCTAGCCTGATACTGGCAGCACCCACTTCCTGATAAAAATAAATAAAAAAGGGAAATACTCTTGGAATAAGTCAAAAAACCTCATGCACTTAAAAAGTATAAAAACATTAACTGGATACACACCAAATTCATTATAGTGGTTGCCTATGGGGAAGATGGGACTGGGGAGGGACATAGGAGAGCATGTTATCTGTAAAAGTCATCTCACTATAGAAAGATCCAAGTGGAGGTAATGAATACAATATTTTCATTTGGGGGATGACATGGGCACTCATTGTATTATCCTCTATGTTTTTATGTTTGGTTTTTTAATTTAAGGTTTAAATATGTGGGGACAGAGTGTATGTCCACGGATGGACATTCAGCACAGTGATCAGTCTAGCACAAAAGCCCATGGCAGCTATGAAGTTTCCAAAGGGATGGTCTCCCACAGCCAAGCAAAGGCCATGGTTATGATTAGAGCACATTTGGCACATGGTCAAGTTCTGTCTCTGTCCTCTGATCTGCCCATCTATAACTCCTGCTCAACTTTCCAGGCTCTGGAGAAGCCCCACTCCTCCAGAAAGCCTTCCCTGACTATTCCAGCTCACACTCCTCTCTCCCTCTACTCAACTATCAGAACACCTAAAGCTACTACTCACTGTGTATCACTAATTCTTTACTTCGGTAGTTTTGGGTAGTCAACAGCAGTGAGGTCCAAAGCCCATGAGGGCCCCTAGAAAGTTTATAGGGACTGCATGGTAAATGCATAGTGTCTTGATTAGCTAAGGAACACTGAAGTTTCTGCTAATGATTGGATCTGACGTTTTACATACCCTTGCCAGTTGCTCCCCAAACCACAAACCCAATTAATGGAAGACGGCCTCAGATGTCACCTGGCTAACAGTGTGCAGCTGGCAGAATCGGGCCCATTTGCCTCAATTCAGCAGGTGGGGCTCTCCGCTCAGATGAGCCTCTGTCCCCTGCGCACGCATTTTCCTTTTGTGTGATATATGTAAAACAGTCCTAATGTGAGGATCCTCAGAGAGAGCTCACACTGCCCGTCTAAGTGTTTTTTAAAGAATTGAGCTCTTACCTTTTAAAATTACACCGGGGTGGTATTGTTCAAATATGTAAGGCTGCCTACTCCAGAAAGCGGCAACAACAGGATACAATGCACTAATTTTACCCCACTTTGACTTAGAAAATATAATCGGTACTTACAAAAATTGTAAATACTAAAGAATCAAGGGAATAGGATTATTCTAAAATAGGGCGCTAATACATCAAGCAAAATAGCTTTTGCTAGTCTTAACTGACGGCCATTATCTATCAGAGAAGATATACCCCTGGCCTTGATAATGTAAAGGCACACAAATGACTAAACAGGCTTGCCAATATTTCTGGGATGGGGAAGAGCAGAAGGAGTCCGTAGGGAGATAGAAACTTGGAAAAGCCAAGTGATTCAACAGGGTAGGTAAACAGCCTCACGCATCCCGGAGAGGGGACTAACCCTGCCTGGCTCAATTACCGTAATTTCCACAGAGGTCCCATCCCTCTCCTCCGGGAATGGCTGTGGCTGTCACAAAACCCAGGACTTCCCTGCTTACCTCTTGGTGGTCGTGCTTAATCACTGCATGCGTTTCCCCGACTAAATACAGCCCCCTCTGGGTAGAACGGTACTCTGTATTTCTCTCTGATGTCAGCTTATATCAATCACCCCACTGCCAGCCTGCAGAGCCAGCACAGCCCGGCCCGTCAGTAGCCTTGAGCCTCCGGGCCTTGTCCATGTTCTCCCAGTCCCTGTGTCTTTGCCTGTGCTAAATGGAAGGGACCGTAAAACACTCTGCCCTGAAGCCCTGGTGGACAATAGCCACATTGTCTTCCTGAAGGTGTGCAGAGAGTAGTAGGAGACATTCATTTGGGGCATATTCTAAAATATGCTAAAAATGAAGTATTTCAGCTGGCAAGCACTGTTGAGGTACCTCTAGAATTTAGTGTTTAGCAAGTATTAGTTCAATTTATAGGGACCAAAACTGGTGGCAAGTTGAGGGACAAGTGTGGGGAGAGAGGTCCCAATCACTGTGCTAGAAACTAAAGGCTGTTTGGAAATGACATGCCCTTCTTCTCCGGTATCCTCACTTCTTTCTTAAGGGCACCTGATCTTTCAGGCACCCTTGGGAAGCACCCTTGTTGTTCCCCTGGAGCCACCAAGTCCATCCCTGCTCCCTACCCCCCGCCTCTAAGCAGCACCACTCATAAACTGTTGCAAGAACATGAGGTGAAGGGCCAATTTTGGTGGAAATCAGTACCCTTCTTACTTTTTGTGCTTTTTATATTTTGTGTGATTGTTACTTGAGGAAAAATGAGTGGAGGAAGCATCCATGTCATATTAGATGTATACTTATTAGAGCATTTTTCTTATTTTGGTTCTCTACCCTGAATCTGGTTCATTTTTATTCATTTTTATCTGTGGACACTTGAATACAATCCTACGGTCTACACATTTTTTTCCAACAATCATACATAAAACATATTTATTGGCTCTTGATTCTAAAAGAAAACCTGAAAATAAAAATTAATATTTGCTAGATTCAATATCTATAATATGTCACATTTCTATCATTTGTCATTGCTAAATTTATTGTTCACAAAAATGGCATATTGAAAATAATTTCTAAATTAGATTTTGCCCCTTCTCCAAATTCCTGAGTAGGCATCATGTTGTCAGAAAACAATTGTCAATTATGAGTTACTTAAACGAGTTACTCTTAGCCAAATAATTTTACAAGTATAAAAAGCACTTTGTGGAAATGTTTTATGTGGAAACACACACATGTATTTAGTGTGGGTGTGAATGCATTTTAATGTTAGTGTCATAGGGCGCCACATTAAGATTGCCATTGTCCCTGATGGTTTTAGGATGACCAATAATTCCAGCTTGGTCTCTACTACATTTCTCTCCTTGCTCGCATGAAAAACTTAAGTTTCTACTTACTCTGTGGTATATATCTAGTGATATGTGTGTGTGTGTGTGTGTGTGTGTGTGTGTGTATATAGTGGTAGATATATAGTCATATATATAAAACTTGGGGCGCTTGATCATTCCAACTCTGGATTTTTCTTTAACAGCCTTGTGTGTTTCTAGTCTTTTCTCTAAGGGGGTAGGTTCTTGAGGTAGACAGGGAGTAGTTTCTTTTCTCGCATGAGTTATAGGGCTAAGAAGAAAGCTGAGCACTTAACTGGAACTCAGTAAACACCGATTTAGTGAGTAAATCTGTGAGTAAATGACAGAAGTCTTGATGAGACGATTGATTCAAAGCTGTGCCCTGCCATAGTGGTTTTGAAACGATTTTGGATGGGAAAACCAGTGTATTTAGTGGTTTACAAGGGGGATGCTCTGAGTGAGCTGGAGGTAAGGGAACTGATGGCCCCTCTGCCTTCAAGTTTCTGGAAGCCTCCCTAACCCACTCCAGCCTGAAGAAAATCTCTTCCAGGGTCAAAGGGCTCCTGAGAAATACCTATGACTCTTCCTGGCTAAAGGCACTTCTGTTCCTCCGACTTCCATCTGTGTCCCTGTAGGAAACAGTTGCCTGAGAGTCATGAGAACTCCCTTTCCCAAGATAAACAATTTTTACCCATTTACCTTTCTTCTTGGCACTCATCCGGAAATCATCAATGAACGTTGTGCCTCTTCCAACTCCTTCCCTGGTTCTCACCATGGACGTGCACAAAGACTGAAACCGAGCCGTGACTTGGGATCAAGTGACTGGGGTCCCCATCCTCGCTGACGTCAGCTGTGCAGCCTTGACAACTTACTTAACCCCTCCAGCTCTTGCTTCATTTTTTTGGAAAATGGAGTTGATAACTTAGGGATTAAATAAGATAATATGCTCGAAAACAGCACACAGTAGATGCTCAGTCATGGTTGTACATTTCAGTGTAACTGAGTTATTGCCTCTTGTTCTGTTCTCCTGCTTTTCTCTGTCCCTTCTGATCCCCCGTAATTCTTAAAGAGCACACCGCCATTTCATTAACTGCTGCAGGTAGTTTTGAGACACTTATTTATACATTTGATCATATATTTGTTGTCTCCTTACAGACAGAATTTGAGATAATATTTGGATTTATGTCATTTTCCAAAGAACTTGTGAGAGGCTCTAAGATTGACTTGTCTCACTCGGGAACATGTTGTCCTTGCCTTGTCAATCGCTCTCAACAGAGTCCTCCTTTTCTTCTCTGTGTCAGCAGTGACATAATGTCAGATATGCATGAGTTCCCTGGAGAACAATAAGGGACTTTACACAGCTCAATTTGAGGGAATACACAAGTGTTGTTGTTATAGAGTGATATTCCCGTGACACTTGCAAGTGGGAAATGAACTGGACAGCAGAAGAAAGGAGGGAAGTTAGAGGGGAAAGAAACTCGCTTCCAAAAGGAACAAAATGAAAATGCCTCCAGCCAGGAAGAATTGGACAAGAGACTCTGTAGAGGGGGTGTGGGAGGGTTAATTAACCATCTATCCCCATATCTGTCACCAACCCCTTGGCCACCACTATAGATGACTCTAAACTCCCTAAGACAATGTCTGTTTACTGAAACATTCTTTTCTTTTCTTTCTCCTACTTTTCTTTTTCTTTTTTTTGGAGGGGGGGGCACGAGGGCTAATGAGTACCTCAGTCCTTGAAATCTCTAGTAGCTTTCTAGCAATCAATCATTCATTCTTTCTTCATTGAGCAAACATTCATTGAGTGACTAATGAATGAAAGAGGCAGATCCTGGTTTACCCAATAGTCCACCTGGAGGGCGACAAACTAATAATTCCTTAAGGATCAGCTTGGAGGGAAACTTTTTTTTTTTTTAACTTTTGGTCTCATTCATTTTCTTCTTCAGATGCTATGGTGAATAATTGAATTCCAAATCCCAAATGAATTCAAGTCAATTCCAAGTCTTCTGTGAGTGTATCGAGTTAGGCAGAACCAAATTCAAATCCAGAACCAAGCTACCAGAAAATTTAATAAATTTAGCTTTCATTTCTTCAATCTCTTCAAATATGAAGAGCATGAAGGGAAGGTTGAGTAAGCCAATTCATAGTATATGGCATATGATTGCAACCAGATCTCATGAAGAAAATGGGCTCTGAAATAGGCCTTGAAAATGTGCAGTATTTGTTTTAAGGAGGAGACTTTCAGGGAGGAGAATTCCTGGCTGGTGAAGAGGAAAAGTGAGCAGGGGATAATAAGGAGAATAGATTAGCTGGGCTGGACTAGGGAAGGCAGGCTAGGAAGGAATTAGGTGTGTGTGTGTGTGGGGGGGGGGTTAGACAGTTTTTTAGAGAAGACTGAACTTGATCCTATAGACAGGGGAAAGGGAGAGACATTGAAGGTCATTGAGCAAGGAAGGGAGTTTGAAGAAGGCAAGTAATGCTGCCATTCCTATTATCAATAAATACCTGATACAGGGTGATCGCCTACCCTTCAACTTCTTTTCAGTTCTTCAACTCTAGCAGTAGGTTACTACTCTGATAATGGCTGATGTTATTTTTCTGGTTTAATATTTTCAGAATCAGTGTACAATCCCAAGAAGTAGAGAAATGCTTTAAAAAGCTGGAGAGAAATTATTTCTACCCTAGAATTCTATACCTAGCCAAACTGTCCATCAGGCTTCGATCTTGGATGCCAGAAATAGTGAATCTAAGACAAGGGAAGAGCTGAGGGAATCACTGGGATAATCATAAAATAGAACCCAGGACAATAACTGCACAGTAACCCAGGGAATGCCCAGGCCTGATGGAACTGGGAGAGTTGAGAGCTATGAGATGGAAGTCTCTAGGGAAAAAAATAAAATTGATAAAGTTCCTGATATTTTAAACATATCAAGAGAAGACTTACAACATTTAGGGATGAATTAGTGATAAGTATATAGCAAACTAACGGAAAGAGAGAGAATTATTAACTACTAAAAACAAGGAATGTAATAAAAGAAAGGAAATACAACCACTGAATACATGTAGCTCATGGTAAATAGTTGTTTGCATAATCATAGTAATGTAAACACTAAACACTGACCTTATCAAAAATTATAATATAACCTTGTTGTGAGTATGGGGGCAAGGAAGGTGTTCGTGGGGAGAGAACACACGTGAATGCGGGCTGGGGAGGGGTGAGGAGAGGTATAAGACAGCCCAAACCTCATCTTCCTTAATATAAGGCTAGTGGACAGCTCGAAAGTTGGAAAATGTAGAAATAACAGCATAAACATGTTAGATAAATGCAACTAAATAATAGAAGCTGCTAAAACATTTGCCATTGTGGCCTCTGGGGAATGTGGAAAGGAAGTTGGGAGCAAGCCTTGTAGAATTGCATTTTTTACTTTTGAACTATGTGCCAGTATAACTTTGATAAAAATAAAGTTTTATGAGGGTTTACAGTGAGTGCTCAAGCCCAGTTCTCTGGTCACAGTTTCCCTGCCATCAAATCCCATCAAAGCTTCAGACCCTTCTACCTATTAGCTACTAGCTACCTGCAGGCCATTGGTGTTAGACTTCGTTGAATTTTATGTTTGCTGCAAAGACAGAAGCTTTGAGAATGTCTTAGAATATTACTATGACCTTGGTTGCCGTGTGCAACCAAGGGAAGGCAAAAATGGCATGGAGGGTGGCCACAGCCACAGGTCTTTTAAAGAGCTGCTTTGGTCATGGTATGCGCTAGCCAGGGACAGACCAACTTGAGAACCTTGTAAATGTGGGAGGAACACAGATATAGGACAATCTAGCCCTATAGATTGGGTGTGGCTCAGTGCACTGAGTGCTGCCTGCAAACCAAGGGATCGCTGGTTTGATTCCCAGTCAGGGCACATGCCTGGGTTGTGGGCCAGGTCCCCAGGTGGGGGCATGCAAGAGGCAACCACACATTGATGTTTCTCTCCCTCTCTCTAAAATAAATAAATAATAATCTTAAGAAAAAAAGGCAATCTAAAAATTAGTTTTGTCTATGGCTTAAAAATGCATTTTATCCCTTTGAAGCAGGAGACCAATAAGTAGAACTGCTTCTGGGGAAGAATCAGGACAATATGGCACTATTTTCGGACCTTCCCCTGGCTGTGTTCTATCTTTCCATGCTTCCCTTGGGCTGCCTGGCTTTTGGAAAAGGGCAGATAATCATTGCGCAGGAGGGAGGAAGAAAAACCATTTGTTCAATATCAGAAATTTAGAAAGTGTTTCATTTTCTAAGCTCCCAGTTACTCATGTATTAAGTTCTCTGAAAAACTCTCCATCATTTTCTGTGGTTTTTTTTTTTCTTTCTAAGCAGCGTAAAGCTCCAGTAGAAGGCAAAGACATTTCCTTGTCTGAATTATTGCCACCATGAAATAGATTGAAAAAAATAGATCATTTTATATCAACCAGTAGCATCCCAGTCCACGGAGGGGTGTCTCCTAAAGCTATCAAGATAGTATCAGAGTATTAATCATTTCTGAAACAGTGAGAGCCCCAACACCAGCCAGCACCCACGAAGCCTGCAACCCCAGGGCCAGCTGCAGCTGCCCATGACAGGCACTTGCTCAGAATTCAATCTCCGAGCTCTGTGACCAAGAGCACGTGCTGCTGGCTCCTGCTATTTGGTGAAAGGGCTGCTGCAGGCACTGTGGCTGAGTGGGCCCGGACTTCCCAAAGCCTGGGAGGCACAAGCTCTGGTCACTGCTGTCAAGAGGACTGGGAATGGCAAGAGTAGGACCTGTGGGGCTGCTGCAAACACACGCACGCAGGTACGACTGTGCACTACATGGACATATCCAAACACGCCCTGTGGTGGACACCCACTTAAGTGATGCAGGCTGGCCCCATGTGGCACTGTGCGACACAGTGGCTAAGAACACTGCTTTGGAATGAGACTGGATTCTGTGTTCTGCTGTCAGTTACTTAGCTTCTCTAGGCCTCTGTTTTCTCATCACTAAAATGGGGTGAATAACAGTACCTACCTCAGAGGGTTTCATAAGGATTAAATGAAGCCACATGTAAAGAGTGCAGTGTCTTGCATGTAAGAAAAAATTTCCATTGGTGTTAGCTATCGTTATCAATAGTAAAAAGTGAGCCCTGGCTGGTGTGGCTCAGTGGTTGAGTGTCAGCCTATGAACCAAGGGGTTGAGGGTTCAATTCCCAGTGAGGGCACATGTCTGGGTTGTGGGCTGGGTCCCCAGTTGGGGGCTTGCGAGAGGCAACCACACATTGATGTTTTTCTCCCTTTCTTTCTCCCTCCCTCCTTTCCCCTCTCTCTAGAAATAAATCTCAAAAATATTTTTTAAAAATAGCCCTGGCTGGTGTAGCTCAGTGGATTGAGTGTGGGCTATGAACCAAAGGGTCACTAGTTCGATTCCCAGTCAGGGGACATGCCTGGGTTGCAGGCCAGGTCCCCAGTGGGGGCCAAAAGAGAGGCAACCACACATTGATCTTTCCTTCCTTCTTCCCCCTCCCTTCCCCTCTCTCTAAAAATAAATAAATAAAATCTTTAAAAAAATATTTTTAACAAATAAAAATTGAAACTTACAAATGGGTACATTAAGTCAGAAGTTGATAAATGATAATATTGAAGGTGACAACCATTGTGGACAGACTGATGAATTCTTCCTTTCTGCAGGGAAGAGTCTTCCCAAACCGTGGGAAGGGCCTCCAGGTATATATTTAAGAATCTATTTTCAGATCACTGAGTATCTGACAGGAAGGTTGAAGCTATGAGACACAGAGAAAGTTCCATAAGAAATTAAATAGATTAATTCTGGGAAGATAAAGTATAATTTAGTGGAGAAGTAGGCTTGGCGTTATTAAAATCCTTTCTGCACACAGCTCTAGGACTGTGTCAGGGAGTTCTGTGAGAGGGACCATACAAGTACAGAACATTTGATTGTCAAAGGCAACTTTCTCCTGTAAATAATAGTTGGGTGGCAAAAGGCACACTAATGGGTCCCTTAGGTAGCTTTGATAAATCTTCCCTACGTTGTAAAGTTGTGCCCTTTCTGGGTGGAGGGGCCTGCCTCCTCCCAAAGGCCTAGATGAGAAATGGTCCAAACAGCTGAATATCTGATTGGCTCTCTTTCCTCTGGAGAAAGGGCCTCCACACCCCACTCCCCTTGCCTCACACCGGCCCCAGGGAAGATTCTGGGAGGGCCCTCCCAACTCCTCCAGAGCTCACGCATGGTTCCCTGGGGTAGTACCTTCTCAGTTACCCACAGTGTGATGTGCAGCCAGGACCCAGAGGCCAATAGTAGAAGGTGACAGATTTTTTGCAGGGGGTGCCAGCCAACAAAATGGACTTTAAAGAGTCTGACGGCCCATGGGAGAAGGAGGTAGTGATTTCCAACATACCACGTTTCTGCTCTGCTGGGTCGAGTCTTTCCCATCACATGTAGTCATGGGAGCCCAACACCCCACACTCTATTGGGTGGATTTTACTGGCTCCATTTCACATAGAAGGGGTATGGGATGGAAGGTGACACAGTCTAGTTAAGACTCTGTCATCTCTTGGCCTCTTGCCCACAAGTTTTTCCACCTCATGGGACTCAGATACAAAACTAGCCCCTTTCCCATCGGGGCTCCTCTGACAAGTCTGGGCTGGGACTGTGAAAGGAATTGGCATATAGGTCCTGCCGTCAGTAAGTTTGCCATCCACTGGGTGAAACAGAACACCCAGATACTAAAGGGTAACCGACCAGTTACCACTCGGCAAGTAACGGTGTGCGTGTGGCTGGGGACGCACCCAGCAGGAGCAAAGCAGAGCCACTTCCTGCCCTCCAGAGCTTCCAGTCCCAATTCTGCTGAGAAGGCAAGGGCCGAAAGAGGGTCAGAGCAGAGCATGGCTGTGCCAGGAGCGCAGAGAGGGTGTGTCGGGAGCAGGGAGGGGGCAGGGTTCTGGAGACAGTGCCGTGTGAGCTGGGCTTTGAAGGACAGACGAGTGGAGAGAAGCTTCAAGAAAGTGCCAGGTGTGGGAAGGTGAGTGGGTGTGGTTCCTCTCCTCAGCCAGTAAGCAGACGGTCAACCTTCGGAGACTGGAAGGTTCCTGTGATGAAGAAGTGGATGATGAGTGAAGAAAGGTCATTGAGACCACAAGGTAGAGGGTCCAGGGGCAGCTGTGACATTTAACTGTCAACCTACAGTCAGGCAGGGAGGGGGCCTTGCAATTTCTGAGCAGAGCATCCGGGTAACTGAGGACAGTCATAGGCAAGAGTTGATGAGCCCAGGTCAAGGAAAGGGCAGATGGAGAGGTTGAGTTTACCCTTGGTAATGAAGAGCAGGGCTCTGGGGTCAGGGGGACCTGGAAGGCCACTGTGGGTATAATCCTGGGCACGTTTCTTTACTCTGGACCTCAGTAACAGTACTAAAATGTAAACACAAATGGAAGTACCTGCCTTCTACTGGGAAGTTTATGTGGCATAAGAAGTGCTGAGGGCAGTGCCTGGAATATAGGAGCTGTAACAACTGCTAGTATTATTATTATTTTTATTAGTGGATGGCAAAGGAGAGGGAAGAGTCAATGACATGAGACTATGATCTCTGAACCTAAAAGTAGGAGCTGTGTGGACCAAGATGGACCACAGCTTCAGTGTGACCCATGGGGAGGAGGGATGGGGTCCGGGGTTGCCCAGGCTGGAGGCTGCTTGGTGGCCACAACTCTGCAGAGTAGGAGCCCCTCCCTGCCGGCTCCAACTCTTCTTTCTTCTGTCCAGCACCCCACCTGCCTCCAGCTTCTAGAAATCAGACTTCATTCTCAGAAGGAATGAGCAGTGGCTTCTTGGGGGTATCTAATGCTGCATGGAAAGCCTTCGCCCTTTCTTATTCTGCCTCCCTGTTGAAGGCTGGGGGTTGGGCAGTGAGGGAGGGGGTGGACGGAACCTAGAAACTCAGAACCAAGGCAGTCCCCTGGCCCCCGCAGCGTGGCGCTCAGAGGCAGCTGGAGCGCCAGGCCGAGGGCTTTCCCTGTGAGAATCAGTTTCAAATATGAGGTTGATTTTATTTTCCCCCGTTGCAATTAACTGAGAAAAATATTTCAAAGCTGTATAATTAAAGGCCGACGTTTTATTAGGGTTTAAAATAGTCTCTATGAAATTTGCTCCTGCCACTGGTAATTACAACGTACATCTTAATATCCCCCTGCTTGCCAGCCCCGAGATAACAGACTGTGTGCGCTGCCGTTGGCTCTGCAGAGAAGGTAAAATCCTTATCTTATCTCCATCTGCACACAACAACCAGCCTCTCTTCCAATTCAACCCTAATCTTCTTAGTAAATAATACTGATATTTTTCACCATAACAAAATGGAGCTGGTGCCAGATTCTCACTGATAACACCTCTCGTTTACACACCATTCTCTGTCAAAATCGGCCTGATTTTTCTTAATCTCTTTAACTTATCAAAAAAAAATACTTTTTACATTCGGCCATAGTAAGTTCTTTTCTCCCAAATTATAAATAAATCCCTTTGCCTACAGCTGACTCATTGAAAAGATACTCGGCCTCCTTATTATCTTCATGAATGGGAAATTGTTCTGCTCTTCAATTTTTCTCTAAGTTTGGGGTCCACACCATGTAAACTGTTCCCAGGCAGGCCCCGAGCCATCTTTGTATCTCACAGGGGGTCAGCTTAGTCTGGGCCAGGCGAGCTCGCTCTTTATTTTCACTGTCTTGGCTGTGGTGCGCTACCCCCTCCCCCACCTCCATCCACCTACAGCTCAGGCTCCCCAGAGACAATGCAGAAATTCCAGGTAAATCTTGGCAGGCTCTTCCACCGGCTGCAGATGCCCCCTTCCCCCCACCAGGACAGGCCTCTTTGCTCAGAACCCCATCTTGGCAGAGGCTGGGGCCCAACCGCCTTCTCCTGTCATCTTCCAAAGTGAGTCTCTGAATTGTCACACAACCATGGGAGGCAAAACTGAGAAGTGTTCATCACACAGCAGGTATTTATTGCACACTTACTGTTTGTCCGTTCCAGGCTTAGCCTTTGTGGATTCCGCAATGGCAAAGCACAATTTCTGTCACCAGGAGCACATCGTGTAGGCAGTAGGCTCTCTCCAGGTATGAAGAAAACCGCCGATGTAGGAGGAGTGGGGTTTCAGAAATTTAAGATGTTATAGGAAAAATAGGATTGGGGCAAGGAGGTCGAGAATGAGCCCTTGGAAGCCTTTTGAATATTTGTGTAATCACTAAGCTAAAGCAGAATGAAGATAGTAACAAAGACACTATCGATAACATTTTACACAGCTGAAATTAATAATAATCAGCACTGTACTGGGAGAGTCCAATTTCCATTTCCAATTTCCTTGTTCACTAGAGACTTTCTATGATTTCCCTCCCACAGTTTCCATAATATGCTTTTAAATTTGCTTTGCTTTGTTGCAGATAATGAACACTTCCGAGGGGCTCTATTTTCTGTGCCTGTCCCCCTTCCAAATGTCCAACGCTTTCCATTCTGTGACTCCCCAGTCACAGGCAGCTGCCTCCCATCTCCAGGGCCTTGGCTTCCGAGGATGAGGTTCTCCATCCTCCTCCCGGTGAATCCAGATGCTGAAACAACACACACTGAGGGTTCCCTGTGTGTGGGCATTTTGCACTCTCATGTGGCCCCCAAATGCCCAGGATTGTGGGGTGTGGGTTTTGTTCATGGGGGCCCCAGCTCCTCTGGCCCCTGTGCCTGATGCCCCTGCACCCAGGGAGTGGCTCCGTAGCTCCTTCCTTTATCTTTTCCAATGCGGCGTGGACAGCGCTTCCATTCGTCTCTCATCCATCTGCCTCACGTGCCCTTTTTATCCCGGATCCCCAGTTGCTTCGTCTTCTAAGAGGGTGTAGTATTCAGCATTGAAATCAGACAGACCTGGATTTTAGTCTTAGTTCTGTCACTTGTCTACTGTGTGACTCGGGGCAAGTGGCCTATCCCCTCCGGGCCTCAGTTTCCCTATCTATAAAGTGGATAATAATAATAAGCATTTCATAGGACCAATGTAAGGACTTTTATAATCTGATTCAATAATTGATATATGTACCTGGATTATAGTAAAGGCTCAGTAAATGATAGCTACAATTAATAATATTAATTAGAACTGAAAGAAGAGAGTTATGGGTGTGAACATCCTTGGCTGGGAATCTATCCAGAGTCACAGAACATCGTCAGAACTGATCACACAAGGCCAGGCAAGCTCTTGAGAGAGACCTGTTGGCACTTTCGTTTAGGAACATCCTCAAGAATTCAGTGCTTGCTGGACCCACTGATCTTTTGAGAACAGCATCAAGGGCACACATAGTTCAATAAACAATGCTGTGCTCTAGTTAATAATAATAAAAACAAAAAATGTGCAAAATATTTTTTAAAGTAAAATTACTCTAGATCATGCCAAGAGGTCAAGTTAATCCAGATTTTGTCTAAGAAGCCCTCCACGGTCTCAGGGCTGCTCTTTCTATGGGCTTAACAAGCATTTTTGTTTGTTTGGTTTTTGTTTGTTATAAAACAAAAACTGAATAGAGACGGATCTTGGTGCCAGACCTGCCCCTTCTCCGCTTTTGAGAGACGCTCAGCGTTCAGTGCAGCCTGTGGGTTCCCCTCCAGCAGCTCCTCTGACATTCCCTTCTCCTGGTCACACATGAGGTTTAAGCAGAATGAAATCCAGTGTGGCAGTCACTCTGTAGCAGTTGTCTTTGGACATGTCGTAAGTCTTACTGTGTACCTGGCACTGTGTTAGACTCCTTACATTTAATCTCCCATCGCCCCTGTTAGGCAGTTACGCATGCTCTCTGCCCCCTACCATTACCAAGCTGTCCTCTTCACCTGGACTCAACCCTCCACTGGTCCTCTGGACAGTTTCCCCATCACCGACGGGCCTGCTGCGCCCCACAGACTAGACGAGAGCTTTGGATCACCCACCCCACGGCCTCTCCCTCCCTGCCCTGTAGTCGTTGCGACACTGCTATTTCACTGGAAGGTACAGGTTGTCCTCTCCAGCAAGTTTCTCGGGCCTGTCAGGGCCCAGATCACACCACAGAATTGTAAACCTCTCATGCAAAAGTCACATTAGACATTAGTTTATCCGACTCCTCATTTCATAGATGAGGAAACAGAAGTCTGTCTAGTTGGAACACATTTTCTTTCGTATTCCCCATGACTTCCTGCAGTGGGTGAGCATGTAGAAAATGCCCGTAAGTACCGGGGCATCCGCCTGCCTCCTGCACGGTTCCGGCACTGACTCTGGAATCCGTGGCACAGCCTTTGTCTCGCACTCATTTCGCTTGACCGTGTTCCCGAGGGACGCAGCCTACAGGCTTCCCACTGGAACAAAATGTAAATGCCAACTTCCTGCACCAGATAAACTAACATGAATTATTCATGGCAAAAGGCAGGGCTTCTTTCCTAAGTTTATGAATAAGATTGGAGTTTAACACTGAATATAAACTGAAACTTGTCGACCACATGTCCAATTGCAGAGAATAAGGCCCCCTGTACTGCCCTTGCCTGACAAACCAAATGGATCTTTGCCCCCGAATCAGAACCTTGGTTAGTGAGTCATCACTGAACCCAGGCTGGCTGGATCACAGGGTAGCCAGATGCGGGTATGTGGGTCCAACAGCTCTAGGGAGCTGGATTCCCAGGTAAAAAAGGTGGGAGGTGGGAAGCCCCTGGGTCAGCGGGGTGCCCCGCTCAGGAGGGGTGCAGCCCTGCGACGCAGCTGCTGGCTTTCTCTGGGGCAGTGGGGCAGCAACTGAGGCTCGGGCCGGAAACGCTGCCCCTGCTTTCCTTGCCCTGCCGTTGATCACCTCTGCCTCTCCTCTTGACATGTCCCCTTCCCTCCATTTCCTCTCTCTCCCATCCCCATCTCCCTCTCTGTGTGAATACGTATGGGAGAGGGGAAATAGCCATGTAACGGTATTAAAAAGAGATTTTCTATTATTTGGGAAGTTCTTTAACGTTCATGGCCCTGGAACCTTTAAGAAGTCAGGAGGTAAACATTGGAAGCTCTTGCAAGTAAGGGCAGAGCAATTCTGAGAAGGTTGGTTAATGCTGACACAGGGACATTAAATGCCTCTATGAATTCCCTGCCCACCCTGGAAGAAAGCTTATTGGGCCTACGTTACTTTAAATACACCCCACAGTCGACCTGGTGGCTGGAGCCCTCAAGTCAGCATGAGGCCCAAGGACGAAGTCTGCCTCCAGGGACTACCCTTGCCAGGGACAGCCACTGACCTGCCACCCTCTAAGATCTGAAACGGAGAAGTTCTTAGGTGAAATGCGCCTCTTCCAGGCAGCCTTCACTGCTCAGCCCTGCTTGCCTTTTGCTCATCTCCCTCTGCTCACCTTTCAGCACCTCACATTTAGTCTGTACTTGAGTGTTTTTGCACTCACTCCCATGTTGTTTCTTGATTATTTCCTTCTAGTTCATGTGGCTATATGTTATTTACTCAACAAGATCACAAGCTTAATAATAATAACAGACATTGACTAAGTGACTCTGAAAAGGGCCAGACACTCTGCTTAGCACGTATAATCTCATTGAATCCTGAAATGGCCACACAGGTTGGTGTTATGCTCCCACTTTACAGATGAGAAAAAGTGAGGCTTAGAGAAAGGAAATACTGTCTGGGCACCACACTACACTTTCATGCCTCTGCAGGAGCCAGGCACAAGTCTTCCCTTCCCTCCCACCCAGGGCTCCACACATCACACGTACATGGCAAATGCCACTAACCAGGAGTGCCGTGTCTTTCCCCCATCCAGGGGGCTCGGAGCACAGGTTCATGGATATTGAGATGAGTCTTCTCGTGGACATGTGTGACTCACAGCCCCTACATTTGCCCACTGGGAGGGCCAGGACAGCGCGGATCATAGGGCCGTGAGATGGAGAGCCAGGCATGCCTGGAAGCAGAATCTACTCAAACCAAAAACTGAACAGGGGCTGTTGTTGATGTTTCTCCGCCGCAGCTGAGGCAGCCCTAGTCTGGGAATGCTGGTTAGGGTGCTGGGGATGCCCTCAAAGTCAAGGGCAAAACCTCCTGAGCTGCGGCTTTCCCTGCCAACTATGGACCCGCCCTGCATGTGGCAGCCTTAATTGGGCCCTCGTTTATTATTGTAATGAGGATCCCTTTTCTAATGTGTTTTTCCTAGCCCTCATGTGGCTGAACTGTTATTTTTCTCACTTGACTTTTTTTGCCTCTGAAATGTTTTGGATAAATATGCAGCTGAAATGGCTTGTTACTGACTGTGTACATTTTTAGTTGAATGAAAAGTAAAGAAATACAGCATTTCGCATATAAAATATTCTGTTAATGTTATATAATTTGGCTGCAGAGTATCATTTTGCTTTTATGGAAGGGTTTGGTGAAACCCTCAGGAATAGCAGATGGCTAACACACAGTAATTATCGGTTACTAAATATCACTTATATCATACTGCTCTATTCATTCGTACAAGTGTAACTGCATTAAATGTATATGTGTGTATTTTTTAAAAGACAATATATAATGTGAGTGCTTGAAACAATGGGCAGGACTTAAGTAAGATGGAGGAGCAGGCTAAGGTGTAAGCGATTCTAGCGTATGGGCTGCTGCAGTGCACCCCCTCCCGCCCCCCCGCCACCACCCCACCCCCAGCATACATTGCCCTCTGCTCCGGTTTTCACAGGGAGCTGGGCTCTGCTGACGAACATCTGGTCAGGGCAGGAATGCAGGGAGGGATGGCTCGTGGAGATCAGCACTTGAGCAGATGCTCTGAATTCTCTGCTGTCTCTGCTCAGAAGCTGATGTTAGGAGCAGCCATGACCGCCATTTTCTGGATAGCTACTATTTGGCTGTGAGTCAGAGAGGGCCTGGAGGCCCCAGGACAGAGCCTGAGTTGCTCCAACAATGAGGTATTCTGCAGGGTATGAACCACAGGTGATTTCTCTGCTTGCTGCAAGGTCCACAGGTGATTTTCATTCCTGGGCAGCTCCTCTTGAAGTTCAGACCTTCTGCTTCTGCTGCCCTTCCCTGTCACTCTGTTCCCAGGCAATGAAGACCCAGTCCAGGCAGCTCAAGTAGCCACCATGTTGGGAAAACCAAACTGCTGTATACAGTAAGTGCTTAATCAGTGGTTTATCACTGGCACAAAGAAGGTGCTTTAAAGCTACATCAAAGTGGTTTTAGGTTGCCTGCTGGTTTAGGATTAGCACAACCCGGTGTGGCCAACACGTTTCAACTCTGGGACTCATTCTGATCAACTTGGAGGGGCTTCTTGGAGCAGCTTCTGCGGGAATCTAAAGTTGATTCCCCATCTGAGAAAGGGGAGGGGGGCGCCTCTAATCAATTAGTGATGTCCGCCATGAACCTGGGCACGAGGAAAGAGCAACATTTTGTTGCATGTTTGGTCATCCAGATTGCTATGGACACAAAGTTCTTGTCACCCCCAAAATTCATGTGCTGAAACCTAATCCCCAAGGTGATGGTATTTGGAGGTGGGACCTTTGGGAGAGGATTAGGTCATGAGGGTGGAGCCCTCATGAATGGGGGTGGTGCCCTTATAAAAGAGCCCCCAGAGAGCCCCCTTGCCCCTTCCATCCTGTGAGGCTGCAGTGAGAAAATAACCATCTATGTACCAAGAAGTGGGGCCTCACCAGACACTGAGTCTTCGGGCACCTTGATCTTGGACTTCCCAGTCTCCAGAACTGTGAGAAATTCCTGTTGTTTCTAAGCCACTCAGTCTGTGGTATTTTGTTATGGAAGTCCACACAGTTCCGTTTATCCTCAGATCTCACCCCATTGTGACCTCTCCAAGAAAGCCTGCCCTGACTTCTCAGCAACACTGCATAGGGCTTAAGACCACAGGCTCTGGGGCCCACATCAGGGTTTCATTTCTGACCATGCTACTTATTAAGTTTTGTGGTCTTGAGCAGATCATTTAACTTCTTTATGCCACAGTTTCCTCACCTGTAAAGTGGGACCGATAATAGTACCCACCTCAGAGGCTAATTGTGAATATTAAATAAGTTGACGTTGGTATCACCTACAATAGTGTCAGACAGGTAAGTCCTGCTTAAGATTCTGCTATTACTATTTCCAGGCTAGCTCAGGTGCCACTATGGATTACTTAATCTTCCTAATGCAGTGTGGGTATTCAGTGCATGTCTGCTTCTCGCCATTGCGTGCCCAGGAAACATGCACCAGTGACCTCCTGGGCTGGTTGGCTCGTCCTGCATGGGAGAAAGAACCAATGGCTTTGGGCCTCCCACCCCCACCCCAAACTCGCCTCCAGGTGATTTTCTCTCCAATTCAAGGTGGAGTCAACATTGCTGTAAGCTAAACAGAGAGATGGAGGAGGGAAGGCATGGGGGGCGGGGAGAAAGGAGGAGAAGCAATTTGGAGGTGAAAGAACAAAACAGGGACAGAGAGGAGGGACAGGGCGAAATAGCAGGAGACTACCTTTTAAAATGTGGGAAGTAGGAAAGATGAGAAAATTAAATAAGCGAGTGAGAAGGGTGTGGAGAGTGGAGAAATGGAAGGAAAGTTAGCAAATGCTGAAGGCAGGAAAGCATGTTAAGGGACCAGGGTGTTTTCCAGTCCAGGGAACAAGGCAGCTAAAAGCCTCAGGCTATCTGAGAATCCCCTTGGCCTTGAGACAAGTTAGCTGTTGGGGGATCTGCTAGGAGGCTAAGAGCCTGAGTCTGAATCCTGACCACCCCCCTCACATCCCCACACACGTATACACATACTGCCTGGGCAACAGTGGGCAGGCCCTTATCCGAGCCTTGGCCTGTGAAACTGTGACAGGAAACAGCCGTTTCACAACATCATTGCGTTACCGAGATAACCTATATAAAATGTTGAAGTTGTTGGTACATAGTCAGCTTTCAGTAAATGCCAGTAGGATCCCAGATCCATCCTCCCTGCTCTGTGGTGTGTCACTTGCTCAAAGCTTAGGAACACTAAGCTCGCAGGGCCCAAGGCTGACCCACTTCAGCCCCCTTGTTCTGAGGATCGCTCTGTCTCAAGCTCTGAGCGGGGCCCTGGGGCTACAGAAAAGGCCCCAGAGCCACAGTGGGGCCTTGCGAGATGCTGAAGCCCATTCTTAGTACAACCTCCCTGGTGACTTGGGGCCTTCTCACTCCCAGAGAGAGTCTCCCTCTGCCAAGTGGGAGATGAGGGTCAGAGACGGCAAACCGCACCTGGCAGGGGAGCCAAGGAGAGGGTGGACTGGGCTCGAAATGAGATGGGCCCAATTCCAGCCCAGCTCACGTGCGTTACTGCCGTGGGACCTTGCGAAATCTGTGAACCATTCTGAGCCCCTGTTTTGCACTTTGTAAGTGGGGGAAGTGACACCTGCTGCAACCTATTATGTAGGATCACAAGAAAACTTTCGAAAATAGTAGGGCCCTCCCAAATGCCCAAAGTTTGTGTGTTTGCTTATTACTTTTTCAGCTTTACCGAGGCATAATTGGCAAGTAAAACTGTAAGATCGAGTGTGCAATGGGATGAATTGATACACATACACATTGCGAAAGGACTCCCTTCACTGAGTTAATTAACACACCTATCAGCTCACACATTTACCTTTATTTTATTTTATTTGGTGAGAAAATTTAAATTCCACTCTCTTACCAAATTTCGATTATATAATACAGTGTTATCAACTATAGTCACCAGACTTTTATCAGGTGATAATTATTTGTGCTCAAAAAATAAAAATAAAAATAAAATTTTAAGCCAGGATAGAAAATCTTTCTGGAGGGCTTTAACCAATATAAGTAAGTAAGTAAATGAATAAACAAATACGGCCATGACTAGTATTTGGAAAACAATGAGAAAGGGGCTGCGGCCAGCTGGGGGGCAAACTCTCAGGGGCAGACGTGCCCAGGCCAGAGGGTGGCCGGATGGCCTGTAAACGGTGGGGCTGCAGTGAACCCTTGCCCCTCTCTGAACTTCCTCCGTTAGGAGCTGGACAGGAAGGCGAGAGCCTGAAATACCGTAAGAATGGTGTTTCTCATTCCTTTCCAGTCCAAACAAGGAAGCCGGGAAATCATGCAAGGGCACATCTTAGTTCAAAGGCCTCAAGTCCAGAGAGTAGAGTAAGTTCAGCCAGGGTCAAGAACCAGGCCTTGGATGCTCAAATGGTCTCTACCGTAGGCCTCCGAGGCTCTCCAGCACCTCAGCTTCTGAGAAGGCTTGGATCGAATCTTGCCCTATTGAGTCTGAACCACTAATATATTGGTTGATTCAGGGATCGATGAAGTCAAAGCAGCGGTCAGCCAGCAAATGACTTGTTTCAGTGCAAAGTCATAAATAACTGGAAAAAATGCATTCATGTGTCTGTTCATTCAACAACTGTCTATTTATGAATGTTACATGCCATAGAATTCTGGAGGCTGGTGGCTGAATGGAAATTAATACAAATATCGGGCTTCTCTCAGAGTCTGTGCTCACTTGACCACAGTGAAATAAATTCTTTTTAAAATGTGAACCCACAAATGTGGAGGGACCGTTGGGTTATTTTAAATGTGTCCCAGTTCCAAATCACTTTTCAGGAAGGCAATATTTATAATTCAGCACCACAAAATGTTCCCACATGTACCGCCCTAGGCAACACCACCCCACTATCACCAAAAGTTAACCTCGATCACAAAAGATTCATTTTACCTCATGTTGGCCTTCATATAAATGGAATCATACATATTGTATGTTCTCCTGTGTATCTGGCTTCTTTCACTGTATGTTATTGGGTTTATCCCTTTCTTTTTCTTTGCTGTGTAATATTCCACTGTGTGACTATACAACCTCTTTACCCATTCTATTGTTGATAGACATCAGAGTTGTTTCAAATTTGGGACTATTATGAATACATTTGCTATAAGTATCATTTTAAATATCTTTTTGGTTACATAAGCACTCGTTGTTTTCAGGCATATACTCACTTAATCTTAATCTCACCATTTAAGTTGAAATGTGTCTTTGTGGGCACTTGACTCAAGCAACGCCTACATTCCTAACTGAGAGCAAATATCTTTGGATCCACCACTAGTGGAGCAGCCGACCCACTCAAAGGCTTGCCAGGTTGTCTTCTATTCTAGTCTACATATCTGAAAGCACAACCAACTTTTCTTGGGAGTAGCTGTGCCCAGCACACACTCAGGAAACGTGTACGCTGTGTCACACAGTCACGTGCAGAATTCTGAGTCTGCATGCTGCATGAGCCTCGGGGCAACTTAAGAATCAGAGCAAATGTCATTTTTCACATCGAGATTCAACCAGCCCGGTACAACTAACTTTAGAAAATGACTGCCAACATTCTGAGCAGATAAAAAGGTCAAGTCTGGAAAAAAAACTCTTACTAAGTTGCTGCCGATAGAGAGCCAGCTGAAAGCTACAGAGACTTTCTGCCTCCCTGAAGCCAGGCTCTCACTTCCACCTGCAATTCTGTCCCTATCTTTTTATTTTTTTTAGCTCATTGTTACTGTAGCTCATTGTGGCCTCTATCCAAAACAGTTTCCCCACAGCTCACGGACAGTTTCATGCAACCGTTTCATCTGGTCTGTAGTATCCAGCATGAGTTGATGTGAAAAATCTTGGATTATTAATTACGTCCACGTCATTGTGCTCCTCTCCTCTTCTAGAGACACGAGGGAATTTGGACCAAGGTTTGAGACACAAGTAACAGCAGTAGTGGAAGTAGCTATTATCTGCTGAGCTCAGTGCCTCTCCATTCCGTTAGCCCCACTTTACAAATGTGGAAACTGAGGCACAGAAAAGCTAAGTAACTGGCAGTGCCAGGACTCAGAACCAGGAGTGCCTGGCTACAAAACCCAAGTTCTTTCCTCTGTCTCATGTTTCAAACCTGCATTTGTGTTACTTTTCAATTTGCCAAGTGCTTCTTCATACATGTGTATCAGTTCGTTTTCATTACAAGCAGAACTAGGTACCGCTATTTCCTCTCACCATTGCCATACAGCTGGAAAGCAACGGAGCCAAGATTCAAACCCAGGTTGCCTGACACCAAGTCCAGCTCGCCTTCCACTATACTACAGCTACCTGACCACGGAAGCCTTCTCCCAAAGGCCCTGGAAGGAGTCTTGTTTCAATACTTTGCATTTGATGGCAATTCAAGTGACTTAGAAAGTGAGGAGAGAAATTGCTTCATGTGGGAGTACAGTGATTTTGGGAAATTCCAGGCTCTCAGCTCTGTTGAGGGTTGGCTGGCAGTTGTCCCCACTTGGGCCAGCGATCACAGAGCAGTGGCATAGCCACAAGGACCAGGCCTGGGAGCCAGTGCGATGATCAACAGAATAAATTGCCCTTCCTCAAAAGAAATGCAAAACTGATAAGAAAAATGCCCAAGGTATGTGTACTGCTATTCACCTCCCTACCCCAATCAAAAATTGTTCCTCTGGTGTACTGTTCTTTCTCATCCTTTCAAAGATATCATGTGCTGTTCATTGAAAGGTGCGCGGTCTTTCAAAGCGTGCAGTGTTCTGTATAAATGCAGGCAGTGGCGTTGTTATTGTTATGATTATTTCTGCAGAGAAGGAGAGGAGGGGCTGGGGGCTGAGGTTCCCTCCCCAGCTCCATCCCTCCTGTCTAATCATTGGCAGGATGCCTCTGCTAGGTGTCGATAGGACAGTCAGACCAAAAGTCTTGTCTGAGGACATCACGAATAACGCAGGCGGAATGATTCAAAAAGAAATCAATGGTCCTAAAAATAGCAAAGAGACTGTCCCAGGACAATGTCTTAATGGGAAAAGGGGTTTGCATAATGTGTTGTATGGCTAAAAGTCAGGTGTTTGTTGAAGTCCATATAGAAAGATGAGTGATCAGCTTATAAACGGGAGACAAAGGGCCTGGTGACGTTCAGACTGAGAAGACCCTGAACACTAGCCCCTGGCAGGGCGCTCTAGGAAAGGACTCACCTTTCTCCTCTTCCCTGCAACTTCTTCCTAGTATCTTGGAGGAGAGAGCTGTTGATGGGAACAGTAACACTCTTCTGATAGTAAAAATCGCCCAGGAAATAAGGAGCATGCAGCCATCGTAAGGTTCATCCACACAAATACACACACGCACACACACCTGCTCCAGGTTTGGTTGTCGGGTTCATTGTGTTGTGTTACCTTGTGCTGTCTTGAATTGGGAATGTTCGGTTGGATTTGACTGAACTGTGCTGAATCCATAATTGTTCTCAGCGTGGGTGTAAAGCAGGTAGATATTCCCAGTGTCAACCAGAGGGTGGGGGATGAGTCTGCAGATAAGGATCCTGAAATTCAAAGACAGGACAGCTTACAAGGATGCTTCAGAACTCTCTTGGCCTCGCTCTCTTGGATAATGACTGAGGACCTGAGAGAAAATGCTGATGATTGTCCCCAAAAGAGTGCTCTGGTGAGGCTCTTAGCTTATGCTGCCCCTCCCACCCCGCCATCCTCACCTCCGCAGGGAGTCTGTGGGTCCATTTCAGGGACTGGGTTCAGGTTTATTAAGGAAGCTATAATTTTATTACTGACTGTGACCATAAAAGTATGTTTTCAGCTCTTAACTCTTAGATATAAGATATAAGCTATCATATCACATAAGATATAAGCTCTTATATAAAGATATAAAATATCTATATTTTATAAAAATATATATAAATAAAATACCTTTATATTTTATTAAAGATATCATGAAGCTTGCTAAAATAATGGACCTTAACTGGCATTATTGAACTAATGACCAAACAGGGTTAAATTTTTTATTGGCAATACGCAGGGTACATGTCTGCCCACGTGGAGAGCTTTCTTCAGGTGCAACATGGAAAGCCTCAGGTAGGAAGCTTTTGGCTTCAAGTAACAGGGGATACAACAGTAGTTTGGTGGTAAGGATGTTCCTTGTTTATTTAAAAGAAGCTCAGCTTGGAGATCCAAGGTTGGTTCGGCAGTTCAGCACTATCACCAGGGGGCTGGGCTCTTTATAGTCTTCACTCCACTGTCATGAGCTTCTCAGACTTTGTCCTCAAGCTTATTGCGTCATGGATGCAAGATGGCTGCCACGGCTCCTTAACACCAGAGCATGCAAGGGAAGGACGGAAAGAAACAATAGGGCTTTCTCATTGTGCTGCTCTTTTGTTATGGGGGGAAATTTTCCCAGAAACCACAACAGATTTCCCACCACGTCTTATAGAGAGAAAGGGGAGGACAGAAGGTCTTGGAGTCTGGGATCACACACATGCTCTCCACTGACTACCTGCGTGAACCTGGGCAAGTTCTTTGTGTCTGGATTTCAACACCCATAGTAGTGTCTGTCTCGTAAGGTTGTTACTAGAACTGAATGAGTCATATATATATAATACATAGCATGCCTGACACATAGCACATATTCAGTATGTGTTAGCTATTATTTTTAGTAACCCCAGCATCATCTTCATCATCACTTTCTTGGCCAGATCTGGGTCATATACACATGAGTGTCTTTCAACTCAGAGTCTATGCAGTTAGAGTCATCAGCAAGAATTTGAGTTTTTGTCTTTCATTAAAGACCAAATAACCCAGGCAAAGACTATCTTAAGCGTTTGACTTCTAGTTCCTTAGTCCAGGAGTTTGCTGCCCAATAATGACCCTACATAGCAGCGCACTGGGAGCAAGGCTGGAGGGAAAGAGATAAGAGCGAGGCCTCTGGGAGGTGTGGGAATCTGAGGACAGGTGAACTTACAGCCAACTTTACAGTTTTGCCCAGAGTGAAGGAAGCATTCAAAGGATACACTGTGATGATCCTTGACAGAGTTATAGGACGGTACAATTCTAAACTTGACATTGATCGAGAACATCATAGAAGGCCCAAAGACAAGATTCCCTGGATCCTCATTGGCATATATCTTACTGTGCCAGCCAAGTTGAGTAGCTTAAAAGCAAAGGACATTGATTTCCCATTCTTCTGCCACTTCACAGCATCTTAAACAGTATTAGGCACAGACATAATAGGTTTGCAATATTGACCTGTTGCTCAATGTCCATATTCTTCCAAATAACTGCAGATGTCCTGATAAGGGGGGACATTTCTATTGTCTGCTGCATTAGAGGCAGCCGGACGATATCTACCAGGTTGACACCCATCTCTATCCTTTGGGAGTAAAGGGGGAAGAGATGGTTAAGAAACACCAATATGCCACACACTGTTCCAGGTCATTCCTTGCAACAATCCTATGAGCTGGGGGTCACGCTCCCCATTTGTAGATAAGAAAATCGAAGCTCAGGAAACCAGTTATTTGGCCAAGATTCCAGAGCTGCTAAGTGGCACAGCCAAGGTTTAACTGTGGTGTACCTCTGTCTAAACACACACCTTCTCCATGCTGTTGCCTGCAGGTGTTGCGGAGTGGAAAGGGAAGAAACCTCAAGTCCGAAGTTGTGGTGCTGCACACAAGTAGGAACCTTTTTTCCTGCATCCTGAAGTCATGTGTAGTTCAGCCCGGAAGATGGTGGCTGAGAGACATGTTGTCCAGGAACCCTGTGAGCTCCACTTCTGACTCTGCCCCCCAGAACCAGCCTCACCCATAAGTAAGTATCGGGTGAGAAGTCCTGCCCCCAATGCCCATGCACACTTCTCCATGCTCGTACCTTAGGCTCAATGTATGGTCAGTTTGTAGCTTGGCTACCAGGCCTGAAACATGAAAGCCAGACATTATCCCTTTAGGTGGACAATGGGTTGCATTCCCAGCCCCAACCACCCATCCCCAGAGCGTAGCAGACAAATTGACTCAGTGAGATTGACTCTATCCACAACACATGGATTTCAGAGAACAGCAGGTTTAGACAGGCCCCCAATGACTGGTCTGACGGGTGATTCAATCATAAAGAAACTGAAGACCTTTGCATGGTGAATTTGGGAAGCTCCCCTCCCTCATCCCTGGACTGAATGAAGAGAATATCGCCCTCATTGTTTCTGCAGCCATCCTGTGGTCATGAGGGAAGCCAGCGCATGAACCATGACAAAACAGAGAGAAGGATAAAGCCAAGAGGAATGCAGCATCGATTCTCTAGTCAGACTGCATCTAGGGCCACCCCTCTCTGGGATTTATATGAAGCAATAAATCCAAGTCATTTTGAAGCTAGTATGATTGGCTTGTTTTTTCCACTTGCAACCCAAAGCACCGTAGCTGATATACTCCTGCTATTCCATGCACTTACCCTCAGGTTTCCAGGCAGGATGAGTCCCTTCTAATTGCCAGTACCAGTGAAAGCAGCATAGCTATCCTATGGGGAAATGGGGGGAAGGGATGAGCCCTAGTTGGAAGGGCAGGGATTCCCTCTCTTTGTCACTGAGAACTGAAAAGAATGCAGTGTGTGTGAAAGGAGGTGGAGCACTGTCACCTAGAATAGTCCAAGAGGCCAGGTGTAGGGCGCCAAGGCAAGATGTCTGTGAGGTGGTGCTAATCTTTGGGGCTAGAATGAAGTTCCTTAAGATGGTAGGAGAGCCCTGGCTGGTGTGGCTCAGTGGATTGAGTGCAGGCTGCAAACCAAAGTATCACTAGTTCGATTCCCAGTCAGGGAAAATGCCTGGATTGCGGGCTGGGTGCCTAGCAGGGGCCATGTGAGAGGCAACCACACATTGATGTTTCTCTACCTCTCTTTCTCCCTCCTTTCCCCTCTCTCTAAATATAAATAAATAAAATCTTAAAAAAAAAGATGGGAGGAGGAATGTGAATAAGAAAGCTATGTTGGCTTTTTAAATTCCTTACACTTGCTGTGTTTATTTCCCTTTGTCCTCTTTTCAAATCGACTGATGTCTCTGGCATGCTCCCGCCTGTCCCGGCTACGCTAGCCGGTAGAACATGAAGATACATGGTGACTGGCACTTGGCATCCATTTGCATTTCTTTCGTCACAAACTGGGGTGGCTGGGGAACCAAAAGCTAGAGATTCCTTTTTTGCAGCTGGGGTTCTGGGTGTTGGTTACCTTTCTGCCAATTATATGCGCTCTCCTGGGATTCAGAAGGTGAAGTGGGGAAGTGTGCATCTTTCTTCCTTTGGCTGTTGCTCCTGGCAAGTACAGCCATAGAAATAGTAGGCTTTCTGCAACAGTTGTCAGCATCCAGTTGTGGACCTGAGAGGCGAATGTGTTAGAGCAGGGGTCCCCAACCTCCAGGCCTCAGACGGATACCTGTCCAGGCCTGTTAGGACCTGGGCCACAGAGCAGGAAGTGAGCTTGAATGTAATGTGCGCGACTCATCCCGAAACCATCCCCAACCACCCTACCTTGGTCCATGGAAAAATTGTCTTCCATGAAACTGGTCCCTGGTGTCAAAAATGTTGGTGACTGCTGTGGTAGAGGGCGCTCCCTGCTTTCTGGCGCACCCCTTGGGGATGAGTTGTTGGACTGATGGCTGTACCGGCCTCCTGGTTCTCCACCTTCCTGATGGCAGCAGAAGCCGCAGCTCCCTGGACCGTCAGGTCTGCGGTCGTGTCCTGGGAGTTCCTGCAGCCAAGCTGGAACCGGCTCCTGGAGCCGTTCTAGTGGTTTTACAAGCACCCTCTGTTAAACACCTTCCTTCTTAATGTCTATGCAGTGGCCTCTGTCTCCTGCATCTTAACTTTGTCTGATAAGGAGCCAAAGGTGGGAACGTGTCGTTCCCACCGAGGACACCCACGGAAGGGCAAAAGCCAAAAGCATTCCTTGGGGCCTACATGGGATTCAGGGGGACAAAAGTAAAGTACTGAGGTCAGCTGGCTGTTTCTCCTTCCTGATCTAAATGGGCCTCATTCACTAAGTGAAGCTATGTTCTCTCACAGAGAATAACAGTGTGATGTAGTGTGCTTGTTGAGTGTGTGCGGCAGTTCCTGCCAGTGCTCCCTGTCATCGAGTCCCAGAGCTCTGGCACGAGTGAGGAGGGAGCCTGTTGTTATAGTCCCCACTTCCCCAGTTAAGACACCAGTGTTTGGAAGGTATGATCCAAGGGACCCTGACAAATATCTCACCAGGGTCCCAAAATGTCAGCTCTTTCTGTGCCTGCAATCTGCTGTTAGAGGCTCATTCCTCTTGGATTAATCATTGACCCCTACAGGTTCTTCTTTTAAAGTCAGATCTTCTCTTGGATCAAGGGCCATGCACTGAGTTCCTAATACGCCACCATAAATGGTCTTAGGACCTTGTTCCTGACAAAATGATGTGGCGTCACTGAACCCCTCGATGCCTATAGGACAGGGAGCGGGAGGGAGTTGGAGAGGGCTCTTGCCAGGGGAGGAACCGGCCAATGGCAATGGTCTATTTCCTGGACATCATAGCTTCTCTTGTGGCCCACCCTGCTGTCACACAGCTTTTCTCTCCAGGGTAGGAGAAGGTCACAGGTCTGCTGTAGGCACAAGCCATGGCAGCCGGAGGAGTGCGGGGTGGGTCTGAGAGTGTGAAGCTGGCACGGGACCCAGCCTCCTTCCTTTGCCAGGAAGCTTGGCAGGATCAGTCCCCTAGCAAACCCTGTGTGGTCCAGGCCCTGCCAGGAACCCTGGAGCTAGAGTGGCAAAATTACCCGACAACGTAGAGAGGCAACAGCTAGGAAGGATTTACTTTGTCAGCAGTGTACTGGATGACTTCCCCATGCGCAGACCAGGGTATCAATAGGAACAGCCTTGCCCATCTCCAGCAGGCCTCGCCCTTTCTGCAAACTGCCAAGGAGTGGTGCTAGCTGTTGGCACTGATGCCATGCCCCCTACCAGCGTGGCTGGCAGAGAGGACTTAGAGCCAACCAGGAGATGCGAACCCAGGATGACGCCACTGCAGAACACATCATCAGGTTGGAGCCAGCCGAAACTTCATCCCCTTGTACCTGATGAATATTTTCTGAAGGAGGCACCAGACGCAGGAGTGGCTGACAAAAGAATTTGATAGGAAGATGTGACACCTCATCTTAAGTTCCTTCACAGCATTTCTGAAGTTGATGGGAATGTGGGGAAGTGAGGCTGATAAGTCTGCTGTCCTCTCCAAGCGGACTAATCAGACGTGAAGTCTTGGCAAGAGATAACCAGGTGATAGGAGAGCCAAAATGACATCGCATCAATTCCATTTCAGATCCTGTACACAGCAGTGCCTATCACCGCTCCAGGTGGCTGGCATCCTCCACACACTGAATGTGGAGGATGTCTGTCCCCACTTTACCCCATAGCTGTCACTCTGGGGCGTGCTGGGAACACATTTGTCACTACGTGTAAAGCTACACACTTCAAGGGGTGGCCACTCTGGAGGCGAAGGCCGCTTTGTCCTGCCCTTCTCCCCTGCCCCAGCGTTTGTGAGACAGACATTGCCCTTGGCATCCCAGACAGACGCCAGGCCAGGGGATGTCTTCCTGAACCCACCCCTGGAGTATCAGATGGGGCTTTCCATCAGAAGAGTTGTTCACATCAATAACGAATTCCAAATAATTTATGCGCTTCAGGAGTAAGAGGCTGGCATACAATCCTTACCACTGGTTTGAGGAGATAATTGATTTCATGTAGTTGAAAGATGGGGAGAAGAAACAACCCCAGCTGATTCGGAGGCAATAGTGAATGCCGTCTCGGTTTAATTATAGCTCCATCTTTAGCTGCCATGGGTTCTTTCCTCTTGGAATTAAAATACCCAAGCAACTTGAAACGTAGCTGTGATGAGTTTTCCCCGGTCTGCTCCCTGCCTTGCACGCTGGCTCAGGGCACTGTTGCAAGCTCACTTCCAGCCTTTCTCAACAGATAGTTAACGCACCACGCGAGCGTCGCCTGTGTGACACAGATAACTCAGGGGAACAGCACAAAGGAAATGAGATGCATTAGTGCCTGGATGGGGACTGAAGATAGAAGTTCTCAGAACTTCTTGTTTAATCTATAGAAATGGATTTACCTCCTGTGCTTATGATTTCAAAATCGTAATCATATTCTGAAGAGATGTTCCCACTCCAGGTACTAATATCAATATGTACAAGAAAACCATTAACTAGCTGTACCTCTCAGCAGCACCTATTATATGTCAACAAGCTAACTGAGGTGATAAAACAAACTCTTAGTAGAAATTTAATTACTCGCCATTGAGATTTGGGCAAGGACCGGGGATTCTAGATTCCTTCCCCCAGCACCAGAGGCTGCAGAAAGTAGCCGTTCACCAGGAACGAACATTTTTAATAGGTGTTTTCCTTACTTCTAAAGATCAGAGCACCAAAGGCCAGTCACTTTCAAATTCACAGAAACTTTCAAATTTGGTTCCTCGGGGATGGCAAGGGTGAGGCGGAGTGGAAGCTTGGGGCAGGGGTGGTGGGTGGAGAAAGAAACTGTCAGTTTCCATCACTTGTCTGGTCAACTTCGGGGATGATTGGGGCCTGTGAGGTCATTTTGTAAGTGATTTCTGAACATTCAATTATGTCAGATTCCTGGCCAATCGCCACTTTTCAAGCTGGCATGATTTGTCATTTATAATATGATATAAAACAGGGTCCCGCCCTCTGTGAAGCTAAGCTGGTTTCCCTTCTCTAGACACACCATCAGTGCCAACCTAGCTGCCCTCAGCCCAGCCCCACCCTAAAGAACCCCCTATTTGCACCTCCTCTGCAGTAACTTCAGGTTCCCTTTCTGCCAACACTCACTGCCTTCATTTACCCTGAGTATGAGTCCAGGCACAGTGCCTGGCAAATAAAAGGTGTCCAATAAGAGGTTTGGTGCATGGTGGATGCCAGTGTGACTCAGATGCCACCTGGGAGTCATCTTGCTCCAAGGTCTAGGTAAAAAAGGCATCAAGCCACACCAATTCTATCAAGTGCCAAGCCCTCTCACACAATGGGTGCAGATTCTTGGCACAGGCTTTATCATCTCAAGGCCACTTCCGCCTGGGAGACTTGCCAGTATCCAACACTATTTCAGCCCTACAGTGAAACTCAGCCGCCTTCTCTGTGTTCCAAAGGAAGAAATTGTTCCTATCAAGTATTTTTGAATTGGTGGATTTTCGTGAAATTAAGGCGTCGCACAATTATACATTGGAGGCATCGCAGGCAACAGCCCTCTTCCAAGATGCCTCTCCTCTCCCTTTGGGCTTCTCCCCTCAACCCCTCAACACCATGGGGGAGGCTCTAAATTCCCCCTTTTTCCATTATGCAAAAGAACTGGGCCAACCTGGGTTGGGATAGGAGGTAGTAGGGTGACCAGCCTTCTGGTGTGGCTGGGATTGAGGGATTTCCTGGGGGGCAGGGCTTTCAGGGTGAAATCTGGGACAACCGACTGGATGGCTGGGTGCCTTGGAAGAAATGTCTCCGCACAGGCAGTGCAGGCTGTGGAGGAAGTGGTGCTTCTTCCTCCTCGTTATATTAGTGCTCTCCTCCCTTGCCATGGGGAAGAGGCCCTTGTAGGTCATGGTTCTCGACCTCAGCTGTCTCTTAGAGTCATGTGTGGGGATTGACACATCTCAGTGCCCAAGCCACATCTCAGAACAATTGAATCAGGGCCCCTCAGGGTGGCCCCAGCTGCAGCTGTCTATCACAGTGACTGGCACCACGGTGTCTACGTCGGAGATGGGCAGTCTAAGACCAGGGGTAAAGAAAGGTTGGTAGCCTGCAAAGAGGGCTCCAGTGGAAAGTTCTCACTTCCCAGCATCCGCACGCGTCACAAAAACCTTCCTCTTCCTCGGGATCCCTTATTCCATCCTGAGAGACCACAAGGATCTTTGCACTGTTAATTAGCTATTGATTTGCATTTACTCCTCCCTCTTCCTTCATTATGTGGCCTCTTCTTGACCTTCAGGCAACTTCTTGATATTCAGTTCTCAGTTCAGAGGTCACTTGCTCAGAAAGCTCTGTCCAGGCTGTTAGCCTCCCTGGTTCCTGTTTATCAAATCATCCTATGTTATCGCCTTCGTAATATGTACTACTCTCTATAATTATCTTGTTCATTTTCTTGTGCATTGTCTTAAACTATTAAAAATTAAACCTCCATGAGATGAGGACTCTGTGTAGTTCGCTGCCGTGTGTATCGTGTCTAGAACAACGGCTGGTACATAGTTGGTGCTCAGTGAAAAATGTGTGGAATTCGTTAATGTTAGTGTTCTCTTCGAGACACGGATGGAAGGAAAGCTAGCACAAAGAGAGGGAAGCGTGTGTCCCAGCTCCTACAACGAGGCTGGTCTGCTACCGTCGCTGTGCCCAGCTCTCTTGCCAGTAAAATTTGACAGCTGCCCCCACTGGAGGGCCTGAGCGTGGAGATGCTGTGGACCAAATGAGAAAATGCTGGTGAAAGTGCTTTGACGAGTGAAAATGCGAGTTAAGTGGGAGAGATGTTATTATCTTCCGCCATCTGCTTTACTTTAATCTTTTTTTCCCTGGGTAAGCGGACCTATTGATTGTAGCTTGCTGGTGGAAGCTCTCACTGTCTAATTACTGCCCCAGCTCAGCCTGTCACTATGTCCTCTGCAGTCAGCACGTCCTGACACTGACCCCTGATACTGCAGCCCTTTACAGATCAGCCGGTTCTGGCACTCTGCCCCCCCGCACAGAGGAGGCAGGTCTCCTCACTCTCCTCTCCCGGGAGGCAGCCCAGCTGGGGTGAGGCAAGGACATGCATCTGTAGTCACCAAACAGGTGGCAGGAATGCGATTGTCCCCTGGAGCCAGGGGCCTGCAGCCAGGCAGGACTGTGTCCCACCATTATTCATTTTGGAGCATTCCCAGATCCTGGCTTCCAAGGGAATGTTCCCTGCAAAAGAAATTGTCCTGGAATAATATTAGTGGTGATGGGGTGGGGAGGTAATGTAGGGTACTCGGAGGATAAATCATTTCTAGTACTGGATAATAATAATTTCTTTCCCTTACATTATAGAAAGTCTCCAAACATCCATGGTATTCTCATATACATTACCTCACTTGACCCTCACAATACTAATGTGATAGCACTATCAGTGTGACGATGGATGAGAAATAACCTACACTCTATTCCTACCACAGGAACTACAAAGAAAACCACGTGCATTCTACTTTGACCCTAAACAGAGGGGGATAATTATTTTGAGAATTTACAACCATAAGCCAGCTCTCTCATGGGTAGTCCAAGAAGCCTCAAATTAAAAATTTTAGGAAGTGAATCTAAATTAAGAGTGGTCCCCGGCACCTAGGGAATAAGATGCTAGCTCTCTGAAGGAATGTTAATCCAAACCTCAAAGACTTGCCATAGATAAAATTTCAAAGATATGAACTCACAGTCAAAAATCACAGTATTGGGAGACAACCTAAGTGTCCTTCAATGAATGAATTAAAAAATAAGGAAATCCTGCAATTTGTGACAGCACAGATGGACCTTGTGGGCATTATGCTCAGTAAAAAGAGTCAGACAGAGAACAGCAGGCACCAAACAATCTCACTTATATGTGGAATCCGAATAAGTAAATACATGAGAACTCAGAGATACAGAGAACAGACCGGTGGTTGCCAGTGGCGGGACACGGGGGTGTGAGAAGTGTGAAGGTGGCCAAAGGTACAAACTTCCAGCTACAACCCTAGGTACATAATGTACAATCCTAGGTACATAATATTATATAATATATATATATATATTCAATGCTGTACATAACTATATATATGTATATATACATATATATACATATATAATACAGTACTACTAACTATACATGCAATACAGTACTACTAACTATATATATAGTTATATGTATATAACTATACATATATAGTTACTACTGACTATATAACTATATATGTATATATGTATATAGTATGTATATAACTATACATATATGTATAGTTACTACTAACTATATAACTATATATATAGTTAGTAGTATTGTATTGCATATTTGCAAGTTGCTATGAGAGTAGATTGTAAAAGTTCTCATCACAAGAAAATACAAATGTAACTACATGTGGTGATGAATGTTAACTGGACTTATTAGGGTAGTCATTTCACAATATGTATATATTAAATATTATGTATACCTAAAACTAATGTTATATGTCAGTTATGTCTCTAATTTTATAAAATTAAATTTATTGGGGTGACATTGGTTAATAAGATGATATAAGTTTCAAGTGTATATTTCTATGATACATGGTCTGTATATTGCATTGTGTGCCCGCCACCCAAAGTTCTCAACTTTTTTATTAAAAAACTTTTAAAAATCACAACATATTGAAGGAAGCAAATTACCAGGAGCAAGAATCAGCAAACAGCAGAACTGAACCCACAAAGACGTCAGATATTGAACTGCCCAAGCAAATTAGATGCATGTAAAACATGTCCACTCAGTGCTACGTGTCTCTGAACACTTCCTTAGCATCACCCTTCTCTGTGTTGCCCTGAACTGCATTCTGGGTGAATTTTTCAGATCTTTATTCTAGTTCATTCTCTTTTCAGTATGTCTGATCTGTTGAAGCCATCTGTTGAGTTTTTTAAAATTTATTTTTATTGTTTTTTCCCTATTATCATCTATCCCCCTTATTTATTTTTTTTTATTTTAACAATTACAGAGGAGAGGAAGAAGGGGGCTGAGGCAATGTTTGAAAAGATAAGAATTTCCCACAGATTATGAGCAAAAAAAATATATAAATAAGGATAAGTAAAAGATATAGGTACAGGGCAGAATAGACCCAAAACCTGGTGTGACTTGCAGAAATGTTTGAGTCCCTGGCTTTTGTTATAGCTCCATAGCACAGGTTCAAGACCAAGCTGGGAGTGATAATGAGCCTTGTGTCCATGAACAAGCAAACTGTACCACAGTGTACGGTATTTTGGTCATACTGTATATTGTGTAACACCCACATTGTATGTGAGGTTGAACTTAAAAATGGAACATGTTTTCTCAGGAAGTCTGATGTGATCCTCCTTCTCTTGAAAATTGGCATCTACAACAATATACTCCTCCGTGAAAATTGGAGTCTAGATGCTTACATCTGTCTCTCTCTCCTGTGTATTCTCCCTATGCTGCCTTCCACTTGCATCTTTTAAATAAGCAAACCTCATCTGAATTATCCAAGTCCATGTCTGAGTTTTCTGTCAGGCTGAACCTACTACTGACGTTTATCTTATAGTTCAGTGCAATGGTTGTGCACACCCCGTACACAGCACACTGCAATCACAGAACGCAAAAGACAAAGGGAAAATCTTAAAAGCATCCAGAGAGGAAAAACATTGTTTTCAAAGAAATGCTCATTGGAATAGCAATGATTGAAAGCCAACAGTAACAATGGAAGCCAGAAGATAGTGGAAAAATATCTTCTATGTGTTGAAAGAAAATACTTAGCAACCTAAAAGCCTATACTTTGAAAAGAAATGCATTTCAAAGCATTTTCAGACAAAGTGATTCTTCTACCAATAGACCATCCCTAAAGAAAATTAAGAAATACTGAAAGATAAAATATTACATTTCAAAAATTGTGAAAAGCAGCTAAAGCAACTCTCCACATTTTTAACCTTAAATGATATTAGAAATGAGGGAATAAAGGCTAAGAACTAGTGAGCCAAACATCTGACTTATGAAGGTAGGCAAAGCCATGGATCCAACCTTAGCTTGACTCTGTGCCACAATCTGAGACAACTGTGTCAAAGACTGAATTGCTTCTAAGACACTTAGAGAAGTACAAATATTGTGATAAAATCATTGAAGGCCACACAATCACAGGTGACACTGATTTCATGTTCCCTGAGATTTGATCCTGGGAATTGGGGTGGCAAGGATGAGTATAAGGAGAGCCTGGATTTGGAGAATGGGGGCAGGAGCAGAACCAAACTCCCTTGCCCTTTCTCTCAGGATGAGGAGCCCTTAGAGTCTGCCAGTGTCCAGACCTCTTTGGGCCCTGGTGTCCTACTCTGCTGGCGTGGCCATTAGAACAGAGGCAGAAGGATGCTGAAGAGTGTCCATGAAATCCCATTTGTAACTCTTCTGTCCCTGCCTCTTGACTAGCTAACTTATGGATCCACTAGCATTCAGCATCAACACTAATTTTATAAGGATGCCTCTCCTGAACAGCTTCCTGCTAAGCCTGGACCATTCTAAGTGCTATTATTAGTTGTACTTCTTGCATTATAGCCCCTATATATCTCATTGAAATCACCCATTTCTTGTCTGAGATTTCCACTAATCCTAAATGCTCAAAGACAGAAATTGTGCCCATGTGTCCTCAGTACCTGGCTTGGTGCACAAGCTGGTGCTGTGTGTATGAATGAACTCATCTCAAATAAAAGAACTCAACTAGTGTAGTCGATTGGATGAACCACTCCTATTAGAGACAAAAATGTATGAGGCTCAGTCTCTAGAGAGTTAGATTCTCTTTTTAAGGTAAGAGTCACGCAGTAAATCTCTCTGCTCACTCAGGAAGGTTTATTTCCCTGGCCCTCTGTAACTAAGTGTGTAATTTTGCTAGTGCATGGGAACCATTGACATGACTCACAGGGTCTGGTGGCCAGAGCTGACAGGGACTCTATTTGTCTAACACCCACCCCCCAAGTTATCTCAGTCTTGTGTCTGGCACTGGTTGGCTGCGTGATCTTGAAGCAGACTGTAGCACTTCCCTGGGACTCCCAGTGTCGGACTGGCTGAGGTTGAGGCTATAGCTGAGCTGGAATGTGATTTGGAGTGTGATGTTGACTGTCACCTAAGTCTAGCTTCCTTTAGGAACCTTCTAGAACCTGATTGTCTACCAATGTCCTGAAAACTCCTTGCTCTCAGAGCCAATGGTCTGATTCACCAATTTGGGTAAAGAGTGAACTTAGGAAAATTTAATTCAGTGTGACCTTAGATAATGCATATCTCTCTGAGTCTCTGAGTTGTTGTCATAGTTTTGCTTATGTATTTATTTTTTATTTTTTGTTGTATGTCCTATTTTTTTTTTGTTTTTCTCCACAAAATATAGGGTTTGGGTTAGAGCGATGATTCTTAACCCTGACTTCATTCAGAATCCCCTGGAGAGGCATTAAGACACTCTCATGCCTGCATTCCTCCCATTCACACCTGGGCCCCTCCCAGTCTGGTTAACTCAGAGTCTCTGGGAATGGGGACCAGCATTTTTAATAAGTTTCCCAAGAAATTCCGATGCACAGTGAGAGCTTGGACTGCTGCGGCCTAGATGGAACCTGCAGTCTTTCTCAGTTCTCTGGTCCAGTGACCCACGCATCTACACCACTGCTGCCTGCGGCCCTCGGGATGTTGTCTGAGTCCTGTCACAGTACCCTGAACATAACCCTTGACTTTGGTCAATGCTCACAGGGTCATTAGCTCAGACTCATCCAATCTGTACTGTCCACGGGGGCCCCAAATCTGACTCAGCATCCTGGCTTATGGGGCCATTCTGATTTTGGTGTTTTAAGGCAAAGGAAATCCAGACCTAAACTAATAACAGAACAACTACTGTGTACCATCACAGCACAGATAATTGCTAATCCTCGCAACCACTTTTAGGTATAGGATGCATTTTTTCCTCTAAAAAAGGAAACTAGAGGCTCAGGGAAATGAAGAGACTTGATGAAAGCAAAGCTGGTGATTTGGTGGGGCTGAGATTCAAGTTCAAGTTCATCTGGATCCAAACCCCACATTCTTCCATTGTACCTACTTGGCCAAAGAGAGACCATGCTCAGGGCCAGGAAAGAATGGGTTTACCTAAGACAGAAGCACTGGGCTTTGGCTGGGTCACTGGCTGTCAGAAGTCCCAGGAGAAGCCCTTCAATCAGGTGGGAGCTGAGCCCCACAGTCCCCTTAGCTCCAGACCCCCCTGTGTGGGGAGACAGTGCTCTTGAATAACACACATCAGGCTGCCAGCCTCAGTTTGTAGTTTTACAGTCCACTAATTAGGCCATTTTAACTAATTTGTTTGCATTTTGTATGAGCAAGTTGGGCTTTTGGATTGACTAATGTAATTGCAGCTGGTTTCTGCCAAATACAAATTACTCAGTCTAGTGTGGGTTAGAGAGAAAAGCAAATATTTAATAGGCATCAATACCCTTGTAGCTTTTTAGTGGAGCCTTTTTCCCCCTGTGAAAAGTTGAAGTAATTTCTGCAGCATCTGATTGAACTTTCATGTTGGGAAATGACTTTTTAATCACTTTTTTGAAAAAAATAATGAGGCAAATGCTTTAGTGGCTCTGTGGAAGTTTATCCCTGATCCATTTACCCCTAAGCTCAGGAAACATTCGGGACTTTTCCGTCTCCAGGTTGGTTTACCACAATCCCCTTCTGTGTAGGCCGCTCCAGTGACCGTCGATCATCCGCAACACAGGCTGTCACAGTTAGCAGGGGCCTGAGAGACCATCTAGGCCATCAGTTCTCAAGGCGTGTCTGCGGACCAGCAGCATCAGCACCAGCATCTCCTGGGCATTTGTTAGAGAGACAGATTCTCAGGCCTGCCGAGTCAGGAATTCTGGGGATAAGGCCAAGCAAACTCTTTTAACAAGCCCCCCAGGAGAATCGGACACATGCTAAATGTTGAGAACCATTGACCTTGTCTGACCATCTCATTTCACGGATGAGGAAACTGAGGCCTGGGAAGAAGCATGTGGTCGCGGCGGGAACTGTGTCTGCTTCACTCACTGGGCTTCCCCCAGGTTTAGCCCAGGGCCTGTGGTAAGCACCCAGTGATGTTTGCTGGATGAACGAATGATGGAATGCATGAGCTAGAACTAGAAACAAAGCTCTTAATTCTGTTTTACAGGCCAGTGTTTTTTCTTTCTCTGAGGAAGGACTACTTCTTGGTTCTTGCTTTGGGGGAGGGACAATGGTTAGAGCTGGAAACATTTTATCCTTTGGGGGAAGACAGCCTGGCTCTCACAGCCTTGCTCCCAAGCCATGGGCCAACCATGGCTTACCCATCCCTAACCCAGTGGATTGACCAGGCCCAAACCCCATGAGACTTTGTTTCCATCGCTTCCATAGACCCTAACATTGTCTGAGGCAGAACCAGGCCCCTTGCCTGGGTGTTTGATTCCCTGACCAATAACCTCAGCTCAGCTCGTGAATGGGAAGAGTAAAGCTAAGATCTGATTCATGAAAAGGGGGTGGGCGACTGTAAAGATAGGATGTCAGGAAGGTCCAATTACTGGGCCCTCTGAAGCCAAATAATAATAATAATAATAAGTCCTGGTCCTCCAAGCTTCTGATGGCAGGCCTGTGGAGCCCTGTTGTCTAGATCTGCAGGAAGTGCCCTCCACTCCCTTGACCCCACCCCCGCCCCCGAGGCCTACCCTGATGATCTTCTAGGAATGAGAAGAAGAGGAAGGAAAGTAGTGCCCATGAATTTTCAAACAAACAAGGGAATCTCCCAGGGCCATGAGGAACAGGCTTTCAAAAAGGGTTCCTGGATTCTTAATTCTGTTAACTTCTAAGAATTTATGAAGCAACTAAAAGTACCACACCATATGGATTCAGACACCCAAGGAGCTTATGTTCATCTAACCTCAAGTTCAAATGGCTCTTAGGACACGCAGCTGCCCAAATCCCTTGCCTTTCTTGTCTACATGTATCATGGAGCCCATGAAAGGGTTGCACGACCTTTTCAACCTTCATGGCATCCTTTCCACCCTCCCTTGGGCACTCAGCACCTTCATAGTTATTCCCCTTCCCTGAAACCTTTCCTCAGGAAAAAACCTGACAAACTCATTCGCTTACAGGGGGTAGGAACTAATGAGAGTTGCCACCTCCACCCCATGGAAGATGTAAGCTAAAGATTCCATGCCCAGTGCTACCTGTTAGTTCCTAATTTGTTGTAGACTATCTAACCCACAACCGTGTCTTCTAACACTAGGTGCCCACCCACATAAGGGATCGATCCTCTCTGGGGCAACTTCCGACCCAATAGGCCAAAGAGACTCTCCCTCTAGGGAGTTTGGAGTTGGCCAGTCAAAAAGTCAGTAGGACTCTGCTGGTCGCCCAGGTGAGGAAATATAAATCCCAGGACTGAGAGAGTCTTGGTCCATCAGGCACACAAAGAAGCAGAGAATGTCAGTCAGCAGACAGGCGTGACCAAAGCACAGGTGAGAGTGAGTGAGGGTGAGAGTGAGGGAGAGAATGGCCACCTCTCTCCTGGTGCTTCTTCCATGTCTGATCCAAGACCTTTCAGAGGCAACTTGGCTCCCTGAGATACTCTTGTTTCCTTAACCGAAACCCCTGTATCATTTTAATGATGCTTGTTTGACTAGGTTTCTCTCACTTGTCACAAGGACGTTCTTTGAGTTCCACACAGAGCTGTGTACCACAGACACATCCAGTGATTCTCTGTGGAACAAATGAGTGATGCTCAGTCCCATGGCTCGCAGACACCAGCCCAGCTGATTGCCTATACCTGCTGGCTGTGTTTGAATTGTCTTGGGTGCTTGCTCAGCACATGAAGTCCAGACCCACCTTTGGACCTTCTGATTTAGTCTATGGTTGAGCTTGAGGATTTGTATTTTTCTGCTGCTCCCTAGGGCTTCCAGGTGGAGGGCTGAAGAGGTTCCTAGTTATCCCTGTACACAGATTCTTACTTCATGTGTTCTTGAGTTAAAGAGTTCTATTTTTATCCCTGGCCAGGTAGCTCAGTTGGTTAGAGCATTTTCCTAATATGCCAAGCTTGTGGGTTCAATCCTCAGTCAGGGCACATACAAGAGTCAACCAATGAATGCATAAGTAAGTGGAACAACAAATCAATGTCTCTCTCTCTCAAAAAAAAATCAATCAATAAAAAATGTTTAAAATAGAGTTCTATTGCAAAGGACAATTTTATTAGCAAATAATTACTGTGCACCTACTAGGAGCAAGCCACTGTTCTAGATGCTAAGGAAATAGCTGTGAAAAACATAGATGAGGTGCCTGCTTCTGTGGGTTGGCATCTAGATCAAGGACATGGAAATTAAAGAAGTTAACAAACAAAGGATGATGATGGTTCCGAAGAGGAGACATGCGGTAAAGAAAATAGAAAGGGGTGATGTGGTAGAGTGACTTCAGGAACCAACCGAGATGGTTACTCAGAGAAAGACTCCCTGAGAAGGTGCCATTTGAACAGGAAGTTGCCAGCTATGGACACGTGAAAGAAGAGCTCTCCAGACAGAGGGAAGAGACCACGCACAAGCATTGACCTGGGGGATGGTGGTTTGTCATATTCAAAACCAGACAGACAGAAGGCCTGTGTGGCTGGCGTGTGCACGTCCTTGAGAAGAGCACTCTCAGTGGAGGGAGGGGGACAGGAGACAGACTGGACAACATCCTTAGCTATTTGAGACTGTTTTATGTCAAAGAGAAGCCGGTAAATGGGGCAGCAACTGCAGAGGGTTATCAGCTTGAGGGAAGGGTCTGTGATGGTGATCATTTGGTTCATTTGATTTTACTGAAGCAAGTTGGGTGCTGATGGGAATGATCAGCTCAGGCTCTCATGTGAGCGTCCACCCCCATCAGATGCTACTGACCTCTGTGGAGGGGTCAGGCAATCGCAAAGATCCTCAGGGTATTTACTGCTTCTATTGATATGGCCCCTCCCAGGCCCCTCACTGCAGAGAGGAACTGTAAAATACTTTCTTTGGACATCTGCACACCTCCTCTGCTTGTGCTGGTCTTTTCAGTAGAGGATGGATGGGGAGGGCCTGGATAAGAGGGCTGACCCCAGCCTGCACAAAGGAGATACCATTGCTCCATGCACAGCAAACCTAGCTCCATGCACAGTGGGCACGGCTTCACCACTTGGAGAAATACCCAGCCAAAGGGACTTCAGCAGTGCTCTTCCTAACCTGGGCTCTAAAGTGTCTGAATAAAAGGAAGAATATCTAGAATTTATGAGAATGTCTTAAAAAGCAATCTTGCATTAATTATTACATGCAGACTGTAATTATAGATTAAAATAAGGGCTGTTCTATTTGTCAGGTGAGAAAACTGTGTGCTAGGCATCCTTATAGTTTCTTGGGCTGTGAAAGGTGCCCCCCCATCACCATTCCCCATCCCTCCGGAGCCCACCTCCCTCATGGACATGCATTCACACACACGTGCGCACGCGCGCACACACACACACTGTGCTTATCCCAGAGTACTCCAATGTCATCTGAGGTCCAACAAACAACTCAGGTGTCATTTTAGTCATCAAAATGAGAGACAATGGAATCTCTACTGATTTTAGAAAGAACTACTCAAGCAAAAACTCATAGACACAGACAACAGTATGGGGTTTACCAGAGGGAAGGGTGGGTGGGGGGAGGTAAAAGAGGGTAAAGGGGAAATAAATGATAGTGGAAGGAGGCTTGACTTGGGTGGTGAATGCACAACACAACATACAGATGATGTATTATAGAATTGCACACCTGAAACCTGTATAATTTTATTAACCAATGTCACCCCAATAAATTTAATAAATTTAAACTGAATTTTTTAAAAACACAGGCTACTTAAGATTTTTCTCAGTGTGTTTAGAAATGTAACCACTTAGAATAGCATAGATTTTAAATGAAAAGAAACACCCCAGCCCTGGCTGGTGTGGCTCAGTAGATTGAGTGCTGGCCTGTGAACCAAAGGGTTGCTGGTTCGATTCCTAGTCAGGGCACATGCCTGAGTTGTGGACCATGTCCCCAGTAGGGGACACTCAAGAGGCAGCCACACATTGATGGTTTTCTCCCTCTCTTTCTCCCTCCCTTTCCCTCTCTCTAAAAATAAATAAATAAAATCTTTTAAAAAATAAAAGAATTACTCAAGCATTTTTTAAATTAATGGAACAATCCAATAGCTAATGATGCAAATAGGGTGTAGCTATCTCCTATATTTCCACCTCTATGTCCAAAGCAGCTTACAGGAAAGCACAAAACATCCATGCAAATAAATATATAACCATTGCCTTCAAAAATCTCTTCTAATCCGTACTTGGTTTTTCAGTGGGTTCCAAAGCTACAATACCTTTTCCCCCTCACCTGTCTGGTTTGATTGTCTGCCCTCCTCAAGTTGCATGAACAATTGAAACACCTTCCTTTCTCCATGATAGGTCCAGGCCTGGTAAGAGTGATCAGTCCGGCCATGCCAGGGCCTGAGTCTGTTGGGTCGATACCCACGCCATCCCCAGGTAGTTGCCTGGGCCCTCTGCCCTCCGCCTTGCTAGGCAGGCATTTGCCAGGTGTCTACACTCTGCACCCTGCCATGCCTGGCTGCTGGAACATGACTGATTTCCCTTTCTTATCCTAAGTTGTGAGAAAAGGCGCAATTGTGAGCCCAGTTCTGGCATAACTAGAAGATTTCAAAAAGAACTAAAGAAGGAGTCACAATAAACACAAAGCCATAGAAGTGGTGGTGTTTACAAATTGTATAGTGTTAAGACTATTAGATGGCTGAGCTTCAATGTGGCTAAAGACCTGTCATTGTTGGGGCTAGGAGGGCTAGGAGGCAGAGGGGACAGTTATTTAACCCAAGAGACAGGAGGCCAAGCCTAAGGGAGAAACAAATCTGAGGATGAAGTTAGGGAAAAACACAGCAGTGATCAGGGAAGTGGGGTGGGTGGGATTTATACACGTGTAAAGCCGGCATCAAGAGTAGAGCCTGGTATAAAGGACACATGGACAAAATCAAGGGGGAGGGTGGAGGTAGGGGAGGGAGGTGGGTTCGGCTGGGGTAGGGTGGAGGGATGGAGAGAAAAGGCATACGACTGTAATTGAGTAACAATAAAAATTTTTAAAAAAACATTAAAAAAAAGATTAGAGCCTGGGTGGGGCTTAAAAGTCCAGGAGTAAAACTACATCTCAATCTTTAGCATCTGGACGAAGATGGACTTGGCTGGCACCCTTTTGGGTAGTGCCAGTGCTGTTCCTTGACTTCAGCTCACTCTTGTTCCCAGCCTTCAAATATTGACTGTAAACATCAATGTAAATTGATGATGGTGCTTTTTTGGAACACATCTCAGACACATGCAAAGCAGCAAATTCCCCCCTGACAATGGTGGGTGGGCAAGAGCGGATTCCCCTTGAGCCCACTGCAGGAAATAGAGACCATTTGAAAAGGGAGAGCCCGAGTGAGCAAGCCATGTGAGTGAGTGACTGTAGGCAGCTCCCCTGAGAAGTAGCACGCGGGTGGTGGACAAGCACGCAGACAGCGGAGGACGGTGGCAGGATTTTAGGTGGCGTTGTGAAACCCTCAGCCATCTGGGAGGACGGCCAGGCACTTTGAAAAAGGATGGCTAAGGAGACAGGACAGAGGACTCTTCTAGCCAGATTCAGATGCCTCTGAACTACCCCATTGCAGACAATCCTTAGGGGCCAGGATTTATGGCTCAGAATCACGTTTTGGGGAAGTGAGATCCTAGTGATTTTGAGTCTTGGAGGAGAAGAGTGAAGCTGTTACAGTGAAGGCTGAGTGTGCAAGTGGATCACACACCTGCACTGGAGGCTGGTGGGAGCTATCACCCACTTAATTAGAGTAACAGATTTCTCCTCTCTGGTAGATTCTCTGAGTGGGAAAGGAAGTAGCAAAAGTGGAATGAGAGTAATAAAAAAGATTTCGCTGATATCAGATGTTTTCTGTTTGGTTTCTGCTTGCCAGGTCTGACTAGTGGAGCTTATAATTAGTCTCTGCTTGCAGATGTGTGGTTCCAAAGAGTTGTGGATTAAGAAGAAACTCTAGAATTTCTCAGTACCTGACAAGTTGTAACGTGAAGAGCTACACTTAGTCCATTAAAGATTTTTCACAGTGACATTTGAGAAATATGCCACCTTGCCATTTATCGTTTGCAGGGCTTGGGTGTCGGAAAGGAGGTTGCTATGAAGAACAAAACAAAATGGATTGCATGTGTAGAGGTGAGCTGGCGCATACTGATAAATGTACTTCACTGAATGTCAGCAAATGTCACTTGAGAAGCCATTTGCAGCTACCACAACAGCCTCCCAAACCCACCAAAGAGTAGCAAAAACAGGCAAAATGAACTGGGCGTCTTGCTTCTGCATGAATAAGCAATCAGCCCTCTCAGAAGTTACACCAGAAAGTTGTTAAACTTGATATAAGGAGCTTTTCCACCCATCCTGACTCATACTATAGATTGCTACAAAGGGTTGGAGACTGTCTGAGGGCCTCAGCGCTGTGGTTCAAGGACAGACTTAACAACCCCTTTGATCCCAGGTGGGTAGGCACCAGATCTTTGCATCTTCCTTGTGCACCAGATCTGCATCTCCAAGGCATGCTTTCTGGGCTCTTCCTGCTCCCCCACTCCCACTCCTGCTGCCATAGCTGATCCTGCAGAGCCCTCCCCCGACTCCTAGTCTACCCTCCTATGGAGTGAGATCCAGGAGGGACTGAAGAGGTGACCTGGGTACCAGGACCCGAGGATGCAGCCCTCACGTTGCCATGTCAAGAGAAGGCCCAACGTTCCACCCTTGAGCTGGGTTTTCAGTCCCCACTCAAGAAAAGTCTTTTCAATGTGTCCTCTGTTTAATATGAAGTTTTGAGTAATAGATTCAGTTTCTGTTTTATTCTTGGTGACCAGGTCAAAATTCTGGCTACACGTGATTTAAGGTTTCTGGAAGCTAGGGCCAGTTTTCTTCAGAATCCAGCTTGGGTCAAGATGGTCTTTTCTTCTTCCTCGGCGTGGTGAGTCTCCAAACTCTGCTGCACAGAAATAAACGGGAGAGAAGATCATGTTCTCAGAAAAGCTCTCCTGGGAAATGTGAGACTAATTAAAGTAAAATTCCAGCCCCTTTTCATTTTCTAATCTCTCGGGGCTCCTCCTCCTCAACACACACGGGTCATCCAATACCTTTTTCTTCCTGTACATCAAGAGACTTGCAGAGTAGCTCGAGGTTGTCTGGCCTTGTAAATGCACCGCACACACAAGCATATTGCCCACACAAATTGAGGTCAGTTCAGCTTTCACTGGAGAGATGCTGTGGTATCAGGCTCCCACACAAGAAGCCCTTTATTGAACGTACATCCCAGACTCTGCTTCTGAATGTGCTAATGGACAGACTTCCTTCTTCACACTGTTCTGCCATATGTTTAGCCTGTGTATGGTGGGACTGAACACATTGTACAACCAGGGAAACATAGACTCTTGGGAAAGCCAACTTCCCTCAGAGGAACTGGGGGGCGAGGGGCGAGCTCGGGGGGAGGACAGTAGAGGGAAGGAGTGGTGGAAGGTTCATGGCAGAATCTTTCATAATCCTTGGTGTTTCCTCCTTTTGAATTAGGCGCTTCCCGTGGAAGGGGTATCTGGAACTCAAAAGACATCTGTTTATTATTGAAATCGAATTGCCCTCAACTTGTTGACTTTTATGCTTAGTTTAGAGAGACACAGTGGCTTGTTTTTTTAAAGAAGAAGGAGGAAGAGAAGGAGAAAAGAAAAGAAGAAGCAGAAGAAAGCCAGATTTCTGGAGCAGAGGTGGAGGGGAGGGCAAAGCGGAACAGACCTGGGTGAGGGGATGGAGGTGTGAGATGTCTGGCGTGGGCATAACACAGCCTGGCACTGCTTTCCTCAGCGAAGGCTCTTTCTGAAGAGCAAATCTCTGCTGGATCCTAATGTGGATTGCGTATCCCAGGCCTAAAGAGCCACAAAAGCATAAAAATGCATTTCAAAGAAAAGACAGTATGGGTGTAGATTTCCCCTTGTACCAGTATTGTTTATTTTGCTGGTGGTTGCAATTTTAAAATTTGTATCTTAAAGCTCAAATGAATAAGCATCTGTTCCCAGGGGATTAAAAAAAAAGAGCTGTTCATAATTGATTAATATAACCAGAATCCTACAACGCTGGAGGCCAGAGCTATGTAAAAACCTACCTTCCTACTGTTTTGTCTTTAAAGAACAAAACCAAAAATGTCTTCATGTAGACAAGGGTAGCCAGGATTGTCTGTGTCTCTCAGATGAGAAAACGTGAAGTGGGGTTGGGTGAGCCACTTTCTCCACGCACCGATTAGTAGCCCCACCAGGCTTCCTTCTTTCTAATGCAGGGGCCATTTGCAGTTGCCTCTGCTCTGTATATAAAAACCTACCAAGCCCCCTTTCACCATTTTGCGTTCCAGGATGTTTCAAACAAAATGTTAAATTGGTCCATAAGAGGAAGGTTTGTTAAAAATACAAAACTCCCTAGAATGGCATCAATCCCCTCATTCTTGCAAGAATGTAAACAGGACATCAATACAGGGAACATTTGCCCATGGAGAAGTCTCCTCCTTCACTCCTTTCCTAGTGCCAATCAGCATCATTCTGAAGCCCTCGACATGATGGGTAACGTCAAAATGGGCTCTCTCGGCCTGAATGAGGGAAAGATACAACCTCGAAGGGGGAGAGAAGTAAGAGCTTCAGGTTAACATAGAAGGCAGGCCATCCTAAGGAGAAATGTTTAGAGGAATTTATTATTAGGCTTCTAAGTAATTCCATTCATTCATTTAAATAAGCACTTCTAAATGCCGGCCTTATGCCAGACCTGTCACTATACCTTAACTACATGCCAATATTGTTAATATGTCCTTCTTCTCACCATCTCAAATCATTCTCAACTTTCAAGGCTCAGCTCAAATCCCACCTCTTCCAGGAAGCCTTCTGAGATTTTTCCTGTTTCCCTTTTATGTGCTCCCAGCCAGGACACCTGTTAAGAAAAAAAAAAAATCATTGTTCTATGCTGTCCTGACCTGTGTTTCTTACCTAAGCAAGTATCAGCTCCCTGAGAAAAGGCTCGCCATCTTATATACTTACTTTGCCTCACCAAGATTGTCTCCTCTAATACACTCTTTGAAACTGGATTGAAGGCAACTGAAACAGGGTGTTCTTCCACTCACATTGAGGTTCAAACCACCTTGGTTTAAATAGAAGGGAAACAGCCTTGTCCTCGATGGCTATTGGTAGTACTCAGCACTCAGTGAAGGGGAAAGATGCAGATGAGGGAGGGGCAAGTGGGTGGCCTATCCAGGTAAAATCGGCACTCTGAGCAGTGGAAGAAAAATCAGACTGGTTAACTTAGGGTGAGTAAGAGGAGCAGAATTATCCAAATAATTATGTAGATCTGGCCTTTACTGACAAGTGACACCTTTTTTTCTTTTTTTGAATACACTTCGGTTTTAAGGCAATTTTCCCCACCTCTGTATCAAATACACTTTAAGAGAAACTTGGGGGTTGACACCTCGTCCAGATATAATAAGATAAAAATAGAGTTTACATTTTTCTTTCTAGAACTGACAGCATCGAGGCACTTGAGCTTCTTTCTTAACACACTGATTTTCATTATTTCCCTGTAGGAAAAGTTTGCAGTGTGGGAATCATTACACTTTTCCTCCTTTAAGCTCTGCCTGAGTAATCGCAGGGGAGAGAATACCTCGCCCCCTCCCACCCCACCCCCCCATGACACAGAGACTTTTACTACTGAAAACTAAGATTCTAGGTGGGGTTTGCAAAATCTGTTCATGACTTTTGACAAGAGATTTTTCTGTTTTGGAATTCCCTCCTTCCAATACCTGTTGTTTTCATACAGATCTTAACAAAGAAACACCTTTCTTAGAAATTTTCCATCTTTTTAATTCACATAGTCCCCCGAGCAGGCAGAATGCACTGTGTCTGAGTTGACCGTCAGGCCTGAAGAACCTGTATTTGAGTGGGTTAGTAGCTGCGCAGAATTTAACAAGTTCATGTAACTATCATTTCTTTTTCCTGTAGGGCACTTTAAAAAAACCTTCTCACCTACCATAATTCATAATAATCCTTCCTTATAATTCCAAATGTTTCACTTCAGTGTCTGTAATATTTACTTGTTTCCCTACCCAATTGGGGGGTGGGGGGAGTCTCCCTCGATCTTGAGAAGAAAAAGATCTTTCAAGTTTCTAAATGTAAGAATTGTTGAAGAGTGTGTTCCTTGTCCAATGGGCGTTCACAAGTATATGTATATATTCATTTACTCTGATGTGAGAGCACAATTGCTGCTTTTGCTCAAAGGAAAATGTTTTTAAGTGACACAAATCTACACGTGCGTGTTTCTAGAATTAATGCCCTTGAGTTTACTGCCCTGGCGGGATTTCCTACTAGGGGAATCCGCGTTGGGAGAAGTACTCCGTCTGGGGAGGATTTAAGGAAATTTTAATATCCAAACAAAAGCTGCCCACTCCCTCCCCTAGAGGGAAAGCACCAGATAATTTGCATATGCACCTGACACAAATTAAAGACAAAGGGCCCCCACAGACCGTGGCTCCTTCCGAGTCCTCAGCATGCTGCGGGGCCCCAGCTTTGCACTGTCTTTGCTTCCAATAAATGGCATTAAGTTGGATAACTAAAAATAGTGGTTCTGGGCCCTCTGGCCCATTCCCACTGTAGAATCTGTTTGCTCAATCAGAAATATCCCTCAAGCTCCCCAGGAGCTTCTACGCAGAAAGAACTATAGTTTCAAGGGGAAAAAAAAATACGTATATACTTTGCCCTTTTTATTTTAATGGCCAAACAATGTAATGCTAGCTAAATAGAAATTCTTGTCTGTTAATAGGTTCCTTTAGTTTGTAATAAATAAGAATGCTAATGACTAAAATTTGTTATTTGGTATGCATTAGCTTTTGTGAGCTTTTCTTTATAGAGTCCTCATTGACATGCAATATGGCAAGCTTCCTTTGAAACATATTTATAAAATAACTACAGTATAATTAAACCAACAAAGCCATCTTTTAAGTAAGCTTAATAGCTCAGGATTTTTTTTCACCTCGGTAAAAATTTATTTTAAAAAGAAAAAATAGTTATGCCTCCATCCCACTGTATATTTTATTCTGTGTATCTAATATTTCCTTTGCATCTACAATCTATGCATACCTAATTCTTTTTGACAACTATGATTATTAATAAAGTGCTCGTGAAAGATGCTTCATAGCTTCTTCAACAAGAATAATGTGGGTTTTTTGTTAATGGAAATTGTAACATATCTTGACAGATACAATATATAAGATATGTTTTTTCTTGATTGTTAATACTGCTGCGGGGAATACACAGGAGCAGATCAACAGATATGGCAGGTAATAATCAGAGTGGATGGTTTTTATACAATGTAACTAAAAATATTTTAATAATATAAAAGCAGCAGACAAATAAAAGCTATTATGTTTAATTTTGCTTTCGGCGCGCGAACAATTGCGGCTGGCGGTTGCTGCTGTTGCGCGTTTGTTTACAGCGGAGCAAGCTCGGAGCGCAGCTTTCGGCGCACAGGCGGTTCCGCGCTCTCGCAGCCGGAAGGTCCTGCACGCCGCCCTTTTCTGCTCTCTGCCACTTCAGCGTCCCAGCGACTCAGAGCCCGGCTGAATGCTAATTCGCAATACACAGTAGCTCAAGTTCACCAAGTTTTCCTGACTTTTGCAAATCGTTCCTCTCTCTTCCTGCCACGCAGTTTTCCCGCAGGAAAACAACCCAAAGACAGCAGGCGGCGGGCCGGACTGCCTGGAGCGGGCTCTGGCTGCTTCTCCGCCGGCCGGTGCCTCTGTGCCCCAGGAGCCTCTCTCCGTCTTCCCCTCCGTCCTCGCCGCCCAAGGACTGCCAGACCCCCCCACCCCCCGCGCGGAGAATAAACACAGTTGACATCACTGTTACAATCTTTATTTAAAACTGTTTCCAAGGTTACAAATTACCGTGCCTCGTATGCAACAGGTTCCTCTGAAGCGGTATCATTACAGATTAACTGTAATGTGTAGGATTAGAATAAAAGCATAAGGGATTAGGTAAAAGGGGGAACGCTCGAGAAACTACGCCCGAGCGCATCTCGACTTCGAGTCAGCCGGCAGGGACCGTGTGGTCGCTCGGAGCCCGAGCGCCGCGCCCACCGAGCTCCTCCGCAGCCCGCCCGGGAGCGGTCAGGGGAGGCGGCGTCTGTAGGGTCAGTGTGGCCGGAGGCTGCGGGGCCAGGCGTCCTGCGCACCAGGAACTAGGGATGAGTCCTCGGGCGCGGGAAGGCGAGGGGCCAGGAGGCCGCAGAGGCGGACGGCGCGGGCAGGCCTGTGGTCCAGCTGCAGGACACGGTTCTACTGTCATGGAAGCGCTGGGGATGCAGCGAAGGGAACAGCACGCCCACACGCCTGTCACCGGATTGACCCGGGGTTGCTGACAACGCCGAGGTCCAGGCCAGATGGGGCCCCTTACCGCGTTCTCCTCCAGCCGCAAAGCGCCGCCACTCTCCCGCCGGCCTGGGGCTGGGGCTGGGGCCCGGGCCCCGCGCAGGCCGCCCTTCCCCTTCGAAGCCCAGGACTTGGGCCTTCGCCGCCCACCAAGGCCCTGCGCCCGGTGAGGCCACCTCCCCGGCCGGCTGACCTCTGCCCCCAAATCCCAGAAGGGGCCCCAGGGCTCCTTCCCCGCTCAGTCCGCTTCCTGCGGGGCCAGCGCTCCTGCACCAGCCTCTCCCGGAGGCCTGGAGCCGCTGACGTCGCCCCCAGGGCTGCTTGCGTGTCTGGGCAGAGGGCGCAGGGCTGGAAAAACAAACAGGGCCCGCACGAAGGCCTGGCGTGGGGGCTGGCGGGGGCTGGAAGGAAGTGCGCAGTGCGGCCAGAGCGGCGAACAAAGCCCGCTCGGGAGCCCGATCACCCCGCGGTGACCCCAGGCCCGCCCCGCTGAGTCGCAGAGCCCCAGGCCCTGTCTTCCGAGCAGGCCGCACCACTCCGCGGGCGCACGCCAGGGCTCCGGGTCCCGGCTCCTCCTGGGCCTCGCAGGCCGACTCCCCGGCCCGCCCCGAAGGCGCGAAGCCTCACGCTGCCCCCAAAACCAAAAGATCGTGGCTGAGGGGCGACTCCATGCTGATGTACCCCGTCAGGAAACAGGGTGGCTCTGGGGCGTGCTGCAGCCACAGCTCTACCAGCAGCTCAGGAGGGGCGGAGCGGGCTCCCAAGTGGACGGAAGTGGGCGACCGACTTCGCGGCGACTCCTGTTTGGACGAGAAGTGGCCCCGGCTGAGGAGGGGGCGGAGGGGACTGTTGCAAACAGCTGTTCCTCATACATATTTCATTACACAATCAGATAATGCGTCCCACCACCTTCTCAATTATTCACAGATAAACATTTTCAAGACGTTTTGACATCTGTCTTACTGCCTGCTATTAATTTAGTAATCACTGTAGTTAAAAATGTATGGGATTTTTGCCGTCAGAATAACTCCTCTTGGGGGTGCGGGCCCACTGTTGGGCTGTGGCTGGAAGCCTGGGCCCTCGAGGAGTGAAGACACCTTTGGAGGTGAGACGGCCTCTCCAGCGCACTGGCACTGGTCACAGAAGGGACTGAAGGGGTATAAGGGGTGTCTGGTTATCTTATTTTACTGTCGAAGACGGTGGTTGTCTCCTCCCCTTCTCATGCCAGCCCTGGACTCCGGGGCATCTTTGCCCAATGCAGTGGAAATGGTCAGCTTCTTTCTGGACGGGGAGTTTCTGCTCAGGAAGAGAAGGGTAACAGTAGTTGGCTCACTTTAGGCCAACGGAGAGGGAGGGAGGGAGAGAGAGAGAGAGAGAGAGAGGAGGGAGAAACTACGCGATCTCTAAGAAACCTCACTATGCAAGAGGTGGTTTGCCCTGAGCCTTGTGGCTTGGGCAGAGGTGACAAGGGCATTTAGGAAACGCAGGGGTGGTGGGGAAATTGCTCCATTATTGGGGCGATTACTTGGTAAGTTATATAAATGTCTAATCACGATTGTACACCTAAAACTAATATAATATTTTATATGAACTGTAATTAAAAATTAAAAATTTGCTCCAGTAACTGTACTGAGGCATCTGGGGCCATGAGAAAACGAACTGCTTTTCTGCTTGAGTGACAAATGTTGCAAGGAGCTTAGCAATGAATGCACAGTTTTATCAATCAGGCAAGCAGAGTTTGAAGAATGTTGTAGAATTAATTGGTAAGTACAGTAATAGCAAACGTCTCCAACTCTAAAATGCTGATTGTTATTTATTATTTAAAAGGCTCTAAATAAACTCCCCAAAGAGGGGAGAAACACCCCACGGTAAAGGAGGTTACCTATGTGTGCCCTGAACCTGAGCTCCGGAACGGAAGGTACACTTTGGGTTTAGGAGTCTGGTCCCCTTACTCGTTTCTCTCTTTCTGTTGCAGTCTCTCTCCCAGCTGTGTCAGCAAATGGACTCTTACCAAGGAAAAAGAAAACTCAGACCTGAGGAGAGAGAAAAGTCTTGGAAGAAACCGCCCTTCCAAGGAAGGCTAATTGACTCAAGTTATTTTTTCACTGTTTATTGTTCAGAACAGCTACAAGAACAAATCCTTGCCAAAGTTACCAAGAGTTAAGTGTATCGGGGTGGGGCGCAGTATTTGCCTCCAAAAGGGAAGAGATTCTTCCTGCTCTTTTCTCTCAACCCCTCCATTTCTAGGGCAACTGCATATGCTTCGACTGTCCTCTTGCCGTGCTTCCCAGGTGGCGTGTCTCTTCACAGGACGCACATTCCTCTGCTCCTTGCAGGGTGCTCATCCAAGGTGCTGGCTCAGAAAGTCCTCTCTTTTCCTTTCCTTTTCTCTTTCTTTCTTTCTTTCTCTCTTTCTTTCTCTCTAAAAGATTCTTTCTAAACTTACCCTCTACTTTCCGAGAGACAGGGAGTTGGGGAGGGAGGTGAAGTGGAAGGGAGGGCTCCACCGCATCCAGTGTGCCTGCATCTTCTGCTGGAAAACCGTAGTGGCCACTGTCTGGAAGGCTCGCAGAGACTGGGCAAGCAAACTGAAAACCACACATGGAAACCACAGACGAGCTTGTGCACTCCCTCGGGCATTTGGAAACAGCTACGCCCCAGCTTGGTGGGGGCAGTGAGCTCTGCCTGGGATGGGAGAGTAGGAATATCTGTCTCTCTCTCTCTCTGTGTGTGTCTCTCTCTCTCACACACACACAGTTTAATAGAACAAACAATTCAGTTTGCTTTAGAGTGTTCTTTTGCAGATTATTTGCTATGAAGGGGATTGGAATGGAATAAGGGCAAGAGGGTGTGGGGCTGAGAGCTAGGTTCTTTCTGATGACTAAATTTAGGTTAAGAGGAGTGAAAGGGCAGAGAATAGGGACCCTCCCCCTTCCTGAACGGTTGGAGCTGAACATCCCCGTTAGGATTTAGGAATCTCGCAGCATCTGCCCTCCGCCCCATTCTCTTTCAGAACGCAGCCTCCTAGTGATAACAAATAATCCAGGTCAAAATGAATCTTTCCTGGATTGCCTTCTTCTGGGCGTCTCCAGCCCAGCTGAGAGGAAGGTGAAAGGGTCACCTTCTGGGTGGATGAGGTGCTCTTTCTAGTCGCCAGGATTTGACCTGAAATCTCTCCCTCTGTCTATTCAACAAAGTTTCCCCCTGAGGAGCCAACATCCTTGTAGCAGGAAGCCCTTGGCCTGGGGGCCTGCATCCTTGCTCGGCCCACTCTCCCTGTGTGTGGCTTCCTGTACATCTACCCGTGTGGCTGGGGTCACTCCCCCTGGGCCACTGCGGCTTTTGTCTGCATCTGGACAACTGGGTGTGCATCCCTGCATTCTAATGATTCTGTCTGTGGACACTTCTTTTCCCCTCAGATTCTGCTGTTAGTGTTCTTCTAATCCTCTCTTGTGTTTTCGTGTAAACTGCACGTACACTCCGTGTACAGTCAAAGGACGGCTTCAGCCTGAGCTCAGCCGTGTGCGACCTCCTGGTCTGCAGGCGGAAGGGGAGATGTGCAAGCGCGGGGCTTTAGGTGAGGGGCGAGGTTAATGAGGCTTCCCGCCCCCAGGGCCCTACAGGCCTGTTATACCTACAACTGCCCAACTTCTTAACCTTGCAGGAGGGAGACCCTGACATGAGCCTGCGCCTCCTCACATCCGCAAGGGGTCGAAACAGCCTCTGGAACCTCTCCTAGTGGATTTGAGACCAAAAGGTCCAGACCAAATGGGGGAGGGAGAAGTCGCCATATCGCCTTGAGGCTGAAGAACGCGTCCCTGGCCACCGTATGGCGGCCTGAGCCCAGAGAGCCTGGGGAAGGGGTAGGACCCTACTGAGGAAGTCACGGCGCCTCCGCGGGAGGGGAGTGAGCAAGTGGGGACGCAAATCTCCCCGGATTTCCCTGAGCAGCGTTACTGGGAACTGGCAACCCCCCTGGGCCCGCCCCCTCGGCCCCTCCTCCTGCCCCCACCTGGGTGCGTGGAGCTCAGCCAGATGCGGGAGCGCGCGTCCGAGCCACCCGCAAGCACCCTGGGGCCACGCCATCCCTTACAGCCCTTGCCGTGGCCTTGGGGCCTGGAGGGGGAAGGAAAGGTACCAAGAATGGTGGTCAGAGTCGTCCTGAGTTTTACGGTGTGTCTCTCCACCGAGAGCCACCTTCCCCCTTCTCTGAGGTCAGCGGGAGCGCAGGCCTCTAGCGTGCGGGAGTGGGCGTGAGCGTGTGCACACGCTCGTGGGCGGCTGCAAACGCTTCTCGAAGGGGACTTTTGAGTTCCTGGAGTCCTGTAGATGTGTTTTCTCAAGAGCGTGAGAGAGTAAGATGCGGGCTTGAGGCGAACTTCAGATCAGTGTTTTCGTGAAAGTCCGCGGGTGTGTCGGTCTGTCTCTCTTGTTCATTCCCACGGAGTGAGGCCGCCTCTGCCCCACGCAACATGCAGCCTTCCAGGCTCCACCAAAGGGCCAAAGCCCAGGGACCCTGAGGCCTAGCAGGTGAGGCCCTTGATGGGCACCCTCGTGTTCTGATCCTAAGCCCAAGCTGCCCAGGTGCCCACTCGGGGTCAAGCTAGAAAACCGACGTGGCAGAGAAGGACTCGAAAAGCTACCTCACACCCAATGCAGGATGAAGTCCCAACCTCGGTGCGTTGTACCTACCTACGGCCCTGCCATCTCACTGCCGACCCATCCGGGGATCCGGATTGGCGGTGGCGGGAGGGGGAAGGATGGTGGAGTTGGGTTGGCACAGGATGGAGGTGGAGATGTAAAAATGGGAAAAAGAAACAAGATTGGGTGGGGGTGTGTGTGGGGGAACATGGGGTGGGGACGGACTTGGGGCAGCCTCCGATATCGACAGCTTTTGGCCCGCTTTGGGGAGGTAGGTCGGGCTGTGCGTTACCACCCCCACAGCCGCCTCGCCCCCCCCCCCCAACACACACACCGGAAAATAAAGCTAATGATGTAGTAATTTAGGAGGGGGTAAGGGGCTGGGCACCGGAGGGAGGGCCGATGGGGAACTCCTGCCCCAGGAGCGAAGACAAACAGCTGTAGAGGCTCTGTCCGCCGCTCAGGCTTCCCTTCCCAACAGGTTAGCTAGACGGGGATCCACACGGCATTTCGCAGGAAAGTGGGGAGGAGTGTGTGTGGGGGGGCAGACTGAGCGAGATAGGGGGAGAGCCTCACAAGAGGACAGAGGGTGGGAGGAAGGAAAAGAGAGATAGGAGAAAGAACGCACGCCGGCGTGATTTAAAAGAAGACACACTTCCTAATGAATATTTATCCGCCTCTGCTTCCTGCTCCTGGCTTCCCTTACCTTGCCGCAGGTAAGATCTTAACCGCGCCCCAGCCCTGGGGGCCCTCCTCTCCCCCCAGTCATTCTCTGGGCACCGCTGGCGGGGCGGAAGGGTTCTCGGCAGCCGGGGAGCGGGGCGCAGGAGAGCGGCTCCACTCTGGTTCGGCTTGGGCGCGGTAGCTTGCGACTCCGCAGGGCTGCAGGCCGTGCGCTTGGGCTACTCGTGTGGGGTGGGCGTGAGTGCGTGTATAAGAGTGTGTGTGACAAAGAGGTGTGCGCCCTCGAGCACGCACGCCTGTTTTCCGCGCGCTCTGAGGGCATTTTACGACTTTACACTCGGACGCCCGGGATTTCTTGCCTTTGCCTTTCTCTGCTCCCCCTCCTCTTGCCCCTCCACCTCCCCCACCCTTCTCCTACCCCCAGCTGATGTGGCGCTCCCCTGTGCGTTACCGCTACCGCAAAGCTAGTGCGGGCTCCCCGGGCGGGGTCCTGGGTCTCTCATAAAAGAGGGTGTATATTGGGTTATAACCCCCCACAAAGGCCGCCGAGTCAAGGCGTCCGCCGCCCCCTTCCTGTTGGCGACGTTCCTCCACCTCCCTGCACACAACTTGGGGTGACAGGGCCCACCATGGAGTTAAGAGTCATAGGGACTCGCGGGTACTGGGTGAAGCTCTGCGGGGGTCGCGGGCCAGAGGTCTTAGGCTAAAACTGGGAGCCCGAAGACACCCAGGGTGAGGACACCACTCACACCCCCAAAAACTTCTTCCTTCCGCCTTCGCCCGCGGGAGGAGCACAGGGAATTCGGGGCGGCGGGGGGAAACTGGGAGGGGAAAGGAAAAGAGGCCGGGGAGGGGCTGACGAGTTCTTAAATGGACTTACCCGGGCACCTGTTGAGACTCCATTGGGGTCCGTAGGCTCCGGAGCTGCGCGAAGTGGACACACACAACCAAAAGAAGACGAAGTTGGAAAAGGAAAATTCTTTCTCCGGCCTTGCCGGGCGTGGCCGGTCAAGCTCGCAGTTCTGCGCTAGGGTCAGGCGGCTGTAGAGCCAAAAGCAACTTTGCCAGGTTCCTGGCCAACCCAATGTCCCGCTCATCCCACGCCTCCCCAGCACGGAGGCCGGGGACCGTGAGCCCGCGGAGTTGGCGCTCAGGGCCCAGCACAGGCAGTTCTGCTTAACCCGGGCAGGCTTTCTAAGCCCTGTTCAGAAGTCAAAAGCAGCAGCGCCGCCGCCTCCGTGCGGCCTTTCATGACGCAGTCGCTCCTTATTCTTGTGCCTCGCCCTCTCTGGTCGCCGGGGACAGAGCCCCGGGTGCCAGGCCGCTCCCTTCCCTCTAAATCCCCTTCGGGTCATTGCGCTACCAGCACCGGGCCAGGAGCTTCTCCTGCCAGCAGTGTGGTTCTTAAAGAGCCGCACCCCCCTACCCCCCGCCCTGCGCGCTCCCCCGACCCCCGCCTCCCACCCTTCTCCTCGGATCTAGCCCCCCACGCCGACGCCCCGACCGTTGCCCGCGGACTCCTAGCCCCCTCCCCTTGCCTCCTCCCCTGAGCAGTCGGTAGGCCTGGCCTTGGGGCCGCAGAGCTGAGTTTTACCCTTTGCCTCAGGTCCCCTTTCTCTCCGACAGCATACACCCCACGCCCCCCGGGTCCTACCTTTGCCCTTTCCAAGAATCAAGGCCCCAACACCGCCTGGCCCAGCACAGAGATGAGCCCTATGGATCAGCAGTTTAGGCTTGAATTAGGGTGTCCCTGGGATGGTAAATGGGGTGAGGCATGCCAGTTGCGCTGGGGAAGAGAGAGAAGAGCCAGACCACATGGACTTAGAAGACTCTCCTATCCCAAGGGCCTACCAGGCCTTTTGGCAGAGAGTGGGGGCTGGCTGGGTGACACTCACTTCTAGAGGCGGCTGTCCTGCAATGGTGTCCCAAGGTTATCAACCTGGGTAGCCTGCCGTGTGTCTGAGGCATTGTGGGCATGGGGGGCTGGGGGGAGAGGAGGACTTCCAGAAGGCCCAGAGTGTGGCTTTGAGAGTAGCCTGCTTGCTAAGCCCAGTGCATTAATCAGCTCCCCCCCACACACACAAAGTAACCCTTAAAAGCCCAAGAGCTGGGTGAGCAAGGAGGGACCTAGAGTGGCAACTGTCCAGGGAAAAGGGCATCGAGGAGAGAGGGGGCAGACATGAAAGGAAGTCTGTTTCAGAGGACTGTGGCACAACTCTAACAGGGTTCTTTATATTTCCTGGCCAACCAGTCGCCTGCTCCATTGATGAAAGGGGAAATAGTTGGTAGCTCTGGTCCCCCTTTCTTCCAGAGCCATCTCTCTCTTCCTTTCCCTCAGGCCTTTAGTCCCAATCTCACACTAGCAGCTAGCGTACAGGCCAACTCCTGTAAGGGGTGGCCCCCCTCGAGCATTTTCTCCAGGCTTTCTAACAACTGGAAGAACGACTAAAGAGAGATTTGAGAAAGCATGGCTCTCTTGTGGGGTGGGCGGGCTACCTGCCCTTCCCTACTGCCACTGGCATCACATTTGAGCCAACCGTGGATGGACGGGCGGGCAATGACGGTTGGAGGCTGTGAGAGTGCACATCCCTTCTGAAAGCCAAGCCCTAGCACTCGGATTCTGGCTGTCATAAGGGGACCCCTGAGAAGAAGGAGGTGGTCTCTTGGGCAGTGGAGACCAAAACTTGGGGAGAGGGAAGGATGGAAAGCTGACACTGCCCAGGGCATCTGGCCTCTGCCATGCTAATATTAGGCCAGGTGCATCTTTAGGGACCTGGGGTCACTAACTGGTTAGAAACTGGCCATTTTGGGTCAGGTCGGCTGTGTACTGCCTGGGCTACAACCTGAGACTGCAAAAATCCAACCCCCGCCCCCCACCCCCGACCGGTAAGGCTCCCGTCCTCCGTATCTCCCACCTCTCTTTCTTGGGGCTGGGCCGTGTTTGTGCCCTCTTTCCTGGGCCTGGCAGTGGGAAGTGCAGTGGCCCAAGGCAGAGCCAAACTCCTCTTGTTTGAGAATGTGGGAGGCGGAGGGGCCTTCAGCGGGTGGTGGGGCTCATTAGGCAGAGCGGGGTGCCGAGAGGTGCGCGCCGCCAGCCCCGGAGGCCGCCTTTGAGCCGTCGGGGCGGCTTCATTAAGCGGCGCTAACAAGGCATACAAATGCTGGCCCAGCAGCTTTCTTGCCGTGGCGGGGCCTTAGCAGGGCGCCAGGCTAATGAGGGTCACTCAAAAGGGCTGATCAAATATTCAAATTTCACCGCACGCCGGGAACTTTTATGTGCGGAGAAAGTTGAGGCAACTGAGCTGTGTTTACTGTCCCGGGCCACAATTGCTTGGAGCGCGGGTCCCGGGAGGCTACGGCAGGGGGCGGGGGTGCAGAGAGGGAGCAGTTGTTGTTGTTGTTGTTGTTTTTCAATCAAAGGAAAGTAATCGGGGTCCTTGAAGGGCTGCGCGGCCTCCCCGCCTCAAAGCTGCGCTCCTCCGCGCCCTCTTCCACCGCCAGCGCCTAAGGCCTCGGTTTGTAGCTTGCGGGGAGGCCCAGACCTCAGACCACTGGGCCAGCTCCCGCCTCCTGTCATCCAGGGGGCCGAAAGGGGCGTTGCCCCTCACGACGAACTGGCCTCAACGAGCGGAGCCAGGCCGAGTGGGTGCAGCTGCCCCAGACCTCGGATCCTCTCCTCGCAGAGGCGTGCAGACCCCTTGGCTTTCCTGTTAACCCGAAACAAGGAGGGAGGGGGGCCCTCAAGCACCTCGCCCGTCGGAGGTGTGGACGCCGGGATGGGGGCTGACATTTGTAAGTAAATGTCCGGTAGGTCCCGGTAAAGGAAGACACTCTTGAGCCCAGAAGTCCTTTCTCCTCGAACCACCTGTACGCCGTCCTTCCCGCTGCCTGCGCCAGAGCTGAGCAAGGACGAGGACGGCGGTTTTGTGACCGCGGCCTGTACAGGCGCCAAGTCCCAGAGCTCGCAGTCCGAGCGGCCAGACGGCACGGGAGACCCAGAGGCCCCGCAGGCTGACCTGGCCACTCCGACTCCCCGCTCTGAGACACCCGGGGTGCAGGCGCCCCCTCACTCGTTACCCCTCCAGGATTATCTCCCGGGCCTCTCGCAGCCCAGCTCCTCAGGGCACCAGAGCTGCGGGGAAGGCGGCCTGGGCCCGGGAAGCCCAGGTCCTTCTGCTTCTAACCCCCGCCCCGACGCGCAGAGCCTGGGAATTTGGGAGGGGGAACCCCGGTGCTCCGCGGCTACGCCCCCCTCCCCGCGCCGCGCCCCTTCCCCCCGACCCCGCGTCCCCGCACACCGGTCGGCACTCCTAGACCGAGACCCTGTCGTGCTTGCGCCCCCAGATCAGCCCGGAGCCGGTCCTGCCTCCGGCGCCGAGCACCGACCGACCCGCCTTCCTCCCCAGCTCTCGGGACTCCCAACTTACGGGCGGCGGGCGCGGTGCTCGCGGCCAGAGCGGAGAGGTGCGGCGGCCGCAGGACTGCGAGGCGGGCCCCGTGGGCGGCGCGGAGCTGCTCTCGCGGGGTGGCTCTGACAGTTCGGGCCACCGGTCCGCCCCGCCGCGCCGGCCCCGTCCCGAAACACAACGCTGCGCGCCTCGCCGCCTCGCGCCGCCCGGCTTTGCACTCCCGAGCCGCGGCCGCTGCGGGTGACGGCGGGGTGCGGCGGCTCGGCGGGCGCCCCAGCCGAGGCTGAGGCAGCGGTGTCGCCCAGCTGAGGATCAGCTCCACTTGCCTCAGGTCTCCTGGAGTGGCGAAGGTTTTTGATTTCAGCGCTTTCGGCAGCGCCCGCGGCACCTGCCCAGCCTCCCTCCCGAGCCCGCCGCTCTAGGGCAGGGAGAGGCCCGGTCGCCCCCACCCGGAGGCAGGGGTTTCGGGGAACCGGGAGGGTACTGGCTGGGTTCACCCGCCCGCCCGGCGCCTGGGTCCTCGGCTCCAGGGGTTGCAGTTTCGGGGTCACGAGCTGCTTTCAAAAAGTTGAACACAATATTCGGAAACCCACCCGTAGGAATTCTCCCCCACACGCGGCACAATACCCACTCCCCTCCCTTTCTCATTCCTTCCTCCCCCGCTTCCTCCTCCTGCCCCTTCCCCCTCCCACCCCTCAGCCTATAATCCTTCCCCTACTAGAGAAAGGCATCGGGAAGAAAAGATGAAGTGTCTGTTTTTGTGTCCCAACCTTCGGGCTCCTTCTGGGCCCGCAGGGAACGGCCGCCCAGAGCCTCGCAGCTGAGCAGAAAACGACCCACGCCCTGGCCCGAGATACATGGAGAGCACCCCAAGTGGGGCTCGGCCGGTCTTCCCTTTAGGCGACATTTCCCGGCCTCAGGCCTGAGGTTTAAAACCGTCGACCCTTGGCTGCCTCGGGCCGAGCGGGCCAGTGTCGGGCCCCCTCGCCCAGTCCCGAGCCTCCCTGCGGCTGCGGAGCCTCCAGCGCAGCTTCCGCTGCTCCAGCCGGGAGGCCTGGCGCTTTGGGAGTCAAGGCCTCGGAAGGGCCAGAGCTCGCGGGGTTTAGGGGCTGGGACAATCACAGCCCCAGTCACGTTAGCTTTCCCATTTAAATTCTCTCTCCCTCTCTCTCCCCTCATTGAGATCTCCCAAGTGCTGTGGACTCCGCACCTCGCTCCCAGATCTGCATCGGAATGTAGAAAAGATCTTTTTTTTAAAAAAAAGTTTTGAATTCCTCAATGATTTTTCTTCTGGAAAGGCAGCTTAGGATAATTATGTCAGCTTTATTGAGGGCAGATTAGTTGAAGTCTGGACGCTGCGTTTCAATACACGTTGTACACGGGCCGACAATGTGGGCATTGTTGGGCTACTGTGCGTGAACTCATTCAAAATATACACTTTTAAACACCAAACTGAGTCCTGTCTAAATATACACAGTGCTCAGAGGAAAGACGTCTCTGACCCCGACAAATCTGCGTAAATCACACTTCATAGTTACAGAAGCCTCACAAAGGGAGGCCCCGCTCAAGATGCTGATTACATCTTCTTAAAAGCGACATACCTTAGAATAAATACTCATGCCAGGCCTGGGGGCTGCAGCGACCAGAGGGAGGGAGGGCTCTCTCCATTCAATGGGCATTTGGGGGTCTGTTTTAGGCTTGTGATGTTACTTTCCTTCGAGAAATTCGACAGTTTATTATTTTTTTTTCTTTACAAGCAATTTTCAGGCCTATCCACTTCTTTGTGGCAGCCTCCAAAGTTTGAGTGCCCTTCTGCGGCTGGTAGACAGACCCTGAGCTCCCGTGGGGTGAACAGGGCATGGGAGGCGGGAGAGGCACCAGTCAGCTCCCAGGCTTCTCAGCTTTCGAACCTCCTCCGTAGCTCGTAGGGGAAAGCAGCTGAAGTCTAGGAGGAAACAAAGAGGAGAGTTGCTTTTTAAGATAAAAAGAAGTGTACTGCTATTTCTATTGCTATTTTAAAATGCAGGGCAATAGGGGAAATCAAGGCTCTTTGACTAGGAGACAGAGTCAAGAGAAGCCAGTTCCAGTGCGGAGGAAGTTGGGGTAAATGTGGCTGATAATCAGGAAGGGGGAGGCCAGAGCGGCTTGCAGCATCCTGGCTTCTGGGCTCCGACTCCCAGGCACCAGATGCCCCCCGAAATCCCGGGGCACCGCAGCCTGCAGGACCAGGGTCAGCTCGGGCAGTGGGTCCCATGATCTCATCTGTCTTTCCTTGCTCGCCACTGTTAGTGCTCACATAGGCAGAAAGAGCAGCCGGACTGCACACCATGTGCAGTCCATGTCCCCTCGGCTGTCCCTCCGCCTCTCTCCTCGCGCTGGCCCTGGGTCTTCCAGCCGCATGAGGAGCCTCTCACCTCCCAACAAAATCCCGCCCCCCCCCGTTTTAATTGCTCATCCCATTCAATAACTCTATGCCCATAGCTTTTTAAATTCCTGGGTCAACTTCTTTGGGGAAGAGAAGGGAACTCAGAGACAACGAGAAAAGCAGAGAGAGAGAGAAGAGAGAAGTAGGGGACGTGGTGAGATTAAGAGTTGAAAACATTTTTAAAAATTCTCTTTCTCCCCCTCTCCCTCTTTTCCTCCTCTCCCGCTCCCCACCCCCCCCCCCCACCCACCTACCCACCCCCGACTCTGGCTAAGTGGTAAAACCGTCCTTACGTTCTCGGTATTGATTGGCAGGGCTGACAGTGATTGGCAGTGGTTGCCGTGGCAACGCCACAACGACACGCCGCAGACCAATAGAAAAGCGAAACAAAATGTTTCAATGCTGCACTCACTGTGGATTTAGGGGAGATATTATGAGGCTGTTGTCATTAGGGCGATTGCTGTGGAATCGCTGAATCTTGACTCGGCGGTGGTTGGCTCTCGCTCCGCTCCCGCTCTCCCTCTCCCTCTCTGTCTCGGGTTCGCTTTCTGCGCGCGCGCACCGGGCTGCTCGCCTTCCTCCCTCTCTATGTGGCTGCGCGGTTGTGTGTGTGTGTGGATGCGTGTGGGGTGTGGGTGTCCCTTACGCCCTTCCTCCTCCCCCTCCTCCCGCTCCCCCCTCCTTTCCTTCTCCTCCTCCCCCCTCTCCTCTCCCTCCTCCTGGTCCTCAGCGCCCCTCTCCTCCTCTTCCTCCCCTCTCTCTTCCTCTCCCTGAATTTTCTCCTCTCCTCTCAGGTCAGTCCATGGTATTCCGCTCCCCCCTAGACCTCTATTCCTCCCACTTCTTGTTGCCAAACTTCGCCGATTCTCACCACCGCTCCCTACTTCTGGCGAGTAGCGGCGGCGGGACCGGTGCGGGAGGCGGCGGCAGCGGCAGCGCGGGCGGCGGCGGCGGGAACTGTGCGGGAGGCGGCGGTGCTGGCGGAGCAGGCGGCGGCGGCGGCGGCGGCGGCGGCGGCTCCAGGGCCCCCCCGGAAGAGTTGTCCATGTTCCAGCTGCCCACCCTCAACTTCTCGCCGGAGCAGGTGGCCAGCGTCTGCGAGACGCTGGAGGAGACGGGCGACATCGAGCGGCTGGGCCGCTTCCTCTGGTCGCTGCCGGTGGCCCCCGGGGCGTGCGAGGCCATCAACAAGCACGAGTCGATCCTGCGCGCGCGCGCCGTGGTCGCCTTCCACACGGGCAACTTCCGCGACCTCTACCACATCCTGGAGAACCACAAGTTCACCAAGGAGTCTCACGGCAAGCTGCAGGCCATGTGGCTCGAGGCGCACTACCAGGAAGCCGAGAAGCTGCGCGGCCGCCCGCTCGGCCCGGTGGACAAGTACCGCGTGCGCAAGAAGTTCCCGCTGCCGCGCACCATCTGGGACGGCGAGCAGAAGACGCACTGCTTCAAGGAGCGGACTCGGAGCCTGCTGCGGGAATGGTACCTGCAGGACCCCTACCCCAACCCCAGCAAGAAACGAGAACTGGCGCAGGCCACCGGCCTCACTCCCACACAAGTAGGCAACTGGTTTAAGAACCGGAGGCAGCGCGACCGCGCCGCGGCGGCCAAAAACAGGTCAGTGGAGGGGCCCCGCGGCCTGGCTACGGGCTCCGGGACCCGGGAGGGGGAGAAGGGTTGAAATGAGGGCGGGCGGATCAGGGTGCCGGGGGCTCCGGAGCTCGAGAGAAGCCACGACCCCCTGGCCAGCTGCAGAAAGTTTTCGCTTGCCCGGGCGCGCAGAAGAGGGGCGGGCCGTGGGTTTACTGAGAGCTTTGCCTGAAAGGGGCTTGCGTCTGGGCGGAGAGTGTCTGTGTGAGATCCCGAGTACCCACAGCCCCCGGGAGCCGTGGCCTTGCGCGGCAGCAGCACCACCTCTTCAGTCCGGTCCCGAGCTCGGGGCTCCTCGGGAGCCTGCAGACGGGAAAGGAAGGAAGGAAAGTGCTCCTTGCCGTCTGGTTCTTAGTTCCATGCATTGCACAAAACGGGGGAATGATCCACAAACGTCAGGGAGAGGAGACTGAACCTGAGTCCCTGCCACAAAGGGAAAATGCTGGCGGCCACCATGCAGCGGGCCTACTTCCGAAAGCATTGCAAGTTGCCTGACCAGGAGCAGGAAAGCTGGGCCGGGTGTGGAGAGGCCGCGTGTGTTAGCCCTCTTGCCCCAGCCAAGGAGCATCCCCTTGGCCCACTAAATCGGAAAGCGGGCAGGAGCAGTCTTGCTGCTGGCAAGTTGGCCACAGAGTCACAAAGTTGTACTGAGCTTGACCAGTCAAAAGAGTTGACGTGGGGAGGAGGTAGGGAGGAAAATAACTAGAAGGAATGATGGGGAAAGGAGAAAGGAATGGAGTGGAAAGGAGAAGGGAGTAAGTTGGGTGAGAGCCCTGCCAAGGGACCTGTTGTCGCTGCCCAGCTGGGGTAGGTGCTGGGCCTAGTGTACAGCAGGCAGCAGGGCCCCCGAGGCTGACAGCTGTGGGGGCTGCCGGCAGAGTGGGAGTTCCTGGAGTTACTCTGTTCCGGTTTAGATGGCCCAGGCCTGAGCCTTCAGCCCTCTCACCTGCCTTTGGAGCCAAGTTTTCGCCTAAAGGGGGGAGCACCCAGGCCCATGGGAAGGCCTCTTTGTAGGGAGAGCTCAGAGACACTAGATTCATGCTGCTTGGCCCCAGGAAAGGGGCAGCTGGAGACTGTTTGGCTTCCCTTTCCTTACTGCTCACCCCCCTTTTGTCTCCCTCCTCTTTCCTCACTTTTCTGCTCCCAGCTTCCGTGTTTTCTCCTCCCCCGTTCCTGCGCTCTGCACGGGGAGCCGCAAAGCAAAGCCAGCCAGTCCTCCCCCGGGAGTGTGTTTGGGGAGCTGGGGCAGGAGCATCGCGAAGACCAGATGGCTCTTGGGGCAGACGCTTAATATGAACAGTACCGGGTGGGGGGGGGCGGGGAAGAAACACCCTGTCTGCCCCTCCCCAACTGCCGCCCTTTCGGGGCTCTGTGTCCTTAGCTGCGTGGGCCCAGGCCTCCCCAGGCGGTCGGCCTCGGGTTGTCTCTCTCTTGCGAGGCCGGCCCCTATCTGGGAAGCCTTGGGAAGCTCGAGGGAGCCTGGGGGAGAGCAAATGTGTCGAGACCCAAGCAGGGGAGGTTCTGCAGAGCTGAAGACGCGGCCTGGTGCTTGAAAGAGGGAATGAGCTCTGAGAGTGGAGTCGGGGGCGAGAGCGAAGGGCGCGGAATCGGAGAGGCCCGGGAGCGAGGGAGGCGGCAGGCCCTGTTCCCGGCGCCCTGGGCTCCGGGATGTGGCTTGGAGGAGACCGGCGGCGCGGCCGCTGTGTCAGGACAGGCGCCGCTCTCTGTCTCCTGCAGGCTCCAGCACCAGGCCATTGGACCCAGCGGCATGCGCTCGCTGGCCGAGCCCGGCTGCCCCACGCACGGCTCGGCAGAGTCGCCGTCCACGGCGGCCAGCCCCACCACCAGCGTGTCCAGCCTGACGGAGCGCGCGGACACCGGCACCTCCATCCTCTCGGTAACCTCCAGCGACTCGGAATGTGATGTATGATACCCAAGGCCGCCCTGCTGCCCCGCTTCCCCTCCTCGTCCCCCTCCTCCTCCTCCTCCTCCTCCTCCTCCTCGACCTCTTCCTCTTCCTCCTCTTCCTCCTCCAGCCCCAGAACAAACCGGTATCAGGATACACAATCATGCACACACGTACACACACGCTCCCACCCCCAGCCAAAAATATATAAAAACCAAGAAAAATAAATTTAATGCAAAACCATCAACAACCCCCAACCACCATCTACCACCACGGCCACCCCAAAGGACTGCGACGCCAACAGACAGTCACAGACGCTGATGTCGTGGGCAGAAAACGTAAAAGAGGTGACAATTGTATACTTTCTAGGACGAGCGCGGCTTCTCCTTTCGGTTCCCACGGACCCGGCACCCCGCCTGCATGACGATTTATTTGTGTCTGGGAAAATATTCTCTCTAGTTTAAAGTGATTTAAACAGAATCGACTATACAAAAACGGACCGCCACGACGACAAGACAACAAAAGCAAAACAGACAAAAAGAAAAAAAATAAAACCACCATCTCCCTTCGGAATTTGTTAAAAACAAACAGACAAAAAACTCCTGGAGAGGGAAATAGCAAATGTTTCTAGCCTTTGTTGCTCTCTCTCTTTTTCCTCTCTCTCGCTCTCTTTCGTTCTCTCTGTTTTTAAGTCCGAGTATTGGTCCAACAAGATGCAATTTTCTGTTTTTTGTTCAGCAGACAATCATTTTCTTCGTAAGCACCTTTTTCTCTCCACTCTGTCACTGCCTGTGTGGGTACTGGTTATAAATGTGGAAAAAGAATAGTTATGACTGTAACAGATTTTTATTTTTATTTCAAAATTTTATATGAATTATGTATATCTTAATGATCGGTCATTTTCCCAGTTTGTAATATATGTGTAGAAATTGCCTGTATATGATATTGCTTTTTCTCCTCTCTTTCTTTCTTCTCCCTCCTTCTTCCCCCTCCCTGCTCACCTGTCTCTTTCTTTTTGGGGGGGTTCCTGTCCCCCTCGGTGTTCCAGGCGTCCACTGGGCAGTTAAGGTGTGCTGGGGGGCTAGGGTAAGAAGAGGGACCCTGTCGCTAGCAAAAGCGAAGAGTGAGACCGTAGTATTCTTATGCAAAAGCTATTTCAAGTATTTCCTAGCTCTTTGGAGATATCTCTCACTCCCCGTAGGGCGCTTTCACTGTTATCTTAACTGCGTGTTTATCTATATGTAAAAACTTTCTAAAGCAAATACAGTATTCTCCATTTTCTTATCACTCCTGGAGACTGGTGTTTTTGTCCGCCCTAGTGCCAAAGCCCCGGGGTGCCGCGGCCCACTGTGCTTGCACTGCAGCTCTGCCGCCAGAGCTGGGGCAGAATTTTAGGGCTGGGTTTGAGCATTTCTGCTGGGAAAGGAAGGGGAGAAAATGGGAGCAGGCCCTTCGGAAGAGAACCAAAGCCAAATCCTGACCAAAAAGGCAGAGAGGGTACGGGTTTCTTCAGCGCCAGCTGCCAGGCCTGGATTCCCAGGAACCGCAGCCTGCCGCGGCCCTTATAGGTCGCTGGGGGAGTGTTTGTTGTCTTTCAGTTGTTGCTTTTTATTTTATTTTTTAAGGGAAACACACATGGTCACCAAATCCAAGCATCCACCCAGAGTCTAAGAGCTGACCGCTTTTGTCTTCTTTTGGGATGAGGGGCCACTGTAGACGGGCGGGGAGGGGAGAAAGCATAAGGTAGAAGCAGTTTAAGGAGTTTGGGGTCTAGAATCAGGGCGGACCCCCTTCTCACTGCCAGTGTGCGCATCAGTGTGACTGGGTGACTTGCCTTATGGGTCTTGATCTGTCTCCCTGAAATTTCTTCCCATCTTTTGGGATTTACTGGAGTTCCTTGAACTCCAAGACATTTCAGAGTCAACTTACATTTTAAACCAAACACCAAAAAAATCACCTCCTTTTGCTGGCCCCAGGCCTCCCTGGCCCATGCAGGGTCCCCGAAGTCCCCTGTGATGGCGTGGCTGGTGGTACCTCTGCTGCTCTGGGCCGGGCCAGGCCAGCCTGCACCCTGCAAAGAGCCAAAGAGGTAATGTCAGAAAAGTTGCCTTCACTCGAAAGTCCAATTTCCACAGGGAGGAGGATTAGGGAGAAATGTGCCTGATATTTTTTGAGCCTGTTCCAAACTAAATTTGCCTTCTGGTTTGCTTTTGTCCCCATCTCTGGCAGCACCGTGGGGTTTATGCAGGCAGGGCTGGACAGAGGGGCGGCCAGGCCCAAAAGTGCCTTGGCTGTGCGAGGGGGTCCTTGTATGCCCAGGGCCCTGTCTGCGTGAAGCAGAAGGTTCCCGTGAGCGTCCTTACTTACAACCAGGGCTTACTTACTCCAGAGCTCCCAAGTTCTGTGGCCTGTCAGAACCTCTGAGTGTGTGACTGCCCTGGAAAGCTGTCCCCGTGATGCCACATTCCAGGCAGTGTTGACCCCTGGGGAAGGTATTTGGAGAAGGGGCCGCCTGGGCTCCGTCCAGCCCGAATCCCCGTTCTGGTGCACACAATGATGTCCTGGACAAGGGATCTGGCCCCTACCCTTGTGTTTTTAAATGGCCTGTTCCATACTGACCGATACCTGGGGCCTGGAAACCCCAAGAAGTGGCTGTCTCAGATGGTGCGGAGCGTCTGGATGGACCCCACCCAGCTGCCTAACCAGAAGTTAAGGGTGGAGGGAAAGGCGTGGCACTGCTGAAGAGTGACTTCTGGAAGGGCCTTGACGGGTGACACTAGGGGGCAAATGCCTTTCTGTCTGGGGACAGGAGACAAACCTGTAGGGTTAAAATCCTTTCTTCTCTCAACACACCCTACAGAGGAAGCAAGATTTGGGCACTCCGTGTCCATTCCACCTCCACTGCTGAAAGGGGGCTAAGACTCCACAGCGGCCTCCAGCTATGGAGGCTGAGGCCCTGCTGGGTGTCACCCTCCTGCTATTGGCCTGTCTCACTGTCTGTCATCCATCCCTCTCTCTTATCTCCTGTGTTTCCACCCAGGTCTGTACAGATACAAACACCCCAGTCTTCACTTTCTGACCTTACCCACAGAAGAGTCACGGGCGCCTGTTGGGAGTGGCGCAGCCATGTGCAGTTCTGAATGCTGGGCTTCCCCCATGCAGTCAGGGCCCATGTATAAAGTGATGTGTGTATGTGACCTTCGATATACATGTGTGTCCAGTGTGTGTTTTCATGTATGTAGCCTGCAGTGTAGGTACTTGTGTGGGGCTTGGGCAGTTTTTACGTACCTAGTTCTGCAAGGAGTGGCTCCAGGATGCCTGCAGGGTACTGTGCGTGCAGGGCCTTTCTGTGCGGTGGGCTTGTGTGCTGTGGGATTCTGCTGTGGGCGATGGTGGGTTTCCTTGCTCTAGTCAACCCGCAGATACGATCGCCAGGCCAGCCATCCCTCATGGACCTTCCTTTCCTTCTGAGGAATGGGTTTTCTTTGACTGGAGGGTAGTAGGGAATTGGGCACTATGGCCTCCCCAGTCCACCCTTTACCTGGAGGCACTGTGAATATTACATTGGATTTGGCTCCTGCCTCTTTAAACATCGGAGTGAGGGGAAAGAGGCCCCTTTTTCTCCAGATATCCTTTCATCAGCTGCATATCCATAATTCTTTCTGGGTCCCTCAAAGCCACTGCGAGACACTCAATGTCCTAGGGGCCGTGGGGGTAGAACTCGCAAGGCACGGCCCGTCTGAAGCCCTGCTGGCCAAAAAGCCACCTCAGCCACTGTGCGCAGCTCCCCAGCCTGGAATGTTGCGGATCCTGCCTTCCGTGCGGGGTCTGTGGTGCGTACTCTCAAGACGGCCTCCTCAGGCGGGGTAAGCAGGCCTCAACATTAACCATCCATCCCCTCCGTTGGGGCTGGGGCAGCCCTGGGCCTGCTCCTCTCCTGCTGCTGTGCCAGTGAATTGGCGCCCACCCACCTGAGCTCAGCGTGCTCCCAGCTGGTGCCTCAGTCAGCGCCTCAGAGCTTCCCCTGTGTACAGAGGCCCTGGGCAGCCTACTCTAGTGTGTAAGGGGCTTGAAGAATAACAGCCAATTTTGGGATATTCTATTCATTCCTACAACCCTCAAAGAAAAACAGTCACAATCTGGGATTTGCACTGGAAACCTAAACTGGCAGAATGGGATTCAAAACTGGGAAGATCTGTATCAAAGTCATGGACACCTAGAAGCAGCCTGCCTGAGGGAAGACAGGTCAATCTGCTTCTTCCTGCCTGCTCACCTCCCCCCACCCCCACTCCAGCCTGGGCCCTGAGCCCCAACTTGGCCTCTCTTGTTGCCCTCCTCCAATCCTGCTGAATCGACTGCCCAGCACAGTTGATTATCCCAGGCGAGATGTGTAGCTGATTTAAATGAAATGACCTGGAAGCTGCCCCGGCACGGGGTGGGGATGTTGATCAATGGTGAGATTGGACGCATGAGAGCCTGGCCGTCTGGACTGGGATTGGGGATGGGAGCCAGTGATGGCTGGACTTTGGACCCCAGTGAGGTGCTGGGAGGGCCAGGCTTCGGCCTAGGTGGGCTGAGTGTGGGCGGGATGAGAACACTGGTGTGGGCTGTGTGCGGGGAGTGCTCTCTTAGCTCTTATGAAACGAGACCTGGTCAGCTCAGCACATTCTGGAGCCAGCCCATTGCTCAGGTCCCGGAGCCCGCAGCATAGTCCCAGGCCTGTGGTGTACTGGGCACGCTCGGCCTCCCAGAGTGCTGGATGGCTGTCTCTTCTCGCTCGCCCTTTCTCTGCCTCTGTGGCCTTCTCAGTGCCTGCCTGAGTCTTGGTCTTTGTATGGCTGTCACCTGGAGCTCTAGCTGCCACCTCTGGGACTTTTCTGGGCCTGCCTTTATCCTTTTCACCCCCAAGCACTGGGGTTGAGCTGTCCAGCCCACTTGACGCAAGCCCCAAGTCCTTCACCACCACCCCCACCGCCATCCCTTCCGGCCCCAGCTGAGTTGAGCCTCCTTTGCCCTGTTGGAGGGCCCCCAGCCCTCTGGCCTGAGGGAGGGCAGAAGGGAGCCAGGGAGGAGGGAGCGGTGCTAGCCAGGCTCCAATTTCTCCGGTCAGCTGAGCACAACTTTCCATTTGAGTGTATTCATGCAGCGGCTGATTGAGCTCCGCTGTGTTGGGCAGGGCTCCGCAGGAGCAGGCAGGCACAGCCAGGCTGACTGAGTATGCCAGATACACACACAAATTATCTACACAATTATCTACACAAATACACCCCCCAACTTACATGTTATGCACTCACCTCACCCCCATCATAAACCTAGTACGACCCTTTCCCTTATTGCCCACCTGTCCCCAAAGCCGTTTCTGAACACCCATAGACTTTCTTCCCGCCACAACACAGGGCCTGCCTTCCTGATTTCCTTTTTACAGATTGGGTCGTAGGGACAAACACAAGAACCCTCCATCCGCTGTCTGCCCTACAGGCACACCCTCCAGGGCGCACACACTCTACATCATACAGATGCACACAAATATGCCCAGTCTCACAGCTGCACCCTCCTACAGAGCTGTCCAGAGCTATCCAAGCTGCAACGGGCAATACACATCTGCATAAACCCGCATGAGCACCAATTAGCATTTAGTGCACAGCCTGGTACATACAGTACAGTGGGCTGGGTCTCATCAAAAATTCACGTGCAAGGCAGGGAGCAGATGAGCAATAAATAGAGAACACAGCCACCACGCATTCACCAGAACAGACGCACAGAGGATGTGCAGAGGAAACCCTCACACAGCACTCCAATGACCCAACCCGAAGGCATGGTGGAAATGCCTCCCAGAGGCTCTTAACCCCCCAGCACCACAGCCTGACTCTCAGCAGTGAGAGGCCACCCACTTGCCCTACCTCACCCACGCTCAGCAAACACACACACACACACACACACACACACGCACACGCACCAGGCTAGGGCCCCGAAGAAGAAGATAGACAGAAAACTAGACAAACACTTTCAGGGAAACATGTCTATTCTTGGGAGTGGTCAGGTGAACAGGGGTCTCTATTTTATAATCCGCCCCAAATGCCCAGAGTCATTGTTTTGCAGAGGCAAGAAGGGAAGGGAGAATAAAAAGGGGGAGAGAAGTTATAGAGAAGGGAGAAAGGCACAAGAGAAAGAAGAGAGAGAAAGGAGGGGGAAGTTGAGACAGAAAGTGGGAGGGACAGCAGCAGGCAGGTTGGGGAGAAGATGGGGAGCAGCTACTTCCCAGAGACCAGGCAGGGGGAGGGCCAAGCCTGGTTGGGGGGAGGTGACAGGTGACCCTGGTAAGCACAGGGACCATTCACTCTCCAAGAAAGTGCCTAGGGGAACTGACTTGTGACTGGTTGGACCTGGGAAGTGACCTGAATGCTGCACGTGTGTGCAGGCAGCCTGATGCCCAGAGTGCCCACTCCCCTGTGGGCTGGGGGGTCCAGGGGCCTCTTCAGTCCAGGAGAGGCCCAGCCATGGAAACACCCGCCTACCCATCACATACCACTCCTCCCTGCACCAGCAGCAGCCCCTCCCCGCACACTGAACACTCTCAGAGACCCCTACAGATGACTTCGTTTACAGGAGACTGCGGAGCACACACACCGCCTGCCCGGGGAGGTGCTGGCTCGCCGCCCCTCCGTCCCAGGGCAGAAGCGCATCTCCACTCCCAGGAGTAACTCCCCACTCTTTACAAATAAGCCCATGACTCTCCGCAACTTATACACACACTCTCTTCCGAAAAGGAATGGGCTTTAACCTGAAGGAGTCTAACCCTTCACACACCGAGGACTTTACAGAATGTGCTGGCAAGGCAGGAAATCACACAGAAATCACACGTGGATATATCTCGTGAGGCTGCTTCTCGTGGGCTCAGAGGGCAGAGCCTCTCCGTGGGAGGACGGACATGGCCGTTGGGCTGGAGTGCCACAGTCCAGGAAAGCACAGGCTGTGCTCTTCCTCTTCGAAAAGGGGGTCCTTGAGGCCTGCTGAATTCTCAGATCCCTGGAGGAGAAGGCAGGAGAGTGCGTGCGGTCCCGAACCTAAACAGAAGGTCTGAGGGGTCTATGCCCAACCCAGAGGTGAGGGGGAGCCAGGCTGTGTGTGGCAGGCCGTTCCCAGGGCCGTGGGCCTGAGCCTGTGTCTGCTCAGATCGGTAGGCGTGCGTTCCCCTCGGTCCCCGCTCCGCCTCCGCGCAACCGCGGCGCTCCCTGGCGCTGGGCCTTTGTCCCCGCTTCCCTGGCTCGGACTCCGTCTTTCTTCTTTCAGGCCGCTGGGAGGCGCTGTGGCCGAACCCCTGCCACTCGCAGCCTGACGCCCTGCCTCTCCCGCCACGCTGCGTTTCCCTGCGCGGGGGGTCCCCGTGGTGCTGGGCTGCCCCAGGCGACAGCCGAGCCCGTGCCTGGGGGCGGCCTGGAGCCCTTCCAGGCTGGCGATGGCTTTAGTTTGTTGGATTTTGAGATGACTATTTACCATCATAACTAATTTGCCACCATTATTAAACAGAAATTCTTAGCAGGACCCCTTAATGACTGAGCGCGCTGCTAATTACGGGCGTGCGCTCCTCTGGCTCTGCAGCAGCTGGCGGCGCCACCACCTCCGGTCGGCCTGTCCCCGCCTCGTCCCAAACTCAGGGACGCAGGGCCCACTGGAGGGAAAGACCCACAGACACGTGTACTTATGCGGGCATGTGGAACCCGGCCTCCGACCACCACCACTGCCTTTCCTGAGGTCTCTGAGTTGGAAGTGGGTCTGATTACACGGGAAGAATTTGGAGCTCAGTGACGGCCATGACTTGACCCCTGTCACACAGCCAGCCTCTACCTTCACCCCCTCACACCTATGCATACGGTGCCTCCCTCTAGTCCTCGCTCTTGCGCTCAGGGTACCCCAGTAAGTAGACCCTTTTCTTAGACCCTGGTTGGCACGTCAGGTTAGGCAAACAGGAAAGAGAGTAGGGAAAGGCGCGGGGCAGTCAGTCCCGGTCCCACCCTCTGACTCCTTCTCTCTCACACCCGCACTTGGACCTTGTAGCTTGCTGGGATGTAGCCTCAACCAAACACACCTCCTACCGGGACCGGATGGAAAAGAAGCGCCACTGGGCAAGAGCTACAGGCTAGCTGGCGGGCATGCCTGTGACGCCCAGAGGCCTGAGCGGGGAGTTTCAGCGGGCTCCGCTCCCAGAAGGGACTGGGCTTTGGCTCAGCCTCTGCTTCCCAATGGCACGGGACTACATGGTGTGCATTTGCATGTGAGCTGTGTGTATACATGTGAACTTTGTTGAGTGTGCAATGAAATGCTTGTGCAGATTCTCGTGAGATGAAATACAAATATTTACCTTATTCCCTCATGACGTGTCTACCTGCAGATGTGCCTGAAGGGGAGGGGACAGCGTCTAGGGCGGTATGTGCTTGTGGGCATGAATGCATCCAGTGAAATCCAAAAATAAGAACGAAGAGAGGAGGGACAAGCACAGTTAAGTCTTGCCCTCAAGTTCCTCAGAGTCCAGTGGACAGTTTAAGGTCTTCCCTTAACAAACAAAGCAGGTGGAGTCCCATACGGAGGGTCTGGGGGAGTGGCAATTTCAAAATGAATGACAACGTTGGCGGTGGGAACAGGAGAGGCTTCTCAGAAGAGATGGCTTTGACTGGAGAGATGACATGGGTTGAGTGGAGGAGGTTCCAGGCAGCAGCAGCACGAGCAAAGGCCCGGCGGAGGTTCCCGTTGGAGAGCAGAGCAGTGCATGTGGTTGGCGCCTCAGTGAATAAGGAAATTGGTAATTGAGTCTGAGAGAAGGGGGAGTGGGGGTCAGCTACAAGGTCAGGCAAGTTGTGTGGCCTTGATCCCATGGGCACTGGGGAGCCAAATAAGGATTTAAGTGGTCATACCCACAGCTGTGCTTCTCCCTCTGGTTGGAGGGAGCGAGGCTGCAGCAAGAAGTCTACTCCAATGGGCAGGCAGGCGAGAAGCGAAGAGGGCCTGAGCTAAGAGTGGCAGAGCCGGTTAAAGCCATTCCCAAGGATGTGGAAGGGTTTGATGGCCAGTTGGAGATGGCTGGTGGTGATGGGCTCCCTGATGATGTCATATCAGTGTGTGTTCTCTTTTCATGGATCTGTGACTTGTTGCCTCTGACCACGGTTCCTCCAGAAGCTTCATGCCCTTCAGCCTCCCATAAGGCTTACACATGCTCCTTAGAGGGGTCTTTCGGTGGATCCCGCGAGCCAATCACCTTGTTCAGAAACCCATCTCATACGCAGGGATGGTAGTCGGATATGGCAGCGTCTCCTCCCATGCCGACCACTCTCTGCTTTAGTCCCACCGCCTGGTAACACCCTCTCTGAGGGGGCTAGGAAGGGAAGAAGGTGACAGCTTGAGCCTCAGGCCCGAGGCCTGGAGGGCCTTCAAGGAGTAGCTGGAGTGACCCCAGGAGACTAGCACACTAGACGAATGGGAGTGCAGCCTGCATAAAGGGTCCCCCAGGGTCAGAGATGGAGCAAGGGACCTAGGAAACGCGCGCCTCTCCCGGCGCCTGCGGGGTCTTCGTGCGAGCGCAATTTCTGTGCGCGCAGCCTCCTGCCAACCCTTTCCGCAGGTCCTCTGGGATCCAGATAGCCCCGCCCGGGAATGTGCGGTTGAACCAGCAGCACCTTAAGGAAGGCTTCCCAGGCTGCAGCAGCACCTCCACGCGGAGGAGGCGCCAAGCTCGGCGATCTTGTTATTGGACGAACGAGGGTTGAGAGACACAGACAGAGAAATGGAGTGAGTCCAAATCAAACGAGTTTCTTGGAGATCCTTCCATTGCACCTCGAGGCCTCTCACGTCTGCTCTGCACGAGCCTCGAGCGTTCGTGTGACCCGAGGGAGTCTGTGGGAGTGGATGCCTGCGTGCTTGGCCTTTGTGCGACTCCGCGACCGCACCTGCCTGAGTGTGGGTGGGTGGGTGGGTGTGACCATTATCAGGGAGCAGGGCCCGGAAGCCTTAGCTTCCAGACTCGCTCACAGGTCCTGCCCTGAGCTGTGAGTGGCTGCCGAAGGAGGTTTGGGAGGAAGGCGGCAGGCAGACCATAGCTCTGCTCCCGCGGAAGAGTCCAGGGCGCGTGACCCCGCCGGCCGAGCGAGCGGGCAGGCGGGAGAATGGATGCATTTTCTCGGAGGTGGGAGGGGAATGGGTCAGGGCATCTAGATTCCGGGAGCCCCTCGGGAAGTTTACGGACACCAGTTTAGCGGCTTTTATGGTCTGGACACCCGAGGAAGAGTCCTCTTCCTCCTTCGGGGACCCGGAGAGCTATGTCAGGACGCTCAGTCCTCCACCCCGCGAGAAAGCGGCGGCACCCACTCCTGCTCTGGATGTGCGCGCCCAGGCGAAAATACTTGGTCTGAGCATTCAGGCAGCGCGCTCGGGGCCATTAGCGGGTTTTTGCTGCCACCTCGCGGCAGCGGTGCGCAGCACCCCAGCTCTCTGCGCCGCGGGCCGCGGCTGTGCGAGCACGCTGCAAACTCATCTTGATCCGTAAGTATGAGCTTTCCAGGCTGCTGTGCAGGCAGGGAAGGGAAATCCAGGGACTGGGAAGAGCATGTCCAAAGGCACTCAGGTGCAAAGAGCATTGGGTGCTGAGAGGGACAGGTGTTTTCTTAGGGTGCTCTTTGGTCTGATGGTGAAGACATTGCCTCCCTCTGAATAGTATGGCCAAGTTTCACTAACAGTGAGTAGAACCTTTGGAAACTCTTCCTTTCTTATTTAAATAGATCAGGAAACAGACTCCAAAAAGCTCAGTCTCTGGCCTTAAACAGTTAGTTAGGCGACCTATAACGCTAGGGTCCCAAATGGCGCCTGCAGGAGGGTGGGCTCCAATGCCAGGCAAGCAGAGAGGGGAGGTGGGCCGCAGGGAGGGGGCAGGAGAAGCCATCGTAGGCTCTTTGCCTTTTCTCAACTAAGGTTTTGCTCCCCTGCTTCTCTCTTATGCATCGTGAATACTGATCCTAACTCTTTTCTACAGGTCTACAATTCAAAAAGCTGTGATTTTGCTTATTTGTTTTCATATGTTTGCTGCCAAAGCCATTTGGCAGCAAAACCTGACCTAAACTGATGTGAAGTCATCATAGTCTTTGTTTCTCCCACTCGGCATGGAGAGCAGATGTTTCGCTGTGGAAATATTCGTGGGTTTGGTTACAGGCACCGTTCCAGACCTTCTAGGGTGGCATTGTATAATATGTAACGTACACATCATTCTATGTACCTTCTTGAAATCTCCAAACTTCTGAGTCCCCAAACACATCTTATCCTAAATGTTCTGGAAAAGGACTGTGGTCTATTGCACTGAGTCTGTGTTTTCTTGGGATAAAGAGGTTCATGGTGGGACAGGAAGCTGGGCGTGTCGGAATTTAAATAATGTAAGTGGATAAACCGTAAAGGATAAAGGAAAGGTAGGTCAAGCTGGCTGTGGGACAGGGTCATAGAACCAGCCAAGCAAAGCTAGCAGCATCGTGAAGGGCCCCAGGGACTAGGGTCTTGATTTCCACAAGGGCTGGAGAAGGCAGATAAATCCTGACTCCTGGCATTAAAGCAAGAGAAGGAGCCACAGGGTCCTCTGGGAAAATGTATCTTTCTGGATTTCTTTCTGCCATTTGGTTGGAAGACTGGCCCGGGCCCTGTCTCCAGACACCCTGTATCCTTCCCGAGATTATCAAGCCCCAGGGTATCTTTCTACTGGACATGTCATGGGGAAGGCGGTTGCCTTTCTTTCTGGCCAAATTTGGGCCACAATAAACCGAGCAGCATGCCACAACGTTCCGGTTATCTCCAAGGAGGGAGGAGATCTAGGTTTCCTGTGGTCATCTGTGCCTGTCTCCAGCAGCAAGACCAGTCAGCATGGAAGGGGCTGGGCTGCATGCAGACCTGGTGAGTGGTCCAGGCCTGTGGTGCGGTCTTATAGGTGAGCCTCCAACAGACCTAAGACCCCATGAGCATGGGCTCCCTCGGGAAGAAGATGGGCTTGAGATGTGATGGATCAGCCTCCTTTGCCACTTAGCTGGAGACCCTCTGGGAAGCTCAATCCTGGGAAAGAGACAGTGGGCTGGACAGGGAGATGGGTTAGGATGAAGACCTGGAATGTTCAAGGCTGCATCTTTCTTGTCATGCTTCGTCCATGGACATTAGGTCTGAGGGTGACACTTATTGCCTCACTCAAGGCCCTGCGGGGCTGTGCCTGGTGAGCTTTGGCCAGTGGACAGTGCCTCCCCACCACCAACAGAAGCAGAAGGTTCCCCTCTCCACTCAAGTGAGCTCTAGAGCACTTACTCTTAAACTGGGGGCGGGGCCAAGAGGATGGAAGCGATGGATGTAGAGGGGGAAATACTCAAAGCCTGAAAGCTTTTTTTTCAAACTTAAAACATTTTATTTATTGATTTCACAGAGACAGTTGTTGTTCCACTTGTTTATGCATTCATTGATTGATTCTTTCACGTGCCCTGACTGGGGATCAAACCCGCAACCTTGGTGTATTGGGAAGATGTTCTAACCAACTGAGCTACCTGGCCAGGGCTTTGCTTTTTTTTTTAATTGTGGCAAAACACACACAACACAATACTCGCTGTTGTTAATAAACCACTGTGAAGTGTACAGGGCGCTGGCATTCAGTACAGTCACCGCTGTCTCGTTCCGGAACGTTTTCACTGTCCCAAAAGGGGTCCCTGGACTTATTAAACAGTCACTCCCCAGGGTCCCCTCACTGTTCACTCCCTCCACCCCCCGCCCCTGGCAACCACTAATCTACTTTTTGTCTCTTCGGATGTACCTAGTCTGGAGGTTTCATGTAAATGGAATCACACTATATGTGGCCTTTAATGAGCAGCTTCTAAGCCACAGCGTTTCCACGGTTCACCTGCATGTAGCATGGGCCAGTGCTCCCCTCCTCTCCGTGGCTGGAAACCAGTAACCCACCATATGGATACACCACATTGTGTTCATCTACTTATCAGCTGATGAAAGAGGGTGTGAGTCCCTTCGTGGAGAGGGTTGAGGGAAATGGGGAGACCCCCTGGCTCCCCTGCACGGGCTGCCCCAGCCTGCCAGTAACTATATTTTAGTGATAAAGGAAAAGGCATCAGGGCTGGGTATACTGGGCTGTTGGAGGTTTGGGGGCCTATTCCCCAACATCCTGCACACCCTGTTTTCCCCAGTACACCTGCGTGGAGCAATTCTGACCTGACCCTGGATGAAAAGAAGAAACAAGGCTTCAGGACACCTGGGTAGGGCGGGAGACAGGCTCTCTGCAGGTGTTTGGCGGTGACAGCAAAGTTGCACCTGGAGATCAGGGAGGCTCCAGGAAGCCTGGGATGCCAGAGTCTCGGGGGTGGGGGTGGGGGTGGGGGTGGGGTCCTCACCCCTCCCCCAGCCCTCCCCACCCCTGTGCCTGCTCCCCTTCTTCTTACTGCACAGTCAAGGGGGAAGACTTCACCATCTGTGGAAAGGAGGAGCTTGATTTAAGAAGCTTCAAAGTTAAAACAAAACAGAAAGATCCCTTTTAGAGAAGTCGGTGAGTCTGCAGAGAGGAGAGCTGTGACTCAGTCTCATTTTTGACGTCCATTCTCTCCAAGAGCTGTGCTCTCTGCTCTGTGCGGTGCCAGGCTTCGCTCTTCCCCCAGGCCCAGTTTGAGTCCTCCCTCCCGGTCAGGCTGGGGAGGTCAGGCTGGGGAGAGTCGGGTGCCCGCTCATCTCACCCCTGGATGCCTGGGGAGAAAGTCCATCTCAACCACAAAGCCACAGGGAGTGTTATGCTTTACAGAGAGGTGGGAGAGGCAGCCCTGAGGGGAAGAAGACAAGGAGGGTTGATGGGCTGCTTCCTAGGCTGCAGGCAGCCTCCTAGCTTCTTTCACCCCCTTCTTTCTTTCCGTCCTCCCAGCACTCTGTGTGACTAGTATTTCCATCTCCAAGTTAGAGTTGAGAAAATTGAGGTGCTGAGAGAATGGTGGGATGCTTGCTAGCCTTCTCTGTCACCCCAAAGTCACCTCGCCAGAGGGTAAGGAGGTCCCTCACAAGCTTTCCTCTCTTCCTTCTTCTGGGGCTCAGAGTGGGGAGTGATGTCCCTTGTTAAGGATGTGGCTGGGGGCCCTGAATTGGGTAGGGTGAGAGGGGGTGCACCCCAGGAAGTCCTGGCCTGAGGATAACCCTGTGGAGCTCCTTTCTCCGGGGCTCCATCAGAGATGAATAGGCAGAAGGATGAAACAGCAGCCTCTGTCCCTCCAGGTAAGGTTGCTCCCTCCCGCAACGGGCTCATGCACTATAGCTGGTCAGCAATTCCTTCTGGGGTAGAACTTCCCCCTCATCACTCCATGACAACTTCAGCTGTGTTGTTTTTGATGTTTATTTAAAGTATTATAACACTCACCCTGGCTGCTGTGGCTCAGTGGATTGAGTTCCAGACTTCAAACTGAAGGGTCGCCAGTTCAATTTCCAGCTAGGGCATGTGCCTGGGTTGTGGGCCAGGTCCCCAGGAGGGGGCGCATGAGAGGCAACCACACATTGATGTTTCTCTCTTTCCCCATCCTTCCCCTCCGTCCAAAAATAAATAAATAAAATCTTTAAAATAAAAAACCCAAAGTATAATAACACTCAAAACCTGGAGTCTGGAACCGCCCTCTCCAGGAGAAGTCTCAGGAGAATAACTTAGAGACTGGGTGGCGATGCTAACCTGCGCTGAGAAGAGTGACTCAGGGCTGTCTGAGTCATCCTGGCCTGTCCAGAAGCAGAGAGAACTGGAAGTCTGCAGGTGACTCAAAGGTGTGGGGAGTTTGGTTTTCAAACAGCAGGAGAAGGGGCTCAATCAGGCTGTGGGGGACAGTCACAGTGCAGTGCCAGAAAGTGCCGGACAAACACGGTGTCCTCACTGAGGCACCCTGGCCACCAGAGAGCCCACGACCACACTCTGCATGGCTTTCCAGGGATCTGGGCACATGGCTCGGTTCCCAGAATGCACTGGGTGCCAGGCTGTATCAAACGCCCCTTTGTATTGCCCACAGCACTTAACTCGAGACTGGCATGTGTTTGTGGTACCGATGAGTAAGTGAGTGAGAAACACCAACTCAGGGCCACGGACAAAGAGCCCAGACATTACCTGTGCACCATGGAATACGCCTACAGAAACCAACAGGTGACTTAGGTGAGATATCCTGAGCCCAGAGCCACAGAGACGCCTGGAGAGAAGTAGAGGTAAGGGTTCCCTGGGCATGGTGGGATGGCCTGAGCCGACAGGAGGGTTCTCTGGGGTCAGACGTGAGGGAAGCAACCAGGAGCTGTCAAGGAGGAAACACTAATAGGCCACAGAAGAGAAGGAGGGGTGGGTGCCCCTGGAAAGGCCAGGAACTGAGGCTGGGTCTGGGAAGGGGAGTGGTCTTAGAGGTGATGTCACACTGAAGTGCTTGGAATTGAGACAGAATATCCTTTCACCTTTGCTGGTAGGGCTCAGTGGATTGAGTGCTGGCCTGTGAGCCAAAAGGTCGCTGGTTCGATTCCCAGTCAGGGTTCATGCCTGGCTTGTGGGCCAGGTCCCCAGTTGGGGGTGTGCGAGGCAACCAATAGATGTGTCTCTTGCACATCGATGTTTCTCTCCCTCTCTTTAATCAAAAAAAAAAAAAAAAAAGAAAGAAAGAAAGAAAGAAAAAAAGAACATCCTTGCTTGCAGTCAGTTGGGACAAGTAATCAAGCTCTTCCATGGTTCGAAATCCACCCACCATACTTGGCTGGCCTGGAGCAGAGGACGTGTTTGAATAGACGTGCTTTTGTGGTATTCCCCGGTCAGCAGGGCTGACTTCTGGGGGGAGAATAGGATGGGGCTGTGGCCAACATTTCTCGGCTCCAGCCAATTTCTTCTTTGTTAAGATTTGTCCAACAGAGCTGCCCCGGGTGGGCCTCTAAGAGCCCCCTGGTCTGCCCCAGTCACTCTAGTCCTGATGGCCCGTCGTCTTACATTTTCCTGCCCTGCCCTCTTCAGTTTTGTCCTCCTGTCTGTCAGGTCACATCACCCCCTTTTGTCTCAGAAAATGGGGTATAGTCATATGACTTCGCTGAGTTTACTTTATGGAAGGCAGAGGTGGAGTAAAATGATCAGACCCCGTTTCCCAAGACATTGTAGATTTCCTATTCTGTCTCCCCAGTGGCAAACATTGTTCAGTCTACAACAGTCATTCTGTAAGTTTTCAGTCAGTGGTGTTGAGTTTCACTGCCTGAAGTCACATACAATCACCAGCCTGGAATCCCTTCTGGGGGGCTACCCCACAGCTTTCTGGGACACAGCCCCGCGTTCTCCCGCCTGGGTGCTGAAATGGGGTCACTCCTGAACAAGCAGACAACCTCTCCCTGTGATCAGATAGGCTCCTTGGAGAACATTCTTCTGAACAGTCCCACAAAGATCTAGAGTTTTTAAAATCACGAATCTGAAATGCAGAACCCTAACGAATGTGAGAAATTTGACAGGGCAGGGACCTCCAATGTCAGACCACCTGATCTCTATGTGGGAATCCTGAGATCCACGGACAGCCTCACATGGTGGCCCTGTGGGGTTCCAGATCTTGGGAGTGACTTTCCAGGTGCACGTATAGGTTTTCTTCTTGCCCTAGGTCTGGGGGTCTTTGCCAGGGCAGAGTCTGAAGAGGGGTGTCTCAGGGCTATAGAGCACTGGCTGAGGCCCAGGGCCTCGGGTGCCTCTGAGGGGCCTTCCCCCTTTTTAGAGGTGCACGGTCAATTCTTCCAGGGCCTGGCAAGCTTTCCCCAGGGAATTTGGCATTCCTGGCAAATCCTCTCTCTTCCTTCTTCTTCCTCCTTTCTTTCCCAAGTCACCACCCTCTTCTTTTCCCTCGTCCCCTTTCCTTACTCTCACCCACCTTTCTTGAGCGCCCTGCCCGGTGCCCCCTCTCTGGGGCCTGAGGACAAGGGAAGACCTGGCACCCCAGGCCCTCCATCCAGTGCTCCCCACCCCCCCCCCCCCCCCGCCCCTCCTCCCATGGCTCAGTGGCAGATGCAGGCACCTCCTGCTTTGTTTCCCATCCTGAAGACGAGCAGCTGCCACACTAATTGCCACCAGCAGGGGGTCCAGGCTGAGCTCACACTCCTCCTGCCACCCAGGCGAGGCAGCAGCCCAGGGGGGGAGGTTTTCAGGAGCGGAATGAGCTAAGCCAGCGTTGAGCATTATTCCAGGAATTTTAAACTCTCGTTAAAGGTTTTGCCGTGTCTCACTTCAGTACACATCATGCTCCAGTTACTGCTCAGAGCTGCAGGGGCATCAGCCTGGGCAGCACTTATCAATATTTTAGCATGAGAAAGGCAAATGATGTTGAAACATTGAACTACATTTCCATCTGTGCGAGCTGAAATGGGCAAGCACGGCTCAGGAAATGCAATACCTCCTCCCCAGCTACCTCAGAAGCAGCTATAGGCACTGGCCTGGCCTCTGGCCTCTGCCCCTGCCCCTGCCCCTGCCCCAGTTTCCCCTTCACCTCCCTTCTACCTTTGTCCCCAGTGTTCATACCTGTGGGTAGTCTAAGGAGCTTGATCGTGACTAGGGGTTGGGTGTGTTGGTAGAACATGGGTGGTGTCACCTCAGAGAATCTGAGATGGATCCTACCCTTGTTGGAATGTGCTTCACTAGTTGATTGACAGGGAAAAGCAGGGTCAAATGTGATCTGTCCCCTTTGTTATCAGGGGACATCGTCACCATCCCCTGCACTGCCTTGGCTCAGTGCCTGCAGCTTGTCCCCCTGCAGCAGGGTCGGTCCAAGGATGTGTGGTCAGACAAGAAAAGGAATGCCCCAGCTGTAAGCAGGTGCACAGCCACTGCATAAATACTGTGGACAAATAAAGCATTTCATTATACTCCCGTTTCCCCTGGAATAAAACAGGATTTATTGGCAGGAAAGAACCTTGAGAAATATTGATGTTCAATTGTCTCAAAAAACCTGAGCAGAGCCTGGGGTGTGGGGAGCAGGGCAGTCGCCTGCTTTAGTGGCTCGGGTAAGAGCCCATGGGGTATCTTCATCAGCAGGGCCCCCAAGAGGCCTGAAATTCACAGGAGTTAAGGCTCACAGAAGGAGGGACTGCTTTCTTCGCAGACTCTTTTTACAATGTTTCTGCTTGTGGGCAAGGCCGTGCATGTCCCAAGCCAGCTGGAAGAAGAGAAGTTCCCAACGTCTCCAGAAGTGGGGTCCTCTTCCTCAGTCAGGACACTGGATGGAAGAAGGGCAATATTTCGCAGCATTTGAACCAAATAGGCAAATACTAGATGACATCGCAAACAATGGACTCTGAAATCTGATATGTGATGAGTCAGAAGTTAAGGCCATTGCTGACACTCCTGGAGAAGAAAGTTCTTTGCAGGTGTTGGGGCCCGGGCAAGACCAGTGGGGAGGCAGTGAAATACCACCCCCTCACGTCACGCAGGAATCCGCAGGGGCTGCCTGGGTGTTGTAAAAATGTGAACCTATTTGTAAATAGAAAAATGGAATGTGCCTAAGTCTATCAGGGAGAGGGGCTTTTTAATTTCACCATCTCTGTAAGACTCATGCCCTGGCTGGTGTAGCTGAGTGGATTAAGCACAGGCTGCGAACCAAATGGTCACTAGTTCGAATCCTAGTCAAAACACATGCCTGGGTTGTGAGCCAGGTCCCCAATAGGGGGCGCTGGAGAGGCAACTATGCATTGATATTTCTCTCCCTCTTTCTCCTTCCCTTCCCCTCTGTCTAAAAATAAATAAATAAGATCTTTAAAAAAAAAAGACTCAGGATTAATGCCAAAATGTTAGAAAGACACAGCTTCTTTTCCTCCATTGACCATAAAAGATGGGGTTAGTAACGGGGGAGAGAAAAGAGGACACTTTGAAATCAAATTTTAAATAAGAGTTTCATGCTTTCCCAAGGTTGCCTAAGTATGCCCAATGATTGAGACGTCCAAGCCAACCATAAATTAAATTTTAAAATTTTGTAGGCAGGAAACTTAATGTGGGTCTGCTAACATTATGGCTACATTACTGTTACGTTTGCTATATGGCCAGTGTGAAGGAGACCCAGATTATGTCATTTAACTCCACAGTGTTTATTGAGCATCTACCACACACCAGGTATTGCTCCAGGAACTTGGGCTCTGTAGTGCACACGGACAGGCAAGGATCTCTCTTCTCATGTCGAGGGAGATGGGCGATTAAAGAGAAATATAACAAATAAGTCAACTACATGTGGGGGAGCAAAAGTAGGTTTACAGTTGTTTGTGTGGAAAAAATCCAATAATTAATAAATACGAATACAAGAATAAACTGTTCACTACTGCAAACCTACTTTTGTCCCACCGTGTGTAGTGTGTTTGAGGGTACCAGGGCTATAGGAACAATAAAAAGTAGGACTAGGGAAGGGAACCAGGTAGGGTGAGGTGGGAACAAGTTGGGGCAAAATATTGTGTTGTCAGCTCAGGCGTCAGTGAGAAGGTGAGACGTGAGCTGACATGAAGGAGGCGAGTCAAGCACACATCTGAAGCAGTGTGTTCCAAGACGAGAGGAGAGCCACGGGAGGCCTGAAGACGCGCCTGCTGTGTTTGAGGGTTAGTCGGGAGCTTGGCGCGGGAGCATGGCAAGGTCGTCACAGAGGGATCCTGGGTGAGGGGGCCCACATACAGCCGTCACAAAGCACGGGCTTGTACTTGAGGGAGATGAGAACCCTAGGAGGGCTCTGGGAAGCTGGAAGGTGGGAGGTGCCACTCACACGGGCCGGAAGGCTGCAGGTGGAGCATGGCTGGGGGAGGAGGGGGCAATCAGGAGTTCAGTTTGGACATGCTGAGTCTGACGTCTATGAGCTTTCCAGGTGGAGAGGTTGCATGGGCAGTTGGATACACAAGTAGGACTTCGAGAGGGATCTGGGTGGGTTGGAGTTATTTGCATATTACATCCAGACGGTGGTTTCAGCCATGGGGTGGGATGACTTCACTAAGGGAGAGAGTAGGTGGAGAACGGGAAGGAGTCCTGAGCAGTCCAACTGGTACGGGTCTGGAGAAGAGGAAGAACCAGCAAGAGGCTGAGAAGGAGCACCCAGGGAGATAGGAGGAAAGCCAAGAGGGGGCTGTCCTGGAGGTCAAAGAAGCACATCCAGGATCAAGGCCTTTGTGAGGAACGTCAGGTAACGCATGCGCAGGGTTTAGCAGAGCTTGGCGCATGTTAAGAACTCAGCAAATAATAGGTATTGAAGTTATTGTTGAGCAGTACTGTGTGAACACTGGGGGAGAGAAAGAAGGTGAGCAGCCAGGGAAAGGAGCTCTTAGTTAATGAGGTCATCATTAATAAGAATCTGCAGTCAATCAGAATCTCATGGTGAGGGATCCTTGCTTAACAACCACGAGATTAAAGCAATTCTGCCCTTCCCATCAGCCCTGGGAAAAGGGCCCAAGTTTTGAGACTGGGGTACGGGGGTGGGGTGAGGGGCTTTTGATTCCCTCCAGCACCTCACCATTCCCTGCTGTGGAGAATAGACAGCAGGGGACACAATCCTGCTCACGCATGAACTCTCGAAATGACTCCTGGGTCCCCCTTTGACCTTCACCTCTGACCTAGGGATTGGGTTCTCTGCCAAGCCTGTCAGAGAGGTATGAACAAAACAGACCTTTGATGTAACAGCTCATTTGAGCTCTCTGCTCATGTCTGCTTATTACTAGGAGGAAACAGCCTCTTGGGTTCTCCAAGTACTCACCAGGTTGGGCAGTGGCCCAGCCTTGGCCAGCCAGACTGGTGCCAACTCCAGGGGCTGCTGGAAGAACACAGGGTGAAGGTTCTGGGGGAGGATGGAGCAGGGTTCCTGGAGAGCCACTGCTTCCCCACTGAGGCTGCCCCTGGAGCTTGGCTGGTGTGTGGTATGCTGGGCCTGGAGTGGTGGCTGACGGGGCCGTTTTGAGGACTCAGACAATTGGATAAATCATCACACAGTCCCATGAATTTGTGGGCTGAACCCCTCCCACAGCACATCCTCAGTAGTTAGCACAGTGCACCATAAATGGTCCATGTGGGGTGCTCGCAAACCCAGGTGTGCACAGGTGTTCTCACTGCCACTGATCCCTGACCCTGCAGAGCAAAGACTCTGGCTGGGGCCCTGACCAGTGCGGCTCAGTTGGTTGGGCATCATCCCACAAAGCGAAAGGTCGTGGGTTTGATTCCCAGTCGGGGCACAAGCCTAGGTTGCCAGTTCCGTCCCCGCCCAGGGCACGAATGAGAAGCAAATGATCGATGTTTCTCACATGGATGTTTCCCTCCCTCTCTTTCTCCCTCCCTTCCGCTCTCTCTAAACATAAATAAATAAAGTCTTAAAAAAATGAAAGACTCCAGCTGGGCTGGTGAAATCCCTTCCAGCTCTTCTTCCTGCGTCTATCCATTTACTGTGGAACCCTGTGTTTCACTAGAGATGATCCCTGGAGGCCGCAGATCTTCACAGGTAAGACTCAGCATTTTCCACCTGGCCTGGAGGTGATTCTGATGCGCAGCTCAATTCGGGACCCTCCGAATTGTACACACGCCTCCCTCCCAGCCCAGCAGTGTTGACTGCAGTTCCTGTGTTTGTCGGCCTCATGGGCTCCCACAGGGGACAGGCAGAAGGATGGGTGGGAAAGTGCCAGAATACTCCCCCTGCCCCAAAGATTCCTTCACCGACCCTGCCAATCCTACTGTAAATTTCACCACAGAGTACCATCCAAGTCTTTGGGCTGAGGGTTGTCTTCTCCAAACACTTGTTCAAATGCAGCTGTCTCTGTAGAGTCTGTTCTTCTTTCCGATGGTTGAAGGCTGCTGAAAGCGAAAGCTGTCACCTCACTGGGCCCAGGACCCATTCTGCCTGTGTTATGGGCTGCACCCTGGTCCCTGTTGTATCACAAAAGCCGAGTGCTCCCCCTCCATCCACTGGCCGGCCAGGGACCAGCCCCAGGCAACCGGCTCTGCACAGTCTTTTGAGAGGGGAGAGTGACATTTCCTTTTCTCTGTGCCATTGTCTTGCTGCTCACCTCCCCAAGATACAGGGGTCCATACTGTCTGCCCCCGCCTGGCACCAGGGCCAGGAAGTGTCTGGACAGCGCTGCTGCCCTGCCCTTCACACCAGGCACCGGGCTGAAAGGAAACCCCAGAATGGCAGCTTGGGTTTATCCAGTGCCCTGGGCCAGACAGGTTCCCTGCAAGGATTGCAGTTTTCTCTGAAAAAGCCACAGCCAGTCAGTCCATCAGACAATACCTCCTCTTTTGGGGATCTTTCATCCCCTCTCCTAACCAGGCGGCCCAGCATACAAGGGGCTCCCAGTCTTGGAATACCTCTGGTGACAGGGAACTCACTCCCTCTCGAGGTAGCCTGATTCATTGCTAGTCGCTCTAGGCAGTTCTTCCTTGTATTGACTCAGAAGCAGTCTCTGGTGTTTCCTCCTTGGGTCATGGCACAAAGCCTGCTGCTCTATCTAAGGGCAGTGGGGCACAAGTAATTCTACTCTCAAGGTGTCGAAAGGGTGCTTCCTCTAAGCACCTTCCTCTAAGTACTCGCCTGGCTCCCAGGGAGTTCTGGAGCCCCCACCATCCACGGGGTACCTCTACAGACACTGACGTTCTTTTCCTAAGGGGAGGGCCCTTCCGGGATTGTTGCCCCCAGTGAGTTTCCCACCCCTCCTCCAGCTGCCCCTGACGCCCCCTCAGGCATCTGTCAACTCCATGTTCCATTCAGCTGACACCCAGCCAGGTTTATGTCACCCGAGGCCATCGCACGCAGCACCTGGCACTCTGGACCCTCTCACCCACTGGCGCTTGTCCTGGAACCCTTTGCTAGGTTCTCCTACTGGTACCTCTTCCCCCATCAGCACAAAGCCTGGGTCCCAGCCACCACCCCAGCCATTGGGCGGGGCAGTGGGCAGGTTTCCGGGGCTGGCAGGCTGTTTCTGGAAACAGAACCCACAGCCTTCCTCATGGAGCCTCTCTGAACCCCAACTGCAGAGTGTGTGTTTTTTATTAAGGTAAAATATATGAAACATAAGACTTACCATTTTAATCATTTTCAGGGATATAGTTCAGCGTTGGTAAGTACATTCACATTGCTGAGCAACCATCACCACCATCCACCTGCAGAACTTTCTCATTTTCCCCAACGGAATCTCGGGACCTGCCCAACCCTAACTCCCCCACCCCTCCCGCACTTTGTGTCTCCATGACCTCTGCTACAGTAGCTTCCTCATGTAAATGGAATCACACTGTAGAATCGTATCTACAGTATGTGTCCTTTTGTGACTTATTTCATTTAGCTTCATGGCAAGGCTCATCCACACCGTAACCTGTATCAGAATTTCACTTTTGAAAAGCTGAACAATATTCCATGGTGCGCATGTATCACTTTTTGTTTATTCATTCACCCACCAGTGGATACTTGGGTTGTTTCCACCTTTCGGCTGTTGTGAACACGGGCGTGTGTTTTACCTGTGGCCCGAAGAGCTTCTCCCACTTCCCCCGCAGCACACACTACGTTCCTGTCGAAGGGAGACTTCCCCTGCCCTTCAATGACACGTAACTTGCACTGCTTGGCCTTTTTGAGGAGTTCAAAAGTCCTACTGTGTGCTTTAAAGACTGTCAAGCGTCAGGGCAGTACTGGCGGGATGTACACACTGTGTGTGTTCATGCCTGACACTTCTGTGCATTGGGTCAGGTAATCGTTCTTTCTGGGCCGGACTGTCAAATGCTATGTTTGAGGCTGGGTTGTCATTTTTATAACTGCCTTGATGTTTTATTGCCATTGCTTACTACTTGGATATGCAGAACGAGCTGCATGCATTTACAGAGCATTAAGAGGATGTATTTAATGTGCGCTGTTTTTAATGAAATAAGAATTAAAAGTGTGAATGGATCAAACTGATTAAAATGAGGAAAAAATCCATTCAGTGTGTCTATCCACTCCAGTACTGGGCTTATCCTTGATATTCTTTAAAAGCACAGTAGGGGCTTTTCACTCCCTGGAAGTCCAAAGTACAGTAAGGCCCACACACGCTGCAAGATTCCTCCCTGGGCATGGAGGTGGGGCGGATGGCAGCATCTTGGCTTGGCCATTGAACCCATCAAGTTAACAGAAGAATGAGCAGAAAGAGGGGGGATGCTGAGGCTGTTCTGTGCTCCACATCCCTCCGCCTCCTCCTCACCCACCTTGGGAATGGGTTGGGGTCCTGGCAAGGACACGTCACTCCCTGGTCAAGGAAGAAGAGGGTCAGAAGACACTGAATTGGGGTCAGAGTTGCCAGGCTGGCTCCTGCAGGAAGAGGCCCCCTCCAGTGCTCTCCGGCCGCCTCCACTGCTGGTGGCTCACCCCGCTGGCCCGCTGAGGTGGGTGTGGGCCTGCAGCCTGCACATGCTGGGCTGCCAACCTCGCTCCAGGCTGGGACTTTCTTGCTGTTGCTCTTGATTCTTTCTTATTAGATGGGTTTTTCTCATCAAAAGAGCCACTAAAGCTCAGAGTCAGTTTAGGAGGAGACAGCAAAAGGGCCATTCAGCCCAGGGTGGCTGATCCTTTCGACCAGTAGCTGGAGTTAAAGGAACCTTCTGAGGGGTCCCGCCGGGGTGTTCCCCAGGGACCCTTGCAGTGCCTGGGTCCCCACACGGTGCTGGATACTCTTGGAGCTTCAGTTTCTTCTCTGTAAAATAAGAGCAGTGACGCCCCCCTGTGGGTTTGTTATGAGGGTTAAGTAACAAAGCAAGACACTGAGCAAGTTCGTAGCACTTAGTAGGTGCTCAATAAGTAATTATTATTATGGTTTTATAGCTACTCTTTTGCCTTGTCTATAATTATCCTCCGGCACGTTCCCCCCTCGGGAGTGGCTTGGGGGCTCTTGGGGTTCAGCTCTAATTTTCTATTTCTAATACCTGACATGTTGCATCCGTGTGGATTATGTTTTTCTCATCCTTTGTTGCAAGCCGTCTTCCCCTCTTACATGCCCCCGTTGGTGGCACATGATCCCCCAGTATGCGGGGCCACCTCCATATCCCCTCCCCTTCCGCCACATGTGCAGCCCACCTTTGAGCCCCGCTGTCCCTCTCCAGGAAGAATCAGTCACTCACTCACCTGCACCTGGAGTGTTTTTACAGAAGTCCTGGACAGCATTTATCACACATGCTGTAATTTTTGTTAATAAGTCTGTCTCTCCCAGACGAAAGGCCCCAGCGTCCTATTCTCAGTTTCTTTTAAAGGCAGGTTTCAAGGGTGGATGGAGGGATGGGGAAGAAGCTGTGGAAAAGCACCCGCCTCTTCCCTCTACCAGGATATGAGACCCAGAAAGGATAGGTGTCTTGCCTAAGGACACAGAGCAAATAAAAGGATTATAGCATCTGAATACAGGCCATTGAGATGTTGACATTGTCAGTCTCTCCCAGTTTTTAAACAAAGCTTCTGTGTGTTTCTTCGGAACCCCAGAGAGCTGGTGGATTGAGAAAGGCGGTGATGCAGAGGTATGGGGGCTGCCCTCACAGCCGCAGGTTTGTGAGACGTGTCCCGACACACGCAGGCGAGGGGAACAACAACAACAACAAAACCCAAAGCAAGTCCCAGGCAATTTCTAGCTAAGGAATGTGCTGGAAAGGTTTGAACCGTTCTGGGAAGATTTGCTATGTGAAACTGCCTCTTTCCTCCGACCGTGCACGGCCCCCTCCATTCAGGCACCGGTCAGCAGCTACCAGGCCCCTCGTGTCCTTCAGAGAAGCCACAGTCAGGCGCTCTCTGGCATAGCTGGAGACCCCGGTGAGCGGTTCACAAGTGCACAGAACTGGGCGCCACAGGGCAGGAGATTCAGGAGGAGTGAGCAAGGCCGGGTTAAGGAGGAAGAAGAGGAAAGGTGTGGCCGTGCAGAAATGACAAGGGTCGGCAGGGGAGTGGAGGGGGTGACGGCACTCGGCCATTGGAACAAGGGTAAGTATGAAATGCCGTGGTAGGTGGAGCTTACGAAGCACCCGGTGTGTGCCAACAGCCATGCAAGATAGACATTATCCTCACTTCACAGACGAAGAGACTGAGGTTCGGGGGGCAGGTAAATCACCCAAACTCACAGTGAGATCAGCATGGAACTCAAGTCTATATGGCTCCAGACCTCAGTGCCACATAGAGAAAAACTTTGGGTGTGGATGTGGGGGCCACGGTGATGGGATCTGCTAGCCTGGAGGAGGAACCGAGAAGGATTTCATGACGGGCCTATGGACTAGCCCCTACTTGCACACCACAGACACACAAGCCCGTCCCTTCAACTGGCTGGAAAGTGCAGGATCTGGGGTCAAAAGATCAGCTTCCTCTCCCCCAGTTATTGAGTGAGTGGCCTCCCCGTTTCTGCACTCTACAATATATGAAGCGGGACTCAAAAAAACCCAAAATTTTCCTCTGGAGGGTGAACCCCTTGTAGTACAGGCTTGCCCCGCTAGGTGAGTGTTCTAGGAACCCATCTGTATCAGTGTACCAGCTGATGTTGTTGTGAGAGGCTGGGTTCAGCTTCAGTGAATTTTTTTAAGACTCTTTCAACGTGTTTGCCCATTTCATGACGGGAGATTTACAAGCGCACCTGCCCACACCGCACTGAGTGGTCAGCAGTTGTTGATGAAAAACAGCATCACCCCATGCCCCACCCTCCCTATTCACCTGATCTCTCCCAGAGCAACTTTTTTTTGTTTCCCGGATGAGAAAAGTCCTCAGAGGGAAATGTTTTGCTGGTGTGGGAGAGGTAAAACAAAAAATCATCAGAAGCACTAAAAGCCATCAAAATCAATGAGTCCAAAAACTGTTGTGAGCAGTGGAAAAACATCTCAATAGGTGTATTGTATCAAATGGAGAGTACTCTGAAGGTGACTGAAATTTAAACAGGTAAGAAAAAATACCAACATTTTTATTGTTATTATTTTTTAAAGATTTTATTTATTTACTATTTTTTAGATAGAGGGGAAGGGAAGAGGAAAGAAAGAGAAACATCGGTGTGCACGAGATACATGGATTGGTTGCCTCTCGCTCACCCCCAACTGGGAACCTGGCTGTAACCCAGGCACGTGCTCTGACTGGGAATCAAACCGGCCACCTCCTCGTTCATAGGCTGGCACTCAATCCACTGAGCCACACCAGCCAGGGCTAAATACAAAATTTTTAATAAATAAACTCTGGTGTTTTGGGGGTTCCCCCCTCATATGCCACCATCATATATCCCAAAGAAAGTGTATCGAACACATAAGTCCTTAATAAAGCTTATGGCTTTATTGTAAGCTGTAATAATGATAATGACAAAAGTTAACAATATTATAAATGTTTACATTATTGCCACCATTGTCACGGCTCCTTCCAAAGTGAGCTGGTGGTGTTTTAGGAGGCCCGATCTAACCATAATATGAGCAGTACAGTCTGGACTTGACTTTTCCAGCTCTCCGTTCAGCACCAGGGCGTGGCAACCTGGCCTTACCCCTGCCTCCAGGCCACCTCCTGGGTCACCCCCCTCCCTGCCCTTCCAAGTACTAACATCACTCCTTTCAAATGTTCCCCTTGAAGGAAGCTCTGAATTCTTCTTGAGGGTTAATTTCACACCCTAAGAACATGGATTTCACTCTTTTTTATGTTCTGGGCCCCGCCTCTCTTCCCCCTCCTTCCTGGGTAGCCTGAATACATTTTTTTAAATGCATAAAAGAAAATACAGAGGACCTCAAAGGAAACCAGTCATTTTGAAATACAGTGATCAAAATATTTTTAAAAGTAGTGATATAATAATATCTGTACTTCTTCATTAATGGATTAAATAATAAGATCTCCTGGCAGGACTAATAACCATCGGCATTTTGAAGCACTGATGCGCATTGATGATACCGCAGATCCCACCTACAGCTGCAGTGGGGTTTGAAAACATCCGCCGTCACTGCTAATGCTACTGTAGTTGATTGCCTCCTGTCATAATTTCAGAAAGAGCTAAATGTCAGTTAGGAGTATCGAAGATAAAGACTTCAGTACTTTTCCCCAAAGTCAAGGACCCTTTTGAGTTCTATCCATTAATCTCTTGGCGGGGATGCACTCCAAGTTAGAAACACTTGTTTTGAAGCAGTGTTTTGTTTGTTTGTTTCATTTTTTTTAAACCTGGGAATCTATTACAAATGTAACCCGCACCCCATTCAGTGAATCACAAACTCTGGAGTGGGACCCTGCGATCTGATCTGCACGTGAACAAGCCAACCCCCAGGTGTCTGGAGCTGGAGAACCGCTGTCCTGGAGCCCGGGCGGGACACAACTTCCGGGGTAGACTGCGTGGCGGAGATGCCTCCTGACCCCAAAGTCCGAGAGAAGGACGATCGCCCTGTCTTTTCTCTCTCCGCTTCCTGCACACTCACCCTCCACCGGAGGCAGGCTGGTGGTGTGAACTTCAGATTCCCAGGATTCTTGTTAAAGCACAGCGAAGTGCTACAAAGCAGCTTCGGCCACAAGTGCAGGATAAATACAGCTGCAGGGACAGCCACTAAGGTGCCACACTTTTATGTACATAAAAAATAATTGGCCTTCTAATTATCTCCATTAAAGTGAGAAAACTCACCTGGCTTATTACTACCGTGGTTAGCACTAGGAAATAATTAGACGCGCTTAATAGCTTTCTAGTGATTCCGAGAGGAGGGAGTCATTTTCAAGGCATCAGCCTTCCACGATTACTGGGTCATTATGGAGCCTTTTAGACCGGTCCACGCAGAATGGAGCACTTGCACATTTATCAGTGCCGGTATGGGCGCTCCCTCTCCATCAGCCCGCGCCCCTTCCCCCCAAGCCAGCAGCGTCCTCCCTGAAAGCTCTGGCAGGAGGGCCAGCTCCACGACGAGCCGGCGGGGAGGGCTGCGGATTCGCAGACAGGGCAGCCGCAGGAGACCTCATCTCTCCTGTGGCCCTCTTTTTAAGGGGCTCGAGCATGTTCATCCTGTCGCGGTCTCTTTTGGGAAACACTGCCAGGTTTACAACATTCCGATTCACTGACCCGAAGGCACAGGCTTTGAAAAGCTGAAGGCATATCGGTAGGCTGGACAGTGATCTCCCACAAGGTTGGAAGGAGACTCCTCTGCCGGTGTTGGGTGTCAGAGGGTTGATTGAGCTTTAGGACTGAACGTTAAGGAACAATTTGCAAGTGGAGAAAAATCGAACGTACATTTTTCCAGCAGGTGGCAGCATAACTTTACCTTCCGCACCAGGCAGACCAGCGTTTCAAACCAGCCTTGCAAGCCACCGCCTAGGACTCTCCTCAGTACTTAGGGCTTGATATCCCCTAGCAAACTAACTCCAACTAACCTTCTCCATTCCACTCTCTTTCCAGTACCATCAATTTTTCTGATTCTTTATCTGAGCATCATAAACTTGGCAGAAATACTTAGTGAGTGTCCTTCTAGACCTGGAGTGCTGAGGAAGAATTTGGGCAAACCACAATTGTGCTGTCACCCTAGAAGTCTGGGGCTTTCCCCAAACACCCTCAGCCTCCTCATAGAGAGATTTGCTGCCCAGATCTAAAATCTACTTATATTTGGAACCTGGTAATGAGATCGCTTGCCTGGATGACAATCTCAGAGGCTAAGGGAAGCAGCAAGGAGAACACACTTCAGGATTAAACTCTGCAGAGTCTTTGGAAAGACGAAATCCTGACCAGTAAGCCGTACGTGGGAGCATACACTTTTACGCATGGTTATGCTACAAGGAGCAGGACCGCCTCTCTTCGTGTAGAATTTCAGTCAATCAATTCACCTAATTCAGCCGCTCATCCGGTATAGGAATGCCTCTCACAGTATGACAACCAGAGGGAGACAGAGTCCCTTGCAGTTCACAGACAGTATCCACAACGCTTTCAGTGGTCACTACAAGCGTGGAAGACACACAGGTGCCGCGACTCGCCCAAGGGCTTCAAGCGCCACAATCTCACAACAGCAGGGCTGCCTCCCAGGTCCCCGCAGCTGACGTTCGTCCGGCTCCGACTGAAAACTGCCCACGGGACAGTCTGTTCCACGTTCGGTAGCTCTGGTTTTGAGAAACACGTTCCCTACTGTCTAGTTAGCTTCTGCTGCATAACAACTGCCCCCCAAGTTTAGTGATTTAAAACAGCAACCATGCTCTCATATCTCATGGTTCTGTGTGTCCGGAATTCAGGGAACACTTGCATGGCTGATTATTCTGTTCTGTGTGCCATTGACAGAGGTCATGCAGTGGCATTTAGTTGGCTGATGAGCCAGCTCGTCTGAAGAGTCCAGGGTGGCTCCTCTTGCACATCTGGCTCCTTGTCAAGGATGCTGGAAGGCTGGGCTGGGCCTGTCAACCAGAGCTGCTCCATGGGGACTCTCCCGCATGCTGGCCTCAGGGAGGCTGGGCTTCTTACATGATGGCTCAGAGCCCCAGAAGCGAGTATTTGTCCCAGTTATCAAGGAGGAAGCTGCATGGCCTTTTGTGACCTAACCTTGGAAGTCGTATGTGCCCCTTCCACTGTTTCCTATTTGTCAAAGCAGTCAACAGGCCCACCCAGGTTCTAGGGGGAGGGAGGCAAATTTTGCAATTTTATTGTAAACCTAAAACTGCTCTTTAAAATAGTCTATTAAAATATTTTTTAATGGGAAAGCAGGCACTTGTTCAGCTCCTGGTAACACTTCATCTGCCACATTGCAAGGTAAAAAATAATGATATCTTAATCATATTAGATAAGGTAAGATTAAAGAAACAATCAAAATTATCGAGGCTAGTTGAAATATGGATTTAAATCTACTATTGTTATTGATGTCCTATTAAAAATAAGATATCAGCCCTGACTGGTGTGGCTCAGTGGATTGAGTGCCGGCCTGTGAACCAAAGAGTCACCAGTTCAATGCCCAGTCAGGTCACATGCCTGGGTTGTGGGCCAGGTCCCCATCAGAGGAAGTGCTAGAGGCAACCACACATTGATCCTTTTCTTCCCTTCTCTCTAAAAATAAATGAATAAAATTTAAAAAAGTAAAAAAATAAGATATTAAAAATGTTATAGCTAAGTTTATACCTCATTCAAATTTAATTATTTTTTTATTTTAAAATGTATATCACATAGTATACAATGTCTTTTTTATGTTGCATACTCAATTGTATTTATATGACCTTTTATTTTTAAAATATATTTTATTGATTATGCTATTACAGTTGTCCCGTTTTTTTCTCCCCTTTATTCCCCTCTGCCCTGTACCCTCCCTGCCACCATCATTCCCCCACCTTAGTTCATGTCCATGGGTCATATATATAAGTTGTTTGGCTTCTCCATTTCCCATACTATTCTTTTTTTTTTTAAGATTTTATTTACTTATTTTTAGAGAGAGGGGAAGGAAAGGAGAAAGAGGGAGAGAAACATCAATGTGTGGCTGCCTCTTACATGCCCCCAACTGGGGACCTGGCCTGCAACTCAGACATGTCCTCTGACTGGGAATTGAACCGGTGACCCTTTGGTTTGTAGGACCACACTCAATCCACTCATCTACACCAGCTGGGGCTCCCATAGGATTCTTAACCTCCTCCTGTCTATTTTGTACCTACCATTTATGCTTCTTTTTCCCTGTACCTTTTCCCACATTATTCCTCCCTACCTGCTAATAACCCTCCATGTGATATCTATTTCTGTGAATCTGTTCCTGTTCTAGTTATTTGCTTAGTTTGTTTTTATTTTTTTAGGTTCAGTTATTGATAGTTGTGACTTTGTTGTCATTTTACTGTTAGTATTTTTTATCCTCTTTTTCTTAGATAAGTCTGCTTAACATTTCATATAATAAGGGCTTAGTGATGATGAACTCCTTTAACTTGACCTTATCTGGGAAGCACTTTATCTGCCCTTCCATTCTAAATGATAGCTTTGCTGGATAGAGTAATCTTGGATGTAGGTCCTTGCCTTTCATGACTTTGAATAGTTCTTTCCAGCCCCTTATTGCCTGAAAGGTTTCGTTTGAGAAATCAGGAGATAATCTAATGGGAACTCCTTTGTAGGTAACCAGTCTCCTTTTCTCTTGCTGCTTTTAAGATTCTCTCCTTATCTTTCATCTTGGGTAATGTAATTATGATGTGCCTTGGTGTGTTCCTCCTTGGGTCCAATTTTTGGGGGACTGTCTGAGCTTCCTAGACTTCCTGGAAGTCTATTTCCTTTGCTAGATTGGGGAAGTTCTCCTCTATTGTGTTTTCAAATAAGTTTTCAATTTCTTGCTCTTCCTCTTCTCCTTCTGGTATCCCTATGATTTGGATGTTGGAACGTTTAAAGTTGTCCCAGAGGTTCCTAAGCCTCTCCTCATTAAAAAAAAATTCTTTTTCCTTTATTCTGTCCTAGTAGAATGTTTATTTCTTCCTTCTGCTCCAAACCATTGATTAGAGTCCTGGTTTCCTTCCTGTCACTGTTGGTTCCCTGTACATTTTTATTGCACTCTTCATAGCCTTCATTTTCCCCTCTATTTTGTGACCATACTCAACCATTTCTATGAGCATCCTGATTACCAGTGTTTTGGACTCTGCATCTGATAGGTTGTCTATCCATCGCTTAGTTGTATTTTTTCTGGAGCTTTGATCTGTTCTTTCATTTGGGCCATATTTTTTTGTCTTGGTGCACCTGTTACGTATAAGGGGTGGAGCCTTGGATATTGACCAGGGTGGGGCAACTGACGTCACTGCGTTGTGACGCTGTATGTGGGGGAGGGGTCAGGAGGGGAAATGATGCTGCTTGATCAGCTCTCGGTGGCCTTTCAGTCACTTCCCTCACTACCCACAAGCAAATTGGGCCCTTCTGGTGCTGATTCCTGGGTGGATGGGTTTGTGTATGTTCTAGGACCCTTGGATCTCTCCAATAAACTCTCCTGTGAGGCTGGGAGTTTCTCCCACTGCTTCAACCCCCACAGGTTTTTTCAGTCAGAGGCTTTGAGGTTTTATTTCCCACACTGGAGCCCAGGATTGCTTGGCCTGTCTCACTCCTCAGTTGTTCCTCCCAGTTTATCTGCACACAAATGTGGGACTGCCCACTCTGCCAGCCACTGCCTTGCCTGCCCTGGTCCTCCAACCTCCAGCTTGTCAAACATCCTCTCCACCCAGCTGCCCATCTCTGCCCCTCCTACCCATCTGGGTGAATGTTTCTTCTTTAACTCCTTGGATGTTGGACTTCCATACAATTTGATTTTCTGGCAGGTCCAGGTTTTTTTTTTTTTTTGCTTTTAAATTTGTTGTTGTCCTTCTTTTGGTTGTGCAAGGAGGCCAAATGTATCTACCTATGCTTCCATCTTGGCTGGAACTGTATACAATGTCTTTAAAATACAAATATGGAGCGTGCTCAAAAGTTTTTCTGATGCATCATATGAACAAAAAAGTTTAGAGACCAATGGAATATATTCCCATCTTTCCATTAATTTAGCAAGCAATTATTGAGCATGCACTACATGCACATATTATACTAAATATATTTTTAAAGATTTTATTTTATTTTTATAGAGAGGGGAAGGGAGGGAGAAAGAGAGGGAGAGAAACATCAAGTGGTTGCCTCTCACATGCCCCCAACTGGGGCCTGGCCCACCACTCAGGCATGTGCCCCTACTGGGAATGGAACCAGGGACCTTTCGGTTCGCAAGCTGACGCTCAATCCACTGAGCTATGCCAGCCACGGCTATACTAAATATTAAAGATACAAAATAATAAGTCAGGTCTTTGTCTTCCTGCATTTTGGAAAGAAAAATAAACTTTAAGAAAGGTAGTTTGAATGAGGCAGGGCTTCACAGAGGGGACAGATAATCCTACAGTAAGAGTGAAACCCTTACCTCTGAGCCCGTGCATGGTGGCAGGCACTTGCTCTCTTGCTCTACTTTTTCTTCGGACCTTCTGCAGATCTGGTGTGACTTCTGAGTGTAGTGATCAGTTCTGCACGCAATGTCGCAGGGAGCAGGGAAGGAGACTCTTTCCAACCACTTTCCTGGTGATGCTTGGAACTAGACCACGCACTCTGTGAAGGCAGCCCCTCATCCTGCTCGTCGCTGCAAGCAAACTGATCCTGGGTGTGATGTCTGGCACATCACAGACTCTTGATTAATGCTGTGCAACCAAACAGCATTGAACTTCTTGACTGCACCAGCTCACTGGTTAATGTTTTGGGGAAAGTTGTTAACGGTAATTCCTGTGCCTGCATCTTTAGCTCCCAAGTCCACAAATTTAGGTTATTATTCACCTTCAGTCTGTTATTCACTTGTCTCAGTTTACCTGTCCCTTATCTGCCAACTAGTGTCTATTTATGAGTTCTTCCTGAATTTGTTCTCATTCTTTTTGTTCTTTACTCCATAGAGGAGCACAGTGTCACCTTCAAATGTAGAGATTTCACCAGGACCCACCAGGTCATTTATAAAAACGAGGTACAATAGTTCTGATCCTCCAGGCTGGAAAGGGGATAAAGTCAACTATCTCTGACTTTCAATAGCTCGTCATCTCCCCGGTTGTGAATTTTTGATCTCTCCTCCTGCCTTTGGACTATTCCTGAGAATGCTGGCCTAAGAAAAGCCTGAACTAAAAGCAGGAATACCTCTGGTAGCCTCCTGAGTCTAGACAAAGTTATCCAGGGATCTGAGTGGCTGGAACTTTCTTCATTCTGGTGCCCAGATTCTGCTGTAACTTACCTTTTCATAATCACCTCTGGTGGGGACAGCATGCCCTGGGGAGCCAGGGAGTACAACTCTCCAGCTGACCCACTTCATTGCCTTAGCAGTACTTTGAACTGAGTTACCTAAGTTCTCTGTACCTCAGTAAAATAGGAATAGTCAGACTTAATGTACACCCCAGAGAAATATTAAGAGAATAAATGCAAATTACACACCTAAAAGAACCATAGGATTTCAGGAAGGAAGATTATACTCTTTGTATTTGGAACAGTAGTATTTTGGGGTTTTTTAAAGTAAGAGTTAGATACAATTGCACATGCCAGAAAACCTAAGGGATTAATAAAGAGCTTAAATAAAATAGGGTTTTATTTTTCATTTACATAAGTGAAGTCTGGAGTGGGAAGTCATCAGATCCGGGCTCCTTCAGCCTGGCTGTTCCACCAACTCTGGCATGTGGCCCCATGGGCCAAAGTGGCTGTGCTGGCTCCAACAGTCACATCTGTATTTCTGTAAGCTGGAAGAAGGAAGGGAAATGGATCCTTTCCTTATAAAACACTTCCAGACACTTCTATACAAAACTTATAGTCATTAACCAAAACTGAGTTACGTAGTACATCTAGCTGCAAGTAAGGCTGGGCAATGTAGTCTTTGTTCCGGGAAGACATATGTCTAGTTATAAATTGTTGGCTCTATTATTAGGAAAGATGTGGAGCCCTGGCTGGTGCGGATTGAGCACTGGACTACAAAGCCAAAGGTCGCAGGTTAGATTCCCAGTCAGAGCACATGCCTGGGTTGTGGCCCAGTTTCCCCAGTTGGGGGTGTGCAAGAGGCAACAGATTGATATATCTCTCACACATTGCTGTCTCTCTCTCTCTCTCTTCCTCCCTTCCCCTCTCTCTAAAGAGTAAATAAATAAAATCTTTAACAAAAAAATAAAGATATGGAAACTGAATAAAGGGGACCAAAAGCAGTCTGTGGTGAGGTGGGAAGGTGCAGTCCGTTACCAGGAAGAAAATGAAACCGATAGCCTATCCAACACACACACAAAGTATAAGGAGTGTGAAAAATAATTCTTCAATTTTTTTCTTTGAGTCACCTGATTAGTCTGTACTAGGTTCACCTTAACGGGGCATCGGGAGCTGTATTAGTCAGGGTTCTCCAGAGAAACAGAGCCACAGTGAGGCCTTATAGCAAATAGAGTTATTAAAAGGAATTGACTCATGATTATGGAGGCTGAAAATCCCACATCTGCCATTTCCAAGCTGAAGACTCAGCAAAGCCAGTGGTGCCGTTCCAGTCCAAGCCTGAAGGTCAGGAGTGCTGATGGTGTAAGTGTCCATCCAAAGGCAGAAGACCGACGTCCCAGCTCATTCAGTAAGTTAGAGTGAAGCCTTCTCCCTTTATCTGCCTTTTTGTCCTATTCAGGCCCTGAATGGATTGAATAATGCTCACCCACATGGAGAGGGCATTCTGCTTTATTCAGTCAACCAATTCAAATGCTAATCTCCAGGAATATGCTCACAGACACACCCATAAATAATGCTTAGTCAGATACCTGGGCACTCTGTGGCCCCATCAAGTGGACACATAAAATAAAAATATGTCCACCTGGCATATGCATCTTCTTAAACTATATTTAATCTATGAATAAAGACAATAACAAAGTCATAATTCTAAACATAACTATCTAGAGTACCATAGAAAAGGCCCTAACCCCTTCCACCAGAAGAGGAGGTAAAATCCTTGATTGATGTTTGCTCTTCTCCTTGATAGTCAATCATTTAAATACTATGATGTAAAATTAGCAATACTTAATAGTATGATATAAAGTCAATACATCCAATGTCACCTGATATGGGAATAAGAAGGAAAACCCCCCAAAATATTTGCTTAATACACACAATTATTCATAACAAAATAAAGAGGAAATACTCATGACAGTTAAAAGTCCTCATTTCTATCACTGATCACATAGTTGCAGCTGGCATTTGTAACAATCTCCTTCCACAGCCCATACCGTATTCCCTTTGTCTTCAACAAGCACCTCAGCCGGTCCTTGTTCTTTACTTGATGGGGTGATTCCTGAATGGTCTGGACCATTACAGTCTTGCCTCAGTGGGGTTATTGTAGTTTTCCACTGACCTTATCTCAGGGCATGGCAATAGTAAGGGGTGCCTTACAGGATCTCCTACATCCCGACAGACTCTTCCTTATCTCCACCGTGGAACAGCAGTCCAATTTCCACTTAGTTAGGACGTATTGCCCCAGCCAGCACAGAGGCTTCCTTCTTTGCCTGTTGATGCAGAGGCATGAGAAGCCCACAGTGGTCAGGTGGCAGTCTTAACTTCCACTTCAGTTGAACCATTGTTGTGTCTCTTGGTGGAAGCACTTATCCCTCTGGAACCTACCCCTTGGACCAGCAGAGCGTGAGGTTGTAGGAATAAGAAGTGAAACTGTTGCTAGTGAGTCACTAGGGGCGATAGTGAGTGGTGCCACTTTCATTTCCACCTCTTGATTCCTGGACCCATGAATCCTGGCTATAGGAGAAACAGAACCATATACTGGACAGTGATTCAGAGCACAAGCAAACCTTCTAGAGAACTCTGCCCCAGCCGTTCGAGGTATTGCCACCTTGCTGGCTTTGTAACTAAGTCTTCAAAAGGCCATTCCACCTTCATTTCAAGCCAACTGCTTCAGGATGGAGGGAAACAAATAAGGCCATTGAGTTCCATGAGCATGGGCTCATGGCTGACTTCTTTTGCTATGGGGTGAGTTTCTTGGCCAGAAGCAATGCTGTGTGGAATACATGACGGTGGATACGGCATTCTATGAGTCCACAGATAGTAGTTTTGGCAGAAGCATTGTGTGCAGAGAAGGCAAATCTGCATCTAGAGTGTCTATTCCAGTAAGAACAAACACTGCCCCTTCTATGATGGAAGTGGTCCAAGGTAATCAAGCTGCTACCAGCTGGTTGGTGGACAACCCGGGCAAATGGTGTCGGATGAGCGACTCAGTGTTGGTATCTGCTGCTGTCAGTCTGGGCACTCAGTGGTGGCCACAGCAAGGTTGGCTTTGGTGAGTGGAAGTCCATGTTCCTGAGCCCATGCATAACCTCTACCCCTACCACCAGGGCCACTTTGTTCATGAGCCCATTGTCATTGGGCAAAGACAGGGGTGGCTGTAGAAAGGCTGACTGGTGTGACAGAATGGGTCATCCTAGCCACTTGATTATTCAAATCCTCCTCTGCTGAGGTCACCCTTTGGAGAGCATTCACATGTGGCACAAGTATCTTCCTGTATTTTTGCCCGTTCAGAGAAGCCTATCCACACGCCACCCCCCCAAATTTCCTTGTTACCAACTCTCCAGTAATGTCCCTCCAAGTCCCTGGTCATCAGCCAAACCATTGTCCATAGCCCGTGAATTGGTATGTAATTGCATGCCTGGCCATTTCTCCTTCCAAGCAAAGTGGAGAACTAGGTGCATTGCTTGATATTCTACACACAGGGAGGATTTCCCTTCACTGCTGTCCTTCAGGGATGTCCCCGAAAAGGGCCTTAGTGTTGCAGCTGTCCACTTTCAGGTGGAGCCTGCATTACCGTGCAGAACCATCTGTAAACTGGGCCCAAGTCTTCTCTTCCCCTGTCACCTGATCATAGGGAACTCCCCAGGAGACCATAGGTGCAAGCAGGGAGAGAGAAGGCGGTATAGCAGCAGTGGGGCCTATGGGCATCTGGGCCACTTCTTCCTGTAACTCACCTGTGCCTTCAGGGCCTACTTGGCCCGATCATGTGTATACAACTTCCACGTGACGATGGAATACTGCTGTACACACCCAATTTTATGGCTCAGTGGGTCAGACAACACCCACCAGCTCAGGTCACATGGTGACTTGATGACCATGGTTAAGTGTTTAGTCTCTTCTAAGGCCCAGTAGCAAACCTAGAGCTGTTTCTTAAAAGGAGACTAGCTACCTGCAGGGGATGATAGGGCTCTACTCCAAAATCCTAAGGGCCTGAGCTGTGATTCACCTACAGGGGCTTGCCAAAATTTCGAAACAGCATCCCTGCCTGCTGCTGACACTTCAAGAACCATTGGATCTGCCGGCTCAATGGCCCCTGTCTAGACACAGCAGTCTAGACCTGTTGGAAGGCCTTCCTTTGTTCTAGGCCTCATTCAGAACTAGCAGCTTTTCGGGTCACTTTTGCTGGACTAGAGTAACACACCCAAATGAAGAACATGTTGCTTCCAGAATCCAGAGAGGCTCACTTGGTGTTGTGCCTCTTTTTTGGTTGTAGTAGGGACTAGATGCAACAACGTATTCTTCACCTTAGAGGGGCTATTTCTCCTCTCTGATCTTTTATTTGTTTCCCTCCCCAGCACCATGGACCCCTCCAACTTTTTACCCTACCCCCTTCCCTTGAAGTCCTAAATCTTTCTCAGCTTAGCCTCGAGCTGCAGCCGTCGGCAATCACACCACCACAGAAGATGAAGGGAGACTGCCCTTCCCACAGCTCTCTGGACTGTAACTATCTCCAATGAAGCAAAGGTTATATGGTTGTTCATACTGAAGAGTCGTGAATGCTAATTGGTAGTAGCTCAGGGTGATGAGCAAACTGAGGTCCATAGCCTTTTTACACCCTGGTAGGAGAGTTAGGGTTTTACAAAACATTTCTTTGCAAAACGGAGACTCCTTTCTTATCCTGCCACTATTTGGGGCCGTGAGATCGAGGTCAAGCACAGAGGAGCAACAAAGGAGGAGGAATTTAACTTTGCACCAATCCTGGATTGCCTGACTAGACTTTAATGTGTGAAAGAAATAATTTTTTTATTATACTTAAGCCAATCTTCTTTGTTTTTCTTCATCACTTCCAGCTGAGCCTGACCTTAATTAATACACTATGCAAGAGATGAGGAAACTGAGGACCCGAGAAGTATGCTGATTTTTAATCTATAATGTAGGAGTGGTATCTCCACGTGTATTCCTCACTATAGAAAATTAAGCAAAAAACAAAAACAAAGCTGCAGACCATAATAGTAAAAAACACCAATAAGAAATACAGGTGAATAGAAAAAGAACATTTCCAGAGCACAGATCTCTCTGTTGTAAGTCACAGAGGATTGACTAATCCTTCAATGAGGCTCAGTAAATCCCTTCCTTTGGATTTCTGTCTAGTGACACAAGTAGCTCCGTTTCATAGTTTCGGTGGCAGATGAGTTGGTCATGCGGCTAAGTTCCAACCAATGGGTGAGTGGAAGTGATTTGAACCCCTTCCAAACCTACTCCGTGTTTTTTACCTACCCAGCAACTGACCGAAAAGGACTCTAAGGTCCTAGGTGAGGGTGGAGCCACCTGATGAGGGAGCCTGGGCCCCTGAATCACCCTGTGGGAAGCCACCTGCTGCCCAGAAACACCCCTTTTGAACTGTTATGTTGGTGGGAAACAGGCTTATGTTTTGGAACTTACTTGTCTCAGCTGTACTTAATACAGTCTAATTTCCTGACCTTTGCCTCAGCTCCATCTGGGTTACAAGCTGGCCTGGGCCAGGTAGACTTTGAGACTGAGGCAGACTTTTGTTGACACACTGACCAGGTATGGTGGGATTTTCAGTCTTTCCTGGTTTCAAGTTTGGTGCCCAACACACCTCAGCTACCTGTGGGTGATGCAGTGCTACCCGTTTGTGGGTCCTGGGCCCCTTCTGGTTCCTGGTCTCAGGGATGGTGGCACTGCCCACTAACCTGCCTAACCCCTGAGACTGGGTCTTGGCTCCAGCCATTCTGAACTTTCAACCTTTCTCTAAAGTCTTGTCTTTACTCCTACCTGCCCCTGCCCCTGCCCCCCATTTCTTCCTATTTGATATTATTTGCCTTCAGGGTGACCACTTAGACTATTCCTTCAGAAAATAAGTAAACAATAAAGTGAGTTTTGTCTCTTTCATTTACATCTGTGAACTGACACCAGGGTCTAGTCTTTCAGAGAAAACAGAAGTCTTAAGTTTCTTTCCATATTCTCCAGTTAAAAAACTTCCAGTCTTGGCCCTGACTGGGGAGCTCAGTTGGTTAGAGCATCACCCCAATAAGCCAAGATTTTGGGTTTGATCCCTGGTCAGAACACATGCAAAAATCAACCAGTGAGCCCTGGCTGGTGTAGTTGAGTGGATTGAGCACAGGCTGCGAACTAAAGGGTCGTCGGTTCAATTCCCAATCAGGACATATGCCTGGGTTGTGGGCCAGGTCACCAGTAGGGGGCGTGCGAGAGGCAACCACACACTGATATTTCTCTCCTCTTTCTCCTTCCCCTCCCTCTAAAAATAAATAAATAAAATATTTAAAAAAATCAACCAATGAATGCATAACCTAGTGGAAGAACAAAATCAATGTTACTCTCTGTCTTTCTCTCAAATCAGTAAATAAAAATTAAAGAAAAACCCTACAGCTCTTTGGGGACTACCACAAAATTCTTATTCACCTTCTGAGGAAACTTCTGGCTCCCAACTCATTTGCTGGGACCTTAACTGACAGGTCCTGAGCCCAATAAGAAAGCAAAGTTCTAGTTCTCAGCTCTGTCCACTTCCCCCAATTTCCTTTGTATGGAAGTGGCCTGTCAGCAGGGGCCTGTTTCAGATATTCCTTTTATCGATTTCAGAGATAGGCTCTTCTGATTCTGAGGCACCTTTAAGGCTCTGTAGCAGCATCTAAATCTCCATGATGGCTGCATCTCGCTGCATCTTTCTCAACTCAGGAGAACAGTCTTTACTCTTTGGGCTGATTTGGCATCTGTTATTTCCCCCAGACTCACCAAGTCACCTCAACAACAGAGGGTAGAGGAAAGAGCTTCCATGAACTCTGACACCTCAGGAAAGTCGCATCTAAAAACATCCGGAGCCTCACACCCACATCTGTCGAAATGGGGCATGAATTACTTTCTTGCCTACCCTAATTCTGAATATTAAATGATAGGTTTGTGAAACTATTGACAGTCTGTAGAGTACCATATAAATGCCAGGAGTGATTTACTTCATTATTTTGCCTTTAGAAATTATTCAGCCTCACCTGTCCTGTTTCTAATTCACTCCAGCCCCCTGCTCCCTTCCCCATGGGGCTAGGAGGAAAAGGGAGGAATGACTCACACTTTCTGGCCAGCCTCCTTAATTCAGCTTCACTTTGGCTTCTGCCCACTCACTTGCTTGTCCTTGGGCTTGGACCAGTGACCTTCCTCATGAGTTCAGGTGCCTCAGAACAACTCACTAGAGTCACCAATGGCTCTGACTCAGGACAAGAGTGCATTTTATATGCCTCATCTTGAAACTGGCAGAATCACCTAGCTCAGGTGAAATTGAAGTTCTTATACCACCAATATCTCTGTGGAGAGGTAGACAGATGGGCTTCTAGTTGGGCCTACATGGGGTGTGGGGGGAGTGGGGGCCGAGATGAGCCGGGTTTGTTCTGGTCTTTGAAGAGCAAGGTCTCAGTTCCCCCTTACTTCCAAGCTCCTCCATCCCCAGCCACAAATCTTGTTAATGGAATGGTGCTTTAATATATTGCCCACCTCCCTGCCATGTCCCTGACTGGCCAGCACAGGGTTAATGGGGGAGGGGGACAGAGAGCCACACAAAGAAGAGAGCCTCCCACTAAGTACTCCTCTCAGCCCTTGGAGTCCTGGCAAACAGCCTCATCTTCCTGGAGCAGGATGGCCAAGACAGGGCTGGCATAGCAGGAGGAGACAGGGGAGGGAGACGGCAGCAGCCTGACCCCAGGGTGCCAAGGTTCCATCTTTACCCCAGAGTACCTGGCACCGGTCGCACACCGCTCTGCAGTACCCAAGCGTGCGTCCTGTCATCGTAGTAGAGGGCAAGTGAGGAGACCGGGTAATTGCCCCGACTGATCAGGAGGTCGTCCCTCTCTGCCGACTTAAGAGGGTTACTGAGGCTGCTGCCACCCGGTCCTGGAGGAGCGAACTGGCGCTAGCCTGAGCAGCCCGGATCGCGCGAGGGAGTCATTTGCGCCTGTCCCTGTCCCCCGGGACCAGGCAGCCCTCCAATCCCAGCACTGCGCTCCCGGGCAGCCAGAATCCGGGGAAGAACGTGCGCTGCAGACTTGCAGAGACCAGGTTCAAGTGCCTGTCCTGCCGCTGCTGCGATGCGCGTGACTCCGGGCCAGCTCCCGAACATGGCGTCTCAGTTTCATCTACCCGTAAGAATAGCTTCTTTGTGTGGCCGCTGTGAGAATTAAACAGATACCAGTTGTGTAAAGTGCCTGACACGTAGTAAACGTTCAAGAAATGGCAGTTATGACCGGTTACTCTGGGGAGCAAGAGGTCACCACCGAGCTGCGTCTCTTGGCCCCAAGGTTATCCATTTACCCAGATAATTCTAGCAGCGATGAGCTTTTGAGTGAATGAGAGCGCTGGGTAGACCAGCACGGGCCCTCGGAAAAGCCCAGTAGTTAGGGAACCCAGGGCCCAGAGCGAGGTCCGCTCCTGCTGCTGCTCTCGCCACCCATCTTTCTCTTTATGGGATCTCAGGCGACACAAGTCGGGGCAACCGAGGCAGCGCTCCGCTGTGGTTCTGCAGAATTCTGGGCGTGGGCCATCGGGCCTGGGTGCCCTGGACGGCAGAGGCAGAATTCCCTGAGCCAGGATGGCTACCAGGGGCAGTTGCTATGGCTCAGTCGCCTCCCGCGCTTCTCAAACGTTCTGGCTCCCAGGCTTCTGACTCAAAGAGCCCCAGGAATGGGCTTGTTTAGGGCGGCTGTCCCCAGCTCTCCTGCTCTTAGGCCCCAGGGCTTCACGATACCGGGAGCAACTCAGTCTACTCACCCTAGAAGGTGGGCAGCGCCGGGCCTGGCACCCAGTGCGCCATGGAGACTGAGGAGGTTGCGGCCGCTGGAGGCAGGCGGAGCCGCGGGATTCCTCCCAGCAGCTCGCCAGAGTCCGTGCTGGTACCGCTACTCTGTGAGTGAGGGTGCGCTTGGTACTCTAGAAGACCCGGGACGCAAGTAGTTCTAGATCCAGTCCTGGCAGGGGCTAGGGCTGCCAGCGTCCTAAAGAAGGCCTGCCTCTCCATTTCTACCCTGTGCCGGTCTCAGGTTTGTGAGTCCCTCCAAGAATCTTTGGTGCAAGTAGGGACGCCTGTCGCCCTCGAAAGGCAGGCCTTTGGGCGAGTCCACACGGTGTTACTGAGACATTACCGCGTGGCCGGCTGTACCTGAAAGGGGGGACAAGCCCTGCTGCTGAGATTGTGGCGCAACAGGGGAAAACTCATCCCATTGCGGGGCACCCAATTTCACCCCCTCCGCTCTGATTCCACTCCACAGCCCAGAGGACCATTTTCAAGTTCCAGCCGCACAAGGACCCGCAGAGCTCCGGGAAGAGACTCCCGGGAAGCAGCACTCCAGGCCTTAAGCCTGACGCCAGGACTCCGAGTCTTTCGGACCCAGGCTCGGCTCTGCTGCTTTGCTCCCCCGCAGCCGCGACCCAGAGATCCTCCTTCTTTCTCGCTCACCGGCCCGGGCAGCAGAGGCTCCAGGAATCAGGATCCACTGGCGCCGGGTTGTGTTCTGGCTGCGCAAGAGGAAAGGCTGGTTCTCTTCCAGCCCCAGGCGCCTCTGCTTTCCAGCCGCGCTCAGGCGTGGCCTGACTTTTCCGGCTCCCCAGAGTGCCCTGGGCGCCCACAGGCTCAGCCGCTCACCTTCGTACTTTTAAGGCTCAGGATCTTCCCACCTGTGCACACCAGAGCGTTTTATCATGCTACTGCCCACACACTCTCTCTCATGCCATATCACAGTACAACCTCACACACCGGTGTGCACTGGTTCCAGTCCACTTCCAGAGTCCCTCGGCAGCTTTGAGTGTCCACGGGACAGAAGGCGTGGCACTGGGATGGGGACCACAAAAAAAGAAAAATGAAGGCACCTAGTCTCGAGCCCAAGTCCCTCTCGGCCCTTTTCCATTTGCCATTCAACACAGAAACACAGATCTCTCCCTTCTGGGCCCTGGCAGCATGCGGGCAAGACAGGGATGTTGATGGGGTCACGGAGGCTGAATTCCCTGCCCCCAGACTCCGCGCCCCCACTCAGCTGGTTTTTGCCCAAATGATGTTTCCTACCAGGACTGGGGGAAATTGAGGACTGAGTAGCCCTGTGTCTCTCCCCAGATCTCACCGGCTCTGTTTAACCTTTGCTTGTGCGGCACGCCATCACTACCTGCTCCCGGGGTGGACACCTCCCCCCCCCAAATGTGCTTCAGGTTAGGGACACTAAGGTCCAGGACTGAGAGGAGTCCTGGCGAGGGGGTTGCTTAGTGCGGGTCCTGGCAGGTATCAGGGCCGGGTGGGGGTGAGGTGGGAGGAAACTTAGAAGGAAGCAGGGGACCCTCATGCTCTCTTCTGCTCTCAGTAGCCCTTGGCTTTCATGTACCCAAGCAGCTGAGCTGGCCAGCTGTCTTGGCCAGCTGTCCCCAAGGGGTGGGTTCTACCTTCTTCATTCTGTTTCACCTTCAAGGTTTGCATGGGAATGGGACCTGAGAACAAATGAAAGGTGAACGCAGTCACAGGAGCAGAGAGGGAAACTTAAACTTCCAGTTGCTGTGTCCCTTCAGTAGCCAGGACAAAACTCCTGGTTTCTGTGCTGCTGCAGGGAGACAGGGGCAAAGGGAGGGGAACCCTGTTTGGTGGACTCTGATGGGGAGTGGTTGTATTCACCAGGCTACACCAGTGCAAAAGTTACCTCCTGGAGGACTGGCTTGTATTGATTTATGTAGTGGGCGAGTAGCTATCCGGGTTAATTTCCAGAACTTCTGCAGTTTCCCTGTTTAAATAAATGCTTTTGGGGTTAGCTTTCCAAGAGGGAATGCAAAAGTTGCAGCAAACAGGATGGGGTCTACACTGGAGTTGGGTTTACCGAATAATGCTGGTGGACAGGCACCTCGCCCCCTACTGGCCAGTGAGCGAGGGGGAAACTCCAGAGATCCCACCTAGGACCCTGGAAAGAGGTTGCCCCTGCACAGGTAGGATCCCTGACCACCTGGGGCTGGAACCATCTGTATCTCTGGGACTCGGTGGCCTGGTACTGAGCCTGCCCAAAAGCTGTGCTGCAAGGCTGGGCCCTGGCCCCAGCAGGGGGCTGGGCTGGACTGGCTGGTGGCAGGGGTGCCAGTGTGTGTGGATTTGTGTGCTTCTGGGGAGATGTCTTTGTGTTTGTATGTGTGAGCACGTGTATTTGGAAGGAGCTCATCTGTGTGTGTATCTCCCAAATACCGGGTGCAGGAGAGTGTTTATTTTGCCGGAGGACATGGTAGTGTTTTTGTGAAAATGGGCCGTGTGGGTTTGTGTGTGTTTGCTTCTCTGTGTGTGTGCATGTGAACGTGTGTGACAGCCCATGTGTTTCCCTACGTGGCCACTACGTGTGAGGGGCCAGTGCTCTCGGTGTCATACACAGTGCCTGACACAAGCTCTCAATCCTAGCGAATCGAATTATAAAAGTGTGTGCTGTGCCCTTGTGAGAATCGGCACACGGCCCGTTTGCCTGTGTGTCTGGAAAGCAGGGGACAGGTGGGGTTGACTGGGCTCCAGGGGCTACTGTGCTTCCTCCTTCCCAGAAGTGAGCCAGGGCCTGTGAGCTGGCCTTTGGGGACACGGGGGAGGCTTCCTGTGAGCCCCTCTCTCTGCGCCCTCGGGCAGCAGCCGGCACTTCATCCTGACAGTCACCGGAGGTCAGACCACCTGGGCCCTATAAACACAGACCAGGTCCTTGGGGGACCCACGTTGTCCCCGAGAGAGAGGCTAAGGGAGCTGCCAGGGCTGGAATTCCTCCTGGGGTGCCAGGGTGTGCTGCGGCCCCAGGGGGAGCAGCCATAGCCGGCTTGGATTCCTTTTCTTGACTCCCAGGCCCTGCACAGAACGAAGGCCCAGACACAGTCTGTGCGCCAAGTTAGCCCACTCAGTGTCCGGTGTCTGCGCGAGTCTGGACTGGGAAGGAACCCTTAACTCTTAGAAAGTTCGCGCAAAAGCGTTTTCGGTGAGCGCTGACTACACCAGAGAGGAAAGGCCCGAGAAGTTCCGGCTCGAGGATCACCTTGACGGAACAACGCCTCATCCCGTCCTTCCCTTCGGTTTGGTCCCAAACCTCCTCGTCGCCAAGGTGGGACGTGTTCGCTACCTACAGTCAACCGTGACCTAAAAAGCCTCGATTTCCTCCTGGAGGAGTCCCGCCGCTTCGCCTGGACCCGCTAGACCTGTCGCTTAATAAGAGTTGGGGGTGGGGGGCTCAATCCCCTGAGGGGAAGTGTTGCTGCAGGCTAATTTACAGCCACAGAGGCACCTGGGGCGCACGACGCGCGGAGGTGCCCCCCGGCTCACCAGCCCAGCCCCGGCAGCGCTGGTTTGCTTCTATTTACAACACGAGCCCGAGCGGCCGGCCTCCCGGAGTCTCTTCCGACTTCTCTCCTCCCCACCCTTCGTCTCCACCGCAAAACGACAGATTTGTGAGCTTGGAGACTTTTGCTCCGTGGCCACACTCACAAGACTCGGGCTTCGAGACGAGAAGAGCGGATGAGCGGCGGCCCCTGGGGCCAGCGAATCTGCCCAGGGTGTCGCGCCCTGATTTGGGGACTGCGATCATCACTGAGTGCGCCCTTTCGGGAACTTCCACCACCCGTTTTGTTGCCCAGCCTCGGTGTCTCCCACACACAGCTTCCCGTTTCCCACCCGCGTCCCGGAATCCCGGAGGTGAGGGTGCCGCTTGGCTGGTGGGCGAAGCGGAGCGCCCAGGAGGAGCAGGCTTCCCCCTCCCTGCTTCTGCACGGAGCCGCCCGGACGAGAAAAGGGACAGAGGACTTTGGAGAAGGTTTCCGAATTTTCCGTCCCTTCATGCCACGTTCCGACTTAGACACGTTGTGTATGTTGGAAAGGGTCTCCGGGTTTTGGACTCCTGGGGCATCGTTGCCCAGAACCGGGTGGTGAGTCCCTGCAGGGAAATCAGACACTGCTGCACTCAAGGATCGAGGGCCTCATGGTATGTATCCATATATATATATATTTATCATTTCTAATTTTATTATAAAATAAAAGCAGAAATATTTCCCGAAGAACATTCACACGAGAGGGCATAACAGAGAGACGGCAAGTCCGCGGCTCGGGAGGCACGCTCTGCCCGGAGCACTGTGGCCGCAGTCCCGGGAGGAGGGGGAGAGCGCAGAGCCTCAGGCAGAGCAAGCGGCCGGGCGGTAGGGGGTCCTTCAGGGCTTCTCGCTGCCACCTTCTCTCTCACTGAAGTTACTAGGGCAAGGCGGACACCTGCAGCCCCAATGACCGCCTCCCCGCCCCTCCAGGGCCTCTGGAGAGGGCCTGGGTTCAAAGGCCCCGTCTTTCCTTAGCGTTTCCTCCTCCCACTTCCCATCCCAGGAAAGGGAGGGGTGGGGGAGGGATAGACGGCCATGCAGGAGGGAAAAGATTGAGGGGTACGGACCCAGGGGCCAGGACACACGAGGCTAGCGGAGAGAGGAAGGACAGAAATGGACGGATAAACAGAAATCTAATGAGAGATGACAAACAAGCCAGAAACATAGAGGGAAACGGACAGGGTCAAGAAGGGGAGAGAAAAAGAAGAGAGAAGGAAAGGAGGGAAAGGAAGAGCAGGGAAGGCAGGGAAGGGAAGAGAGAACAGAAGTGAAGAGAAGGTAGGGAGAGAGAGTGTAAGACCGGTGTATAATTTATTCTCTTCCCTGGTTCAAGACCCGGTCCCAGGCCTCCGAAGGATCTCAAAAGCAACTTGTTGAAAATAAATCCCCAACAAAGACTAAACCAGTGGGCCATCGGCCCTGCCGGGCCGGCGGTTCTGCCCGATCGCGTGCGGGTCTTTCAGTACCTGGTGGGGCCGCCGGCGCCGGAAGCCCTCGCGACACGGTCCCTCTCAGTTCCCCAGCGCCAAGCCCGGCAGGCCAGCGCGTCGAGGCAGGCGGGGCTCTAGGAGCCCAGGTCCACGAGGTTGGCTGACATGGGGTTGAGAATGGAGTCCTGCAGGCCGTGGTGGTGCTGCAGCGGGTCCGCGCCGCCTCCGCCCGGCACGGGCACAGGCACGGCGCTGGGGCCCGGAGGGTGGCCCAGGCTGTGCAGGGACGGCAGCCCGGGTGGAGGCGGGGGCGGGCTGAGCAGCAGCGCGGGGCTAGACGACGAGTGGTCTGGCGTCCCCGACGGCGTCTTCTCGTCCTCCGAGCTGCCTAGCACCGACTTGCCGCTGCCGTTCAGCGACGCCGCCAGCGGATTGTGACTGTTGGAGGTGGAGTTCTCGCTGTTCTCCCTGCAAGTGCAGGAGCAAAGCAGCCCGGTCAGCGGGGAAGGCGGGCTGCGCAGCGCCGGGACGCCCGGAGCCCGAGCTGCCGTGGGCTGCCTGCGGGTATTCGGTTGCCACCATGTTTTTTTGGCCTGGTCTGGGGCTCTCATTCTTTCTGCCAGTTCTCAATCTCTCAACACCGATTTCTCTCTTACCCGTCTCCCGGTATCATATCGTCTCAGTTCTCATGCTCTCAATCCCATGAAAATCTTTCTTGCTTTCCTATGTTGTTCCTCCCCTCCACCCACCCCCACTGACTTTGCCAACATTTCTTTCCCAGAGCATGGGGTAGGAGAGCGGGCTCCCTGGAGTTGGGTGGATGGCCAGGGCAGGGAGGAAGAGAGGACGTCTGGCTTTTCAGAATACTCTTGGCTCCTCATTCTAGGGTTTGCTGGGTAGACGTGGGGCCAGGAGAGTGAGAGACCCTAGATACTAGGCACAGGACCCCACTTAAAGTTTGGGATCCCAGAGACCTTCACCTCCTTTTGCTTTTCTGTGGGTAAGGAAAGTATCTGACTGCCCGGCAGATTCCTGGAGCTAAGAGTCCTTTCCCTCTGGCTTCACAATGGCAGGCCGGGTGAGGGCTCTCCTCACTGGGCCTAGGTACAAGGCCCTGCGGATGTGGGCCTCCCTCTCCCTGGTGGCACACTGAAAACTTCAGCTGGGGGACTGGAAACTGGGAGCTTGGAGGGCTCACAGGGGAATGGGGAAAGGAGAATGAAGGGGACTCCTAATCCTGCCCCAGACCTTCCCATCGCACCAGAAAAGGAGGGGCTCTGCAGGCCCTACCTGGGGCCTGGCCTGAGAACCAAATTCTTCAGGAGTCTGGGTGCATGCCATTCTGGGTAGAAGGGGACCCAAGCAGGGAGAACCCACCTTCTGCCCTGCCCCTGACTGACAGCCCTGCCAGATTTGGGGATTTGAACTCTTGGGCAGATTCTCTTCACTGGCTTCCCGAGGCCTTTCCTTCCTCTTTTCCTGGAAGGGAACTTCCCACAGGGCTGGTAGCTAAGATTTTACAACTGTGGATACTTTAACCTCATGGTCTCAGACTCTAGGGTCCACCAGAAGCTACCCCTGCCTCCCGAGATCTGGTTCCACCGTTAATCCTCCCTCAAACCCTGATCATGCAAACTCTGGGTCGCACACATCATATACCACCAACCCAGGTATCTTGTTTTGCTGTTGCCCTCAGGCTGGATTCTGCTCCCACAGCCTGTTTCCGTCCCACTTTCCCCTCCATGTTTGGGTTTCTGAGGGGCATCAGCGTTGGCAGCCACAAGGGCCTAAGGTCAATCATTAGGCTAGTTCAGGAAGTCTTCCTTTCCCGGAGGACAAGCAACACACAGCCTTTCTGCAGTCTCAGCTCACCCCAGACCTGTGGACCTACCCACCATGGAGGGTACGGCCAGAGGAGAGAGGGGTCCAGGGCCTGGCAGGCCAGGGAAGAGCTGCTGGGTCCAATAAGGATGAAAAGGGGGCATGTATTTCTCATCTTCTGTCCCAGAGCTGACTCTTCCTCCCCAAGCTTTTTGCCTCTTGGTCCTTCCTATGCGGGATAAAAGATTCTCTCTATCAACTCCCATAACCAGACAAGGGAAATTCTTGCCCAGGCCCCTCCCTCCACATCCAGGTCATACCAGGAAAGTTCCAATCCCAGTCCTGACCCCTAATCACACTTTGGCCTAAAAGTGATTAAGGCAGACAGAAAGTGCTGGGAAGTGCTTAGTAAATTCGCACAGGCCGCCTGAAATCCGCAACCCCAACAGTCCCAGGCCGAACCCACTCAGTCGTTCGGAGGACTACCAGGTCCTGCCTAAGCTGTGCCCTGCTTGTAGGCCATCCGGGATCATTGTCTTGCCTTTTCCCAGAAGCTCACTGCCTCTCCATTTTTGTCCATAAGCGACCAGGCAGTTAGTCGACAACTTCCCCAATAGCTTTGCCCGCTTTAGACAAATCCCTGCCCTCTGGGTCTCCCCAAAGACCTAAGCGCCATTCCCTGTCCAGGTCTGGCCAGGATTCACTAGGGCAGTGGCTGCGACTATGGGCCCACTTTGGGCCTCCCCTGGGGATAAAGCCCTGCGACCTCCTCCCTGGAGCCCACGGGGAGCAGGCGCTGGAGCTGTACTTACTCGTACCTTTCCTTGGCTTCCGCTGCCCGGTCGCGCTGTCTCCGGTTCTTGAACCAGTTGCTGACCTGTGTGGTGGTGAGCCCCGTGGCCTCAGCCAGCTCTCGCTTCTCACGGGGTGAGGGGTAGGGGTTGTGCGCGTACCACTCTCGCAGCACGCTGCGGCTCTTTTCCTTGAAGCAGTAGCTGGTCTCCTCGCCGTCCCAGATGGAGCGCGGCAGGGGAAACTTGCGGCGCACGCGGTACTTGCCCACGGCGCCCAAGGGCCGGCCGCGCAGCTTCTCCGCCTCGATGTAGTGCGCCTTGAGCCACAGTTGCTGCAGCTTGGCGTGGTTGTGCGGCGAGAACTGGTGGCTCTCCAGAATCTTGTAGAGCTCGCGGAAGTTGCCGCGGTGGAAGGCCACCACCGCTTTGGCCTTGAGCACGCTTTCATTCTTGTGGAGGTGCTCGCAGGCGGGCAGCGACCACAGGAAGCGGCCCAGCCGCTCGATGTTGCCGCCCTGTTGCAGCACCTCGCACACGCACGCCACTTGCTCCTGCGTGAAGCCGAAGGTGGGCAGCATGGACATGATGCCGGCTGCGCCCCCGCCCGCCCGCGCGCGCCCTCACCGGGCTGCGCGGTCCGGCATGGGCGCCTCCCAGCCGGGCGGTCCGGGCCGAGGGGCGGGCCCCCTGGCCCGGCGCTGGCTCCCGGCGAAGTCTGAGTCACTGCAGTACGTCCCAGCGCCGGTCGCGGCTCCGGAACAGCTCCGTGTCCCCGTCGCCCGCGCGCCTCGCCCGCGCCTTCATCCAAGCCCGGGGGCCGCCCGGGGCGCCGCTCCGCATGCTCCGCGTCCGCCCGCCCGCCACTCCCTCGCTAGCTTCTCACTCGGTCTCCCTCCCGTCTAGCTCGCTCGCAGCTTTTTTAATAATATTATTCTAAGCGGGCATGAGGCGCGGCGGCCCGCACCCTGATTGGTCTGGTTATCTGACCCGGGGCCTGCCCGCGCCAGACAATAGTCGGAGTCAAATTATTCGCCATGGAGACGCTGTCAGTCACTGGTAACCCGAGCCCCCGCGGGCCTGGAGGCTCCCCCCGGCTGGCTCCGCTGACAGATCGCCGGGCTCCGCGCGGAGCGGAGGGCGGCCCGAGACAGGAGCCGGAGGCGCTCCAAGAACCTGGGAGGCGGAGAAGGCCGGGCAGGGGCCCGCGGCGGCGGTGATTGACGGGGCGGACGCCCAAAGAGCAAGGGAGGGGACGGACACGGGAGGGGGGCGGAGTGGAGACGCGCGGAGAAGAAAAGGGGAGGACCGGGGCGGGGGAGGGAAGAAGAGAGAAGGGAAGGCGGAGGACTGTTTAAGGGGGTGCCGGGAGGAAGGGAAGAGAGGGGTGGAGGAAGCCTCGAGGGGGGAGAAACTTTGGGCAGCCTTTAGCAGAGTCCGCAGGGTGCCCCCGCCTCACTCTGGGTCAGCACAGCCTTCCTGGGGCCACTGTTTGCGGGTGTAGATTCTGCCCAGGAGCCGGCCTGTGAGATGGGCAAGTTGGAGTTGCTCCGACGCCCCTCAAAGATTTGGCTTTTCCTGCTGGCTGCGCCCCGCCCCCATCCTAGGAGCTCCGGACCGGAGCAGTCCTCGAGGGAATGGGGGAGGGAGTAGGCGAGAGAAGTGGGGAAGATTTGGCAGTGACCGCAGGCGGACGCCTGAGAATCTACTTCTTGGAGGATCCCGCCTTTCCTCCCTCTCCTAACCCAGCCGGCTGCCCCGCGGCCGGTCCCACCCGGCTCCGCGCTCTCTGTCCTTGCCGGGCGGGGACTCAGCTTTAACCCCACGGGTCCCACGGGTCGCGCGGCCCGAGAAGCGCCCAGCACTTCCGTGTGGCTTCTACAGAAGTTGACTCCAGTCTGTAGCTCCCGCAGTCTGCCCGCGGGGAGGCTAGGGCCTGGAGACTGGGACGGTTGGGCGCTACTCCCACGGCTAGTTCCGGAGGACAGAGTGGAGACCCCCCAACCCCACCCCAATCTGCGCCTCAGCTCCCGCCACTAACAGCACGGGAACCTGGTCGCTGAGCTCAGGAATTAGGGGTTTTAAAAGGGGGCCCTGTTTTTTGCTTCTTTGTCAGGACGGTGTGGAAACACGTGTTACTGGTTCTCTGGGAGAAGGGCTGCTGATGTTATCTGCTTTTTGAAAAGCCGGGGCTCAGTTTCTTCCCGCACTGGTCCTTTCCATTTCGTTTCCCCCCTTGGCTATGAGTTGATGCAGGCCTGAGCCGATCTGGCTTCTGGAGCCAGGATCCAAGCCAACACAAAGCCCAGGCTCTGCCCAGTTTAAGACTGGGACCTGTGTCTAGGTGACATTTCTTCATTTCCACCCCTTTAAGCTTTCTCGGAGGTTTGTGCTACGAGCACTGGAATGGGAATCCAGAGCCCTGGGTTCAAGTTATGACTTAGCTCGTTGTCAATGAGCAAGGCTCCTATTCCTCTAAGTGTCTTTTTTCCCTCAAGAGTCCCTCCTGCTCAAGCATTCCAGAAGCCTTGGGGGTGGTTGGGTGGGTGTTTGCATGCATGAAAGAATGGAACCCGGGACTGTCCCTAAGACTTTTGCTTCTGGGGCCTACCCTGGTGTGTTGAGACCACAGTGCTGTCAGAGTATATTCTGAGCCAGCCAGGGACAGCTCCCTGCAGAAATCCAGGTGGCATCTTCAGAGTCGGTGTGTGGGCCGCATCCAGGCCATTCTATCCAGAGCTCTACATGCTGCTAAATAGGGTTCGCTCCAGGTTTGGCTTTCGAGGATTCTGGGAGACATGGGGAAGACTTTACTTATCCTTGCATACCCTGAGTGTCAGAGCCCACCTTCTGATCCTCAAGAAGGGGCAACCCATGCTTTTCAAGACCTCTACTTCAGCCACATGGTTAATGACTGGCAGGCTGGAAATGGCAGGCCAGGGCTGTGGGGGAGCGCCCCATCTGGACAGGTGAATGGGACTGGGCAGTCAGTCCCTGATGTGGAACTTTGGCTCAGTTTGTGGTCTGTTCCATCTCATTCCCTTTCCCGATTAGACGAGGTCTGAGTGATCTTTCGGGACCTTGCTGGTTCTGGGCTGCGCAGTGAGCCTATGAACACACACCTTGAAAAGGCAGACAGTCTTTGCAACCTCAGCCATAACTTCCACCGTGAATGTGCCCCTCCTTGGACTCCTGGAGTTGCAAGAGTGAACTTCTACCAGGACTGGGTCCTGTTTGTGTTCAGTTAAGGCAGATTTTCTGGAATTTTTCTGGAGCTTCAGATTCATCATCCTTCCAGCATTGCCCTCTTTGCGACCCCTGGACACTACGCGCCAAGAATCAGACCTGCCAGGAGAACAGACGTAGGACCTGCCACCTTGGATAATGTAGCGTGTGCCGAATGAAGTTATCACAGAACAAGTACAGGAAACCTGCAGCTCCATTTGCCCAATGTATGGGTGTGTGTCCATATGCCCTAGTTCTCCCCTCCCCTCATATTTGCAGGAAACCAACCGGTTCTAGCAGGTCTGGGCTAGAACCTCTTGCCAGTAGCAACAGCTGAGTGCCTGCTAACCTAAAAAGGGTACAAGCTCAGCTAGTGTTTCTTTGCTCTGAAGCCCCCTCCCTGACAATCTTTGCCATAGGACAGAGGACTTGGGAGATGACTGGATGGGGATTTGATAGACGCCAGCCTGACTCTAAGGCAATCTCAGCCCCTAGTTCTAGTGCTCAGAGCAGCTGCTGGAGAGGCTTGTGGGTGCCAGGTGCCTTGGACTTAACCCCATCCCAACCTACGGAATCCCTTAGTCCTTCTTTCCCTAAGGCATACTTGAGAGGCCCGCACTTACTATTTCATCAAGCACAAAGAGGAGAAGCTCCACGGCTGGGGAGGAAAAAGCTTTCATAAAGCTGTGGAAATCTGGGCTTCATTGAAATGTCTCCTTTCACTTCCAACATGTGCTGGAAGGCCCTGGGATCGGACTTTCTGGAAGGAGGCAGCAGGACTGATGGATGGGTGTGCTCACACTGCCTTTGCCCCTGACTCTTGGTCAGGGACAGTCTGGGGCCTTTGTGTCAAGAACTGGGCCGGAAGCTCCCCAGAGCGAGGCTGGAGGGCCCCCACAGATGGCACCCCACTACCTGGCTCACGGCGGGCACATCGCCCACTTGAGGAACTTTTGGAGAAAGGGGGAAAGCATTCGCACCAGCCTCCAAGCTCTTTCCCTGACTTTGGGTTGAGGCCATTTCGGAAAGCAGGGGATCATCTAAATAGGAAGAGTTCCTTGCCGGCCATTGCAGAAATCTCCTGGGCAGACTCTGGCCCTGGAGCTGCACGCCTCAGGCCTTCCCTGCACCGCAGCTCCGCACGCCGGGCTGTGAGCTCTGGGTCGTTCCAGGGGAGGAGGGGTAGCAAGGTGGGGAGTGGCGGTGTCCGCCCTCCCGGAGCCCAGGGATGGGCCGGCCGCGGTCGTGGAGCCCTCTCTTCCCACTGGGCCTCGCGCTTGGGCATCCGAGCCGCGCTTCGTTGAAAGCGGGCAAGCAGCGTAGGTGTGTGCGTGCGGAGGTTCCAGGCGCCTGCCCACTGTCTCCGCCTGTGCCCCCTTGCACCCGCCGGTTCCGTTGTGGGCGGGTGGACATAGGGAGTTATTTGCAACCCCCCGAACCCCGCAGTTTTCTGTATTGCCCAACATTTGGGACAGGTCAAGGCGCGGGAATTCCACTCCCAAGAATTCTCCGTTTCAGACAATGGCCCATGGGCGCCCGGAGCCCGGGCTAAGGTGGCAGGACACTGGGCTCGGGTGGCTGTCCTCCTGAAACGGGGCGTCGCCCGCGCCGCACGTGCCTGGCAAGTCACAAGCCCGCTAGGGTCAGAGCAGCAGGGTCCCCTGTGGCCAACGCTCCCCCTCCACCCTTCGGACCTTTGCTTCCGACCCACGCGACAGCCTGGAGGGTCCTCACGGGAAAACGGTTTGGAGGCGGCGGGCTCACCGGGGCTCTTGTTCAAACGAAAAGAGCGAGAACTAGGGCCCAGGTCCCGTGTGGAGGCGGTGCCAGGACCGAGCGGGGCTCCAGGAGTGTACCCAGGCCCAAGGTGCTGCCCGCCTTCCTGCGACGCTCGTCCCGGCTGGTGGCCTTCTGTCCCCGCCCGCGGTCACGGCGCAGCCCCGGAGTCCTTCCCTCCCCGCGCCGCACCCCCTTCCGGGCGGGCAGAGGATGCCTGGCCCCTTCGCCCGGGGTGGGGTAGGGGCGCGGGCACGGGCGCGGTGGGCCGGGCATCCGGGTGAGGGGCCAGGCGCTCGGCTTAGGGTTCGGGAGGCCCCATTCTGCTAGTGTGAGTTCACTGGAGCACACCCAACCACCGCTGCTGCCGCCTTCCACAAAGTCCGCAGCCGGCTTTTTTCCGCGGGACGGTAGAGGGCCCGTGCGTCCCGGACCTGCCTCCGCCTGCCTCTGCCCGCGAGCGCCCCCACGCGGTAGGTCCCAGAGTCCAGGTCGGTGGGTCGGTTCACTGCCCGCCACGCCAGAGCTACTGCAGAGGAGGGAGAGGGCTGGGGGCAGGCCTGCCGGTTCCTTCCTCGTCACCCCCCTCCCTGCACTAACCGCCCGTGTGCGCTGGCAGAGGGGGCACCACCACCGGGGCGCGTCCATGAAGCCTGGAGGCCATTAGGTTGCCGAGGTCCGATCAGGGCATCCCTGGAGGACAGACACCGGCTTTTCACTTTCGCACGTTCTCTCTGGAGAGTGTGGATCTGCCTTGCGCACACGGGGTGCCCAGGAAATCTCTGAATGGAAGTCTGAATGACCAGAGGGATTTGACTGACAGCAACAACTGGAAAGTATCAGGCCCACAGGACAATGGCCCTCTCCGGTTCTTCCCTCCCAGTCCCCTTTTTGCCCTCCTCTTCTTTGTAGGGGAAGTCTCAGAAAGCTGTGATGGCTTCCTCTAGCCAGAAGTACTGGGTGCTGGAGTCTCCCCAGGGCTGCACAGAAACTAGTCTGAAGACAAGGCTCTCAGAAACCCCAGGTCTAACTGCCTGTAGCACTACCGAGTTCCCTCGTGGTGCAGGAGAGAGAGCTTTCTAAGCGGAGTTACCTAATTTTTGCGGGACTGCTGTTTTTGAGTTGCATTGCCTTAGTTATTTTACAAAAATTCTCTGTGGGCAACGTGTAGATCAGATTTCCTATAAGAAGTGACTTTTTTTTTTTTTTTCCCCCTTTCCATTACCTGTGAGAAATTCTATCTGGGAGTAGGGATTCCTGCCTTGGCACTTCTCTCTCCTGCAGTATCTATTTTTATTACCATTAATTACAGTGCATCAGCCCCACTCATCAGTGGTACCCCCTCCCCTTGGCTGGTGACTGCTCTTGGCTCTCTGCATTTGGGTAGCGCCTGGGCAAGAGGGCACTCCTACCCAGCCATTTGAAGGCAGCCCCATGGAGGTTTTCCCCAAGTTCTGCCTTTTTAAAGGAAACCTGGAAAAAGCCAGGATCATTCTTAACTCGGAAATCCAATGCTTTATTTTGTTGTCTCTGTGAATTAAGGCTAAAATCCAGGGGCTGTTTCTTATAGAAGAATGTGTGCTAATTAATTTATGTACAGTGCTGAGAACGCTTTAATCAAGTAGGTAGAAACAAGATACAGCGCTGCTGGGGAGGGCGCACAGCTCAGGGAGACATGGGCCTGAGGCTGCTGCAGAGGGACCAGGTCAATTTCAGCTTCAAATAAATGTCCTCTGGTATTACTGTGGCATTCTGGCTTGTGATAATAGGTGTGGCTGGCCGTCTGGCAATTACCATCTTTGTTCTAATCATTCTAATATAGTTGCACTGTTAGTAAATGTGCACCTACGGGGAAGGTTGGGTGGGCAGAGCAGAGGATGTGGGCTTTGGCATCAAATAGGCCTCGGTCCTCGGTCCAGATCCACCACTCTAGTAAGTCACTCAGTGTTGGAGCCTTGTTTTGCTCACTTGTAAACTGAGGGCAATAACCTAGTGCTTGGCACACAATAAACATTCAACAGTTGCCCATCGAATTAAATACAGTTGCATTGGAGATGAAGTTCATGAAACATCTGGTTCACGATGGGTACCCAATAATTATAGCTATTTTTGTCACCAGACTGTGATGGGATAGAGTGTTTACATAATTGCATATAATTAGTGTTTGCAGAAAGCACCTGACTTGAGCGTCAAAAGGCTGATTAAGTTTCCAGGTGACAGACATTATCAAGCTTCTATTGTGTGTTCAGGCTGGGCTAGGCACTGTGGGAAATGCTCAGATAGGTGAACGGAGGTGCTGGAGCAGTTGGAAAGACAGGACTTGTACACATGAGGCCACCTCGGTCTCCGCATCTCACCATCCTCAGCAGCCTTGGAGAGAGTGTGGGCGTTGGAGTCAGGCTATCTGGGTTAAATCCTGCCTCTGCCACTTAGTAACAGTGTGACCAAGGGCAAGCCACTTAATCATTTAATCTTATGGAGTCAGCTTCCCAGTCGAGTGAGAATAAAAAGCAGGTGTAACGAACACCTTGCTCCCAGGTGTTTGGGAAGAAAAAATAAGCTAATGTATGTGGGAAGGCCAGGTCCCTGTTTGGAGATGAACAGGAGGATTTAAGCTGCCATAATGTTTTGCCTTATGGTGTTTTAAGCAATATGTTTTGTAGTTGCAGGAAGACTTTAATTTAGGGTCCCTGTTCAAAGTGCATATGGAGGAACACACACATACACAGTCAAATAGAAATGTATGCATATATACATATAATTTGTGTATATAAGCAATAATTTGTATTTATACACATGTGTACACACAAAACACATATATACTTATATTCATAGGAAATTATGGACACACCCACTCATGCTCACTTGAGGGAATAATTCCTGAAGTCACGGCAATCATTTCACCCTCAATGCACCGTGTACGTCTGGGTCACCCCATAACCAGTCTTCCATGAGAGTTTAGTCACAATTTGGGGGTTTTGAGGGGAAAGAGAATTAGGTAGTAAGAGGGGCGAAATTGAAACTAGAAAATGTAAATACATTCAGATACTGATTTTTTTCCCTTCTGAATAGCAAGCATTTTTTTTATCAGTATGGAATTCTCTTATTTTTTTCACACTTATCACGCCATGAATTCACAGGGAACGGGTTCCGACCGCTCAGGCACCGTTCTCACACGGTGCGCTTCTCTGGGTGGAGCAGGCTGGTGCTTCAGCTGAACCCGGGCACCTTTCTCTCTGGCTTCCTTCGTTTTCTAATCATTCTCCTTCGCACGTTTCAGGAGGCTACCCGATGCTTAGAGTGCTTACTGTGCTCAATCCGCACATTAGTTCTCTTGGCAAGCACCTTGCCCCTAACTTGTTTGGTTACAACAATGCCCACCACATGCTGGGTGACACTGTAGACTCCCCCAGTTTTGCCATGGGAACATTTGTGGGCGGGCATTCCTTTCTGAACAGTGCCCATTCCCTTGATGTCTACAATATCATCTTTTTGTAGATTCGCGTGTATGTAGCCAAAGGAACAACTCCGTGTTTTCTAAAAGGCCCAGAGAACATATAACAGGTACCTCTCCTATTTCCCTTTGTGTTAGTCATTTTTGGCGAATTACTGAAGATGGCCTGGATAGCAAGCATTATTAATGGGAAATATCTGTGTGCTCAGCATGTTGTAAACTTTGTGGCTTCTTGGCACATGGCTGGGGATGGGGGCATTCTTGAGGAATCTGTAGTTTCTACTCTCTTTTTTTCCTAGCTCATATTCAATCTGAGAAGTTCCTAGAAGGTCCATTATCATCAACATCCATACTGACAATGCCCACCAGCAAGTCAATTGAATCTCATTTTATTGTGGTCAATGAAACAAAGATACTTATTTTCCTAAAGGATCAGTCAAAGGAAGATTCAAAGGGCTTCTCTATGTCCAACTCTGCTAGGCTCTGTCAGGGGGAGTAGCGGGGAAGACACCATTATGCCCTGTAGAAGTTTATAGCTAGTTGGGCAACAGAACCAACCTGGGCGAAGCAGGAGACAATAAATCCACACACCACTGCCTATCACCGTGACCAGGGCACAGAGCGCAAGAGGAAGGAAATATTGTGTGCTTGGAAGCCTTCTTGGAAAAGGTGGTCTTGATCTGGGCTTTGAACAATAGGGGGAATGAGGAGAGAGGGAGAGGCCTGAGTGGGACCAAGGAAGTCGAAAGTCCGGATGAGTGCAGGGCTGAGTGCTGCCAGCTGACCCACCTTCGCTACACCTGAGAAGGCCTCCCAGGGTTTGTGGTCGTCACTTACTTCCCTCTAGCTCTCCGAAGGGAGAGGGTGAGATGGCTGGGAAAAGTCAAAATATGTAGAAGTACACAGAATCCACCACTGCGCATTTATTCGGGCCCTATCAGGGGACAGCCCTAGATGGAAAGCACAGCCCTGTTGCAGAGAAATGTCCGGTGCTCACAGCATAGTCTGAGAACCACACACGAAGGGTGGAGCTAATCTGAAGAGCAGTGCTTCTTAACTTTGGGGTTCAGAGAACCCATTGAAAACATGAGAAAAGTCCTCTCCCCAAGAAAACGCTCGTAGGTGCATACATACAAAAGGTGTTCTATTGCAGGGGTTCCCAGATCCTGCCCCCAAGCCCAAGCTCATCCCTGGATCGGTGGTGTACACAGGTGCAAGATGGAAGGGCTGCTGAGGCGCAGCCAGGTGCTGGAGGCCTTGTGCGCTCTGGGAGTCTCTAGCACCCCTTTGGGATCAAAGACAGGGCTTTCGTCACCCTCCACAGCCACAAGCCTGACAAGCACAGGAGTGGGTGGAAGAATCTTTGCACTCATCCCACCCCACAGTACCAGGGGTCTCTCTTCTCATCAAGGGTGGGGACCATTTTTATCCCTTAGTCAATATAATCAGTTTCCTCAGACACCAAATATTTATTCTTTCCTATAGCTGTTCAAAATTAACTGGACTGAATAATTTCTCCCTTGCAGCCCTTGCCTGTCCTTGAACACGAAAATGGCCCAGCCCCCAGCATTGAGCCTTGTATCAGCAGGAATTTAAAAAAAGGACTTTTGTTGATTTATAAATAATAGCTAGTTTTTATTGATTGCTTACAATGTGCAGACACTGAGCAAGGGGCTTTAGAAGCAGGATTTCATGGACTCCCCCGATACTCTGTGAGGTGGGTACTATTATTAGGCCCACTTTGCAGAGGGTAAAGTGGGAACGTGTGTGCACAAGTTTATTTCATTGAGGTTATTAATAAATCGGTGAAGTGGCAGAGGACCGAGATAAACCAAGGTCTGCTAGCACTATCCTATAATTGCTACTCCGAGCAATCTAACTGGTCAGTTAACGTTGAAGACACTGACCACGATGTGGCGGGAGCGAAAGAAAGTAGGGGACACAAAGACCTGCCCAGACGCCAGGCAGGCTAATCGATGCCGGCACGACTGAGCACGGCTGCAAGGCCAGGGCCTCTGCCCCTCCTCCAGGCAGGTCCCAGCGGCAACCTGAGCTGGATGCAAGGACAGGCCAATGCAACACCTTACTGGTGTTTTATTTCAGCGATGGCCTGGGCAGGAGGGAAACCGTCTCATTGAAAGAACTGGCTTATTTTGGAATGGAGATTCATTTCCAACTGCCCCCTCCCCTGTCTCCTGAGCTGGCCGCTGTCAGAGGGAGGATATTTTCATAAGGATGAACTGTTCCTGAGCGTTTCCTGCCACTGCACAGGTCTCCCTTCAGCAGTCACAGGGCCTGATATCTAACACCTCCCTCCACTTACAAACGTATTCCAATGAAAATAAAGCCCCTCTATGAAAAGCCCAGAGCTTTCGGGAACGAGCTGGTCTGAACTGGTCATCGGAGCAGTCCTAGTGTGCTATCTCCACTCCCTGCTATGGTGGGAAGGCTGAGGAGTATTTGCTTCCATTCAGTGCATGTTTTCTCAAGTATCTGGAAGTGTGCCGGCCACTAAGTTTGGGGGTAGGAGGATGTCAGCCTTTGGCCTAAGATCCCACCATTAAGCAGTCATTTTGTGAAAATGCTTTGTTAGCATTCCAGTGGACAGGGTTCAAAGTGTCTGTGAACTTGAATGGGAGAAAAATTGCATCTTTATTTTCACTAACCTCTAAGTGAAATTTAGCAGCTCCTTCAAGAATGCAGGCCCAAACCATAGCAGGGTTGGGCCACCCCTCTGCCTTCCGTACCAGCAGAGACCACAGACACTGTCACATCACATGAGAGTTGCTGCAGGCATTGTGAAATGCTGCTGCTCACCACTACTTTGAAATTGTCGTACTTATTAGACCTACTGCTAGATCTTGCAATTTTAAATGTTAACAAAGGGGCACATATGTTACTATAGCACTTTTAAAAATTATTTTTATAGCTTCATTTCCACATAATTCATTATTTTTTGCAATCATGAATACTTGATGTTATGCATTAGGAGATATTATTTGGAGAAGGATTCACCAGATGCCAAAGATACAAAAATTGGTTAAGGATCCCTGTGAAACTGATGTTCATTTAGAGCTTCTTCCTGTAGTACAGGGTTGTGCAGTTTTAAAGAAGAATTCCTCGTCTTTCTCCTGCTCAGAGTGGCTCTGGCCAGACATCTGGGAGAAAGAGGAGAAATCTGGGGAACCCTAAGAGGTTTGGATCTCTTTAGGCCTCAATTTTCCCACTTATAAAAGGGGGTGGCCATGCACGGCAACAGGAGATGCTCTTTCCCCATTCCTGACTGGTTAGGGGGTTGGCAGAACGGTTCAGGCTTCAGGTGCCTGAGTTGGACATGCCTGGGTGCTGAGCCAGGCTTGGTGGCTTCACCAAGTCAGCTGGACCCTCTGGGCTTCCTGCATGCCAAGATGAAAACAGCTTTTTTTTTTTTTTTTTTCATTTGGGATCCAAGATGCTGAGTCACTCAGAAGAGTAGATTTTATTGTAAAACTGTCCAAGAGGCCCTCCCAGATCCCTGCTCAGCATGTCAGGCCTCAGCCCAGTTCTGATTCTGGGGGGTGCCTGCAGGAAGTACTGTGGCGGTAGAAAAGCGGGGGCTCTGTGAAGCAGGTTCTTGGGGGAAAGCCCAGGTTTCAGAGTTTCCTAGGGAATGCCCGAGCCAGACCCTTGTTCTGGGCTCCTCTTCCATTTACTTTGTCCCGAGTCTATGTTATTCCAAAGTCTCTGTTGATCATGCTCCAGCCAGTGGGGGCCCTGAAGGGAAAGAGAGTTCCTGTCCCCATTGACCTGACCCTTTGGCTGGGGGTAGGAGAGTTCAGTCTGGCTCACCCAATATAGCACAGCTTCCCAGAGAGCTTCAGCTGCGCCACAGGCAGGCCCAGAGGAGAGGCTTGGAGTGAGCAGGGGCTGCTGAATGGAGGGAGAGGGACTGAGCAAAGAGGCAGAGGGCACAGGGGAGGGCATTCTAGGACGGGGGTCAGCCTGAAAGCAGGAGCTATAGGGTTGTAGTGGCCAGGGGTGGGGAGGGGGCGATGTGATGAGATTAAGCAGGAGTGAAGTAAAAGGCAAATGTTGAAGCAGCATAGGCTGTGGGAGGTTGGGTATAAATTATGGAGGACTTCCAGGGAAGTTGTTTCGAGCAGGAGAATTGATTCTGGCTGTGTTGCAGCCTTGCAGGGAGGGGTAGGACTCCAGATTTCTGAGTCCAGGCCCTAACTTATTCCTGAGTTATTGCTCTCCTATCTTTCTAAATGTAGCAACCATCCATCCATCTATTCACTTATTATCCACCCGTCCATCCATTAATTACCTATCTACTCACTGGTCCACCCACTCTGCCTTCCTTCTCATACCTCTGCTTGGAAGCTCCCTCACTTGGCCAGAGATTGTGTTCTCTGCTGTAGTCCTGGTTTCTAGCATAGTTCCTGGAACAGAGCTTCCCCTCAATAAATATTTTTGAACAAATTCTTCCTCTGAGATTCACCTGGCCATTCGCACCGCACAGAATACTTCTCCTGGAATACTGAGTCCATTTACTCCTGCTCATTGCTGGAGCCACATCTGGTTATTTCGAGAGTCCAGCATGTCCCCTCACCGTCCAACAGAGCCTCGGCATCTTTCCCCTGCAGTTTAGCTAAGCATCTGGTCCCAGATTTGTGTAGCCTTGGGCACTGGATTGCTTCTTTGGCAGAGAGATGACAACTGGGGTAGCAGACCTCCGAGATTCTTTAGGCTCTGATGGGCTCTGATTCTCTAACCTTATCTTGTTCCACTGAGGGCAAGCAACGTTAAAAACTGCTGGGATTCAAAGGGATGTTTCCCTGGAGTCAGTGATTTAAAATACATTTCTCAGCAACGCAGAGTTCCCCTAGCCGAGTAGCTAATCATTCCTCAGCCCTAGGAAGCCATTCTCTTCTGATAGTCCCATTATGAACGTATTACCCCCTCCCCACCTCATAATTGGGAGGATCCAGGAGTGCCCAGAAAAAGACTTAATTGCTCTGAGATTGCGTTACTTTCCTGATTAAGTCACTTAATAAATGACCACATCAAGTAGCCTGAAGCGAGGCATTTCCTAGGAGGACCTAAATCACTTTTAATTTTCAGGGCTGTGTGTTTTCCTTGTGCAGCCTGGAGCTGCTGTGCCCAGCCTGCCATCTGAGAAACATTTCTTCAAGGTGTCAAAAGGACGTGTCATGCATTTGGAATGAGGGCTAAATTAAAAAGCCATACAACACATCGTTATATAAATAGTGAGATATTCCGGGCTGTTTCCAGTATAAACTACCCATTTGGCAGTCTTTCCTTGCACAGAAACAACATGTAGTGGGACACTTGCCTGACATTTACACCTTCACAAACACATGCATGCACACACATGTATATATATGCACCAGCACACACATCCAAGCACACATGTGATGTGCGGAAGGGAAGTGTAGAGTCCCCTGAGGGGGACATACCAATTAGCCACAAGGCCTTTGGTGCCACAGAAAGGCGGGAAGGCTGGTGACGGGTAACTGGGCACCTCCAGTTTTATGCCTGTTCTGAGAATGAACCTGGGACTCTTGTCTGTTTGCATGTTGAGAGAGAGACTTGAGCTCTGTAATGAACTCATAGGACTCATCTCAACTCCGAGGTGAGAGGAAACTTGGAGTGATTTTATCCAATTGCCTCAACTTTAACTTGAGGAAACCCGTGTCCAGAGAGGTCTGGGGACTTGCCCAAAGACACACAGCCAGAGAAAGCCAGAGCCAGCACAAGGATCCAGGCTTTTGGGTTCTTTGTACACCCAGCCCTACCCTCTGAGGTTTAGAGGATATCATTCATACCAGTGAGCAAAGGAGCTGTCCTCGTCACTTCAGCTTCTGCTTTGCCCGAACACGGGGCTGATGGACAAACCCCTACCCCACCCCCCAGTTGGTGGTGTCCCACCCTAGCCTCGGCCACACAGCAAGGACGCTGTGGCTGCTAGTTCTCCCAAAATGTTCCCCCGTGAACCTCGCCTCCCAGAATTCACACCCTTGTGGCGTCTCTCCAGCCCTGGATCTTGGCAGGCTCTTTCGATCATTACAGCACCGTGGAAGTAACACTGTGTGACTGGTGAGGCTAGGTGAGAGACAGCTTTGCAGCTCTGTCTTAGACTCTGGAAACATGTGCTCTGGGGAAATTTGTTCCAGTGGAAGGGGTCCACTACTGCGAGACCACCATGTGCATGCGGAGCGAGGGCGCCTGAGGCCTCGCCCCCCCCCCCCCCCCCCCCCCCCCCCCCCCGCCCAGGGAGTCAATGCTTCAGAGGGCTCCAGCACCTGTTGCCGTCTGAACGCCCTGCCCGAGAGACCCGAGGGGAGCACTGCCCAGCTGAGCCCGGTCATCCCCCAGAAACCGTGAGGAAGGGAAGTGAATTGTGTTCATTTTCGTGTCGGAAACCACTGCATGTTTGTTACGCAGCCGCAGATAGGGGCACAGACACGTCATGAGTTCTGTCAGCCCTGCCCTGCTGCTCGTCAGGCCCCCGTGGCCCCGTCCCCTCTGTCCCCAGTGCCCCTCTCCCTTGCCTGGAAGTTATCCCATCTCAGAAAAGCCATGGGCAGATAATGGAGAGCAGACTGTCAGGCTACTGACTTCGCCCCAGGGGGAAAACAAGCCCTCTTTGCCAGCCGAGAAGTCCCAGCTGCTCACGGCACGTGTGAAGCTGAGGGCCCTGGAGAAGCTGTTGGCGTGACTCTACGTCAGGTATTTAGAAGACCATTTCCAGTACCTGCCAGGAGCATTCAGATATTCTGCTGTGCCTGTTTCTGCTCTTTACCTAGACTTGAGGGTTTGTGTTTTTTTTGTGTGTGTTTTTGTTTTTTTTTTTTTTTGCTTTTCATAAAAAAAAGTAGTTACCTTTTATTCCAATTAAAATCTGACTGGGTGGGATAGCCCAAGGCCAGCCCTTCCAAGACAAATGAGGTAAAAGAGCTTCTGAGCTAAACGGAGCTCAGCTTCCAGCCCAGGAGTGAGCAAACTTCTGGGAAGGGAATCCAAGCTCTCCTGGGTCCTTTTCCCAGATTCAGTGACATGTGACATCTATCTCTTCCTGGCTGTCTGGGGCTCAGGGACCATCTAGGATAAATGGACCAGATGCTGTCCTTCTGCAAACCTGGGGGGTGGGGTGAGAAGGCAGAGCAGTTTTCCAGAAAACTAGACTCAAACCAAACAAAGAGTTTCTGGGTACCTCCCACTGCTAGGTACTGGGCTAGATGCTTTCCTGTTGGGTGTTTTACTGAAATCTCTCTGAGGTCCAAGATCCCAGCCTGGGATCTAGGTCAGGCTGAGCTCTGGAATGTGGTGATCACTCATTATTCCCATGGGGACCCATCAGTATCTCTCTGCGGTAACATCCAACCCCAGCCCCGGAGAAACTGAGGTTCGAGGGGCCACTCGGCGTATTTAGCAAATAAAAAGCAGGGCAGCCACTTAAATTTGAATTTCAGATAAAAAACAAATATTTTCAAGTATAAGCATGTCTCTTGCAATATTCAGGATATTACCTAAAAAGTGATTCACTGTTTACTTGAAATTCAAATTTAATTGTGTATCCAATCTTTTATCTGGAAATCCTAACCTATAGGGCTCTGAGTGATTCCACGTTTGATTAAAGGAGTCTGCTTTAGGGGAAAAAATGTTGGCAAGTTACTGATTTAGGTCAGCCTGCTTATTAGAATATTTTCCAGGAAAACCCAGAGGAGGAAGTGCCTTTTCCAGCTCCCCCAGGGAGGCTGTGCTGAGTCAGGACTGGGAGCTCCCCTGTGTCAGAGAGACTGTCCCTGATCACCCATTACACCTGCATCCTCTCACCCCTGAGAATATTCCCTGTTTTATTTGTCTCCGTACTCTATACTTTATTTACTTATTTCTCTTATTGCCTCTCTCTCCGCCTACTAGAATGGAATCTCCATGAGGGCAAGGATCTTAATGGTCTTGTTAACATCTGTATCCAGGGAGCCTGAAAAAATGCCTGGCACTCCGGCTGGCTGGCAGTAAACAGCTGTCGAGTGGATGAAGAAAAACATCTGGGACTCATGGCTCACAGTCGGATGCTCTTCTCCCTGCAGCCCTCTGCTTTCCCTGTCATCCCTCTCCTTACTGCCTTACGCCTCCTTGGAGCCAGGGAATTTTTGCAACAGCTGCATTTGGAGGACTTGTGAGGACACACAGGGTGAGGGTGGGCTCAGGGAGGGCTGCCCTTGGAGGTTTGCCCTTGAATCCCAACCTCTGCTGCCGTCCTGCTGGGTGTGGGCAGCTGCTGGTGTCAGGCAGGAGAGTGAAGGGACTGGCTCCCAGGGGGGGAGTGTGTTGTGCCGAGTGAGTGCTCTGAGCGGGGCTCTCTGCGATGGTGAAGACTTAGCTGACCGTAGTTGCTTTTACTTTACTTTTTTCCTTAGTCCTCACCCTAGGACATGCTTATTGATTTTAGAAAAAGGGGCAGGGAGGGAGAGAGAGAAGGGGATAAAAACATCCAGGATTGAAAGAGAAACATCAATCGGTTGCTTCTCTTGGACTGAACCCCCGACCTAGGCATGTGCCCTGACTGGAATCAAACCTGTGACCTTTGGTTTACTGGATGACACTACAGCCAACTGAGCCACACTGGCCAGAGTCATAGTTGCTTTTTTTATTTTTAAAACAGCACGACCTTCAGACGTTCTGCTAAGAGATCTGGACTAGAGTGACCCAGGGTGGCAGAGCACCTCCATCCTCTCTGTCCGTCATCACCCACCGGGGGTGGTGGATAGATGGGGAACTGCCCTTCCTGTCTTGTGCTTGTGCGTCCCTGCTCTTCTGGCAGCCTCACAAATGGGAGGCCAACCCCCCACCCCACCCCGGCCTCCTCATCAGGACCCTGAGCATCACTCTGTGGTCTACCCCAGGGGACCACACTGAGCGCTGAGCCTCGGTGAGAAATCATCTCCCAGAGCGGCCTCGCAGCCATGTGGGGTGGGTGGGTCAGGGGAAGAAGCCTGTCCCATACCAGCGACACAGCAAAGCTTCAGTCCAATTGGAACTGACATTTCCTTTCCACAGAAGGAATGTCAAACACCTCTGTTGTGTCTTTGACTTTGTAAAAATAATAAAATTAAAGATTCTGGCAGAGATAACAAAGAAAAACAAAATTATATATAACTGGGGAGCACAAGGGACCTCGAGGGCCTCTAATCGGCTCCCATTTATGGATGAGGAAACTAAGGCTGGAGAAGCAGGCAAGGGCCCAGTTCATTTAGTACTTGGAGGAGGTTGCAGGAGGTGGGGCCTAAGCTAGGGTTAGGTACCCCGGCCCCACTGAACCCCCATCTTGCCACCTGCATGCATTTGGAAGTTAATGTTGTTGGGTGACTCTGAAAAGGGGTCTCAACACGTCAGGTCTATTGTTTGGGGAGTTCAACAGCTCCCAAGGGTCTCAGGGTCTCCAGAAGAGGGAATCTCAAGGGATTATGGTGGAGGTTTTCCCAGGTGGGAAGTGGAGGCGGAGCCTTGTCACAATGGCGCCTGTGGGACTATGGGATTTACTTGCTCTTTTGCCATGACCTTGGGCAGACCTTGTTAAATAGATGAGATCCTTGGCTTTCAGAAGCCTCCATCCCTGCACTGGGTGGGTGTAAGGTCTTGGGTGAGCTCCCAGCACGTATAAGGGAGTGAGGGGGAGGCGTGCTGACACCTTACTCCAATACACCAGGGAGAGGGCCCAGGGAGCTTCATCCCCAGAAGGAGCTGGGGGGCTGGAGAGGGGAAGGGGCTTGCCCAGACTTTCATACAGAGAGAGTTCCCTGCTCCCCCTTTGAGTCTCCCCTCCTGGACTCAACGAACATGACACTCATTAGCTCCCTTTGTGGAGCCCTGACTAATGCCAGCCAGAGTGCTCAGCATGTTACATACGTGAGTTCCTGTACCATTCCACCAGCGATATGAGGTGGATACAATGTATTTCCATTTAACAAAGGAGAAAACGGAGACAGAGATCAAGTCTTTTGCCCAAGGTCACCCAAGTTAGAAGCCGCAGAGGAACCATGAAGAATGAGGAACCCTCACACCTAACTTTGCTTTCGTGGGAAGGGCTTCAGCTCAGGGGCAGCCCAGAGAACTCCGCTTTTTTTTCTCTGCTGCTTAAGGACCCAGCTGCGTCTTTGTATAGTTTCTCGAAACTCTAGCCTCATTGACTTAACGTGAAAACAGATGCCACCTCAGCTTTGCAGGTCAGGGGTCCTGATTTATTTTGTTAATGATTCTTTTTATCAATAGCTTTATTAATATGTTCTCTGAGTGTCCAGATTAGAAAGTTTATGAAGAATTGAATTCTTAATTGAAACTTGTCAGATTACTGGTGAGAGTCAGTTAATTATCGTTCTGAATGGAAATCGACCTTAATTGTGAAATATTAATCCACACATTTTATGTATCACAGAAAACCCCCATTCTTGACACAGAGAGCAAGGAAGGCAGGTCTGTGGTTACATAATTGTTTTTAATGTAAGAACACCAGTTAATTAATTCTTGAAAAAAACCCCAAGGTTTTTTAGGAAACTTACAATTACAATCAATTTAAATGTATAGCTACATTAATATGGTGACAAGTCCAATAATAAAACTTAACTGATTGCCAAGTGCTGAGCAGATGTGTGAACAGGCGTCACAGGCTTGGGGTGAGCATCAGATCATATTGAAAAGCAGGGCAGTCGAATCCCCCACGCCCGGCCCAGTCTCAGCCCCCACCCCTTCTGCAGGATTGTGTAGCCGGGCCCCTGACACAGGCCACAGACAGATGCGTTCTGATCCACACACAGCGCGCACATCTGGCTCTGATGTCCTCGTTTTGTTTATTCCCTAGCTATCAAAGAGAGTAACTTCTCAGCATAGTGCAAGTGGGCACGTCCCAAACTGGTGAGAGGCCAAGACAGTCAGCAAGGCCCAAAGAACTGCCAGCGCAGAGGAGACATAGACCAGGAAGGGTCCAGGAGGAGCGCTGACCCTTGTCCTCTTCCCCTTGCTCCTTCTTGTCTCTGCTGCTGACACACCAACGTATCACCCAGGAGGTGCCAGGGAGGGTAATGACCCCTGTACAGGGAGCTGGGAATGCCTTTGACGCTGCTGTTTTTCACTCAGCTGAGTGATTTTGGACAAGCCCACTTAGCCTCCCTGAGCCTCAGTTTTTCCATCTGTCCAATGGAGAGTTGTGGCAGTTTTTAAATGTGTTGGGCACTTTCTTTGACACTCCTGCCATTGAGAGGTAGGGATTTATGTCCCTCACCCTTGAATCTGAGCCAATCTTAGTGACTCACTTGTCACCAGGAAAGCGCAGTAGTACATGACAATATGTGACTTCAGAGACTACATCAGAAAAGGCCACACGGCTTTTGCCTGGTTCTTCTGGGACACTCAGGTAGAAAGTTCAATCACCCCAAGGCTGCCATACCGTGAGGAACCTCAAGTCACCCAGAGAAGGCACGTGCAGGTGCTGTGGCCCACAGCCCCAGCTGAGCCTCCACCTGAGGCCCCAGACACCGTGAGGCAAAGTCAGAAGCATATTATCTTCATTTCCAAACTGGCAGCATTGTTGTGAGGGGCAATGAAGTAACATACAAAAAAGCCCTTTGAAGAGGCTAATAAATACAGTTACTATTGTGGTTATCTTTATGGCCATGTTCAGGCCTATACCAGGTTATACAATGTGAACATAAGAAATCAAGAAAATAAGGTCTCTGCTCTCAAAGAGCCTATTTCTTTGGCAGAGAGAAGACCAAGAAATAGAGGCGGACGGCGGAAAGGTCAGCAAATAACAGAAGGGGGCTAAAGCAGTAAGGTGTGAGGCAGGGCAGTTGGGGAGGGCGGAGAGGCTTAAGGGGCAAGAAAGGCTTCTTGAAGGATGCAGGACTTGCCTGGAAGGATGGGGGAGTCTTGGCTTGCTGGTGAGGAGGTGAGGGGAACGAGAGAAGTGTGGGGAGACAAACTGAGCAAAAGCACTGACAAGGTAGCCTTGTCCAGGTGAGGAAGGTGTGGGAGGCAGAGGGAACCTACCTGATATAGGATGGATGGGGTCAGACAGGGGTAACTTGGGAGGGCCCAGGTGCTGGCCAAGAGTCAGGGGAGATTTTCATGTTTTCTGGATCCCTTTAAGGAGGAAGATTTCATGGTCCCTCTTGGTCGCCCCTCTGATATGAGCATTGACCTTTTGGAAGAAGAGAAGCAGTTCCTGGCTCATATAGACCTTCCTTCTCTAGGAACTTCTCACCCTGCCTGCTTCCCAGCATCCCGTGTGGGCTCCTGCCCTCACCTGCTGGCCAAAGCTGATGAGCCCTGCATGTACACCTGGCCATGCTGCGATGGTCTGGCTTCTTTTTCCCAGGAGTTCTGTAACTTTGAACCACCGACGCGGAGAGTTGGCACCAAGTGCGCTGGGGAGAAAGGCCACAGATCCGCTGCTCGAACGCCCAGCTGCCCTGCTTCCTCCTGCCCAGGGAGCAGCTCTCCGCCGCTGCCTGAGAGCTGTCCTAGAAATCTTCAGGAGATGCTAATCCTGCTCTTTACCCCTGTGTTTATTTAGCCAGCCACTGGTGGTGTCTGGTACCAGCGACCACAAGAAACTTAACGAACAGCAGCCACTGTTCAAGTGGCCGCGTGGTGGAGAGGACAAGCCTGCGTCTGCGCCGCCTTCCCCACTCACCAGCTGTGTGACTCCCGCAGGCGGTGTCCTCTGAATCTCCGTTTCCTTACCAGAATGAGGAAAATGAGGCCAAATCTAGATTTACTGTGAAGATTTTATGAGATACACATGTGTAGCACACAGTATGTTCTGAAAACAAAGCAAACCCATTGGCTGCTGTTACTACTACAACTTGAGCTCCAAGAGTTGGAACCGTGAGTTCCCATTCTCCATGCGTTGTGTAGTGCTCAGCTAACAAACAGGTGACAAAGGGTTTACACTGATCCTGAAGTGGCCTTTTGACATTCAGTGGAAAGCACTTGACCCCTGACAGCAAGTTAATTTCCAGAACAGGGGCCCAGCCTTGGTGACCAGCTCTTATATCACACAGGGGATCACGTGGGCTGGTTTGCTCTGGTGGTTGGAGCCTCGTCTGAGATTCTGAGGTCAACCTTTGAGCATAGAAGCCAGAGAAAAGGCTTTTCCAGGCCACAGGCTGCAAGCGGGCTAGTATGTGCACTGGGTCACCCAGTGGCCAGGGAGAGAGTGTGTGGCTCCGTCTCACCTGTCACCATTGCTGCAACCAACTGGGGAACCAGGGACTGGGGTATCTGGGGAGTGAGACTTGGAAGCAGCGTGAGAGAGTTCTGCCTCTTAAAATAAAATCAAACTCCAAATGGATTTAGCTCTGGAAGGAGATTCTTGAGGTGGGAGAAACATGTGGGACCCAGAGGCCCTGGTCTGTCAACGTGGGTCCTCCCTGGGGCTCTCCTGCCCTGACCTGATCCCCCCAGCTCCTGCCTTGTTGGCCCCAAGGGCAGGGGCACTAACCCTTTCTGTGAACTCCCCTTGGCTCAGCTGTGACAGCCAGAATTTTTCAAAAGGCTTCTGTAAATCTTAAAGAAGGGCAAAGGGGAAATAAACCCAGAAAATAAGAGTTAAAAACCAGACTGGCTTCAAGAGAACAGGGACGTTGAGCCCTGTTTCATTCCCAGGAGGGTCTCGAGGTGAGATTTCTTTCTTTGTTCTCACCCCAAGGGACAGGACACCTTGTGTTGGCTTTCCTTCTTAGCACCAGATCCCCAGGGCCACGCGGCAGTGCCCTGTACACATCCCCTAACTCAGGCCAGACTCTTCAAGCTTTACCTCTGCAAGGGCGGGGCACCCAGGAAGAGCCTGGGCCCCTCAGAGAAGGCCCCACTGTGCCCAAACAGGAAGCCCCTCTAGCCCCATGTAGTCCCACTTTTGCAATGGAAGCATCTTCACAACTGTCACCCACCATGTCCGGAGGGGTGTTCTCTCACAAAAGTTTTCTCCGTACACACTTAATTTCACAGGTGAGAAGACTAAAATTTCAACGAGGTTACATGACATGCTCAGGCTCACTGATTCATGCTAAGGTCAGGATTCCATTTGTGTCTCCCGATGCCAAGCTGCCTTCTCTTCATACACACAGCCTGCTCTGTTTTCCTTGTATCTTGTCTTATTTTTCAGTGACAGTTGACATCCAATATTATGCTAGTTTCGGGTATACAGCATAGCGGTTAGACAGTTCTATGTAACTTAGGAAGTGCCCACCTGGCACCACACGTAGTCATTACAATATTACTGGCTGTATTCCCTGTGCTACATTTTGCATCCCTGTACTATTTTGTAACTACCAATTTGTACTTCTTAATCCCTTTACCTTTTTTACCCAACCTTCCAACCCCCCTTCCATCTGGCAACTATCAGTTTATTCTCTTTATCTATGAGTTTGTTTCTGTTCTGTTTATTTTGTTTTTTAGATTTCACATATAAGTGAAATCATATGGTACTTGTCTTTCTCTGTCTGACATATTTCACTTAGCATAATACCCTCCAGGTCCATCCATGTTGTTGCAAATGGTAAGATTTTATTCTTTTTTATGGTCAAGTCATGTTCCATTGTATATATGTACCAGCTCTTTATCTAATTGTCTATCAATAGACATGAAGTTTGCTCCCACATCTTGGCTATTTAAAAAAATACTGCATTAAACATAGGGACATATGTAGGTTTTTGAATTAGTGTTTTGGATTTCTTCAGATAAATACCCAGAAGTGGGATTCCTGGGTAATATGGTAGTTCTATTTTTAATTTTTTCAGGTAACCCCATGCTGTTTTTCAATTTACAACTCCACCAACAATGCATGAGAGCTCTCTTTCCTCCACAACCTTTGCCAACACTTGTTGTTTGCTGATTTTTTTGATGACAGCCATTCTGACAGGCGTGAGGTGCTACCTCATTGTGGTTTTAACTTGCATTTCTCTGATGATTAGTGATGTTTTCATATATCTATTGGCCCTCAGTATGTCCTCTTTAGAGAAGTGTGTATTCAGGTCTTCTGCTAATTTTTTAATTGGGTTGTTTGTCTTTTTTGGTGTTAGGTTGTATGTGTTCTTTATATATTTTGGAAATTAACCCCTTATTGGATGTGTCATTGGTGAATATCTTCTTCCATTCAGTAGGTTGCCTTTTCATTTTGTCGATGGTTTCCTTTGCTGTGTAAAACCTTTTTTAGTTTGAAGTAGTCTCATTTGTTTATTTTTTCTTTTGTTTCTCTTGCCCAAGGAGACATATACCAAAAAAATTACTAAGAGCAATATTAAAGAGTTTTCTTCTAGGGGTTTTATGGTTTTAGGTCTTTCATTTAAGTCGTTAATTCATTCTGAGTTTATTCTTATATACGATGTAAGAAAGTGGTCTAGTCTGCATGTATCTGTCCAGTTTTCCCAACACTATTTATTGAAGAGACTATCTTTACCCCATTGTATGTTCTTGCCTTGTTTGTCATAAATTAATTGACCACATACAGCCTGCTCTTTTATTGTTTCATGCCTTCCATCCCACTTGTCTCTCCTCTCCACCCCCAGAAGTCACTGCCGCATGGCCAGCGTTGCTGAAGTAGCTCTGATTTACAGATGGAGGAAATGCTCCCAGAAACCCAGTGGACATTCAATAAGTCTTGGCTGAATTCCATTGACAGCAGGAGTTGTTGATAAGTGTAGTGATAATAATGAAACTAAACAATCCATTCTGAAGGGGGGGAAAACTTGCTGAAAGGAGATCAGCAGAGCAGTGACTTAAAATGCAATAATTTAGCAGGGCCAGGGTCATTTTTCCCTGGGATCACATTTCGGTTCCTGCGTGGGCTTTGGTAGGGGGATATACCTGTTTCAGAAACGTGTGGGGGATAATACAACAATTAACATTAAATGTTTTTCTTCGAAGGTTCTGCCATTGAATAACTAGAAACAGCAAAGGTTCAGTGTGAGAAGCCAGGGAAACATGGCCATAGGAATAATGTTCATATTTAATTCATTTAAATGACGGTCTTAAATACAATGCGATTTAAAAAATACAACAAACATGTGGTGGAGTTTAGACCATCTGGGTCTGTTTAAATTGCTCTTGTTTTTCAAGATCAAGGGTATTATTGATAAAAACAAAAATCTTTGTAATCACTAAACTTAATCCAACTAACGATGATGAGAAGACCGTTGTAAACATGAAACATAACTTGGGAACCAAATCTTACATATTTTCCTCATTGGGAAAGGCATGTTTTCAGTCATTTGCATTGGAGAAAACTGCAGAGCCAGCCAGGCAGGGCTTGTGGATAAATCAGTTGCCAAAGAGAGCCCCCAACCAGCTGGTGCTTTGCAATGATGGGACTGTCAGCCACGGGGAAACTGAGCAGTGGCTGGGAATACCTCTGGCTTCACACAGCCCATGGGAGGGAGAGAAGCAAGCATGCATTGGATGAGGAAGAAATTGAAAATCGGTAGAAGAAAAACAGAGGATGTTTGCCTAAGAACAAAATAAAAATGCACCTGTCTATGCTTGGCTTAGCAATTCAAGATTTAGGTCAAGTTTTAAATTTGTATTCCTTCTTCATCTTTGGGGTGTCTGCCCCATCAACATTTCCATTTAACTAACAAACATTTATTGAGTGTGTGGCCCTGGGCACCACAAGGGTTAGAACGTGACTACCCTTCCTGCTTGTGTAAATGGCGGTACACTCACATGGGAATGGGGGCTTCTCCGGAGCCATCTGAGGCATCTTTTCTGTCCATCCTGGGTGTCAGCATGGTGACGACCATGGTTCATTGGACATCTCTATTCCTGTCTCACCCCTGCCTCCGAATTCACACACATATATTGGCCTAGTTTAAGTATAACCTTTTAATAAAATGTGAAAGGATTCTTGGGACCTTGTAAAGACAGCAAAGGATTAACTGAGAAGACCCAAACTCACTCAATAGAATAAATACAGTTTATTAAACTGTTAACGCCAACACATTAATAGAAACAATAAGTGAGATGTCATGGACATGCATGATGGCAGCTGAGCCTGCTGGTTAATATTGCCTCTTCGAAGCCCAGTATTGGTGTTACCCCTAAGGAGGGGGTGTCCAAGGCAGCATCTGTCCCAGTTTTCTGTCATCGTCCAGTCTGCTTCTGTGTCACAAGCTGGTGTGCAGGTTGAACTACTCCTTCCTTGAATCCAAGCTAATATATTACTGTAAAACTTTCTTATTGTTGATGTCTCTACTGTTCAAGTTCAGTCTCTTAGACAGTATTAACTGTGTTTCTATTGCCTGAGCTATCCAGCTTGCCACCCTGAGGATCCACAAAGTACTTAGCTGTTGGAGATGGTATGGCTTTCTGGGTACTTCAAACAGTTCCGGAATGTGTCCTAGCACAGGCCTCTGCATGCCTTTTAAAATGTTGTCTTCTTATGAGTAGCAAAAAAATCCATCCACTCATTAGAAAAATGGGTAAAGAACATTTATAGAAATTCACCAAAGAAAGTAATATAAGGTAAATTCCAAGTGTTCAAATCATACGAAAAGATGCTCAGGGTCTCCAATAATAAATAAGGCAAGTTAAAACAACGGTAGCTTTTAAATTTCCCTATCAGATAAGAAGATGACAACTACTGCTAATACCCAGTTTGGCAAAGGTGTGGGCGAAACAGAGGCTTCCGTGCTGGGGATGGAAGGGTGACTCGGCACAACATGTACAGAGAGCAATTGGCATTGTCTGTAGAAAGTTAGAATGTCTGTATCCTTTGAACGTATGGGAATTTATCCTATGGAAATACTACATTGTGGAAGAAATAGATATGCTCACCACATTATTTATAAAGTTGGAAACCCCTTAACTGTCCATCAGCAGGGAATTAGTTTAAAGAACTACAGTAATCTGGTAATCCACACAAGGGAACGCTGTGTGACTACCGAAAAAAGGCAAGGGGGTCTATACGCACCTGTCTGGGGAAAGGTCCACAATACACTCAATTAAAAAAGCAAGTTTCCCATCAGTGTGCAGACTTTGATCTTTTTTTTTTTCTTGAAAGAGGTTTGTGTGTGTGTGTGTGTGTGTGCACAAACATGCATAAACCATTCTGGAAAAAAATGTATAGTGTTTACCTATAGGGAGGGAGGATTTATGAGCACATTTTCCCTTTTTATTCTATAGATTTTTGCCTTATTTGAATCCTTAAAGAAAAAACAAAGAAACTGTTTCATTTATAAAATTAGAAAATCCACAAGTAATTTTAAAATAAAAGTCTACTGGGGCTGCTATGAGGTTAGAGAACATAAGACTTTTGGTGGGAAACAGTAATATTGAGACTATTACCATTATCCTCTCTCACTGCTCAGGAGCTTTGTGTCTGGGTCTTGCCCTCTCCTCCCCATCATCTCACGTTGCTCTCACTCCCTGCTCCAGATTCCATGGTGCAGGATGAGGTTAATGGGTACCTGATGGCCGGCCCCTGCAATTCAGTTGTTTGACCTGGTCCACCACTCAAGGGCCTTCTTGCATTTTTCCTCCTTCCTTCCCTGCTCCTTCCAACTCCACCTGCTCAAGTCTTGCTCAAACTACTGCCCCTTTCCCTTTCTTTCCTTCCCACCTTTCCAACAGCTGACTCCTGGGCAGCAGTTGGCTCTTTGGTCACCCCTTTCACTGAGATGCTCTCCTCTCCCCTGGTCCCTCTCCACTCCACTTAACTCAGTTCATTCACACATCCTCCTGTCAGCTCCATGGCTCCTCCCACCCCTTTCACTTTCTCATCTTCCCTTCTCTCTGGCAAGTTCTTTCGGCCACATAGCATTCCTGTTTTCTTCCTTGGTTTCACTTTTCTGGTGATGTCTCCCTCCTCCACATTCCTAATCTGCCCTCTCTCCTTAATCCCAGACCCACATTTCCAATTGTTCAGTGGATGTCTCTTCTGTGATGTCCTCTGTTGGCTAGTGTCCCTTCAATACACCAAATATGGAACTCAACAACTTCTTGCCACTTCCCAATGTAGGGGAGGAAAAACTTGTCCTCGATCCTCCTAGGGTCCCTGGCTGAGTCTGGATACTAAACTGACAAAGACAGATCAAAAGGAGAACTTTTATTACATTTTATTAAAATTTTACAGGCACCTTCATAAAAGAATGAAGACCCAAAAAAGTGACCAGGTATAAAATCTTTTATACCTTTTAGGCAAAGAAACAATACATTTGTGACAAATTGTCAAGACAGAGGGGTTTGGGCTGGAGGTAGTAAATAGTGAAGAAGTAACTAGAAAGATAAGGATTAGTTTAACAATTTTTGTTTTTTACTAATTTCTTGGCCCCAGATTCCCTTTCTCTGGTGATAAGAATGCCTTCCTTTCCACTCATACTAGGAGGGGACCTATCACATGGGAGTTGTATGACCTGACTCAGGGAGGAAGGACAAGGCAGTTGGTCAGAGTGGTCTTCCTGCTTTTGCCATTTTTTTCAACTTCCTTTAGTTTAAGATATTCAATATGCCAATGTACCATACTTTGGGGTAGTGTGTTGTGAGCTCCATCACCAATATCTTTCTTATATCGACAATGTCACTTGCAATCTCAGTATCATCCTCTTTCTTACCCCTCATATCCAATCAGTTGCCAAGTTCTGTGAGAGCATCCTCCATACATTATTTACAACAGCCAAGACATGCAAACAGCTCAAATGTCCTTCGATGAATGTCTGCATAAAAAAGATGTACATACATACAGTGGAATGCTATTCAGCCACAAAAAGATGAAATATTGCCATTTGTGACACCATAGATGGATCTCGAGAGTATGGTAATATGTTAAGTGAAATAAATTGGATGGAAAAGACAAGAACTGCATTATTTCATTCCTATGTGGGATATAAAACTAAAAGAAACAAGTTAACAAAGCAACCAACTGATCAACCAAACAAATGGAAAAAAAACTCATAGACACAGACAACAATATGATGGTTACCGGAGGGAAGGGGGTGGGGGAAAGATGAAGAGGGGGAAGGGGGCCAAATCCAAGGTGATGGAAGGAGACTAGACTTTTGGGTGGTGAGCACACAATAGGGTAGGCAGATGTTGTATTATAAAGTTGTACACCTGAAATTTATATTATTAACTAATGTTACCCCAGTGAATTTAATTTAAAAATATGAAAAATGAGCACCCTGTTCTTACATCTCTTGGCATCCCCAGTCAAGGTGAGCAGCCTTTTGTGAACCCACATCCTAATTTAACAACTTTCAAAGCATTGTGACTCCTCTGACACACATACATCTGTTCTGCTGTGTATTGACTTAGTTCTATGCATTTTCTGCACCCTCCCACCCCATTTTGTCAAGGGCTTTCTCACTCACCTTTGCCTCTGCAAATCTTGCACAGGACCTCACAGTGGTAGGTGTTCCAATTGCACGTTTGTTGGATCACTTTGTTCCCAAACCTGAAGTGCAGGGCATTGCCTTGAGTTGAACTGGCCCCTGCTACTGCCCGTGGTCTGGAGGCCCCCATCATTCCTGGCTCCCAGTCTCAGGAGAGGCCTAAGGAACAGAAAGACACAGCTCAGGTTTCGGTGGTTGTTAGAAACAGGGACTTACTCAAGTTACCTCAGGAGACAGGAAGATTTATCTGAAGGATGCTCTCGGCTCAGATCAGAATGTGGTCTAGAACTGATCGAGCTGGCACAGTGTTCTCTCCCATGACCGGACTGGTCACACTGTCTCACTGTGTTTCTGCATCTTTTTAAAAAATATTTTTATTTATTTATTTTTAGAGAGAGGGGGATGGAGGGAGAAAGAGAGGGAGAGAAACATCGATATGTGAGAGAAACATCGATCAGTTGCCTCTAGTACGCACCCTGACTAGGGATGGAAGCCATAACCCGGCCACGTGCCTGACTGGGAATCAAGCCCGACGACCTTTTGTTTCGCAGGACGATACCAACCAATGGAGCCAGGTGTAGTAGGGCCAGGGCTATTCTCCATCTTTTGGTGTGCCTTCTCCATTCTCCTCCTGATAAGTCTTTGAGTCAGGCTTCTGTTATTTATAACTTCTGTTCCCACATAACTGGTTTATAACTTCATTATCATGGTTTGTCTGGTTTCTTCTTAAGTCACAAACTTTAATTTGGCCTTATTGCTTTGGCCTTGTTGCTAATTACATCCTTCACTTGGCATTCTTGGTCCAAATGCCTTAGAAAGAGAATCCAATGGGCACAGCTCATCTTGAGTTGGTTGCCCATGATCCAGGTGTCTATTCCTGATCCAGTCAGCTGTCCCAGTGCTAGAGAAGTGGGAATGCTGGGTCATTCATCTCAAACATGGCAACTTAAAGACTACCTATTACATATGTATCTGTCAGAGTAACACTGAGGGCGTGGCCGGTCTGAGGCTGGGTCTGTCCCATTTAGGAATGTCACCCAGCACTGTATTTGGCTGCTGCATTTGGAACCAGGAACCCGACTAAAGGTAGGAATGGTTAAAAGAAAGAACCTCCTGGTTGCCTGGAATCTCGGTCCTCTCACAATACCGCTACCCCTTCCCCAAACACACTCTCTCACCAGACACTGAGAGCACTTCCTGACATGAGGTGAATAAGGGGGGACAAGCTAGAAGGAAATCAGCAAACAAGCCAGTGCTAATACCAACAAGAGGAAATGCTGCGAATTTTACAAAGGAGAACATTGATCTTCACTAGGAAGATGACAAGAAGAGAAAAAGAAGATAGATTCAACAGAGAACTTGATACCCAGCCAATTCAGAGGATGAAATAAACCAGGCCCTCAGGATGCTGAAATGAGAATCTAATAAAACGGCAATTGATGTAATCAAGACTAACGGCAGGTCGAGATATGAAAGTGAATTTAAAAAGATTGAGTATTGATTCTCCAATGCTAGTACAATGTTGACCAGCAAAGAGGATACACCCTAACCTCTCTGTTTACAACATCAGGTAAATTTCATAAATTGCCAATAGATTTCTCTTTTCTACACGGCGGGAATTTCTCCTGGTGGGTATATGAAGATTTTTTTTAAAAGAATTTAGCTATAAATGAGTAGCTTCTAAATACAGTAGCGTTTGTATTTAGAAGCTGCTGTAAAATCTTTCCTCCCTCCCCCTCCCTCCCTTTCTTCTTCCTCTACTTTTTTCTGGCATATTTATGAACATTTCTTTTGTACAAGGCATAATATGTACAAATAGAGTTTTTTTACTCAAGAGCATAAGAAATACAAATATATACAATACAAAAAAGGTGTATCATTTATTGAATACTTATTTACTGGGTACTATTTTAAGCTCTTTATTCATATCAATTAATCTTCTCAACAGCCTTAAAAGGTAGGCACCAATATTTTCCTTATAAAATGAAGAAACTGAGACACAGTGGTTCTATCACATCCTCGAGATCACAATCAGAAGTGGGGAAACAAAGCGACTGGCCTCAATGCAAGTAGGACCACTCGGGCTCCCCGAGTGCTGTCTAAGTCATCACATGGGGCAGCTGCTGGGAAAAGCACTGGAGCAGAAGTCCTGAATTTGAACTCTGCCTGACTTTGGGCAAGAATTTTACCCTTTATTTTCATAGTTGTGATCAACTGGGGAGGCATTTTTTAATAGTATGAAGGGTCATTGCAATCTTTGATACAGAATGGCCACGTCTCGGTGGGACAGGTTCTAGCACAGCTAACTTCTGTGGCAGGGGCGAGCCTGTGCTCTGTTTGCTATGCACAGGCTGGATCTGCAGCCCTCAGCTGAAACCTGTTCACTTGCATTGACCTGTCCCTTCAGTGAAGCTGCGTCCCAAGGAGGATGTGGAGTCTGGAGGAGCTGCCCTGAGGAACACTCAAGGAGAGAAAGGCCAGTGGCTTTTCTCGAGAGAATTTCTCCAGGACTTTTTTCTTTTCTTTTCTTTTCTTTTCTTTTCTTTTCTTTTCTTTTCTTTTCTTTTCTTCTCTTCTCTTCTCTTCTCTTCTCTTCTCTTCTCTTCTCTTCTCTTCTTTCTTTCTTTCTTCTTTCTTTCTTTAAAAAAGATTTTATTTATTTTCATTTAGAGAGATGGGAAGGGAGGGAGAAAGAGAGGGAGAGAAACATGTATGTGTGAGAGATACATTGGCTGGTTGCCTCTTGCACACACCCAACTGGGGACCTGGCCCACAACCCAGGTACATGTCCTGACTGGGAATCAAGCTGACAAGCCTTGGGTTCATAGGCCAGCACTCAATCCACTGAGCCACATCAGCCAGGGCTATCATCTTTCTTAGACTAGCAACTTCTACACCTTCATAAGAAGTTACCAAGACAAGTCTGCCTGTCGCAAGATAGAAGGGAGGAGAAGCCAGATATGAACGGCCACATATTGTATGATTCCGTTTACATAAAATATCCATAATAGGCAAATCCACAGAGACACAAAATGGATTAATGGTTGCCAGGGGCTGGCAGGGGATGAGGGGGGATTGGGGAGTGACTGCTAATGGGTATGGGGTTCTTTTTGGGGTGATGAAAATGTTCTGGAATTTGATAGCGTTGATAATTGCACAATCTGTGAATTTACAATGCTACAAACTATTGAATAGTACACTGAAAAGGGTGGACTTTATGACACATAAGTTAAATCTCAATGTTAAAAAAGATAAAGTGAAGAGAGGAAGCTCCCAGCAAGGTTCCCATTGCTATGGAAGATTTCCTCATTGTGGATGTTTCTTTGAGTGGAGAGGAAGCCATAAGGACCCAGAGCTTCAGAGAATGTAACTCTCTGAGGGCCTGCCTGGCTGTTTGAGAAGCAGAGTCACAGGCTGGCCCCCAGCACAAACAACCAGCAGAGAGAGAGGCAGAGAGACCCACTCGGCCCCTTTCCTCACTGGGCAACGGTCCACAGAAAGCCAAAGCAACATCAGCTCCTGCAGAGGGGTCCCAGGTGGAATTTCTCCCTTTGAAAGCACACCCCAAGTGCTTCAGGACGGTCACTGGGAGAGGAAGCTATGGCCCAGATGTGGCAGCAGGCTGTGGTTTGGTGGGATGTGGGGCGCGGCGCTCCCTGTCAATGTCAGTTTGCAGCTGAAGAGGGGAAAGACTCCCTGACTCTTTGCACTTGCCCTTGTGGCTTACCTCAGGCACGTGCACACACTCTCCTCCCTTTGGAGGCCTTGGGAGGAGAATTTGTTCTTTTTAAATAAAGAAAATGTGGCAAGTATTTGTTTTGGTTTACACACTCAGTCATTGCTGGATTCACCTATTACCTGGCCCCAGGCAGCCCCAGGATCTGGGGTTATGTGGTGCCTGGGGAAGGGGAAGTGCCTCCAATGCTTAGTGGGTCAACAACCAGGCCCAAGTGTTCCACTGAAGACCGGCAGCATGGCAGGGCAGGGGTCTGGCATGGGCCAAGGACTCCCTCAGTCTTCCCTACTGAGGTCTTACCATCTCCCCACGAAGCTGCCCCGTTACGAGGGGGTCCCTGCTCCTGTAAGACCCAGCACAGGTCTTGTCCATTAGATACTAAAGTCCAAGAGCTTTTCAAAGGCTCAGAAAATGTCTGGTTATTAGAATTAAGTCCATGGGCTCCAAAGTACGAGAAAAGAGAACTGCAAAACTGAACTGAATGAATGTTGGTGTTCACAAAATCTAACAGTCACCTTCATTCATTGTTAAAAATAATATGCACAAACTCTTCCATTTGAAAAGAGTTTGTTAGTTAGATTCTCTCTTTTAGCAAGAATTTCTGAGTATAATAATGTTTGCTAAGTCATCCTTGGTCAGAAAAAGCAAACAAGCAACTAGTGGCGCCAGGGTGCAACTCTGGAACAATGAAGGAGTGACATTCACATCACACCGAGTTCCCTAAAGCAGGGCTTCTCAAATGTTCATGTGCCTGTGAGTCACCTAGTGGTCTAGTTCAAGTGCAGTTCTGATTCATATGGACGAATGAATGGGACTGAGGTTGGATTTTTAAAAAAATCCTCCTAGATGGGGTAAAGCTGATGCTGGTGGTCCCCAGACCACATTTTATGTAGCTAAGCTCTAAAGGGTGCTTTCATTTATTGCTTCTTGTTCCAGAATTTCCAGTGCCCTCAGCTGACCTCAGCACTAAGGCCGGAGTCCTCCCTCTCCATCACGTATTGGCACTTCGTCACTGACCCCTCTCTCCAGCTCGGGTCCCACTGAGTTCTGTGTCCAGGAAATGCTTATTCCAGCTCTCAGGACTTTGCTTGAGCTGCTTCTGTGCCTGTAATACACCCCGTTCTGGTCCCTGCCAAGTGTGATCCCTTATACCCTTCAGCGACCAACTTAACTGCTGCTTCCTCCGTGAAATCTGCCCCAAACTTGCCAGCTAGTATTGCTTCCTTCCTTCCCTGAATTCAGTTGGTGTAACCTTCAGTTTGGCTCTGATTACATCCTCTGTCATGTCATTAGCTGACTCTTTTGAAGATGTCTGTCTTATTTCTCCAAGTAGGTTGTAAGGCCCTGGAGGCCGTTGTTAAGGTTTCCCATTTTTTCTGCAGTCTAGACTTGGCTCTGCCATTAATTAACCACATCATCTTAGAAAAATCACTTTATTTCTCTGAGCCTTGGGTCCCTCATTTGTAAAATGAGGAGTTGAACTAACTCACAGACTGCTGAAAGCCTGTCTGCCTCCAAAATTCCTCGGTTCCATATGGTTCTGACTGCCCTACGTTGCCTAGGACATGGTTGACATCCAAGAACACACCTAGTGGATTTAATTAAATTGAAATTTTAAGCAAGGAAAGGCTATATGTCCCCAGAGAGGTCGTGGATAAATGGCCCTGGGGCAAGGCAACAAATCATGGACTGTAGGAGAGATTCCTTCTTCCTGTGCCTCCCCCACTTCTTGGAGGCCTCTCCTCTGTGTCTGGAATTTGCCATCTCCTCTTAGCACTAGGTACTTCCCTCCTTCCATTTTTTTTACCAAGACTACAGAGAAAATAAAAAACAATGAGGGAAATGCATGTCTAGGGGTGTGAGAGAGAAACAGGAAAGGAAAGGGGTGGGAGAGAGGGAGTGGGGGAGGAGGGAAAGAGGCGGAGGAGGAGAAGAGCAGAACATGAGGTCATAATCTGGAGGGACCAGACTTTGCAGAAATCATCTGTCACAGCAACCTAGCCACCAGAAGATGTAAATAAATTAAGATGGTAATTCCATCTCAGATTTGTGGTGTTGTGAGCAGCTCTTCCAAGCTCGGCTCTCACGGTGTGTGATGTCACCCGCATGCCTTGATGGAATTAGAGCCCTAATTTATTTATGGTTGGGGATATGCTATTCCTTATGGCATTGCAATTGTCTTTATTTTATAGGCTGCTTGAAGCAATTTAATATGGTTGGATCCCGCAGAGGATGCATACCAGCAGAAATTCAACAAGTGAGTGCTGGCTGGCTAGAGGCACCGCAGCGCTCCCTCCGCATGGACATCCAGCCGCCCACAGCCATTGAAGGCTTGCCAAAAATGGGTCTTCAGACTTTTTCCTCTCCCTCAGGGGCATCTCTCTCAGAAACAGGGACCTCTCCAGTGTGATAGTCAGGAGCCGTCACCGCAGGGGTCGTTCTCACAGAGATCTGGCCACTCAACTGTGGAAACAAACCCTCAGCAGGATCAGATAAGTCCAGAGTTGGAGAACAACTACTCCACTCTTAGAGCTGAAGTGGGACATTGTTCAAACCACTCCACACCGTGCATGGAGGGGCCTAGACCAGCAAACAGTGTGAGAATTTGGAGGTAGAAGCCCTGTGTACAAGCTTTGGACACACTGCGTCATCCTGGGCATTTCACTTCATGAAACTTCAGTCCTTACAGGTGAAATGGAAACAATATTTCATACGCATTGAGACCCAGTGCTGATGTAGGTAACATGCTTTGGTAGTCTCTGACTGCAGCTCCAACCTGGGGAGGCGGATCTCATTGTAGCACCAGCCTCCTTTGGAAGCTCTTGAACTCCCAAGGGGACCAAATCTCAGGACAGTACAGCCATCCGCTGATAGCCCACATGCCCCACCATTTGACCAACCATCACCATGGAGATCGATGGAGTGCTCTCTTGTTGAATACCTGGACATCAGACTTCCCCAGGCTACCATGCCAGGGGTCCTTTCTCCCTTGTGACCTCTCCTCCATCCCCCTTCTGTAGGAGTAATAGACATGCTCCGCTCACTCAATAGTTTTATACTTTAACTTGTCTTTCTTCCGAGCATTGTGAGCACTCATAGTATCCTGGAGCAATGTTCTCTTCTTTTTCAGTTTCAAGTTTCTAGAATGCTCTGGAGTCTCACTTGAGGAAGAAACAGCTAGGTGCAGAAAGAAACTGTGATGGAGCCCCGACTGGTGTGGCTCGGTTGCTTAGGTGTTGTCCTGCAAAATAGAAGGTTACTGGTTCAGTGCCCAGTTAGGTCTCCAGTCAGGGCACACGTGAGTGTTAACTGATCAATATTTCTCTCTCACATCAATATTTCTCTCCCTCTCTTTCTCCCTCCCTTCTCCTCTCTAAAAAATAAATAAATAAAATCTTTTTAAAAAGGAACTAGAGTTGAGAATATATTACTTAACTATACCTAATTCCTGTGAGACAAAGCTATATGTATTTAAAGAAATAGTCAAACGATGAAAGAATGGAAGAAAGGAAGAAAAAAAGAAAGGAAGGAAGAAAGCAGGAAATTTTATACAACTGTACACCTTAGCATATACTGCAATTTCCTCACCTATGAAATGGGGAGTCTTCACCAGATGTCTCTGGTAGTCACATCCAGTTAATAATATCCTGCAGGTCTATAGTTTATATCAGCATTGGCAATACATTATATAGGGTTCACCACTCATAGCGGACACCATTAATTAACCATAGCACTAATCTATGTGCTTCAAACAATCCCTTCCTCAATCATGTTACCACATGAGATATAGCCCATTTGCCTCCTGGGTTTACTCATTCAGCCATAAAACTATCGTTGACTAACCACTTTTTTTCTATTTAAAAAAATGTATTTTCCTACCTTCTCTATTCCCTCAGCTCCCCCAGAGACCATTACCATGAGGGAAATTCTATAAGAAAAATACAAAATGCAATGGGTAACATGATTTTTAGATGAGGAGTGGCATCATGGAAGAAGTAACACTTGATATACTATTAAAACTACAAAACCAATAACCACTCCATTTAGCAGAGGACCTGCCACATGACAGGCATTGAGCTTTCCCTTGATCTTACCAATCTGAACAATAATTCTTTGAGATCTTTGTTATTTTTCTCATCTTACAGATAAGGAAACGGAGGCTCAGAGGAGCTAAGTCATTTGCCCTGGGTCATAAAGCACACAAGCCTCACAGCTGGGACTCACCACTGAAGGCCACAGTGGGTAGAATTTTCACAGGAAACAGAAGAGGCTCTGATTAGTAGCCCCCCAAAATGAAATATTTAGGTATAGATTTAACAAAATATATACAAGATTTATATGAGGAACACTACGAAGCTCTGGTGGAAGATATCAAACATGTCAAACCCTGATGAAAGGTATCTCCATCAAATAAATGAAGAGAAATTCCATGTATATGGACAGGAAGTCTCAAAATTGTCAAGATGTCAGTTCTTCCCAACTTCCTCTAAGATCTGATACAACCCCAATTAAACTCACAGCAAGTTATTTATGGGTTTTGACAAATGATTCTAAAGTTTATATGGGGAGGCAGAAGACCCAGAATAGGCAACACAATATCGACAGAGAATAACAAAGTCAGAGGACTGAAACTACCAAATGCCAAGACCTACAGTGAAGCCACAGTAATCCAGACAATGCAGTAGTACTGGCAAAAGAACAGACAAGTAGAATCGGTAGCGCCGAATAGAAGGCCCCAGTGACAGACCCACATAATTGTAGTCAACTGATCTTTGGCAAAGGAGCAAAGGTTGTCTTTTTGACAAATGGTGCTGGAACAACTGGATATCTACATGCAAAAAAAAAATGAATCTAGATACATACCTTATATCCCTCATAGGTAGAACTAGAGGGGATGATGGGATGGAAGAGGCTCTAGGAAAAGGAAATTGGATGATTGTTTAAAACACATTGCAATTAATAAGCAAATTGTCCATGAATAATCAGATCAATATAAGACGAGCACACAAGGAAAGCAGGGCCATTGGAAGGCAGGTGGGTTCATCCCAGAGCAGACAAGCCACCTACGGTCATGGAGTGCTTACCTGGGCCAAGAGGAAGAAACAATGAATCTGCTAGGAAATTCTTGCAGACTGGGGGGCCCTGTGCCTTATTCCTGCAATCTTGTTACAGAACGGGTCAGGCCTTAATGCTGGGCTTGTGTGCTCTCTCCTTGGGAGGGCTTCGAGGATGGATGGTGACTGGATGGGCAGGTTCCAGGGTGGGAACCTGGAAAATAATGTTGGTATTCTGCAAAATAATTTCTTGAGGCAGCTATGAACAATGGGTGGGGGTGGGGACAAATGGCAGTGCGGGATTCTCAGTGGGAAATGACAGAGCAGGACAACCCCTAAGATCTCCTTCCAACAACCTGAGCAGGTCGGGGGGTGCCATGAGGAGGGAATAAAGAAATTGGAGGCCAGTTCCAAACCTGATGTTAACAGAATTTCCGGGCTTTCTGGATGAGGATGCAGAGTGAGGGAAAGGCTGCTGAATGGCTAGCCAGTTTCAGAATGGTTGCTGAAGTGATGGCTGGTGGCCTCTTTGGGGGCAGCTGAGGATTAATGGGCTTACTTCTCAGCAAGAGACACTGGGGAGGACCCTCAGTGAGTGAGGGCTCCACAGTCAGGGTGTCCTCTCCATCAGTCCAACTCCTGGGCCTCAGCTTCCTCATTTTTAACAAAGATTTTAATTTATTATTTATTTTTAGACAGAGAGGAAGGGAGGGAGAAAGAGAGGGAGAGAAGCATCAATGTGTAGTTGCCTCTTGCACACCCTCTAGTGGGCACCTGGCCTGCAACCCAGGCATGTGCCCTGACTGGGAATAGAACTGGTGACCCTTTGGTTTGCAGGTCGGAGCTCAATCCACTGAGCCACACCAGCTGGAGCTTCCTCATTTTGAAATGAGACTCTTGGGTTAGGTGACTGCCCAATGTGCCTTCCAACTATAAGTTCTGTCCTTCATGAGAAGACACAGATAGCCCTTGTCTTTAGGAACTGGGAGTGGAAATAGGAGGCTCAGACAGAGCACACCAGTGTGGAAATGTATTGCTCAGACAGTAAATGTGGAGAGGAGGGGGTGAGCTTGGGCAGCTGGCCAGTGCTTGGGGAAGCTTGGAGCTGGGGCCTGAGCTACAGGGCTGAGCGGAGCCAAAGTCTCTGATTGGGACACAGGTCAGACTCTGGCTGTGGTGATGATGCCAGATCCACAGCTACCCAGGTGTCTCCCCATTCTCACAGTGGCACTAGGGGTCCTAGATCGGGAGCTGCAGTGGCCTCAGAGACCCTGCTCCTTTTGAGCTCAGTGACTCCCTGCCTCTTTGGGCCACTGAGAAGCTAACCTGCGGGCCCTGAGAGGAGGCTCAGCCAGCATCTTGAACTCATTTTCCAGCACGAGGGGGTCTGGTTTTATGTCACAGTCCAAGGCACGTGTTTACTCAGCTTCTCTGCTCCCCAGCCCAAGGAAAGATAACTGAACCTGATGGATAACCACTAATTGGATCATTACCTTCATTTTGAAATGATTGCCCCTGGCCCTCGGGGCATCAGTTCCGAGCTGGGACCCCCAATCCGGCCCAAGGCAGGCTGTGGAGTGGAGGACGGTTCCATCAGCTCAGACCCCAGCAGCACTGGGACCCCATGAGGACTTGCAGCTGTGCTCCTGCCAAACTGTCCCCGCCCCACAGCCCGCTCCCCAACCCCTCCTGGACTCCATGTACCCAGCCAGTCAATGTGCACCTTGCTTCTGCTGCACACCTTCTCAAGTGCCCTCCAGTCCTTGACCCCAGGGGTCCCAGGGAATGCCAGTTCGCACACCCCTCCTCTCTGCCTTTCTGAGGACCCCTCCCTCAGTGCTCCACCTCCCCATTTCTTTTGTACACAGTTTACTTCCCCAGACAGAGAACCGGGTCCTGGAAGGCAGGCTCACCTTTCGTTCCTGCGGTGCCTTGGCGTTGCTGGCACCGGGCTGGGCACACTGTTGTGGCTCATTGGTTGATTGATGCTATGGGGCAGGAGGCACAGGCAGGAAGGGAGGGCAATTGATTCCAGCTGAGGAAGAGGGGGGCAGGCGCAGGCTGAGGGTGATGGATTCCGGGAGGGTGGGGGCTAGAGGCTCAGTAGCGCTGAAGGAGCCCCCATGCCTCTGCCCTTGTGGCTCAGACCTGTGAGCCTGGGTTAAAAAAAGTAGTTTACAGAAGAACTCTCTCTGAGAGTGGTGAAAGAAATGACCATAACTCCTGGGATAAAATATGACAGTCATTAAAAATGCTTTGAAGAATATTTAATGGTATAGGGAAGGATTCATACCAAATGAGTGAAAGAAACCAAGTCACAAAAGATAATGTACCACATAATTCTATTAAAAACTGTTAAAACATACAAGATAGGAAGCTGGTGGCTGACATGTATTGGGCCCTATTGCTTGCCCTGCATCGTGCTATGTGACCTCAGGCAGTCTTCCTATCAATCCTAGGAGCTGGGTGCTAGCTCATTTTACATAATCCTATTCTATATATGTGGAAACTGAGGCACAGAAATGAAGTACCTTTCCCAACTTTCTATCTTGAAGCCGTTAGAGCTCTGAGTTTCTTCTGGTGCCTGGAGAGCCCTCACACAGAAGAACCAGGTCAAAACTGTCTAAAGCCACGTTCTATGGAGAGATGTTAGAGGTCTGCTATGGGGAAGAAGGGTCAGCTGTGCTCAGTGTGTCCTGAGGTTGGGGACGGGGAGGCCGACTGTGGCTGACTAGGAGGAAGAGCAACTTCCTAACTGCTGCTGGTCAGGGAGGAAGCCTGCATCCCTGGATGTGAGCAAGAATGAGCTGGGGAAAGGATTTCACATTGGGATGACCTCTGAGGACTTCTAATCCTCACAGTCTAGGAGAAATGGAAATGAAATCCAGGGTATTCCTTGGCCAGGTGCCTGGGCAGAGAACCAGGGACTCAGGAGCTGTTCTTTTATCCCTATTAAGCACTGCATGTTTGGGTCTCCCCAGTAAATATGTTGAAAACCTACCCCCCAATGTGATGGTATTGGGAGGTGGGGCCTCTGTTAGATGATTTGTATTAGCTGAGGGCATGAGGGTGGGACCTCATGAATGGGATTAGGGCCCTCATAAGAGTCAGGAGAGAGCTTGCTTCTTCTCTCACCCTCTTAGCCTTGTGAGGATAGAAGAAAACAGCCATCTGCATTCCAGAAGAGGGCCGTTAGCAGAACACCACTGTGCTGGCATCCTCATCTTACACTTCTAGCCTCCAAATGGTGACAAATAAATTTCTGTTGTTTAAGCCCCATAGTCTCTGCTACTTTGGTATAGCAGCCCAAGCTGCCTACAGAGCACCCTCTGGGTGACAGGTGCCTTACCCAGGCACTCCTTCAGATTTCCTTGAGAGAGTACAGACCACAGCCTCTTCTAGTCGTCTCTGTCTCTCAAACACACATGTGTTCCATGAGCTAAATGCCCTGGAACCCAAGATCAAGTTCCTACATTGGGGCACCCAGGGCAAGCTTAGGCAATGAAACTAAACATTTTAGAGAAGGGTCATGCTAAGCTGATAACAGTGTTATCCTGCAGAAAAAGGCTCAGGATAGAGAGACTGAGTCTTTTTGCCTTCTGTGGTTTCCTGAGATGTTACATAAATGCAGCCAATCTGGGCCTGGGCGGTCCAAGAGGTGTGTGTGTAGTGGGATGGGGGAGGGACCATGTCACCTGACTGAGATATGCAGAGTCCACTCACATTTTTCTGGGCAGTGTCCTGACCTTTAAAGAGGACACTGGGCTGAGAAATTCAAGCCGACATCATCCTGTTGTCTCACAGTGCTCACTGGTGTTGATGGTGGTGTTTGGTAATCAGTCAACCAGCCTGTCTTTATTGCCTGGTAATTGTGTATTCAGCCTTGTATGTGCATGTGTGTATGTGTATGTGGTCACGAGTGTACATGTTTATGTGTGTGTGTTTGAGGGGGTGAGGCATGAAGAGAAGGCACAACCTTGCTCTGGAAGTAAGATGGACCCAGGAGGAAACCGTTCACAGTAAACCCAAAAGGCTGGACACTGTCCGTTATGAGTTGGGGGAGACAAGCATTGCTTGTCTGCATGGAAGAGTTGAGCATGAAGCGGCATGTGCCTGCTGTCTGAAAAAGGCCTGGGAGGCTCTATGACTCTTACACTTAGTAAAATGCCCTTTTACCTTGTGTTTTAAAAGTGGTCATTGAATGCTCTCCGATGTGGAAGGATTTGACATGAAAACAGATGTAAGTTCAAACCCTGGCACATTGGCCAGCTCCTCAGGCTGAGTCTCTCTTTCTTCACGCCCTCTCCTCTGTATTTTTTTACCCCTCACTCCCCTTGAGTTAAACCTGTGGGGCAAATGCTCCTCTTATTTTGCGCCTTACACAGCACTGTTTTTCTTTCTGCTGGGGAGTGAGGTGGCATGTCCAGGTATTGAACATCTTGAATGAGAGAGCCGTGATGCTAGACACTGTTTGGGGTTGAAAGGTGAGCGAGACTCAGTCTTTATCCTTGTGGGTGACACCGCAGAGCCACAAGGAGAGGGGAGGTCAAGGATGGCACTGCAGCTTCATGCTTGGGTGGCATGGGTGCTGTGAGCAGAGGTAGGGAGTGTGAGGGAGAGGGGATGATTTAGGGGAATGATGGGTCAATGTTTGCTCGGCCTGACTTTGGAGAACTTTTGATAGAACCAAGTGGTGATACAAAGCACTGTCCAAGCCCCGGAATGCTTGTCCTTTCTCACCGACCCCGGCGCAGACTGGCCAGGCGGGCATGCAGCCTGACATCCAACCCATTCTCTGCTCTTCCCTGCCCTTCCTTCACAGAAACCTGACCTCCTCCCCTGCCTTCTCTGGTTACTTACTACTGGGCTCCATGGGAAGCATCCAGAATGCTACCATATGCAGGGATGTCTACCCAGTCTGTGATGAAAACAGTGTGAGGCCCTTTGGCCTGACCTGTCAGTGGTCCTCTCTCTCTTCCCACTGAGACATTGCCGCCTCCCCCCCGCCCCCACAATGTGTAAGAAGGGCCCATCCAGAGCGCCCCCATCTGCCTCGGGCTGATTCTCAAGGCTCCTCTGACCCGTCTGATGTGACCTGGTGCTGATCAGCTCCCATTTCCTCATCTCCCCTGACATGGTCTATCCTTGGATCCCCGGTTTCTTCCCTTGTCCTGACCTTGCCCTCCTCCTTCTCCTGAGCTTTAGGCCCAGGAGAAGGTGTGGGCTCCACAGGCTTTGTCAGTGCTTCCTTTAAATTCACCGACCAATTTTAGCTACTGGAAACCAGTCAGTTCCAGATTGCACGCTGTCCTTCAGACAGCTCAGGCTCCCTCTGTATTTATTTAACATATATTAACTTATTTATTAGAGGCTAGCAATGTTTCAAATTGTGGAGCTCCTACTGGTCTTTCAAGTCCTTCGGTTTTCTGATGGCAGACTTGACTGTGACGGCAGAAGTGGTGCTGGAGGTCCAGGCACCACCAGCCACTGTTTTCCTGCAGGAACCACAGTGGCAGATCCGCACAGCTTGCCTCTTCATCTAGTTTTGCCACAGAAGGGTCAAGTGTACTTGGTGTGCAGGCTGATCTCAATTTTCTTTATCATTTTCCTGAGGGAAGGGCCATAATGGGTCTGGTAGTTACCAATAATGATGAGCTCCTTGGTGTGTTTAGTTATGTTGCTGCAAACTAGGTTGGAACCCACAGAGGCAGCTGCCGTCTTCTAAATGATTCCTCTGATTACCTGTATTTTGCTGTGTAAATGAGCACTTTTTTGCCCAAATTTTTGAGGGAAAAATAAAAAAATGTGAATTATACACGGCGTAGTACATGAAATACCTCGTATCTGTTCTTGTGTTTTGTAATGATTTATTACATAAAATTTCTTGTACCATAATATATTCAAAAATGAATGCTAAAATTCCTTTATAATACAAAAACAAGTATCTAAATATAAGTAAATAAGTAATTGAATTAAAAAATTAAAACAAAAGATGTTTTTCCCCTGAAAGTTTGGGCCAAAATTGTGGGTGCGCATTATACATGGCAAAATACGGTACTCCACGGGGCTGGTTCTGATTCTTGTTCATGATTCTAATCTTGCTGGTCAAGGTGACAACTGCTGTCTTGTATCTTCCCAATGGCACGGTATCTTTAGCTCTTCTCTTCCCTTCCCCCACTCTTCCTTGTATCCATCTGGAGAAGGGAGGGGAAAACCAGGAGCTGGGTATTTTCTGTTGTTTCTGTTTCTGTCTTCTCATTTAAGCTTCTCTCCTACTCGGTGCTGTTCTTTCCCACAAAGGAATCTGAGGCTCAGAGAGTTACCTCAGGTGTCCGAGGTCTCACCTGTGGTGAGGCTGAGCTGGGTTAGAAACTAGTCTCTCTGGTTCCAAGGCCCCAGCTTGAGATTTGTTGTGGGTCAAACTGTGTCTCTCAAAAAGAAATATTGAAGTGTTAACGCCTGGTACCTGTGAGTGTAACCTTATTTGGAAACAAGGTCTTTGTAGATGAGAAAAAGTTGTCAGGAGATCATACTGGATTAGGGCTCACCCTAGTCCAGCGGTTTTCAAGCGGTGTGCCGCTGCACACTGGTGTGCCGTAAGAATTTTTAAAACATGCAATGCCAGACTATTTAGTCAGGGGCACAGGCTTGTTTTTCCTTAGATTGCCAAATAAAAAAATGACAACAGCTAACACAACAATAGCTGTCCAGAGTGAATATTCTGTCTTGAACCATAAATATATAGGCCATAGAATAGAGTTGCATCTTATTGGTCAAGTTGTATAACCAGGTTGCTTCTGATTGGTTAGTTCTTGGTACCAGAGATCCTTATATACAAGTATAGGCACCTGATTTTTTAAAAAAGTCACTTTGGAGCAAAGTGGTGGTAATTACTTTTTTTTTTTTGGTAAATCAATCAAAATCATACCCCTTTTTTGGTCAGATTGGCAAAAAATATCATATATATTTTGGTGTACTGTAGAATTTTAGTAATTAGTTTATATGTGCCATGAGATGAAAACGGTTGAAAATTGCTGCCCTAATGCAATGGCTGGGGTCCTTCTGAGAAACTCAGAGACGGAGACACAGGGTGAATGCCGTGTGAAGATGGAGGCAGAGATTGCAGCGATACCTCTACAAACCAAAGGATGCTACAAACACCGGGGTGGGGGGGAGACATGGAGCGGATTCTCACTCAGAACGCCCAGATGGAACCAACGCTGCTAATACTTTGATTTTGGACTTCTACCTTCCAGGACTGTCAGAAAACAAATTTCTGTTCCTGTAAGCCACCCAGTTTATAGTCATTTGTTTTAGTAGCCCTAGGAAAATAATAGTTTCTTATATATCAGTTCAAAACCAGAATACATCTTTTTCCTGGCCTAAAACCAGCAGACTTCTCCAGAACCCACTCTCAGAATCCTTCTCTCTGGGGTTGGCCCAGATCTGGTTAAAAGGTTTATTGCATGAGTCCATCTGGGAGCTGCCTCGGGAGGCAACAGAGGCCAATGGATGAGTGAATGGCTCATTCTTGTGGCCCCCAGAGAAGGCTTTGTGGAGGCAGAGGCCTGATAGAGAACAGAAACTGGAGATGCGGGATAAAGAGCTAATTTGAGTGGGAACAGAGAGCAGTGCATGTAAAAGCACCTGGCGTGATAAGGCATGGTGTTTATTACATTGTAGGTGGTCAATTAATGTTAGTTAAGCAAATGAAAGAATGCAGGAGCCTTGAAAGCAGTTGAAACCAGGTATGAAGCACCATAAATGTGCTGGATCCACATTTTAGGCAAGAGCATTGTTAGCTACACTGATTTGAGTGAATTGTCAAAGGCAATTGGGGAAACCCAGCCCTTGGCCTCAAAAGTCATGGCTTCCGGCTTTGACTCTGCTGCTTTCTGGTTTTTGTGAAGTTGGGAAAATCATTTCTCTCTCTGAGCCTCGGTTCCCTCAACTGTAAAGTGGAGATGATAAATGTCCCTTAGCTTACAAAGTTAGAAAGATGGAATGGCAAAGAATTTGAAAGTGCTTTGTAAACTGCAAGGCCAATATGAACATAAAGTACTATTCATCTTATCATTGACTGCCTAACCTCTTCCCTGTCCTGTGAATGCTCCATACCCATTTGTACCTCTGAGTCTCTGCTCATGGTCTCTTTGCCCAGTTGAAAGTCCCTCTGTGTTGGTTAGGATTAGATTTGGATACAAGTAACAGAAAACCCAAGGCAACAGTGGTATGCTTCTCTCTCATATAATAGTCCGCAAGCATTCCAGGGCTGGTGTGGGTGTCTTAGCATCTTTCCATTTTGTTGCTTTGCTGTGTGGTTGCCATTTCCAAGGTCACTTTGTGGCTTGAAATAGCTGCTGGAGCTCCTTCATACATCCCCATTTCAGCAAGAAGGAGTAAAAAGAGAGGGCAGGCTTCCTGTCTTCAAAGACACTCTCTAGAAGCTGCATATGCCCCCTTTTTATATATTCCATTGGCCAGAACTTGATCACATGGACACATATATTTCCTGGAGGAACTGAAAAATGTGGTTTTTATTCTGGGTGGTCATGTGCCCAGCTAAAACTTAGGGTTCTATCATCATTGAAGGAGGAGAGGGGAATACTTAGGAAAGACTAGCATCTATAACATTTCATTCATTTCTCCTCCATAGACCCATATTTCATTCTTCAAGATCAAGTCAAGTTCATCTGCAAAATAAGGAGTTTGTATCACTTGGGAGTTACAGAGCTAGTCCACGGGCATATAGAAGTTTTGTGTGGATCGTCTCATTTAGTCTGCGGCTCAGCTCTGCGGGATGGACACTATCATTGCCTCAGAGTTTTAGACGAGGAAATGTGGCTCAGAGAGCTGTGCAATGTCATGGATTAGGTTTCCTGGGATACAAACTCTAGATGGAAAGTACCAATTAGTGGGCAGGACATGCATCAGAGAGTGCTTTTGGGGCTAATTCCTGTGGAAGAAGATAGGGGGTGGAAGCAGGACTGGGCAGAGGGAAGCTGGGCTGCAATGCAGTTCCAATAAAGGTCTCAGCTGGCTCCCCAGGGACCGCTGGAGCTGGGATAGCCCTGCAGAGCTGTTCCAAGTTGGCACCGAGAGGACAGACCTTTAGACACTAATGCTGGTCACTCACCCATTGAACACAGGCTACCCCCGGAAGAGGGCCAGACATAGGGCAAATCAATCATTCTCTTCAGCTAAAACAATCCCTGAGAAGGCGTGGACCTGAGGGCTCCCTGCTGGCAGCACCTCCAGTGCCTGCAGGTGTAAGTCCTTCGTTCCTGAAGCAGTACTCTGGAGGGATCAGAGTCCCGCATAAAGCCACTTAACTAAGCCTGCAGCAGCAACGAGTGAGATAGGACTAGGACCAGGACATCTGACTCCAGCCGCTGGGTTCTCACGGCTAAATGGTTTGCTCAAAGTCACAACTAGAAAGAAATGCCCACCATTCAAGCACCTTGTCTGCAAATTAAATCAATCTGCTATATTGCCTCTTTAGAGTCTCTGCTGGTGCCTTCTTCTGGAAATTTTACCTCTAGGTTTCCTATGCACTGTGTTCTTTCTTCTCTCTGAACAAATCCTGGCAGCTAATAGTACTCTAGCTGAACTGTATCTAGTCAATCAAAGCAGTGCTTTGTTGACAAGGTCTCCTGGGGGCTCAGCCCTCTGCCAGGTGGAATGGGATTCTGAAGACAGAATCCTGCTCCAGCAGAGTTGCCGGCTGTTTGGAGAGCCACGGCCTCCACCCATGTAGGCGGCGTTGGCAGGAGAGAGCGGCACATTGAGGGCGGCTCTGTGAGTCCTATCTGTCATAGCTTCCAGAGGAAGGAAAGGGTAACTCCGGCTGGATCAGGAGACCTGGGCCCACGCCTCCTCTGCCCTACCTGCCCACCACAGTCTCCTGAGGCTGGGGCCAGATTTTCTCCCCTTTGGGAAACGTCCGGCACTCAGTAAGTGGGAAGGGATTTTAGAACTATAGGACTGGAGAAAGACAGTCACGTTTCTCAGAGGCACAGAGGGCAGTATGACCTGCCCAAGGTGACACAGCCAGATGGAGGTAGCCTGGCTGGATTGAGAACCTGGGCTTCCTGACTCCTGGCCTAATCTACCTCCCTGAACTGTCCTCACTAAATGAGGGCTGCAGGCCCAAATGCAGCCTTCAGGCTGGTCCCTGCCTTCTGGCATTTCAGCAAAGCCCTCAGGACTGTCACTGTCTCAATGAAGAGAGAAACAAAACACCAGAGAGGGAAGGGCAGGCCCGTGGAAACACCCCACAGAACTCTATAACTGATCTCCACCAGGTCCAGCTGCCTCCTTGCTCGTCCCAGGCGGCTGGTCCAAGAAAGGGGGTGGGGAGAAGAGAGTACAAAAGTTCTTTCTATCTTGGGCTTAGCACCTGGGACTTCAGACAATGCCCAGTCCACTGAGAAGATTTAGGAGTGATTCTGTAGGAAGCCAGAGTATAACAAGCTTTAGATCAATGGTTCAATACGTAGACAGCTTTTGCCCACCACCAGAGACAGGCTTCCTAACACGCTGTAACCCGCATCTTCCCCCTGAAACATCTTAGCTCCACGAAGCAATAAAACAGTCTGGCCTAAGTTACTGAACCTCTTTGAAGTCCTGGAGAGGCCCATAAATAAGGTAGGTACTTTGGAAGGGGGAGCGTTCATTTGGAGGGATCCCCAAACAACTCTTTCAGAGTCCCATTGATTTGTAGCTGCCTCTAAGTCAATTTCCTGGGGCCCATAAATCTTGATTGGAGCAAAACGAAAATGTCATCAATATTTATTCGATGCATTTCTTACCACTCTGTAGGAAAGGGGGAAGAAAAAAATGTCAGCATTCTCACCCGCCACCCTGGAGCAGGCTTGGGACACGGCCGTTCCCCACTCCTCGAAGGCCGTTCCGTCGTGAACCATAAAGCCCGGGTAACAAATGTTCCATTTCATGGTCGGCAAGAGTGGTAACTGTCACTGGAGAAATAAAACTGAGTTATTGTTTCCAGTTTCAAAAGAACAGCAACAAGTATAAAAAAAAAACTGCATGCGATCCCTGTCCTCTTCCCCTCAGACACCTGCAGCCGTCTAATGTTTCACTGAATCCTGCCACATAAATGCATAGCTTCACTCACTAATCCATATGGCTCCAGAGACCACTGTTACATGAGAACTTAAACTGATGGGGCCAGGCAGCCCAGGGCAGCTTAATCTTTTTTAATTCAAATCGACTGAGTCCCATGTGGCCCGGAGATGATACCCTATATGCTGCAATCAGACTGACCTAGACTTCTCGTGCTCTAAATGATTAATGAAACTGCCTCGAGTTTGTTTCTATGGTGATTGGAAACCCGACCCCGGACAGAGGAATCTGCCATTCACGGTAAACCAATGGAAAGGGGGGCACCAGGGACCCTGGCTGCGGGTGGTTAAGGGGAAGATGCCCAAATGCTTCAAGTTCCTCTCCCCGGCCTGCTGCTGGCCTCAGAGAGTGGAGGGAGGGGACAGGAAGAAGTGGCCCTCTTAGGGAAGGTTTAATGCAACCAAACTGCAGGATTATTTTTTTCTCCTCCGAGAATTTAAAAATGTCTAAGTATTCCTAAAGCAACCGATCAAAGAGTGGAGGGAAGATAGCATTTAACTCACCTTTGGTTTCCTAAAATAAGTATGTAATAAATACCATAAAACCATGAAATCTTGGATTCTTTCTTTAGAGTGAAGGGTTTTGCCCTTAAGGAACATTATGAAACCTGCTGAATACCTCGTATTATCTGTTTACTCTGAGGTCACGTGTGGCTTTGTTTTTGGTCTCCCTGTGAAAGAGGTCATACCCGGACTTCCCCTGGCACAACCGTGCTGTCAGGACTAGCAGAGGAAGGCAGGGTGGGACTTAGGGGGAACTCGATGCTGCTGCAAGAGAAGCGGTGGGTGTGAACAGTTGCCTGCTGCTGTCTGCCTGGCAGAACAGCTGGGTCCTGTTTCAGGAGGGAGCCCATCCTACCTCTCCTATCAGAGCTCCCCGATGCCCCGGCTTTACGAAATGCTGAACCTTTAAGAGGTCTAACACGGGGAACACCGAAGAGCATGCCTTGTCAGTTTACAGTCTAAAGCTTAACCCAATGTGGCTCCTGACCGAGAGATAATGACTGTGAAAGTTGGTGGGGACGTGGCTCCCTTTCTTTCATTCTTTCCCTACTGCCCACCTACCTTTCTTCACATCGTCCCCGGCCACCCCCTTAAACCCAGTGTCCCTTGCCTCTGAACTTTTGATGGTCCATGTTCCCAAACTTTACTAAAACATACAGGTTTCTTTCTACCTCCCCAGTCCAGCTCTATCTCCCATTCATTTCTGCCAACTGTTCTGTGCACGTCCTCCATGAATGTCCCATTCTCTGCCTTTGCTTTGTGGTTCCCTCTGTCTGGAACGTCCTTCCCAAACCCATGCATTAGAATAATCCTCTCTGTTTCCCAAGATCTAGCTCCTGGGGCCACTCAGCACTTGGGCAGCTCAGTCAAAGGCTTCCCTGTATTGTGCCTTTTATAACAGTGTGTCCCAGGCTCTGCCTTGTGTGATGGGACATCTTGCTCCCAGCTGTAGAGCTGGGCACATAGAGTGTGCTCAATCTGTGTTTGTTCCATTGAATTTCTTTTTCACCCCCTACTTCTTGGTCTCTGGCCCTGCTGACTGCTAGCTGGGAAGTTCGCCTGGCCATTAGATCTGTTTTCCCCTCAATGGTCACTGCTAGCTGTTCCTGGTGGACAAAGGCTTCACAACCTCATGGTTCAGCAAGCACTCAGGAATACCAAGAAAGCAACAAGTGACTGCTCTGGACTGGCTCGAAACCGCTCATCTGACCAAGCTGGAGTGCATCCGGCCCAGATTCTCCAAGTCAAAACCTTCCCTGTTGAAGGCCTGAGCTGGTTCCAACCACGTTAAGTGCTGTTTACAGAGTCTGTCTGAGCCCAGTCTCTCACTCTTGCCCCTTTAGGGAGGCTCCACCATGCTGGGGTGCACCTGTCATGCAGCACCCTCCTCTGCCCTTGGCAGGGGACAGAGAACCTGAGAAAGAAGGGGCCTCGGCCAGCTCTCATTCATCCAGTTAGGTGTTTGCACAAATTACCCACTGGTAAGCAATCCCTCAGCCTTATCTGACTGTCCCACGGAGGGGGATATCATGTGTGCCTGTTTTATTCTCTGGGGACACAGGTGGCAATACTTGGGTGTGGGGCCCTCGAGGGAGGCAGTGGTATCCAGGTGCCTAGGAACAGATATTTGGGTGAGCAGAGACAGGCGACTGCTTCCTCCTGGCTAGTGATAAGCTTGAATGAGCTGTGTCCCCAGCATTGTCCCCATTTTGCCAAGTTACCCCACCCAATTTCTCATTCAGAGTCCCCTGTGTCCTCGCACGGAGCCCAGTGAGTCCTCCTCGCTCACTTGTCCCAGCCTCTGCTTCCTTTTTTGTTAAATGGACAAGGTCGCCACCCTTGAGTCTGTAACACTCTGTTAGGGAAAGAATATCTCTCCACTGTTCCCCTGATATTCCCTTGCACCCCCACATCCAACTGAAATGTTACTTGTTGTGGCTGTACATTTTTTAAATCACATTTAATCTTGAGGGGTTCAGGAAGAATCCCATGGCGCCATTCAGAAGGTTCCCGCCTAGGTGATGTAAGCACCGTGCTGCGGGGTCAGGCCAGGCAGGTGGGGTGGAGGGACCGGCCAGCAGAACTTGGGGACCGAGTCAGCAGCTGAGGTGAGGAATGTGAGATGCGAAAGAGATGTGGCAGAGGGAAGTGAAGTCATGAATATTTAGGAGCGGGGAGAGTGGAATTCAATCTGACACTGATACACAGGAGGACTGGATTGATAGCCAGAGTCTAAAATTAGAAGCACTCTCTCTTGGGAGTGTAGAGCTCAGACCCCAGAGATGAACTGGACTAAAAACTGAATTTGCCACTTGCCAGCTGAGTGACCTTGGGCAAGTAAGTTAACCTCTCTGTGCCCTCAGCTTCCTCATCTGTGAAGCAGAGATAATAAAGTTCTTTCTGTACAGGACTATTGTGATATTGAGTTAATGCGACAGTGCTTGGCACACAGCATGAACTAGCTGCTTTTATAATTGAATAAAGGTCAATGTCAGGTCCTTCCTAGAGGTGGTCAGGTTCTTTCCTTCTGCAGTTCCTTTCCCTTCTTTCCAAAAATCCTGTGCCACCCTCCCACTTTAATTTGTTTGGGAAGAAAAGAATGCCTAGGTCACCACTGTCCAATAGAAATATAATGCAAAACATGAAATTTAAAAATTCCTAGAAGCCCCACTAAAAAAATAAAAATTAGGTATTTTTACTAACATATATCATTTAACCCAATACATCTAAAATATTATCCTTTCAACATGTATTGAATGTTTTAAAACTGTGAGAGATATATACATATTTTTGCATCTTAACCCTTGAAATCTAGTGTATATTTTAGAAGTACAGCAAGTATATCTCGATTCAACCACCAGATTTTCATCTGAAACACTTCATTGTATTAAAGTCCATCAAACTGACAGCTGAAAGTAGCTCCACCTACCCAAATTGTTTCAAACAACTTGATTCAGCTTTCCAATAACTGAATTCACCATCAGTTTTTACATTGAAATTAATTAAAATGGTATAAATACTTAAATTTTCAGATGTACTAGTCACATGTCAAGTGCTCAGTAGCCAGTTGTGACTGTTGTACAGGACAGCAAAGATCTAGAAGTTGCCGTGGGGAGGAATTGATCTGGAAGGAATGCTACCTGGCGGTAGGCATCTCAGACACAAGGAACTTACCAGAACAGAGCCCCTGACGACACCCTGAGCTTGTTCCTAGTGGTGGTGGGAGAGGGCTATCGCAGTGCGGGGACACAAGTGTCCTGAGAATTCTCTTTATTCCTTCAAGGACCAATGCACACCAGTACCCACCATCTACTAGGTGCTGCCCTTGGTGCCGGAGATGCAGTGTGAGTTAGCGTCTGTACTGAATTGCTGTTAACATCTATCTGCCATCTTCCAGTCTCTAGCCTCCTGTATCGCCCAGGGGGCAGTGGACTCTGAAGTGGGGCCCCCACTCCTGGCCCTGTCTGGACACCTGCCTGGTACAGTATCTGACTGAAGCTCCACTTTGATAACAGCTGGTGAGCACCCGCTGTGGGCCAGGCACCATGCTCTTAGCTGGCATGCAGCTTCATAGGGTGACTAGCACCTTTTGGTGTATTGGCTCTTCCAGCTCCCTGTTGCTTTTGGCTGTTTCAGAAGCCGATGGCTTCCCCCTGTCCACTGCACCTTGGCTTTCCCCGTCCCCTATTCAACCCTACCTCCCCACCCCACCTCCCATCACATCTACCTTTTTACTATCCTCAACATAAAAGCCTTGGATGTATTTTGGTTCCAGATGTTTGCTAATTTCCCTTTCCATTTCTGGAATGACCATCCTATTCGTATTCCTCATTACCTATGCACATCCTACCTGCTGTCAAGGTTCTCTTTCTCCAATCAGCCTTCCAGCCCGTGTGATCTCCTTTTCTTTGTATTCATAGCTCTTCCTGCATTGGTGGTTAGCTTGGAGCTGCGTGTGTGGCAGGCAGCATTATTTAACGTCTCACAGTGCCCCTGAGTGCTAGACTGTCATTCATTCTTCTCTGACTCCTACGTTCGCACCCATTCCACCCTCTTCTCCCAGTTCTCTCCAGCATCTGGACACATAGGAGGCACTCAGGAAAAACCTCCTGAGAGCCTGATATCCTAGCCAGGAGGTCAGCCTGAGTTATAAGGCTTGGGAGCCCCTTTGCTGGGCAATAACGTATCCCAAGTATCTGCTATGTCCACTATTATGCTTTATACAATGCAGGCCACCGTTGAAACATTTATGGGAAAATTAATTGCCCTTCATTGAGTTCACTGGCAGGGAGCTGCTCTTTCTGCTAATCTGATTGGAGAAAACAAAAGGCTTTGCTCCCTTAATTAAGTCTTTATTCACATATGGAACTATTGTGCTATTGAGCAAATTCATGGTAATAGTAATAATAGTTGTGAGCATCGCTAACATTTCTGGATCAATTTCCATCTGTCAAACACTGTGACAAGTGCTTCACACATACCACTTCATTGAATTTCTACAACCCACTGAGGCAACACCAGCAAGAAGCCTGGGGTGAGGGAAGGGGTCAAAGGTTCCCGGTATGGTAACGGGCAGCCTCCCTCGCCAGTGCCAGCTGTGTGATTTCTGGTGAGTGTGTAAACCTAGCTGTGAAATGGGGATGATAACTGTAAATTCTTGTGATGATTGCAGATGATGAATGCAAAGCGCTTAGAAATCACATTCTATTTTTTGAAAATATTTTATCTGTTATCATCATTAGTCCCCATTTTATAGATGGGGAAACTGAATTACAGAGAGACTAAGTACATTGCTCCCAGTCACAGAGTTAGTAAGTGCTACAAAGAGATTTAAACCCTGTCTGACCTCATAATCCTTGCTTGTAATCACCACACTACAATGAATACAAATTTATTCATCTTTGCCCCAGGCCCTGTGCTGGACAGTCGGCAACCAATTATCTCATTCAATCTTCCAAATGATTCTGTGAAATGAACTTATCCCCTGGGCAGGGAGGGACCTGGGAGGAGCTCCCAGCTGGGCCAGTATTTGAGGAGGATGGTGCATCCCCCGTACGAGAAGTCTGCCCCATGGCTCCATCCATGGAGTGTAGTACAAGGAAGCTGCCCCAGTGGGAAGGACAGGGCCTCCGCGGTGACATAGGAGGGGCAGCACCACTGCGTGAGAGGTCAGACAGTTTTCCTGGAATGCAAGTTTCACCTAAAACAGCTGCAAACTTGGTGAGAACAGGTTTGTTTGTTTGTTTTGTCTGTTTTGTTCACTACTGCATGCCTGAACTCGCACCGTACCTCACATAGCAAAGGTGCTTAATAAATATTTCTTGAATACGTGGGAAGTGAGCTCTAAATTATGTTACAAGCAGAGAAAACAGTGCATGCAAAGGCCCAGAGGTACGAGAGGGGGTGGCCATCGGGGGAGTACATGGACTGAGCCTCTTCTACACCAGGGCAAGCCGTCCTGTCATGTAGGCGGGGCTCCTTCTGGCCAGGGCTGGATGTGAAGGCTCACCGGAGTCCAGGTGGCTCAGCAGGGTAGCAGTTCACTTAAAGGGCTGGGATGGAAGCCCCAGGGAGTAATGAAGAGGACTGTCCTTGCATCCTCAGCGATAATGACAGGATGCAGAGAGATGGAGGAGAGCCACAGGTACGTGGCAAATGGGCCAACCCCCAGCTCCATAGATGCAATACCAGTGAAAAGTTCAGGGAAACAGGAGGTGCTCCTTGCAGAGGGTGACAGTGTCAAGTGAATGTGAAAGACACACGTTCTTCCTCAGGACTGGCATTGGCTGAGAAGACACTCATCTCAATAAGTGCTTCTTGATTGCTTCCTGGAAAATGGTGACACTTGCACAAAGTGAGAAGCCTGATTTTGCAAAGCAGCTACAGGTAAGGGGCGGTTCCTGGGGAAGCTGAGTTTCGATCCCACTGGGCACCTACCCTGGGTATCTGCATAAGCAGCATTTCCTCTCTGTACCCCTTCCTCCTTTTTGGTCTTCTATCTCTTCTCTGAATCATCAACTCTCAGCTTAGATGCCAACTTCTCCAGGACACTCTCTGACTCCATTCCATCTCCCATAGCCCGCCTGCAGACCTCAGGTATCACAGGCAGCCTTGCGTGCTTTGTGCTGCCAGAGAAAAACAGCTGTTAAAATATCCGTGTTCACTGGCCCACTACCAAAGGACTGAGGCAAACTTTGTGACATATAAAAGTGAGATCTGCAGCTCAACTCTCATCAATTGTAAAATTGTTACTTTAAATTAATATATTGAGTAATTTAGTCAAATGGTTCAAAAACCAAAACAATACACAAAGACATGCAGTGAGATCAGACTCCCACCTTGGTCCTTCTTCCACCTGTGTGCTCCTCCCTCAAAACCCAACCCAAACCAGGGACCACTGTTAATAGTTTTTCGTATATACTTCCAGAGATTTCTGAATATATGTTCAAAGACTGTTTCTAAAACACAAATTCTATCATTCTAGATACATTGTCCTTCACTTTGCTTTTTTTCACTTAAAAACAAATCCTTAAAATCTTTCTATATTAGTACCAGAAGCGCTTCCTCATTTGGTTGTATAGGTGTGTACATCTATTCTACAGATCACTACAATTTATTTAACTACTTTCCTGTGGACGGGCAGTTACGTATCTAAGTTGCTTCCAGTCTTGTGCTGTTATAAGCAGTACTGGAATGAATAATCTGATATTTAGGAACCAGTAGATGCGCTCCTACAATGCTTACTATAAACATAACACACACACACACAGTCCTTACAGCTTAGGAAGCACCTCTTTAAAAAAAAAATAATTAAACATTTTACTTTGAGATAATTGCAGATTCACACACAGTTGTAAGAAATAATTCAAAGACATCCCGAACTGGGTACAAAACTATACTACGATATCACAACAACGAAATTAACACTGATGCAAGCTACTCACGTGATGCAGATTTCATCAGTCTTACATATGTGTGTGCTCACACCCATGTGTGTATTTAGTTGTATGAAGTTTTTCACCTGTGTAAGCTTGTGCATCCACCACCAGAGTCAAGGTACAGAACAGCTCCAGCACCATGAGGAGTTCTGGCCTTTTGCAGCCACGCCCCCCTTCCTCCCCTGCTGCTGCCTCCGCTGCGCCCTCGCTCAGTCCCTAACCTCTGGCAACCCGGCAACTTTTGGCAATCTGCTATAATTTTCTATGCTTTTTTCATTTCAAATGTTATATGTGTAGAATCACATTACATCATATATGACACCTTTTGGAGCTGACTTTTTAAAATCAGCATAATCAGATACAAGTATTGCTACCCAAGCTTTTGTTTCCCTTTCCGTTTGCATGAAATATTTGTTTCCATCCCTTTATTTTGAGTCTGTGGGTATCTTTCATTCTGAGGTGGGGCTCTTGTGGGTAGCATATATATGGGTCTTGTTGTTGTTTTATCCTTTCAGCTACCCTGTCTTTTGATCGAATCACTTAACCCATTTACATTTAAACTGATTATCGATAGGTATGTATTTACTGCCATTTTATTCTTTTAACAACCTGGTTGGAGCTACAAAGCAATCCACAGTTTGTGGCTGCCTCTGCTTGGCCTGGGTGTGTATGGCAAGGACCAAGCTGTGCATCAAAGCCAGCTTTTTACCAGCACTGGGCCTGCGGACGGGTCAGGAAAAGCCCCAGGGCACCCTGAGATCCACTTCTGCTGCCTCCATCTGTTGGCTGCCTGTTAGGCTCAGTCACTGGAAGAGCCTCTGGTGGTACTTGGGTTGCATGAGGCAGGCTCTCTGTGATTGATGCAGATTCAGACTTGTGCCAGTGCTGAGTCTGAGGCCACTGAGCAAATGTTCCGGAGTATACCAAGTCTAGCTGCCACCTGTACACCTTTGTGATGGGGTGGGGTCTCAGGGAATCATCGGGGTGAGTCTAGCAGAGTTTATCAGGCTCAAACAGACCAAGATCTGGCTATGTGAAGGGAGGGCTCTGCATGTGAGGGGGAAAAGGCCCCCATCCTAGCGTTCTAGAGCCATACAATGTAGTCTGTCCCAGACTCTGCCCGGAGTCCGATCTCAGCAGGGCAGGGTTGCCAGGAGTCAGGATGGTGGAGCTAGTGGATCTCCTGTGAGGGGGAGATTCCGGTCAGGCTTGGGGAAAGGTAGAGGGAGTTGCCCTTGCCTGAAAGCCACACAACTCAGCCACTGACACCCCCTGATTCCATCCAGACCTCTACACCCTGGCCCAGGCAGCGGACTCCTCAGCAGGGCACAAGCTCTGCAGGGTGGAACTATAGGGAGTCCAGAGGGTGGGGCTATTGCATTCCCCCGTCTGATGCCATATGAAGTGCTCCAACCCAATGAAGATGGAGTCTGTGGTGTGGGAGAGTGACTCAGCACAGGTATCCTGGCGGCTATCCTTTCAGTTCTCTCCCAGAGCCACAAACACCAGTCTCTCCTCACGTGACTCTGCTCTGCTCTTCCCTCCCTCCCTCCGCCAGAGTCCAGGGTGAGTGGCTGCAAACAGGAGTTTATGTGTTGGCCCTTTAAGACGGCACCTGTGTCTCTCACAGACCCCCATTACTCCCTGGCAGACAGACTCCCCACTGATTTTCACAGTCAGATGTTATATAGGCACCTCTTCCCAGCTGTTTCTTTGGACTGGGGAGCCTGGCTTGGGGTTGAGACCCCACGCTTCTCTGGGGGAAGCTTGAGATATCCCTCTGGAATCTAAGCCACTGCCGAAGGGCACAGAGGCCCTTTTCACATCCCTACCCATCTACCAGTCTCAATGTGGCTTCTTCTGTAAATCTTTGGTTATAAGGCTTCTCTTCAGTTAGTCTCCAGTTGGTTACCCAGGTTGCTGGCTCTATATTTTAGCTGTAATACCAGTTCGGTCTTGGGAAGAGGTGAGTGTAACATCCACCCACTCCACCGTCATCTTGGATCCCTAGGACTCTGATTCTTTATTTGCAAAATGAAGAAAATAGAGACGACTCCTAAGGTCCCTTCCAGCTCAAACTTTCTATGATGGGACATAATTAAAGAAGGCGTTATCTATTGATTAGCAAATGAGGGCAACATATATTACACTGTATAACTCAACAGTGGTGGGGATCATCAGAACGTGTCTGAAGACTGGAAAGCCCAGGAGGGCAGGTGGCATATAAGAATTATAGGGAGGTGGGTTTTGAGGATGCTTGGCTATTATCGTCAGTCTGGGGTGTTCTTTTGTTTGGCTGATAAACTAATAACATCTTAAAAGTCCTGATTTCCTACAGCCCTGGTTTCCCATCCACTGCCAACAGTCTTGAGTTCATTCCTGGCGGGTTCCAGGGCCCAGCCCCTCACCACGGGCCCTGCACCCGCCACAGTGCAGCTCTGGTGTGCACGTGGGCTGTAGCCCACCCCCCCACCCCCCCGACTGCAGACACTTTTGATTCCTGTAAGTAGCTTTGACAGAGCTCAGCAGTACTCCCAGGATGAAAGCTGTTTTCTTTTAAAAAACAGATGTTGATGACGATAAAGTCTGAAGAGAAGAGTGCAATATAAGTAGATTTTTAAATCACTTATGCTTAGAGGAATTCACAGGACATGTTTTAAAAAATATAGCCCTCTACATGATTCCTATTACTAGTTCCATTGATGAAAAGGCTCAAGCACTTTTGGTTTAACATCCTTAATACAAAGGGGCACCTCAAGACACATTTCCAGATGCAAACCAATGTAGAGTTTTTTCTTGTCAATTAGATCTTACTTTCTATCAGTGGCGCTCCCTTGTTACCTCTTTTTCCTTTTTAAAAATGTTCTTTTTATACAGCTGTTGTATTATACAGTATACACCTGAAATCTGTATACTGCTATTAACCAATGTTACCCCTATGAATTTAATTTTAAAAAATTTTCAAAAAATCCACTGTGAAAAAAGAAAAAGAACACATCCTTGTGGAGATGAGCCCACAATTAAAATATTAAAAATATTCATTGAAAAAAATTAAAATTCATTTTTATATGTGAGACAATAAAAAGGAGAAAAAATAAAGATGATTTTATTAATATATTTATTTTTAAAAAGAGGAAACACATGAATATGACTAACATTTGTAAAAGAACAAAAAATAATCAGCAAAAACCTTCTCTCCCACCCAACTCCAGCCCCCCAGTTTCCCTTCCCAAAGGTCAACCCATATTACTAGTTTTTTGTGTACCCTTCCAGAGGTCTGTTACTCACACACAAACACACGCCCACCTGTTATTTTTTCCTTTTTACATATTATACTCACACACTGACGTATCTATTGTATTTTTCCATTTAGCAATACATCCCAGAGATCACTTCTTTTCATTGCATACAGACATTCTTTTTTCAGCTGTATAGTATTTCACTGCAATTGGTTTAGTAAGTCCCCTATGGACGGATATTTGGATTGTTTCTGATCTGTTGCTGTCACAGAGGCCTTGTATATGAATAATTTCTCACATATGGTCATATAGCCATAGGATAAATTCCTAGAACTGCAAGTTTAAAGTCAAAAGATAGGGGCATTTGTAGCTTGGATGGATTAAATTGTCATTTTAAAATTGCCTATAATCCCTTCTCCAGTATTAGTCATGTTAACATTTTAATTTGTAATTTTCCAGAGTCGCTCCCTGACCAAGCATGTACTGAGCCCCTAGGGGCTAAGTTCTGTTAGCGCTGGTCACACAACACTAAACAAAGCCAACTTAGGAACCACAGGGGGAGGCGTAGGCTGGGTCCACACAGCAACTGATATGAATTGCTTCATGGCACTTGGGTTGAAAAGAATGATTCCCCCAATCCCATCAAATCTGTCTCTCAGCTCCACCCGTGCCAAGGTCCGCACTAAGTTCAACATTAGTTGTTGGGGTCATTTCCTTTCCCATGGATTGGACCAAAATACTGGGGGTTTCGTGGCCGGAAAATGAGAGGCAGCTCTCGCATGCTCAGGCGGCCGCCACGGTCCCTGCGGTTATCCAGTGCTGCCTGCTAATAGCTCTTTGCTGTTCCCACCGACCCTGTGTGGGTTCTCACCAGCCCGGTCGCTTTAGGGTTGGAGGCACTGGGGTTTCAACCTCAGAGGAAACCCTCACTCCCACTGCATTCTGTCCCTTGGAACTTACTCAGTCTCCTGGAACCAACCCTTCTGACTCATTTTTTTCAATCTCATTTTTATTTCTTTCAATTGCAGCTGACAATATTGTATTAGTTTCAGGTGTACAGAATAGTGGTTAGACATTCGTATAACTTATGACGTTGATCCCCTTAGCACTCACCTGGCACCATCCACAGTTTTACAATATTATTGCTAAATTCCCTATGCCATGCTGTACGTCCCCGTGATCATTTTGTAACTACCAATTTGTGCTTCACAGTCCTTTACCTTTTTCACCCAGCCCCCAAACTGGCAACCATCAGTCTGTTCTCTGTATCTATGAGTCTGTTTCTGGGATGGTTTTTTTTTTTTGTTCATTTATTTTGTTTTTTAGAAATCCAAAACACTAATTTAAAAAAATATATGCGTCCCTATGTTCATTGCAGCATTATTTACAATAGCCATGATATGGAAGCAACCTAAACGTCCATCAGTAGATGACTGGATAAAGAAGATGTAGTATGTATATACAATGGAATATTACTTGGCCATAAAAAAGAATACACTTTTACCATTTGTGACAATATGGATGGACCTAGAGGGTATTATCCTCAATGAAATAAGTCAGTGAGACAACAAATACCATATGATTTCACTTATATGTGGAACCCTCTGCCTTCTTTTCAAAACACCAGTTCCCATTCCTTCTTTCCCTTGCCTGATGTTAGCTGCCTCCTCAGAAGCCCACCGATACCTAGGAGATGGGACTCTCTTAAAAGAGCCTAGCCCCTGGACCACAAAGGTTAAGCTTTGAGAACTAGGGGGAGGGGAATCACATTTTCCTTCCTGGGGTTTCTTTATCCATGGGAGTAATGGAAAAATTCATATGTAAATGAATTATCGCACTGCATAAATAAATAAATTACGATGTAATTGCAAGCAGTGGCAAGTCTTATGTTGTTCCACTGCTGTACTCCCTGCACCTAGAATACAGTCGGACACATGGTTGGTGCTGTATAAATATTTGTTGGCTGAAAGAATAAAGTATTAGGAAGAGAAAGAATTGGGAGAATGCCTGAGAGAGAACACTGGAGCCAGAAGTGACCACTTCGGCCTGAGTGGTCAGAGATGGTTTCCCTGAGGAGATGACATTTCCACTGACCCTTGAGGATCAGAAGAGATCAGCCCTGTGAACTGTATGGAGAGGAGCCATCCAGGCAGATCAGAGTGTGGGGTCCCCCCGAGGTGGAAGAGAGTTTGTGAAGTAAGCACAGGACGAGAAGCCTCGGGCAGAGGAGGCACAAGGAGGTGACAAAGGAAGCCAGAGGCTGGCTGTGGGGCACCTCGTAGGATCTGAAGGACTAGAATTTATGCAAAAAACTTCCAATGGTTTTAGGCAGGGGAATAAAATGATCTTTCAGAATCTTTTTACATTTTGAACAGGTCTCCCTGGCAGCTGTGTGAGAGCGGATTGGAGCCAAGGAGAGGTGATGAGGAGGATCCTTTCAGAGGTATTGCCGCCGTCATAGCAAGAGGAGATGAGGGGAGTAGGGAGGATGGAAACTGTGGGCACACTTAAGATACACAGAGGTAGACTTAGATAGGACTTGATGATGGATCCCATGTGGAAGTCAAGAGAAAGAGAAACATTTGAAGAAATCTCCCAGGTTTTTACTTGGGAATTATTGTGGATTGAGAATAAGTGCAAGGTGAAGGGGACGTCAAGTAGGAGAAGGCCGGGGGAAGCTGGGTGGAGTCGTGTGAGCATATACCTGGCCTAGTGTTAAGAGTTGAGGTAAGTCTCGAACTGCCTAGATTCTAGTCCTCTCCCTCCCGGGTCAGCTAGGTGTATGGGCAAATGCCTTCACTGCCTCATCTGGAAGGGAATAATAATAGTTCTTTCTTAATTTTTTTATGTGGATTAATGAACATCATCTATATAAAATGCTTGTAATAGTGTTTTACATAGTAAAGTATGTAATAAACTTTAACTATTTTATATTATCTACTTCTACACTGGCATTTAACATGGATGGCCCATATTTAATTTTATGAATAAATTATTTATTCAGATCCCTAGTTGGATTGTTTCCAACATTTAGTAATAATAGCATAGTGGTTAAGAGCACAGACTCAGGAGCTAAACTGCCTGGGTTCTAATCCTGACCCCAGCATTTGCTACATATATAACCTTGGCAAGTTACCCACGCTCTCTGTGCTTGTTTCCTCATCTCTTAAGTGAGAATAACAATAGCACCTACTTCAGAAGAGATTCCCTGAGAATCAAGTTAGTGATAGGTCTAGCTCACTTAGAACATATTGAATGCCATGTTTTTCCTTATATGTCTGCTACTCTTTCAAGCACTTTAAGTGTATTTTCTCATTTAATATTTATAACATCCCTATGAAGTAGGGACTGTTATTACCCTAGTGTTACAGACCAGAAAAGTGAGGTACAGACCCAATTTGAACCCAGATGCCAGAGCCCCTGGTTCTAACAGCTGTTACCTGTGCCACATCATTTTATAGATGTGTATCTTTGCTCATCCATATAACTATTTCTTTAGGATAAATTCTAAGAAATGGTATTTTATGATTTAAAAGTTTTTTTAATGCCTTTGAAACATATTAACAAATTATTTTCCAGAGAGTTTGTAACAATTTACAATCTCATGAAAGCTATGATAGCCACATTTTCTTGATGGATGACTCTCTTTATCATTAAGTAATTCTTATCAATACTGATAAGCTGCCCTAGCTCAGTGGATTGAGTGCTGGCCTTCGAACCAAAGGGTCGATGGTTTGATTCTCAGTCAGGGCACATGCCTGCATTGTGGGCCGGGTCCCCAGTGCGAGAGGCAACCACACATCGATGTTTCTTTCCCTGTCTTTCTCCCTCCCTCCCCCCTCTCTGAAAATAAATAAATAAAATATTTTAAAACAATACAGATAAGCCAGTTTTGTTTTTGTTAGTATTTGTATAGTATATATATTTATATTTGTATAGTATTTACACTTTTTCATTTCTTAATTTTAATGTTTCTGTGTCTTTATTTTAGGTATGTCTTTTGTAAACCTTGCATAACTAGATTTTGACTTTTTATCCATTCTAATAGGAAAGCTTGATTTATTTATATTAACTATAATTATTTATATAGTGGAACTTTTCCCCTGACATGTTATTTTGCAGCTTTTATTACTATACTTCTTTCTTTTCTTCTTGCCTTCCCCATCTTTTTACTCCTCTAATGGATTGATTGAATTTTCCATATTACTCCCTTGGTTTCCTCAATTAGTTTGAATTTATATGAGCGTATGTTCTATTTTTTAGCAGTTGCTCTTAAATTTTTAATATGCTTATTTATTTAATTTGACAAATTTTATCTTCCAAGCAAGATTAGAATCTTAAAATACATTAATTTCAAATTATTTCTCCTCCCTTCATCTATGATAAAATTGCCAATATATTAATTTTTAAAAATATCCGCTTCTCCAGATTCTTTAAAAAGTATTCAGTCAGGATTTCTGGCTATAACCTAATGAAGAGTTTGGCAAACTCTCCTCCCAAAAACAACAATGAAGCCAGACAAAATGGACCAAAATAATCATTTCAGTACTCTGGAAAGCAATCAAAGCCCTAATAACAATCTGAGAAGGTTTTATGCTTGAAAACTGCTGGAACTAGGGTGACTGTGGCTCTCTGTGGTTTTCTAGCTTGTGGCTGCTCCCCTCCCACAGCCTGAAGCTCAAAGCCCAGCTGAGGTGACGTTTATAGACCAGGGGAGGCCTGGAATACTGGCAGCTTCTCTGCCCTGGTTGAAGGTAATTCACTGGACTTGGAGCTGTGGGCAAAGTAATGTCCAGTGATGTTGTTGGTGAAAGTGACTCTCTCAGCTACAGATAAGTGGACAGAGCCCACGGCTCTACTGTCCTGAGGCTGCGGGCCTGGGGCAATCACATTCCTGGCTGAGGCCGTGTGTATACACAGCAGAGACCCAAAACGTTGTAGCATCTCACTGTGCACCGGTCAGGTCTCCTTAGCCCTGCCCGATCTGGGACAGTTCCTTGGGCTTTCTTTTCATTGTCTTGACACTTTAGAAGAGTGCCATCCAGCAATTTGTGGAACACCCCTCAGTTTGGGGTCAGACAAGGAATACTTATTATAAATATGTTAAAGAATTTATAAGACAATTTATGGACATAATGAGTAAAAAATTATGTGACAGTATTTCAGAAAAGAAATGGTCTCTAATATAGAACCCAGTGAAAATTCTAGAACTGAAAAATAATCTGAAACCATTTCACAAGATGAGATTAAAAGATGATACAGTGGGCATTACAGGATGAAGGACCCATAAACTTGGAGGTGGGACAATATAAATTAATCATACTGAAGCAGAGTGAAAAAAATATATTAAAAAATAAGCAAACCATTAGTGACATATGGAATCATATCAAATAGTCTAACATATATGTAACTGGAGTCACAGAAAAGGGAATGTGTCAAAAAATTAAAACAAAACAGTGGCCAAATAATTCTCAAAAAAATTTTTTTAAAGATTTTATTTATTTATTTTTAGAGAAAGGGGAAGGGAAGGAGAGAGGGAGAGAAACATCAATGTGTGGTCGCCTCTCAAGTGGCCCCCACTGGGAACTTGGCCCGCAACCCAGGCATGAGCCCTGACTGGGAATCGAACCAGCGATCCCTTGCTTTGCAGTTGGCACTCAATCCATTGAGCCACTCCAGCCAGGGCCTCAAATTTGATAGACATAAAAAATTGAACAAATCTCATATAAAATAAATACATATACCTAGACATGTCAGGGTCAGATTGCTCAAAAAGATAAATAGAAAATATTAAGAGAAGCAGAGCAATAAGAAAGATTGCATACAAGTCACGTGAAAATGAATTATGATTTTAATTAGAAACAATGCAAGCCAGAAGACAATGAAACAACATCGGTAAAGTGCTGAAAGAAGAAACCTTTAACCTTGAATTATAGAGCCAGTGAAATGATACATAGGTCAAATATTAAGGTGAAATAAAGATATTTTCAGACCAGCAAAAATTGAGAGAATTTGTAGCCAGCAGACCCTTGGGGCAAGAAGTGCTAAAGGAAGTACTTCGAACTGAAGGGAAGCAATACCAGATAGAAACACAAAGGAACAGGAAGAAATAGAGAGTTCCGGAAGTGGGAAGCATGTGGGTAAATAAAATGACTATTTTTTTCTTTCCTTAATTTCTTGAGAGTTCAATTGACCGTTTAAAGCAAAAGAAATAATAATATGCCATGGGGTTCATAAGATGTGTAAAAGTAAAATATGACCACAATAGTACAAAGTACGGAAGGAGCTACATGGAAGCTTCTTGTACAATTTTTCACTACGTGTCAAGTAGCCTAATATAAATAAACTGTACTCTGTCAAAAGCGAAAGTTGCATATTGCAATCCCTAGAGTAAAAACTGAAAATAAAACAAAAAGGTATAAGTAAAACTCCAACGGAGATAAAATGCGATACTAAAAAAATGAGCCCCCAAAAAGTCAGGGAAAGAGGGGAAAATGAACAAAAACAGGAGGACAAATAGAAAACAAATAGCAAGGTGGTAGACATGCCTAATATAATTATTTATCGATAATGACAGAAATACAGATAGGTTAAGCATCGCTATTAAAACCTGAGTGCCTTGCGTATATTATATACAAGTATCTGGTTCTCAGAACACTACAGGTCTTTTGGTTTTCTAACTCCCTTTTAACTTTCTTTTTCCATTCTCTGGCACCTGTGGATTTCACTTTCTTACGTTTGGATAGGCTGGCTATGAATTGTATGTAAACAGAAAACCCATGTGTTTGGAAAGCAAGCTTTTTCAGCAGTTTGGTCCACCATATTGGCAAACTTTATTTTAAACATTTAACTGATTACTACATCCTGAATTTATTTTGTTTTAAGCGAACAGGTAAGTTTTTAACATTATTTGATAATTTATTAAGCTATCACCCTTATTTATTAAATATCTAGCCTTCCTCTGCTGATTTGGGAAGCTATCTTGATCACAACCTAAATTATCTTACAAATTTGGGTACATTCCTGAATTTCTGTTCTGTTACCTGGTTGTTTCTGTACAAGGAAATGCAAGGTATATTCCGTAGTATAGTGTTACAATTATTTCAGCTTTACATTATTTCAGTTTTAGTGTCTTTGTGGTTGGGGAAGGCTCTCATAATCACCATTATTTTAAAATACCTCAGCTATTCTATTTACATGACTCTAATACTTTTTTCAAGTTTAAACATTTTCTGTTTGGATTTCATTTGGGATAATGTTAAAGACGTAATATAATTTGGGGTAAGTATTGGTATCGAAAGTGGTATTAGATTTTCCCACACAGAAATATGATGTTTTTCCTTTATTCAAGACATTAAATCTCTTGGTAAAGTTTTGCCATTTTCTTTGTATGGATTCTGTACATTTCGTCAAAAGGGTATTCTTTTACCCATATTTAGTAACTTGTATTGCTATGGTGAATGAGATTTTCTTATCCTACATATTTATATACATTTATAGTTGCTCTTGTCCTGACCTCATGTTTCATGTAATAAATTATCAAAAAAAGGTTTTTCTTTTAAAAAGCTCATGAAAGTGGTATTACAGTCAGATATTTTTCTTTTTAGTTAACTAGTTTTATTGAGGTATAACATACATAAAGTGTGTGTACTTATCTTAAGTGTTTACCTTGATGAATTTTTACATAATTATACATACACTAAGGTCAAGATATGGCATCTTGCCGGTACCTAAACGATTCCCTCATATTTCTTCTCCAGTTACACCAAGCCCCGAGGTAACTATTGTTCCTATTTCTATTAGCAGGAAATAGTTTGGTCTGCCTGTGAATTCAATACAAATCAAATCATGCAGGGTGCACTTCAGTGCCTGGACCCTTCCGCTCAACATGGTATCTTGAGTTTCACTCACTTCGTTGCTCTTATCAGTAGTTTGGACATTTTTATTGCTTTGTAGTATCCCATTGTACACGTATGTCCATATGTGTGTATGCATATATCTGTGTGTCCACATACATACAAATATTTATGTACACACCTTCATCAAGTTATCCATTCTCTTATTGGCAGGTCTTGTGTTGCTTCTAGTCTTGGGCTATTATGAATAAAACTAGTTCATTATGAACATGCTAGTACATGTCTTTTGGTGAACATATGTACACCACTCCGTGGTTGTAGAATGTGCACATGTTGAGTAGACACAAATAATACTCAAAAGTGGTCACACCATTTTACATCCCCACCATCAATGTTTGAGAAGTGCAGTTGCTTCAAACTCTGACTAACATTCGGGATTGCAAGTCTTGTCAATTTTAGTCAGTCTGAGTATGCGGAATGCATCTCATTATGCTTTGAATTGGCATTTACTTGATAAGTAATCGTGTTCAACACCTCTTCTTATGCTTATTGGCCATTCCGATATTCTCTTTTTTTAAGTGTCAGTTCAACATTTTTATACATTTTTAATTGGGTGGTTTGACTTTTCTTACTGATCTGTAAGTTTTTCATATATTCCAGATATGAGTCCTTTGTCCTGTCTGTTCAAAGATATTTGTCTGGGGCTTGACTTCTTATTCTCTAATAATTTCCATTGGTGAACAAAAGTCTTCAATTTTAGTCAAGTTCAATTGATCAGCTAATTTTCATTTAGGGCTACTACCTTCTTACATTCTGTTTCAGAAATATCTTCTTACCCCAAGGTCATGAACATATTCTCCTATGTTTGCTTCTAGAAACCTTATTGTTTTACCTGTAATATTTACATCTATGTTCTTTCTCAAATTAATTTCTGTGCCATATGTGAGGTAGGGGCTCACTCTTATTTTTTCCCCCATTATGGACATCTAAATTTCAGCACAAGTCGCTGAGAAGCTCATCTTTACCTCCACTGAACTGCATGGGTACTTTCCTTGTGAATCAGGTGAGCATATAAGTGGATGTATTTCTGCACTTTATTTTGGAACACTGGTCTATTTATCTACACTGTCACTAATACCACTCTGTCTTCATTTCTACGTTCTCCACTTTTGCAAGATCATCTTAGCTGTTCTAGGTTTCTTGCATTCCCTTGTAAGATTTAGAGTCAACTTGTTGAGAGTTCAACAACTATAAACTTCTTGGGATTTTGATCATGATTTTTTAAAGTATTTTTATTGATTATGCTATTATAGTTTTCCAGTTTTTACTCCCTTTATCCCCCCTCTACCCTGCACCCTCAACCCTCCAGCATTTCCCCCCCCCCCCCAACTTAGTTCAAGCCCATGGGTTGTACATATAAGTTCTTTGAGTCCTCTATTTCCTATACCATTTTTTATCTCTCCCCATCTATTTTATATCTACTAATTATGTTTCTTCTTCTCTGTACCTTTCCCCCACTATTCCCCCCTTCCCACTCCCCACTGAAATCCCTCCATGTGATGTCCATTTCTCTGATTCTGTTCCTGTTCTATTTGTTTGCTTAGTTTTTGTTTTCATTATTTTTCTTTTCTTTTAGGTTCATTTGTTGATAGTTGTGAGTTATCATTTTACTGTTCATATTTTTTATCTTTTTTCTTAGATAAGTCCCTTTAACATTTCATATAATACAGGCTTGGTGATGATGAACTCCTTTAACTTGACCTTATCTGGGAAGCACTTTATCTGTCCTTCCCTTCTAAATGAAAGCTTTGCTGGATAGAGTAATCCTGGATGTAAGTCCTTGCCTTTCATGACTTCAAATACTTCTTTCCAGTCCCTTCTTGCCTGCAAGGTCTCTTTTGAGAAGTCAGCTGATAGTCTAATGGGCACTCCTTTGTAGGTAGCTGTCTCCTTTCCCCTTTCTGCTTTTAGGATTTTCTCTTTATATTTAATCTTGGGTAACTTAATGATGATGTGCCTTGGTGTGTTCCTCTTTGGGTCCAACTTCTTTGGGACTCTCAGCTTCCTGGACTTCCTGGAAGTCTATTTCCTTTGCCAGATTGGGGAAGTTTTCCTTCATTATTTGTTCGAATAAGTTTTCAATTTCTCGCTGTTGTTCTCCTCCTTTTGGCACCCCTATAATTCAGATATTGGAGCATTTCAGGTTGTCCCAGAGGTTTGTAAGACTCTCTTCACTTTTTCAAATTCTTGTTTCTTTATTCTGTTCCTGTTGGATGTTTATTTTTTCCTTTTGTTCCACATCATTGCTTTGAGTCCTGGTTTCCTTCCTGTCACTGTTGGTTCCCTGAATATTTTACTTTATTTCATTTTGGGTATCTTTCATTTATTTTTTCATTTTTTGACCAAGGTCAATCAGATCTGTGAGCATTTTGATTACCAGGGCTTTAAATTCTCCATCAAATACGTTGGTTATCTCCTCATCACTTAGGGTTTTTTTCTGAGGTTATGCTATGTTCTTTCATTTGGGCCATATTTCTTTGTCTCCGTGCACCTGTTAAGTTGTAAGGGGGCGAGGCCTTAGGTATTCACCCCAGCAGGGCAACCATCCTTGCCGCGCTGCCTCACTGCCTGTGGGGGAGGCGCCAGAGGGAACAATGCAGCTCCCCTGCTTGTCCCATCAGACTCTTGTGTGAGACTGGGAGTTTCTCCCAAAGTAGCAATAGCAGCATCAACTCTGAGTCTGTTTCCCCTTAAGTCAGCCTGGCCCCTGCAGCCCAAGCAGCCTGCTGCTTTGCCGCAGCCAGCCCCGACCCCCACCAGCCCCGCCCCCAAGGTCCCCTGAGGTTTTATCCGCCTGCCAGTGGACCATGCCTTACCCGTCTGGTTGTTCTGATCTATTTTTTCTTTAATTTCTCGGTTGTCAGAGTTCCATGCAGTTTGATATTCTGGCGCTCCTGGTTGTTTATTGATTTTAGATTGGTTGTTATCCTCCTTTTGGTTGTGTGAGGAGGCAAAGGGTTTCTACCTATGCCTCTATCTTGGCTAGAACTCCTGATTTTTTTGTATTTATATATTATTAAGGGAAAATTAATACATTAACAATATTGCATCATTCGATCCAAGAATATGTATCTGTCATTTATTTAGCTCATTTAAAATTTCTCCTAGTAATTTATTATGTTTTCAGTATGTAAGTCTTACACATATTTTGTTAAATTTATCACTAAATATTTCATATATTTAATGCTATAGTGTTTTAAAATTTTTATTTTCCATTTTGTGACTCTTTCATAGAAACACAAGTTTACACTTCTGGTCAAGATGACAGTGTAGGCAGACATGGCTCGCCTCTCCACACAACCACATGAAAATTACAAGTAAACTCTAGAACAACCATCACTCAGACCATCAGAAATCGAGTTGAATGGAAGCCTGACAACCGCAGAATTAAAGAAACCACATACATCCAGACTGGTAGGAGGGGCGCAGATGCAGGATGGGCTGGTCCAAACCCATATGGATAAAAATTCTGGAGAGAAATCTTGGCATTGAGGAGTCCCAGCCCCTCACCATGTCCCCCAGCCCAGGGTTCCAGTGCCAGGAAGATAAGTCCCCACAACTTCTTGTTGAAAAAACCAGCATGGATTGAGTCAGTTGAAAAAATTTCTGGACCCCCAAGCAGGTCCTCTCAAAGAACCCACACATGGACTCACCTACTCAGACTCACTCTCTCTGAGCTCCAGCACTGGAGTAGCAGCTTGAAAGGCACCAGTGGCATATAGGGAGGAACTGAAGAGTCTGGCATCAAGGAAAGCAGAGGCCATTGTCCCTTTTCTAAGCCCTCCCCCCACAGAGCAATAGAGCTGGCAAGCTGGTGCAGTATCTGAGACTCCATCAACGGGGCTAAGGCTGTTTGACCTGCCTTGGAAATCCCCAGAGACTCTGCCCCACCCAACTGATGGGCCCACCCAAGCTGATTTTCCATATGAATGGCTGTTCTTGGCTCATACAGCACAACTTCCTAAATCCTCTCAAATAAGCAACAGCTGGCCTCAGTGAGCCCCAGGCCTGGCACTAGCAGTAGCCAGCTTAGCTTCACAGCTTGGTTTTGCCTGGGAATCTCCAAGCCAAGCGTAAGTAGCAGCCATCTCAGATTGCTTTATAGCTCAGGTAGGGTGTCCCTGAGCAAAATACAGATAGGGCTAACCTTGGCCTGTACTACCCATGACACCCCAGGGCCAGTGCACCCAGTGGACAGCAACAGACCTCGTCAGAGCACCACCACCCTGCCCCTGCACAGCTGATCCTCCATGGAGGGTGGAGGTTGGTGGTAAATAGTCACAGCCAATCCTTGCAGCTGACTGGCCTCGGTAAATCCCTCCCACTGATCTGCCAACATCAACCAAAGCTCAACTGCAAGAGGAGGATATACTCAGCCCACATAGAAGGCACAACCCCAAGTACCCAGTTTGGGTGATAGGACAGGCTGTGCCACTGGTTGCTACAGGACATCTATTATATTAGGGCACACTACTGAGTCAGAGTCAAAGCAGCTCTACCTAATACATAGAAACAAACACTAGGAGGCTGCCAAAATGAGGAGACAAAGAAACATGGCCCAAGTGAAAGAACAGATCAAGACTCTAGCAAAAGAACTAAATGAAATGGTGATAGGCAACCTATCAGACACAGAGTTCAAAACACTGGTTTACTCAAGGAACTTAGTGAGGACCTCAGTAGAATAAAAGAGATCCAGTCACATAAAGGATACACTAATTAAAATAAAGATCAATTTACAGGGAAACAACAGTAGAGTGGATGAAGCTGAGAACCAAATCAATGATTTGGAACATAAGGAAGCAGAAAACAACCAATCAGAACAACAAGAAGAAAAAAGAATCCAAAAACATTAGGATAGTGTAAGCAGTCTCTGGGACAACTTCAAGAGATCCAACATTTGCATCATTAGGGGTGCCAGAGGAGAAGAGAAAGATCAAGAAATTGGAAATCTATTTGAAAAAAAAATGAAAGAAAACTTCCCTAATTTGGTGAAAGAAATAGACATGCAAGTCCAGGAAGCACAGAGAATTCCAAACTGGATGGTTGCAAAGAGGCCCACTCCAAGACACATCCTAATTAAAATGCCAAAGATTAAAGCCAAAGAGAAAACCTTAAAAGCAGCAAGAGAAAAGGAGACAGTTACTTACAGGCGAGTCCCCATAAGACTGTCAGCTGATTTCTCAAAAGAAACTTTGCAGGCTAGAAGGGATTGGCAAGAAATATTCAAAGTCATGAAAAGCAGAGAACTACAGTGAAGATTGCTCTACCCAGCAAAGCTATCATTTAGAATGGAAAGGCAGATAAAGAGCTTCCCAGACAAGAAAAAAAACTAAAGGAGTTCATCATCACCAAACCACTATTATGTGAAATATTAAGGGGACTTATTTAAGAAGAAGAAGAAGATCAACACTGTGAATAATAAAATGGCAAAAATATATATCTATCACCAATTGAATCTGAAAAAAAAACAACTAACCAAGTAAGAACAGGGAATCATAGATACGGAGAGTGTTTAGATGGTTGGCAGATGAAAGAAAGGTGTGGGGGAATGGGTGAGGAGGTGAGGGGATTAAGAAGTACAAATAGGCAGTTACAGAATATCCATTGTAATGTACACCACAGTATAGGAAATGGAGTAGCCAAAGAACTTATATACATGACCCATGGACATGAACAATGGTCAGTGGATGGTCTGAGGGAGTGAGGGCTGCTGGGTGGAGGGGGGCAAAAGGGGAATATCAGGACAACTGTAATAGCATAATCAATAAAATATAATTTAAAAAAGAAATATAATTTTATAGATTGACTTTTTATTATTTATTAATTCACTTATTCTAATAACATTGTTAGAGTTTTTTTGGGAATTTCTACATATACAATCATGGCGGCTGCAAATAAAGAGTTTTACTTCTTCCTTTTTATGGCCTTTTATTTATTTTTCCTCTTGAAAGTTCTCCCAAATAATCTCTCTGTAGACTGATGGTCCTAATTCAAGTCATATGTAAACTGAGCCCTAAAAAGTGTCAGAACAAGAAGGGCTTAGTGGGAAAGAATATTGGATAATTTAATTGAAGCAATGATGTAAATACGATTTCTCACTGAATGTCCCTGTTGATATTAAATGTTTACATGAAGAAAAATGTATACAACACCCATGCATAATAAATATGCACACCAGCAACCACATGGTGAATCACCTTCTTAGAAAATGTAAGAAAATTTTGCCTGAAGAAAATTTTTGTTAAATCACCATAAAATGCTGAAGAACTTGAATGCATCCCTGGCTGGTGTGGCTCAGTGGATTGAGTGTTGGCCTGTGAACTGAAAGGTCATTGGTTCGTTTCCCAGTCTGGACACATGCCTGGGTTTTGGGCCAGGTCCCCAGCTGGGGATGTGAAAGAGGCAACGGATTGATGTTTCTCTCACACAATGATGCTTCTCTACCTCTCTTTCTCCTTCCCTTCTCCTCTCTCTAAAAATAAATAAATAAAATCTTTTTAAAAAAGAACTTGAATGCAAAGTTTCTCAAAACAAACTTTGTTTATGTCATGCGAAACTTTGCCTTTTGACCTTTTGGGACTTTTTGGAAGGCAATTTTCTCTGTATTTATCCACCTAAGCACAGGCAAGATAAGGGTAAGGTTTCTGTCTTCTGTTCCTGCTCTGCCGTTCGCCAGTTCAGTGTTGCGTTGATGTTCCTTGGATGAGTGAATGCATGAATAAATGAAAGGAGTGAATGAGTGGAATTATGGACGAGAGAAGTCAGCCCCAGGGTCCACTTATCTTTCACAATCCACCCTGTTGAACTTTTAATCTACTTGCTATTTTCTGTTTGATGCTTAAATAATCTGGTTTCCCATTTACAACTTGGTTCCATTAAAGGAGGGTTTTAATTAATGGTAGACTGTTTCCAGAAATGCCCACCACAATCTCTCTCCCCACACCACTTTAATCCCACTTCTCCAGGTTGCCATTAGTAACAGTCAAACAGTAAAACAGGAGAAGTGGATATTGGGTGGACTGTATTTAACATCTTTTAAAAGATGAATTTGGTTGCATCCATCTGCATGTGTGTACATTATATAGTTACAGTCATGGAAGAATGTATAGCATCGGTGAGCTTCCATCCACCATCAGCTGTGGCAGGGAAGTTAAAGTGGTCCCTCTCCTCATTGCCCCTCCATCTAACTCTCTGTCCGCACTCATCACTCCTGCCAGTGTCTGCCAGCCCTCCACATCTCACATGAATTTACTCACTTGCCTGTGTACATCTCAATCTCCATAAACTATTTTATGCTGGACCCTAAGGTGCCCACTATAAAGTAGGCCCCCAGAATAATATTTGCTAGATGCACAAAAGAAAAGAAGAAATGAGGATGGAGTAGACATCAAATATGAGATGTAATGAATACATGCTGAATGTTACAACCTGCAAGGTGTAGTATACACGCATTAAATTACCTTGGATTGCTTTCTAGTAATTACCGTTCTGGGCTTAAAATCATTTTTAGAGAAGCATTAGAAATTCCCATTTTAGCTTAATCACAATGTTTAGTTTTCTCTAGGAAGGCACCTTATTTATTTAATGTCACAACACTAAAATCATTCCGTTCTGCCATGTTCAATAAACAGAAAAAGAAACCCCAACATCTATATTAAATTGTTACTAACAAAGTAAACATTTCTCCCCCTGTTTTTTTCTGAGTTGATTAAGCACCAGTGTATTTAAAAACGTTTCCCCAGCCTGAGAAAGGTTCCCCCTCTGAACATACAACTATTGAGCATAGAATGTTTTTCCTACCACTTGATTACAATTTGGCAGTAGTTTCTGAATAATTTACAAATTTTAAATTTCTGTGCCCCAAACACACATGTGTTTGCAGCTAAACAGACTTGAAAGAATATGCAAATTGCACTTTTATGTCAAAAATGAGTGAACGCAGCTTCATGCAGAAAGAAGCGGACTGTCACCCCCGTGTTTTTGTTTAGACTAATCTGTGCGCTGTCGCCCCCACATCAGGCTGCAGCAACATTTTCTTTGGGATATTAGACATAAATGTTTATGACTGCAGATAGCCTAGGAGGGATTGGCACTTATTAAAAACGACCCTGGAGTATTTTCTTTGGTTTTCACATAAATATCCCAGGGAAATGTTCAATCAAACAAGGCTGCCAGGTAAAGGGAAATGAGCATTACAGCAGAACGCCCGGGTCCCGGTCGAGGGGGAGGTCCCATCCAAGAATGCAGCGGAAGGCTGAGCCGGGGGAACCGGTGGAGCTGGCTGCTTCTTAGTATGGCTGACAATGCTGCTGCTGCCTGGAAATGCCTCTCCCTGAGGCCGAGAATCCATCCCTACCCATTAAAAAAAAAAAAAAAGCTTTACATTTTAAAGAGTCATCAAAACGCTAGGTACCGTGAGTGAATTCCAGCTCATCTTTAGCTGTGGGGGCCAAGCCTGGGTGAGTTGTCACGATGTGATGACCTCTCAGCACAGTTGGTTTCGTTCATGGGTTGAGGCAGGTGCGAGCCCACCATGTCTACAAAGGGTGAGAACGGGTCCCTGGCCTTGAGGCCTGGAAATGTCCATTCTTAACTCCAGAAAAAGCTGAGAATTTTGTTCTAGTATCTTAGACACCGAGGACACACTTCTAGCCCCACCTGCGTCAGCCAAAATGTATCCCAAATCTACTATGTAAAGGCCCAGTCAGTTCTCCTGTGGCCAACCACTTCAGTGTAATCACTGTCCTCTAGCTCATACCCCAGGTTCCCCGAAATCCAGGAAACGCCATCCCACTCTCCACAGCCCTCCATCTCCTCTCATGCCCCGACAACAGCAAGCGAGCCCCAGGCTGATCACCAACCTCCACAGAACCAGTGAGAACGAAGGAACGTTTTTCCAGTTCAACAACAACAATAACAAAAAACCAAACAACCCAATTAAAAAATTGTCAGAGGACTTGAATTATGTAGACATTTCTCCAAAAAAGACATGCAGATGGCCAACAGGCACATGGAAAGATGTTCAACTTTACTATCAGGGAAATGCATACCAAAACCACAATGAAGTAAGGCCTCACACCTGTTAGAATGGCTGTTATCAAAATGACAGGGAACAACAAATATTGGAAAGGATGTGGAGAAAAGGGGACTCTCGTACACTGTTTGCAAATTGGTACAGCCACTATAGAAAACAGTATGGAAGGTCCTCAAAAATTAAGAATAAAAATAACATATTCAAATGTTGTATACTTATTTGAAGAACCTAAATACATTAATTCAAAAAGATATATGTGTCCCTATGTTCACTGCAGCATATTTACAACAGCCAACATATGGAAACAACCTAAGTGTCCACTGATAAGCAAATGGATAAAAAAGCAGTGAGATCACACACACACACACAATGGAATATTACTCAGCAACAAAAACAATGAAAACTTGCCATTTGTAACAATAGGGATGGACCTGGAGGGTATTACGCTAAGTGAAATAAGTCAGACAGAGACAAATACGATATGATTTCACTCATATGTGGAATCTAAAAAACAAAATAAAACAAAAATCACTCATAGATACAGAGAACAGATCAGTGGTTACCAGAGTGAAAGGGGAGTGGGGGTCAGAAAAGGGGTGGATGGGGTCAACTGTATGGTGAAGGATGATAACTAGACTTTGGGGATAATCACTTTGTGGAATACACAGATGTCAAATTATGCTGTTGTAAACTTTATAATGTTATATACAAATTTCACCTCAATAAAAAAAGAGAACTTGCTAGTTCTCATCTTATCTTACCTCTCCAGAGTGTTGATACTCTGGCCACTCCCTCCTTGAAACTCTCCTTTCTACCGGCTTCAGTAACACCATGCACAATCACCTGTTTTCCATTCTACATCTGGCTACTTCTCTCTACACTCTCTTTTAAAGCTGACAGACCCCAAACCAACGATCATCTCAAGAGGCACAGCAAAGTTACTTGACAAAATCAAACAGTTTTTCATTTTAAAAAGACTCAACAAGTTAGGAATAGAAGGGAACTTCCTTAACCTGATAAAATATTAATAGTAGCAGAAAACCAATACAGATTTGGTCCCTAGAAGTGGGGTGCTGCTTAAACACATACCTGAAGATACGGATGTGGCTTGGGAATTGGGCAATGAGCAGAAGCTGGAAGAATGTTGAGCAGCATGATAGAAAAAGCTTAGATTGTCTTGAACAGACTGTTAGTAGAAACCTGGATACTAATAACTCCGCTAATGAGGACTCAGAAGGAAATGAGAAGCACAGAAGAGAAAACATAAATTGCCTTAGATTATACCTAAATCACCATGAACAGATTGTTAGTAGAAATATGGGTGTTAAAGGTGCTGCTGTTGAAGGCTCCAAAGGAAATGAGGAACATGTTATTGGAAACTGGAGGAAAGGGGGTTCTTGTTACATAGTGGCAGAAAGCTTAGCAAAAATTTTCCTGCAGTTATGGGGAAAGCAGGACTGGTAAATGATGAAATGCAACATGGAGCTGAAATTTCCAGGTGAAGTGTTGAAGTTGTGACCTCGTTTTTCTTGCTGTTTATAGTAAAATATAAGAGAAAGGAGATAAATTGGAGCAAGAACTTAAAAAAAAAAACACTTAGGACTTAATGATTTGGGAAACTCAGCTTACCCAAATTGCAAAAATCTCTAAATATAAGAGATTCTATAGGAAGAAAGTTAAGGGTGGAGCTGGACAACCTCTTGCCAATACGTCAGAAAAGTAAAAAAGTTAGAGAATTCAGTTACACAAAAGGCTCTTAGAGATTACAAATCTGACATGTAGATACCCACAGCTGTGTCATCAGAAGCTAAAAATAGAGATGGGATTATTTAGGAAGAATCTGTGGAGGGACCTCTTGTCTGATGGGAGAACAACAGATTCTTAAGAATTTTATATTAGCAGAAACACTGCCAGCTTGGACCAAAGGGGACAAAGAGAGAACAAAATGAAAGCAAGCTGTTGGACCCTCAAATTTCTGCAGGCAGGAAACAGGCTGATAAAACCATCCAGCTGCAAACACACGTTACCTTTCATGAGAAAGATGGGATGTCTCAGAAATGGAGCCTCAGGCCCAGAGGGTGAAGCCACGGGCCCAGTGGTTGGAAATGAGGGCCCTGGAAAATTAGTTCCAGACCTTGAAACCCCATGGAGTTTGCCTGGCTGGGTATGTACATTTGGGGAGACCAGTGACTCTTTTTCCTTTCCATTTCTTCCCTTTGTGAACCAAAATATCTAATGCCTGTCTTACCTTTATTCTGGGAGCATGTAACTTGTTTCTTAGTTTCACTGGTCTGTGTGGAGAGGACCTGTGCTCAGGGACAGATTGGACTGAGTCTCACCCATACTTACAGTGATGATTCAGGTGATAGAATTTGGAACTTTTGAACTGATGAGGTATAGGTGAGGTTTTGGACTTTTTGATAAAGTAATGGGTTGAGAATTTGGGGGATCTTGGAATGGGATAAGTGTATTTTGCACATGGGACAGACATAAGTCTCTAGGGACTAGAGAGTGAAATGTGGTGGGCACAATAAAAGCACCCCCCCCATAGCTATCCACATCCTAATCCCTGAATCTGTGAATATGTTACCTTAGGTGAAACAGACACTTTGCAGATGTTACTAAGTTTAGGGACCTCAACATGGGACCAGTCTAATCACTTGAATCCTTAACATTGAGAAACTTTCCAGTTGTAGTTAGCCAGAGGAAGATGTGCCTATGGAAGGAAGGCAAGAGAAATACCACGTTGCTGGCTTTGAAAATGAAGGAAAGGGGTCAGAGCCAAGGAATATGGATGGACTATAGGAGCTGGAAAAGGCAAGGACAACTTCCCTAGGGTCTCCAGAAGGAACACAAGCCTCCAGCACCTTGGTTTTAGCCCAGCGAAGCCCATGTTGGACTTCTAAACTACAGTACTGGGAGATGATGCATTTCTGTTGTTTTAAGCCACCAAGTTTGTCATAACTAGTTACAGTAGCCATAGAAAACTAATACAGCCATTCATAAAAACCCATAGCTAACATCAACTTTATGGTGAAAGATTGAATGCTCTCTGCTTAAGATCGAGGATAAGACAGGGATGTCCGCTTTTGCCACTTCTATTCAACATTGTACTGGGTAGTCTAGCCAGGGCAGCTGGGCAGGAAAAAGAAATAAAAGACATCAAGATTGGAACAGACACAGGAAAGTAAATAACTATCTTCATCTACCATGCTATACTCTTGTGTATAAAAGCTCCTAAGGAATCTGTAAAAAACTATTAGAACAAACAAATGAGTTCAGCATGGTTGCAGGATACACGATAAATATGCAAAAATCAATTACACCTCTATAACACTGACACTGAGAAATCCCAAAATAAAATTAAGAAAACCATTCCATTTATAACAGCATCAAAAACAATAAAATACTTACAAACAAATTTAACCAAGTAAGTATAAGACATGTACCCTGGAAACTATAAAATATCACTGAAATAAAAGAAGGCTTGAATCAATGAAAAAAAGAAGACATCCCATTCTCATGGATTGGAAGACTCAATATCATAAGGTGGCGGTACTCCCCAAACTGATATATGGAGTAAATGCAATCTCTGCCAAAACCGCAGCTGGCTTCTTTGTAGGCGTTCATAAGCTTATCTTAAAATTCAGGTGGAAATTCCAGGGACCCAGAGTGGCTGGAACAATTTTGAAAAAGAACAAACTTGGAGGACTCACATTTTCTGAATTTCAAACTTATTGTAAACCAAGACTATAGTATTGGCATAAAGATAGATGTAGAGATCAATGGAACAGACTGAGAATCTAGAAACAAACCCTTTCATTTTTGGTCACTTGATTTTTGACAAAGGCGTCAAAACAATTAAATGAGCAGAAATAATAGTCTTTTCAACAAATTGTGTTAGACAGCTGTGTATTCATATACAAAGGAATAAATTTGGACCCTTACCTCCAAAACAGATATAAAACGATAAATAACATGGATCGAAGATCTAAATGTGAGAGCTAAAACTATAAAACTTTTAGAAGAAAATAAAACTTAATCTGAAGCCTTTGTGATCTTAGGCAATAGTTTCTTGGAGATGATACCAATAAACATAAATTGCAAAAGAAAAGATAGGTAAGTTGAACTTCAACAAAATTAAAAATATTTGTGCTTCAAAGAACACTGTCAATAAAGTGAAAAGACAACCCACACTGATTGGGAGAAAAATTGTATAAGTCATATAGCTGTCAGGGACTAATTCCTAGAATGAAAAAACTTGTACAACTCAACAGTGAAAAGACAAGCCCATTTTAAAAAGGGCAAAAGATTTGAATAGACAGTTCACCAAAAAAGCAGTACAAAGGGTCAGTAAGCACATGAAAGAATGCTCAACAACATTAAAGAAATGCAAATCAAAACCACAACGATGTCACTTTACACTGTCCAGGATGGCTGTGATCAAAAAGACAGACAAGAACCAGTGTGGATGAGGATGTGGAGAAATGGACTCATACATTGTGGGTGGGGATGTAAAATGATGCAGCTGCTTTGCAAAAACAGTTTGACACTTCCTCAAAAAATTAAACATATAACCCAATAAGTCCACTTCTAGGTATATTAGAGAATTGAAAACATATGTCAAAAAAAAGAAAGAAAGAAAAAGAAAACATATATCCACACAAAAACTTGTTCATAGCAGACTTCTTCTTATTTATAATAGCCTCTAAAGTGAAAATAACCCATATGCCCATCAATGGAAGAATGGATAAGCAAAATGTGGTATATCTATTTTTACAATGGAATATTATTCAGCCATAAATCAGAATTAAGCACAGATATATGCTACAAGATGGACAGACTTCAAAATCATTGTACTAAATGAAAGAAGCCAAATATATATATCATATAATTCCATTGATGAGAAGTGTTCAAGATAGGCAAATTCACAGAGACACAAAGTAGATGAGTGGCTGCGAGAGGCTGGGGGTGGGAGTGGAAATGGATAGGGACTGCTAACAGGTACAGGGTTTCTTACTAGACTGACAAAATATTCTGGGATTTCATACGAGTGGTGGTTGCACAACTCTCTAAGTATATTAATATACTGAACTGTACACTTTAAAAGATTGAATTTTAGGTATCTGAATTATATCTCATTAAAGCTGTTATGTTAAAAAAAAAAAAAACAGTTGGTAGGCTCGGTCCCAAATCTTATTCTTTTCTATACTCTTTCAAGGCAATCTCTATTGCTTCTATGGCTCAACTGCACTGGAGGGACCCATGAACCCCAATATTATATCTCTATCCCAAATCCCTCTTCTGAGTTCCTGTGCACTAAAACTCTGCATTTTGCCTGTTTCCTCATTGCCTTAAGTTCTTGAGTCTAAGTTCATCCCATACCTTCACCTCACTGTTATTTCTGTGTGTGCTACTCACTTCTGTTTGCTCAAATATATTGGTGAATATATGAACAAATGAAGGAAATATTCTAACAGTTCCACGTGGTAAAGGGCAGGCTTCAGGCTCTGTGACATACGGGTGCTACTTTGGGAAACAGTGGCTCTCAGTAGAAAATGCACTTGCTTACTACGCATATTTCCTACTACAGAAAGGTAGGGAATAAAATGCATTTAGATTTGGAGCCTGAACTTGAGTGAGTCTTCCTCCCAGGAGGCACCGCGGATATCATTCTGCCATGACTGCTGGCCTTCCTGGAAGATTTTGAAAATCCCACACCTGAAAATGGGAAGGTCCTTATGCTTCCTGAATGTTTGGCGAGTGACACTGAGTACTTGACAGTGGGCAGGTCAGTGCTGTCTCCTATAAAGACTTTATGGCCGTGACAATGAGGTGAGAGCATTTCTCACGTGTGGCTGCTTTGTGCAGCTCCCCAACACTTGCAGCAATAAACCTTTTGTGACGGTCCTGCTATTTTGCACACCATGTATGCCTTCTCATGCTAATTTTGGTCTTATTCTGCTTTCCCTGAAGGAGGACACAAACAGTGATAGATCTCACAAGCGTGCACAAGGTCATGGTCGGAGGAGACTTATGAGCAAAGCCCTCTTAAGGCTTGCACCTTCCCTCTACTTGTAGAGGCCAGACTTTGGCTGCATGGTTCTACTCACTCATGGGTGTGTGCTGGGCTCCCACGTACACTGTGTCGGGGGTATCCTGTATATGTCAATATTGACTGTTGAAGAACACTTGTACTTCACTACCCTCCACCATCTGCGCTATAATGTGCCTTTGCTCATCTAACAACGATTTAATCCAATGGCAGTCAAGCTACTCTGTAGATTTGCTGCAAGCATAACCTCCTGAGTCCCGTGGAGACGTTAAAAGGTATGCTGCCGACACAATTTTGTCCTTCTTCCCCAAGCTGTGCTGCAGAAGCCTTCGACCTGGGATGGAGAGGGAGAAGTGTAGAAGAATGCATTTTGGAGAAGAATCATTGTTTCTTCTCCTCCTCTCTGTTGACAAGGATTGCTGGGGGTCTGGTTGATTGTGTTGTGTCTCGTGCGTTTTGACCTTTACTCCGCTTTCCAGGCCTTAGTTGTCCCACAGTGACTAACTGCACACCACCCCTGCCTTTTATTGGAAGAGGCTAAACTCCAAGCCTGTGGTCCAGCTCACTGTTGGCAAACAATTAAAAAAGAAAAAGCTTAGCAGGTAAGAGCACAGGCTTGGGGTCAGACAGGCTTGGGTTTGAATGCTGTGTGACTTTGGGCAAGTTAATTTTCTCTTCTGAATCTCTTTTTCCTCACCTGGGACACTAGCTAATAATACCGATTCCCTCATGAAGCAGGTGGAGGAATAAATGAGCCAACATAGGAAAAGCAGAGTGCCTGGAACATACACTCTGCTAACCCAGTTAGTGCTAGCTACCATTACCACCACCACCACCACCCTTCTCCTCTTCCTCCTCCTCCTCCTCCTCATGACTATATATATTCATCAGTTTTGGTTGCAAGTGACAGAAGCCCATCTCAAATGAAGTTAAGCAAAGAAGAAAATATTTTGGTTTAGATCATTGAAAACTCTAAGCACAGGCTGGCTCCAGAGTTTCAGCCCTGTCATCTGTGCTCAACCTCTCTCCAAATCTCACTCCACTCTCTTCTGTCTGGGCTTCGCCCTCCAGCAGGCGGACTAAAGGGTAGTTGGGCACTCCAGCCTGAAGAGACTACCCCCTTCTCTTCCCACCAAAGGGCCTATGCAGGTCGATACTCCAGCCTACATGTCCATGCTTCACCTGCAAACCCGCCTCGCAGCAAACAGCATCCTCTTGTCCTTTGAATGACAGGCCTGGGGAAGGGGCTTCCACAGGCTTTGGAAATAGATGCAGAGAAGTTTGGGCACAGAATTCTGGGGCCCTGGGTAACAGGAGCGTGCTTTAAAAGTGAACGTAGAAAGGATGCAAGCTCAAGATGGGCATGTTCACGTGGTCCCACAGAATCATCATCCCATGGGGAAAGGTGGGGCTGGATGGGGGCCTGAGCAGGGGCCCTGGTTGCCAGGTCAAAGAAAGGTATTTGTTATATAGTATATTTATTCTATAGTGATTGTTGTGGCACAGTCTAGTAATAATTCAAGACAGGGTACAACGAAGTGTTGCGGAGTTTTAGAAAAGAGAGAGAACACCAACGGTAGGAAAGGATTTCTCGAGAAGGGGGCCTTGGAGGATGGGAAGACTGGGATGGAGCAGCACACAGAGGAGGGCACTCCAGGCAAGGAGGGCCACATGGACGAAGGCCACGAGGTCAGATCAGGTCTTCTGTGTGTGGGGACAATGCAGAGCTCAGTAAGACGGAAGGGATGTGCTGGGGAAATCAGAGCTAGCCGGTAGTGCCTGGAGGAGGCATTCAGATGAGCTCTAAGAGAGATTCTGCGTCCAAATCTTTGCAAAAGACTTGGGGAGTCTTTGAAGGTTTATGAACAGAGGATGATGCCTGAGAGTGATGCTTGAGACTCTGGCCCGCCCCCACCATGTCGGTAGACCAAAGGGCTTACCCAGAGCTGGGGTCTGGGCTAGTGAATGAAGAACCAGACAGGGGCTCCTGTGAGGAGGACAAATGGCAGGGGCCAAGTTGGAAGGGGAAGGAAGCACTTATTCACAGCCAATAGGAGAGGTGAAGCTGCCAAAGTGACCAAATCCAGTGCTGGTGTCACCAGAAGCACCAAGTCCCTGGCCCTGAATGAGCCGCATACAAATAGATTCCCAGATTTGTGGGGACAAGGGAGAGGGACACAAGTCTGGTCTCATTGTGGTGCAGATAACTAACTGAACTGTACAAGGTGTTTGCTTTTCAATTTTGTCCCGGGACCTCCATGGGCAAATAAAATTCAGTGAGTCCATGAGACCTGGCTTGGCTGGGGTTACTGCCTCTGGGTGTTCTGTGGGCAGAGCTGGCGCCTCAGGCGCAGGCTGACGTGTTGGTGAAGTTCCTGTGGCCAGAAGTGAGGGCTTTTTCCTGGCTGGTGTGGCTGGGTGGTTTGTAGGGCCCTGTCTGTTGGCCAGGGCCGAATGCAAACTGAAGTGTATTTGTAAAGGGGGCTTCCAGTCTGGGCCTGGGCCTGTCAGCTTCTCGCATGAGAAAGGAAAACTGCAGGCGCCTGGCCAACCACATGACTGGGACATGTGCCAGCAGGTCCAGGCGGGGCCCTCCAGAGCCTTGGCTCCTACAGCCTAGGGCACTCAAAGGGGCCCAAGGGTATTTCTGGGTGAAAAAAACCCATGCCATGTCATTTGATTCGGCCTCAGCCTTTAAGCTGGGCAATTTATAGTGCTGTGGGCTTCAGCAACCCACGATTATTTACTGATCACCAGTTACGCATCTGCCTCACGCTGAGTGCCCCATGAGGTACAGGAGAGACCCACAGGACTTCTAAAGAGTCAGAAGTTCAAGAGGGAGCACTTTGGTTCAAGTCCCAGCTCTACTACTTACTAGTTATATACCTTTAGCAAGTTTTCTAACCCCTCTTTTCTTCAGTTTCCTCATTTGTAAAATGGGCACAGAAACACTTTGACAATGGTGTGAAAATAATTGGTATCATTATAATGAGATATCATCATCAGGCAGATGTTTTTTCTAATCTAATAAATGGAGACTAATACAATTTCTAATTTTATACTACTTTTTCATATTACAATTTGTTCTGAAATTGAATGAGTTCTATAAAAAATTTTTCTTGCTCCTAAGAAACACATGCTCGATTGGGGAAATAAAATTAACACACAGATGTAATAGCAATGTATACAAGAGAGAAAGAAAATATACCACATAGGCTAAGAGCAACTTGGTATTTTCTCAACTAGGGCTCAGATAAATGTGGTCATTTTTTCCCTTTCTTCTTGCCATCTCTCTACAAAGTGTTTGGTTTTGCCATAGGCTCTGGAAGGTGGAGATTGTCTATAATCAGAAGCCGCTGTTCTCTCAGCCCCTATTATAGATGGGACAAACGAGGCCCAAGGAGGTAAGGAGTCTTGCATTGCAAAATTGCACCTTTGGGAAGTGGCAGACTGGACTCCAGACTTCCGGCTCTTTCCAGTCCGCTCTGCTACCCTCTGACTTGGTGGTCATGCACAGTGTGTAAGACCCAGGTCACTGAAGGGGCCCACTGGCTCCTCACCCCCGTCACTGCCGGCCACTCCTTGCTTTCCTTCCCCAGGGAAGTCCCTCCCACAGAACCACAGGGTCACTGTCTTTGAAAACGTCACTTCTGGAGTAAAAACAACAACAAAACACAGCAATGGGAATTTTCAAATGGACACTAGGTAGAGAGACATGTAAAACATCCCCAAGCAAGAGCCATTCCACTCTGACCTTAGACCTTCCTGACCTCCCCCATCCACACGAACCTCAGCTCACAGAATGATCACCCCACAGCTGTGGCTGCTCCCTCATCTGCACTGGACACTGGAGCTGGGATCAGCCAAGTGCTCGCCTCGGTTTTGCCATTTCCCTATTTGGCAGGAATTGCTAATCCTTCATTACTGAAAATAACTTTCTTATCCAGGACCCAATCACCACGAAACCTCCTATCATCAGGATGCAGTTTCTTCCAATCCTGTATGGTAACTGATTTTCCTAATGATGTCCCCGAGGCCCTGCAACACCCTGGAATGCTTTCTGAATCATTGAGGGAGTATGCGGTTGTGTTTGGTCTAGTTTTATTGTGAAGTGATTCTCACTGTGCTTTTCCACAGTCTGGAATAAAAGGCAAGTCTCATGGGACCTACCTAAGTGCTGTGGGGAAACAAAAGACACCTGTGTTTGGACAGGCGGCATGTCCCAGTCATTTTAGCCACTGCTGGGCATCTGCACCTCCACATCCACCCAGGTGTGTCTGCTCAGCTCTGGTTCTATCCATGATGTTGGGTGTTTACTGAAGGGGTTTGGGGCCTTGCCTTTTGGCAGGGGGTCGGGGGGAGAATCCTGTTTCTCTCATTTGGCTGTGAGGTCCTCAGGGGTGAGGAGCATTACTCATTCTTTCTCTGTCTCCCAAGCATGTTCTGCTGATGAGTGTTTTCACACTAGCAGCCAAGTCCCTGGGGCTGCTGCCCTCACTATAGGGCCCACTCTGGCCACACAACTGCCTGTTCCCTGCAGACCCACGCCACCTGTGAAAATGAAAACCTCCCTCCCAAAGCGATCAGTACTTGGGCCCAAGTTTCCCAATTACTTTGGCCTTTTCCCCTGGAACTCAGTCTGCCGGCAGTTCTCCCAAGGAGAGTTATCCACTCCATGGTTTCTGCCTGCCCTCCTCACATGCTGCCTTAATTAGACTATCTGCCTCCAGGGACAGGAGTTGGTGAATGGAATGAGGGGAAAGAGCTGGCAGGGCAGAGGCAAGAGGAAACGCTGGCAGTGATGTGACAGGAGGCACAGACGTGCATTGCCCTCTTTCCATGAAGTGGCCCCTATAACATAGGGCCCTCAGGGCAGGAATCTTACATGTCCAGTTCACCTTACAATCCCCGCACTGAGCCACGGGCTCCGCTTATGTTCAATAAATATTTGCTGAAGGAATGAGACTTGGGCCCCCATGACAATTCAGCCATTCATGAGCTCTGTGGATCCTTCACCTTTCCTCATCTCTAAGCTGAGGGGCCCACGGCTGTAGTTCATTTGCTATATTATATTCCCCTGAATGAAGCTCAGACACATAATGTAGAGTGGGAAAGAAAAGTAATAGACAATGACATGCATTAGTAATGATCATTTTTTAAAACTCAAAAAAGTGCTATTTAGAGGTATACTGTGTATTGTAGTATGAGCTATTGCCACAATAACACACATAGGCTGCATAACAAACTACTCCAAAATTCAGTGGCTTACTACCCTTAGTGTCTTACTCAGATACCTGCGGATTGGCTGGGAGTTGGCTGATCTAGTCTAGGTTGCATTGGGTTTGATTCCAACTTCAGACTGGGCCCAGGTCTGCTCCACGCAAGTGTCATCCTCTTCTAATCAGCAGGTGGGACCAGGAGCATGTTATTCTTCTGGCAGTCAGGGATATAAGAGGAGAAAGTGGAAACACGTGGTGCCTCTGAAGACCTAGGCTCAGAATTGGCATCCATCAATGCCTACAGCATTCCACCGGCCACAGCCAATCCAACATCACCGGGCAGGGAAATTTATTCCACCTCTAATGGGAAGAACTGCTAAGTCCTATGTCCAAGGGTATTTAAGACCTCAGAACAATAAATAATGCAATCTACCATGCAAACTTACTTTGTAAAACTATACAAATAATCAAAGGAACGATAGCCACAAAACTCAGGATAGTGGTTATTTCTGTGGGGGAGGCAGGAGAAAAGAATGGGAGAAAAGAAAATAACAGCCTGCTGTAAGGTGGAGTGGTGGGCTCACAGGTGTTAGATTACTCAGCTTTATAATTTACATAGATAGTACTCTGTACATGTCAAAAACAGGAAGTGTAAATAAATAACTAAGGGATGTATGTAACCCATGGGCATGAGAGATTCTTTCCAGGGCTAACTTTGTACGTCCTGTTAGTCTAAGTACATAGGCGCTGAGAGCTCTCCTTTGGTGGTGGACAGCATCTGAACATTCAGCAGTAACCCTAGTTACCCAGCACCCAGTATTCAGCCCATGGAGGCCGGCTCAGTCCTGCACTACGGATGCCCTGTGGGGAAGATGAGAAGACACTCTCCCTGCACTTAGGGCTGTGGGAAGTCTCTAGAAAACAATTTGCAGCTCAGTTACTGAGAGTCCTGGCTTGGATTCCAGTCTGATTGGCCTCAAATCCCAACTGAGAAACTCAGCAGTTGTGTGACCCCAGGAAAGTCATTTAGCCTCTCAGAATCTGTTTCTTTACTCATAAGTGAGACAATGCTACCGTGAAAAATTGCTACAAATCCTTGAATAAGTGAGTTCCTATTTGCTTTCTGATGTGGAGCAGAGAAGCCATGTGGCATACATAGTACATTGCAAAGTCTCCTCCCCGCATTTGAACTCAACCCATTCTGCTGATAAGGATGAGTCCCCAGGCAGTGATTTAACTTTTCCAAAGCTCCATCGCCTTCAGAAATGTGGCAGTACTAATTTTTTTTCTGAAAGGTGTGTTGGGTGGGTTAAATTAGATAATGTGTATAATGAACCTGATACAGAGGAGGCTCAATAAATGTTAATCCCATTCTCCTCCTGTTTTCAGCTACCAGCTTCCTCCTGACTATGAATCAAAGAGGGTGGGAGAAAGAGGTCAAGTTCATGGCCAGGGGTGTTAAGGAGAACATGGATGTGGATGTTGAATCCCAGTCTCCTTGGCTCAAATGGTAGGGGTGTGTCAGGTGTGGGTGCTGGGTGGGGGTGGGGGCTGGCGGGGCTGGGCCCAGGGAGGGATTATGTTTTCCATTACCCAAACATCTCCAATTTCAGCCTCAATTTTGGGAAGCAAAATAATTTTGGCCCCCCACACAGTATCTGTCTCTGGAACTGATTATCTGCTTTGTTAAGTTCAGAGGCATTCTGATAAGGGTAATTGAATTAGGCTTCTCCGGGCTCCTACAAGCAGGCTCACTGCCACAGTAGGGGGTCCCACTGTCCATTCCCCTTGGCAGTGGCTCAGGCTCTCCCTCCAGCACTCCTCTTTGGAGCCTGCCCTCCTGGGGTGCTCAGTGCCTTGGGCTTTGCCTTTGAAGATCTTTGCAGAGGAGCCTCTTCAACTCTGCACACTCTCAAGGTCCTTGGAGCTTCCCTGGGGTCTTGCCCTGAGTCTGTTTCCACCCACTTTGGAGGCCTCTGGGGGGAGGGGAGGAGGAGACTTCCTTCAAGACAGAGGAATTTCTGGAGGTCAAGGAAATGTCTGCCTGGGGACAAAAGAGCAGGAGGCCAAGGTTCAAATGATGTTGACCTAAATTTTTCCCAATTCTAGAGGGCTTCTCTTTCAGGGGAAGTTGCTTCTACTGTCCTCACCATCTTGGCAGGACTCTGCCCACCTGAAATGACTGAAGTCTGGTCATTTGGGGATATCACCATGACAGCAGCCACTAACATTTTCAAAAACCAGCAGGCTGCAAAACAAGTTATTTGATCCCCCCAAAATGTGCGCACACTCAGCCCCCATTTCTCACACTGCCCCGCGGTTCCACGCCCTACCCTGTCCCCCTCTTGTGACCACACGGAGGGTTTGTTGCTGTGTACCTCCTAGGGGTTGTTCTTCCTCCCCCCGGACCAGGGTCCCGAGGAAGGCTGGCAGGGCAGAGTGCCTGAACTCTGCTCAGGTCGTCCGGTTTCAGGATCTGTGGCTCCCACTGCCCTTCCCCAAATTCTGCCCCACCAGGCCGCCCTCCTGTCTGTCTCCTGATGAGCCCACCATTATTTTAACCAAAAGCAACGTGGTTTTAGAGAGCGCTAGAAGAGATCTGGGTTTAAATCCTGACTCTGGAACTTGCTAGTTGTGTGATCTTTGGAGAATTAGTAACCCGGGAGGATTGGCAACAGCACAGAGGTTCTCAAACATTCTCTATTCATGGTGTCGTTAGTACTTCAGTCATTTTTCTCTGTGTCTCTAGGCCTTAAGAAACACCTAGGAGTTCCATTTATTATGGAGTTGGGACCAAACAACTTAAGTATTTATGTCCTGACAAAATAATACATATACATTGAAAGAAAAAGTAATAATTTCATTTCATTCTTAAGTAACGACCGTTACTTATTAATAAGATGTATGTACCTCTTGGGCACTGGACAACTTCTCAAACCTTGCAATCTGATTGGACCCTGCTGCCCTCATCTCCTGTTCCATGTTGATTTTCATATGGTTCTTGTTTATTTGTTGCAGCTGCCACCAAAGACCCAGCTTCACAGATATGACATCATCAAAAGGAATGTAGGGTGATCGTATGTTAAAACTGAACTACCTTGAGCTAGTGGTTTTCACAGTATCTGACAGATGTTGAGTATCATTATGTTTCTCTCAAAATTTAAAGTAACTCACAGTGCCCCTGTGAGTTTGCGGCAGCACCGTGGAGTGGGAACTGTAACAATAATGTTTGAAAAATGCCTACTGTGTTCTAGGTACTTAAAATGGTAGCTCTCATGAATTCTCTGTAAACTTCTAAAGTCACTGTTGCTTGGTTTATGGCTGCATTTCCCCACCAGACTAGACTGAAATCTGATTGCAGGCTATCTTATCTATCTAAGTACCCTTTATAACTGGCACATAGTAAGCTTTCAATAAATGTTTCTTAAATGGAGGGATGCCTTTGGACCATCTACCTGTTGGTTCATCTATACTCACTTCCATCCATCCATCCATCCATCCATCCATCCATCCATCCATCCATCCTTCCTTCCTTCCATCCATCCTTCCTTCCATCCTTCCTTCCATCCTTCCATCTACCCATCCAATGAACAGTAGAAAGTTAACTCTGCCATCAACTGGAATTGCCTCCCACCTCCTACCCCTCACTGGTGGATAATGTTGGCTCCTCCTCCCCTTCTTGTCTACCTCATGTTGCTTGAAGAACCATCATATTTTGGGCCCCAGCTTTGAAATTGTTCTTTCATGTGTGTAGCTTTTTCTTCTCAAAGATCTCTGCAAATTCCTCAAGGATAGAGACAGGCCTAATTCACCCACGAATCCTCACACTTTTTCTGACATGGGATGTTCTCCACAGAGATGAACATACTGTAGGTAGGGGCTCATTAAATACTTGGTAAATGAATTACCTGAGTTATGCTTGGCTCTATACACAACATTTGAGCAGCTTGTCTAGCTGACTCATCATTACAAAATGGGTGGGTAGGTAGTGACAAGCACATACATGGAAGGAAGAAGGAATCAGCGTGACTTCAGCAGAAGGCGGCCAGAACTGGGTGTTGAGTAGTGGGCAGGAAACTGAGAAGCTGAAGGAAGGAGGCAGGCATTGGGGATTGGGATGGGAGGGCATGAGAAGTGGCCTGCAGGAGGAAATGCACTTGGTATCTGAGGAGTCAGTGAAGTAAAAGGCTTAACTGGATAGAGAGGGATTGAGGTGAGGTCATGAAGAATAAAGCTGGATAAGAAATTTCTAAGATCTTGAAAGCTAGGAAGAAGCATATGAAAATGTGAACACTAGTCTTTAGACGGAAGGCATACCATAGAGTTGGTTGTGTAAAGGTGGTTGCACCATATTGAATCACTTTACCTAGGGAAGAGGGACAAGGGTTGGAGGGGAAATTAAAATAATATGTTTTGTTACAGGAGAGGTCCAAATGAGAACATTTTGCTAGGGTCTAACTGGCCATAGGTTAGACGATTTTCTATCCACCACACAAGTAAATAGCCCAAGGGCAGGCTGCCCGCCAGCATAAACCTTTGTGTGGAAAATACTGCCAGTGTGGCTATGGAAAATGCCCTCTTGCTGACCATAATTATACAGAATGTGTGCAAATAAAAGCTGAAAGAAAACACTTTTGCAGAGGTGTATTTTTTTTTCTGTTCTTATTTTGACAGAGTGGAAGAGAAATTCACAGACCATTTTCTCATTCTCCCAGTTGGGGCAGAATGAGCTCATGCTACATGGCTGGGGGTTGGGTTTCAGGGAAAGACCCAAAACTAGTTTCCACACACAGACTCACACTTACGGGTCTTGTAGCCCTGACATAGCCTCCGGTGGCTGGAGAGTTGTCAAAGAAAAGTCCAAAGAGGCTTTGCCTTGTTCAGCTCTCAGCAACCAACAAAATTTGGTTCTTTTCAGCCAAAGGGAGACAGGGGAAACTGGGATGTTCAAAGTAGGATCCTTACCTTTCAAGGTTAAGGTTACCTTTTAGAGTTACCTTCAGTGGAAGTGTCTTCAACTCTTTCTTGGGGTTCCCATCAGTGACCACTTCTCAAGAAGCCCAGAGCGTTACAAATACCTCCTAGAGAGACCACTCCAAGCACCAGACGTTAGACTGTTCTTTCAAATTTTACATCTGCCCTTCCAGAAAGTGGCCATTTCTCCTCTTCTCTTTGCCATTTGTAGGACGACTTGAGTGAAAAGTCCTCGGGTGAAGAGCCAGCATTTGCCAGTCCAGCTGTGTGCATTCGTGGATTGCCTGGCCCCATTGGGACTGGGCACCAAGGTGGGAATAGGCAAAGGATAGACAGCTGAACAATACTCATGCAAAGTCCCTGCACTTGTAGAAGGTCCTCTGCAGGGACACATGTGCACTGGAGCTGGAAATGGATCGGGAGCTGCAAATCCCAAAGGGACCAAGGGAGCCCAGGAGACCGGCCCTTTCTCCGAGCAGTCCTTGTTCTGCCTGCTGTCCATTCCATTCTCCTCCCTGCACACTCAGAGTTTCTGTTACTCCACCTTGCATATGGCCCATCACAACTGTCAGCTCCTGCACGTGTGGCAAGTCATTATACAACTTTTGGCATCTGGCCCAATGCTAACTGGCTGTTTCTCTGTCTAAAGAGGAATACTACTGGCCACTGGCCTTGATCTTTTTGGGGGGACAGGTGGTAAAGCAGGGCCTAGAGTTCTGGTCAGTCTTTGGTTTGGCTGCCCTTGCATTGGGCACCCAGAGTGCAGAGAGCTGAGGGGTGAACATGTGCCACTTAGGAGCAGAGGTTGTGAGTGGGGCTTGGGCAAAGTGGGCAATGACTGCCATCTCTAACACGACAGTCATTCCGAACAACACCGGTAGGTAAGGCTGTGGCAGGGATCACCCACAGTGTTTATCAGTTTAGTGAACATTTGTTTTACATGTAGAAAATATTTTCATGGAAAGAAAAAAACCTAGTCATAAATTCCATGTGACTGTGATATAGTCTAAGACATGTAGGTACATTTGTACCCAATAATATCCAAGGCACCTGTTAAAGAATAGCAAAACTCTCTTCAACTCTTTAGTGTTATATTAGAAAACAGCCCTCACATTCCATCAAAAACCAAGAAAAACTATTCAATTGACTGTTTGATGTTTCAAATGTTTGTTTGTTAAACAAAAGTTTGTCTATCTAAAGGAGATAGGAGGAATCGTAATGTTAAGATTGCAATCCCTATATCTTTTAAAACTCAATTTCATACTTTGTCCCAGCCCATCATTTGGGACATGTAACTGCAACCATGACCTTCACACATGTGTTCGGCATACTCTGGACTCTGTGGCAGGTCCCCTTAGTTACAGCAGATACTATTCTCAGGCATAGCAGAGGGACACAGGAAAGGCTGAGTATGTCATTTAGGATTAGGTGTGGTGCTGGTAACAGACACCCCATATAGCAGTGGATTAGATAAACAAGTTCGTTTCTCTCCCAAGTAAAAGTTCAGAACAACATAGTGGCTTTGTTCCACAAAACCCTCAGGAAGCCAGGTTCATTCTGAGTTCTCCCCATTATTGGAGACCCTTACTTCACAGGTCAGTTTTCCTTCTGTGTCTGGGATAGAAGTCCCTCTGCCGCATTTCTGTTACAAGCTGCAGGAAGCAGGGAGAGGAAAAAAGGGTAGCAAAGGGCACACACTGGTTATCTCCTAAGGAAGCTCCTTAGAATGTACCACATAAACTTCTCCTTACAACCCATTGGTCACATGGCCACCCCTAGCTACAAGAGAGGCTGGGAAATGTACTCTTTATTCCAGGTGGCCATTTGCCAGCTAAAATGTCTATTATTATGTATATCAGTCAAGGTTCTCCAGAAAAACAGAACCAACATGATTCATATATGTATATAATGGAGGCAGGCAAGTCCAAAATCTGCAGGGTGGGTTGTCAGGCTGGGGGGCCAATGCTGCAGCTTCAGTCTGAAGGCCAGAAACCTGGAGAATTCTTTCTTGCTGCTAGTCTTTTTGTTTTATTCAGGTCTTTAACTGATTGTATGAGGCCCACTCAAATTATGGAGGCCAATCTGCTTTACTCAGGGCCCACTGGTTTAAATGCTAATCACATCCAGAAACACTCTCACAGAAACCCCAAATGATGTTTCATCAAAATATCTAGGCACTCTACGGCCCAGCCAAGGTGACACATATATTAACCATCATGGTACGGAAGAACTGGAGATGGCTACTGGGGACAACAGCAGTCTCTACCACATTGGAGACCAGCCATCTCACTCTAAGCAAGAATGTTAACAGTCCTGAGGGCAATGACCACGTCTATATTGGTTACTGTTATAGTTTGGCAATTTTCATAATACTTGCACAATAATGGTGACCAATGAATATGGGTTGAGTGAATAAGAGATGAAGTCAAGCGTAGAGAGGATTAAAATGAGCTGGGTCTATAGATGAGAACAGGTTCAGCAAATGTTTTCCATAAAATGCTTCAAAGTAAATATTTTCTTCTCTGTGGGTCATATGGTTTCTGGACCAAGTCTTCAGTTCTCTGGTTGCAAGTGAAGGCAGCCCCAGAAAGTATGTAAATGAATGGGCGTGGCCAGATTTGACCCGTGAGCAGTAGCTTCCCAAACCCTCGATAATATCAGAGTTTGGAAGGACCGAACCTCTTATTTCATAGAAAGCTGGGGTTAATTGTCTTGGTCAAGTTTACACATGGGTCAATGGCAGCAGAACCAGGAACAGATCATAGGCCTACTGACTCCTTGTTCAGTGTTTGTCCTACCACTCAAAAATTAATTTTTAGGGTCAACAATGTAGAAGGAACAGCTCCTGCTCCTCACTCAATGTCACAGACTTTGGAAGAGCAGATTTTGTGTATCTGTGTGTCTATGTTTGGATTATGTGTGTGTGTGGTGTATGGTGTATGCTATGGGGTGTGGTTTGTGGTGTACATGTACTATGTGTGTGTATGTGTGTGGTATGTGGGGATTGTGTGGTGTGTGTATGGGGGGTATGTTGACAGCCACGGGGAAGGATCACTGCCCGCTGTGGGCCTGAGAGGGCACTGGGGTGCTATGACAACATCACGCCAGCTTTCATGAATTCCTTGTCAGAGGACACAGAACGCAGAATGCCAAATCCATGCCTACCCCCTCTGATGTCAACCATGCATTAATGATGAGTCATAGACAGAGGCCTGGTCCTTTTTGGAAACAGTCACATTGAAAGGAATAACAAGTGAAAAGAAAATGCCAGGCAGGTGCATCATGGGAAAGAGAAGGCCTGGTCCACTTCCCAGAGCCCCAGACTCGAGAGATGATCAAGCTTCTGAAACTGTGACTGCCGTGGTTACATGACGGCTAAGCTCTCTAATATGGCGCCACAGCCACGTGCAGCTACTGAGCACTTGAAATGTGGCTATGACTGAAAAGCTGTGTTTTAAATATATTTATTTTTGGTTCATTTAAATTTAAAATGAGATACTTAAGTTACTGGAAAGCTTTTTAAGTCTGTTACGAACAATCTGCACATGTGAATCTAATAATTTTCAACTGGATATTTTAAGAAATCTAAATATAGATCGAATATTTCTGTTGAAAACTTAAGATGTGAATAAATATTTAAAATATACATAGGTGGGGATGGTTTTCACAAGCATATGCATACGTCCAAACATCAAACTGTAAACATAAAACATGCGCAGTTTTTTTGATAATGAATTATTCCTCAATAAAGCTGTTAAGAGATAAAATAAAAATACATATCTCAAAACTTTAATGCACAACAAAAGACTTTAAAATGTCTCATTCATAAAGATATATCTTGATTACATGTTGAATACACGTTGATAATATTTTGAATGTTATGTTAAATGTATGATTACAATTTCACTGGTTCCTTTTCATTTTTTATAGTGTGGCTAGTAGAAAGGTAAAATGACGTGTACAGCTCAGGTTATTACCATGGAACAGAACTGTGGTAAGGACGCTGGCCCCCCCCACCCTCGGGGCCCTGGCTTCCCCTGTCCTTTGCCCCCTACAGCTCCTACTGAAACAGCACCTCTGCTTGGCCTCTGACTGTTTTGTGAAACTGTCCCCACCCCGTGATGAGACTCCAGCATTTCTGGTAGAGCCCGCATACAACGGGGACATGCTAGTGATGCAGCAGGATGAGCTAAGCAGGGAACCTGAAAACAGGGCCTTTGCCTGGACCTTACAGTCAACACAGGGGTGACTTTGAGCAAAACACCTCACTGCCCTGGGCTTCAGATTTCTACTATATAAAGTGAGAGAAATAATATTCCTTGCCCTCCTGTTGGGGCCATTTTAAAAATAAGAATGAATACCCAAGGACATCTTGAAAGAGTGAAAGTGCTAATCTAACATTAAATTATTTGTATTCATGAAGTGGAGGAATTGTGTCTTTCCAGTTCTCCCCTCTCTCCTTCTATCCAGTGAGCAAATGCTAAGTGCCAAATGCTTGCTGTGGGCCTGGGCCGCACTAGGCTTACCTGCACATCACTGGGGGTCTCCCTCACCTGGCTCGCTCCACCCCCTTTTCTGCCAGCGGGATCCTGGTTGTCTAAGCATCTCATGCCTTCTCACTTGCCATTCACAAATGTGCCCTTGGGGCCAACAGTAGTTTACCCAGCTTCGTCTTCATCATGAACCCTGCATAAAGCCCTGAAAAAGAAGTCAGCTCACACACTGCGTTTCAGGCCCACCATTACCCCCGCATGATGAAATATACACAGAGACCCTCAAAATTGGTGTTAAAAGCACATAAACCTCTTGGGCTGTTGAGATGCCCCATCAGGGTGTGTGTAATATCACTAAAAGCAGGTATGATGGATAAAAATGAAGGATGGCCCCTTCCCAACGTAAACTGAGCTGCTCATCCCTCAGGGTTGTTTATAAATAGAGGCGAGTCCATTTGTTCAGGATCCCGGGGACAGGCCGGCACTCCATTTAGATAACGACCGCATTTTGTGCCCAGCCATCACTCTGCAGCTCGCAAGGTGGCGATTAATCAAACAGTGTTTTGGTTTCTCCTGATACACATCTAGTCCTTCCGGTTTAGAATGCGCTGAAGATGGCTTCAACAGTTTACACGATAGCCCAGGCCAGTACATTAGAGGCAGCGAGGATGAGGGCCCTCTCAGGGCTGAGGGCACTGGCCCTTCCAGTTGGATTCCGAGTTGGGAGCAGCTGCATGGATAGGGATTCCGGAAGTTTAGTCCAGTGGAGGCCTGGCCTTCTGAGGCATCACTGACTTGTTACATCCAGTCTGAGAGAGTGAATAACACCTGTCGTTAAGATAGGGACACCTGCAGTTGAGGGAACACCAAAACTGGACTAATTGAAAGGCATTTATTTCTCTGATAAGGTAATCAGAGACAGACTGAGGATAATACAGTCTCTCCCCCGGCCTCCTTACCTCCATCAGCAGGAGTAAAAAAGGGCCCCCCAGAGTTCTGTGTGCTCTTAGAAAACACTCCCACCCCAACACCCACAGACTCATGACCACAGTCTGCCTTGTCGACCAGTGGGGTTTATTCCATCATGCCTTTTATTTCTGTGTATGTCAAGCACCCCAAGATGCCCAGATTCCCAGATCATCCTTTACTGCCTAACTCTCACCTCCAGCCAGCTCAGTGAAGCCCCCCATTTTAACTTGTCTCCAACTCCCCAACTTCCCCAAGCCCTCTGGACCTCATGGTCCATCATAAGTAAAGTGCCCTCCATCCTCTGCTTCTCCCTGAATGCTCACTTGACCTTCTTGCTCCAACCAAATGCCGGCTTTTTGCCCAGGACACAGCTTCTTCTGCAGCCCTTAAGTTTCCTTTCCTCCATCCCTCATGACCCTGGGTCTGAAGCTGCATTAGGGGGTCTTCCCTGATCCTCAATGTTGCCTGGGGACCACTGTTCCACCTTCCTGTCTAAAATGCCAATGGTCTCAGAGCCCCAGCTCATTTCACTGTCTCCCACACTCTCCAGTTATTATTTTGGGGGATTTAAACATTTGTGAAGATGACCCAACATCCAGACTTCTCAGCTCCTTGACAACCTCCTCTCCAATACCTTGTGCTCCACCCTATCAGAGACACCCAGACCTTATAACCTCCCCATTACCAATGACTACAGCCCTTTCTCAATGCCACTTTCATCCCCCCACTCCAGGATCACACGTGCTGTCTTATAGCTTGTCCCTCTAGTACTCCTCCCCAACAACCCTTTGACCCCAGGCTGCTGTGTACTGCATCAAAGTCATTGGCCAAGGGCATAAGTGAGCCCTGAAAGCCAGACTATGCTCCAGGAGTGACACTGTGTACCCTGGCGCATGGCTTTACCTCACAATATCACCTGCAGGGAAGTGTTTATCTAATTCACCGAAGACACCCCTCGGACTAGTGCCAACTTTGATGGAGCCCACTGGGACCTGTAACTCATTGTTGTCACTATTTTTCCAGTGGTCCTCGTGCCCTGTCCTTCTTTCCCATCTTAGATTCCACATTCTACGGTTATAATCCCTTCTCTCAGCTCCCTGGCCCCTTTCTTCACTGTGTTACTGGTGAAATACCATACCCATTTACAATCGAACCTTCCATGCCTGCACCCATGAAGCTGAACATACACAGCTCACATTCATGTCCATGAGCACTGACTTCACCTGGACCCTCCTTTTCCTACTCTAGTCACTCTCTTACCTCAAGCCCCATTGCGCATTTCTCTGTGAGAACACAGTCAGAAGACAACGTCGAGGTGCTCCCGCCACAGTCACCGGTTGCCTGCACCTGCCCCCTATGCTCTGCCTTCTCTCCCATTCTGAGGATGAACTATCGCTGCTCTCATCCAAAACCAGCCCCTCTACTTGTACATCAGATACCATCCCTTTGCCTATATGAGGGCTTTCTGTAATAATTCTTACTTTTCCCCCTCCCTCTACTGGATCATTTATTTCAACATATCAACACATTGTAATAGCTCCTGTAGGTTAAGAAACTCTCTCTTGACCCTATGACCTCCTCCAGCCAGTACACCTTCTCTGGTCCATATAGCAAAACTTTTCTCAAGAGAGGGCTAACCTGCTGCCTGTTTCCAGTGCCCTCTTGAAGTCACTCTGGTCCCCAGAGAACTCTGTCATTGCTTTCTACGGTGTGAGGGTACAGCAAGAAGATGGGTGTCTATGACCCATTAGATGCCGATGTTCTAAGAGCTGTCATAGGATTAAGCAGAGGGAAGCATGGGGATCCATAGCTGCACACCTGACTGTAGTATCTTCTCACCCATATTTCAGAAATCCCTTGTAGCAGGCCAGGGATTTGATTCTGGGGCCTGGTCTGGGAATACTGTCTGAGGATATGGACTGGCAGGTGAGATAGATTTCCAGGTCACATTCCCTTTTACATCCACTGGAGTGGACAGGGAATGGAGGGAAAATAAATTGGAAATAAAAAGTTTTCTTTTAATTGAGATTTCAAAGTCTATACCACTGAGAATAGAGCATAGAACAGCTGGTCCCTGACTTCAAGGTGCTTACAACATATTTGAAAGGACTGACACAAACATAGGGTTGAAGTCACAGGATATAGGTAAGTCAGGGTGGAAGATGGAGACACTGGGAAAAGGGCAAGTGGGAGGTGGAAAGGCCTCTCTGCAGCTGGGGTACGCAGAGGAGCCCCAAGCCTGCCTTGCCCAGTCTGACTCTGCTGGGGCAGATGGTGTCTCTACACAATCGGCTCCTTTTTATTTTCAGCTGTTCATTCTAAGACTGCAACCTTCTGGGAAGGAAGTGCCAGCCAGCCCCTAAAGCCATTAGGCTAGATCCATCAAAGGGCCTGCCCCATATGTTTTGAGGATTAGCGTTGGCCTTAGTTAACAATCTAATTAATGTTTTGATAATTTAACAATTTTGTATGCTTTCTAGAGGGCTTTCTAGGGGAGAGACCTTGGCAAATAAAGCCATGTTTTCTTTCATTCTTAGAGAGATGCCTTTTCTGATCCTATTAATGAGAAACATCCTTCCTATCTGGGCTGGGCCAAGTGAGTAAAAGCTGGTTTTCCTTCTTTGGGGATGGGGTGGAAGATCCCCAACAGTGTGGCCAGTGCAGGGTGAAGAGGGTGGGGGCAGAGGAACAGCCTTCTTCTCAGAACCCCCCCTGCCCCTGTCACCTCCATTTCAGGGCCAGCCCCATTTGGCATCTGGCTGTGTCCCACAGATAGTGTGGTGGTGCCAAAGGGGCCCTGCAACTAGCTGTGCTGCATGGACGAGGCTCTTCCCTTCTCTGGAACTCCATTTCTTCCTGTTTCAGAAGGATGCGATAATCCTTATCTTACCAGCGCAGCGGGTGATAAGCCAATCCATCTGTCAGCAGTGCGGGACTCATTGGGGAAGTTTAAATGAGACCCAGGTCAAAGATCCCGAGTAGCCCAAACATAAGAAGTGTGATGAGGCTTCAAAATCTCTCTGTGGGATGAGGTATCCTCCACGGAAAGGCACAACTCCCCACCTCCTTCCAAATCAGGGTCCCAGGGAGTGGTGGTGAGGGGCGCAGGCCCCCTATTTCCTGCTCCATCACTGCCTTGCCATGTGCCTGTGGGTACAAGTTAACTGGCTTCCCTAAGCCTCTTCATCTATCAATGGGTACAGTAAGGGCATCATTTCATCCTTCATAAAGCCACCATCAAAGCTAAACGAGGTAAGGTACAGGCAGTCCTCACTTTGCAGAGTCCAAATAAACATGAATTTCAGTTATCACAGTTTAGTTGAATGACACCAGTCCCCAATGGTTGGAGTTTCAGTTACTATGTGTATTAACTGAATAATTGAATAAAGTACAAACTTCTCTGCTAGCTCTCTATTCCCCAATTTTTATGTAGATTACAGAGGCATGTCATGATCAGTGGCCGATGGCATCACTTCCTTCAAAGCCTATTGGTGACTGGTCACTGCACATCTGTTACTCAGGTCAGCCCCGGACAGCAAAGCATGCAGCTGTTTCCTTGTCTCCCAGTGATAAGCCCACGTGAAATCATAAAGAGGGAGCTGGCCGATAAAGATAAAAGGTCAGCAAAGAAACAAAAATGATGATGCTGGAAATGAAATTCAAAGCCAATGTAAATGGAGTTAGCAAAGAAATAGCCAACCATGGTGACAGTGACCATGCCACTCTTCCAGAGACTTCGGTGAAGGCAAACTTGGTGACATAGGTGAGGAGAGTGGTTGTGGCAAAAAGGATGAAGATACCCCAGCAGAAGTGATGCCAGCAAAATCTTCACAGGTGAGGAACTCTCAGAGATACCTTGCAAGATTAAAAATGCAAATAATAAAGTGTTGGAAGCTGATCCAAACTTGGAAAGGATATGACAATATATCAAGGATAGCAAAGATGCTTTCTCTGTATCATAGACTTTATGAGAAGAAGGCGAGAACTAGTCAAACTTCCCTTGACAGGTATTTTACAAAGAAACAAATTATGTTAATTCTCAACATTCCTAATGTTTTAAATCACAGTCTATTAAGTATATATTGACTTCATTATCTTTTTTCACTTTAACAAACATTTATAACTGACAAGAAGAGAGTTCTCACTGTTTTAACAAAAAAATTTTAAAGATCGCAGAACGATTATAATTTCCCCTGTAATTACTAAGATTGCTTCGCAGGGTTTCAGTGCTCACGGTCATTTTTACAGTCCTGCAGTACCAAGCAAAGTGAGGACTGCCTGTATACAAAGTTAAATGCTGATAAATGGTGTCTTCCCTTATTATTGTATTGGTCCAGGGAATGCAGAGGAGCAAGTCACGCTGACTGTACCATTGCCATTTCTACCCACCCGTCAAGTAAGAACACTGGTTGAGGAAACTTTGGGACAAGTGGAGGTTATAGTAACCAAGAGGAGAAAGGGTTCAGAGCTGTCAAGCCTAATCCAGGGAAACGTCTACGCGAACAAGTAAAGGGCTGATCTGCAACCACAGGCAACGTGGTCCATGGAAATTTGCAAATGCTTCCCAGCACCGTCTAAGATACTTCCAAGACGCTTAGCATTTGGTAGAATCTTCATATCCCAAATTTAATTTAACGGACATTAGAAGAGATAGAAACCTTCTGGGTGGGTTCAAGACCCTGAAGACAACACCACCTTCTCCCAACTCTCAAGAGAAGAGGTCTGAACACTGTGAGGGTTGGGGGCGGGGTCAAAGGCCCAGAGCAGACTGATTCCGATTTTCAGCTGTCTCTAATTTCCCTAGTGAGGCAGTCAGGCCTCAGCTTCCTCATTTGTAAATTTAAAATACCATATTTTGCCATGTATAATGCACACCCACATTTTTGGCCTAAACTTTCAGGGGAAAAAAATCTTTTAATTTTTTAATTAATTAATTAATTAATTAATATTTAGATACTTGGTTTTTTGTATTATAAAGGAATTTTAGCATTTATTTTTTAACATATTATGATACAAGAAATTTTATGTAACAAATAATTACAAAACACAAGAACAGATATGAGGTATTTCAGGTCCTACCCATGTACAATGTGCATCCTTATTTTTCCCTCAAAAATTTGGACAAAGAAGTGCACATTATACATGGCAAAATACTGTAGTAGTAGAGTCTTAGTCAGTGCAGGCTGCTAAAACAAAAACATCACAGACTGGGCTTAGATAACAAACATGTATTTCTCACAGTTCTGGAGGCTGAGAAGTTCAAGTTCAAGTCATCAGCAGATTTGGTGTCTGGTGAGAGCCTGCTTCCTGGTTCATAGAAGGCCATTTTTGCACTGGGTCCTCACATGGCAGAAAAGGGTGAGAGAACTCTCTGGGGGTCCTTGTGTAAGGGCACTAATCCCCATCATAAGGACTCCACCCTCATGACCTAATCATACCTCCAAGGCCCCACCTCCAGATACCACCACCTTGGTGGTTAGGATTTCAACATGTAAATTCGACAGGGGTGCAGGGGAGACACACAAACATTCAGTCCATAACAAATAGTGTCTACTTAACACAGGTGTGAGGTTTACAAGTGATCATCTGCATTTAGCTCTTTGCACAGTCTCTGGCATATAATGACTATTGTATAAATATTTGTCTTATTAGAAAACAATTAGTTAAAAGAAAAAACAAAGGGAATACTCACATTCATGTAGAAAGTTTCAGAGCATCATGTTTTTTACCATTATCCAGGTAAATTAATTCCCTCCTCAATTGTGTGGTACAGAGAGTCTGTGTTGCTGTTATAAAGATGTGAACATCAAACCAACCATTGGTAAGCGGACCTCTCGGTCCAGTAGCAACTTCAGAGTATTGACCATCTTATGGGCTCTCACTGACTCCTCAACAGAATTAATTGTTCTCCTCTGAATGAGACACTATTGAGTTAATTATTTATAATAAGAAAGAGTTTCCCTTCATCTATCTTCACTAACAGGGACAATGGCACAAGTTGTTTCATTTTCTAAAGGCAGGGATGTTCCTATCCTCTCCCAACCCTCCTCACCCCTCCTTCTTATTAGGTTTTCGTGAGAAGGCTGGCTAGGGTGAAGCGTTGGTCTGTGGAAAAAGGTGGAGATGAGGTAAGAGCACGGCCTCATCCAGAAAGTTTTGAAACTCCCTGCCCCAGCCCACACTGAGCTCTTCCTCTTTCCATCTCTTCCACTGGTCCTCGTTGGTACTCAGTACAGACCATGACTTCGTTTGCCAACCGTTGTCCACCAGGTAGACATTCCATCCCATGAAGGTAAAGCGGCGTCCTTTCCTGCCTCACCTCTCACACAGCGAGCTCTCAGTGGCTGAAAGCAGTAAGTTCCTGCTGGCCGATGGAGGGGAGGGACCTCTCAGGGAAGTGGGATGGAGGCTCCCGGCTGGGAATAGCGTGGCAGGAAGGGTGAGGGTTGTACACACCCAGAGCCTGTGTCTGCCTCATTTCTATCCCCACAGCTGGCAGTCAGCACAGAGTTTCTCGCCTCCCACAGGGTCTCCGTGGGAATATGTCTTGGGTGAGTTCATGCTTCCACCAAAATGAAACTTGGAAATGGGAGTTGCACTTGGTGGAGACAGTAGAAGGGAAGGGCCCAATCCCTTTAAGGACCATATGGCAAATAGGACTGGCAGTATAATTTGCAAGTCTCAGTGCAAAATGAAAATGTGAAGCTCCTTGTTCAAAAACTGTGGAGGATTTTAAGACCATGACGGTAAAGCATTAAACCAAGTGCAGGCCCATTGAGGCATGGAGTCCATCTAAGTTGGGTCTTCGCACTGCACAGGACTTGTGCCCCTGAAGTTGGTCCTGTAGCAAATCCAGGAGCGCTCTGTGCAGCTTGGGCCTGGTCCTTTAACTCACCACCCACATCTAAACTCCTCAGTGGGCTTGGGACTTAGGGGCAAGGGAGGTTGGAGTGTCCAGCTCTTTTTTCACCGGCTGAGGGAAAGGATGGGAGAGAAGGAATGTCGGCAAGACCAGTTGTGTTGTGCCCTCAGAAGAGGCCCCAGCGGCCCCACGGAAGGAAATGTTAAACACAGTCTCTGTGTTTATCTCACCCCGTCGTCATGTAGCATGACTAAGGCCTGCCTGCAATTCTACACTGGGTGTGTGCAGGAGGAATCACAGCGTCTCTGCGACAATATTTACTTCACTGTTGCCTTGGGGAGCTCTAAATGCAGAGAACGGTGGTGGTTTTCTCCAGATCTCCACTCTTTGTGAGCAACTTCTTTTGCCCATGGAGAGTGTTCTAGTTTGGGTCAAGAGCAGGGTGCGAGTCTCCTCTGGAAGAAAATCCAGAGAGACCCAGAACCTTTGGACTCTTACTATGGCCAAGAGCACTGACTTCAACTGGACCCTCCTTTTCCTAGTCTAGTCACTCTCTTACCTCAAGCCCCATTGAGCATTTCTCTGCGAGAACACAGTCAGAAGACAACGTCCAGGTGCTCCCAACCACAGTCACCAGTTGGGAGGGTTCTCGCACTCAGTTCAGTTTGCCTGCCACCACTGAGCTCGCGAGCGTTTGTTCTGTTTTGTTTTCTCTGAGCACTGTGAGATGAGAACAGTGTCCATGTGTTTTCACTCATCTCTGCCTCTCTGTACTTGAGTTCCGACTTGTAGTGTTCAGTTTACAGACTGGGAGGAGGAAGGGCAAAAGGACAACTGGGAGGTCTCTCTCGTATAGTAGGTGTGTTAGGTAAGAGTTGGGCTAGAGCTGTTGCGGCCCGCAGGGGTGAGGAGGGTCTGCTCCTCCTGACAGCATCTCATCCTCAGCCCCTCCAGGCAGACCAAGCCGGCTGGAATTTGGGTGTTGACTTTTGCCAAATATTTTAAGAGCAATGAACACTTAACAGCTTTGTGAAGTTCCCCGCAGAGGTACCCAGGTTTTCCTAAGGATTTAGACTGTCGTGAGTGTGTAACACCTAAGAAAACTCTGCTTTTGAGACTGATGTCCCAGAAAAGCCAGATAATACCAGGGAGATGAGCCTCTTGTCTGCAGGAGCCTAGCAAATCTTACATCCTTTTGCTTCACGGGGATACTTCTATTCTCTTTACGTTGGTGGTAAATCATTTCCTCCGGCATGATTTCTATATGTCAAACATATCAACTTACACTACTAGAATGATTGCATGGGATTTATCTTTCATCTTAGTAACATAAGCTGAGATATGTAACTAACAGAGGAGAAATACAAGGAAAGTAATTTGTTGTAAATTGAAATATTACAATTTTATTCTATATAATATGTATGCATGTTATATATCATAATGTTATATATCATATAAGTTAATGTTACATATTATATTTTATATAATACACAATAATTATAATTATTAAAATAAATGTGATTGCATTATATAATATACAACATTTATATTGTATATTATGTAGATTGCAGTTACTTAGAGGTAATTTAGGATTTCTTTTTCCAGATTTCCAAATACCCAGATCCTTCTGTCTCACTTGGTCCAGATACTGAATGTTGTCATATGTATGCATGGAGGAGAGAGGATAATTCTTTCAGCAGGGGACTCTATCAGACCACAAATTAATCTGAGTTTTTATAATGTGACACAATGACCTCATATCACAAGTCAACAAATTATCACTTGCTCTGTATTTTTGTAAATAACATTTCATTTGCAAGCAAGATCGGCTGCAAACTACTTCATACATGTATGAAGCTGGGTAAGTAATGGAACACATATGTGAGGAGCCTGTATCCCAAAGGTGGCCATGATGATCATGGCCTGTTTCAATTATTTTGGCCAATTTACAAACTAGGTAGTAAGCAAGACTTGCTACAGGGCCAGCCTGATAGTCTGCTGCTTTCTATGAGGAATTTACTTATAAGTGTTCCTGCCTAGAGGGACTGGGGGATGTTCTTCAAACTAGGCAGGTGGTGTCTATGATTCCCAACTTATTTTCTCACCACACAACTTCTGAGACTTGTTGTTTCCCACTGTTACCACTCCCCTCTCACTGGAGCCATCCTTTACACACAGGTCACGTGACAGACTCCTGGTGGCCTCTCTCGTACCAATCCTCCATTGCCTCCTGGATCACTATGGTTCACAATGGCAGCTCAGGCCTGGTCGTGTGTGACCCAGTCCTGACTAATGGGACCCAAGGGGAAGTAGGCTCGAGGCTTCTGGGAAAGATTTTCCTCCTCGAGAGAAGAGCAAAGAGAAATGGCAATTCCTGCATTTGTGTGTGGAGTGTGGCAAGTAAGAAAATCCACATGTGGAAGATGATGAAGCAGAAAAATGGAAAGAGCCTGGGTCCCACTGCCATAGCTGAGTCTCTGCCTTACCAGTCTGCTTCTGCCCTGCCTTTCAACATCTCGCTATGTGAGCTAGTAAGTGCCCGTGTGGTTTAAGCCATTTTGAATTTTGTGATGAGCTGCTGAGAGCATCTCTCCCAACTAACAGCATTCAGCAACAATACAAGAAGTATTGAAGAACTCTGTATCAGGTGTTAATGAGGAATTCAGAAGAAACAGGAAATGTGTTTATTTCCTTCACTGAAAAGATAATCTAGATGACAAATAAAATACACCTCCAAGTATGAATTTCTGCCCAGCACCTCACACTCCTGTGCAAAGTACCATAGCATAAGCTAAATAGAAATGGAAAAAAATGTCTGCAAGATTTGCTTAGATTATCAGTTTTCAACATGATGTTTTCACACTGTTAAGAGAGAACCAAAGAAAAATTAAACATAAAATATGGCTCCTTCTTTTCATGAATCTGCTTCAAAACTGACGTTGCTGTCTTTGAAAGCCTCATGCTTTGGTGTTTTGGAAAACACTGGGACGTAAAATATGCTTCAGAAATAGGAACTCACCTAGAGAGCTTGCTGAACACATACAGCTGCTGCTTATGTCCGATTGGGACTACTCAAGCCATTGGACTCTAAGAATTTATTACCGTCAGGTTAATAATCTTCGCCTGACATTTAGAGAGTAAATCATAGGCGTCTTCATGTTTTTTTAAACTCTATCTGTGGCTGAGCAGTTAGCCAATGTTAGCACAAATGCCAATTTGATGGTCAAAATCATAATTTTGTGCCTTTCAGGCTTCCTGGAGGCCATAGCCATTCGGCATGTTCTGAGAATGGTAACAGAGTGTACTTGTAGGTTTGTGTTACACAGCAGTAATTATGGTGGCAGCTCTGACCCATTTCAAAGTTTTGTGAACTAAGCCTCATTGGAAAGATACACTGGTTGGCTGGCCTTCACATGTCTTCCCAGAAATACCATGAAATAAGGCCACAGTCTAAATTACCCTGGAGAAGTTGCGGGGTGTCGGGGAGCTAGGGGTGTCTCTCCCGCAAAATGCATTAGGGCTTGAAGGCCCTGCCCTGCTGAGGAGGAGGTGAGAGCAATGAGGAGGCTTTTTACAGTTGTTGGTACTTCTGTTGCGCTGTGATAACGGAACACAATTGTAGAATCAAAGAGCTGCATGACCTCCAGAACCTTCCACAGACCCCAGCAGTGCTGCCTCTAGTCCAAGCTCCTCACCTCAGCTTTCCTGCCCCTCTGCCCCACTGTTGGTCCCACTTCTCTCCCACACTCATTAGTCTCCTCACCATCCAAAGGGAGCACGCTCATTCCTACTTTCCTTCCTTTATTTGTGACGTACCAACTGCCTGGAATGCTCTCCATCCTTCCATGTCCTTTCTCCTTCTCTCCTCTGTGCCATTCTTCAGTGCCTAGTTCAAGTGCCATCTCTTACAGGACTATCCTGGCCCTCAGGGAGCTTTCTCCTTTTATAACACTAGTAATTACCATGTACTGAGCATGCAGGACGTACCAGGTAATTCACACTCACTATGTGGAAGTGATGGGATGGGTTTTTTCCTATTCTCCAAACACTGTTGCCATCCATCCCCACCTCGGGACCTGGCACATGCTGTGACAGGGGATTTGGTAATGCAGCTCAAGGAATTAGAGCTCTTTGTAAAGTGATGCTTAGCGCATCTTGCAGATGCCCCACCCCTAGGAGCTAAAGGCCCCAACACACTCAAAATGGAATGGGATAGAAATGAATGAAAGGCTGGTGACATTTATCAGAGGCTAGGGAGAGATTGTAGGACCCAAGCATTTGGAGAAAAGGGCTTAATGAGAATTCACAGTGATGATTTTGGTTTCCTCATGAGAGAGAGAGGGGTAGGACATGGGGCAACCCCAAAAGCCATGACCAAAGGACCTGCTGATCTTTCATGGATCCTCTATGGTCTACTGTGGAGCTGGGGGACAGGTTGAAGAGGCAGAGGAGTCACCTGAATTCCCACCCTCCTATAGACTCCGAGTGAAAGTTCTACTTGAAAGAGAAGGCTTGTTTGTTTTTTATTGGTGTGCTTTCAGTGATGCATTGCATGTTATCTAATGGACCCTCTAGAAATTACCTGACCCAAAAGGGGGTGGTCCTTTGATTGTCTATTAACTAGGCTTTTTAATAACTCTGTAGGGATCGAGAGGTTCAGTGGTAGAAAATGGATAGACATAAACCATTCTAATCTATAGGGGTCAAATCCATTTTGTCCAGTACAATGGCTTAAACAAGATGGGAGTTGATTTTCCTCTCTCATGACCCAGAAGTTACACATATCACATGCCACTTCTGTTTACATCCTGTTGGCTAAAAACCATGCACATGGCTACAATGAAATACCAAGGAAGCTGGGGATGTGTCTTTATTCTGGGCACCTGTGTGTGAGTTAAAATTCAAGGATCTGTTACTTAAAACAAGAAGAAGGGATGGATACTGGGGGCTAATGAGCAACCTCTGCCACCATCTTCTTAAAGTTCGACTGAGTCACGTGCCTCTATTTTTTTTTTCAACAGTGCTCCACACCCCGCAAAAAAGAGAAGAGACTCTGCCCCTTAGTACCTTGTTCCTTGCAAAACTTGGACCAGATGCTCACGGAAGCTTTCTTCTGCTCTGTCACAGAAGGGGTGGATTGTGCTCTGCTCCTATTAGGGTGAATGTGGACTCTTCAGTTCTAGTTCAGCCTGCCCTAGAAAGACATGGCTATTTTTCTTATGGAAAAAGAAAACACACATAACTTGAAACATTTAAAGGCATTGCCGCGTGTTCTCAGAGGGTAGAAAGGCTCTCTCTCATATTAGCGAGCTTTGGCTCTGCCTGTGTGGGAACGACAGACCTCATCATCACTGTGTGAAGGAGACCTGGGCTTGCTCCCATCCCGCCTGAGCCTGCCTGAATGTCTCCCTTCTGCTCTCCAGGAAGGATGGTACCAACTCCTCAGTCCATGTGTATCGATCTTCTAATTCCAAAAAACGAGGGATGATCACAAACAACTAAAACTTTTTGACATTTACCAAGTGCCACATGCCCCTCTAAAAGCTTTCCCTGGTTTACTTCATGTACTCCTCACAATGGCCCACTGAGGCTGGTGCTATTATTATTATCTTCAATGTACAGACGAGAAAACCGAAACTTAGAAAGGTTAAGTAACTTGCCCAGGATGACACAGAACCAAGCTCCCAAGGGGTTTAGATTCAGAAGAATATTTCTATTTTGTTTTATTTTTAAGTCAGCAGTTAAAGGTAATTTCTCTAGTGATCAATTTCTAAATATCCATTTTTTATAATTATCAATTTTTACTTCAGAAAGTATGAAGAAACAATAGACATACCCATCACACCATTTTCACGGAGACGATGCCTGTAAGTAACGCTGCTGTGTATCCGCAGAGCCTTTTTCCTGTCAGCCTGTCTCCCTGCATATTTATCCCTGCTTTTGCTATAATACCTAATGACCTAGCTCTCCACAGAAATGCCACTCCCAGCCCGTAGGCACACTGTGCTCCCTCACTGTTAATGTGACTTCATCTAAACCTCCCCCCTAGTGTGACCTCAGGTTGGAGGCAACTCTGCAGCATGGGGCCCTTGTCCCATAGTATCAACACAGGGATAAGCCTAGAGAAATTTTTCAGGCAACAACAGTAGTACCCGGATATTTTTAAGGTGTCATTGCGCTCTTTAAGTTGTAACTCAGAGATACAACTGGCGGCTTCAGCCTGCACCCCAGGACTGCGGGGGTGACAGGGTGTGTGGCTTGGTCTCAGTCAGAGGGCCTCAGCTCTCAACGAGGAATTCCCTCAGAGGAGATCTCCGGCTTTTTCAGGAAGGAGCCAAGAAATTGAATCATACGATGACATTCGATAATTTTTTTAAAAAACAAAATGCATCCGGAACAATAAAATTTTAGAGACTACAGATCCCCAGGCAGTAACTGGCCCCGCTCTGCACGGTGTCGGGGCCAGTAGGCTTGGGGCAGGGAAGACAAAATTGTCTGGCGAAAGACGCTAGCTTTCCCTGCGGCCAATTTAATCAGGAAATGTTTACTCAAATTGTTTAGGCAGAGATAGATCATGGATCATGTGACTGTTCAAACTTGGACATATTGAACCAGACTTTTTAGGGGTAAGAAATAGTCCCAGGATGCCAAAGCCAACAGGATAAAGCATTCTACAGGCCTCCTTTCTCTGAAAGAGTCCCTCAGCCATTATCAAAGACTCATTCTTTTCTCCTCAGAGTTCTCTTCAACATTTACTGATTTTTAGCAAACGATGCCTTGTCCTGTTAGTCATCTTTCAAGGGGGTCGGCGGCTTGGCCTCAGTCCTCGATTGTGTTCATGGTGTCCTTTCTTCTGCTCCTCGGTGGCGGCCTCACAGCCAAGACAGGCAGCCGGCATGCAGGAGCTGCTCATTGGAGATTTTATTTGCTCCCGTGCTAAGCTGCAGAGGCAACCTTTCTGAACTCAGACACTCCACAGAGCTCCCTAGATGGGCTTCTGGATGGCCTCCATTGCACACTCGCTCCATCCAGTCCTCACAGTTCTCTGTGAGGTAAGATTAGCCCCAGTGATAAAGGAGGAAGCTGAAACTCAGGTAGGTCTGCCACAGGCCCCTCAGTGGCAAGTGGTAAGAGCAGGGCTGGAAATGAGGTCTTCTGACTCCAGGTCCAGTGTCCTTGCCCTGATATGACAGCTGTTCTCACTTCGCCACAATGGCCAGGCTGTGGGAAACCTGTAGCGATGTGCATGTGGGGAGAAGGCAGACGGAGCATTTCCACGGCCTCTGTCTGCATCGCTTGGTCCCTGGGCCCACTGCGCCGGGCCCAGGTGGGACTCCACGGTGCCCCACTTGGCAGCCTCGGGCTCCTCGCTTTTCTATTAGACTCTTTCATTCCTTTCACCCTGCCCCCTCACCTCCCTACCAAATACAGAAACAACCCCAGGAATAAAATGCAAGAGCTCGACCAACATAAAGCAAAGGTTAGAAATTGAACGCCACCCCTCCCGAAGCCAGGAAATTCCAGAGACGTGGTTCTCATGGCAAGGGGACTTCAAGTTACATATTTTGCAGTCTGGCTAACCAGTTGTACTTTTCAGTGCGAGGCTTAAGACAGGGTCTGCCTGTGCCACAAGGGTGCTTCCAGGCTCTCAGACCCATATTAGATTGCAGGCAGGCTGTACTGTGGATTAGCTGTGAGATTTGCAAATGTATAGTTTACAATGTGGTAAGAGCCCCGTGGCCCTGGAGCCAGCGGTGAGAGCGGTTACTGTGGCGGTGCTCCAGTCGGGGATTTGCCCTTCAAACCTCAAGGCTGCTTAAGCACAGTTGGGGCCTACAGAGCTCTCCCACTAAAAGAAGCAGCCTAAAGTTAAGTGGAGGCGATTTTCATGAGTCCTCCCCATGCAACCAGATGTGTTTCCCTGGGTGAAACCTTGAATGCTTCAGAGGTCCAGATAAACTGGGATGCCTGAAACTTTAGAATTGGAAGATTGGTCTCTATTAGAAGTGGTTTCTTAATTAATCGGTGGTGACTTAAATATGGGGGTCCTGTGGCACGCCCCCCAACCTGGTCTGTAGGTTCCTAGTGAGAGGGCGAAGACCTGCTCCAAGTGGGTTAGGCTGAGCACCTACTCCCCAATGCTGACCCCAAAGCAGGGCCTAGAGAGTTCACCAGCCTATGGCAAGACACAGGGCAGACTCTCACCCCAGCCTAGAGAACATCGGTGAGGATACCCTAAGCTTTTTTCTGAAAGTCACCCTAAACTGGAAGCTGGAGGGTGCCATGACTTCCCTGTCCCTTTCCTGAGCTGTCTCTTGGACCTTCCACCGTCTGTGTTCTAGCAATGGAAGCCGAGCCTGAGTCTCAGACAAATCACCAATTGGTCATCTGACTTGGGCAAATTTCTTGCTTTTCTTCTGCCCGCCCCCACTTACCCCTCCGGACCCTTCCCCCATTTCTCTATGACCTTCTTGTACCTTGCAAGTGCCCAGCCCCCTCCAGGCCTGTCTGCCTTACACGACATTCTGCTGTGGAGCTCTCGTCCTCCCCTCCTGCTGCTCTCCTCCCCAGGCCTCCTGACAAACTTCCTCCCAGATAGCTGTCACTCACAAAGATCTGATAAAATTGGTTAATAATGACCTAGGCTACTGTGTTCTATATCCAACAAACAAAAACAAATATTCTCTCTGAATACCTATCTCTCGAACAGGTGAAGTAACCTGCACAACTAAGAAATAGCAAAACTTGAATCCAAGTCTTCACCTGGTGCCCTTTACCCAGATGCTGCTTCCTCAGCACTGCCCTGCTGGGATTGACAGCTCCTCAAGACTTAACCTGTTACTTATCCAATCAGTGGGGTTTGTATTGGGTTAGCCAAAAAGTCCGTATGGCTTTTTCTGTAAAATCAAAGACACATATTCATTTTCACCACTAACTTTATTGGTTTGGATATTTTGAGTATGCCGACTATCTCCCACGTGGTAGAACATTGGTTGCTCTCAATTAATGTCTCGATTTAATTGCTATCAACTTTGATTTATCTACCCGACTGTGGAGCATCATCCAGCAAGAAATCTCCTGCATGAAACTTCGCAAACCACTTTTAATCAGTTATAGCACCTTCTCTATACACTTCACAAATCTCTTTTTCTTGCACTTCAGTTGTGTTTCTACCTTTCTTGAAATAATGAAGCATAATATGATGAAAATGTTGTGTATTTCTTCCATCCTCAATATTAAAATGGCTGCACAAAAATTCACCAATTTTGGTAAAAAAAATTTTTAATGTATGTTCATATGAGAGCTGTCACACTACAATATAACAAAATTGTTTCAAATGAAGTTAAAGACAACTAAGCACTATTAGAGCCAACTTATGGTAAAAATCCAAACGGACTTTTTTGGCCAACCCAATATTTTAGGACCTGGGTGTTTATACCAAAAGAGGAAGCCAGGCACCTCGAAGCCCAGGAGCACTCTCTCGCCTAGAGAGTGCCCACGTCGTCCCTTGACCCCGCAGGACACCGGCATCACGCGATAAGTGGCCCTCTGCCTCCATGGGGCTCAGACCCCTGGGGCCGGGGTGCGAGACACTGGGCTAAGTTGCCAGAAACCCGCAGACCCATCCGTCCAGTCCTCCCCACTGCGAAGATCCCCCTGGAGGCCCCCAGGAGATGGCTTTTGTCGGAGGCATGGCTGGCTGGTTTCGGCCGAGATGCAGGCCGGGCAGGTGTGGGGCAGGCCCCCCCCACCAGAAGCCTCCTTCAGGGATACGTGCCCCACACTTGAGATATTGGGCCAGGTTCACAGGGTCCCTGGGGTCGTTTCCGTGGAACTGGACGCTCGCCCTGCCACCCAGACGACCACACGTTTTCCTGTGGACCACACTTCCCGGCAGGTCTCCCACCCCCGCAAAGGCAGAGTGCCCAGGGAAGAACTAGGGACCAAGGGCCCCAACGGGGTGTGGGCCACGGTTTAGCGCCAGGTGAAGCAGGCCGAGCAGGCGGGACCCACGCCCACGGACGGGTTCTCCCGGGGGAGTCGGGCCTGCACTCTGCCTGGATGGCCAAGAGCCTTGCTTTGGCTGAAACTCCCCCACCGTGCCCCGAGGCGGCAAACTCTGACTGAGGGGCTTCAACTCTCTAAAGTCTGGGCTAAACCAAGGAGGGAGTGTGACCACTTGGACCTCAGTCCCCCAGAACTTGAACCCCCTTCTCTGTGAAGGAATCAGTGGCCTCCTGCCCTTGGTGTCCGCAGCAGGAATTCACCTGTGGTGAACCTGGGCCTGGGTGAGCAGGACCAGGCCCCATGGTAGGAGCCTGAGGAGGCAACAGGAGCCTCTACAGCCAGGGCTGGGACTTTCCCAGGGGCTCTCTGGGGGCCCAGGTGCCCTGTCTCGCCCTGGGAGTGCAGGAGAGAGAAGCTGGGGGGAGGGCCTGAGAGGGCTTTGCTGACTGCCTTGCTCACACACTTTGGAGGTGATCACTCCCACTTGACCTGCTCCCAAGAGAAACCAGTTGTGGTCATGCAAAAAGCCTCTGAAAACTCTTTTCTGCCAAATTCTAGGAGGGAAAACCAGGGAGGGGAGATGCTGCTGGAGATACCTTTCTGAGTGACAACCTGAGGCTGAGGAGCCCACAGACTTCCTTTTTCCTTCTCATCCTTTTCCTTTCTGGGAATTAATTCTTTGCTTTAAGGCGGAGCGGCCTCTCTCAGAGACTGTGGTTGTGGTTCCAAAGCTTACCGTGCTGGTTGGGAGTCTCTCGACTAACTGTGAAGCTGGTAACACCTCTCCCCCAGGTCCCTGGAAAGCCCCCAGTTCCCCTTTCTTTGTTGCATGAATAAATGAATGCTGGTCTACACTTTTGCTCACAGGGCCAAGTCACCCAGACAACTCATTTTCTGGATGGGGCCCAAGCGGCTTAAGAGGTTCACTAGAGAAATGCTTGATTTTAAGAAATGGATTAATAATATAAACCTTAAAGCTCTATAGCTCTAGTTGGAGAAGATAACTCACCAGAAGTCATTTTAGTTTACAAATGAATGCATTCAGATGAAAATTGATGCAGACTGCCTTTTACATAATTGGACTAGATGTTTGCCTATTTGGTGTAATTGGAGAGGGGCTGGAATAGCTCTCATCTACCCCATTATCACTCACACTGGTCTGTCTCAGTCCCTGGGATCCCACCATTACAGATGCATTACTTCGTAGTTTTAAGAAGAGCCTTTTGGACAAGCATGGTCAACAACACAAAATGTGGTGGTATGACACTACATATTCAGATACATCCATCTCTACAGTTGGGATTGCATGAAGGTAACATCATCTCCTAATCAAATTAAAGAAAATCTGTGCAGGATGAGATTCATGTGCTTCCCACTTCCTGAAACTGAAGTCACTTTGCTGACGCTGGTTCTGCTTCCCCTTTCTTCCCATCACCCTCTATTGTCTTCTACATCAGGATATGAACCCAGTAGACCTCCTGCTCTCTGGGATCTCCAGCAGAGGAAGGAGATGAGAGTGTATGAAGAAGAAATGGTGTTGAAAACATAAGGAGTGGAGACAAAGGAGCCAAGTAAAAAACAGAAGAAGAGACATACAGAAAGAGGTGCTCATGGGGAAACAGGAAAGAGAACTACGTGTCTGTCTTCCATAGGAGGCAATGGTTTGTCCTCGCGGAGTAAGGCTCTACTCCTTTTTCCCTGTACTCACCTGGATCCAGTTTGTCCCAGGGCCCAGAATCTCACCTTTAGTGGTGAGCTGCTTCATAAATTGACAGCCTTCCAACAATCCTCCCTGGTCAGCCTGGGGCTGGGTCCATGTGGGTGCTCATTTGCAGGGTCCTCTGATTGAAGGTCAGGTGGTGAGGCTGGGCTGTGTAGACCAGGCTGCTCATGTAGATCTTTTGTTCACACCTTCCTCAACATCTTCCCAACCATAAAAGAATTGTTAGAAAGAACTAAATATGTCAGTTGGGTCTGATCAATTTGCTCAGTGGGAGTGCCTACCCCAAATGCAGAATGCTAGAGATAAAGATGGGAGTTCAGCAGTGGGCCGGATGCTGCCACGTATTTCCTCCTTTGCAGCATTCAGCTCACAAGCCTCTGTTCTCCCAGTTCCTATTCACAGATTGGAGCAGAGGTTGGAATGGGGGTAGGAGTGGGGGCATGGTGTTAGCTGCTTCCAGAGAGCCAGGCTGATGAGCAGATATTTCTTTGCCTGTTTTCAGAGCCCAATCTGTGTGTGGATATTGGGTCTTTGGAGATCAGCCCTTATCCGACATCCTCAGATGTCAGGGCCAGGCACCTGTCCACCTGGGCAGCGTTTTCTAAAGCATTGGCTTTCCAGTCCACGTGAGAGGTTCAGTCTCTGCAGCAAAGGACTGCTGCCATAAACCCGCAATGGGCAAAGCACGTGCCTCACCCTTTGAACTTCTGCTGAGGTTTCCAGACTGCAGGGTGGGGAGAGAATTCAACCTCCTGTTCAATTCTCACTTTCAGTGGATTTTTGCAAGGGGCTCTCTCCTGTCAGAGCATCTCATTCCACCTCCTTTAGGTCTTTGAAATGCTTACTGAAATTCAGGCAGAAGACTTACAGCTTCTCCTACTGAGTCAGAGGTTTCCAACTGCCCCCCACCCCCCCCGCCAACCAGACAGTTGTGGCACTTAACAGCAGCAGCTCTCAAACTCTTTGGTCTCAGGACTCCTTCTCATGCTCTTAAAAATTATTGAGGACTCCAGTAAGATTTGTTTATATGAATTATATCTATCCATGATTTCCATATTAGCAATTAAAACTATGAAAATTTAAAAGTACATGTTTATTAATTCATTTAAAAACAACAAATAAACTCATTATATATCAACATAAATAACACTTGTATGAAAAATAACTACATATTCAGAAATAAGAACAACAATAAAACCTAGTGAGAAACCAGCAATAATTTTCATCTTTGGAAATCTTTTAAATGTCAGATTTATTAGAAGTCAGTTTGACTTTCATATCGGCTTCTGCATCCAGTCTGTTGTGATATCACCCATCATATAGCCTGTGGAAAATTCCAGTGTACACTCATGAGAGAATGAGAGTGACAAAAGCAAATAATGTCTTAGTATTGTTATGAAAATAGTTTTGATTCATGGGCTGCTCTGAGAACCACTGTGTTACAATATTAAAGTTGTGAGGTTTCCCAATGTCAACTGCCTCCTCTTACACAGGTGCACATGCACACACGTGCGTGCTTGCCCATGCTTGTCTGGTATCTTTGTTTTGGTAATTTTGTGATGTTCTTGGAATAACTGAAAACTGTGCATTGAGAATTGGCATTTGCACAGTCTAGCTGGTAACAAAATAGAGCTTATGGCCCCACTTAGTGCCATGTGGTCTTGGTTTTGGATCCCAGCTCTGTCACTGATGTGCTCTGGCCTGGGAAAAATTACACAAACTCTTTACCATATAAGCTTTGGTTCTTCTACAAAAGGAACAACAATAACTTCATAGAGTGTTGGGAGGATGAATATATGTAAAGCCTCAGCTATACCATCTGGCAGAGAGACAAAAGATGCTCAATATGTAGTAGATATGATTACTGTCATTCTTACTATTATTCAAAAATAATGTAAGCTCCATGAATGTGAGGACTTTGCTTACTGCTATAGCTGCAGACCTCTAGTTAGTGCTCACGAGATATGAATGCATGGATTTTTGTACAAATACAACTTCCTTCAAAACTTACTAGCTTGACTCGAGGTATAGTTAGGCATATGAGAGACCAGGTGGTCCCTGCCCCTGGGAGACTTTGGTCTAATTAGGGGGGCAAAGACTCACACTTGAGAAAGAGAGCAGTAACCAAAGGTATGTGATGAAGAGTCAAAAATGAGCAGAGCTGCCAGCATCTGTTGCAGTGGCTCACAGATGGGAACTTCTAACACAGGGCATGGGGATTGGTGTTGGCTCTGAGGTCTATTTGCTGGCTGCTGCTGTTGTTTTAATCTCTCCAGTAGCTTGCATGCACAACCACGCAGTGGGAGGAGAGAGGGCAGAGAGTCCTCAAAGATGGCTACCACCAAGTCCTCTTCTGCACATGCTGCTCCTCCCATCAAGAGGCCTATTTCATCTGGGCTGGCCTTGTGACTTGCCTTGAACAATAGAATGACATGTAGAGGACATTCTGAAACTCCCAAATGCAGGCCTTAAGGCAGCTTGTGCTTCTTCCCTTCGGAAGCCAGCAGCCATGTAAGAAGTTTGGCTGTCCTAAAACCACTATGTTGCAAGAAAGTCCACCAAGAGGAAAGGCCACATAGAGAAGCGCTGAGGCACCAGGCACATGCATGAAGCTTTCCTTGACCTGCCAGCATGGCCCAGCTTAGCTGAATGCAGCCAAGTGAGTGATATCCAGCTGATATTATGTGGAACAGCACTGCCTGTCTAAAACCAGATAATCCATAGAGTGATAGAGAAAAATAAATGGTTGTTTTGAGCTATTATATTGCAGAGGTTGGTTTCATAGCAATAAAAACAAACAGGAGGGGAGGGGCTGGACCAGAAGAAAGGTGACAGAGTCACTGTACTCATATACCTCTGGGAATGGTAGTGGCACCCTTCCCCTCCAACCTCTGGGCACAGAGCAGATAGGAGAGTAAACACCACTTTGCTATGGTATCGCTGAATTTGAACTTACACCCTCAAAGAAAATCCCATAAACAACTTTCAAGTAGGAAAAATGTTTAGGTAACAGATAACAGAGCTTCCAGGACAGACGTGACTAAAGTTCACTATTAAGGTTCACTAGTTAATGAACATATCCCTCCTGGTGGTAATTGCCACTATGGTGTCACTTGAATATTTTCTTGGCATTTTACTTCTATTGGGACCACTTAATTCCTGCTACCTGGCCTTTGTTTGTGGTTTCCCCTTCTCTAAATAGCCCTTTCTCTCCTCTTCCAGTTAAATCCTACCATCCTTCAACATTTCCCTTGGCCTATTAATTCCATTGCCAGAGTTCTCTAACTTCAGCTCACACTGGTCATACGCTTCATGAAGGCCATGGCACTGGTTGTACAAGGTCTGTCCAGAAGGGATCCAGCCATGTAATATGAAAAATAGAGACATTTATAGAAGAAGACACAAGAAACATTGTACATAGGACAATGATGCCTAAGTCCCCTTCAAAGTAGGCACCTAGGGGCCTCACACAGTTCTCTCAGTCGCCATCAGCTGCCCCATCGTATTTCCCTGAATTTCATTGACAGTCTGAAATCTTTTCCCTTTTAAAGGTGATTTTAGTTTTGGGAAAAGCCAGAAGTTGCAGGGTACCAAATCTGGGCTGTAGGGAGACTGAGTCACCTGGGTGATTTGATGTTTTGCAAAAAAACTCTGCATGAGATGTGATGTATAAGTGGGTGCGTTTGTCATGTCAAAGCAACCAATCACCAGTTGCCCATAGCTGCGGACTTCTGAATCATGTGAATAGTTTCCACAGAGGAATGTTCAAGCTTAATACAAAATCTGATGCAGGCTCATTGTCCTTCTAGCTCAGTTATTTTGAATGCCACAGCCACATAGTATACATGCTCACTCAATGGCATCTACCACCTCCACTGGCTAGTACAGTGAAGTTGTCATTATTCACACATGTGCATTCCAATCTACTCTCCTTGGCTGCCAGGTTACATCAATGTCACACAACCATTCTTGTTATACTAACAATAGCTGGACATTTCCCGGACAGACCTTATATGTCACATACACCCTGCTGCTCAGAATCCAAACATCAGAGATGGTTGGAGCTGGCTGGACTTCAGAGGTGGAGTATGGGATACTCCTATATCCCATACTCCTGGAGCTCAGGGAAAGTGACTTGCCTAAGCTCCTGTAGTTAGTAAAGCATGAGCATCAATATTGCAGTTCCAAAATTTTGGTCACCCAAATTTACCAAACATTTGAGTTCAAATGGAACTGGAACAGGACCCACTCAGAACCAACTATTGTAAAACAGGTTATACCTGTTATAAAATAAAGAGAAGACATTCAGAGGGGGCAGTTACAGAGCCCATTTCTATAAGTCTATAGTATGGATAAGGTAAGATACTCAGAAGAAGCATCATTTGAGGAAAAATATAAAATCAAATCAATAAAAATATATCTGTTTGGTCAGAGTCCATAATGTGGATGGTTCTGATGTGTAAATAAAGTCCCCATATAATAAAGTGCCTGGCCAGCTGGACACTGCCATTGGAAAACACCTTCACTTGTGCCCAGTCTGGAATCAGAACCACCCACCTGTATTGGCAAACTTATGTTGGCTTAGTAACTCTGACTTTTTAGGGTAGTTGAGTAAAAATCATACCCAAAGTGAAGAGCAAAGAACTAAAGAAAAAGGAATTCAAAAAAAATGAGGATAGTGTAAGGAACCTCTGGGACAACTTCAGTTGTACCAACATTCACATCATGTGGTTGCCAGAGGAGAAAAGAGAGCGAGAGAGCAAGAAATAGAATATTTATTTGAAAAAATAATGATAGAAAACTTCCCTAACCTGGTGAAGGAAATAGACATATAAGTCCAGGAAGTGCAGAGAGTCCCAAACAAGATGAACCCAAAGAGGCTCACACCAAGACACCTCATAATTAAAATGCCAAAGGTTAAAGACAAAGAGAGACTCTCAAAGGCAGCAAGAGAAAAGCAGTTAGTTACCTACAAGGAAGTTCCCATAAGACTTTCAGCTGATTTCTCAACAGAAACTTTGCAGGCCAGAAGGGATTGTCAAGAAATATGCAAAGTGTTGAAAAGCAACCTAAAACAAAGATTACTCTACACAGCAAAGCTATCATTTAGAATCAGAGGACATATAAAAAGCTTCCCAGACAAGGAAAAACTATAGGATTTAATCACCACTAAACCAGTATTACATGAAATGTGAAAGGGCATCTAGAAGGAGAAGGAGGAAGAGGAGGAGGAGGAGGGAGGAGAAGAAGAAAAAGAAGAAGGAGGAGGTGGAGGAGAAGGAGGAAGAGGGGAGGAAGAGGAGGAAGGGAAAGTATGAACAATAAGATGGCAATAAATACATATCCATCAACAACTGAAACTAAAAAACAAAAAAGTAAACAAGCAGAACAAAAACAGAGTCATAGATACAGAGAACATTTTGACAGTTGCCAGATGGGAGGTGGGTTGGAGGGATGGACAAAAAATGTGAAGGGATTAAGAAGCACAAATTAGTTGTTATAGTGTAGTCACGGGGATGTAAAGTACAGCACAGGGAATGCACTCAATAATATTCTAATAACTACATATGGTGTCAGATGGGTATGAGATTTGTTGGGATGATCACCTAGTAAGTTATATAATATTTAATCACTGGGGTATATACCTGAAACCAATATAATAATGCGTGTCAACTGTAATTGAAAAATTAAAAATGATTTAAACAAAAAAAATATATTTCCATGTCTTTCAAAAATAGATAACTGATAGAACAAAAAATGTTAATTAGAATAATGACAAAGAAAAAGGGAAATCAGCCTTGGCTGGTGTGGCTCAGTGGACTGAGCTCCCACCTACGAATGAAAGGGTTGTTGGTTTGAGTTCTGCTCCAGGCAGATGCCTGGGTTGTGGGCCAGGTCAGGCCCCCAGTAGGGGGCGCATGAGAGGCACCCACGCATTGATGTTTCTCTCCCTTTCCCCTTCCCCTCTCTCTAAAAAAAAAAATTCATTAAATATTTAAAAAAATAAAAGAAAAAGGGAATCACATTTAAGTGTGTAGTGTTAGTCCTTTTGTAATAGGTTTTAGTGTAAGTAAACTGATGAGTTTTGTATCTACAAATTACTGTCAAATTTTTTCAGTGTTTGCAGCAATTAGGAGAACTTGATATATTACAATAGTAAAGACTTCCATTGCTTATGTGTGTAAAAATGTTCACTTGTTCAGGGAGTTTAATTAGTTAAGGTTTTTTTTTAAGTTATTATTCAGTAGTGTGTGAATTCTCAAAATGTTAATTGCTTAAAAATGAGTAAATTGAACACTAAACTAAGTAGACAACATTGTAAACACTTTTTCCCATCCCCTAAAGCCTCTGAGACATACATGGGCCTTGACTTCTCCCAGGGCAGTTCCTACCTCTAAGGCTGGACACCCTAGCTCCTCCCTCAATCACATGGCTCTCAAGCTCTTGCTTTCTTTCTTGTGGGCTCATTTTCCATCATAAAGGCAGGAATGTGGCATCCTTTCTCCTTTTTCTTGCACTACTGAAAGCAACCCCAAATCATCTTTATATTTTAAATTAATTAGATTTAACAGAATTGAGTGAGACTTTTAATCCAATGACAGCAGCATGCCTGGTTCTGTAAAAATGGAACTAGGCACAGTTCTGGTCAAGAAATATCCCTGTGGGCGTGACACAAAAGTGAAGGGGTCTCCATATCTTGAGAAGGAACAGTGTCAACATGCTCTCCTGGAACATAATGCGCTTTTGGATGGTGGTAGCAGGCGGGTAGGTGGGGTTGAGCAGACGTCCCAGAGGTAATCATGAAGGAGGAGGTGATGGCAGGCTCCAGAGTTGTCTTACTGGGCCAGCAGAAGAAAGAAGACACAACAAACCAAGGGAGGCTGGAAGCCATGGCCCCAACCTCTCCTTCCTCACACCCTGTAGCCCCCACCTCTTCACTCAAGGACAGAGAAGTATTAGTATCATGCACAAGGAAAGCCAGAGAAGGGAGACAGAGCAAAGGTCAAGGGTACAGTGAGCTTGATTTGGGGGAACAAAGCAAAGAGAGGAAGTTTGCTTTTTGAAAGAAGAGCTCTCAAGAGGGCCAATGCTCCTGACGCTAAAGGTGACAACCAGGTTTCATGCCAACACAGTGGAAATTGAGACTAATGTTGCAGGAGATCTGGGTGGCCAAGAGGGAGGAAAAGAGGGGTAGCTTGGATTGTATGGAGAGAAAAGCTTCGCAGGTGTAGTGGCCAGAGGTAGTGCAGGAGATGCTCAGTGTTTCAGAGAGCCAGAGGCTGACCCAGAAGATGCGGGAATAGTGAGCCCAAGAAGGAAGCCCTCCCCAAGCAGGAGAAGGGAGATCACCAGAGAAAGAAGGTGGCAGGGTCTTTTGACTCTCAGGCAATTCAGAAGCAGGTATAAGTAAAAAAACAACAACAACAACAACAAAACCCCCAAACAAACAAACAAAATTGCTGACCTGTGAGACTAGGTTGAGATAAGAAAAAGCATGTGAGTCACTAGCACAAAGCCAGTGAGAACTATGCATACAGGTCAGGTTTTTCAAAATATTGACATTTGGGACCAGCATTGGCCTTGGTGTCAAGAAGGATCTCTACACCCATTGCAAGGCCTTTAAGAGTTCACCCTATTGTGGTGGAAAAAGCTGTTCCTTTATTTACACAGTGTGTGATTTTGCACTTAGGGGAAAACATGGTGATGTGAATCACCCAAAATTTCCATCCCTGTTGAATCGGGTTGCTTGGGAGAGCCAGGAGACTCTCAAGCAGTGAGATTTCTTTTTTTAAAAAAGGAGATTCCTGAAGTATTTAAGTATTTCAAGGTAATTCCTTGCTATCCGAACCGAATCATTAGATATTATACACAACATGGCCGCTGATGTGGGAGGGACAGGAACACCAGGAATCTGTACCCCAGTCAGGGCTGACTGTGCTGAGCATGCTGTTGCACCAGGCATTGCTTGGAGTACGTTGCAGACATGGTCTCGTTTACCAACCTGCCTGGCGAGGTAGTACTATTATTCACAGGTGAGGAACCTAAGGCACAGAGAGGTTCGGCAACTCACCGTAAGTCCCAGAAGTGCGGGGATTTTAGTGCAGGTTTGTCTGATCCCAGCACAGCCGATGACAGGGGTGATGGGGAAGCAATAGGACTGAGGTGGAGATGGCACCACAAACAGACGCATCAGCCTTAAACCAAGAACAAGTTTTCACGTGCTTTTAATATGGGCAAAGGATAGAGGATGTGCACGTTAGTGTCTGTACCACATACTGACTACCCGAGACTTCCTGCTTTCTTCTGTTATTTACATTTTCAGTATTTTTGCCTTGTCCCTTAACTGCTGCGACAGCTCCTGAAGAATAGGGCTGTCTTGTGGGTCTCTCGCCTCCCACCAATACCGATTGCATGCAGAAGCCCGTCTGTGAAAAGGTAACTGATTAATTAGTCTTTTCAATTTCCTGCTCCACCCTCTTGTAAATGAAAGACAGTCAGACTTGTATATTTAAAAAATGTAGTCATCAATTTTGTAAACACCTGACAGGGGATTTTCCAAATGCTCTACCAATAGAATGAATTTAATGATGCCTTAAATTGTAATGAAACTTCTTTCATGCTGTCTTCAGGTTGATGTTTAATTTAAAACTTTACACTAGACTTTTCATAATTTTTTTTTGCATTGAGATTGCCATGCTATGGAGGTGAATGAAATATATATTCTGCCTATCAACATACCATCTAGGGCTACCAGACTATCCTAAAAATTATTTTTTGCTTTAAAGAAAAAGAGGCTGTAGAGTTGTCCTTTAGATTTCCTGTGGAAAAACATGTTAATGCTGAAAATATGATTAAAAAAAAGTGAGAAAGAGAAGAGGAGAAAAGAAAAGAAAAAAGAAAACAGACGCAGAAGCTAATGCTGCTAACCCTCCACAGATGTGCACGTGGGAGCACAGAACTGACCCCATCGGGGTCTGGAATAGTCCAACTACAGTCCACATGCTGCTGACTTTCCGATCGGATTCCATTTGTTACTCTTTACCAGAACAGAAACAGGTAGAGAAGCACGAATCGTCCTCCCTGTAGCGATAACTAGAACGACATCTTCCAGCTGAAGAAGGGAAATTCTCCCCGTGTCAGTGTGCTGCGTGCTTGGAAGGCTCGGACCTGCAAACACCCCGAGCTCATTAGAGTAGAACTGAATCTGGGCAATGACAGTGCGGTCTCAGAGGGGGAAAAGGTTTCCTGAGGGAGGCTCTGGCAGTGGTGGTGAATCAACTATTGTCGCGGCGGACTTCAGGGAAGGCCCCTGTTTTGCGCAAACTGATCAAATACAGATGTTTCCAAGGAGTTGACCTTACTCACCGTGACTTCACTGGAGATTGAACGGCGGACAGCCGGTCAGCAGCGGGGTGAAGGCATGTTTTGGCGAGAGGGTGTAAATGTATATACAGTTGACAGAATGTGAGTGACACTGGACAAACACCTCTTCTATTGATAAATATGTGTTTGACTTCGAAAAAGTTTTAGACCAGGGCAATGTGGTGAAAAAGAATATAGTTTTGGGTTTTGCTAGGTGTCTCCAGTGTATGTCGAACTCTGAAAGAGATGAAGGGGGAAAATATTAAAAATGGGTTCAACCTTCCATCTTCCTGAAATATCAGTTTTCATATAAAACTCATCAGCTGAGCCGAGTATTAGGCTTGATCAATGGCAGGAAACTAGGGAATCAAATGCTAATAAATCAGAAACAGATACACCCCCCCCACCTCTAACAGAAAATATATCACAGAACCGAAAACAAGGAAATCATCTGATAATTTTCCATTGTATGAGCAAGGAGAAAATGAGCTTTTTTGGGGGGGACATGGGGAGCTGCATCTTAAATAGCAACAAAGAATAAGATTTGTAAAAACCTCCATCAGACTTGGTCTTTAATATATGCAAAAGAAACAAGAAAGATAATTTGGTATAATCTGGATACTGAGGAGTGTTTGTGGGAGTGCAGACATTAGGGTGGCAAAGTGAACACATGAAGACCTTGTTAATAATATCTTGCTATATATTTTAATGCATTTTTCTCTTTTGGAATTATATCCTTAGCCCTCAGCCCTGTCTTTTAAAAATGTCTTGCCCCACAATCCCGTTTCCTTATTTCTTAGTGTTTTTTTCTCTCATTCATCTTCATTTTGTAAAGTAGATGTTTCACTGAAATAAACCATATATACAAAAATGCACAAATTACAAATTCCCAAATTCATAAGCTCACGGACTTTTCATAAAGTGGACACACCTCTGGGACTGGCACCCAGGTTAAGGAACAGAACATTATCAGTGTCCTCAGAAGCCCCTCTTACTGTGTTCCAGTTGTAGACTTTTCCTCTGAGGGTAATTACTGTTGTGAGTTGTAACACTATAGATTCATGTTGATTCTTTTTGAGCTTTATATAAGTGGAGTCGTAAAGTATGTATTCTTAGGTCTGCTTCTTTTGCTCAACATTATTTAAATTGTGCAATTCATCCATGGTGGTTAGCTGTGTATTTATTAATATTTTAATAATACATACACATTCATTTCATTAATATAGTCTTATGGGTGCAGAAAAGTCTGTTTATTTCAACACATTGATCAGACTTGGCACGCAGAAGTACAGAAAAGTAACCCACCCCCAGCAGAAATCACAAAGAATCCTCTGGGCTCCGATAAAATTCTGAACTGAAATGTCCGCAGTGAAAGGCACATTATGACCAACACCTTTGAAAACTTCATTTTTTTTCTATTTATTTTTCTTACAAACACACATCATTTGCAATTTTTTTTGTTTGTTTTACCCACCTTAAAAAAGAACCTAGACAGAGTGGTCCTCCTCTATGAATGGAAACTGTTTGCGTCTGTGAAAACAGAGAGCTAAATTAAATTAGAAAATCCTGGTATTCGGTAGGACTGAATTTCCCTTCCTTCCTACTTTCCCATTCCACGATCTATCACCTAGAGTAATTAAGACCAGGGAGGTATCATCTTCACTGGATTAACCTTAACTAAATTGTGCTCATTCAACATGTGCCCTTTTGATTAGTCCGAGCAGGGCCTGCTGTCTCGGATACACCCACCTTGTAATTCTACACACTTAATTAATTTCAGATGAATAGCAGAGGGGATAAGCTAAATTCTCGATTAATAAACTATAAGTCCTTATGTGTGTCAGAGTAGCTCAAGATATTCATTCTTTCTTTATTTCTTTGCCCTGCCAAGGTGAATGGAAAATGAACACACACGTATACACACACCCTACACACAGCTGCGATTGTGTGAGGTTGGTGAAAGGATCCCTGAGCAATTTTGTCATTGTGAAGAGCAGATCTTAAGAGAGAAAATACTGCATGAATTGTTAGTAAAATACATTTTTTTTTGCCAACCATAATTTTCAATGTCCTCCTGCACCTGGACCTCAGCCTTTAGTTTTTATTTGCACATATTTTCTGTGCCATGTACAGATTCTTAGTTATGCAAGTTCAATATTAATGTCACATATTTTGTACTTTTCAATGCACTTCTCAGAAGTAAAATACTATTAATAGTCTGAGAACTTTTCTGAGAAATGGTTTGAAATTATGTGTTTAATCATCAAATTTAACAGCTCTCAAATATATAATAAAAATTTGCCCTCATGGGCATCTCTGACAGCAAAGAAAATTATTTCCTTATAATAAAACCAATCCCAAAGATGTTTATATGCTATAATTTATCTCATTTTAAAAGATGGCTACAAAATTATACAAGATAGATTTACAGTCTCTCCTTCAACCCAGAAAATTTATATGTCTAGTTATTAGGGACTTAAAAACTACTAGTGATCTGCATAATTACATACAAAGAGTTTCCCCAGTAGCTTTTCTGACCTATGATTCAACCTAATGAGGTCAATTATATTCAGAGAATTTAAATTACTGATACTTAGGGAATACAGCCAACATAGCTGTTAGTTTCTTATGTTGGTATGTAAGGAATTCTAGTTACATAAGGCAAAAATATGTATATCAATATAGCCAATTTTATGTGTTTAATGAAGCAGAGGCTTTTTTAAAAAAAAGTCACTAAGCTATTTTATATAGAAAATCATTCAAGAAACCATACGCACAATTCATTTATGTCTTCAGATGTTAGAGCTGTTCTGATTTGTTTCCTAAATTTAGCCTTTGTTCCGAAATGATTTTTTAAAAACCTTTTGAGTAATTCTGTTAGCATTTTCTACTAGTTTTGAAAATTAAACTGTGAAACCCTTGGGCTCCATTTTTAACAGCACCACTGTTTCCCAGGCCATTAGATACTCCTACAAGCTGAAGCAGTGCTCAGTAATTTACCATTAAATGAACAAGGGAGTGTGGAAGATTTTACTGATCACTTCACTAATTGCTTATTTGTGAAAATTCTCCAAATGGTGGAGTCATTTGGCTAATTGAATGCAAATATTAAATAATTTTTGATTGATGACATGCATGCTGATAGGCACATTTTTCAGGATGCCTCAGCTAAATGTCTTATCAGGGTTGTATTATCTCCTCCATCTGAGGCTGGGTGCAGGGGCATCTCAACTCATGTCAGGAGATATTATTCTCTCTGCCTTCCCTAAAACCAGATCCTTCAATTTGACCTTTTAGAAAAACACAAAAGCAAGTAATTTAAGTCAGCCCACACCTGCACCATCTTCCAAAATATCCTCATATGAATGCTTAGCACATCTCATTCCTGAGCACCTCAGACGGCTGAAAAGCACAGTTATTCCCTAAGAAGAACAAAATACTGACCTTGCAGTTTGTCTTCTTGGGGATGGGAGAAGAGTTGAGGTATTTTTCGTGAAAGGGCAGCTAAGCCTGGCCCTGTGCTTTAGACTTACCCTACAAACTAACAACAATTTTTGAATGATGGAATTGGGTATTTACATAAGGGGACTTAACAGTTCTTTAGCCTGGTTATGTTCGCTGTTTATGTTACACAATCGGAAACCTTGTGAGTTCTGTTTTAGGTGATACATCACCAAGAATTTTTACATCAGGAAAGTAACCATATTACTTGGATTGTTGGCGGGTCAGAAAGTTGTCTGGCTAAATTTTGCGCTTTAAAAAGTCATACAAGACATTGAGGACGTCCCTGAAAATGATCGTACGGTGGTCGCATCGTCTATCTTAATTGCCATGCGTCTGCGACTCCCGTTGGCGTCTTTTAACAGGACTTGCAACAATAAATTCAGGGTTTTGTGTTTGCTTAAAATCGTCCTTTCGGTTAGGCCAGGTCCGCAAACTAGAATCAAGGGTTTGAATGTTTTTTTAATACAATGTGTAGCTGTTCATCATTCTGTCTTTTGAGCGTCGCTTCCCTTTCCGCGCACCCACTGCCGCCGCCTCTCTGGCTAGGGGTGGTCTCCGCGCCGAGCAAGGTTGCTCGGGACCAGCTGTGTTTCTGTGCCTCCGCGCTCGGATTGTCGTATCCTCCATTTCGTGCCTGTCTCTGAAAAAAATTTTTTCTTTTAAAAGTTCGTGGCATTACTACGCGCGAATGGAAAGGCAAGCGAGAGAGGCGGGTGCAGGTGCGGGCAGGCGGCTGCAATGGGCGAGGCTGACGGCAGCGGCTCCTTCCCGCGCCAGAGGCAGCGGGGACCCCGGCTGGTGCGCAGCCTGTTCGGCGCACGGGGCTCGGCCCTGCAGGGCTGGAGCGCAGACGGTTGGGGTGTCGCCGGTACCTCTTTCACGCCGTGCCCAGCGGGGAGGGAAGAACAGGCGCCCGGGGCCGGCCGGCGGTGCCGGGTAACGCTGGCAACTCCCGGCCGGGGCGGGCGGCCCCTGCGCGGACCCCTGCGGAACATGCCAGGCGGCCGAAGTGGTGTCCAGAGGCTCTGGGGCGTGGGGCGGAGAGTAGGATCCGAAAGGCGAGTCTCGGAGGCGCTGGAAGCCAATGGGATGGTCCGGTGCAGCGGGGCTGAGCTGCAGGGCGGCTCCCCGCAGAAGGCCCTGCACCCGGCGTGGCGGCCGGCCCTCCCCGGCTGCAGGTTTCCTAGGAGAGCTGCTCCTGCGGGGCGCCGGGCGGGGCGGGGGCAGGGGCGGGCGCGGTTGGGGCCGCCATACACTGCAACACCCGGAGCTTGGGGGGTTCCCGGAGCCAGGGCGTTGCAGGAGCCTGGCCTGGGCGCCTGGTCCCGCGGAGGAGATGGGCAGCCGCCAAGTGGCTGAAGCTCCGACCTCCGCCACCCTCCTGGCCACCCGCCCGCAGAGACTGGAGGGATAGGCGAGAAGGGGGTTGCTCGGACTCCCAGGGCCCGGGTCGGAGGGCGAGACCGTAAGCGAGGGTGGCCTCGCGGCTGGGAGCCCCGGGCCCGGACGGGGTTAGTGGAGCTCCCTGACAGAGGGTTTTGGGGGAGAATGGTTGAGAATAATTCGGAATCGGAATCAGGGCGGACGAAACACCAGAGAATGCGCAAAGCTCCGTATTTCCCTCTCCTTCCCCTTTCAGTCTTCCCCTGAGCCCTACAGACCCGGAGCCAGCAATCGGGGCCACAGCGGGCTCCGCGGGCCGTTTGCGGGGATGAGGCTGCCCCGAGCCTTCTGCCCCTATGGCGCACCTCGCTCCCGGGCAGCGCCACTCAGCCTTCACCCCAGCCTGGGGACTGACCCGGGGTTGACCTGTGCCTCCGCCTCCGCCCTCGCGCCGCGGACCGCAGGCCGGGGCGTCTCTGGCACTCTGGGTTGGGGCAGGGAAGGTGTATTCCCACGTGGGGTGGGGGTAATCAGGGGAGAAGCTCCAGACTCGCGGGCGTCGCGGGCAGGTCAGGCCCTACCCTGGAAGAGCGAAGCCTCCGCAGCTGACCCGCCAGCCGAGTTTGGGATTTCCCGAGCAGGGACCAGCAGTCGGACCCTTGGAGGCCGGGGCTGGCGGCGAGGGTGGGTTACTCTCCAGCCACGTAGGGATGAAGCAGCGGGGCCTAGAAAGCGATGGACTGCGGGGCTCACACCATCCTCGTGCTGCCCACAAACTCGGGTGGGGCAGTTCCAGTCTCCCTGCGGTTACTTGGTGAGCGCCCCATCCTCCTGGACATACTCCCCGCGGCCACCGCGGGCGCCCTGCGCACACACAGCCCAGGCTGGTGACGGTGTGCGTCGGTTTGCCCTGGGAGGGAGGTGCGGGAGGCGGCCCTCCCAGGGTCTCCTGCCTGTCACATCTGCACTTATTTAAAGCTCGGCTGGTGGTCTGCACTCTCTGGAATGCCAATTGCCGGCCTGGCCTCCTACGACATTTGCATTGATTAGCCAGCCGGTCACGGGGGAGGCAAAGGCAGGGGAGGTGGGAGCCCAGAGGTTCACAATATTCGTCTGCTTGACCCTGTTCCACGAGGTACCCAGCAGCCCAGCGATTGCCACCGCACCCGATGGCTGAGTGTGTCGGGGAACAGAGACTCCAACGTGAGAACACAGGATGTGTATAGGAGCAGGCCATTGCCGTTGTGGTCCCCGTGCACATAGGACCCTGAATCTCTGAAGGCTCCAGCGCTGAATCAGGCAGTGAAGGCGGACAAAGTGCTGTGACCGCAGGTCAGCGCAGGCCCCGCAAGTGTCTCTGCAATGGCTGGGATACGCAGCTTCTTCAGTGCACAACCCTTAGGCAACGTTTGCTGGTGCAAGTCTATGAAATGAGATTGACCTTCCTTGCTTAAAATATTATACACAAAGGAAAAAAACCCCACAGGTAACCTGCACAGTGGAGTCCCGCCCCAGGAGGCCTGGTGCAAATTCATGGGTGAAGAACAAGCTGTATTCCAGCTAAATGTGACTCCCTCAAATGCTGTGGTGGGGGTGGGGTGTCTTTCTCATTCAATAAGCCTGGAAAAGTTGGGTCTGATTTTGCAATTGCCTTTGGACTTGGTATAACTGAGAGTGAAAATAAGGCCCCTCTGTATTTCTATTCCCTTTGCTTTCTGTGAAGCCTTTACCCCAGAGAAGAGTTGTTTTAGTAATCTGGGAAAGAGAAACCATGTGCTGAGTCAGCAAAAACACGGCACCAGAGCCAGCTCAGCTCAATAATACTGTTGTGTGTAATGTACACGCTCTAGATGTTTTCGTGGAAATAATGAAAAATATATTGGATTTTCATGGCATAGAAATGCCCACAAAGCCTGTTGGCAGTTGACAGCCAGATTAAATGCTGTGTCTTCTAATACAAGAAATATGTTCTGAACATGTCTTCTAACAAGTGTTAGTCCCAACTCCATTGAGTGTGAGAGAGAAAAGAGAAAAACGGTTTGCAAAACAACACGAAGTACTTTTTTTCAAATGGTTGTGTTGTGGAATGTTTAAACATGCCTTTCTGCTTGTGTTCTTGTGATAAATGCTCGAGGTGGTTCTAGTGGGTACAATCTCATTTTCCACTTTGAATCATTAAAAGCATTTCTCAAAAATGCATCTTCCAAGGTCTGAGAAGTCTTGCAAATTCTGTTAGAGCCTCAACAATCTGTTGATCATACGTTCCCATTTGCGTGAAAGGAATAAATGTACTCACAGAGTCACTTGGAATGAAACTCATTGCTCAAGCAGTTAAGCAACTAGCCCGAGTCTTACCTGAATTTGTGGAATCTGAACATTTCAATGGATGAACAACAGCCTACATCATTTTATTTAGTGACAGTATTTCATAATTCTTTTAATCCCTATACTTGAGTTAAAAAATGTGTGGCTTTAAAAAAAACTAGCACATGGCATAAAGAATCCACCCAAAGTTTGCTTCTATTTTATTCCCCTTTTCTAGCTGAAAACTGAAATAAAATTGGTATAACTTTAATGGTTTTACTTTTTAAATTCCTAAAAGTAGAGCCGACTTCCTTAAGTTATTTCAGCATAATGCAAAAACATCTGGATGTAAAGTGACAAATTCGGTCTGTCACCCAGGTTCCAGATGTTTGGTACTACGTAGACAAAACATCAGGATGAATGACAAACTTTTCTCTCCAATCCAGATGGGCAAGTGCCTGGTGCTTCTATAAGGAAGCATATTTTTCTTCCTCTAAACATCACATCCTACTGTATCCTACATAAGGCATGATTTACACTCTTTCATTGACAAAATGCGGGGCCATTTGGAGTGCAGCAAAGCAATCAGTAAATAAAGCTCTAAGTATATGTTTTGGGAAATGTAGTCCAAGTACAAGTGTTAGCGTGTACTTAGGAAGGAGGGTGGTGGTGGGGCCAGAAATGGGAAGGTGGGAGAGAGAGAGAGCCTTGGTCAATGGAAGAATGCCTTGACTGAAATGATGCAGCCTTCTAAGAATCTGTCTGTGGCATTCCAGAATCTTAACTAGGCAAAATGTAGCACTCAGCAGCAGCTTGAATCAGGTTGCCTTTTGCCTCAGATGCAATTGGACTGTGAGATGTCATTGTGCCCTCTGAAGACTTCTTTCCCCATTATTCCTTCTTGGAGCATTATAAAATCAAACAAATAAATGTAATGTATCATTAAAACATGATTAAGATTCGTGAGCATTCTGCAGGTGGGAAAATTTCCTGTTTGAAGAGAATTTTCAGTATGGTAAATATTTTAAACACTCCAAAATATAGTAACAATGAATAGATTTCTCTTCGTGTGAAATGTTAGCACAACCTTACAGTTGCTAAGCTTGGGGATGAAGACACAGAAGCAACAGTTTTTTCCTTCCCCAAAGTCACAGAGAAGCAGAGTCTGAGGTTTTCCAAGTCTCTTTGCCTTAAATATGTTGAGAAGGAAAGAACAGATATGAGCCCTGGCTGGTGTGGCTCAGTGGGTTGAACATCGTCCCACAAATGTAAAGGTCACCAATTTGGTTCCCGGGCACATGCCTGGGTTGCAGGCCAGGTCCCCCACTGCGGATGTTCGAGAGGCAACCGGCTAGTGTTTCTTTCACTCTCTTTCTCCCTCCCTTCCCCTCTCTCTAAAAATAAATAAATAAAATCTTTTTAAAAAAAGAACAGATATGAGAGGTCTTCCATTAGATTCAGCAGATGACATCAAATACAGAATTAATTCCATTCTACTTATTAACCTCACACTTTCACTGGATTACAGAAAAGCGTTTAGATAATGAATGGCAATGAATGTTAAAACATCATAAAATCTGAGCACTTAACAATTGCTGCAAGAAAAATATACCATTTGAAATAGACCTTCTTACAACTCAGAATCTGAGACTCAGATAATAAGACACAGGATTTCATACTGGCCCAAAATCAGTTTTAAAAAATAGTTTACAGGGGTCTAATAGACTTTCAGAGGTACACATATTGAGTTGTTAAAAGACTCGAAAGTCCAAAGGGAATCTTTAACACCGTATAAAACAGAATTGCGGTTCTTTTTCTTGATTGCTATAATTGGAATGTTTCTGTGACTTTTGTGATTCATTTATTAAGTGATAAAATGAAAGAACTGGAAAGGGTTTAGAGCTCATCCAGGCCTCCTCTCTCCTTTTATAGATGAGTAAACTTGGGACCAAAAGCATTAAAGGACCTATCCAAGGTCACACATTAGTTAGAGGGTCAGAACTGGAATCACTGAGTTCCAGTGGTGACTCACAGAGTCCAAGGCTCGTTCCAGGACAGCTTTTCTTGGAATCATTACAATGCTGCTCAGTCACAGATTCTGAGTAGTGTCCAAGAAAATGACACCCATCACTACAGGTTGGAAACAGCTCAAAACCATTCATTTGTGATACACATCTAAGAACTATAAAACAAAGCCAGAGTGAAGGCAGAGTTCCCCCATTTGTCTTCACAGTAAGGCAGACTATTGCAAAAACAGAACCAATAAAAACTCTGTCAACTACACCAATTTGGCTAGTGGTTCTGGTAACATCAAGCGACAGCTTTGCTTTTTATAGAAGATTTGAAGCACCTTGGAAGCATGTTATGGGCAGAATCTGCTACAGCCTTTTTTCTTTGAAAATAACGCATCCGGACATTCAAAATAAGGGACTTTAATGGGAAGAAGGGGGAGGGAGCAGGTGGTTGTAACCACATCAACACCATTCTTTACAGAAGACAAAGGTGTCCATGGAAGGGTCTCACCTGACTCACACCATCTCAAATCACCATTCCAGTGGCTTGTATGGTGAAATGGAAGGTTAGGATGCATTGGGAAGGTGGAGGGTGAAGGATGGGGGTGGAAGAGGCAAAGAGAGATATGCTCTTTAGGAATATTGAGATAGCAATATGAAGCATATATCCCCAATTTTTAGGATCTGGGAATACCAGTGGTCCCTCATGGTATGAGTCAAGGAATTAGACTCATATGTGTGTTACCAAACCTCTTTAATTTTATATTTTATTCATCATCAAATGAGAACAGAAGCATTCCCTTTTTATATTTAAATCATTTTTATTTTTTGATTATAGTTGACATACAATATTATATTAGTTTCTGGTGTACACCCTAGTGATTAGACATGATATAACTTACTGAATGATCATCCTGATTATTCTTGTCCCCAGCTGACACCATACATAGTTCATAGAATATTATTGACTATACTCCATACGCTGTACTTTACATCCCCTTGACTCTTCTGTAACAACCAATTTGTACTTCTTAATCCTTTCACCCTTTGCACCCATCCGCTCAGCCCTCCTCTCATCTGGCAACCATCAAAATGTTCTCTGTATCTATGAGTCTGTTTCTGTTCTGTTTGTTAGCTTATTTTGTTTTTTTGAGATTCAATTGTTGATAGATATGTATTCATTGCCATTTTCTTCTTCATATTTTCCCCTTCTTCTCCTTCTTCCTCTTCCTCTTCTTCTTCTAGAAGACCCTTTAACATTTCATGCAATACAGTTTGGTGGTGATGAACTCCTTTAGCTTTTCCTTGTCTGTGAAGCTCTTTATAGGTCCTTTGATTCTAAATGATAGTGTTGCTGGGTAGAGTAATCTTGGTTGTAGGTCCTTGATTTTGATCACTTTGAGTATTTCCTGCCAATCCCTTTTGGCCTGCAAAGTTTCTGTTGAGAAATCAGTTGACAGTCTTATGAGAGCTCCTTTGTAGGGAGTTTAATTGCCCTTCTCTTGCTGCTTTTAAGATTCTCTCTTTGTCTTTAACCTTTTGCATTTTAATTATGATGTGTTGGTGTAGGCCTCTTTGGGTTCATCTTGTTTGGGCACTTATTGGACTTGTATGTCTATTTTCTTCACCAGGTTAGGGAACTTTTCTGCCATTATTTTTTAAAATAGGTTTTCTATTTCTTGTTCTTTCTCTTCTCCTTCTTGCACCACCATGCTGCAAGTGTTGGTGTACTTGAAGTTGTCCCAGAGGCTCCTTATACTATCCTCATTTAAAAAATTTTTTTTGTTGTTATTCTGATTGGGTATTTTTTGCTTCCTTATATTCCAAATTGCTGATTTGATTCTCAGCTTTATCTATTGTACTGTTGATTTCCTGAGAATTATTCTTCTTTTCAGTTAGTATATCCTTCATTTCTGACTGGTTCTTTTTTATGTTTTCCCTACCCTTTTTTATGCTGTTGAAGTTCTCACTGAGTTCACTGAGCATCCTTATAGCCAGCATTTTGAACTCTGCATCTAGTAAATTGCTTGTCTCCATTTTTTAAAATTCTTTTTCTGGAGCTTTGTTCTGTTCTTTCATTTGGGACATATTTCTTTGTCTCATTTTGGCAGCCTCCTTGTATTTGTTTCTGTGTATTAGGTAGAGCTACTGTGTCTCCTGGGCTTGATAGAGTGGCCTAATGTAGTAGGAGTTCTGTAGGGTCCAGTGGCACAGTCTCTCTGATAACACAAGCTGGGTACTCCAGGCACACTCCCACCCCCCACCCTGTGTGGGCTGTGTACACACTTCTGTTGTAGTTGAGCCTTGTTTGCTGTCCACGTGTCAATGGAAGGGATTTATCCACAGGCCAATCAGATACAAGGACTGCCTATTACCACCAACCACCAACCACAGACCACTGGTGTGGATCAGCTATGCAGGACCCACTCCACAAACCAGGACTTACTCCAGTGGGGCTCTGGAACCTGCTGAGTCTGCCCCTCGAGTGTATCACTCAAGGAGGTGGTTAGGTGGTGGTGCTTCAATGTGGTCTGAAGCTGTCCACTGGGTGCTGTCTGGGGCCTCCTGGGAGGTACAGGACAAGGTCAGCTGCTACTTATGTTTTGCCTGGGGCCACCCGGCATGAGCTACAAAGTTATCTGCATATGGCTACTACTTGTGCTGCTCTTGGAGATGCCCAGGTGAGGCTTAGCTGTAAACCAAGGCCAGCTGCTGCTAGTGCTGGGCATGGGGCCACTTATCATAGGTACTAGGCATGCTGAGGACAGATGTTGCTTTCTTGAGACATTTAGGGAAAGCTGAAGCATGAGCCAAGACAGGCCATTCTTATGGAAACGCCACTGGAAATAGCTTGGGCGGGCCCACAGGTTTGGTGGGCCAGGGCCTCAGGGAATCACCAGGATAGAATGAACAGTGTGAGCTTGGTTAATGGAGACTCAGATATGGTGCCTGCCTGCTGACTCTGTATGTGTGTGTATTGGCAGGGGGTGGGGGGTCGGTGTCTCAGAAAAGGAACAATGGCCTCTGCCAGCACTTTTGTCTAGCAGAAAGCTGAACCCCCATTTCTTGCCCTAATGTCAGACAATTCAGTTCCTCTCTATATGTCCCTGGTGACTTCCAAGCTGCTTCTCCAGTGCTGGAGCTCAGAGGGAGTGAATACAAGTAAGTACATGCATGGGCCCTTTAAGAGGAACTGCCTGAGACCCCAGAAGCCCTCCACCTCACTCAACCACAATCCTTGTTGGCTTTTACATCCAGAAGTTATGGGGAACTTCTCTTCTTGGCACCAGAACCGGGGGGCCTGGTGTGGGCTTGGACTCCCTGTCCTCAGAGGGGACCTCTATAGCTGAGATATCCCTCCCAATTTTTATCCACCACACATGGGTGTGGGACCACCCTCTTCCACGTCTCCACCTTTCCTACCAGTCTTGATGCGGCTTCTCCTTTAAATCCCTAGTTGTAGGACCTTGGGTGGTTCTGAATGATGGTTGTTCTGTAGTTTAGTTGTAATTCTGACATGGTTGTGGGCAGATGCAAGTACTGCATTTACCTGTGCTGCCACCTTGACCAGAAGTTTAGAAGCATTTCTGTTTTTCTTTTCTTTTTAATTTATTGATTTTAGGGAGAGAGAGGAAGGGAGAGAGAGATAGAGAGAAATATTTATTTGTTGTTCCACTTATTTATGCATTTATTAGTTGCATAAATATATAAATTTATGCAACTAATGCATAAATGCATAGTTGATTCTTTGTATATGTCCTGACTGGAGATCGAACTTGCACCCTTGGTGTTTTGAGCCAATGCTCTAGCCAACTGTGATACCTGGCCAGGGCCTAGCAGCACTGCTTCTGGTGGGGAAGACAACTCTTCCTCACGAGCATTCTGGTCAAAGCAATGCAAGGAGGGATAGCGATTATGGGAAATAGGGATGGGAGGAGTGAGTGAAATCAAGACTCAGTATTTGGAGTTGTGAAAGAAAAAAAAAAGTCATGTTTTAATTGGCCTGAAGAGAGAAAAGACGGCCTTCCCTTCAAGCTAATCCAAGGTCAGTGCCCCTTGAGAAGCAGGATCTGGCCAGAATTTGAATCGGGGGTGGGAGAGATACTAATGCTGGGAAAAGAGGTCTGACAACCTATATTTTTCTTTTGAAATGCTTAGGGGAGCAACTAAACCAGCAAAAGTTAAACCAAATAAAGCCAGAATGCCTGCTTACCTCTTTAATTTACTCTCCCAAATAGATATCATTTGGGCTATTCCCCTGAAGTCAAGCATGAAATCTATTTAGCTGAATAGCTACCCATTTCCTCTGACTTGCCGAAGAGATGTCCTGTTCTTTCAGAATCTCTGGAATGCCAGGATCCAGAGAAAACTGGAGCCACATGCCTAGGTTCCATGAAGCCCTCCCACCCCCATGTCAACGTATCACCAAAGATGCAGCTGACTTTCAGCACCACCCAGCCTAGAAACACAGCTGCCGGCCCATCTGTGTAGGTCACCGCAGGACTTTAAGTTGCTATGAATTTAAGAGGGTCTCTTGTCAACAAGAGGTTTTTCGTGTCCAGGATCCTTTCGGTGGTTTTGTAAAGCCTATGGATGGCACTCAGAATAATGTTTTTAAATGCATACATTATATTGAAATAAAGTTATCAGAATATTTTAAAGAAACAAATGTGTGAGCAAAAAACAAATATTTGCTTCTTTATTAACCTATTAAATGTAAGATCCAGTGGTGGTGTAATAACTCCTGTGATATTGAACTAGTGATAAGTGTGAATGGTAATTCAAACTGTAATGTGATGTGAAGGTGTGTGATTTCTGTTGGTAACAAAGTCATAGGCATGTCTAATACTGTAGTTTGTTGTCTATATTCATAGTAAAAAATGATAATCTTCAAATGAAGGTTAATAGAAATGAAGATGTAAATTTTTCACATCCAGGTTTATGGATTTCTGTACTAAATGACTGCATTTCTGAATCACTTCACTTCCCAGTAAAGAACCCTTTAGGAGGAGGAGGAGAGGCAAGTACTTTAGAAGTCTGCAGTGAGATGGGTAGAGCCCCTTGCATGGATTTTGAGTGAATTATGCTGGGCCTACGTTGGGAGTTTACACTGGGAGCCTGTGATACTAGGTCTCAGCCCTGAGGTGAAAAGTAACTTTATATTGTAATCCAGTAGAGTGGACACCTTGAGAAGTGTTTTCTCGCTGAGAGGACACTGAAGGAAGTGCCAAAGATCACCCGTCAAGGTAGCGGTGGGCATAACCAAAGCCAAGAGGCACTTGAGAAAGATGAGTGAATCATCTCTGGTTGGTGAATGAGCCTGGGGTGAGGCTTGTGCTGGAATGTAAAATGTGGAGGGACCTAGGAAAAGAGTTCTGGCTGCTGATGGCAGGCAAGGAGACCCCTGGGAGGATGACATAGTTCCAGCATTCAGGAACTGTGGCCACAGAGGAAATAAGTCCAGGCGTGAGTCAGAAAAAGAGAGGGATTCTGTTTATCCAAATAGGAGCAACAGCGTCAGCCTCCACCCAGGGAGTCTACAGCAAGCCAACGGAGCAGAAGGGATCTGTGGGAAGGGGAGGGGAGGGTCCTACAGGTCAGCACAGGTCAGCCTTCAGCCTTGGGAACCACAGCAGAGAGAAAACCCAAAGCAGAGTGTCTTTCTGAAGGCAAAGAATGAATTAATAATTGAACTTCATGCAAATCAAGAACTTCTATTCATCAAAAGACATCATTAAGAGGACTGTGAGAAAAATATTCACAATGCATATACTTGACAAAGGATTCATTTCTAGAATATGTAAGCAATTCTTGCAAATAAATAAGAAAAACATAAACAGAAGTTTACAAATGAACCAGAAGTTTACAAATGAACCAGACTCAATGGGCACTTCACTGAGAAAGATCCAAATGGCCAGCAGGCATGTAAGAAGGTGCTTGATGCCATTAGTCATCAGGAAAATGCAAATTAAAATGTCACTGAGATACATACATTGCAGAAGGGCCAAAATTAAAAAAGAAAAAAGACATCAACCACATCAAGTATTGGAGAGGATGCGGAGAAAATGAAATTCTCATACATTGCGTATGGGAATGTACACTGGTACAACCACTTTGGAAAGCTTGCAGACTCTACTAAAGCAAGCACCATTCATACCCTAAGACCCAGCAATTCCATTCCTAGGCATAGGTCCAAGATTGCATCTGTCCATCAAAAAAATATAACTTTATGTATTCTACATGTTTATAAATACAGAGGGGGGCACACGTAGGGATGCAGTTGTTCACATGAAAAATAGGACAATAATTAATAAATAACAATACAAGAACAAACTCTGTTTTATGTGCTTACAACTGTGAACCTACTTTTGCCTGTCCCATATAAATACTAGGTAAATTTATATAAATATATATCAACTTTTTCATTCTAGCACCAACCTGGAAACAACCCAAACTGCAGTCTCTTTATACAGTGGAACATCATATACCGACGAAAAAGAATAAACTATTGTTATACACAGAGTGGATGAATCTCACAGGCAGAACGAAAGAAGCCAGACACAGAAGAGAACACTCTGCACGGCTCCGTTTATGTGAAGGACAAGCACAGGCAAAACAAATCCATGACGGTAGAGGTCGGGGTAGAATTTACTTGTGTAGAGGGGCATTGATTGAGCGGGGGCCCAAGGGCACCTTTTGTGGTGCTGAATTATAAATATTATTGACTTTCTGAAAAGTGATTTGGGAATGCAATCAAGTAAAAGCAGCCGGCCATCCTATGGACTCCTTCCTCCTAACCCTGAGGTTTTATATTACAACAAGATTTCACTGGGCCATAGGAGCATGAACAGAGTGCAAGGCCAGCTACAGACTGGCAGAGGATTTTTTGAAGGCGGCAGAAGATTTTTATAATATGGGTATCTGACAAAGGGCTTGTATCCAGTGAAAATGTGCAAATGACTTGAAGTGCACTTTACAAAAGATGGTAACCAAATGGCTGAGAAGTATAAGGAAAGGTGTTCAACATCATTATTCTTCAGGGAGAACAAACTAAAATCACAGCTCAATACTAACACACACCCACCAAAATCACCAAAGTGCTGAAGATTGGCAGTAACAGAGGTGGGCCGGTGTCTTGAGCAATGGAACATTCATACACCGCTGCTGGTCGTGCAGAAATGGGGTCGCTGGTTCGGAAATCTGCTAAGTCTGCCGAAGCTAACTGTGTGCCTATTGGGTTAGGGCTCCGTGTGCCTGGTCTAGGAACTCAGCTAGATGAGAACAAGAGAAGGACCAGGGATCTTGGCTAATGAAATCTGCCAGCTTCAGACACCCTACTCCAATGTTTGGGGTTTTCTTTAGATTTCTAACAAAGTTTCTTAGGCAAAATCCTAGCATTATTTTAGTTTAATCGAAGAGGGAGGGAACTTGTCCAGGCTTAGTTCAGAATAGTAAGGAAGATGAGAGATCAGGTCTGCAGGTGGATATGGCTGAGGCATACAAAACAAAACAAAACAAAACCAAATCCTGGCGAGAGCCCTGGAAGCTTGGGGATGAGTGGCCAATCAGAGTGGCTACTGGCTTCTCTTCTGCGGTGGGCACCATGTGAAAGACAAAGCCACTGACCTCTTCCCACTGCTGTCCATGAGGTGGTCCTTTCCTGGCTCAGAGCCCCCGCTACCCATGGGTGGCATGGACAGCATGGACGGACAAGGGGAGCAGAGGAGTATTTGATGAGCCAGTGCTTCAGGCACTGAAAGAGGAAGCCATGTTTATTGTGAAAATCCAGCTGGGCGGGGGGACAATGAAGATGGGGGCTGAATGTGGGGGGACAGTAACAAAGTGAACAAAGTGACCAAAGGGGCAAAGGAGGTCAGAGCTGAGGGGAGCCCGAGGCCCAGCCTGACAGCGGCCCTCATGTGAGCCGGTCCGTCAGCACGAACTTCTGGCCACACAGTGGTGCTTCCCATGAAAATTGGTGCCAGGGTGGACAGGCTCCAGGGTGACTCATAACAAACAGCCAACAGCAGAAGGATGGCTGGGGATTTGACATCTGTTCTTTGGCCCATAATTTAAACTTCTTTCCCCTGAACACTGAAGACAGTAGTTATAAAAGCACCAGCCTTTGAGTGTCACTATCAGAGTATTTTTTCTGATTTTGAAAGTTTTCTCAGGAGATGCAACCAACAAAACAACCACACCAAACTTCCCAGGTCACACATCAAAGTTCCACATTATCATTATCTTATGACAGCCAAATCCCCCAACAAAATACGAAATACAAGATACTAGTTCTCTTGCAAAAGAAAGGTTAAAAAAACCCTACTAAACTTAGACTCTATTCACATGTCTCGATCTGTTCATTTGGCTTTGAGATGTGGGAGACTGACTTTTCAACCTCATGGTCATTGTTGTCACCATCCACTGACACGTATTAGGTACCTACTATGTGTACAATGCTGTTTCTCAGAGGAGGGGTATGTCTAAACTCATAAAAGTTATCAATAGAATGACCCAAGGTCTTGTACTAAATCCTAAGATAACATTCATTCATTCATTCATTCAAAGAATGTTTATTGAGCGCCCGCCACATGCCAGGCACCATGTAGATGCTGATGACACTGTGGAGAGCCGCAGAACAAAAATAGTCTCTGCCCCTAAGACGTGTATAGTGCAGTAAGGGAGGAAGATCTTAATTTTTAAAAATTATTCCTCTCTGTACATTTCAACCTTACCTCAACCCTAAACAACCCCCAAAAAGACAGTTGTTGAACTTAGGATAACCAGGGGTACATAGTGGGAAATAAACTCACTGCATTGGAGAGGGCTTCAGGCTGTGGGGAGAAGGGAGCAAACAGGTCCAGGGAGCTGTGGCTGGTAGTCCCGTCATACGTGGTGCGAGCTTTGGAGGAGTATGATGGAGGGCAGCTGTGGCCTCCGTCAAGCCAAGAGATGGGATCCTGCAGGAAGCACCACAGGGGGGTTGCTGTGGTTCTTATTTAGTGGGATGAGGCCGATGCCCCCTGCATGGGTGAGAATCCCCGACATGGACTCCTGAGAATAGGAATCTGGGTGGAGGGGAGTGGGAGCTGGGGCCTCAGGAGAGACAGAGACCCTGACCGACGTCAAGGAGAACACTGTTCTAGGTTTTTCTCACCTTGACTCCCTGCTCGGGACTCCACAGACAAAGAACGAAAGATGAGAATCCAGCTAATATTGCTCCCCACCCATGAAGAGAGAAATGATGGATTCGCGTGCTGCTCTCTGGTTTACAAAGCACCTTCACATGTACGTCACATTTGTTTCCCTAAACAGCCTTCTGAAGTCAGTAGGGAAGGCCATTTCACAGGTCAGAGCGCTGAGGCTTCTTTCTGCAGGTTAAATAATTTACCCAATACCACAGAACTAATTAAGTGGCAGAGCGGGGATTTGAACCCATTTCGACTCTTAGTTCTGTGTTCTTTCCACAGGCATAACTATTATTACCCAAACTTACACTGTTAACAGTGTGGATGAACTCCCCTCCCCCAAATCTGATCCCTTTCCCCACCAAGGCGCCCAGAACCTGCCACAGTGAAGATTTGCTTCTGAACCTGGCAAAGAAGAGTGAGGATCCTGCTGGGAAGGAACCTCGCATTTGTCGGACACTTCCCCAGGAGGGCTTGTCACTGTGTGTGCTGAAGAGAAAACAGATGTCAGAGTCAGGGTCTCTCCTCCAACACGAAGTCCCTTTTATGACTTTCTTCCACAGGCAGAAGAGAGAGCCTTGCCTGGCTGACAGGGCCAGCTCTATGCACAGGGGGAAAAAGAGCTGTTTCCAACACATGACTCTACAGCCACGATGGGCGAATGTTCCATCAAGGGCCGAGAGCAAATGTCGTGGGTTGGGGGCCACAGGCAAGCTCTGTCACCCCTACTTCACTCTGCCGCAGTGGCAGGGAAGCGGCCACAGCCAGTGTGCAAATGAGTGGGCATGGCTGTGTTCCAGTCAAACTTTTGGACATTGTCATATGATGTTTACATGTCACAAAATATTATTCTTCAGTTGAGTTTTTCAACCATTTAAAAAAGTAAAAAAGCCCATGGGCCACATAAAACAGGCAGTGGGCCACCAAAGGGCCACAGCTTGCACAGCCCAGCTCCAGAGGATCAAAGAGGCCTCTCAGGCCCAAGTATTGTCCCCACTCATACCTCAAATGCTCCATTGGTACTTCATTCCTTTTGGGATGAAGTACTCCTCCGTACTCTTCTTTTAAAAAGCAGGCATCCTGGGAGGAGAGGCGTATTAAATTCCTAACAACTTCATGTAAAAAGTTTATTCGGTGGGTTGGAATGTAAGTGCCATGAGGGGCTGGGCTCTTGTCTGTTTTGTCCGCTGCTCGGTTCATTGTTAAGTGCCCTGGACATGAACAGAGTTGTGTCTACTCTGCACAAATTCTGGCTGATGGATGAATGGACTTTCTCCTCTGACCTGAAAGATTGGAGCCACCAGCAGGGGCCACTGAGAGAGGACAGTGAAGGCAAGGGGCACCAGGTGAGTGGGGCAGAGCTGAAGAAGATAAAGCTTAAATCTTGATGTTCCTGAAGGCCCTGGGAAGTGCTGATATCAGCTGATGCTGCAGGGAGGCAGCAGGCTTGGAAGAGGTGGGACGCTGGGTGCTCCAGAGCCTGCAGAGCCTGGGAAGGGTGTCAGGAAGGCCCAGAGGCTACACTCGGTGCCTGGAGAAGCGGCACCAAGGCCCAGTGAATCACCCAACCCATCCCCATGGGGAGGTGTTGTGTCTGCCAAGGAAAACGTCTGGACTTGACAGATTTGGCAAGTCCCTGGGATGTGAACTTGTGCAATGTAAAGTTACAAGGGCCTTTTGGGAGAGGGGGCAAATCTGAACACATGATGGAGAAGTGTGCATAGGGTGTCAAAACCCACTGCCTCTGCAGGGAAGTGCCAAGGAACAGGAAGGCTGAAGGAGGGGGGAAAATGAAGACCACCCACCCCCACTCCAGCAGCCACACATGGTCCTGGGTCAGACACATCATAAAGTGCTGCAGGACTGAGTGGATGCAATGGCAGCGCTGGGCGTCATTAAAAATCACCAGGGTTTCTCACTGTGACCGCAGTGAAGCACATCAAGCTGGACACTTACTGGATGGAAAAGTCCTTGGAGAGGAGTTGTCCCAGCAAAGGGGCTCCAGCCTTAATTTCTCACCCTGGGTTCTCCATGTGCCAAGTAGACTAACAACCAGCTGTCCCTCTGGCTGCCCTTCGAACTGTTCCTTATCTTTGTTTGTGGACACTTAGATTGGACCCAGTGATTCCCCAGCCTTGTGGAAGGGCAGACCAAATCAGCCACTTTATCTCTGGTTCGATAAGTCAACCTGGGGCCCTGTGTGGCCTTCCAGATATTAGGACAGGATGGGGAGGAGCCAATAGAAAAAACCGAGCACCCTGCTGGATCCGGAGCCTGTACCTGCAACAGTGGAGGTCAACATTTGGGGCCAACACAGGAATCACAGATGTTAGGGAGGGTCTATGATGAATCGTGAAGACATGTCTTTCTTCACATACCCATAGTGGCATGGCGTAGTGAGTAAGAGTTCAGTGCACCTGGATCATACCCTGGACCCTGATCTTACTAGCTTTTTGACTTGGGGTAAGTTACTTTATCTCACAGTGGCTTGGTTTCATCAGCTGTAAAGTGAGAGTGATATTTAATTTACCTCATTGGCTATTGCAAGTGTTGATTGAAATTATATGTGTAATGCAAATGCACCTAGCACAGTGGCTGATGTGTAGCATTTGCTGTTGTTATTTGTGAACTGCAGTGTGATGGAATCACTTCCATTTGTGCTTAATCAGCAAGGCTTCACCTCATCATTGCCCAGCCTGATGAAGAAAAGGGGGCCCTCCAGTGCCTCCTGACATCACACCATCTACTTCTCTGACTGTCCTGCGTTGGAAGGGGAGAGCCCATTGGAGGGGAGAGCAAGCAGGTATCCAGTTGAGTCCGACCCAAAGCCACCCTCAACCCTCATGAAATTTTTTTTAAGTGTTAGCCTTGATTTAAATATTCTTACAAATTTTGTGTTTGACTCCATACAATGTTTCAATATGTTGACTCTTATAAATATGTTCCCCCAGAATTTTTGAGCAACACTGAGGCCCTGCGAAGACAAGCTTTCGTCCTGAACACATGTCCCTGTTCGAGAACCCCAAACCAACATCAGTCTGCCTACAGCAGGTCCTCAGGTCAGGGGAGGGAGGCTCCCAGTTAGATAATCAGGGACGACTTCATGAAGGCCTGAGCTGGCCTACTAGGATTTGGACATGTGGACACAAAGAAGAAAGGTTACGAGCAAAGTAGAAGTGGAGAACACACATAAAACTCTCAAAAAAACCACAAAGAAACTTTGTTCCAGAAACCAGAAATGGGGGTTGTTTCTCACCTGAAACTCACTAATCTTCGTGTCTCCTTCCAGTAAAACCTGATTCCCCAGGAGCCAGATTTGCCGTCCTCAGGCCATCAGTCACCTCAGCAGCCTCATGGTCTCCTTGCTCTCCTCCTTCACAACCTACACACTTTACATCCGGACAGGAGGCCCCCATGCGAGCGTGGCTGGCGCCAGGCACTGCTCACATGCCTCCCTCAGGACTTACGGTCATTAAGAGACTTCTCATAACGAGCACTCTGGACCCAAAGCATCCAGCCTTCTCTGCCCCTCTCAGCAGCCCACCTTTAGGTTCCACCCTCCCCTCCCTTGCTTCCCTCCCTCTTCCCTTCCTTTCTCTGTGCATCTTCCTTCCTGGAAGCGTTAACAGGGCTGAAGGACAAGGGGAGGATGAATCACGATGTTTGATCGGTGGTTCTGCTCCACAAAGTGTAAGCTGTCTCAGCATGCTGAGCTAGCTTGCTGTTTTACTCTTCCAGTGTTAGATGGCTTCCTCCAGGTTCAAGTGGAGACAGACATCAAGGAAGCAAAGCGAGGTACAGTGAGCTTGGGGGCAGGTCTAACACTACCCATCTCCCATGGGCACGTTCACATCACTGCAGAAGGCTGCTCTGGGACTCACTGGTATAGCATGATGCTGTACTAAGGGGCCCCTTAGAGCTCACGGGGTTCTTAGAGTTATTTCCTGATGTTTGTTCTGCATCTTGAAATGACAGTTCATGCCTCTGGGGTCTGGCTGCAGGGAAGATGAGGCAAGCAGGCATGTTTTTCTGCATGTTTTTCTGTATTCCAAAGCAGGTAGCTATGTCCTTGTAGATGGTATCTCTCTCTCTGCTTGCCAAGCATATCCTAGGTCTCACTGAATACTGATGAAAGATGTATTGGTTTCCAGCCAACATGGTTAGATGCGTAAGCCTCTCTCACACAGAAACCAACATGGAGCATCAGAAGAGGATTCTTTAAGTTGGAAAGACAGAGGTTGCTGTAGAGCAGCATATAACAATATTATGGACTTGGCAGTAAAGTGAAACCTGGAGAACAGGCTTAGGCTTTAATGCAGAGATGATTCAAACCCAGCTCCTCACCTGTAAAATGGAGATAATGCTGCCTAAATAATAGATTTGCTGTGAGACAATATGGCAAATGTCAACACTTAGCAGAGGGTTTAGTACATCGTAAATCCTGATCATAATCATTTACTTCTTCTCTTTGGTGGGTCATCAGATTCAAGCTGGAAAAGTGGCTCCTTTGGGAGAGGGTACATTTTAGACAGTGGGAAGTCAACTCATCAACTTCACTCTTCCTAGATGTGGCCCTGAGGGGAAACGCAAAGAACTCACAGGAGAACTGGGACACAGGACACACTGGGAAAGCTGTTCCCTGGATGCTCAGGCCATGCTTTGTCCCTCAGGCCTGTGGAGGATGCTCGTCATTGTCCCTGCCCCAGTCTGCCTTGGTGTCCCAGCAGTCACGAGATTCTAGGCTGGACAGAACGCCGGTGCTGCCATTGTGGAGAGCTTCCTGTGGTTCTAATCTTCTTTGTCCCTCTCTGGTCTGCCAGCGGCACATGCCCAGTGCCTGAGCTTAAAGTTGACAGGAGAGAAAGAGTGGCTTCAAAGTCTCCGTAGGGCTTTGGGGAGGGACTTGGAGATGCTTGCAGGGAGCACAAGAAGAAGTGACCCCATGGAGTCACTGCCCCTTGTCAGTCAGGGGGGTCGTGGTTGATTTCACCCAAGGTGCATCGTGTCCTCTCCTCTGGCCTGGTCAGCAACTGGAGGCTTTCTGACCCTGGACAGTGAGCCTCAGCTCTTCTGGTCCTTTCTTCACTCTGGTCAAGGCTAAGACGTGACCTCTGACATAAGAGGCAGGACTTGAGGCTCTTGTAACCGACTCCAGGACCCTCCATCGGTGTGGAAGGTGAAGGCCTGACCAAGCTCTGATAGGGTTTACTGTCTAGAACTGAACACGGTAGAATTTGTTCAGTTTCTGTTTAGCTTTGAGAACCCCACTGAACATCAAGAACAAGTCAAAAGACGAATGAGGTTTCAGCTACACTGGGTTTGCTTGTTTGTTCGCTTTTGTTTTGTTTTACCACTGCAACCCGAGGGCAAGCGCTACAGAGTTTTGTAGACACAAACCCCTTTCTTAGCGAGAATACCTATATTTGAACATCACCCTTTTTTCCCAGGAAGCTAGTAAATCAATGGAATGTGTCCCAGAGGCAGGCAGGTAGGAGCAACGATGTAAGAAGTTTAAGTGGCCTGCCTGGGTCACACAGCACAGGCAAGCCGAGCGGGAGAAGGAGAAGCTGCAGCGAGAGTTAGTCTTCTAAATCTCTGGTTTGCAGTTGTCTCTGGCAGGGGTGTGTATTTTTTAGTCAAAACAGAAATAGACTCATAGAGACAGAGGACAAACTGATGGTTGCCAGAAGGGAAGGCAGTGATAGGATAAAAGCTGAAGGGGAATAAGAGGTACAAACTTCCACTTTATAAAACCAACAGGCCACGGGGCTGTAGAGTACAGCACAGGGAATATAGTTAATAATATCATAATACCTTTGTATGATGACAGATGGTTCCTAGACTTATTGGGGTGATCGCATTGTAAGGTACATAAATGTCAAATCACTATGTCGTATATCTGAAACAAATATAATATTGTATGCCAACTAGACTTTAATGAAATATAAATATATATGCAAAAAAAAGACAAAAAGAAGAAGTTTTCAAATTTGGATTCGGAATTTCAGTCCAAGCCCAGGCTGCACAGATCCCAGAGGTCAAGCTCTCACATGCCAACTTGACGGCTTCCTGCTGTAAATTCTCCCTGGTTGGCCCCTATGGTCCCCGCTCCTGGCTCCCACTGCAGCCAGGATACCACCTGAAGCTGGAGTATTTCCACCACGTGTTCTCTCTGCACCCGCTTCCAACTATCAGTATGGCTGGAGCTCGTGCCCCGGCCATGCACGCCGGCCTGCTGCTCAGCCAGGTTTCTACCTTTGGTTCTCGGTGTTGCTCAAAGTCCTGTTATCCATTCCTGCTTGACTTTCTATCCCATTTTCTGCCTGTCTGAAACTTCCAAGCCACCCTACTGTTACAGTTGTCTCCATCTCCACCCCTGCTCTCAGCATGTGATCTCTCGGGTTCCTTCCCCAAGCCGCTGCCAGTACTCTCATCCTTGCCCTTGCCTTTACCTGAACGGTGTCTGGCCCATCACGCCTTCCTCCTGCTGCTTGTGAAGGTCAATCTCTCCACCCCTTTCTGCCTCTCCCATGGTCGTTCCCCACCAGAGTCCCCTCTCTGGTGCCCTTTCAGTCTCTCCCTCCTTATCCATTCCTCATTAAATATCGTTCAAGGGCTCACCACACAAGAAAACTTTCCTTTCACTCATCACTGTGAAAGTTCTCTAAATTCACATTTGTTGTTTCTTCTTTTCACTTTCCATGCAACCTCCCCTTTACTTAGACTGTCCTCCCAGAGACAACCAGGGTCCTCTTTATGGCTGAACCCAACTGCCATCTCCCCCTCTGGGGCCTCCTTGAAGCATCATAAATGTGCTCAGCTCTCCTTCTCGAAACTCGCCTCCCTTTTTTTCTTGGCCCATCTCCTATTTCCCCTGCTGTTCCCTTTCATCTGTCGCATTAACACTTCTCCACGCGGATGCTCCTCAGAGTTCTGCCTTTCTCCTCCTTTGGTCCATTTCGTCCTCCTGGATGTTGTCTCATGAAAATCACCACCAGGAACTCCAACTCCACCCATCCAAGTGGAGCTGGTGTTTTCCTCTCTCCCTACCTTAACCATTTTTCTCTTAGAGTTCCCTGTCTCTATCATGGCCGTGAGCATCTTCTCAGACACCTTGAAGATAGCAAATAACTTGCTGGCCTTCCCTTCCCCCCACCAGGGTGGATGGGTTGCACCTTACCTCTGGGGGGTCCCCGCATCCTTCCCTCACACCAGGAACACTGCCTGTGCCTTGCCAGCCCTGCTCCTCTCTGAATGGGGCTGCCTGCCTCCACTGTCTTCTGTCCTCAGCCTACCTCCCCCCCACTTTTTTTAACGGCTCACAGGGTCTATTACAAATATACAGATGGGGGTCACATCACCACTTCAGCACTTCCTCCCATTTTCAAGGCTCCAACACCTTTAAGGGGTGGCTGTGATTTGCAAAAGAAAGCATAGCTTCTGTAGCCTGCTGATCCTGGCTCTCACTATGGCCCCATCTTAACTTCACTTCCATTTCCCATCACCCTTCCTACCTCTACCAACAGACACACCCTACACGGGCACGTACCTTATCCTCCTTTCACTCCGGACCACACGTCATTCTCCAGATAAAACACTCTCATACCTCCATGTTATACTGGTTCCTTTCATGCTTAGTTGGTTCCTCACCCTGGAACATCATGCTCCCCTTTTGAAATCCTACTCATCTTTTTTCAAAAAAGATTTTATTTATTGATTTTTAGAAAGAGGGGAAGGGAGGGAGAAAGAGAGGGAGAGAAATATCAATGTGTGGTTGCCTCTTGAGTGCCCCCTACTGAGGACCTGGTCTGCAACCCAGACATGTGCCCTAACTGGCGACACTTTGGTTCGCAGGCCGGCACTCAATCCACTGAGACACACCAGCCAGGGCTTGAAACCTTATTCATCTTTTAAGTCTCATCTCCTGCATAAAGCTCTCTGTTAGTCCTTCTGGCCCAGCTCACTGCTTCCTCCTCTGAAGTCACGTAGCGGTTTGTCTGTATCTTCATGATAGCACTTTCTCCATCTGTGACATGGCTGACCACGTGGTGGTTATGCCTGCCCCCTGAAAGATGCAGCCACATGGCTTGCTCATGGCGAGAACTTATTTGCTGAGTGCATGAGTGAATGAATGACTGGCATTCCACTGCTGGAGGGGAGCAATGAGGATGGTCACTTCAATGGGGGATGACAGAGCTCTCACATCATATCTGAGCTTCTTCGGGATCCTGGCTCAGACTCATCCAAGGCTCACTGGAGCAGCTTCACTTCCTTACCGTCTCTCCATTCTTCCTTCCGGGACTTGGGACTCCTCTGCCCCTTTACCCTGGATAAGATGAAGCCGCTACCTCTCCCACAAATCTACTAGCGGTTGTTTCATGAGGGAACTTTCTATTTCTTCACAGGACCACTGTGAAGGTGTCTGTTGGCTATGATGCTAGTACCCCCACTTCTTTGCCTCTCTCCTTCCTAGAGTTCTCCTCCCCCTCCCACCACTGAGATACTAATTAGCTAGGGCTTCTTTCACCCTCTCACAGCGGGCTTTGCCTTGCCCAATTGGAGATTAAGGTTCCTCCCTATGTCTCCTTTCCAAGGACTTCGGCCTCAATCCAATGAAAGGTTCTGTCCCCTACTAAAGGCAATCCAGGCCTTAGGAAACAGGCAGGGGAGTTCTTAGGTGTGAAGATCTTTGGTCATTCTCCTGAAAACCTGCAAGCAGCCATCTCCTGTATCTTCCACTGCAGTAAATTCAGGGAGCCCGGGGCCACACAGAAGCCCTTCCCCTAAACACCAGCCTAGCTTGCAGCAAGAGAAAGCCTGGCTGGGGTAGGACAGCTTGTAATTCTGGCCTGCCCTGCTGGGTGAGTCAGCATTCATATGGGCAGCCCCTGAGCCAGAGACCCCACTGGTCCCCATTTCCCCATGCCCTTACCGCATGTGGGCCTTATACCTCCTTCTTGGCCTTTGATGAGGGGCCTAGGAGGCTCCAGGGCAGCCACCGCCCTAGGAAGCCATCCCTCTAGTGGCCAAAGGAAACACAGGCCTTCCAGGGAAGGGGCAGGCCCTGAGGTCGCGTGCCCACTGCCGGTACCTGTTGCAGGCTGGAGCTGCAGGCTCTGCAACCCAGGCAGCAGGCAGCAGTGGAGCCGGCCACGACCACAGCCTGCCATCCAGGTTTCCATTCATGAACCCGCTAAAGCACAAGGCTGGAAGGCGCCGCCTCTGCCATGGCTTGAAGTGGTTTGCGCAGGCCAAGTCCAGATATGTAATAGCCATTCTCGATTTTCTATGAGGAGATTTATTCAAAAATAAATTTAGCTAAGGGGAAAAAGTTAAAAAAAAAAAAAAGGAAAACAGAGGGACAGATTTTCTTGTTGACTGGCTGCCAGCGACTGAAACGTTGAGGCAGCCAGTCCCTTCGGAGGAGCAGCTGCAACATTTCACGGTGTAAAGTCAGCGAATTTCCACCGGCCTGCCTGCCAGAGACCACAATATGGTTTCAAACAACGGCTTGCTTCATGATATTTGCGTGTGTGTGTGTGTGTGTGCATGCGTGTTTGAGAAAAAGGCAGGGTGGGGGAGGAAGGGCAGAGAGGGAGCTGGAAGTGTCCTCCTGGCCAGCGAGTGGGCAGGGGTGCAGTGAGCAGATTAATGAAAATGTTTCGCTGGCATGAGGGGTTTGATTGCCCTACTGCAAAATTGCTTGCAGATTCGAAAACAGCATGTTTCATTTCAAACTCATTCTCTTGCCATACATTAGCACTTGTCAATGTGACCATTAAGCACAGGCAGTGCAGAAATTTAATTACAAAACCATTTATTTTATTGAAAGAAAAATAAACCCAAGCTACCTCAAATGCATTAGGTAGGTTCAAAACATGTTCAGCTGATAACACCCAAGGGTAGGGAGGCGGCTGCAGGAATAAATGCGTCTTTCATGTGCGGTGGGGACTCGATATTAGAAACAGCTGCCTATAGGTCGCTCCTTATTTAAGTTCAATTATGAATTTAAAAACAACTGATTTAATGAAGGGACTTTTTATATCTTAAGTTACTCAGCTCTGGTATTCCTTCTTCTCTTCCCGTGTTTTGCCTCCCCTTTTCAGTGTTTGAATTAAACATGCTAATTAGGCAAACAGAACTTTTTATTGAATGAATCTCCCTCCCCCCAACCCTACCTCAGGCTGGTCTTTTGTTCTCCTAATGGGGGAAGAACCACAAGGTCTGTGGTATTAAAGGAAGTCACAAAAATGTGCTAAACACATCCAAAAGTCTGCAATCTGTGTCTTATTTATGCCTTCTTCCCCTGTCCCCGTGTGCATCTTCTGCTGTATGGTTGGAAAGCCGGCAGCGCCAGGCTCTCTGGTGAAATACTGATGTCATGCAGGAGACGGCCTCTCCTTAGCACCAAGGAGCTGCCAATGGCGCGTCTGTTTTACTCTTCTGCTGGAAAAGCAAAAAAAAAAAAAAAAAAAAAGAGTTATAACCTAGTGGTTTGGACTGATTTGTCAATTTAAAGTGCTTTTTCTTTTTTTCCTGTCTGAGATACCTACCCACAATGTCTTACAGACAGCTCCTCAGGCAGTCCACTCAGAGAAGGAATCGGGAAAGGGGAGATCATCTTTTTAAAAAAATCCCCTACTGAGACTACTACAAATCTCTAAAATTTCAAGGAGGCATCTGCTGTCTGGGGGAGGGAGGGAAAGGCAGACAGGCATGGAGGGAGCCCTTCGACTGGAGGTTCAGTCTGAGCTCTCGTGACCCAGCCTATGCACAGTAGCGGGCCCTTGTGACCCTGACACACTGATGATTTTGCCTGTGTCATTTTATTCTCCAGAATGTGACCTAGGAAGGACATCCTGGCCTGTTTCACGAAGGCTCTGGGCGTTTGTTGCTTCCTGCGTTTGCTTGCTGGGGCTGGGGGTCACACACTTCAGTGTCCAAACTGCTCTGGGACCTTCCAGGAGGAGCAGCTGAGGAGCCACGCCATTCAAACAACTTGGAAATTGTACCCATTCTATAGCCTGGAAGGCACCTCTGTCTCTGACCCAGCTGCTCTTCTCTGTTTTTGACACACGCCCTCCAGGCCAAAGACACAGGAGCCTTAAGCAAGAAAAACATTCCGGAATAGAGAGACTCACCACTCCAGGTAGCAAACTCTTTACTGATAGATTTTATTTTATGTTTTATTAATTAATTTTTAGTTGTTGACACTATAACAGATGCCCCCCACCGCCCTCCCCTCTGAGATCTGTCAGTCTGTTCCATGTATGCATTTTAGATAATCACTTGATTGGGGAGGAGGAAGGAGGGCAGAAGGAAACCGGATAAGGAAGTTGGAGGTGGGGGTGGGGGTTTGCATCCTATTTTAATACTCTAACGGAGGAAGCCCCTTTAAACCAAGGAAGCCCCCAAGTAGAGTGGGCCTTCATCCTGTTATCACAAGTGCGCCCAGAAGAGAAATCGTCAAAGCACTACAGACACTCTCTGAGGGGTCAGGAAGGTGATGGCCCACTCCGACCAGGCCAAGGCCAGAGGCTCTTGCTCCACCACTGTGCCTACGAAAGCACGAGGGGCAAGGGCGGGTGGGCAAGGAGGAGGGCTGGATTGTCTAACGTGCTGTCCCTGAAAGAATTTCTTCTGGAGACTTTCTGAACTCTACCTCGCACTCAATAAAAGCACATGCCAACACCACTGGCTTCTTCTGTGTCTCTCTGGCCAGTGCTTGGGACAGAGGAAGGCATTCCTGTTCAGTGAGCATTTTCTAATCATGTGACGCTTCCCGGCCTGGGTCTCAGGCAGGAGAGTTCCAAAAATGCATCCCAGTTTTAGAAACATAATTGGCTCTGTTTAAAAAATAATAATAAAGCAAATCAAATTATTCAAGAATGATTTATTTTCTCCTATTTTGCTGTCTTTGGAAAAAAGATGTAAACTCCTAGTTAACAGGTTTCCTCTCTTGTTGGGTTGGTACAGCAGATGAAGCAAGCAAGCTCTTCAAAATCATCCTGTGACTTAGAAGTAAGAATTGGGGCAGGGACAATGAGCTTGCAACCAAAGCAGCCTTCTGTGGAGTGTGTAAGTCCAAGCCCTGCAGTGTGCATCCCCGAGCGGGCCCGGAGAACAGGAGAGCCGGGTATCTCACCCAAAGCATCGGTTTCACAGGCAAGGCTGCTCCTTCTCCCTAAGATCACGAATGAGGGGCTGCCCCCCTTCATATAAGGTTTGCTTTCCCCTCCTCAGATCCTTCACCCCCGCTCATCTCCCCTTCTGTGACAGAGGGTTGATAACATACCCTTTGGCATTTACTTATAGCCATTTATCCACATGCGTTTTTTGAGTACCTCCCATGTGCCGGGCACTATAGTAGTTGCTGGGGAATTTCATGAAGAACAAGACAGCCAAGCTCCTCGCCATTGTGGTTTATATCCAGTGGGAAAGGTAGGTGTGAATCAGGTAAACAAGTTAAAGGGCTCGTCCTTAACACTTTAAATGGAATAATTTGGGCATCATGATAGGTTTTAACAGCGGAGATTTTTGAGGTAGGGAAGGTCTTTCTGAGAAGCTGGGAGTTACACTAGAGCTAAAGCTAAGAAGGAGGTAGCCTCAGGAAGAGCTGGGAGGAAAGTGGCAGCAGTGGCTGGGGCAGCAGTCAGCACAGAGCCCTGACGCCCACAAGAGCTTGGCCTGATTAGGACCAGCCAGGAGGCCACTGTGACAGAGTGAGATGAGTGAAGGGAGCAAGGTCGGGCACGAGGCCATGGGACGTGGCGCAGACTCAGAACACTGTAAGTACAGTGGGGAGCCACTGAATGGTTCCAAGCAATAGATCAACAAGATGATTGACCGCAAGTGTGACAAATGGATTGGAAGTGAGCATTGTAATAATGGGAGACGCATTGGCAGGGTGTTAAGAATCTAAGTGAGAGACGATGGAGGCTGGAATAGAATGACAGCCATGGGTGTTTGACTTCTTCTTGTTGTTTGATGTAGGCTGATTTGGCTTCTCAACCAGTCTGAGAGCTCCTTGAGGGCAGAGAGCTTGCTTTAGTCTCCCTAGGGTAAAGGAGGAGTCCCCCCACCCCACCAGGGTCTTTATATGGTGTAACAGGAACACACGACTCCTCAGCTTGACCTTCAAGGCAGCCTGACATGGGCTACTCCTGGAGTTCTCCTTGGGGACACTATACTCCATTTCTTCTTCCCCCCTCTTCCCACACCATAGCTGGCCTTTCCCAGAATGTCTCTGACTAGAATGTTCTTTCAGCTTTTTCACAAAGCCTGACTCCTCCTGACAATTAAAATGCCCAATTAAATGCCAACCCTCTGAAGGTTTGTCCTGACTCCCTGGGGTAGTGGCAGCCAGGTGTACCTCTGTGCTCTTATGGCACTTTGTTCACATCTGGATTTCAGCACCTGGTCACACTGTGCTATAAACTCTCTGCTTGGTGTCTATCTCCTAACCAGGTTCCTAACTCCTAGTCACGTTATGAACTCATTACAAAAGCGCAAGTTGTTTGTTTTTTTTTTTTTTAGAAAGTTGTCAAACTGAGGACAGGTTTTGAATTATATTATGTATGCAGTCATGGTATTACATGGTTAATATTAATAAATCTTTGCACTGTGAACTTTCTTTGTACTTTAAAATCTGAGCTGAGGCTTCTAGTTTAAATAGTAAACAGGCTATGTTAGGAAGCCAGTCTCCCAAAGAAGGAGAGAGTGAGCAACGTGGAACATAGATAGAAAGAAATGACCTAATCTAAAGACAAGAAAGAAAAAACATTTTAAAAACTGAGTAAAATTCAAGGACATGTGCAACAATACCCCAAGTTTCAGTATGCAGTTAATTAAAGTACCAGAAGGAGTAGAGAGAGATAATGGGGCAAAAAATACATTCGAGAAAAACTGGCTGAAAAAAATCCTCAAATTTGAAGATATAAATTACAGATTCAAAGTATAGGGAATTTCAAACAAGATAATTATGAATAAAATCACACTGAGGGAGACTTCTGGCCAAGATGGAGGTGTAGGTAGACACACTGTGCCTCCTTGCACAACCAAAAGGACAACAACAAAATAAAAACAAAAAACAACCAGAACTGACAGAAAATTGAACTGTATGGAACTCTGACAACCAAGGAGTTAAAGAAGACACACTCACCCAGACCAGTAGGAGGGGTAGAGGCCGGCAGCCAGGCAGATAAGAGTCGTGGCAAGGCGGCAGCTGGCGGACCCAGCGAGGGGGTGGATTACGGAGCAGGGCAGGCAAGACAGCAGCTGGCAGAGATGGCGAGGTGGTGCCTGGTGGAGCGGGTGGCCCACATGCTCACGCAGATCAACCAGGAGGGAGAACTGGGGAGACAGACCACACAACCCAGGGTTCCAGTGGGGAAATAAAGCCTCAAGCCTCTGATTGAAAACACCCGTGGGGGTTGAGGCAGCAGGAGGAGAAACTCTCAGCCTCACAGGAGAGGTCATTGGAGAGACCCACAGGGTTCTAGAATGTACACAAACCCACCCACTTGGGAATCAGCACCAGAAGGGCCCAATTTAATTGTGGGTAGCGGAGGAAGTGATTGAAAACTGGCAGAGAGTGGAGCACATGGCATTGTTCCCTCTCAGCCCCCTCTCCCACATACAGCATCACAGCACAGTGACCAGCGTTACCCCACTCTAGTGAACATCTAAGGCTCCGCCCCTTACTATGTAACAGGTGCATCAAGACAAAAAAAGTGGCCCAACTGAAAGAACAGATCAAAGTTCCAGAAAAAATACAGCTAAGCGGTGAAGAGATAGCCAGCCTATCAGATGCACAGTTCAAAACACTGGTAATCAAGATGCTCACTGAATTGGTTGAATTTGGTCACAAATTAAATGAAAAAATTAAGGCTATGCTAAGTGAAATAAAGGAAAATGTACAGGGAACCAATAGTGATGGGAAGGAAACTGGGACTCAAATAATCAGTGTGGACCAGAAGGAAGAAAGAAACATCCAACCAGAAAAGAATGAAGAAACAAGAATTCAAAAAAATCAGGAGAGACTTAGGAACCTCGAGGATATCTTTAAACATTCCAACATCTGACTTATAGGGGTACCAAAAGGAGAAGAGGAAGAACAAAAAATTGAAAACTTATTTGAACAAATAATGAAGGAGAAATTCCCCAATCTGGCAAAGGAAATAGACTTCCAGGAAGTTCAGGAAGTCCAGGAAGCTCGGAGTGTCCCAAAGAAGTTTGACCCAAGGCACATCACCAAGGCATATCATAATTGCATTAGCCAATATTAAAGACAAGGAGAGAATCTTAAAAGCAGCAAGAGAAAAGGAGACAGTTATCTACAAAGGAGTTCCCCTAAGACTGTCAGCTGATTTCTCAAAAGAGACCTTACAGGCAAGAAGGGGCTGGAAAGAAGTATTCCAAGTCATGAAAGGCAAGGGCCTACATCCAAGATTGCTCTATCCAGCAAAGCTTTCATTTAGAATGGAAGGGCAGATAACGTGCTTCTCAGACAAGGTCAAGTTAAAGGAGTTCATCATTACTAAACCCTTATTATATGAAATGTTAAAGGGATTTATCTAAGAAAAAGAAGATAAAAATATGAACAGTGAAATGACAGCAAACTCACAGTTATTAACAACCACACCTAAAACAAAGCAAAAGCAAACTAAGCAAACAACTAGAACAGGAACAGAACCACAGAAATGGAGATCACATGGTGGGTTATCAACAGGGGAGTGGGAGAGGGAGAGAGGGGGGAAAGGTACAGAGAATAAGCATAAATGACAAGTAAAAAATAGACAGGGGGGAGGGTAAGAATAATATAGGAAATGTAGAAGCCAAAGAATGCATATATAGGACCCATGGACATGAACTACAGCAGGGGAATGTGGGCAGGAGGGGGTGTGCAGGGCAGGGGGGAGTGAAGGGGGGAAAATGGGACAACTGTAATAGCATATTCAATAAAATATATTAAAACAAAATGAAAACAAAACAAAAAAATCACACTGAGACATATCATACTTAAATGTCTGAAAACTGTAGATAAAGAGAAAACCTTACATGTGTGCAAAGAAAAATGATATGTTGCATGTAAGGGAACAATGAATCAAATGACTATGGACTTACAGTGGAAGTGGTGGGGGTGGTAAATTGACTTATACTATTCCAAGGTTTCCACCTTTTCTGTAAAGAAGTACAGTATTAACTCTAAGTACACTGTGAAAAATCTAAAAATGCTTTTTTGTAATCCCTAGATTGACATTAAAGAAATAATGTAAAGTGGTATAGCTAAAAATTTGAAATTAAGTTAAAACAGTTATAAAATATAAGGTCTGCCCAGAACATATACAGCCATGTAATAATCAAAGAAGATGTAAGATACAAGAAACACTGTACATAGGACAATGATGCCTCAGTCCCCTTCAAAGTAGGCTCCTTGGAACCTCACACAGTTCTCCCAGTCACCATCAGCTGACCAGTTGTATTTTCCTGAATCATCGACAGTCTGAAATCTCTTCCCTTTCAAAGGTGATTTTAGTTTTGGGAAAAGCCAGAGGTCACAGGGCACAAATCTGGGTTGTAGCGGGACTGAGTCACCTGGGTGATTTGATGTTTCACCAGAAAACTGCACGAGACATGATGCATGAACAGGTACATTGTCATGATGAAGCTTCCAATCACCAGTTACCCATAGCTGCAGCCTTCTGAATCATCTGAACAGTTTCTGTGGAGGAATGTTCAAGCTTAATGCAAAATTTGATGCAGATTCATTGCTCTTCTCACTTAGTCATTTTATGCAGAAGCCACACAGTACACATGCTCACTCAATGGCATTTACCGCCCCCACTGACTAGTACAGTGAAGTTGTCATTGTTCACACATGCGCATTCCAGTCCCCTCTCCTTACATTAACCTCCAGCCAGGTTACATCAACGTCATGCAAACCATTCTCATTAAGTTAACAATGGCTGGACTTTTTCGGGGCAGACCTCAGTATATTCAATCGATCCAGCAGAAGGCAGGAAGGGGGAAACAGAAGAATTAAGAACTAAGTGGAGTGAACAGAAAAGAAACAATAACCTAAATATAAAAACTTTAATTATACAACATCTAGAAGGACACAGGAGAACATTCTTATGACCCTTGTAAAGGTCTCTTAGATACAATATCAAACACACAATCCATAAGAGAAAAAAAAAGATAAATTGGATTTCCTCCAAATTATGCAGGAAATAAAGTATCACTTTTTTAACAGCTAGAAAATTGAGGCTTGCACCGGGTCACGTAGCTGGCAAATGGCAGAGCCTGGAAATGAACTCAGGCAGTCTGACTCCAGCATGTACAGTTTTATGCCTAGTATGTATTCTAAAACAATTCCTTTTGCAAGACACAATGCAGGGAGCATAGATTTTGAGGGCCATGCCTCTGGTCTAATGGGTCTGCATCCCCACAATGCCCCAGTCCCCTACCCCGGACCTGGGGAAGGCGTGAGTGCTTGAGCTTTAGCGTCACTGAATGAGCTTTCAACAAACCCTGCAATGCTTCATCGCAAAAGAAAAATGTTATGACGGAGGTTAGGACTGGGCTGTCTTCCCTGAAGATTTGCTAGCTCAATCTTAATGACTTGTTATTGCTGAAAACAAGGTCTGTCCGTGTGACGGGTGTCACCCCAGCGGCTGTGCTGTAGAGAATTCAGTTGGCTGGAGCCCAGCCCTCAGTGCGGGCTTGTGCAGAGAGGGTTGGGCAGGGTTTAGGGCTGAAATCCCACCCTTATTGCTAGACCTGCCCTTGCCTCTTTCCTTCCTGGACTAGGCACATGGATTTCCATAAAGGCCCATGCTTCAGAGACAGTTTGTGGATGCCATTATTCACACTAGGGATTTATTTCTAGTTCCAAAGCCCAGACTGAGATCATTGCATTATTTTCTCTGTGTTCTATGGAGCAAGGCATACAAACCTCTTTATAACACAAATTTGACTTTAGTAGGTTAGGAGTGGGGCCAAGGCTCTGCATTTCTAACATGCTTCTAGGTGATATGGATGTTGTCCATGGAGCCCCCTGTGGCTGGTCACGCTAGAGAACATGAACTTTAGAAGCAACTTCTCTTCCCTTTCATTCAAGCGACAATTCACCAAGAACAATGCCTTATGATCATCATCCAGCTGAGAGAAAACGCTTGACCAGTTCATTGCCATTCCCTTTGTGCACTCCTTTATTTTTAAAAAGATGAACTAAGAATATGCTATGTTTGCAATACAGCTACCAGGGCAGACGGAGACCTGTGAGAGCCCAGGCAGGCTCATGGCGTGGTGTCCCTCAAACACATTTGGGCACATGTATGTAGAGGCCACACCCGCTTTGCTTGCTGAAGGTGGGGGGCAATCTCCCTTCTGTCTTTCTGACTAGTTTGGCTCTATTCAAACTTGCAATCAATCCCCTTGGAAGAACATCTAACAGTTGTCTATTGAATGCCCCCGAAGGTCTCTCCCAGCCGCACTTTCTTTGGCTTTACCCGAGACAGATCAAAGTGAGTGCTGGGTGTCCTTCATTCTTTCTCTGGGAAGAATCAGTTAATATAAGTTTTCCATCTTGTTATTTATAATAGATCAGCATCCTTGGGAAGGGCCTTTATACTCAGCCCAGTGCTGAGAAAACTTAGTCTTGGCCTTCAGCAGGCTTTCCGTCTTCTTAAGAAAAGAAAGCGCACAGCTAAGCAGTGGGAGCATGAGCTGAATCCAGGTCACGCTGGACCTGATCCGATGCTGTGTGAGCAGGGACAGGCCACTGTGGCCTGGTGGGCCCCGTGGAAGGCTTCACAGGAAGGGCCGGGCCAGGCCTGCGGAACAGGAACATACAGTGAATCCAGAGAGTGTAAACCAAGGCTAGGGAGGAGGAAAACTTGCAGTTTGGACAAATGCACACACAAGCACCCCTGCAGATGTTGGCATTTTCAGAGCCACTCCAGCCACGGGCTCCTCTTACCAGTACGCAGCCAAAAGTTCCACCACCGTTTCCATCCTGAATTCAGCCGGGCTGGGGTGTTTCATTCTGCCAAAGAGCGGAGCCAGAGGCTTTGACCTGAATTCATAAAACGGAAGGTGGAAAAACAAGGTTTCAGTTCTTTTTCAGGAAAAGGACACAACCACCAACAATCTGCAAATTCTCAACAGGGCAGCAGTTCAGGACAGCCGCTGACACTCCTGGACAGAGTGCACAATCATGCGGGGCCCCTTCCCAAGCTGCGGTGATGATCCACTGGTCCTGGGAGAGGAAGGGCCTCTGACAGGACAGTGCTGTTCGGGGCTTCCTCCACTATCTGATGCTCCCACCAACCCTCTTCTTCAAATGTGCCACGGTAACACCACCCAGCACATTCTTGCCATTCCTCTGCCTCCAGCAGGCTTCAGGTCAGAGCAGTTGCAAGACTGGATTTGTTTGTGATGTTTTTGTAAAATAAAGTGTTTTAACAGTTTGGCACAAGGAGGGAAAGATGAAACCAAAATGGCTGGAGCACTCATACCTGGTGGGACGCTCTTTGCAAGAGCAGAAAACTGTTGGGTAGTGGGGCAGAGGGAGGCCTAGGGCCCCTTACTGTCAGCTCCCAACTTGGGACAGCCACCTGACACCTTGGGCTGGTCAGGTCCCTTTGGAAGGGCAGCTGGGCAAAGAGGGAGACCCTGGCTGTTTAGAGCAACTGAAGAGAGTCAAAACCACAGCCTGGGCAAACTGCCCCTGGGTGACCAGGCATCCTGGTTGCTGGCTATTTGGGGCTTCTGCTCTAAAGGGCTTTGAATAGCTTGGCTGCCTGGTACTCGGATTTAGGGGAGGAGAGAAAATGACAGTACCCAAATTGCACCTACCTCCCATCGAGTCTCATTGCTTATGGGATACATTACAAACCCTTTGACCAGGAGCTCAAGGAGCTGTACCCAAAATACGGCTGCAATCAATCTGCCCAATCAAGTTGCTCCCCTGCACACACCATGTGCTCCAGGGAGGCCCATGTGCTCACTGTTCCTCCCTCCAGGCTCATCCTTTCCTCTTCTGTCCCCTTCCTCAGTCCTACTCATCCTTCAGGACCCATGAGGCTGGCTGCCTCCACAGATCCACAGCAGCCCTTCTTTCCCCAGAACGGGATTACCCAAACTGCAGACCAAATCTGGCACCAGCAAAGCAACTAAAAGCGTTGTTTTGAAAGAATTTGTTACCAGAAAATTTCTTTGAGAAATCCTTTCTAAATCGTAATATGCATTTTTCTGATAATTCTTTACTTTTTTTGTTATCATATTGTCTATCTTTTATATGTACATTACCTGCGGGGGTAGGGGGGGAGCATCCCGTAATCTTTCCAGGGTTTAAGTCCGCTAGATCTGAACTCAACCTGTTCCTCTGTGACCACTTCATCTGTGACAGCCTGTCCTGTATGTACACACATCAGGGCCCCTAATCATTCATGTCTTACAGGTGATTATGTAACTATTTCCGGTCTCGCTTTCCAATTAATCAGAATCTCCTTCTGAGCAGGCACTAAGTCTTCTCCAGGATTAAAGGACAGTGCCTGGTACGTAACAAAAGCTCACTGCACGTTAGATACTGCTGCTGCTGCTGTTGTTATTTTACTTCTTTGCAACATCCCAGACAAAAGAGTTTTACTTTCTTCAAAGATTGCACGGGGGCAACCAATAGCATGGCCTACTGGTTATAAGCACAGCCTCTAGAGACATGATACTTAGGTCCAAATCCGGGCACCGCCGCTCGAGTTCGATTACTTAATCTCAGGGGCTCTGTTTTCTGTGAGTTGCCCAGGTCATAGTTTGTTACGAGAATTAAATGGGCTAACGTTTCAATAGTGCATCACACTGTGCCTGGAACATAGGAAGCCCTATGTAAGTATCTTAAGTACAAACATTACCAAATGAAGCTGGGTAGAAATTTACCTTCGAGAAAAAGTTTTCTGAGCAAGACCAAGAAGATTGGTGCCATTTTATTAATTTGAGAAAATAAGTTCCCCTTTCTGGAAATATCATTGGCAGATAAGCAATTGGTATGCTAATCACAGTGTGTCTCAACTCTCGTTCAAAGCAGATGCAACAGGAACTCTCCCTGACAGGACCTGACTGATGATTGAACTTAAAGCATGTATCTTTATGATATGTTTACGCAAACTCTCCGCTGCCTTCCGGGCAGGGCATGCTGTGATATGCCACCCTGACCCTCTCCAGGACTGCGGGCAGTGCTGTCCGCTGTCAGCCTCTCCAGAAACCTGCCCTCGGGGACAGCCACGGCTGAGGACGGGTTGGTGTGGAGAAGAGAGGGTCCCCCTCATCCCAACTTGCAATAACTCTGAAAGTCACCCCAGCCCCCATGGGGTCAGCTGAGGTCTTGGGTGCTTTGCAGTCCCCGTTCCCAATCCTGCTTTCCCTCCTTCCCTTCCACAGGTGTTGATCCCGGAAGCACTCCCTACGAAACATCCCTACACTGCTGCCCAACGCAAAGTCCACTTCCAGGGAACCCAGCCTGCAGCTTGGTTTGGGCAAATTCATTTATTTTCATTAATTCTGATATGACCTCTAATTTACAGTTACCTGGATTTCATCTGTAACTAAGATGAGTGTACGGTGTGGTTTGTCTCAGACAATTTGTGCCTTTAATTATGAAAAGGTTTCGTAATTAAGAGCAATTCCTTTTACTTTAAAAATATCCCCACTCTGAACAATAAATCATATAGCCACCCTATTTGTAAATAACCCCAATTCCCCAGGTCTCATTGACAGTGTATAAAACTGACGTTCATGTAGTCTGAATTCCCCCAGCTTGGAGCTACCTTTAAGTGCCACTTTGGAACCTCAGCCCCCTTGCAGACCTCTTTCCACTCATCCGCCCTGCTTCTGCCCCCACCATGCCCCCAGAAATCTGAGGACTCTGGAGCTCACACACTCTCAACAGAGCAAACTGCTGTGGCCCAGCTGCTGCTCTCTACCCTTTTCTCAGGACGTGGCTCGCACCCCAGTGCTGAGAGCCCCTCCACTCTCCCTGGGAACAGTGGCTGCCACACAGACACGGCTCTTGAATATCACACAAGCTTTGTGTGTTCCATCATTGCCTTGGGGCCTCAATGGCCCAAGGAGTCCCTGAATCCTCAGCCTGGCCAGGCTTTGAGTCTCTATTTTGGTTGTAGCTTGACATATCTGCCTTTCCATGAAATGAGTAAAGAAACACATCCCCTTTGTCTAATACACACTTTTTAGCTGGAGCGCCCAGCGGGAGGGCATGGACCCTAATTGGGTGCATTTAGTGGCATACTGCCCGCAGAGCTCTTTCCCACTCTGGGTCACACACATCGGCCATCAAGGTGGCTGTCAGGTTGGGGTTGGACAATGGCTGCCAAACTATACCTGGAGCCCCTCTACCTACCTAATCCTAGTGGTTCCAGTTCTTTTTCCCGAAGTGCCCTTGCACTCCCCATAATTGAGTTAGCACGAACAGAGGTGGAGGAACTGTAATCTAACTCCGCCCAAACCAGGTATGTGTACTGGCAGCCCTCACTTTGCACGACAGCGCAGGAGCACGCGCATGGCTGTGTAAGTTGGAACTCGGCCAAGTGGTCGCGCTAATCAACGGGAAGAATCACAGTTGGCCTGTGACCTTTGCAAATGTTTGCCAAAACATTTAAAACTCTCCCACTGTCAGTTATAAATGGATTGGAAAATGAAAAAATTAGGAAAATTAATATTTACTTATTACACTGTAATTTAAAACATTGGAAACATTGAAAATTAAAGTGTTAAAAACGTGGGGAATTTGAACATGTCTCGCCTTCTCCCTGTCATTGTGTGACTTAGGACGCGGAGCAAGCATCTTTCCTGTGCCCTGGTGCATTGGATCGGCCTGCAGTATTTTGTTCTTTGCTCTTGCAACACCATGAAATAGCTGTGAGCACTCCTTCAAGGTGAAGTTTTCACTGGTGTCACTTCTCTTGGGACATTTTCATTTTCTTGGAATCTGGGTGTAAACTTCATAGCAACACTCTTACCTGTGCCTGAGCTTCACCAGTAGCTTAACATCCACCAACTTAGGCTGAATTCTGAACTGATGAAACCAGCCCATATTGGCAGTGAAAGGTTCTTCTTCAGTCTCCTTGTAATTACCATTTTTTTTCATTGAGGCAACTAACATCAGTGCTCTGGCCTGCATGCTAGCCAGACTGCTCAGGATTTTAAAATATTACAATCTTCAGTCCAAAGTAGAAGAAAATACTCCACTTCAACCATAAGTGGCCTTCTGTTTCTAGTGCAATTTAAACTAAAAGATGAAGTGACTTTACCTTCTTCTTCATACATTTTTTATTGGATTTTTCCAATATGGTTAGCCCCACCGCTTCCAGCAGCCCCATGCCCTGTCCTATTTTTGCTTTGCTATTGCCATTTTCAAATCTTCTAATGACATCCAGTGTGTCTTCCAGTGTCATTAAATATTTTTGTCCTTGTTGTAGTTTAATTTTTGTTAGCTAGCCCTCTTTAGATTATCCTTGTTTGTAAAGTGTCACGTGGGTTTACCGCTGGGAGATGGGAGACAACAGAGCCCACGCTGCGGTGTCCGAGCATGAGCCGGGTAACAGATGCTGGGAGACCAATCAATCGCGGAGGGATGCAGGGAGGCGTGATGCGGTAGTTTTGCCTCACACCGAGATATGCCTCTGCTGTTATGTAGTGATCTGCGGTCTGAATAGCAGACAGTGAAATTTGTACTTTATGCAATTACAGTCCTATGCTGTGGTGACTGAAAGCTGAACCATTTTGTTGGGGATTGGTATTATTTAACTAAACCAGGGTAATTGAAAATTGTGCATATTGGAACCATGCAAAGCAAGGGCTGTTTTATGAACATCGTTTACCAAATATTTCTGAGCACATTTATAGCATGGCACTTCACCCACCTTGTGGTTGGGTGGCTGCATGTGATCACTTCTGGCCAATGAAGTGTGAGCAGAAGTTACATGTGTTACTTCCATGCCAAAGCATTTGACTGCCAGCGAGTACTGGCACAGCCCCTGAAGAAATCCGAGAAGGTGGCTGCCCTGTGAGCCTGGGTCCCTGGGCGATGAAGATAAGCAGAGACTTCTGCTAAGATGTCATAGACATGAAGCATAAGCAAGAAGTCAGCCTTCCTTTTAAGCTATGGAGGCCTTAGGGTTGTTTGTTTCTGCAGCACTCCAGCCCATTCTGATTGACACCATATAGAATTAGGAGAGAATCTAGGAAAAGGAGGATAGGGAGCCAGGCAGAATTTAGAAGCCAGAAATTGGCAGCTAATAGTCAAAAGGGCTCCAAGTTTGTGGGGGGAGAGGTTTGAGAAAGAGTCAGGGGCATGTACTAAAAACAAACAATAAGTCTTTATATGGTAAAAAGAAATAGCGCAAATACATAAAATAGGTGTCTAGTTGAATAAATTATTAAAAAGTAAACACTCATAACCTGCACCCTAATCAAGAAACAGAACTCATTCAGCCATGCCCACGGCTCCCATCTCTGTCCTGCCCCACCCCAGAGCTGCCCTGCCCCCCCATCAGTTACCACGTCCGTCTCTAATGATAATGACCTCCTCCCTTTACTGCATTGCCACCCACTCACGCGTCCTGCAACACCGCGGCTTAGTTTGACTAATACTTTCGATTTTCCTCCAATGTACAGATTTCCTGTCCATTGCTTTCCCCTTCTGAATTTATCTGCTGAAGAATTTATTATCTACAGTATCTGTGACACTCACAGTGCAGCGGTTATCTTCACCCACAAGGGGAAATCCGACCCTGACCCACGGACGCCGCCTCCCCAGCATTGGGACTGAGTTTCCCAGTTTCAGGGGGAAATCTTACAGGCGTGAATGCCCAGACCTGAGATTTATGTGGTGTACTATGAGTTTTCATTTAATGTTGTGTTGATTTTATTCTATTTAATATTTCTAAATGTGTATTGCAATATTTATGTGTCTTACTACAGTACCCCAGTCTTTAAATATTAAAATAATAAATTTTTATAGTTTCCAAGTAAGGTAAAATTTGAAGGTGATAAAAGGGGGTCACGGAGGGTTTCCTACCGGGTGGGTTTTGTGGCTTGGTGACCTTCTTACCCTGCGGTTCCTCTGCACTGCCAGTCGGATCCACAGTTGATCGAACGTGGGTTTCACTATCTGTGGCAAGATGACTTTGAAGGCGGTCGTGCATTTGTTTACCAGAAGGTACATACTCGTCTACAAAATACGTTTTTTGTATTATAAACAGCCACTGGTGTTCAATTCCAAGACTCAGTCTGCTCTGTTAATTTATCTGGTGCTTCAGAATGGTGAAATCCTAGTTCAGAACTTCCCACCTTGTAATGTCTGGTTATTCATCATATAATTCACACAGGAGAACCAGGGTAAATGCTTGCTTTTCGTTCCCCAGAGCTCAAAGCTCTGTCACATCCAGGTAAGTTGCTACGGTCTGAAATTGGCCAAACTGTCATGTAAGCCCAGATGGCCTCCATCGGCCCGGCCTGCTCTCCCTATGCTTTTGACCTGCTAAGAGTTTGCTCCAGGCCCTGCGGACCCCCTGATTGTCTCTCCATCTCCTCACCACATCAGAGCCCACTTTCAAGAAGGGAGCGCCCTCATTTCCTTCTCCCTTAGGAGATAAATTGTGGGCATCACCCACAATACCTAGAGGTATGTGGATTCTAAGCCACCTCTCTCAAATATTCTGTCACAATTCTTGTGGGGTTGAAAATGGGTAGCCACAAGGCAAACCCAACTTGTGATTACGTTTTGTTTTGGTCAGCAAGAGTGCTTGTTAAGGCTTTGTTTGTTTGTTTGTCTGCTTGTTTTTAAGCTGAATGAGACTACATTTGGATAAGGGGATTTTGTCTCTGGTTAGATCAGAGCCCAAACCCCTCTTGTATTATACCTGCCCTGTTTTCTGACTCCCAAAGATACATGTGTTTGCCATATCTGTCTTACAGTAACCTTGCAGACAGGGGTGAGCAGCCCGTTTTACAGAAGAATGCACGAGAACTGGAGAACTGGTGAGACGGGCCCAAGTGAGACCTCAGTGGACATGGGACAGACGGTATGCACTCTGGGAGGCAGACCGCACTGGGGAGAATGGGTGCTGGGACCCTCTCCAGCCCTGCACCAGCCAAAACCCACATTCTTTTCTCTTCTCTTTCACAGAGACAGCACAAGGAAGCATGATAAAATGAGGCCTAAGATAATATTTGGGGGAAAGTTTATTTTTTTATGGTCTGTTTGCATTAAACCGTTGGGCAAAGAGAGGCCGTTAAAGACTTGTCTCAAATGGCTGGGCTGGAGAAGCACAAATCCAATGTCAATAGCTGGAAATACAAGTGTTTGGTTTCATTAAACTTCTCTTTAAAAAAACATTTCTTTCCTTTTCCTGAGGCAATCTGAGGGAAGGGGATGCAGAGCCGGAAAGAGGCAGAGAGGAAGAAGGAGCAAATCGAAGCCAGAGCAGGTGGGGGCGGGGGGTGATGGTCCTGAGGTCCTCATTCCCCTCTGAGTGTCTCCAGCCAGCCCAGGAGGTTGTCACGCCTGTCCAGGAGCAGTCGCCTCCTCATCTGCCGGGTGCAAGGACTGCCGCTAATTGCGGGAAGGGGAGCGAAGAGCAAACAGCAAAATGAGTGAAAATGAACACACGGTCAAATCAGGGCCAGCGCCGGGGAAAATGACTTGAATTCTGCGCTCTCCTGTGGCCCCGCCACCATGCTGGCCCTCGGCTGCCCCCAGGCAGAGGCCACATCTTCTGTAGAAGCAGAAGAGGACATTTCAGAGTCCCGGCTCTAGTCAGACAGAGGGGGTTTCAGGTTACAATCCTGGCTCTGGGACGCATCAGCTGGGTCACTTTGGGCAAATTCTTTGTGTTAGCACGGTGCCTAGCATTCAGTAAGAGTTCAGTAAACATTTGTGGGCTTAGTTTTAGAACTCCTCTCTCTCTACCTTTGTCCTTCCCTTACACACCACACCCCAGCAATCCCACAAGATTTGTCCAATGAAAACGCGTGTTCTCTTGCAGGGTGTTTTGCACACTGCCCCAGTCTGTTTCCAAACAGCTCCATGGACACTGCATCCTCACCCTCACCAACACACCCGAGTTCATTTGCCCCATCTGCCTGGATGGCCCTCTTCATTCACCTCCATCCACTCCAATATGGCTCAAGGCCCACGTTGTAATGAAATGTTTTCTGTTTCAAGAAAACCAACTCATAGAGCAAGAAAGGAAATGCATTGACTACACAGTGGCAAAGTCCAGGGGACAGGGCTGTCTTCAGGAGTGGCTGCATTCAGAACCTCACTGGAAGTCACTAGAACCTTGCGTCAGCTCTTGCTCTTGCTTCTTCTTTCGTTGTGTGTTCTCGCACACAGAGTGCAAAAGTCCCAATTTCTCCACATCCTCACCGTATACTTTTGTTGTCTTTTTGATAATAGCTACCCTAACAGTGTGAGGTAGTATCTCACTGGGTTTTTATGTTCTTTTCCCCGATGGTTAGTGATGTTGGGCATCTTTTTTGACCTGCTGGCCATTTGTACATCTTCCTTGGAGAAATGCCTATTCGAATCCTTCGCCCATTTGTAAAATTGGGTTATTAGGTGTTTTACTTCTAAGTTGTAAGAATTCCTTATATAGTTTGGATATTAACCCTTAACAGATACATGATTTGCAAATATTTTCTCGGATTCCACAGGTTGCCATTTTATTCTCTTGACCATTTCATTTGCTGTGCAGAAGCTTTTTAGTTTGTGAATTCCCACTTGTTTTTGTTTTTTATGCCTGTGCTTTTAATCCATTTTGGGTTGATTTTGTATATGGTGTAAGATAAGGTACAATTTAAGTCTTTTGCCTATGGATATCCAGTTTTTCCAATACCATTTGTTGAAAAGACTGTCTTTCCCCATTGTACATTCTTGGTACCTTGTCAAAGATTAGTTGATCATGTAAGCATGGGTTTATTTCTGGGCTCTCTATTCTGTTCCATTGGTCTATATGTCTACCTTTAGGCCAATAACATATCATTTTGATTACTGTAGCTCTGTAATATATTTTGAAATCAGGAAGTGATTGCATCTTGATCCAAGCATCACTAGAGCTCCAGTCTGCCTGCCTGGGCCTGTGGGTTAGGGGCCCAGCGGCAAGACCATCTGAGCCTAGCACAGGAGAAAGGAGTATAACCCTTAAACAAATAAAACAAACAAACAAAACACTTAGCTAGCCTTTCATTCCTCAGGGAACAGAGATTAAGGTAGGGCAGGTCCTTAAAAGGTGAATGAAAGAAACCCTCAAAATAAGAGAAATACCAAAATGATGTTAAACCAGTTTGGACACTTCATCCAAAGCCTCTGCTATTACCTGCAATGATTACCTGGCAAAGCTTCTCTACATCTGGAGGTAACTACCCCAGACCCAAGACCCCTCTCTAGGACCTGGCCGAGGGCTTTATCCCAGTGTAATCCAAGCTGACCTCTGGGCAAGGCCCAAAGACAGCCCCACCTAATCTGCTTCCCATGCCAAAGGGCCTCCAGAGACATCAACCGACCCTCAGTCAGCGGGGAGGAGGACTAGGGAGGCATGGCACAGAAAAGTCTCTTCAGTTCTCTTCATTCCTCTTTACCAGATGTAGGGGCTCCCTCGGTGCCAGACCTGGGGCAGGCACTGGTGATCAACTCAACAGCCCCGCAGGGATCTCCAGCAGAGAAGAGCCACCCACCGCCCTTGCCTTCTACTGTGGGGGCTTGGGTGAACAGGGCAGGGAGGGGTTTTAATTACTCTCCAGTGAAGTAATTGAAAGGATGCTGTCAGTTAGACCTCAGATCGGATCCTTGTTCCATCATTTTCTAGCTGCCTGACTCAGACATCCTCTCCAGGTCTGGCCGCTCTAACTTAGGAGGGGGTGGGATTGGGTGGGATTGGGCGGGATCCTCCCAGCTCTGAGTTAGGTGATGGTCAATTCTGATGCCATGCTATCACCTGCACCAACCACACACCCACAGTCCACATCTCTAGGACATTTGGTTGCTCCAGGGACATCTGAGGCCAAATCTCCCCTCCAGCTTGTGCTATGGAGCAACAGCCAGTGCCCCACAGTGAAGGGCATTGCTCTGAGCCAAGCTGCACCTGCCCCCTTTCCATGCCCCAGTCCCCCAGACTGAAGATAAAGATGACAGGGATGGTTCCCATCTTGTTGGGTTGTTAGGAGGGCTCAATGAGATGATTTAGGCCAAAACTCTGAGAATAGTGCCTGGCGGCTCTCAGTAAGTTCAGTATAAGACTTGGCCATTATTACCATGAGCATCAGGAGCCTGCAAAGCTCCCCACACCACCATCTGAGCTAGTAGAAAGTCCAAGTGTGGCAACCAAGGTCTTTGTCCCAGGGAAAGTTGAGCCTCTTGCAGATCCGGGACCAGAAGAAAATAGTCTTGGATATTCTCTCCTTCACTCTGGAAGGTAAGAATTGGCGGGCTCTCTGGCCTGCAGATTAGAGCCCCTCCCACCCTCCAGCTACAGGGCCCATTAGGAACATGCTGTTGACACTGAGCAGCCGCACCTCACACTTGCACGGTACAGCCTGGCAGGCTGCATGTGGCCTCCTTTCCCAGTGGGCTCGTGCCAGACGGCTTGATTACCCCGGGGTGCATTTCAGGCCTTCTCGCTATTATCAGCTTCTCACTTTCAGCTGCTGGATGGGGGCAGGATCCTTCCCTTCCTCCCTCTGCCCCATCGCGGGGTGTTTGTTTTCAAGGCAGCCTGGACTGCCCAGTCGAGCCATCTCCTGTCCTGGGGAAGGCTTCTCCCAGCATGCCCACTCAGACCCGCCCAGATATCGCCCCCCATGTCCTCAGGGGGAATCCAACGCTTGCCTCTCAGTCCCAGCCCCAGATGAATCTCTCTTGAGTGGGGGTTGGGAGGTGAGGAAGGGGCTAGGTCATAACTGTTCAGTCTGTGCCAATGGCATTTCAAGGTCTCTGAAGGAAAAAACTTTCCTGCCATAATGACCAGCACACCCACTGGGAAAGATTAAAAAGGAGGAGAAAATGATAGAGAACAAAAGAGTGCAATTTCCACCAGAGTCATAAGCACTAGATTTAGAAAATGTGCCATTCCTCTCTCTCCTCCTTCACCCAGGCCGTGTCCCCTCTCGTTGCGCCCTGTCCCTTCTTCTCCCTGAAGCTGCTCCATGACGTTGGCTCTGAGATCCTTCCCTCCTGGTCATTCCTTCCCAAAAGGCTGCGGCAGAAGCTGGGAGCGCTCCCCCACATAACCAAGTCAGGGAAACTTCATGTTACATTAATTCCTTGAAGGGGAGGGGAATGTCATCTTTGAACAAACAAACAAACAAAACCGTCTTTCGTTCAGAGCCCCACAGAGAGGCCCTTCCAGGGGGAGGGGCAGTTTGGCAGCTGGTCCCTTTCTTTCTGCCCGGGGTTTTGTCCTCACCGGCAGAGATCTTTGTTCCCATGGCCACCAAGTCCCCTTGTCCACCTGGTTCTCCTGCCCAGGTGCGGACCACACCCCTTTGCCCTCCTTTGCAGAACTCAGACAGGCTGGAATTCTCTAAAAATATCCTCACAGAAAACCAATGAAATGAACAAAGAGAACACAAACAGCTGAACAACAGATGTGCTTACTGCGCACAGGTACCTAATCCCAAAACAAGCCAAGTCTCACCGGCCCTGCGCTGGTCAGCTCCGGTTTCTTCCCTGCCTCTGCCGGGAAAGACCCTCTCAAGCGAGGCTTTCTGACACTCCCTTCCCCTCAGCCCCCGCCAGCGAGGCAGCAGTGGGAAGAGAAAGGGCAGGCAGTGTTCAGAGTGCAGCCACCCCCTGGCCCCATGTCTGAGCTAAGGTCAGAGGGCAGGTGGGCCCTAAGCCCCCTAAACTGGAGCAGAATCCTACTGGTTGAAGCAGCCCCCCATGTGGAGAGGGGTAGTATCCACAGAGGGGGGCCTAGCAGGAGGAGGAAGGCTGGTGAGGCCAGGCTTGGAGGCATGGCCAAGTGTAGACACTGGGAGCAGGTACCTGGCCGCAGCTCTGCTTTTGTCACTCTAGCCACGTCCCCATCTTTTCTGGGCCTCAGTGTCCCCATTGGTAAAAGGGGGTGGTTTGAGTAGGTGATCTCTGAAGGTTCTTTCATCTCTAGCACTTGGTAGTTCTGCAATCCTCCATCTCCAAGCACCGCTTTTTGGACGTGAGACAGCGCCAGTCTACCCAGACAGGTCTCGTATGTGCTGCCCGGGGAAGGCATCAACCCCCAACGCCATCACAGCAGCTCGTCGGCCTGAGCGGGGACCAGGCACCTGAAACTACTGTAGCTCCTTCACACACAGGGACTCATTTTCTCCTCGAAGGAGCCCTGTGCAGAGGACCTAGTGTCCCCATTTCACAGGTGACCAGACTATAGCACCAAGTGGTAAAAAGCACTCCAGGGTGGTGAGTAAAGGCAGGGGCTTCAGGCAGGGTGGTCCCAGGGCCTGTGCTTGGATCTCCAGGCTAAAACACTTCTTCACGGGAGTCACTGTAGTATCTCAAATGGACACAGCAGCCGAAAGGTGGAAACAACCCAAATACCCATCGGTGGATAAATGAATAACAAAACGTGATATGGCCATACAATGGAATATTATTCAGCCTTAAAGAGGAATGAAATTCTGACATAGGCCCTGAAAATGCATGAACCCGCAAACGTCACGCTGAGTGACATGAGCCAAACACAAAAGGACAGATGTATGGTTTCACGTACAGGAAATATCTAGAACCAACAGATTCAGTGAGAGCAAACAGAATGGTGGTCACCAGGGCCCGAGGGGAGGAGAGAACGGGGTATTATTGTTTCATGGGTACAGAGTTGCTGTTTGGGATGATTAAAGAGTTTCAGAAATGGATTGAGGAAAGGGTTGTGAAATATGATAAATGTACTTAATGCCACTGAATTGTACACTTAAAAATAGTTAGGATGGTCGATTTTGTTATATTTATATTAACAATAATTTTTTAAAATATCTATAGAATAGATACCACTTACTGAGCACCTCCTATGCCCCTATAGCCCTGGGTGCTTTATGTATTGTCTCGTTTAATACCTACAACAACCCCGTGAGGTGGACTATGGTGTCATTCTGCCTACAAGGACACCTAGCCTCATAAATTCCCCAAGGGCCCGCAAGTAGTCAGCGGCCGAGCTGACATGTAAACCCAGGCATTGATGAGCGCGAACTCAGAGAGGAGGGCAGAGAGAAATCTGAGAAGGCGAAGCACAGGCTGAGACGAACCAGGGTGTGGGGCCACTCACACTCCTACCTGTGCTTGCCAGGTTCCACAAATTCCACCTTTGTCTTTTCTCACACCTCTCCCTGCACTGGTTTCATTTCCCCCCTTGTTTTATAGCCAATGACCACTTTCCTGCCTCACCCCTCAATGGACATCGCTACCTCTGCCCATGATACCTCCATACCCACCCCCAGCACAGCAGGGCAGCCTGTCAGGGCTTGGGGCACGGAGAGAGCTCAGCCCACCAGGTCTACTCTGTGCTGAGGGACGAAGAGGCCAGATCACTCCTGATCAAGTAGCTATCCACCCTCACTCCTGCCCTCACTGGGGAGGTCCTGCCAGGGCCAGGGGCAGCTGGCTGATAATTGCCTGTCCCCAGAAGAACCTCCGGGAGGCTGGGCAGGTGACTCCAGGGGTGCCAGCCCTGTGGGTTACTAGTTTATCCCAGGCTCAGTTGACCCTGAATGGAAGTGCGGTCTGGGCGGCAAGTTTCATTTGCCTTTTAAATAACAAACTGCCCATTGCCCCCGAAGCACGGGGCATTTTGCATTCAGGTCACCCAGGAGAGCCAAGCACACCTCCATCTAGGCCAGCTTGTCCAGCTGTAGCCTCCTGAGGCGTTAGCCTAACCCTGAAGGTCGCACACAGGCACAAAGCTTCCTTAGAAACTCCTCACAAGGAGGACGCAGGCGAAGTTGTCAGGTGCCAAGGTTGTGACTGGCAGGTCGGAAGGGCTTCTGTATGTGTGCCTCCCGACTTGCTTTTCCTACCCCACGTGCCCCATCCCCGATATTTCCCTGCCACTTTGTTCCCCAGCTCCTGCACCCAGCCCGTGACTGGGGATCCCCAGAAATCCTCCAATGAACTGGGACTCCTCTCAGGGGATCCTGAACGGCTAACTTTGACCCAAGAAGTGAAATGCGGGGGAGTCTGGACCTTAGGCACAATGTGGAGGAAAGGTTTTAAAGCACAGGAGTCTTTCCAAATGCCCCTTTAATCACGACCAGGAAGAGGGACTCTCCCAGCTGGCAGGTTTAAAGTATAGGCGCCCTGCTCTCGGGAGAGTCGCTGTGGCATCACAGAGTGGGCTCCAGGGTCAAACGTCCAGACCTGAGTCCTGACTCTGCGGCTGACCAGCGATGCGATCTCAGCCTGTGGCAGCGGGATTTTCCGCCTTTATGAACTCCCTTAGGGTAGGTACTAAAGAGGATGACAGGGGATGGAGCACAGAAAGTATTTAGGACAATGCTTAGCACAAAGTTCCTAGTCAATAAATACTGGCTTTTATTGTTATGCAGATTGACCTTGGCAGTCAATCAGGGAATCTTTGCCCCTGAAACCAGACTCAGTCCCAGATTCCTCAGCAGCAGAGCAAGTAGCTGCTACCAATTGGCCAGGAAGAGCATCTAAGACAAATCCATTTGCAACCATCGAATCTGTTTTCTTCTTCAGTTGGCATTTAGTGCTCTTCCCCTCTGTCTGAGCTGGGACCCCTCTACTTCCCCATCCTCATCTCCTATTATTCTCATGCTAGGACCACCCTCCTCACAACACACACATGCACTTTAGATCCAAAATCAATCCCTGGTTTCTCCATGCACAATTTTCAACAGCTTTAATGAAATACAATTCACATACCATACAATTCACCCATTTCAAGTATACATCCACTTTTCAGGAAGACAGCGCTGAGTGCAAAGAAGGAAGCTCCTGCCCCTCCCAAAGCCAAGGCCAAAGCCAAAACAAAGGCTTTGAAGGCAAAGGAAGCAGTGCTGAAAGGGGTCCACAGCCAGGAAAAAAAAAAAGAAGAAGAAGAAGATTGGCATGTTTCCCAACTTCCAATGGGGCGAAGATGCTGCGGCTCTGAAGGCAGCCCCAATATCCTAGGAAGAGCCCCAGGGGAAACAAGCTTGACCACTATTCCATCAGCAAGTTCCCCCAAGTACTGAGTCAGCCGGGAAGAAGATAGAAGACAACAGCACACTAATGTGCATTGTGGATGTCAAGGCCAACAAGCACCAGATCAAACAGGCTGTGAAGAAGCTCTGTGACATTGACATGGCCAAGGTCAACCTCCTGATCAGGCCTGATGGAGAGAAGAAGGCCTGTGTTCAACTGGCTCCCAACTAGGATGCTCTGGATGTTGCCAACAAAATTGGGATCATCTAAACTGAGGCCAGCTAGCTAATTCTAAATATAAAAATTTTCACTTAAAAAAGAGCAAATAAATGAAGTGTGCAGTTCAATGGCTTTTATATATACACAGCTGTGCATATATCAGCACAGCCAATTTAGCAGATTTTTATTGCCTTTCAAAAAATTCCCCATACCTCTTACCCACCACCTTCCAAACTCTCTTCTTTCTCCTCCTCTGACCCCAGTACTAGGCAACCACTAATCTACTTTCCGTCTCTACAGATTTGCCTATTCTGGACATCGCACATAAATGGAATCACACATTATGTGGTTCGTTGTGTCTGGCTTCTTTCACTTACAATGTTTTCAAGGGCCATCCACATTGTAGCATGTAGCAGTACTTCATTTCTCTTTATTGCTGAGTAATATTTCATTGTGTGAATATAGCACATTTTATTTATTGGTGGACATTTGGGTGTTTCCACCTTTCAACTACCATGAATAATGTTGCTATGAATATTTACGTAGAAGTTTTTGTGCGGACATGTTTCATTTCTCAGGTAGATGTCTAGGAATCAAACTGTTGGATCACATGGCAACTCCAGCCATTTCAGAAACTGCCAGAATGCGTTCTAAACCAGCTGTACAATTTTAAATTTCCACCAGCAGCGCATGAGGGTGTGATTTCTCTACATCCTTGCCGACACTTGTTACTATCTGTGTTTTGGATTAGAGCTGTCCTAGAGGGTGTGAAATGGTATCTTACTGTGGCTTTGATTTGCATTTCCTGATGGCTAGTGATTTTGAGCAGGTTTTCATGTGCTTATTGGTCAGTCATATATCTTCATCAGAGAGCTGTCTATTCATGTCCTTCGCCAATTTTTAAGTTAGGATATTTGCCTTTTTATTATTGAGCTATGAGGTTTTAAAATACATTTTAGATACAAATCCCTTATCAGGTATATGATCAGGAAAATTTTTCTCCCATTCTGTGAGTTGTCTTTTCACTTTCTTTATGGTATTGTCTGAGGTCCCCAAATTTTAAATTTTGATGCCATTTTGAGTAAATTTTGTATGTGGTAAGAGGTAGGGGGTTCAACATCATTCTTACACATGTGAATATCCAGTCATCCCAGCATCATTGAAAAGACTATTCTTTCCCCAATTCAACCGTCTTGGAACCTTTGTCAAAACCAATTAGCCGTAAAGTCGAGAGTTTATTTCTGGACTCTCAATGGCATCTTATGCTCTTTATGTCTGTCCGTACGCCAGCAGCACAATGTCATGGTCACTGTAGCTTTGTAGTAATGTTTGAAGTCTGGTAGTGTTAGTCTTCCAGGTTTGTTCCTTGTTTTCAAGGTTATTTTGGCTAATCTGGGTCCCTTGCATTTTCATATGAATTTTAGAATTAACTTGTTGATTTCTGCAGCTGGGATTTTGATAGGGATTATACTGAATCTTCAGATCAATTTGGAGAGTATTGCCACCTTAACAATATTATTTCTTCTAATCCATGAGCATGGGATGTCTTTTTCATTTATTTAGGCTCTCTTTAATTTCTTTGAACAATATTTTGTAGTGAAGTATAAATTTTTCACTTCATTTATCAAATTTATTCCCAAGGTTTTTTTTTTATGCTACTGTAAGTGGAATTGTTTTCTTAATTTCATTTGCTGTTTAGTCATTGTTATGGTATAGAAATATGATTGATTTTGGTTATTGATCATGTATCCTCAGCTTTGCTGAACTCATTTCTTATAGCTCATGGTTTTATTGTGGATTATTTAGGGTGTTCTATATGTAAGTCATATCATCTCTAAGTAGAGATAATTTTACGTCTTCCTTTCCAATTTTGGTGCTTTTTCTTTCTTTTCTTGCCTAATTTCCCTGACTAGAACCTCCAGTACAATGTTGGATAGATGATGAGAGTAGATATCCTTGTCCTGTTCCGAATCTTAGGGGGTTGCATCACTACTAACGATAATAGCTCTCGGGGTTGGTAGATGCTTTATATCAGATTGTTCCTATGAAACAACGAGTGCATCATAGACTAAACTCAGTATTTGTCGTCTTGAACAGAGCAGAAGGATCTGGACAAAAAGAAAAGGAAAACAACTTCTTTTCTCCTCTGCCCAGTCAGAAAGGACTTTCTGGGAAAGGAAGGATTTGAAAGGATTCCTGGAAGGAAAGGGAAGAAGATGCTTAGCAAATTTGTTAAAATGTGCTTTCTTCAAAATCCTGAGAAGGCACAGGAGAGGGAGATTGGGGGCGGGGGGCAGGGAATGGCCAGAGAGCAAAGAGAAGCTAACTTTCTCTTAAAGAGAGAGCAGGACAAAGGAATTGGGGAAGAAAGATGCTAGCCCAGGATGGCCAAGCCTCGCAAAAGGTCCTGCAGATGAGCTGCCTGCCATGAAGTAGGTTGAACTCTTCCTTCAGGGCGGTGGGATGATTCCCCAGTACCAGGCCCCTGAGCGGGGGTTTTGAATGTGACGATCTAGGGGGACTGGTATAATTCCCTATGATATTATGGCACAGCATCAGGGGAGCTCAGAGTCTGACCACTTCCAAGCATTATTCATCTACCCTCAGAAATGTAAATCATGCTGTGTTGTTGCCAGTAGCCAGGTGATGGCTTCTGAGTTCAGGTTAATTCAAGTAATTGCTAAACTCTTACCATGAGTCCAGCCTCATGCTAAGGACTGTGGTGAGCAGAAGGGAAGTCAGAGTAGGGTCCTTGCTGTTGAGGAATTTAGAGCTGGTAAAACAAGAATTCCATATTGGAAAGTGGTACGACGCATGCAGTTCACCCAAGTCCGGAACTAAATATAAAAATGGGTGGGACACTGAGTGAGGTAGGGGTTCACAGGGGACAGAGAAAGGACTGCGGGCTGGTGACCAGGAAGAACTTATGGAGAAGGTGGAACTTGACACCAACATGCACCTATGAGAATAAGGTCTCTCTTCCTCCCTCCCTCCCCCAGGCTATGAGGAGACCAAGCCTGGGAGTGGAGGAAGCAGCTTCTCTTCTGGAAACTTAGAGGGAAGGCTCTAAGTGAGAACTTTCTCCTGTCCGACCTTTTTTAGTGCTGTTTGTTCTAAAAGGGACCAGATTTTCCTGTTACAACAGCCAAAAAACCAAAATAAATCAAGGAAGGAATGGCAAGGATGGACCTGGAAATGAAGTTAAAATCCCTAGGCTTGGTGAAGACACCACAAAATGGTTTTCTCCTCACAGTGGCTGCTCGGGTTAGAGGTACAGCGGACTGGACTGCGCTAAAGGGTCTGGGGACATATTCTTCTCCCTGTCAACTCCACCCACCCCTCTTCCCAACCCATTTCCTCCAAAAGCCTTTTGCAGATGGTGCCTCGCAGTTCCCAGAACCAGTCTGGAGCAGTGATTAAAAGATCAAAATTCCAGGAACCATTTTTTCTTCTTGTTGTACACCTTGGCAAATGCTTAAGCTACAGTAAGACACAGTATAGCATTTAAGAGGGACAATCAAGATTCCGCAGAAAAATCAAGAATTCCACCAGGCATGGGGCCAGTCCTCAAAAAAGTAGTTGTTTGGGAAAGGTAGGATCCTGCGAACACTCTTTTGGGGAATGCTTTATCCACATGATACTGGGACCTTCCGCTTGCCTCACTAATTCCCCTTCCTTTCCCCATTTGCATGGGCAAGGGTTACTTACATTGCAACCAGTTTTCGGCATATTACTAATTAAATTAAATCCATAAGTTGAATGAGCTAAATCTTCAGCTCAAAGAGTATGTATATGTGTGGATTTATAGAGAGAGATATATCTATGTATGTACTTTTTATTTCAAAAATTCTGTATTAGCGAGATATATTAAGATTAACATGTTTATTATCCTAACCCTTTTAGAGCATATCAAACACTTTTGTGTGAAAAAGTACAGGATTATGATTAATAGTCATCCCATAAGTCAGAGTAGAGCCCATCTGATAAACTTTCTAGAGACTGAGAAACTGAATGAGCACAACCACCAAGCATAGAAGTTCCCAGTGAGTTGATCCCCGTTCTTTGAATTCCTTCTGTACTGATGGAGGGCCTAACTGAATCGTCAGCTGATAGATCATTAGAAATAATTTTCGATGATAGATTACCATGTGTTTTTGGTATGTAACTGGGAAGGAGTTCAAAGAGCTGAGTATCGCTGTTATCACAAAACTCTTTCTACTCCTAACGTATTTTTGCGAGCATGTTTTCTCAGCATGTATATCTACAACAAAGGGAAAATAGGAATAGAATCGAAGCTAAACACTGTCTCATTTAACAATAATACTCATTCATGTCATGAAGAGATGCATTTCCAGTAACAATATATTTGTGTTAAATATTTATTAAAATATGTATTATATTTATATTTTGACCAATTGTATAATAAAAATTACTCTAGTGAATAATCTAGAAAATTTTTTAATGATTTTATTTATTCATTTTTAGAGAGAGGGGAAGAGTAGGAGAAAGAGAGGGAGAGAAACATCAATGTGTGGTTGCCTCTTGTGCATCCCCTACTGGGGACCTCGCTTGCAACGCAGGTATGTGCCCTGACTGGGAATCGAACTTGTGACCCTTTGGTTCGCAGGCCAGTGCTCAATCCCCTGAGTCGTACAAGCCAGGTAATCTAGAAATGTTTTTAACATTTAAAGCTTGCAATCACAGGAGAGTTTTTAAGTTATTTTTAACATACACATACATTTTTACTACAGCATATAATAAGCATAAAAATATATCAGGATAAAACTCTATGGGAGAAGTGGAATAAAAGGGCAGATTCAAGGAGAAATAGGTACAATATAAGATTTCTAATGGCAAAGAAGATCTTGTTCATATACTTTTTAAACAGATGATGATGAGTATCGAATGGCTATCGAATTTATATTCCACTGGATACACTTAAAAGAGTGATGTTGTAGGTTTATAACTATCAAATTTTCAATGTGCCAGAAATGACACCTTTTTGCAATTACTATTTCAACTTGTGATAAAAAATATTTAGCTGACAATGTGCTCATGCTGCCTCTCTGCCTTTGTGTAGCCCTTCCCCTCGCCCGGAACCTGCTTTGCCTCTTCGCCAGGATGGATAGTATGGGCACAGGGGGCCTGGGACAGGAGGAGCACATGGAGGGCTGGGGGGCCCAGGTGCACTGTCTGCATCACTGCCTCCCAATACTCCCCTGACCCCACCCTTCTCCAAGGGCCAAGCAGGGGCAGGTCCCAAGCCTTCCCTTAGTGACCGTACCCTCTGAGCTGAAGACAGTAGTAGGCACTGCCCACCCAGATAAAGGTTCCCTGGGACTTTCAGGATACAAACTCCTGCACTGTCCTCTGCCTTAATCAGTGATGGGGACATGGTCTGAGCAGCTTGGGCTGCATGCCTCCCGTTCACCACCCACTGCACAGTTTACCCTTCCTCACAACAAGCCCTGGCTATGTACTCTGACAGAGAGATGAGGCTCAAACACCCAGGCTGATGGAGGAGACAGTCGCCACACAGAGGCAGAGAGGGGACATCAGAACCCTGCCCCTCTTGTCCTTAGTATGAAAGAAGGACTTTTTACTCTTATTTTTTCTATATGCTCATAATTCAAGAAAATTGATGCTTTAAAGGGTCTATGGCCGGAGATATTCACAATGTTCCTTTAGGACCAGCTACAACAGAAGACAGCTATCTGTATAATAGTAAGGCCATCATAAAGGAATCAAAGTCTTTAGGAAAGGCAATCCAGGAAGGCTGCCTAGAGGAAGTGAGATAGTTGAACTCATTTTAAGAGGAGTTTTGAGTCTCACTGAGCCTACTAAGCAACAATCCCAATGTTTATTGCCTCCCAGGATATTCTCTCTGTGGTGAGGAGTTATAACATAATGCCAGAGATCAGCTGGAGTCAGATAAGCTGAAATTTGGAAGAGAGAGGTGAGAAGAGTGGAATGAGAGGGGAGAGAAAAAAATCCTATCTCAAATTCAGGAACATTGCCCCACTTCATTTCATTACCAGAGACGAACAGTGCTTACAAATGCCAACGTTATAAGCTGAAACATGATCTCCTGGGAAAGAGTATCAGCTGCCTCAGTAATTATAGATCTGCTCCCTGCCTGCCTTTGATAGCGATCTATGGGAGCTCTGAGAGCCAACAGGCAGGAGCACCTTCCACTGAGACCAATGATGCTTTTAGCTGTTGCGCATAACCCAGCACAGCTATTTGGCCTTGGCCAATAAGCCCACAGGAGCTGTGCCCAGATGCAGCTCAATGAACGGGCCAAGGGGGGCAGTAAGGCCCACTGCTCAATCGTGAGTGAAGAAGGCAGAGCAGTGGGCGCCCATGGCCTTTCCATCCAACCCATTTGGCCACTCCCTTCTAGGCACTCTTAGTGCCAGCCTTACCAAGCTGTTTGCTCTTGCCCTGGACCTACCTGCCCTGTGTTCTCCTGCTCAAGTCACTTCCCTCCCCGAAATGCCCTTTGTCTGCAATCCCCATGACTACCTTCTACCATTCCTTCAAACCCCACCTCTAAGGCCCCTCCTCTGAAAAGACTTCTCTGATTCCCATCAACCCACTCATCCCTTAAATTGAGGATCACCTGTCAGCCTCTGTGCTGCAGTCCTGAACCCTTGACCTGCAATCCTTTCATGGAATGGATCCCTTTCTACCTTGCACTGTGGTTATTTACATGGTATGATTTCCTCTCCTAGCCCGGACCTGGGCTTAGCTACCTGTTTTCACTTCAACTCCATGAGCATGAGCTAAGCACCTCCTAGGTGCCAGGCACTGTGCAGGGTGACTAATGAGGGCGGGAGAGGGCCCTGCAGCCAGGCACTCACGCCCCAATAGCAGAGCAGATGCCAGGCACAGCCTAGAGCACCGCCTTCCATGGACAAGCTCCACATTTGTTCTATAGCTTTAGCCCAGTATGTGGCTTAGTTCCAGGTGGTTGGATAGTGATTTATCTTTAGCCGAATGCAGACCAGCCTATGACCAAGTGAGGGTGCAGGGAGCAGTGGTTGGAAGGCGGTCCAGCAAATACTGCTCAGTGCTCAGCAATTGGCACAGGCTTCTGGGGAATGGTGAACACACACCAGGTCATGATATTTCATATATCCAGAGTCCCAGGAGAGACTCTGGAGCCAAGACTCATTCTTATGGGCCCCAGCCGAGTGCAGGGAGAGCGTCCAGTTCACACGCAGAAGGAGGTCCCTAAGCTTCTGGGAAGCTAATGAAAGTGCTGGATGTTCTCCCCAGGAGGGCACAGACACAAGCACGTACTGTTCGGCACACAGTTTCATCTCCTCTTGGAAACCCAACCCTGGGCCCCTGGATCAGTACCTTGATGTAAACAATGAGTCCTTTAGTGCAGCAAAACCTACAACAGGCAACAAATGTTTGTTGCATTAATGGGTGACCTTGAATTTGACCAGGCCAAGTTCCTCACTTGTCTTCACTAATCACTGTTTCTTGTAATGTCTGGTAGAGCCAGCACGAGGTCTTAGCCAGAGCCCACCTGGTGTTCAGGTAGAACGGGTGGCCTTCTCTATGGTGGCATCTATGGGGCTCAGGGAATGCTTTGCCTCTCAAAAGCATGAGTTAAGAACACTTACAAAGAGCCCTCAGCCTCCAGAAAGTTTCAATCGTTCTAAGCAGGAAAGGCCTTCCCAAAAGGGGTGAAGAGGGGCATCTATTGGGTACCTACTATATGCTGGGGGATTTCCACATATCATCCCATTTAATCTTCACACTATTGGGATAAGAAAGTACACCATTTCCCCCACTTACAAGCGAGGAAACTGAGGCAAATGTGCCCACGGTTACACAGCTAGTGAGTTGAAGAACCAAGAATCAAACTCAAGGCTGTCTGCTTTCAAAGCCCATGAACTTCCCCCTGTACAATAAATCAACAGTTTGTTTGCTTCAGGATGGAACACCGATCAGGCCTGTGATCACTTCAGCTCAGAAGCAGGAAACAATCTGGGGAGACCACGGTTGCCCCAAATGACATCAACTTCACTATTTGGAAAATGACCCCAAACCTCACTATTTCCCATGGGACCAGTGTGGGGTTTGCTGCATGACCACGAGAACTAATCACTTTTCTATTTCAACATACACACCCTGCAGACCTTGGGGTCCTCAGGAGATCTGAAGAAGGGAAGATTTTCCCTGATGGTCCAACTCCAAAGCCAAGGAAAATGCTCTGACACCCATCTCTGCAAGAGGCCGGGTTCTGGGGCCCCGCGGAAGCTGTGCCATTGGACTGCTGCAACTCCAGGTGCCCATCACCAGACTCCTCTGCCCGTACTTTCTTCACAGTGCGCGAAAATGACCAACCTGGGAAGATATTCATTTTCAACCTCATTTGTTATTTCAGTAGGGTTTTTTTTCCTTTCTGAAAGTATCTTTGTTTACTTTGCCTCATCGGCTTTGTCCATCGTCCCTGTGAACAAGCATACTCCCGTCCATGCGGCCACCATCCTCATCATCGTAACAGCCTCCATCCAGGACGTCATCTGTGGTCGTAAAAGCAGTTTCCCATAATAGGCAAATCGTGACCATGGGTCACAACCAAGACTTCCTGAGACAGTCAGTGCTGAAATAAGGACACTTTGTTTTTCCCTTTGGTCATAAGCAACTTTGGGTGTTTATTGACTTTTATTCCTGTATTTTTCCTCCTCTATCTCTCATAGATAAATTTATTTTCAACTAGATGTTTCTGAATAAATCACTCTCCTACTGACCCCATTAGACAGAGAAATAGTGATCAGCCAGAGCGCCTACATGCAAACAAATATTTTTGCACACCAATATTTGCAAACTGATGACTCTGGAGTCTAGTTACACAGTTTTCTCCGACATAAAACATTTGGATAACATTAAAGGCAAAACCCTGACCTTTTTTCCTCTTAAAAGAGGGCTCTGCAGAAAGTATTTTTGGCACCTCAAGTTGTCTTGTTAATCAGCTATTATTATAGGGGTTCACACCAGAACAATGTTCTAAAAGCTCCTTATCTCATTACATAAGCAGAATGGCATTTCAGAATCTCACTTTTAAAAGGCATTAGTCACTAGTATAACAAAACACATGCTCTGAAGCAATAAAATTTAGTGTTCAAATAAAAAATGCTTGTTTACATGTGCTTTTATACGGCTCTCTATGTAAAAGAAACCATGTTTTCATGAGATAGTTCCCTCAGGTCAGTGGACACTCCCTCCTATTCTCTAACAGAAAGCCAGCCCTTCCCATTGTCATCGCCCCGGAGAAGAGGCAGACATCCAAGAAAGGAGGGGCAGATTTGGTAGTTATGACTTCGTGATTTGACACGAAACAGTAGCTCTGCCTCCCCCTCCTCTGACTCAATCTTGTATAAGAACTATTTCCACAGATGGGTTCTTGTGGGAATCTACCGCTTCTTGGCCCTAAAGCCCCCTGGCTGTGGACCCTGCAATAAGGACCCTCCTCTCTACACCAACAACAAAGAGCAAACCAGATGGATGTACTGTAACAAGAACACTGAAAAAAGAGTGGAGTTTGTTTTTTTCAAACACTCCCTCTTCTTAACTCCCAAGTCCAGAAAATCCATCCATTAACACAATTCCTTGTTAAATTTATTAACTTCTACTTCATCCAAAATAACTAAATCCTATTAGGTAGGGCGATATAGTTCATTTTAAGCCACTATCTATGACTCTATTTGATATCTTTAGGCTAGAATTTCACCTTCAATCTAATTTAAATTTCCTAATTGAAGTTTATGGACAAGTACTACACTATTTTTACCTGCAGTTACTGGGTTTGATGTTTCTTACATGCATTTAGAATTCATATAATGTAACATTTAAAACAAAACATTAGGTCTTTCACACACTTGTCTTATATGCTTAGCAGCCATGGGAAAGGGTATCAGAGTTAAGGATGGAGTTTCTTGTAGGTAATATTTACCTTTTTGATTCTATAAATAAAAGTAAGGGCAGTATTAAGAAATATCATATGGTAGTAAGAGGTTAAATTTTTATTCAATAGCTGATTAATGATTTGTTAATCTTATTAATGAGACACCAAACCGTAATCAATTTAAAAAATAATTCAGCTTAACAGTAACAAAGATGAACCAGGAGAACAAAGAAGTATGTCCTGAAAACTATTTTTGTGTGTGCCAAATAACTACGGCTACTACTAATTCTTCCTTTTCTTCACCTGATAGCCTTGCAAATTCTAGACAAACCACTTCTCTGTCAGAGTTCAGAAGGAGAAGGAAAAAACAAAATGAACCTGACACCATTTTTTGCCCATGATGTCATTTGCTGTCCTCCAAAGCCCGTGAGTCCAATTTTGATGTCAGGGTGCGTAACTCTGCAGTGACAGCCCCAAATGTGTTTGAAGAGGGAAATAACCTTTCAGCTCCGTGGCAGTCATTTTTCCCACAAAGACAAATATAGCCCAGGCTGAAATCACTTAGTGTCAATCAAAGTAACCAGATCAGCTCGGCGTTAATAATGGATTTGGTCACGCGCCCCCACAGCGAGAAAAGTGTGAGATAGCTGGACACTCGTTCCCTGTGACACCCACCAGCTTCAATGTCAGGTCACAGTTCTCCTAGCCCAGCTGGGAAGCAACAGGGCAATTTAAGTTGCCACCCACTCTAATTGCTAAACTGAGAGAATTATCAGAGTTGCCAGAACACGGGGTCCAGGGCTTGGTGGCTGAGGTGCAAATCCATGCCTGGGGTTGTCACTAGGGATGGACCCAGGTTTTGGGGGGTCTAAGCCTTACGGAATTTGGGGCCTCTCCTTAAGGAAAGAATGCAGTTACAAATACCAAATTAGGAGCAGGACCTTTCTTGGAAAGGGCCCCTTTAAGTCACAGCCCCTGAAGCTTGTGTCATTAACATCATGATAAATCCACCTCTAGTTGTCATGGAAACCAAAAGACCATTAGCCTCCTGTCTGTGTCTAGAATTTTTGGTTGACTGACCCCAAGAAGGTATGTCTTCTCTGCTCTTATGTAACCATTTGTACTTTTCCATGGTTCCTTATGCAAAGAAGAACTGTACGTTTACAATGTTTTCATGGGTTATGTGTTGACCCTTTCCCAACCTCTCTGCCCACCACTCATGTAGGACTGTGTTTCCGACAGGCACCAGTCACCTGCTGGTACGCCCTGGTTGTCCTCGATGATGCCCACTTTTAGAGGTTAAGGTTTTGTCCCAAATATCCTTAGTTTCCCCTAAATAATCTGCAATAAAACCTTTGAAGGAGATCACCACAGGCTCCATCTGCCCACTACAGATAAAAATAATGAAACAGTGAAGGTAGGGGAGACTTTGAAACGGTCAGTTTTCAGTCAAACCGAAGATGGCTTGCTCCGTTTAAGCATGGATAAACAAACTAGAAGCATTATTAGCACAACTGGGAAAGTCATATAGAGTTTAATCCCTCAGATGCAATGTTGGGTCAACATTTCAAAATATTGTTAAATTAATAGACTAGGAGAAAAAAATTATATAATTATCTCAACAGAAGCAGAAAAATTATTGCATGAAATTTAACACTCATTTCCAAAGAAAGTCTTAGCAAGTTGGAAATACAAGAAAATTTTCTTTTCTTGTTAAAGAATGTCAACCAGAATACTGGAGTAAATATACCTAATGATGAAGTAAGGGAATTATTCGTATTGATATTAGGAATAAGATAAAGATGCCTACAACTGTTTCACATTGACCTGAAAGTCCTAGCCACTTAAATGACATGAAAAAAAATGACATAAAAATTTGAAAGGAAGAAGCAAAACTGTCAGTATTTGCAGATGACATAATTGTGTATCTAGAAAATCTAAGAGAACCTGAAGTAAACTATCAGAATTCAGAGTTCAGTTGGAGGCCAAGCACAATAGTAACATGAAAACAATTGCTTGCTTCTATTCTACAATAACTATTGCAAAATGTTATGAAAAAGTGATCCTATTCACAAAAGCCACAAAACTTCAACATAACTAAAAATAAACTAAAAATCTGCAAGATCTACATAAAAAATGATAAAAACTTTACCAAAGGACATAAAAGAAAACCCAAATAAATCAAGAAAATGTTCATGTATCTGGTTAGAAAGACTTGGCATTGTAAAGATGCTCATTCCCGTGGAAATCAATCTATAAATTCAGTGAAATCACAATCAAATGCCCAGTGGGATTTTCCAAAGAACTTACAAACTGATTCTAAAACTCTCCTAGAAGAGAAAATGTGGAGGAATATCCAAGGCTATTTTAAAAGAGAAGTTCCAAAGGAGAGTGCAGGCCGTTCTAAATTTCTGAAGTCGTGCAATAGAGGCTGGGCTTAAAAAGAAGTAAGAAGGAACACTCAGGCACACAGAGAGTATGCGGATTGCGTACCATTGCAATGACCCTAAAGGATAAGAAACTGCATCCAGCAGGAGAGCTTGGGGAGCATAGCTTCTTGGGTTTACCTTATCCCACCGTGAGTTACAGGCTTGAGTGCAGGCATAGTCAGCCTGCCAGGGGGAACTACTAGGTGACGGGAAGTCCTCAGCAGTGTTTTTCTGGAGCCCACAGGTCACAGCCACAACACTTCAACACTCCAGAATGGTTTTACCAAACCACTTTTGGTAAGCCACAATATCCAGACCTATTATCAGGCTCAATTTCTTGCTCTATTGCTGTAATACCATATGGTGAACTAACACAGATTAAATGACAATAACCAGTCATCAAACATGCTTGGTTGTTCTAAGACAATAGGACAGGTCATGAGTAACACCTGGTTATTAAATTCAGCCTAAAGTGGATTCTCTGCTGGGCTACTTCAGACATGTGGAAGAGCATGTTCTCTCGTCTAGAGCTCCTTTTTCAAAATTCTAGGCAGGCATGTCATTTATCTGTTGTGAGAAGCTGAAGAGAGAAACCCTGGCCATTGCCAGTCACTATATCAAAAATAATACCAAACTGTGGAAAAGAAAACATTGTGCATCGCATTGGTGCGAAACAGTTTAATAGGACAGAAGGGAATGTAGCAACTAAGCCATGAATATATGGGAATGTTTTCTCTGATAAATGTGGCATTTCAAATAGATAGTGAAAGGATGGACTGACTATTCAAAAAATAATATTGGAGTAATTTACTGACCATTTGGGAACAATTAATTTACTTCACTACTTTTCACTATTGCAAAATAAAAGTTCCAGAAAGACCTAAGTGTATACAAAACTATAAACATTAGAAGAAAGTCTTGGGGAATATGACATAGGGAATGTCTATGAAAAACTATAGAGGAAAAAGTGATTATTTAATTTTGTCAAATTATAAAATCCTGTCAGCAGAAGTTACCATCAACATACTAAAAGACAAGTAACAGATTATGAAAGATATTTGCTACATATACAGGGAGTCCTCACGTACCACTGCCAATCAGTTTTGTGACTTTAAGTGAAACGACATATAACAAAAACAATTTTACTATGGGCTAATTTATATAAACAAGAGTTAAGTTCCTAAGGTATCTCATCAATGTTATAACAAAATGACATTGAATGAAATGACTTTACTTGAGGACCTGCTCTATTTTGAGGATTGGTACTCAAAATATTTAAGAACCCCTATAGAGAAAGACAGCCTAATAGTATTGGGAAAGTGGTGAAAGATATGAATTGGCAATTCAAATAAGACAAACTACAAGTTAGTAAAAAGTCATCTTCGCTGCTTATTGGTAATATATTAAACAATAGTGGAATACCAGTCCCATATTTTACTTGTAGTCAACAATACTTGTTTGTCTGAGGAAGTCTCATTTTTTTCCTCTGTTTTTGAAAGATATTTTCACTGGGTATAAAATTCTGGTTGATGCATTTCCTGACCCCCACCTCCAGTACTCCATCATCTTCTAGCTTACATAGTTTCTAACAATATATTTGCTTTAATATTTTAATCCTTTTTAAAAGATTGTATTCATTTATTCTTAGAGAGAGGAGAAGGGAAGGAGAAAAAGAGGGAGGGGAACATCAATGTGTGAAAGAAACATCAATTGGTTGCTTCTCACATACACCATGAGCAGAGACAGGCCACAACCCAGGCATGTGCTTGGACTGGGAATCAAACCGGTGACCTTTTGCTTTGTGGGATGATGCCCAACCAACTGAGCTACACCGGTTACCGCAATATTTAATCTTTATTCCTCTGTATATAATGTCATTTTTCTTCCCTCTTCACTGTTTTCAAACTTTTGTCTTTATCCTTAGCTTTCAAGGCTTTGTATATGACATGTTTTGCTTTGTTTTTGCATTTATTCTGCTTGGTGTTCTCTAAGCTTTAAAATTAACTTTGGAAAATTCTCAGGCATTATTTTTAAAAATATTTTTCTGCCTTTTTCTTTCTTTTCTTCCTGGAATTGTAATTCGCACGTATGTTATACTCTCTGATACTGTCTCACAGATTTTGCATGCTCTGCTCAGTTTTTCTTTCATTTTTTCATGTGTGTATACACATGTATGTGCACATGCTCTACTTTGGGTAATTTCCTGTAGATTTTCATGTTCAATGATTCTTTCCTTGACTGTATCAAGTTTACTAATGAGCCTACTATCAGCATTCATCATGTCCGTTACTGTGTCTCTCATTTCTGGCATTTCCATTTGATTCTTTCTTATCATTTCCATCTCTCTAACAAAATTACCCATCCACTATTGTGCATTGGGCATGTTTTCCATTGTAGTCTGACATATAAACCATTGTTATTTAAAATTTTCTGATTATTCCAATAGCTGTATTATATCTGAATCTCATTAGGTTGATTGCTTTGACTTTTGACTCTTGACAGTGTGGTTTTTAACTTGCTTATTTGTGTGTTTCACAACTTCATTGAAAGACAAATGTATTGCATGTGATAGTGAAAATACATGTAAATAGTTTTTATGCCTGAAAATAGGCATGCCTTTCATTCACTGGCCTTTAGTATAGGTAGTGGTTTGCGTCAGTTTATTTAGGAGATGCTATGGGGCAGACACTGTTGGTGGTTGCCCCAACAGTAATCTTTTCTTTCTTCCTTGATAAGAAAACTCTAATATCAGTGAAGTATTGGGTGGCAATGCCTTTAGGGAAGATAGGGCCTTCCTCCAGTTTCAGCAGGTGAGTCATGTTTGGTTTAAGCTAATCATGGAAATCTGATTCCACTCAGCCAGTGATTGGTTCAAAAGCAGGTATGTGGGACTTTCGCCCAAGATGGAAGCAGAGTTAGACCCACTTCACCACCTTGTGCAACCACAGAGAGACTTACAACTATATCTCAAAACAAATAAAAATCAGAACTGTCAGAAAATCAAGCTCTATGGAAGTCCAACAATCAAGGACTTAAAGAAGCCACATTCATGCAGATGGGTAGGAGGGGTGTAGTTGTGGGGATGGGTGGAGAGGTGCAGAGACATGGTGTGGTGTAGAGAGGTGGCAGTGGTGGCAGCAGTACAGGTGGTCCCACATTCATGTGAAGTGAATAAAAACTGGAAGGAATACCTTGGGATCCAGTGATCCCAGCCCCAGGCCAGACTGCACAGCCCAGGGTTCCAGGGCCAAGAAGATAAATCCCCATAACTTCTGGCTATAAAAACCAGTAGGGGGTTGGGGTAGCAGAAGAAACTGCCAGATTTTTAGGAGAGTCCATTTAAAGGGCCCATACACACGGATTTAGTATGTATGCAAATCTACCCACTCTGGGATTCACCACCTGGGCAACAGCTGGAAGGGCCCTAGTTGCATAGGGGAAGTGGGTGAAGTAACTCAAAATGAGGCAAGTGTCAGGAAAACCTCCAGAAGCCAGGCAGTGGCACTGTCCCCTCTCCAAGCCCTTCCCCACAGAGAGTCACAAAGCAGTGAAGTGGGTTGCCCTGCCCTGGTAATTACCTAAGGCTCCACCCCACACAATTTACTGGTGTCTTTTCTAAGCAGGGAGTCAAAGTAGCTCTACCTAATACACAGAAGCAAACACAGGGAGGCTGTTGAATTGAGGAGACAAAGAAATATGGCCCAAATGAAAGAACAGAACAAAACCCCAGAAAAAGAACTAAATGAAAGAGAGATAACCAACCTATGAGATGCAGAGTTCAAAACACTGGTGATCAGGATGTTCAAAGAACTCACTGAGTATGACAAAAATATAAGGGAAGAAAAGAAGCTTACACTAAGTGAAATGAAAAATGTATAGGGAACCAACAGTGGAGAGAATGAAGCTAAGCGTCAAATCAATGATTTGGAACACAACGAAGGAAAAATCATTCAATCAGAACAGCAGGAAGAAAAATGAATTCAAAAAAATGAGGAACGGGTTAGGAACCTCTGGGACAACTTTGAACACACCAACAACCAAATCTTAGGGGTGCCAGAAGGAGAAGAGGAAAAGCAAGAAAATGAAAACTTATTTGAAAAATAACGAAAGAAAATTTCCCTCACTTGGTGAAGGAAATAGACATACAAGTCTAGGAAGCACAGAGAATCCCAAACAAGTTGGACCCAGAGAGGACCACACCAAGCCACATCATAATTAAAATGCCAAAGGTTAAAGATAAAGAGAGAATCTTAAAAGCAGCAAGAGAAAAGCAGATAGTTACCTACAAAGGAGTTCCCATAAGACTGTCAGCTGATTTCTCAAAAGAAACTTTGCAGGCTAGAAGGGTCAGGCAAGAAGTATTCAAAGTGATGAAAAGCAAGGACCTACAACCTAGATTACTCTATCCAGCAAAGCTATCATTTAGAATGGAAGGGCGATAAAGTGCTTTCCAGACAAGATAAAGCTAAAGGAATTCATCATCACCAAGACATTATTACATGAAATGTTAAAGGGACTTATTTAAGCAAAAGAAGAAGATCGAAATGATGAACATCAAAAGGGCAACAAATTCACAGCTGTCAACAACTGAATCTAAAAAACCAAACTAAGCAAATAACCACAACAGGAACAGAATCATAGATATGGACAGCATTTGGAGGGTTATCAGCTGGGAAGGGGAAGGGAGAGAATGGGGGGGAAAGGTGCAGGGGTTAAGAAGCATAATTACTAGGTACAAAATAGACTGAGGGATGCTAAGAATAGTATAAGAAATGGAGAAGCCAAAGAACTTATATCCATGACCCATGGACATGAACTAATGGGGGGGGATTGCTGGAGGGAAGGGAGGTACTGGGCAGAGGGGGACAAAGGGGGAAAAATAGGGACAACTGTAATAGCAAAATCACTATTTTAAAAAAGAAAAAGAAATAAAAGTAGACATGTGACCCAGTCCACACGAATGGTATTAGAGTGAAGACTATAGGAGGCGGCTGAGAAAGATGTCCCACATGATAAAAAAGAGATATCTGGAAGTGGCCCTGCCCCCTTCCACCTGCTCTACCTTTCTGCTATGGGAGGAGAGGCTGTTTGAAACTCTGGAGGCCATCTTGCAACCATAAAGGGAAGACCAAGGGACCCCTGCAGACATGAGCAAAAGCCCTACATGATCAAACTCCGAGTGAGTCAGCCCTGGAATCACCCATGTCCGGGTTTTGTATCACATGAGAAAATGAAAATTCCCTGTTGCTGGTCTCACAGAGGGAGATCGAAGTCTGGTAGTGACCCTGAAGTGGTTCTCCCACCGCACCCAGTACTGTCCCCCAAATCACACGTGTCACCCTGAATGGCTATCGCTCCTCACTGGATTGTAAGCTCCACAGGGCAGGGACCTCATCTGCCTCATTCACCGCAGCACTCCTGCATAGAGCCCAGGGCCTCACATGGGGTTAGTGCACAATAAACATTTGTTGATTAAAATCTTACCATCTGCAGAGGAGTGTAAGGCATACATGTGAAAAAAACGTGTGTGTGTCTTCACTAAGTACAAAGAAGTCCCCACTAAAGCTCGAGGGAGTTGGAGGAACCACGGGGGAAGGTCCTCAGAGGAGGTGGAAGGGAGCTGGACCTCAGAGGAACTGCCCAAGAGGGAGGAGGACTTTCCTGGCAGGTTGGAAGTCAAGGTGCCAGACCTGGGAACAGCAGCGAGTAAAGGAGCAAGGCTGGATCCAAGGTTTCAAGTGCGGTGAGTGCTGGAGAGAAAACTGCATCAATCGTAGAGGACCTTGAAGATCAGGCTAAGGGGTTTGAGCTTTATTCTGTAAGAAAAAGGAAATCCCCTAAAAACTGTAAGCGCAGCAGTGGCCTATGCAGAGCCCAGCTTCTGACACTTAAACCTGAGACAGCACGGGATGAGCTGGAGCAGGTGGGACGGAGCCAGCAGACCAGAGGCCACAAAGACACTCCAAATGTCAGCAGGTGGGGGTATTTGCTTGAGGAATGATCCCTCTCCTGTTTTTAGCCTATGATCATAGGATAAACACTGTGCTTAGTGTATAAAGCAAAAATTAAAAGTAATTTTAAAAAGACCTGCAGAAAAAAAAAAAAGTCAGGCAAAGATGATTCCTCACCATGACTTGAGAGACCGGAGCTCAAGATGCCGGTGTGAGAGGAGAGAGGTCTCCAGGCAAAAACAAGCTCTTTAGAAGCCACTCCCTCTGGCCGAGGCTGTGAGGAGAACATTCGTTTCTCTTTGCAAATTCAACGTCATTCATCATTTGTGGTGTTTTCAACTATACGACAATTTTTCTGCTGTCCCTAAAAGCTGTAACTTTTCTTCAGACTACAAAGTTAGGGTCAAAGCAACAGTGGGTGAATGTGCTTCTCCAGAAAGGCCTCAGCATGGGCAGGAGGAGAGAGATTTCAGGAAGACTTCTTTTAACATCCTACAGCACTTTAATTATGGTACCAGTTTGAATATTTCTAACCCCTTTTATCAGAGGTGATCAAAAGCAACTGTATCTCACTCACTGAAATCTCCAGATTTCAGCAAAGAGGTGAGATTTATTGTACATTTGCATCAATGCTACCAACTCCTATACCTGACAGCATGTCATATTTTACCAAAAAAAAATGAAGGCTTAAATGTTACCGTCATAAGGTTTCTCGTCACTTGCGTTTTAGCATTCCCGCCGAATGTGCCAAGAAAGAAGCAGCCTTGAACTTTTCTGACCCTATTGCGTCAAACACATCTCTTGTGCGCTTCGTACTTTGTCTCGGTTCTCTTTGACAGTCAGGTCTGAGGTTTAAGAAATTCTCCACAGGAAAAACCTCAAAACGTGGACTGTGCCTTCCTCTCACATCTGGAGCCATATATCAAAACATGCCTTCACAGATCAGCTTTTCCTGACAGAAAGGAAGGGATGTCTATCTTCTGACCGAGGAGCTGGCCAAATGCCTGGATACCCTCCTGCTCCCCCGCGTGAAGCCTCCCTGTCCATTTAGCAACATTCTCCCCACCTTCTAGGGCTCAGAGTCCTTGGCCTGCCTCCCCATGATATCCCAAGAACCTTCAACAGGGCTCAGCCAGCAGGAATCCACCCCATGAGGCCCAAATTTGTGCAGTTAAATGTCTTCACTGCTAAGGAATACACAGGTTTTAAAATACTGATGCCCAACTGAATCTGAACTTCTGGGGTTGCAGCAGGGTAGGGGGCAGGTCCAGACATCAGTTCAATTCTTAAAGCTGCCCAGGTCTTTTTAAACTGCAGCCAGGGCTCAGAACCACTAGGTAAGATAACTTAGGAAGTTCTACTATCTTTACTATTCCATGATTCTCAGAGGAGCTAATGAATTACTAGGGTACACTACTCCCCCTTTTCTTCATTGACAGACACCCTGGGAACATGAAGAGTAATCCTAGAATGGCACATATTTTGGGTGAAAAGACCTACATCAGTGGCTTGGTTATTGTGTAGCGCTAGCTTTGCAGTAAGGTTTAAAGCAGTACCTGGACTGAATGGCAAAGAAAGTTGTATCGCCCAGCAGTATCTGCCACGAGCGATGGGAAAGAGAGGCACTCAAGATTTTTCCTAGCCTGTCCTAATCCAAAGACGAGGTCACAGTCACAGAGGCAGACAGGTGCTGTCCCGTTTCAGGTATGGATTGCAGTGTAACGCCACCTCCTGAATGGAAGTGACTCAAAACAGAGGCCGGGTGCTCCTGACCTGTGATGTGGGCAGGGTTTTCAGGAGACAGCCTATCTCTTTCCCAAGCAATGTTAAGGGGAGGGTTGGTTGGGATGGCAGGATCTAAGAGGACTTCACACTTCCATGTCTAGCACCCTGGCTGGAGAGGCTGGAATAGGGGAAGGTTGGCTGGGTCCCCTGCTCCAGCAGAGGAGTCAGATATCCTTACATGGTGACTCAAGGCTCCAAGAGAGTGAAAATGTTCGCTGTCAGGCCCCTTAAGGGCTTCTTACAAAGCTCAGAACTGGCATGGCATTGTTTCTGTAGCATTCTCTTGGTCAAAGCAAATCACGAGGCTAACCCAAGTGCAAGGGGAGGGGAAATGACTCCACCCCTTGATGGGAGGCGCAACATGTGCAGGCAGATGCAGAGAGGGGAGGGATTGCTGGGACCTGACTCAGCTCACCCAACGGCTCCCGTTGTGTTAAGAGAGTGTGCTGATATTCCTGATCACACATCCACAATATAAATGGTTTAAATATTAATATAACCACAAGCACATGCATATTATGTTCAGAAACACATATGTCTACATTATTGCCTTAGCTAACATCTAAATATTGTCAAATACAGTCATTTATTAGATTATTATCTTCACCAGTAACTATCAGAAAGAGATACGGTGGTTGAATTTTTACCCCCCAGCCGCTTGGAGGGACTGTATTTTGATGTATTTAAGGATACAATTGGACAGAGGAAAGTAAGAGTACAATGGGAAGATAGCCGTTTCTCCAACAGCACTCCCACAGAAATTGGCAGACGGTCTCGTGGGCATTAGTTTCAGGATACTGAGCATAGCAACCATATTAAGAGCAGGAATTAGAACCAGTAGCTTGAAATCCACTTCTTCCAGGAAACTGCAGCCCCCATCCCGCTCTGAGTTCCCCATCACGCGGCATATTTAACTCGCCTGTCCCCTTCTGGAGGCTGTGTTCATTTGTCTAAGTCTTTTGTGCCCCTTCACACCTTCATATCATAGGATCCCAAAGACTTTGGTGGGGATCTTCTCTTATTTCAGTTGCTCTTCAAATAGAACCCAGCCCTGGACTCTGTTCTTCAAACCATGTCACGAATGGTGTGGCTGGGACCACAACTCCAAATAGAAAGATTTATTACCCAATGAACTTCACTTGATTTCACATTGTAGTTCTACTGGTTAACATCCCAAGACAACTTCCTTTTGTTATTAAACAAAAATGAGACTTGGGGTACTTTTAAAACCACAAGACAATTCCTATGAAGTCCACAGAGGTATAATTGCAAGACTGCTTGTCCTATGAAGTTTACTGAAAAAAAATACGTGAATGATGTTGTAGAGAGAACCACATAGACTGTCCCCAATCATTTATGCAACAAGTATTTATTGAGAACTTAGTATGTTCCTGGTATGGTGTTAAGCACTGAGAAAACACAAAAAATAGGCCACCAGTCTGGCTCTATTAGTCTGAGTTAGGAGGGGCAGATATGCAACCAATTACATTGCATATGATATGTTAAGTATTCTAACAATAATGATAGTAATAAATATTTTTGTAGCATTTACAATGAATTTGGCATGGTTCTAAATGCTTTGACATATATTAATTCACTTATTTCTCGGAATACCCCTTCTATTATCGCCATTGTATCAGTGAGGAAACTGAGACACGCAGAGGCTAAATTGTGTGTTTAAGGCAAGCACCTAGTAGGGGATAGAACCTGGATTTAAACCCACAAGGTTTGGCTCTAGAGTTTGTTCTCTTCACTACCACTCAGAGAAGACAGCAACTAATTTGTCGGGGCGGGTAAGGGGAGTGGGGGGGGTTGGGCGTGGTCCCATTGAGGTAGTGAGTGATGCTGCCATTTTAAAGGACAGGAGAAATTCCCCGGGTGAAGAAGAGACATTCGCAAAACTCAAGGGCAAACTTGGGGACTGAAGAGAAGGCCGGTGAGGCTGGGGTGTGAGGGGGGTGACTGGGCACTGACGGTGAAGAGCCCTGCGTACTGTGGCCACGAAGGCCAAGGGTCTCTTTGGGGACCTGCGACCTCCCCACGCCTCCTGTTCAGAGACTCACCCCTAACTCGGAACCGTGTCCTCCAGACGACAGGTTGGAATCTGGAAAAGAAGGACAGAAAATAAAAGTCGTAAACACATACATGCACCGCTGCTGTGTCCAGAGCCTCTAACACACGTGCCCTTGGCTATGCCTCCCGTCTTACAGTTGAGAAAACAGATGGAGGAACAAATGTCCCCCGGTGAGTAAAACTAGAGCCAGGCCTCAGGCCAGACCTTTGGATTCCTCATCCAGGGCCCTTTCCGTTGTCACCGACATGTCCCTCCCCGTCACTGAACCCCCAAATCTCCAAGTGTCTACTTGGCCTGTCCTGTGTCCAGAGGGCCACCGTCACACAAAAAGGATAGCTAGGGACATTTAGACTGCTGCAACTCCAGAGGAGGCAAAGACACACACAGTGAACATGACATTAGTCCCATCATTATCGCAGTCACAAAATGTGACCTGCAGGTCTTGGTGTCCTCACCTGCAAAATAAATGAAGAGTGTTTAAGATGATTTCTGAAGGGCCTGTCCCGCCCAATCTTTCTCTGCCTTCATCACTGTCTACATGTAGCTTCATTATTTTAGTGAACTGCTGTTTCGGGCCATCACTGCGTGTCTAGTTCCACTCGAACAGAGCTGAGTTGACAGACTGTGCCATTGGAGGTGGAAGCTCGGTGTCTGGGACACAGCCTCAGGCACTTCTGTATTCCAGCCGAGTTCCTCTCTTCAATTTAAGCTAACCTTGAAGTGCCCAGCATTTCCATGTCCCACTGTGGGATCTGCTTTGTAGCCTGAAATGAGATACATGTCTCCCTATTAATATCCTCACACTGTCCGAATGCATTTTAAAGGCTCACCAGGCAACCTGTGGGCCTGTTTTTGTTATTGTTGGTGGGAGTTGTGCATACTTGACTTAAAAGTTAGCACCGAATGCAGCTTTATCTGATCAGGGAAGCATGAAATAGAGACGGCAATAGGTAAATTTCCTTTGCAAAGCAGACACCCCTGGATGTATTTTTCATGCTGGAGATTTGCATCTACTTGAATGAATGGCAGTGGTGGTTCTCACCAGGCAGTGTGAGTGCCGATGAGGTCACAGAGAGAGCAGTGGGCATGGCAAAGATTACACCCCAGACTGAGTCCCAAGGAAAGTGACATATGGCAGTGACCGTGTTAACTGGATTCCCTAATTCCCTCCTCTGTTTGTACAGGGTTCTTCAGTTTTCAAGGAGCCTTTACATTCCTTAATTCATTTGATCACCCTAGCACCAGGAGGTGGCCAGGGCATAGATAGTTATCTCCAGTAAGAGAAAGCTGAGGTTCGGCAAATGGCCAAAACTGAATGGCAAGGCAGGACAAGAACCCAGGTCTCCTAGACCAGTGCTCTTTTCTCTGCACCAGGCTGCCACAATCACTGGGGCTCATAGTTGAACTTCTTGAAGGCAGAGACCGCCTTACTCATCACTAATGCCTCAGGACTTGGCATACAAAGCCAAGAACTACTTGAATTTCTTGTACTGTAGCTCGATGAATGAGACTGGCCTTTATGAATTTACTTGAGTAGGGACAGAAAAAAGTTCTAGTCCTTATGGTGCCTGCAAGGTTCCGCATGGCCTGGCCCCTGTCATCTTCCTGACCTCATACCCTTCTGATTCCCCAATTGCTCTCCTCACTCTGGCCACTCTGGACTTCTTGCTGTCCCCTACACCTGCCAAACAGAATCCTGCCTCAGGGCCTTTGCACCGACAGTTCCCTCTGTCTCGAACACCCTTCCCCGGATGCTCTTATAGCTAACTTCCTCATGTCCCTCAGGTCTGTGTGCAAACATCACCTTCTCCATAAGGTCTACCCCTAGCACTTGATTTGAACATGTAACTCACCCCCCACTTGGAAGGTAAGTACTTCCAATCACTCTGACCTTGCTCTGCTTTATTCATTGCCACTTTTTGCCTTCTATCACACTATATACCTTTCTTATTTTTTACGATTACTATTTGTCATCTGCCTATACCTAGTAGAATATAAACTCCAGAAGTGCAGGACTCTTTAATTCAATGATATATCTCAAAGGCCTATAAGAGTGTCTGGCACCTAGTAGATCCTCAATAAACGTTACCGAGTAAATGAATGAATGGATTTGCAAAGTCACAAACACTATTATTTCATAGAGAGGTTTCTTTCTGGTCTGCCCAAGTGTATGTAAGCTTAACTGTGATATAATTGACTGTTTTTGGTGCTGCAGGGTGGTTGGGGAGCAGAGAATCTGCCGCCTTATTTTTGTCAAGGGGAGAAGGAGCAGCTGTGACCCGAATCACTGATCGAGTATCTTCTCCCACTGGGCGTGGGCCTTTTGACTCTAGATGGGTTCTGACCAAGAGGAATAGAGGCGCAGGTAGAAGACAAAAACAAAAACAGAAAACATCCCTTATAGTAGATTCCAAGAGGGGCTCTCGGAATTGGTAAGGAGTAGCACCAAGAGTGCTACCTACGGCAATTCTAGGTACTGAGGGAGGGAAAGAACATGGGACCAGATCTACTGATGTTACAGCCCAGGAGCCAGGACAGGGATTCGGAACAGATGGGCAGGCAAGGAGTTCAACGAGCTTGGCTTCTTTAGCCCCCAGCCCAGGTCCAGGTGGAGGGAGGAGGGGGTTTTCCTCAAATTGTGGAGTCTCAGAAAGTACACCAAGCCCAGGTACAGGGCAGCGGGAGGGCTGATTTCAAGCACCTTGAGCATCTGTATGGAGCAAGCTGGAGTCTTTGGGGTTAGGGGGATGCTGGAGTCCTAGACTGGCCATCTGGGCAGGGCCCATGAAGGAGAGGAGCTGGAGCTCAGGAAGAAGGCTAGTGCTATGCCCAGCTCCCAGACAAGCAGAACAGGCAGCTGCTAGTCTGGAGACCCTCAGCATGTCCTCCCTCACCCATGCCTGGCCTGGGGACTGGGGACAAGCTGAGTGGAAGAGGGAGAGTGGGCTGGGGGGAGAGCATGGAGCAGACCCAGCTGATAGAGAGGGTATCTCAGCAGGGCTGACTGACCCAGGTGCCCAAAGACTTCTGCCTCGAGAACTGGCCGAGCCTGGCTTGTCTTTGTTTAGCAAAGCAGAGGAAGAGAGACTAAGGGCTTTCAGAGGTAGGGTGAAAGCCTAACACCACTGTCTTGGAGCTGGGCAAGTTGTCGCTATGTCCAGTTCCTATGAGCTTCAGTTCCCACACAGGAGTGCTGGAAGTACCGAAGGACAGAAAAGCTGCACAGCTCGTGCACACACGGAGGGCTTCCTCACCCAGGCCCGCTCTGGAAGGATCCGCAGTCTGATTTTCTATTCCCTGCCCTGACCAGGGTCTGACCCAGGCAGACTGGAGGAGAGGAGACTGCAGTAAGCCCTCCACCTTACAGCTGGGCTCCTTCCCCCACCCCCACCTCCCATCCCCCACCCCACCTTGTGCCCCTCCAGAGCTGGTTTATTTGAACTAAGAATTTAAATGTAAATATGCAACATCCCTTCCCCTCTTCCCTCCACTGGGCGGGAGGGAGCATGTGTCTACCCCTGTCAGCTGCAGCAAGAATGCCCTGTGTGCAGAGATCCTATCTCCACTGAAGAGAGCAGAAATATTAGACGTGGCTAAATAAGAAAACACAGATTATTGCTGGAGACCCCTAAGGCCTACTTTGTCTGTGCAATAGTTTGTTTTACTTTTCACAGAATTTATTTTGGCTGCAGCCAGATTGATGGTGATTATATCTGAAATCCCTCCCACATATCTGTCACATAAACACTTCGTTTAATTCAGGTTTGTAAAAAGCTATGGGCCAACAGGGAGCCTGTTTTCCGATTAATTAACAGACGCTAATGCTGGGCATCTTGTCACATGGCCCAGAGGCTGAGGGTCCAAGAGGGGATGGCAGGCGGCCCTGGTCCCTTTCTCAGGAGTTTGATCCCTTGGTGGGTGAAGGAAAACCAAGGAAAAGTTGGAGGAGGAAGAAGAGGGCCTCTCACTGTCTAGCTGGCAGAGGAGAGGGATTCCAGACTGTGGAGTGGGCCAGAGTTGCCCATCTGGGCACAGCCAGAGGAGGAGGGGGATGTATAAGCATTTTGAAGTCGTTGCAAAATAAACCCCAGGCTTCCTCAGAGTTTCTGTCGATAGTATCATTGGATCTGACACCTCCTGGGGAAGGGGAAGGGCCGTAGGGGCCAACAGCTGGGGAGGGAGGCCCCTGCTCAGGCAGCTGTGGGGGGACACGGGTCCCAGAGCCTTGGCAACTATGGCTCTGATTCCCCAAGACCCCCAGACTGCTTGCTCCCCAGCGGCTGCTGCGGCCCTGCCAGCACCGGGCAGGGTTTCCTTCTGTCTGATGGGAGCGTGCCCCTAACAGGCCGCATATGCCTGCCAGCTGTTGCTCTCGTTCTGCCACCACAGCCCAGACAAGAAAAGCATTATTTCCTCCTGGCCTTCTAATCTCCAGGCCTCTCTAACTTCACAGGCCTGCTTTGGGCATCGTTAACTGGCGCTTCTCTGGGGTGAGTTCCCCTTTGCTCAGAAAAGGCTCTTTTATTCTCCCCACGCCGCTTGCCTTTCCCTTGGACGTGGGGCTCCTCCGCTGAGGGGCTGAGGGCATGCAGGACTTCACTGTGCACATTTGGCTTTGCAGAGGCTTTATTTGCATCTGCAGGAAGGGTCCCAAGCCTGGGAGAATTCCCGGGAGAATCGCAAGAACGAACATTTTTTCAGTGTGTTAACCTCTGGTTGATACATACCATTTCATTTAATACAAAACCACCCAGCCAAAGAGCTACTTTTGAACCCCATTTCACAGATGAAAGATCTAGATGGGGAGGAAAAAAGACGAACAGGAGGGACTCAGCCAAGAAGAGGCTGAACCAGCCCTGAATCCCTATCTACCTGAATCCACTTTCTAATACAGTCCAGGGCTTTGCCAAAAGGCCACAGGGACTGTAAGCGAGACTTTCTCACTCTTGTCTTTGTTGTGCCACTAATTAAGATGTCTGTGTAAAGGAGGGGTGGGTAGCACCCCCAGACCCAGCCTTCCAGGGCCTCCTGCCCCAACTCCTGCCCCGGATTCCACTTCCAAATAATGGCAAGACTGGGCCATCCCCAACTCTCAACCTGCAGAGGGACCAGAGGCCAAAACCCAGCTCCAGCCATATCCAGTTACTAACCAAACACTTGTGTTTCTTCCCAACTGAAACTGAACGTGCCTGTCACTTGGGGCTCTTGACCAAGAGAGCTGATTTTTAACCCTTTCACAGTCACTGTTTTTTCCCCAGCTGTGCATAAAACACAAGGCACCCATTAGTCAGGTGTTCCTGCATTCAGGCCTGGCCCAGAGACGCCCTTTGAGAGGAAAGAGACCTGCAGAAGTTCGAGCAAAGCAGGACACACCATTTTTGACTTAGCCAGTCCTCATTTTTCACTTCTGTCCCTTTTGGTAAATGTCACTTTGGAAGTGTGATTCCTGTTTCACCATCCTTTTTAAAACAAAGGGTGCCATTGTCTAAAGGGCAGGAAAGGAGAGGCTGGTTTGGAGGGGAGAGGGGCAGGGGACAGGGAGTCAGCAGTCAGAGGTCATGTCGAGGAGCAGGCCTGCATGTTCCCGGAGGTGGAGCTGGGGAGGGCTGGGCTCCTGGGCCATGCTCATCCAATCTGGACACCCCAGGTTTGCAAGGAACTCCCCTTCTAACTACTTCAGAGAGTCTTTCAATGTTAACTCCTTATTTCTTATCACTCCCCTTGTAGGACAAGACTAAGGTAACAGTTTTGTTCTGCACTGAATTTTATTGGCTTCCAAAATTTTTAAAGCTCCACCCCCAGAGCCAAAACCAAATAAACAAAAACAAAATAGAACAAAAAGCAACCTCAGGGTATAGGACTGTGGACACAATGAGGATCCAAATTCCAAAGCTCCTGGGTTCACCCCAGCTTTGAGGATGTGATGGTCACAGCCAGGAAACCAGCGCCAAGCCTGCGTGCTGGCCTCCGGGCTCAGAGGCCTAATTGTCAGACTGCGTTTCCAGATGCAAGGTTCCTGCCTTTGGCACGCACTTTTTCTATAACAAACCCACTTCGGGGTCATTCATCAGTGCATAAGTACACACCTGGGAGGTGGGGGACAAGCCCCCATTTTTCTGGCTCTATAAATACGGAACTCACATTTCTCCATTGACATTTGCAGAGGAATGATCGATTAGAGGGCCTTGCACCATGGAACAATTTCAAATAAACGAGTGGTCTGGTGCATGCTCCAGCTCTCCACGCACGCCCTGCAGAGGAAATGAGCCCTTCCCTCCAGCCTCTTCCTTTTTAGGTGAGCAAAAGCAAAGACCCAAGCCTAAGAGGGATTCCAGCTTCAAGGTTTTGACCGAATGAGGTGTGTGTGTGGTGGGGGGGGGTGTGAACCCTCGATTCCACGTGCTGCTCAGCAATGGGGGGATTAGACATCCAAAACGCAGAGCTCTGAGGCCTCCAAGACCATCTGGGGATCAAACAAATGGAAGTGGGTGAGACTCCTGCTGGGTGGCTTCCCAGTGTCACTGGCAATAGGGACCTAAGGCCACCTCTGCATGTAAGTCAAGTCAGTGGTTGTCCAAATGGAAAGATTGGACAATCAGCATTGTTGCCTGACCCAAAATGTTGTCTGCATCTGGTACGTGGATGACACAACCAGAAGCCCATTCCTTTGAGGTAAACATGCTACCAGTTTGTACCGAGGTGGCGGTGCCCTGGGAGGAGGTGGGGGTGCACTGGGAGGAGGTGGAGTGAACTGGAAGCCGGTAACAGGAAAAAATGCACCAGAGCCAGAGAGGACTGAGAAAGGGCCCCAGGATTAGGTCGGACATCAGTGGTCACATGAAAGAAAGCAGCTCCACGTCAGTGTGGCAGGAGGGTTGAAAGTCACAAAGTGGAGGCTGCGTGCGGAGTCTTATTTTTTTCCGCACCTTTGGGAATGAAGGAAAGAGAAGAGAGCCTAAAACGTTACTATGAAAGACAACTAAATGAAGGATTTCAAAGAGCCTTCTAGACTTCTGGGGCAGTTCGGGTAATACGCTATATGTGAAAATACCCTCAAGACCCCCGGGGCCTGATGGATGAGACTTTGGGTCCTGATTTTTAACTGGCGGGAGTTCGTGGACAGGAGACACCTGAGCCTTGCCCGGTCAGCCAGCCATGCAGTGCCCTCCACCCCTCTGAACCTCATAACGTCTTGGTTCCCCTCCAGAACTTTAGTGACCGGCTTCTCCACCCCCACCACAACCCACTCCAGGAAATGCGGGCCTGAGCCCTAAGCGCCTGGGAGAGAAAGTTGTGAGGGAGCCTTACTGAAGGAGCCACCCCCTCCTCCCTTTAGACCTCCTTTCAACACCAAGCAGGCGTCTGGCACTTGCTGAACTTTCTCTTGAGCTTTTAGAGGGAAAGACCAGTGTGGTGAGGGGAGGGCTAAGTGGATGGTTTGGGGGGAGAAATGAATTTCCCTGAAGAGGCCTCTCTTCTTGAATCCCTGAAAGCTTGTATGACAATGTAATTAAGTGGGAGGCCGTGCCAGCCTGTCATGCTGGAAGCCTGCCTCTGGCTCTTCTGAGGTGGTGGCCGAGCAGGGCTGGGGACACCGAGCTGCCATCAGCACAGCAATTCCAGGTATGTGCTTCTCTCTGTCCACTCCAGCGATTCACACGTGAAGTACAGAGAAGCCCCGTGCCAGGAGGCTTCAGCAGGCAAGGACGCTGGCCCCTCTCCAGCACACAGCCCATCCCAGCAGCTTTGGCCAGACTGAGCTCCCCATGAGAACTTCTGACACCCCAGCCCCACTTGGAAGTCTCATAGCCACCAGCGCCGGTTATACGTTGTTTTATTGTTTCGGTCCCTTTTGCAGGGGCACTTCCCACACGTCGCCATCTGATTTGCTCCTTGGATGTGGACACTGGTCCAGCCAGGAGGGTCTTTGCATCCATGGCAGAGATGGGGAGAGAGAAGGAGAGAGAGAGAGCTCAGCTGAATAACAAGAGACCTTACTGTTCACTGATGGTCCAGTTTCCCCGCCTGTAACTCCTCCCAGCACACCCCCACCTCCCCAGGCTGCTCCGCCTTGCCTTTCTGTCCGCCACACCACAGCTGTTTCAAAGACTTCAGTCAGAACCCAACTGTGATTTGAAGAAATTGCTGAATAACCACGGTGGCCCCTGAAACAAATGTCATCATCCACAGACAATACACACCAACACACACCAACACACATATGTAAACACATGTGTCCTGTCTCCCAGTCACTTTAAATAAATGTTACTGTAACACAGCCCAGCTATGCAGACTTTTATTTTTAATCAATATTGCCTGAAGCTAGCGAATAAGGAAGGAAATCACTGGGAAATGCATTATTCATGAGCTCGCCAGAGTGCCGATGACTGGCGGTGATAAAAGCCCCGGTGTGAGCCCAGTGGCCGCCTGATAGCTCCCTATCAGGTCAATCTATCCAGCCTGCTTCCTGTTTTCGGGAGCAGGGATATCAGCTCTCATCACTTTTCTCTTCTCCCTCATTTAGGAGAGAGGGATCTCTGCACCTGTGGGAGCTGAACTTGCCCTTTGCTCAGGTCACGTGCCAGAGGGAGAGGGATGGAGCTGGCAGTGAGAGAACCAAATTCCCACAGGGGGAAACTCGAATGAGAACTAATTAGAGTTCTGTCCTCTGTGGTTCTTCAACTCACACCTTCTTGTGAGTAAGAAAGAATTCTTCTCAGCTTTTGAGCATTCTAATTGGCAAAGGAAAATAATCATTGGACATTAATTGATATAGATCCCTTGCCTAATGGAATTCTGGGAAAGGCTCTCATAAGCTTGGGCACAGAGCTGGGTAGAGATGGCCTGGCCACCTCATCAATTAGCTTTCCTGGCAGAGACGGGCCACCGAGCAGGGAGAAAGAAGGGTGGGGTGAAAGGAAGGCCTGTGGGGCAGTGAATCCTGGGTCCTTACTCATAGATTCGCACGCAGGAAGTTACCTCAGGCAAGCTGGGCCACCCTGCCCAGGCTTCTGAGCACCCCCTCCCCACTGGCCCCATTAAAGTAAAAAGTCAGGAACCCCTCATTGTCAGGTAGAGAGACCCAGATTGCTTCTGCAGTGTTGCATAAGCTTGAGTGGGAGACAATGGGAAAATTGAAGAGGAAGAAAAAACCGTCATATTCAAATTAAATTTCAAATAATTAACAACACAGACGTAACTTATACGCACCTGAGAAATGTGTTATGTAAATGAACACAAGTTCCAAAGAGCACTAGTTCACACACTATCACACATGCAGTGGATGTGAGACCCAGAACAGCAAGCACCGTGCTGTGTAAGACCCAGAGATCATGGGAAGAGGGAGACCCAGGACGTTTCTAGCCCGGCCTCATCAGCTACCATCATTCTTGTTAAGCCTCTGGAGGGGAGTAAGAGTTGGCTGTCTGGTGCAGTTCGTGACAAGCCCCCACCCCGCTCCCAGCCAGAACTCCTAGCAGGCTGGGTGCCTGGTACTTTTCGACAGCGGGGTCCAAGTCAGAGATCAGTGGATGCCGATCCAAAGGTGGGGTGGGGGAAGGAACAAGGTCCAAGCGTCCAGTCCTCCAGCTGGCCAGGTGGCAAGCAGAGGGGAGCCAAAGTGGGGCCAGCACCTTTCAGTTCCGGTTGAACAGGGTGAGCCGGAGCTGGCACGAGGCAGAGCCCAGGGTGGCAGCGCTCGCTCAGTGTTTAGCTAAGGCTGAAACCCCTGTTGGAAGTATCAGACTACTTTCCACTTGGGAAAAGTCTGAGGTTACAGATTTCTTTCTTTTTAATGTCGCTTTCATCTTTTCATGCACTGTACATATAGGGCCTTGAAAGGGTCAACAAAGAGCCACAAGTAGAAACCTTGTGGCCCCCACAAATTGAGAAGAATTACTATAATTCACATGGCTGACTATATTCAAGCACACATTCCCAGAGTGTGTGACACCGACCCTTTAAATTGAGTTCCCGCCCCCTGCAATGCATGGGTGCGACTGCAGTCACCGGGAAGAAAGACCTGCAGGAATCTCAGGCACACAGAACATGATGCACGGGTATCACAATACCCACTGGGAAGAGAAAAGAATACCTGAGGAGCAGGTAAGTTTCAGAAAGCCCAGGCACTGCACTCTTCACAAGACGCGTGTCCTTCAGGCCCTCGCCCAGGTATGGCATCTGAGAGGCAGAGCCTGGCAGCAAGCAGCAGTAACAGCAGTCACACATGGCCCGCTGACAGCCAAGGGGGTGCTGTGGAAATAGTTATTCCATCTGTTTTCTTTCTGGGTCATGAGTCTGGGTCCATTCTGTGTAGGGATGGAAACACACACACACACACACAACAACAACAACAAACAACAACACAAACCCTTCTCCTTCTCTTAATAGTCCCATAGTGCATCCCCATGTTACAGAGTAGCATGGTATAATACAATGTGGTATGAACAGTCATCTACTAAACATCAGCTAGTCCAGTGTTTTTAGAACTGGGGTTTCCCAGAACATTGTTGTCTAAGAGATGTTAATAGGTAGATAGTAGCAAAAGCATCCCGTGGTCAAGTGAGTTTGGGAAATATTTGATATTCCCCTACATACTCACTATGTACGTTGAAATATTAAAGGCACTGAGAAGTACTGCAGTAGATAAACCTTAACTCTAATGTTTTTAGCATCTCCCAAGAGGGAATATTCCCCTCAGCCAATAACATACTATGGAATGATGTTATTTTAGTTCAATATATATCTGACTCCTTCCTCATCCTACACCCCCTCCCCAATGTTCCTGTCCCCTCACCATACATGCTCACACTTTATCCAAACCTCAAAAAGATTAGATGAGTATCTAAACGAAGCCCTCGGAACACCTGCTTGAATAAGGCAACTTGTTGTATGTGGCAAAAGCTTTAAAGACCCCAATTTTTCACTCTTCCCTGTATCCACACCCTTAGCCATATAATTTTGCAGTTCCTTCCATAAAACAGTTTTTTGGTCATGTGACTTGGTTTGGCCAATAGAAATGACTGTGTGCACTTTCCCAGCCTGGCTTCAACGGGTCCGTGTGATCGCTCTTGCTTTCTTCCACCTTGGAAACTAGCAGGAGACCATGCCCGGGCTAGCAGGCTGAAGGACGAGAGACAAGTGGAGTGGAACCCAGTCACTTCAGGTGCCCCAGACAGGAGCAGCCCAGATCAGCTGAAGTCCGGTCTGCCACCAGACATGTGAGTGAGCCCAGCCAAGAGCAACAGAAGTGCCTGGCGATTCCCAGCTGACCCCAGAAGGGTGAACAGTATGCATTTATTGCTGCACACCACTGAGTTTTTGTGGTTGCTTGTCATGCAGCATGCAGCATTACTGAGGCAACGGGTAATTGGTACAGTGTAGCAGAAAGAACTTGGGATTGGGAGTCAGTTATATTGATATTCAAATCCTAGCTCCACTGTCTTCCACCGTGTGAACCCGAGCAAGTTACACAACTTCTCTTAGCTTTAGCATCTTCATCTACTGAACAAAGACAACCTCCAAGCATCATCACTGGGTTTAGGAGAAGTCACATATGAAAGTTCCTAAAATAGTGTCTTGCACATGACGGGTGATCAGTAAACGCTGCTTCCTTTGCCTGGAATCCTTTAATTGAATGCACAGAACTTGCATGTAAGGCGAAGTACTTTGTTGTCTCCGTGTGTACACGTGAACAGTCTGGAATGGGAGCTCACTGGGATCCCCAGGCACAGGGGCCATGCTGGAGCACACACCACTCAGCAGCCTGCTGCACCACTTAGTGATACAGCACAGACTTCTTCCCAGTGTTTCAACCCCTATATCAGCAGTCTTCGATGTTGTTTCCAAAGGTCACAGCATAGCCCACGGAGTGAACAGGTCATCATTTATTCTACCATTTGGGATGTTTCATCATTTTTTCCTACTAAATAAGGAGTAGATATATATTGTCAAGATAGACGAGGTCTTGTAATTGTAAAATAGCATATAGTGAACAAAAGGGTAGCAAAGAGAAGACAAAATTTTTAAAACTGACATTCAAAATAATGGCCCTGCGTTCTCAATGAACCCTTAACGTCTCGGCCAGAACCCTGTGGGGAAAGAGGTGTGGGTAATATATTCTTGAAAACTCCATCCTGAATGGTTAGAATAGAAGCTCTGCTGTCTACAGGGAAAAGCCTCAGTTGTCTGAGAAATGTCCCTTCTGAGGTGCAGCAAAGCCAGACAACTCAAATTTACCTGCAGATTCTAAAAGAGAGGACAAAGGTGAAGCCCAACCTTTTCAGATTTCAATGGTTCTGATTGGTGAGATTTGTCTGCTAAATCATCACGGTCCCCACCCTTCTGAACCTGTTTTTATTCCTGGTTCTCTCAGAACAGCCGCACGGCTCCAGAGAAGGGTATCTGCCTTTCTCCAAAGCACTGTGTAAGCTCGGTCTTCTCAAAATGCCACTCCCCCAGCCCCACCCCTGGGCCTTCCAGTGGAAACAGTGGGTAAGTCTGAAAACAGCCACAGCCAACTGGTCACCATTAGCCAATCTCTCGCTCCTGGAGGAAGTCATACTGGCCTGCAGCGGAAGTCCATTTCCAGTTATTACCACGAGACAAATGGCTTTTAAATTACATCCTAAAAAGCTAACAGGTCATTTGTCTTTTTAAGTAATGGCACAGAAATACTGTATTACTGCCATCCTAACCCTACAGAAGGGTTCTGCCTTGCAAGGGGGAGTGTGGGTGGGTGCGTAGGAAAGAGGTTCAGGAGGCTGAAACGCACAAAGGAGGGAGGGATTTCATCCAGAAAAGCTGGCAGCTTTTCTAGATCCCAACAGGAGCATGCACACTGGCTAGACCCCTGAGAAGGCTCTTCCTGGAAGCTGTCTAGATTGACGCAGAAAACTAGAACTGAACTTTCCAGACGGGAAAGGTGAGTGTGTGTGAGGAGCACGGAGTGGGGAGAGACAAAGCTGGACGACAACCATCACTGGGCCTCGGCCACCAGCCTTGAGTCTGGACTCTCTCCTCGAACATACAAACTCGGGCGCAACGGACTTTCCAGGGAAGCAGCCAGATGCCTGGCCCAGCGACAAGAGCTGCTCTGACTCTGAGCTCAACCTCTGGGCTTCCGGCTTCTCTACTCACCACCCTTGGGAGATCTTAAAAGCCAGGAACTGCTACCTCCACCAGGCCAGGCATTAACTCGGTGACATGTTATGAATAGGGAAACATTACAGAAAGAATTCGGGCATTCCTCCTCCATGCTCTAAAGCCTTTGTTTACCTTCTCAGTCGAGGCCTGTCAGTTCCCTGTGAGCTGACAGGTCTGGAGGGTGAAGGAAGCTGTCACCGCATGGTTTCCACGCTGACGGTCTGTCTCGCCTCCGTTTCAGCACACAGCCTGCCTGGAGGCACCAAGTCATGCTACATCTTTCAGATGTGGCCTCCCTAGGGTATGGCGGGAACAGAGCCCCCGGTCTGGAGCCCAGAGAGTCACCAGAGGGGCCCCTGGGTCTGCCAAGAACAAAAAGCTGCCAGCTTTCAGCGATGAACTTATCATCTCACATAGCTGTCTCCCCTCCTTCCCAGGGAGGAGGTGCTGCTTGTATGTACCTTTCTCCCTCCTGTCTTCTGTTAAGAGACCAAAGTCCCATTTACATGGAAAGAGTCTCTAGCTATTTAAGATGCCCCGTATATAAAGTTCACATCCCTCAAACTGGAATTACACACTCTTAGGTATGCTCACCATACAATTAATAAGCATCATTTATGTTTAGGAAAGTTGACGTTATAAAGATAAAGACTTTGAGGGGAAACCAGAACAAAAACAGGTCCATGGAATACACGGGACACACTGACAGCTGTCACAAGGGAGGGAGGAGGGGGGACTGGATGAAAGAAGGTGAAGGGATTAGCCAAAGAACATGTATGCATAACTCATAGACACAGACAGCAGGGTGGTGATGGCCAGGGGGAAGGGGAGTGGGGAATGGGTGGAGGCAGGCAAAGGGAAGGGTAATGGGGACATCTGTAATAGTATCAACAATAAAAATAAAGGGAAAAGGAAATAAAATGCAAAATTTGTATGCATTTTTTTTAAAAAGATACAAAGGTTCCAGATATTTAACTCTTATGGAATCAATCCAAGCCCCTAGATTCTTGGGTTTATGTTTCTGCTCTTCTCTGATAATGTGGGATGCTTTGGTGAAAAGTTTAAGAGCCACTTACTGAACATGACATGTTACACAACAGTTCCCAGTATCCAGTTTCCAACAAGTCTGCAGCATATGTCTGTGTCTTAGGTTCTTCGTTTACAGCAATAACAATAAAATAATATGCATATGCCAGTCCGTATTCTAAGCACTTTATATGGAGTATCTTCTTTATATATAAATACCCCCCGATGAAACAAGACCTATTACTATAACTGCTCAAAGAAGTTAAGTGATGTGCCCACGGTCACGCAACTTCAAAGTGGTGGGACCAAGATTTAAACCCAGTCCATACGACAGCAGACCTTGGCCAGTCATCGACAGGACTATAAAACGCAGGGGCTGAGTCAAGTGATCTCAGAAGTCTCTTTCAGCTATGCACTCCTAGAGCCAAAGCACAAGCAACATGGTAAAACAAAGAGGAACCCTTTCTTACAAAGACAAATCCAAGAGGGCCAGGCCACCCTTCGTTCATTCTCCCCTACTCCTGCGTGGCCAGTGGGCACTTTGAGCTGGCTCCACTATTAGAATCAAGTTAGGCAAAAATGAAATCCAGGAAGGATTCCTGACGTGGGCTCAGAGGGCAAGGATCCCAGGGCCCCCTGAAGTATATACAGTGCTGACTTCTGCAGAATGGGAGTGGCTTTTAGTAGCCACACCCACTTAAAAAGCAAATGGAGGGGACAACAATCAGGTGACAAACATGACGTGCAGGAGGTAACACAGCTGAAGAATGGACCCGAGAGGAATGCCTGTCTCCCTGTGGGCTCCTAAGGGCTGTGAGCAAAATGGCTCAGAAGGGGCAGGCACCAGGTACTAAAACCCTACCTCCCTTCCCCTTCCAAAAGGTACCACTCACCCTGGGATGCCAGCCCCAAGACCTTGCCCTCTGGGCCTGTTCTTAACAAAGCACAGCCAAGGCAGGCTCGCTCTACTGAATGAAGGGAGGCAGCCTTCGTGAGATGTGTGCAAGGAAGGGGCGGCCCCACAAGTCTCACGGACCGGGGACTGCTCTGGATGGCCGCAGGGGCCACAGGCTGATTATTTAAGAACACAGAGCTTTACTGGCATTGCCTTGAAGCCTCCTTCACTTGCCTGTCTCTGTATATCCCCCAGCCCCACCCCCAAGAACACTTATTGAGCTCTAGCTGCCTCTTCTGTGCAGCAGCACAGGACTCCCCAAAGTACACGGCTCAATGCCTCCAAAGGACTTGGCTCCGCGTGGCCAAGGATGTGATTAGGGGAGGTCTTCAAAATATTTAACTACTGGTACAACTTGGGCACCGACCAATCAGAGCAAGGTTCTCATCAGACCCCTTTGTGTTGAGTTCTTTCTGCCTTTTAGTTTTAACCTTCAGTGAGTTCCCTCCATGTGAGCCAGTGGCCACCCTTTCACTTACCGGCTACAGATTCCTCCTGTTGGCAGCACTAGCCCCTCTGCCCTGACTCTTCACACTCCACATGCTTCCCTCACGTACTAGGCTCTCTCCAGCAAAGGCCACCAAAGCACACGACCCACACGTCACTCATTCCAACCTCTGAGTTGGCACCCAAGCTCCTCCCCCCCGAAAGTGCCCTCTCCTCCCTTCACTGGCCACATTCCCCTGCCCTGAGCTCTGCCTGTGGCTTCTTGATTCCACTAATGCTTGCGTCTACGCTAACCAATGGTGTTCGCATGTCTTCCAGGACACGTTAGTCTGGACTTGGCATTGGATGCTATGAAGCACTACTCTCGACTGGACATTGCCCTACAGCATGCACCTCCCATTAGTTCTGCCGCCCCCCACTCCACCGAGGCTGTACGCTCATCCAGGGCGGGGAGCAGGCTTCAGGTTCATCTTGGTGCGCAGGGCAGGGCTGAGTACTCTGCAGGAGTTCATCAACCACCTAGCCCACCCCACTGATGCGCACCTGGATGTGAGTCCTGGCCCTGACACTGGCAATCACCGCTGCCTCAGGGCCTCGGTTTCCTCATTTGTAAGATGAGAGGCTGGACTGTGGGTCTCAATCCTGGTATGACGTCAGGGTCACCTGGACATTTAGGAAAAAAGTTTTGATAGCCAGGGCCTACCCAAGGGCTTCTGTCTGAATAGTGTCAGGAGGGGCTGAGCATCAGTCTTTGTCCTTTGTGTAAGCATTCCAGGTGATTGCAATGTGCAGCCAAAACCAAGGACCACTGAATTAGATCATCACAAACAGTCCTGTGCAACTCTGGTTCGGTGAATTACACTGCACTGGATGGTATTCCAAGTGAGGTCATCCCTGAGAGAGGGGTGGGTTTAAAGGTTTTCCTGACTCGCATGCTGGGGAGTGGCCAGAGATGAGGGCTGCAGCCAGGGCCGCCATCGGAGTTCAAGGCTGGTCAACACCTATGCTGCGGTGGGTCCTGGAGCTGCTCTTAGGTAATGCTTACTCCAAAGGACTCGTGGATGATGAGTGAAAGGGTTAAGGCCTCCCCCCAAATCTGACACTCCCCCTACCCCCAACAAATTACGTGCTATTTAAAGTGTCAAGAAAAGTTCAGGTCTTTTTGGCGGGTCCTGCCAAAATTCTTGCCTGAACATATTGGAGTATAAAATATGTGGATGTGACGAGCATATCTGACAGATCAGTTTGCTTCATCCCAAAATGATGTTTAGAAGAAAAACGTTTTTTTGTTGTTGTGGTTCAGTAGAGTTTTTTTGGCTGTTTTGTGTGTTTCCTGAGTGTTTTCAGTCTTTCCTCCTTGAAATATGGCCCCGACTTTGAGTTTTGACATCAATTAAAAACTAAGCTAATGAAAAAGCTAAACCCATGGGGAGTACATTAAATGCCACTTAGGAAAGCTGGTTCCGGCTCCTTTTCAAAGCCAACTCTTAGACACCAGATCGTGCTCAATTACAGACCTGCGTTTTTCCTCGGACAGAAAAGTCCTTTTGTAACTCTCCCTCATGCAGGGCTGTGTAAATGGAGCATATTCATATTCTTTCTCTCTGTCGCTCTCCCTCTCCTGCCCCCCTCCCTCCTGCCCTCTCTCTCTCTCACTTGTTGAAACAAGCATAGTAATTGCATTACCAGATTTCCAGGATTAACTTTTGGTTCAAGGAAAAGAGCTCAGTTTGAGCACGTATCTGTAATTAGAGGTGGGAAGGTAATTAGCTACACACAGCTAGACTGTGTCTACAAGGGGCCTAGAAGACAGGTCTATTTGTTCTGTTTCATCCAACAACTTAATCAAACAGTTGAGTGCCTTGCTCACAGGCTACACAGAACAAATATTTGCTGATTGATTGATTCATCAAACAACTGGTCAATTCAGTTAAACCAGCTTTTTGCTGTCCGGTAAGCCAAGGAAAGAAAAATAATTGACCTAAGTCTTTCACTTTTCAAATGGCAGCTTTGCTGCCTTACAGAAATAGCTGCAGAATGGCACGTGGTAAAGCTATGAAGCCCACTCCTTTCTTTCCTTTTAACGTCTTTCCAAAATAAGTAGCATTTAAAAATTAATAGGCTACAAAATGAAGCTGAGTATGAAATCTGTGGAAGACAATCATCACTTTGTCTACCAAAGGCCTGCTTCTCCAGTCATCACCCTGGGGTCAAGGTGTCTCCCACCGCTGAGTGACTCCCAGGCACTGAAGCCGGAGCATCCTTCCTGCAGAGCAGGCTGGACCTGTCCAGGCAGCCTCTCAGCTGTCAGGAGAAAACACAGTCACATCCTTGGATGCCTGCTGTGGACATGATGCCAACATCCGGATGCAAAGGAACGCCCGGACCAATGCTGGTGCCATGCCCACCTCACAGAGAGACCCCTGCTTGCTTTATCACTCACCAGCAGACTGTAGAAGACTGGCTGGAAGTTCTCTGCCCTGCTCGGCCCTGCTCTGCCCTGCTCTGGTGGTAGAAATTCCTGGTGGGGAGTGAAGTGTTTCAACACACTTTATTTTCCATTCTGGAACCACTGACCAAAGGAGATTTGTCTCTGTTGGGCTCAGAAGAAAGGAGTTTGCCCCGCAGCAAGGCAAGACTCCAGCTGTGCTCAGAAATGCCTGCCGGAGGCTCTCAGTGGAGGCTGAGGAGGCAGGGAGGCGGTTTTCCATGCAAAGCAATACAGAGTGACATGAAGTTAAAGGCCAGGAGTCCAAAACAGGCAAACAGCCCATCACCTGTGAGTAATCCCCTGAGACTGGTCACATTTTTAAAAAAATCCATCTCACAAATCGCCCAGTGTTTAACTTGAAGTCCATTTGTTAATTTGGTAAACACTAACATGATATTGACAATATGACTTTAATCTAGGCAGGAAGGAAGTATCGGGTATCAGGCAACTTTAGGCCCCTTCCCAGTCCCTCCTCACCTGAGGGTCAGGGAGAGGGTAGTGACAGTTCAGACAGCAGGTGCAAAAGCAGCGGGGGGCTGCTTAACCCTCCGTGCGCCAGGACCCACTTGCCTAGGGAGGAAGAGGGGCCGGCAGAACTGCTCCTTCTCTTAGCAGTATGGGGCAGTTTACCATTCATGAAACACTTCTCACATTTCCTAACTGACTCTTCGGGACTGTCCTTACAGATGATTCATTTCTTGTGTTAACGGGGCAGGCTGCGGTGCCTGGTATTGGTCAAACGTTATTCTGAGTGTTTCTGTGATACTTTTCTTTTTTCTTTAGGATGAGATTAACATTTAAATCAGTGGACTTTAGCTAAAGCAGAGTACCCTCCCTAATGTGGGTGGGCCTCATCTAATCAGTGGAAGGCCTTAATAGAACAAAGACTGACCTCCCCTGAGCAAGAAGAATTCTATCAGCAGACTGGCTTTGGACTCAGACTCCGGTCCTCCTGCGTCTCCAGCCCGCGGGCCCACCCTGCAGGTTTCGGACTTGGACCTCCACAGTCCTGTGAGCCAGTTCCTTAATGTATGTCTGATTGATAGGATGTGATGTATGTGATAAAGAGATAAGTAGATCCTATTGGTTCTGTTTCTCTGGAGAACCTAACACATCAGTCTTGTTATGAGTCTCACTTTGTGGGTGAGGAAGCAGATTTAGTGATACCAGGAACCAAACTGGGCCACTGCCGTGTAAACTGATCCCACAGAGACAGTGCCTTGGGGTCATGTTCTCAGATGACAACTTCACCATTGGGAAATGTAAAAGCCGGGGGCTGGGGGCGGGGAAAGAAGAGTTGAGGCTTCAGCCTCTGCCATCAGACAGCGTCTTCATCATATCACTCTGTTCTTGAAGGTTTCTGGTAATCTCACCCCCCATCCCATTCCCCTCACCCATTGCTTCTTCCTCCATTGCAGATGGCAGCTACCGTCTTTCTTAACTGAAACCCATTTTCTTTGGTGCTATTATCCACACAGGGGGAAATGGTGGTTGTAAGGTTTCTAGAAGGAGCCCTTGTGAACGAAAAGACAATCTTAAATAGCACGTAGCACAATGCTCATGACAAAGCATGTTAAGAGAAGAAAAAAGATCAAACAATTGTGTTCATGGTCTCCTACAAACGTGAGCTGGGCTTTGTAAACTGTAGGGCACACCCAACTGTAAGGTCACCTCATTCGATTTCAGGTTGCCATCTGGGTGAAGCTGAGTGAGCACTCGGTTTCTCAGGGCTGAGAAGTAGATCATGAAAGCTTCAGGTGCGCTGTTGAGACGGCTCTGTGCTAACACTTAGTGTACATGATGATAAGAGACTGACTACCCTGAACTTAACTAGATAAATTCCAGACTCCTGGTCTAATCACCCAGCCTCTCCTTCATAAATAGCTCCCCTTCTTTCACCCACGAGAACTGTCTTGGTTGCGAGAAGCAGAAACCACCTCCCACTGACTTTAGTACATGCATGCAGGTCTCGCACACCTAGAGGGCGAAGCAGCTGAGACTAAGGAAGGGACTGAAATCAGAAAACAGAAGGTCCTCGGGGACCCAGGGGACACTCTTCCCCTCCCAGTGACTTCACTCCTGTCCCTCTGCTAACTCAGTCAAATAGTGGATAACAAACAGCCTCCTTGCTGGTGCTAAATTTGAATTTCCGAATTCCACTCTGGCCATGGAATCTCTTGGCCCTTACTCCAGATTTTCAGGTAAGGAATTCTGATTGTCCAGGTTTCAGCCAGGAGCATGGCTGGCAGAGGACCTACCGCTATAGGCCTTTGTGACCTGTAACTGTAGGATGGAGACGGGAAGTCACCGCAAAAGTTGTCAGCCCCACCAGAGTTTCTTCAACCTGCTCTGCATCCACATCACCGGGAAAACTTGGAAAAAGTACAGGCTGCCCCACTGTGCACTGACTCAGACGCCTTGGCCCAGTAAGTAGCCTCCAGCTTCCAGCAGCCTCCCCTACTTCCCCTAGAAAGTTTCAGGAATAGGAAGGGACAAATCAGTACATTTAGCAATAGCCTCCTCTCTATCTCTACTCCTTCCCAAATGATTTTAAGCAACCATTTAAAGACTCCTTTTGGAGAAACCACTGTGAAAGATGCTCAGGCGATGTAGAGTAAGAAATGGGGAATAATAATCTCATAGCCCCGCACCAGCCCTTTACACACATCAAGTGCGTCCCCACTTGCTACCTGCTTCCTACCAGCTGGTCACTGAGCTAGGCTGATCAACATGCTATTTAGTAAACCCCCTCCCATCCTCAGTCCCATAAGGTACGTGCTACTTGTTCTCATTTGACAGATGAACAAAGTGAACTTCAGAGAGGTTAAGTGACTTGCCCGTGGTCACTGAACTGGTCAGTGACAGAACCACTTTGTCGTATGCCTGTCTCCCTCAGATCCACGAGGCCTGGGACAATACGGCCCTGCTTTTGCCCATTCAGTATCTATCCCTCGATCAAGTCGTGATGCCTGACACAGGCCAGTTGCTCAAATATGTGTGTGGGGCGAATGTAAAATAAGCAAATGGCAGCCCAACAGGCTAGGCCACCCCACATATCCCCACCAGAGCTTCCCAACCAGTCAGCGGTTGCGCCTCAGCAGGCCCTGACGCGCTGCTGGGGGTCTGAGACCCGTGTCCTCTCCACTGCTGGGGCAGCCGGAGCCCTCAGACCAGCAGCTTCCTTGGCTGTAAGTAACCTTGTTGACTTTCCTTAGGATGTCCAACAATTATTCTGTTCTGTGTATGGTATGACGTGGGAAAGTGTGGGAAGCTCAGCACAGTCTCATTTGAAGAGTAAAGGTCTGTCCTGCTCATGAAAAGATTAGAAGGTGGGCTGTGAACCCACCCCAACCCTTTCCAGTTACCCTGGGACATTTAGGAAACTGCTCCTTATCCTCTGTCTTGGGAGAGTCACTGGCTGACAGTCCTCCCGGGCCAGCAGCTTCCCCCCTACAGCCCCCAAGGCTTCCAGATTTAAACTCAGACCCTTGTGGCGGAGGGATGGGCACAGGGTGCTCCCTCCAGGGCAGAGATGCTGACGCAGGAAGAGGGCCAAGGCTGAGGCGCCTGGCATTCCTCACGTGAAATCCAGAGGCTCCACGCCTGATTCCAGGGATCCAAAACGCCATTCCTGCCAGGGGGTTATGCTCATTTGCACAGAATCTGAGACAAAAATTCCAAAGAGATGTACTGGAAACCAAAGGCCTCTATCATATTAATAACACAGGCAGGAAGGCTCTCCCGGCAGCTGGTAGCAAAAATACATTAAAAAAGAAGGGGTCCTGGCCCAAGCCCCAGCAACCCAGCCAGGTCATTTCAGATTACAAATAGAAAAATTAAACCTTATTAGGTTTATTAGAGTCCTTGTGTCTGGTTGGCTATTTGGTTTCTGCACTTACATGCTAATTTCTGAGCCAAGGAATCAGAGATCTCCCCAGATTAGGAACTGACCACAGCTTGGCAGGCTGCAAACTTTAAGCTATACTTACTCTTCCCTGCATCCTCCATGCCCCCATCTCAGGGTGCAGTGGTGAAGGGAGGCCAAGGTCAGGGAGGGCTGGGTGACAAGCACAGCACCGAGAGTGTCAGCTCTGCATTCAGCAGGCCCGGCTGGAGGCCTGGCTCGGCCGCTCACCAGCTGGCCGATCACAGGAGAGGCAGAACACACATTTGGCCATTTTTTAACTTCAGTCTGTCCAAGCAAGCGCCCCCAGTCCTTACCTTCCCCAACCCAAATTCCTATACCCACCACTTTCAGACAAGGGGTAAACCAGCTAAGAGGACGTCAAAGGCGGACACTCCTATCTTTAAGTAGTGTGGGTTCAAATGTACGCGGACAGCCCTGGCTGGTGTGGCTCAGTGGATTGAGTGCCGGCCTGCAAACCAAAAGGTTGCTGTTTTTTTTCCCTGTCAGGGCACATGCCTGGATTTCAGTCCAGGTCCCCAGTTGGGGGCGTGAGAAAGGCAACCAATAGATGTATCTTTCACACATTGATGTTTCTCTCCTTCTCTTTCTTCCTCCCTTCCCTTCTAAATATAAATAAACAAATGTATGTGGACAGAACTTCAGCCATTTCATCTATAAAGTGAGAATGATAATAGCCCCTGCCGGGGTTATGAACCCATGTGGGTTCATTCTAGTCAAGGGTCACCAACCAGTTGTGTAACTTTGGTTACTTAACCTCTCTGGCCTCAGTTTCCTCATCCAGTAAATGGGGATTGGCCTGTGGAGAGAAGTAATGAGATTGGTGTATTTCTTATTTTGTAAACTGCTAATTCTTGTCCTTTGTTCACTTTTCTTCTGGGACACTTTTATTGATGTGGAAGAGCTCTTTATGTATTATACACTTGAACCCTTCCTTACCAATGCCATATTTGTTTTTGTCATTTATTTATGGCATGTAAAGGGATTAGAATGGTGACTTTGACACTGTCAACAATTTAATTGAGAAATGGCGTTTTAGGTGGAAAGTTCGAGAGCGAGAATGAGTCGTTCATATTTTATTATTACCAACAAGGACAAGGCTGGACCCAAAGAAGAGGAACTCCACCTTCCTGGAGAACCGAAACTGGTTCAAGCTGGCCAAAGGCCGAGGGCATGGAGACCGGCGTGGCTGTGTGGGACTGCCCTCCAGACCTGAGGTCCTCTTCAACCAGACTACATCCTGCTTTTACCTACATTGAGAGAGAGAGAGAGAGAGAGAGAGAGAGAGAGAGACTGAGAACGCAGTAGAAAGGCTCACAGGAAAGACTGCCCTACATCATACCTTCGGAAAAAAACTAGGAGAGCAGTTTACCTGAAGAGTCAGCACTGGCTTGACCAGAAACCAGTCCGAGAAGGGCTGGGGGCCTGTGTGTAAACAAGGGTGGTGGCCGGTTATCAAGAGGAACCTCAGAGGACCAACGGAACAGGGCGATGCGGGTGCCTACTTGCAGACCCTGCAGGACGTACACTTTCACATTCACTCCTCATTGGATCCTCAAAGCAGCCCTCAGAGGTGTCCAGGACAGGTATTTGCAGGCCACTTCACAGATGGGGAAACTGAGGCTCAGAGGTTCCACATTTTATTTAAAACCAGTTAGCAAATGACAGAACCAGGACCAGGATCTGGGTCTCTTGATTCCTATTCAAAGTTATTCATTCAACAAATACTTCTTGAGATCCTACCTTGGGATGGGCTTGTTCTGACACCTGGGTCCAGGCACTTTTGGAGCTCCTCAGGCCTTTCCGTGCTGGCCTCGTGTGCCATTGAATTCTGAGAATCAGAGCCTCATGCTGCCAGGGCCCTTGAAAAGGACCCTGGCCAGAAGGTCATGCCTTAGGGTCTCACCAATATCCCTGTATCATACACTAAGGAAACAGGACGCTGTTCTATGGGTGACTCTTTGCCAAACAGCTGGGCCGTAGCAGCTCTCAAAAGATGGAGCTCGAGGCCAAGCAGAATCCTTCAGTTTATTTGCTAGCTTAAGGGGTTTGTGAGTCTAGGAAATACCTCTGGTTTCACTGCCCCAGTTGAAAACCCTCTTATGTCTTAGTTCCTGCTAACTCAGCAAGATGAACACAGCCAGAGGTAGAGCGGGTGGGGAAGAAGATACCGCTCGTCCCTAAACCCAGCTCACTGGCACACCAAAGCTGCTCCCCTCGCCCTGCCACCACCACTGGAACTATTCAGGGATCTGAGCAGCTATGAGGCCACAAAGACCCACAGTGTGCCCAGAATCAGCTGCCACATGGCACTCACAGCCCCCTGGACCCCTCCCTCTGCTTCAGCATCCTCTCCCTCAAGACCCACCCCTTCCAGGAAAGCCTAATCACCCAGGCGGGCCAGGGCCATGGTAACTGAGCTCAGACACTGGATCAGATGTCCAAAGGGCCCCCACTGTAAACTGCAGGTCACATAATTCAACTTGATCCCTCACTCCATCCTACAATTTACGTGCTCTGGGGACACGCGGCTGATGGTGAGAGAGATAAGTCCCTGCGGATGGGGCTGCGAGATGAGGGATTGCTCTAAAATGGAAAAGTTACTTCAGATCCAAAGAGAAGCGACCTGCTCAAGACCTTGTTGGGGGGAGTGGGGACAGGGGTTGGGGGAGGGGTTGCCCTGGCGGAGCCCATTGCAAGTCCCAGCTTTCCTCTCTGACCCCCATCTGGAAGACTCCGTGTTTCTCTCTGTGCTCCACGCAACCTCAGAAGGGTCAGGAGGGTTCCAATCCCCGCTTTTCTCATCTGTAACATGGGAATAGCTTTCTGCTGAGAAAATAAGATAAAATAAGTATGTGCACTAGTCCTTGGGAAGGAGAATCCTTGAACTGGGCAAGAGGTTTATTTTCCATCCTCATGACCATGTGGCTGGACAGAAAACCCTTTATTTTGCTCTCTAGCGAGGAGAGTGTTGAATGGGAGCGATGGTGGAACAGGGATTTTTCACTAAAGGTACACGAGGTGGACAGCTAACGAGACAGCGTCCTCCGTCGTGCCTTCAGAAAGAGCCTCAAACCCACTCCTTTGGTTTTCCCAGGAGGGAGATGGAAGGGCCTTCCCGCACTGACCCAGCTCCCCGACCCCAGGAAACCAGAAACAAAGGGGCAAGCTGGACAGTGAGACAGCCCCCCGCCACCATCTGCTCACACCCTTTCAGCTCGGGGATCGGCCGGCAGCCCATCCTCCCAGCAGAGGCCTAGTGTCTTTGGCTGCTCTATACCCTGGGGTGCCATTTGCCCATCACACTTGAGTCTGGGCTTTTCATTTGAGCAAATATTTCCCCCCCACCAGTCGTGGCCGGCCAGGCCCGGTGGTGGGGCTGCTGTGCAGCAACATTTAGACACATCGCTAAATGCTTCCAGCTGCCGGGAGGGCCCCGTGCTGTATGAGGTGAGACTCCGCGAGGTTTCACCGCACAGGCGAGGACAGCCAAAGGGCATCCCCTCAACTTTTTTCTGCTGTCCTCCAGTTGATGAAAGACTTGTGGTTAAACCTTTATCTTCCATAAACATTTAGAATGTGGTTACCTTGATTTCCATGTCTCATTTTCATTTTATTAAAAAAATGGGTTCCTTGCAGTAAAACATCTGATACCATGGATGTTCTGCAGAAAACAGATGTTTCCCCATGTAATAGACGTCGGCGAGCCTCCGCATGCCCACCAGGCCTCATGCTCACACTCAGACGCACGCACACACACGTGTGTCTCATGAAGGGCCAGGGCAGGGTCGGGTCCCACAAGGCCACAGGGCTCAAGTCCCTACAGTCATGGGACCTTTAAGCCAAGAAGCCAGAGCAGTAACAAGACCTGAAACTGTTAATTAGGGGGTTTCTTTGCTTCTGAGCCCTCGCTCTGCACGTTTCCCTCCACATGCACTGTCGTCGCGCTCCTAGCCTCCTCCCACAGCCCCACACTGTTTGAGGGAGGCCTGTTTGAGCACTCCAGCTTTGCTGCCTCTGCAGGGGATAGAGCAGAGCTTAAAACTGAGCAGTCGTGGTCTTTTCCAAAGGCATACACAAGTACCTGGGGACTCAGTCAGATCAGCCTTCGGCAAAGCTGCCAAGTAGGCCCTTTTCCCATTGTTCCTGTCCTCTTTCCTTACTTGGGTCCTAGGCTGAAGGAGGCCCACAGAGGGCCCGGGGCCTTAGGGGGAAAGCCCCAGTTTTTGCTTCCTCCACCACGAGCATTCTCATACTCTTATGAGCTTAACCCCTCAGACATTGGGACAGCTCGGTGCACTCATTTTCCCAGGAACCGTGCTCCCCACCCCTTTTGGATAGCCCCCTGGAACTATCTGGCACCGAGGCATCCTCCCTGCCCAGGGATAGTTGCACTTTCATTGAGACCCCGAAACATTAAGAATTATCAAGACCCAAAAGAATTAACTCCCAACTGCTGAATGTCTCGGGTACTAACAAAGATGTTTCTGGGCAAGAGGGGACTCTGCTCTGCTGGAGGTGGCACCTCACACCCACATAGCCCTGCCCACAGAATGTTCTAGAACTTGCTCTGCATCGGAATGCCTGAGCTCGCTGTCAACCTGCCTCCTTCTGTCCCATGACCCCAGGAGATTCACGTCCCCTCTCTGTACCACAGGACAGCTTGAGGAAGCTGGACTTCTTCTGTCTGAGCTCATGTAGTTCTTACAAGCTAAAACTATGAGCCAACAATTCAAGTTATTTTCCCAAAATTATGTCTATTTATGTCTGTCCCAGCTTATTCCAAATAGGATTTGTGAGAGCTTCTAGAAGTGCACATAAGGTGAAGAAAAAATGACATTACAGCAAATGACTGAGAAATAAGGGTAGAAAAATAAGATGAAACCTAGTCGCTACATAAAATCTTTGCCAAGAGGGACTATACATTTGGCTGTGGGCTTGCCAGGTGCCAGAGCAAGGAGGATAAAACTGTCCACTATCAGAGTCACAGTGCCACTAAGGTAAAAAACCAAAAGAAGAAGATTACTCAGAAGAATCACAGGTATTCCCAGGAGTGAGACTTCAAAGCAATTTCTCATATGGGTCCTCACAGGGAATATTGGGGTATACAGTAAACCAGTGGTTTTCATCTTGAAAAACAAAAAACTGAAGTTCACTTTCACAATGTAAAGAAATAAAGCAGACGAAAGAATCACTCTGGCTGAGGGGGTTCAGGGAGGAGGACTCCGTGCTGTGTGCAGGCACCAGAGTACCCCGTAACATCACTTCCCCAGCAGCTCAGTCACACTGGGCACCGCGTGAGTCACCGTCTCCAAACCTTGCAGAAGACAGGAGTTTCATACAGGACTTCTTAAGTGCATGGAACCCCAGGCCCCACAGCAAACAGACTGCATCAAATCTGGGGGTGGAGTCTACAGGGTGGCCCCACGTGACGCGTTGTCCAGGCAAGCTTTCAAAACACCACCAGAAACCAATGTCACAACCATCTGGCTGAACTAGACAATAAAACCCCATTTGAATGGCAAGGCCCATCCCTGGGTGTGCAGCACTCACTATACGGGGTGGGGTCAGAGGAGGTCTCTGCTAGGAGAAAGTCAGGGTAAGATGACATTGAGTAAACTGTCGGCTGTGGGCTACCGTGACCGACTTTGGAGTGGGATCGAGAATTTCTCCTGCAGCTCCTCCCTGGGAGCATCTCCTCCACCTCCACAACCACTGGCCCTTTCCCAGCCTGCCTCTCCCAGCTCCAAGGTGAAGCAGTTCTTGCTGTCCTCAGAGACTGTAAGTATCAGTGGTGACAATGCATGGTGTGTGATAAGGCTGCCCCTCCTAGACAGAAGCTGGAGAAGCACAAACCAAAGGTGACAGGCCATGAACATGTGCCCCATCTCCCTATCCAGGCCACCTCCATGTCTAAGTCAGGTCAGGCTCCCATGAACCTGGCCATCAACAGGTCACCTCCAGTCTGAAAAGTCCTTTCATGACTACATGTCTTTTGTATATAGTTAAGAGCTTGGACCCTGGAGCCATATCTGGGTTCAAATTCCAGTGTCCCCACTTATGATCTATGTGCTCTAGGTAAGTTCCTGACCTTCTCAAAGTACAGTTTCCTTGTTCAGAAAATGAGGGTGTTCTCTAGGCAGAATAGGCAAGGTGTGCTGCAATAACAAACAACCCCAAAATTTCAGTGGATTAAAACAATAAAGGTTTATTTATTGAGCAAAGTCATCTACAGGTGTAGGGACCTCCCAAGGCAGTTGTCCCCTACATGATCCAGGCTCAATGATCCAGGCTGTTTCAACCAAGTGCCACCCTAATGTATCAACCAAGTTCCAGCTCTGTCTATAATATACATGCTTCCATGATTGGAACAGGATTCTGGAGGGCCTTGCAAGACTCTTAAATGCTCTGGCCCAGAAGTGATGCACATGACTTTCATTCACCAATCACTGATCAAACCTGTCACATGGCCCTGCCTCCAGCAAGGGTATGGGGAAGCATAACCAACCTGTGCTCAACTTGGAGCACAGAACATGGGGTAATGCTGAACGCAGCGCTGGTGATAGGGAAAGGAACCAATCCACTGAGCTTTAGCATAGTTTCTGACATACAGGAAAGGCTTAATGAATGTTCAATATGATTAGGTTGGCGTCCAGATGCCGGCCTCAGCCTGGTCTCTTGCTTTCTCTTCCACTCTGGTTCTGACTAGTATTCTAAGAATTAGTAGCCTATGTTCTAGCTTGCAAATTCTTTTACCCTCCAAGTTCAGGGTTTTGAAGCTTCTCCTTTCCACCAACCCCACTATTCATCACAAGAATCGCATCAGCCATTGTTAAGAACTCTGGATGTTACAATGGCAAGAAGTCACAGACAATTTATCATCCAATATACAATCACAACACAGCACACACTCATGCTTGGTAAAGAATGCATATTCCAGCCCTGGCTGGTGTGACTCAGTAGACTGAGCACCTGTCTGTGAACCAAAATGTCTCTGGTTCGATTCCCAGTCAGGGCACCTGCCTCGCTTGCAAGCCAGGTCCCCAGCTGGGGGTGTGCAAAAGGCAACTGATAGATGTTTCTCTTATACATCGATGTTTCTCTCCCTCTCTCCCTCCCTTCCCCTTTCTCTAAAAAATAAAATAAAATCTAAGAAAAAAGAGTGCACATTCCAGAGGTCATTAATTAATGCTGCACCAGCACTGCCATCATATACCATCTTGAGCTGCTTCAAGATCGAGGAGCAGGAGGGGCCAGCTAACACCTGGGGAACAACACTGGGTTTTAAACCTCAGTGGCCTTATCTACCAAATGGGGCTAATGCTACTGCCAAGCTCACTGGGCTGTTGAGAGGACCCAGTAAGAGCAGGAAGCCTGCTCCCTTGTAAAGTGCCATCCAAATGCCAGGCATGGCATATGGTCTGACAGGTGCCAGGTCCTACCGTGTCTGTCTCAGGAAAATCCATCAGCAGAGTCCTTTGAAGATCCCAAATGCTTCTTTTCTATCCCTTGGGGTCTGCCTCTTCAGAGGACCCTGTCCCCCACAAATTCTTGCTCGCTCGATAACTGATTCACAGTCGGCCTGCACAGCCTAGTATCTTCCTCCCTCCAGACTTAGGGTGGGGGCAGGGGGAGGGGAGGGTGTCAGATTGTACAGGAAAGTGTGTGTAGCTTCCCAAGGCTTTCCTCACTAGAACGCCGAGCTCTGGGGAACAGCTTACTGCTGCCTAAATCACAACAAGGCTCACACCACCATTATACAACTTTAATACCAGCTTTTATGCGGGCATCTGGGGATGTGTGTGCTTATGAGCAATTTGTAATGAGAAAAAGACTGACCTGCAGCAGGCTGGGAGAAGAGGGGCCCAGAGCACCAGGCAGGGCAGGCTCCATCACAGGGGCTGCCCCGGGCTCTGGGGACAGGGCTGCTGCCCTGAGATTTTGAAGGCGTATTTGATTTCTCGTTAAGTCCCACATGGCTTCAATTTCCAAGCTCTCTGAAAGAGAATGGAATTAGAGGCCACAGATCCATCGTGTCTTTCACAAAGACATTGTTCTTAATCTAGAAGACGATGGAGGAAAGAAAACTTGCATCCGTGGAAGGCCTACTCTGTGCTGGGACCACGCGAAGGGCTTTATTTCTATGTGGTATCTCATAGGTAGGTTGTGTTATTATTCTTTGTAGCAGATTGCAAAAACCAGATTTTTTGCCTAATTTTTGGCACACAAAATCCCCAGATTTTGTACCTTGTCCCATCAATAGGTGGGGTCTGTTTTGAATCTGGTATCGACTGTCTTCTCGCCAATGGGCCATTAGCAGACAGTGCAAGCAGGGGCTTCACAAGCACTTGTGTGTCGGGATTTGCCCTGTCCTGTTCTTTGAACCATTTTATTGCTATATGAACCAGCACAGGCTAGCCTCCCGGAGGATGACAGACCACGTGGAGCAAGATCCCAGCTGTTCCAGCCCTCCCACATGAGGCCACAGGCATAGGAGTGAGACCCTCCCAGGCCATCCACCCTCAGCTGCAGCTGCCCAGACCTGGAGAGCTGCCCAGCTAACCTAGGCGATCAGGAGAAGTGCTCAGTGCTCGTTGTAAGCCATCATGTTTTGGGGTGAGGTCACGTGCTACATCACAAATGTTTTGGTCAATGGTGGACCACATGCATGATGGTGGTCCCATAAGATTATAATGGAGCTGAAAAATTCCTATCCCCTGGTGACATCATAGTTGTCTTAATATTGTGCACAAGTCATTACTCAAGTGTTTGTGGTGATGCTGGTGTAAACAGACTGACTGCTGTGTAAAAGCATAGCACACACGATTACATACAGCACCTGATACTTGATAAAGATAGTAAACAACTACGCCACTGGTTTGTGTATTTACTACACTATACTTCCTTATCATACTTTAGCGCCCTCCCTGCTTACAACAAGAGTGTTTTCGGTAAAGCGGTCTGCTGCATGACACCGGCAGCAGCCTCACACGTCCCGCGTTTACTGTGTCTCTCGACTGCATCATTTTCGCTTGGGTTCGATTCAGTCTCAGGTTGTTTTATACATTTAGCGTAGCCTGAGCGAACACTGTTTATAAAGTCCACAGTCATGTATAGTGACGTCCTTGGCCTTCACATTCACCCATCACTCACTGACTCACCCAGAGCCACTTCCAGCCTTGCAAGCTCCATTCATGGCAAGTGCCCTGTACAAATGTACCACTATTGATCTTTTTACCATATTTTTGCTGTTTCTTCTCTATGAATGTACGTTTAGATGCACAAATGCCTCCCGTTGTGTTACAACAACCTACAGGACAGTAACACGTTGTACAGGCTTGTAGCTTAGGAGCAACAGCCTACGCCACCTAGCCTAGGGGTGGAGTAGCCTATGCCATCTAGGTGTGTGTGAGCGCACTCTGCGATGTTCACACAATGACAACAGTGCCTAATGACACAGCTCTCAGAACACGCCCCCTCTTTAAGTGGTGCATGGCTGCAGTTTGTTATTCAGTAAAAGCCACCTGACTCCACTGCCTCAGGTGAGCAGCCTGAGGCTAAGAAAGCTTAAGTCATTTCTCCAGGAGGCCTCGCTTGGTAAGTGGCAGAGAGGCATCTGCAGCCCAGACTTGGATTCAGTACGGTGAGGTACCAGTGTTCCCCTGCCTCCCACCAGCATGTGGAATGGCACCCGGAGCAAATTCTCCCGAGGAACGCCGACCACCCACAGCCACTGTCCCCACTCCATTTGGGGGAAAGTGGGAAAACTGCTCGTCCAATGGAGAATTTCTGCTTAGGGGGGCTTCACGCCCTGCAGAAGGCACAGCACAGAGCTGGAAGCTTTCATCTATGTGGCACTTTGAGAAAAAGAATCTGATTTTCTGTACTATACTACAACCAGAACCCCTATACTACCCTTCTCCTCTATTATGGGGTACACAGGTTAGCCAGAGAATAGACCAGTAAACATCATAGGAGTATGCCGGGGAGATTCCTTCTCAGTTGACTAGCTTTTAGGGCAAGAGGACTTGTAACCGGGCCCCCCAGCCTGGTGCGCCAGTGTTTACTGCAGAGCGTGCTAGGTGGCCACTCTGCAAGGGCCTCTGTTCCGCTGGCCCAGAGACCCTCACCTCTGGTCAGGGGTAAGTGGTTTGAAGATAAACTTTGCATGTATTTCTTTTATTGTAATAAAATACAAATAACATAACATTTGCAACTTTAATCATTTTAAGTACGGTTCAGTGGGAAATACGTTCGTAATGTTGTACAACTATCTCCACAACTGGTTTTATCTCATAAAACTGAAACTGTACCATTAAACAGCAACTCCCCACCCCCTCCTCCCCCAGATCCCTGGAAGCCTCCATTCTACTTTCCGTGTCTGATTTTGACTGCTCCAAGTGGGATCACTCCGCATTTGTCACCGCGTGATTGTCACCGGCTTGTTTCACTTTGCCCGATACCCTCGAGGTGTACCCATGTTGTAGTGGATGTCAGCATTTCCTTCCTTTTGAGGCTGAATGCTACTCCATGGTATGTATAGAGCACATCCTGTTTGCACATCCGCCCATGAATGGACACCTGGGTCGCCTCCGTGTTTTGGCTACTATGAACAGTGCTGCTATGAATATGGATGTATGAATATCTTAAAGATAAACTTTTGAGTGTATCTTGGAATATCCAGTTCAATAGTTGTACTAAGGAAATAATTTGGATGTGTGAATTTAAAGCCTGAGAAAATTACCTTTCAATCCCAACATCATGTCCAAGAAGGTTCTGCCTATAAATAAACACTGGCACACCAGGCTTGGGGGCCCGGTTACAAGTCCTCTTGCCCTAAAAGCTAGTCAACTGAGAAGGAATCTCCCCGGCATACTCCTATGATGTTTACTGGTCTATTCTCTGGCTAACCTGTGTACCCCATAATAGAGGAGAAGGGTAGTATAGGGGTTCTGGTTGTAGAGGTAGGACAGCCCTCCTTTCTGATGCAGGATTGGTTGGAGTGGAATTTTGAAATAACCAGTTATACTTAAGCACGCTGGGGCTCCTTTTCAGGTCCCTGGCTTCCCCACTTTGGAATGAGCCCTATGTCCCCTCCCACCTCCTCCAACATCAGGGTGCTCTGCCCTAGAGTTCTTTCTCTTCTCCCCCACCCCTTCCTTTCTCTTCCATTCGCCTCTCATCGCCATGTAGATGGGCCAGCCCTGCGCAGTGGGCTCCTCTAGCTGTTTCTATTTGTTTCATTTTAACGACTCCTCACGCTCTGTTTGGAATCCCAGATTACCCAGAAGCCCGGGCACTTTTTCACTTGTCTCTCACCTGAAACTGACAGCAGAGAGTTTGCTGCCAGCAACACCGACTAGTCCATCAACAGCATAAAGTAGATTCTAATCACATCTGCAATTTCATGTATAAACTCACAATTACAGTGACGAGGGGGTTTGAATGTACTTTGGGACCCTTCTCTGAACCTGTTTAAAAATAAAATGCATAAAGAGAAAGACATCTTTTGAGATGATTTATGAGATATTGTGAGAAACCTGGAATTTATTCTTGAAAGCAATTGTGTGCAAACAAATTAGCAGACATAATTGCTTTCAAGAGAAAATTGTATCTTATTACAAACTATTGGATTTTTAAAAATGAGCTCCTTCCCAGCAGGGAGAACATCTGGATTCCCATCGGCCATGGGCAATGCCCGAGCCTCTTCTAGCCGGAGACAAAAGACAGGTTTTGCAGGTTGCTGAGGAGCCTTGAGTGAGAAAGGGCATAGGACAGGCAAGTGTGGAATGCTGTCTCTTTAGCTTTATAACATAAATCTAGTAAGAGCCCTCAGTAGCCAATAATTGTTTCAAATCTCAGCTCCAAGTACACTCGGCATGACATTCAAGGGTCTCTAAACTCCAGTTTTCCCACCACCTTTGCTGCCGAGCCTTCCTGGTCCACAATAAACCCTTCCACCCTGGAATAACTTCCTGCCCTTTCTTCGCTGATCCACACCTCGGGCTTCAAGATCCACTGCAGAGCGCCCTCCTCCCCACTCCCCACAGCAGGCTCACCAGCAGCACGGTGGAAGACCTCCACTCTCCACTGTCCACTATCCACCGGATCATCTCTGCCTGCCACCCACCCCCTTTACTTCTGACAGCGGGGAGAAGCCAGGCTCGCCCACCACCATGCAGGGGAGACCAGAGTCTCCTACTCACAAGACCCTGTCGAGGCTCATCCTCCCAGTCTTTGGGGGTCAGACATCTTTCTCAGAGGCAGCGCCCTATTTTGGGGTAGCCAGCCAGGCGACAATCTATTAGGACTGATAAACAGAGCAACCATGTATCGAGATGGAGAAAACCGCATTTACATAAACTTTCCTCAGGGCTCTGCTCCTGGAACGAATGCTTTGATAGAAGGAGGGGCAGGCATGCAACAATGGATGGTGTCCACACTGCACTTAGGGGCACAATGAGCCCAAGGACTTCTGTTGTACTGAGGAGGAAACCCAAGTCGGAGCCAGAACAGAAATGCTTAAAAGACCAGAGGAGGAACTGCAGGAACTGCAGCCAACCTGAAAGATTCGGCTCAGCATCCTTTCTCCCACAGCGTTCCCGCCCTCCTCCAAATATAAAGGGGACACATATTTAAGGAGACTCCATCAGAAATGGTGCCAATTTTGTCAGTCTGCCCAGCGTACCTACTGTCTCTAAGTGTCGCCCTGCTGATACAGGCACAGGGGCCTCTGCTCCTCCCTCTCTCAACAATGGGCTACTCTGGGTCAGGCCCTTCTCTTCTGCCCATGGAGAGACAAGGGCCTGCTGTCCACAGCTGGACTGAGAGTCCCACTCTGAAGCACACCCCTTGGGAGAAGAGTGGTCATTTGGGCCTTTCAAAGTGTCCCATGTCCAGGTCAGAACACTCCCAGAGCATCTTTGGTCAGACCCTCTCTACTCGCTGGCAGCTTATAATGACCAGGTCACACCCGGAAGCCCCCACTTCCAGCCTCAGCCTGGGTACTGGCTCTGGTCTTTCTGAAGTTCTCTCCAGTGCAGACCACCACAGAGAGGACCTACCACTGAGCCCCCCAGGGGCAGTCAATCTGGAACATGGAACAGAGCTTTGCGTGTTTCCCTTCCTAAACTGCCTGCCTTCCCCAGTAGAAAAAAATGGTTTCTCCTAAGGAATCAGCTACTGTAACTGTTAGAACTGCCAGGGGCTCTCCCTCAAACCACGTCTGGACCTTCTGGGCCCTGTGCCCATTCTGCAGGCATGAGCCCCAAGGAGAAGAAACATGCTTAGCTGGGAGTAGCTTTCCCACCACATGTTCCAAACGCTGAAGCTCTCCAAAAGGCTGGTGTTTCCAGGAACACCTGGTTGGTGCCTCCTTTCTGGGCCTCATGCTTCCTGCCCCAGACACTGACTCTTGCCACCAAGGCCATGGTCATCTGTTCACAGTCATGAGGAAAACACAATCTCTTGCACTACATCAAAATGAAAAACTTCAGTGCATCAAAGGACCTGATCACAGAATAGAAGGAAATATTTGCAAATCATGTATCTGATAAAGGGGTTAATGTCCAGATATATAAAGAACTGCTATAACCAAGACAAAAAACCAAACGATCCAATTAAAAATGGACAAAGGACTTGAATGGGAATTTCTCCAAAGAAGATACACAAATAGCTAATAAGCACTTGAGAAAAGATGTTCAATATCATTAATCATTAGGAAAATGAAAATCAAAACCACAAAGAGGTACTATCTCCTATCCATGGCTGCTATCAAAAAACCCCCCAAAAACCAAGAACAGAAAATAACAAGTGTTGGTGAGTGTATATACAGGAAGGGGGTGATGGAGATGCTTCCATGTTCCCCAACTCTCCTCTTCCCCCCTCACTTCCCTCTAACCCTTTCCCCCTTGGAGAGTGGGGGCTATAGCCATCTCCACCTGTTGCCTGGTGGCCCTACCCTCCCTATTCAAGTACCAATTCCTAACCTCTGAGGTCCCTCCCCATCTGTTGCAAATTTCACACACTCTAGCAGCAAGCATCCTGTGGCTGTCCTGGCACCTTCTCCCAGGCTGGTATCTGCCACTATATGAAGTCAGGGAGGGTGCGCCCTGGTCTCAAGGTCTGTGGGCAACTCGAGGACAGGGGGACAGTGGAGTCATCCTTTCCTGGATGCAATTGTCTCCTCCTCATCCATAGCTCATCATCATGAGGACCAATTCCTTAAAAAAAAAGCTAAATGACAATAAACTATGTTGGCTGATCTTCAGGAGAAACTTACACTCCTTCTTTAACACTGACCTATGTGGGGACATTTAATAACCTTGGCCAGTATGCCCAAATCTCTTCCTAGAAGTAATCCTTGATCATAGACCACCGAAGGGGAGAGATTTGTTTTGTTAGTTTTAACTATCTCCCATATATAGATAAAAGCAGGCTGTTCTTATTAAAACAGTAGGTGGGTGGTGGAAATCCCTGCTCCTCAAGGACCTCCTTCCTCTCCTGTCTGAGCTCCTAAATAAGGTTGCCAACACAGGACACCCAGTGAAACTTGAATTTCAGATAAATAATAAATAACTTTTAGTATAATCATGTCCCAAATATTGCATGTGCCAACCTTACCGCTGAGATATCCCCGAGGACCGGGGGATTGCCCAGGGCCCCACCTGAGCCCACTGTTGGCTTCAGGTAGAGGATTAGAACAGTTGAGTTATAAGATTTCTTCCTCCCAAGCATTCTGTGACTTCTTACATACCAATGCACCAACGGCGGGGGGGGGGAGGTGTCATACAGAACATGGGTCATGGTTTCTGCCTACAGAAGGGCCCCTCTGTCTCAAGCCTCAGCTCCTGCCTAGGGCCCTGACTGTGGTAGCATCTACTTCAGCTCAGCAGCTGCTCTGCCCTTGTTCCCTCCTCAGCTGGGAGTTTCCAAATGGGCATCAAACTTGATCATGGGTTCTGGCTGTGCCTCCAGCATCTCATTTACGTGCCCTCAAGTTTTGGACCCCATCACTAGAACCATCAGCAGCACCTCTGATGGACAGCGTGTAGCCAAGGCTTTGCTGGGACATCAGACTCCCCTCAGAGCAACGCAGACCAAGCTTTCCTTGCAGCAGGAAGGCCTCAGGCTTCCAGAATGAGAATCCTTGTCAGGAAAGTAAATGAGGGGGTTCCTTCTTAAAAGCAATGAGCTGAGATCACCACATCAGAGAGAGAGAATGTATTTTGTTTGGCTAAAGTCAGGTCCAATGGAGAGTGTGTGTGATAACCATCTCCAGGCTTGGCTGGGGGATACAGACAGAAGAGGAAAGAGGCGCTGGGCAGGGGACTCACGGAACTGGGAGGGAACAGACGAGGGGAAACACAGTCTGAGGAGGCACAAACACAGGAATGTCCCCGGCCCTGGTTCAACAGATACACTGAAGCAGATATGCAGATAAAAAGATAAAGATGCTGACAGTAATGCTAGAGTCATTTTCCAAACTCATCTTTCTCTCAACTCTAAAAAAAAAAAAAAAAAAAAAAAATAGAAAAAGAAAAGAAGGGAGAGAAGGAGGGAGGGAGGGAGAAAAATAACAAGAAACCATCTCTACTTTTGTTTCCTCTTAAATAGGAGGAATAAGATGGCCGGCTAATGATGGCACAAGGCACAGAGCATCCAGCAAGATTAACTAACAAGTGAATTCACAAGTAAATGAAAGTAGCTTTCCTGTTACCACTCCCTCTACATTTGAAACCAGAACATCCGGGTTCAAATCCCAGCTCTATTATTGTGCTCTGGCCTTGAGCAAGCCCCTCATCTCTCCAAAGCTCCAGTTTCCTCAACTATAAATTGGCACCAATACCTATATGAGCCTCACCAAACAGCAGTAAGGGTTGAAGGAGATGACATGTCAGAAAGGGCTTTTGGTCAACTCCAAAGTTACTACCTTGTATTAAATACCACAAAATGCAATCCCTACCTTTATGCAGCATACAATCCAGACCTGCACCGTCTGATATGGTGGCCACTGGCTGTGTGGCCAATGAGCATTTATGAAAATTGACACCGGCTGTGAGTATAAACTATGTAGCAGGGAGTGTTGATCTAGATGGACCACAAGACATGTGCACATACAAAGTCAACACAAAAATACAAGAATCAAACAATAAAATGTCAACAAGCACAAGGTCAAGAGGGGTACTCAACACTGTATGAGTGTTCAGTTATTGTCTGACAATGGCAGGAATTTATTAATATGCAAATGGTAACTGAGCAGAGTAACTTGAAATGTAAACTAATTGTGTGTGTGTGTGTGTGTGTGTGCGCGCGCGCGCGTCTCTGGGCCTCTGCCAATCAGAAGAGCAGACTCTTTGAACTCTAAGCAACCCATAGGGCAATCCAATTTTTTTTAAGTAAATCCTATTTACTTCAAATGCAGAATCTAAGGTCCAAAGAGGTAGGGATTTAACCAAGACCACATATAGCTCATGAATGACCCAGTATATTTTTCATTAGACCACAGTGGGTTTTTTAAAGCTATTTTTCTTTAAATAAAGATGGCTTAAATTGAGCTGCATGATAACTCTAGGAAATGACACATCCACATTTGGAAAACTGAGGCCCCAAGTGACTAAACAAGTACAATTAGTGGCACCTTTGAGGCCAGCATCCTGCCCCTTCACCCTGTGCTCTCCCTCCTGCCATAGGATCCCTCTCTAGGTGCAGGGGTTGGCCCAATAACACGTACTGTCCCCCTTCCCTGTGCCCCCACCACCTCTTGTTCAGGGCACACCCATGAGCATTCTTCAACCTAATTAAATAATGGAATCACACTGATCCTTTCTTCCAAGGTCCAGGGGCACTGTTTCCTCTCCACCCCAGTTGTGCTTGGGAATGTTGACTTTGGAAAACGACACCAAAAACACTCTGACTGTTATTTCCAAATCAGAAACAGGTTCCAAATCCTTCTTCAGCAGAGAGCGACAGATCTCAGAAGGGTTGAACCCGTTTAGGCCACGAGAGCCTAGAACCTCTTCTCTCCATGTAGCCTCCAGGGACAAAGTCATCTTAAATCCACCAATGGGTATCTGCTGGGAGTCCCAGGATTCAGAGAAGAATAAAATAAAAGTCTCACCTCCCAGTCATTCCAGGTCCAAAAGAGGAGATTCACAGGTAGGCCTGAACTTGAGGCCACTGTGCATGGTCCCAGCAGGAAGGGGATGGGCACCTGGTGTCAGAGCCTCTGCCTAACATTTCAATGGTCAAAGCCAAAGAATGATACTAACCCAAGAGAGGTGAGAAAGTAAACATGCCAGCTATGACATGCCTTGGAGGACACCCCTAAGAAAGCCCAGGCCCCTCCAGCCATCACGCAACATTGCCTTATTTTCTGATGGGTGTAGAATCTCCACGTGCCCACAGCCCGATGCCTTCCTCAAGCCCCTGATATCTTCCAGGCCCCAACCACTTCAGCGCGTGCTCTTTGCAGGCATGCGAGCCCACCTACCTCAAGCATTAGGAGAGGGAGTGTTTACGTTCTTTATTGTCCTCACAGGCCTTTCCGTCAAAGTTACATTTTTTTGAATCCTTTATTGCAGGCGAAAGAAATGCAAACATGTGCAGTATGGAATTCCTGTCACATTCAGGATATATGAGGGACATTAAAGGCCCTGTTAGGATCTGATGACAGCTGCCAAGAATCTTTTCTATAATGATAAATGAGATAAGCACGAAGCAATGAAGACGACATAAAAATGCTGGCATGGGCCAGGAGCAGGTGTTTCCCCTGCTGGAGTTAACGATCCTGTGGGGGGAGCCTACTGCATGCAGCCTGTGAACAGGCGCAGGCACCCCCAGCCTAGCACCCAGGGGGCCGGAAAGCCTCAGGGTGGCTCACTCATTCTGGATGTCCCTTCTTACATGCACATTTTCCCCAGTGATGCCCCTGCTTGGAAAGCACACCCTCCAGGGTGTTCACCTGTTGGAATCCCGGCCAGCTTCTGAGGCTCCCAGGCTTGGGCAGACCTTTTTCCTCCAGGAGGGAGACTGCCTTTGAACTTCTCCACTCCACTATGCTCAGCCCACCTGGCTCCTCCTGTGCTTACTGTCGAGAGGGCTCTGATAGTGAGTGGGACACTCTGGCTTAGCGGTAAGGCACACTCTGCCCATTCAGGCAGGTATTTCACCGGGCTCTTGTTAGCTACCTCCGTGAGCAGTCAGGCACCTACTGTCTCCGCTGCTGTTTCTCTCAAACTACTCCCCACTTCCTTCCAAAAACACAACTCTCTTCTCTGAAACTTGCAGGCAAATTGGTATTAAGGACTCACCCTACTCTGTTCTTATTCCAGTAGAGACACTCAGAGGGCAAAGTCAGCCTCAAAAAAGCTGTCAGCCCCTGCTGGTGTGGCTCAGAGGATTGAGTGCTGGCCTGTGAATCAAAGGGTCGCTGGTTCCATTCCCAATCAGGGCAAATGCCTGGGGTGCAGGCCAGGTGCCCAGTTTGGGGTGCATGAGAGGCAACCACACATTAACATTTCTCTTCCTCTCTTTCTCCCTCCCTCCTACTCTCTCTAAAAATAAATAAATAAAATCTACCAAAAAAAAAAAAAAAAAGCCACGAGGTCCTCAAAGCTTAGCTCAGGGCCCTCAACTGTTTGTTCTCTCTCCCATGCCTCTTGCCACCAACCGCTCCTCTCCTCTGCCCCCTACCCCTACCCGCGCCCCCTATCCCCACCCTACCTGGTGCCCTCCGATCTCCCTGTTGGTGCACACAATGGGAGATCTCTGAGGGGCTTGAGGAGGTGCAGGGAGCCAGTGAGGAGGCTGCAGGCCCCATGTTCTACCTGAAGGTGTGGCTCCACACAGCGTAGGCTGGGCCTTCTCTCCAGCTGCTCCAGAGCTAGGGCAGGACGGGGAACAAACTGAGGGCTCCCAGAGGGTGCCGCCCACCTCCCCAACCCTAGCAGTAGAGGGCAGTCAGACTAAGCGGGCGCGGGCTCCTCTGTTTGCCCAGGACATATGGTGGGGAATGGGGCAGCCCTGGCTACAGAGGACTGGGGAGGCCCAGGACCAGGGCAGACCTCACCTTCTACCCACTGCTCTGCAGACAGAGCTCTAGCTCCGAAGCTGTCATGGTCATTTGGACCAAGTCCAGAGTCAGGGGAAGTGACACCCCATGTTTTAAGGACTGTTGTTTAACTAAAAATTTATGCTTTGGCCTGGAATTTCCCCCTGAGCTCCCAGATAAACATAGGATTAGAGTCCACAGACACCAATATTCAGAACGGGGCTTAATGATGGACACCTTTGGGCAACGGCTTCTGGGAAATCATGGGGAAGCAAGAAGGCCTCCCGTGGCTTTTAGCTTTTCCATCTCGATTGTCACCTGCATTCATCCCAGGGCTGCCCACCTGCCACCATGATGCCCACCCCAACCCTTTCTGCCCACCCAGGTGGTTCTTACTGCACCCCAGTTCCACACACCCTGGTCTACACCACTCATTTGCTGCATACCCTCTAAGACCTTACAGGAGGGGAGGGAGGGCACCAGGGAGAACGCAGATGGTTGAACAACACAGCAAAGTATTTGACCATGTGTGCATGTATGTATAGTCACAGTCTGGCCCTGTGTACCCAAATGTAGCCATCTCAGGGTTGGGGTCGGGGGAGGGATTATGAATGCTTGGAATTTTCTTCTTTTAATTTCTCTGTGCTTTCGACAATAAATGGGAATCATTTTTATCAAAATTGCACAGTCTGAAGGTAGCATTCGGTAAGGAAGCTAGGATTCACTGAGGGACCTGGCGACAAGAGTTTCTGAAGCAGGAGGAAGCTAAAAGCAGTGGCGATGGGACCGGCCGGCCCAGTGCTCTGAGCGATCTCCATGCCAGTGCGCGCTCTGAGGACTGCAGTCTTCGTGTCCACGTCTAAATAGCTACCCGGTACAAGAGGCCGCTCCAAGCTCTTTGTGGAGAGGTGGAGAGCTGGGCGAGCTACTCCCGGGCCCACCCTTCCACCGGGACTGCCTGGCCTGAGTCGTGCCGCTAACACCAAGCAGTGCGGGGTAGGCAGTGGAATTTTCCAAGCTGCCTCCGTCCCTAAGTCCCTGTTCATTGCAGGCTTCCCTGAGCTACAGCCTAACCTCCAGAAATGTTTGTGTGTTTCACCACCTCCCCTCCCCTCCCTATGAGACTTCACTGGGCTACACAAGAAAGAAGAGGAGCAAGAGGGGCTGGGTGTTGCCCATTCAGATTCTACAAATCTCGGGGGACCCAGTTTATTTGTTTTGGTGAGCTGGACCAGCTGTGAGCTGTTTGGTTCAGGGCTACAGGAATAGGACTGTTTTCCTTTCTGCCTTTGGCACAGTCAGGGGCGAGAAGAAGGATCCCAGGTTGAGGACTGCCAGGGCCCGGCCTCTCAGCTCCCATTTCTCACTGCTGCCACTGGGAGTTCTAGCTCCCCAATAAGCATCTAGGGTGCTTGCTGCCTATCAGGAAGTGGTAGCTCCCTGAACACAGGCAGCTGGGTGGCAACCCGTCCCAGGGGCTAAAACTCTCCCCTCTCTTCTGGGGAGAACGCCCAGAGGAGATAGCCTCCTCCTCAGGGCTCCCGTGTTAGGCTGCCTGTTCCCAGGACTGTCAGAGGCCCCTGCCCTGCTCCCTCCCGGCAGATTCTCAGTGTCCCCAGGACATGCAGCACATGGGGCCCTTAAAGGCTCTTTGAGCTTTAGACCCTCAAATCCACCACAGTGCCAGGCCATTTACACTGTGCTATCCCTCTTTCGCCAGCCCTCCAGAGTGACAGCGTCTATGCTTTTAATTCTAGCTTAGATTAACAAGTCCTATTCCATGATTCCTGTGTCTGGACTTTCCCCCCCTAACTTTACTGGAGTTCTTTTAGGGTCAACACCATTTTTGCCAACAGGCCAAAAATAAGGTAAAACAATGACCAGGCACCCAAAACACACTGACGGAATGATTAGGCCGGATGGGTGGACAGACAGACACACAGATGGATGAACGGCAGACGTCTTTCACGGAGGCCTTTCCCAAAGCAGGAACGGTTTTCTGTGCATCCATCCAACAAACATTTACTGTGCAGGTACTAAAGGCCGGCCACTGTTCTAGGCTCTTGGGATTCATTGGGGAGCCAAAACACACAAAAACTCTGCCTTCATAAACGATATATTTTATCTAGGGGAGGCCTGTAAACAATAAACATTTACAAATAAGTAATTTCATAGTATGTCAGAAAGTGATTACCACTATGGAAACAAAAAAAGTAGAATGGGGTAAGGAGGACTGGGATTGAGTTTAGGCCAGTGGCGGTGTATGTGGGAATCAGAGTAGATCTCATTGAGATAGTGGCCTTGGAGCAAAGATTGGAGTGCGGTGAGGGAGCAGGTAAGAACCATTCCAGGAGAGTGAACAGACAGTGCAGGTTGTAAAGGGGAGCATGCCTGGTGTGTCTGAGAAACTGCTATGAGGTCAGTAGGCTGGAATGGAGTAAACAAGAAGGGTAGTACGAGGTGAGTTCAGAGAGGTAGAGGTGAGATGGGCTGGCAGGTCCTGTCAGGTCTTAAGGAAATGGGGAGCCATTGAATGGTTTTGAGAAGAGGAATGACATGATCTGATTTAAAATTTAAGACTCCCTCTAGCTGTTGTTTTGAGAATAGACTATAGAGGATCAAAGGTGGAAGGAAGCAATTAGGAGGTTATTACAGTAATTCAGGGGAGATATGATAGAGGCTCCAACCAGGATGGTAGCCATGGAGATTGTGAGCTTAAACAATTGGAAGTCTGGAGTTGCCGTCAAGTGAGATAGAGATGGCTGTGGGTAGAGCAGGTTTGCAAGGTGGGGATGGCGGGTGGGGCAACTCTGGAAAGCATGTTGAGCTTGAGATGTCACCCAAGTGGAGATCTGAAGGCTGGAAGTATGAATTTAAATTTGAGCATCATCAGGGATGTTTGCTATACAAAGCCATGAGATCATGAAAAAAATTAATGTAGATAAAGAAGAGGACCAAGGACTGAGCTCTAGGGTACATGAACCCTAAAAAATCAAGGAAATGAGGAGGAACCAGCAAAAAACACCAAGAAAAAGCAACTTGTGAGTCCAGAGGAAAACAAAGAGAGCGTGTTGTTCCGGAAGTAGGGTGAACATCCATATTGAGGAGGAAAAAGTGATCAACTGTGGCAAATGCAGCTGATCACCTAAGTGGTCCAATCTGACATTTGACCACTGGGTGCAGAAGTATGAAGGTCAACAAGAGCAGTCGTTTGAATATTAGGGGCAAAAAGCTGATCAGAGGGGCATTAAGAGAGAATAGGAGGAATCCACACATTTATGCCAAGAACACACAATGGAGAAAGGATAGTCTCTTCAACAAATGGTGCTGGGAAAACTGGGTATCTACATGCAGAAGAATGAACGTGGATCAGTATTGGGCAAAAGCCAAGGTACAGAAACAACCTAAAAGCAGGTTTAGGAAACAACCTAAACCTTATGGAGGAATGGATAAAACAATGTGACACACACATACACATACACACAATGGGATATTGTTTAGTGAAGAAGAAAGAAGGAAGGAGAAGGAGGAGGGGGAGAAAATGCTCCCATTTGTGACGACATGGAAGGACTTGGAGGACATTATGCTAATGAAATAATCCAGACACAGAAAGACAAATACTGCATCATCTCATTTATATGAGGAATCTAAAATAGTCGAACTCATAGAAGTAGAGAGTAGACAGTGGGTGCCAGGAGCGGGCGGGGGGCAGGTGGTGGGGAGAATGAGATGTTAATCAAAGAGCAGAACATTTCAGTTATGTAAGAAGGAGGCGTTGTGGAGATCTAGTGAATAGAACAGTGACGATAGTTAACGGTACTGTATTATACACTCGAAATTTGCTGAGACGATAGATCTTAAATTAAATCTTCTCAACACACATGTAATGGTAACGATGTAGAGGAGATGGACAAGTTACTGAGCCTGATTACAGTGATCTTTTCACAATGTATACATATATCAGAACACTAAGTTGTACACCTTAAATGTAATAATTTTATATGTCAAAGATCTCAATACAGTTGTTATGAGAGAGAGAGAGAGTAGGTGGGAACAAACTGGAGAGAGTAAGTACAGACAACTTTCTGAAGCAGTTTTGATGCAAATGGGGAGCAAACAAAAAGTTGCAGGAAAAGTGGGTTCAGGAGAAGGTTTTATAAAATTGGGAAAATAATCACATACTTTGTGCTAATGGAAATGATTCAGGATATAATGGACAATCAAGGACAGAGGAGAGGAGTGGGCAATTTGGCTCGAGCAATGTCCTTAGGTAAGTGGAGGGGAATTAAGATCATTTTGCAGGTGGAGAGGTTGGCGCTAGAAAGGTGTGTGGAAAGTCCAAGTTACAGACAAGGGTGTGAGGAGGTGAGGAGGTGAGGAGGTGAGGAGGTGAGGGGGTGAGGGGTGAGGAGGTGAGGGGGTGAGGAGGTGAGGGGGTGAGGGGGTGAGGGCAGATGCGGGGAGGCAGGGAGAAGTGGTGGTGAATCTATGGAAGTTCTCTTCTGATTACTCCAGCTTTGCTGCTGAAGGGGGAAAGGAGATCATCAGCAGAGGGAGAGGGACACAGCAGGAAGGCCTGAGGGGTCTGGTGTCAAGTGCCATCTGGGATGGTGGGAGAGTGCGCCGGCAAGGGGAAGAGAGGAGGATGACCTGGAAGCAAGTGAAGGCATCCTTGAAAATCGTGGGCATGAATTTGAAGTGAGACCACTCAGCATGGTTGTGTTTGTTTCCCCCAAGCAGGCATGGAGCAACTGCGGAGTCGGCTTTAACTTTGGTTGTGGTTTTGCCGAGACAGTAATCGTGAAATGAGAGGTGCAAGCGATTATGATTGACCATGGTGTTTAAATGGCATTCGAAAAAGAAAGGGTTCCATTTTAGTAAATGGGAGTATGTGAGTCGTCTACTTTGCGAAGAGTGAGCTGTCAAAGGAAAAAGTCTGAGACTCATGGCCCCAGAGCCGGCATTAATTGAGGAGGATTTAATGGAGGTGACCTTCCTCCTCATGATCTGCTTGCCAAGAGGTGTGCCATAGTGCCGAGGCTGGCAGTGGAACCAGGAAGCGAGGGGCTGTCCTATTTGACCTAAACTTGTTCTTACGCTGCCAGTAGAGCACCCCATTCACCCCAAGGACACAGCACTCCCTGCCTTATTAGCAAGCCTGGCCTCCCTGAATGTGGCCCCTGTAGTCCCCCTGACCTCACCCAGGTCTCTCAGCAGCTCCACCATGCAGCTGCCTGTCCCTGTGCTCCTGCCTCCCTTCTGTGGCTGATCTTTCCCTGCCCCGTTTGTCCTTCCTGAGATGGCAGCCCCACCTCAATTCATATCCTCCGAATCCCCTGGGATTTCTGAATCTCTGCTTCTGGCCCATACGACCAAGTCTTTGCTGTTCTGACTTAGTCAACTCTCCACTCTTCCCCACCCAACTGGTCCCTCCCATCAAACACGCGGGCTGGGCCTCGGCATACCTGCCTCACCATCCAGCCTCCTTCCTGCATAGTCAGCCCTAGAGTTTGTTGCCTCAGCCTCACCCACCCTTTGGCAGATAGTCAAGCTCTAGGCCCGTTTCCAGAATCACGATGACAATAATAACAGTAGTGACCACCACGATATAACTACCGAGTAGGTAAGAACCTAATCTCCTTTGCTCACTGCCATGGTCACGTCCCTAGAATCTAGCACAGAGCCTCATATACAGCAGGTCCAGCAGTTCTGCCTGATCCGCAGGGGGTAGGCTCCAAATCCCCAGTGGGTGCCTGAAACCGCAGATAATACCAAATCCTTTGTGTACCACGTTTTTTCCTATACATATTTATAAACTAGGCAATTTCATAGATAGGAGATTCAGTCTTACCATAGGTCTTAACAATGTCAGCATATGAGTTTTTCTTTAAGTCAAGAATTTCACCTTTTCACTTAAAGGAAACACTTTACAGCTTCTCTTTGGCATATCCGAATTGATAGCACCGCTACGCTTGTGCTTTGGGGCCATAATTAAAGAGAATAAGGGTCACCTGAATACAAGCGCTGTGATATTGCGTCAGTTGGTTTGACGGCCTAGACAGTCACTGAGTGACTAAGAGGCAGGAAGCACATATGAGTACAGTGTGGACTCGCTGGACAGAGGGATGATTCACTCCCTGGGTGGGCTGGAGCAGGAGAGCACCAGATTTCATCACACTACGTAGAAGGGCACGCAATTTAAAACTTATGCATTCTTTCTTTCTGGAATTTTCCATTTGACATTTTTAGACCACAGTTGACCATGGAAAGCAGAACTGCAGATGAGGGAGGAAGGCTACTGTGTTACTGTAAACATCTGGGGACTGACACAATAAGTGAGCATCATCTGTCGAGTGCCTAAAAGTACCAGGGATCGCACTAAGTCTTTTTCACCCACGGTCTGATTTCCATCCTGCCGACCACCTCCTTCAGTGCAGGACAGGATGCTGTCCTAATTTTATGGACACGGAAAACTAAGGTACTAAAGAGTCACATCGCCAACACGGCAGAAACAGAAGTACAACCCAGTTCTGTCTCTTTTAAACGTGCTACCTTACATGGATCGCAGCCCAGTGAGTCCCCAAGGTCCCCCTGGTCCCCCCAGCCCCCCTGCAGACAGAACAAAAGCTTGAGAGCACCCAGTCAAGCCACATGGCATGATGCATGGTATCAGAATGGCAAGTTCCTGCCTCCCAGAAATGTCTTTGGTCCCCCCCTACCCCCGCAGCTCTGGAAGCCAGGCTCCAATGGTGGCCCAGCCCCTTCAGGCACCTCTGCCCAGGGGGTGCCACGTGAGCATCTAGAGCTCTTGCAAGATCCCTAGAAATGTCTCCTACTGGTGACCACCTTTAATCCCTCCCTCCAGTTGTGAATTCCAGGCCATAATCTCACATATGAGGTGGGACTTCAGTAATTTGGCTGTCCCGATACCTGAGATGGGTGCAAAGACTGCTAGTTGTCCCCAAACATTCATTCATTCATTCTTTCTTTCTTTCTTTCTTTCTTTCCAATAGAACTCCCAAGTTTTAGAAGGGCGTGTGACTACCCAGCTTGCTATGACCCTATAACTATGTGGCAGACAACAGGATAACATCAACAGTAACAGGCTTTTTCTAAATCAGTTATTTTCAATGGGGGGTGATTCCTCCCCACCCCTGCAGAAATATCTGGTTGTCACAACTGGGTAGTGCTGCTGGGGTCTAATGGGTGGAGGCCAGGGATGCTGGTAAATATCCTACATTGCATGGGACAGCCCCTCCCTCATAAATGAAGAATTATCCAGCCCAAAATGTCAACAATGTCAAGGCTGAGAAATTCTATTCCAGATCATGCCCTTAAAAGGAATAGGCATATCCTCCTTTGGTCCTTTCCTCCAGGCTACACACTGAGAAAAATTGGAGTAAAATCCTTGGTCCTAAAAAACAGAAACCAGATACCTAGGGATGCTAGAGCCATCGTAACAGCACTAGATTGCCTATCTCCACTATTACCATGAGACAGTAATGTGCTTCTTTTGTTATAGTAGCCTAGCCCATACCGTAACCCATACAATGAATTTTAAGAGGGACCTGGACCCCCTGAAACGGCTTGCACAGTTGTCAAGCTCCAGTCCCTGCTCTTTGGCCCACACTCCCAGGCCATCGTCTAGTGCTTGTCCGAGACCGTCTCTAATCCCAGCAAGAACAGGATTTCCATTTAGGGTAATTCCTGCTCTCCTATTCTCTCTCTCTCTTTCCCTTTCTTGTCACAACTCCCTGTGGTAGGCAGAATAATGCCTCCCCAAACAGGTCTACGTTCTAAACCACTGGAACCCGTGGATGTGTTCCATGGCGAGGGGAAATTAAGGTTGTTAATAAACTGACGTAAGAAGGTTATTCGGGATCATCCAGGTAATCCCGAAGTAATCACAGAGGTCATTATAGGCATACTTTGTTTTACTGCGCTTCACTTTGTTGCATTTCATAGTACTTGCATTATTTACAAATTGAAAGCAAGGTCCCCCTTTAGCAAAAACATTACGGCTCACTTTATCGCACTGATCTGGAACTGAACCCGCAATATGTCTGAGGTATGCCTGTACGTGTAAAAGAGGGAGGTGAGAGAGGGGCAGAATCAGTGATGTCAGAGTCAGTGTTGAAAGACGCCACCGCCCACTGCTGGCTTTGAAGGTGAAGGAACGCCACAAGCCAAGGAATGCGGGTGGCCCCTAGAAGCTGGAAAAGGCAAGGAAACAGATGCTTCCCGAGAGCCCCAGAAGGAATCCAACCCTGCTGACACATGGTTTTAGCCTAAAGAGACCCATTCAGGACTTCTGACCCCCAGAACTGTAAGATAATAAATTCCCGTTGTTTTAAGCACCAAGTGTATTGCAGTTTGTTACAGCAGCCACGGAAAACAAACATTCGCTCTTTCTTCCTTTCTCCTTCTTCCCTCTATCCCTTTTTCCAAATTAGCTTCCAGGGCTCTATTTATTCTCCATGAAAGCGCGAGCCAGTGTGGAGCAGAGACTAAGGCCCTGGTTGGCCTATGTCTGGGGACTCTTTAAAAGCTCCTACCAACAGGATGGAAGGAACACCTGAGAGAAGAAATTGGCCATGCTAACCCAGAGCATGGGCTGGGTCCAGCAATTCATGCCTTCAGGACTAATTCCCTTTATGATTTGCTTCCAGAAACAAATGTTTCATCTGCACCCAAGATCCGGCAGTAAGCAGCCTAGTCCTACACTGCATGAAATCTAGGTTATTACCAGGATTGTCCGTGTTTCCAAAGGGGCCTCTGCCCAAAGCCAAGGTGATAGTCATACTAACTGGAGGTGGAATTAGCCAACCCTCTAATTCCAAAGTGTTTAGCTTTGGAACACAAAAAGTTAAACACCTTCTTGCAACACATTGTAAACATGTCAGTGTGTTTAACATGTTAACCGTCCTCTGTTCTCCTACCCACGTGTTTAGAAAAGAAACAGGTTATGATGTTTAACTAGTGAATGGATGTATGTGCTCATAGCAGCTAACACTTTTTAAACACTTGTGGATGCTTAAAATTATGATGTGTTTAAGATTTGAACACGTTTGCTTTTCTACACTCTTAATCCAATGAGTGCTGGCTACATTTTTTTTTTTCAAACAGCAAGGGCTTGTCCACCTTGCAAAGGCCGGTGTGCAGTGAGAAAGTCCTACAGCTGCCGATAGCTTTCTTTTTATTATTTTTATTTTAGCATTTTCTTTTATACATGGACCCCCTTCTCAGGGGAAAACAATAACTAGGGGAGTTTAAATGATAGTCCTTCTTTAGAGGGTGTCTAGAGAACCTTCTAGAGTGTTTTACAGGCATCAGCTGAGAGGCTTAACTGATTTCACTGTATGGTTTAGAAAACGAAAAGCAAAGAGGCTCCAGCGAACCTCCCACTAATGTCGCTCCTTCCTGCACTCACGTCCACCCTCTAGCCACACCCCACTTCCAGCCAGCCCCTCTTGAAAATGGACTTTTTTTGAAATTTTATTTTTCAATTGTAGTTGACATTCAATATTATTCTGTATTAGTCTCAGGTTAAGCACAGTGGTTAGACGATCACATACTTTACAAACTGACCCCCAATGTTTCTAGTACTCTTTTTTTAAAGACCTTATTTATTTTTAGAGAGAGGGAAGGGAGGGAGAAAGAGAGGGAGAGAAACATCAAAGTGCAGAAGAAACATTCATTGGTTGCCTCTCATGTGCCCCCCGTTGGGGACCTGGCCCACAACCCAGGCGTGTGTCCTCACCAGGAACCAAATCAGTGACCCTTCAGTTTGTGGGGTGACACCCAACCCACCGAGCAGCACCAGCTAGCGCTCAAGGACTCCTGTAAGTGGCCTTTAACTGGCCTGGGAGTCTCCCTGCCAGTGGACACCCTTCCCTAATCAGGCCACCTGGCCTCCCTTTAGTCCCTGATGCTTCCTGATCCCAGGTCTATGTTTTGGTATTGTGCAGCCATTATAAAGGTTTATGACAAATATTAATAACTTTGAAGCTATAATATTTAAAGCAAGTGGCACATTTAAATAATCTCTATTCTGAGAAAAACATATGTAGAGTAGAAACTTCTAGAAACGTGTACACCAAAACGTCAACAGTGTTTTTCGGTTAGGGTTTTTTTTTTTTTTTTGGAGGTCAGTACGACTCATTTTCTTGTAGTCAGAAATCTCTACATGTGATAACAGCACATCACCAGACTGGATAAGAGCGGTCGCAGTCACGGAGAACCACCACTCTCTGCAAGCCTGTCAGGGTGTGTGGCTGGGGGATTCCTGCTTCCTTGTGTTCCCACCCTCAGGCGTTCTTTTTCCTGGGTATTTGCCGTGAGGGAGCAGCAACCCTGCGGAAAGTACAGGAACCCATGGAAGCCGTCTTGGAAGATGAGGTTCAAGGTTAGAGATGTCATGTTGGTGGACACTCACAGGCTTCCATGCAGATCGGCCAGGAGATGATCAGAGGAAGGCGTTCAGTGTGAATACGAAAAAGTACGCCATCTTCCCAGGGGGCTGGAGCCAAGATAAAAAAAATTAAATGAAAACATCCTCAGGCAAGGGTTCCACCCCAAAGAGCTGGTTTGAGACCTCATCACCTCCAAGATGAAAGTGATCGGCAGCCCATGTGGTGGAGGCAGTGGGAAATGGGTGCATTCAAACATGGCTGCAGGAAGGGCCAACTGGTAACAGCCATGCTAAAGGAGATGGGCAGTCTGGATGAAGCTGTGGAAGTGTCTGTAGCCTGTGGCCCAGGCATTTCCTCGTGAAGACATTTATTCTAAGGTAGGAAAAATAATAATCTAAATGTCCAACTTTATGAGAGTTGCACCGTGGAGTATTATGCAGTTACTAAAAGTCACGGCTGAGAAGAAAAGAGAGGACACAACACGGCGCTAAGTTTAAAAAGCAGGGTATCAAACAGTAAATATAGCATTATCCAATTTCACAGCACATAGATGTGAAATCAAGTAAGTATATGAATAGATGTTCCTAGGAAATGCCTAACTCACACAGAAATCTTATAATGTGATAGAATAACAGGTTATTTGTAGAGTCGGAGGGAGGTTGACATGGGAAGGAAGAAATTTATCTTTGTTTTTCAGATTTTCTGCATTGTGTGTGTGTTACTCTTAACATAGGGCTTTGGCTTCCAATGTCATCATTCCAAGTAGATTCTGCAGATGGAACCCTGTGCTCCCTGGGGAGGACCCCCTTGTCCTGTTCTTCGTGGCCACACCTGCATGGTGGTTGGAGAATAACAACTTTTCGGAGGGCTACACAGATTTTGCGAGCTCCTTCCTGCTAGTTCAGGACTGGGTACCCAGGAATGGTTTTAACTATTGAATAGGCTTTGAATGCCAGGAATACGGTTCTTTTGGTAAAGTCATTTCTTCAAGTGCTTCTGAAATACTTTTGCTTCTGTTCATCCCATGTGTAAGAAACTACCACTAAAGCTCTTGCCCAGTTGTAATTTTTAAGCCTGCATGCTGTTCTTTCCCTTAGAGACTGTTGGGCTCTGCCAGAGCTCTCAGTTTAACAGCCACTGTCTTGAGGCCATCGGAAACAGCAGGCTTGGTGGGGAAGGCCACAGCCTGGTACCCACCTACGTCAGCAGGCCCAGCACTGCTGCACGGCAGAATACTAATTTCATCCTTGCCAAGTCTGGGCTTCTCAAATGCCTCTTACCCTCTGCTTCAGTTTGAGGCACAGAAGCAACTGGCGTTTTAGTGATTCTGATCACCAATTCCAATGTGCTTTGGAGGGTTTCCCACACATCCAAGGAATTCTCCAATGCCAGCCGGCTGTCCTACAATTCAACTCTATTCTGACACTACCTACCTGCAGACAGCATCAGCTAACACAGATTGAGGGCTCAGTCCTACAGGACTCCCTCCCCCTCCTCCCCAGTTTGGAGGCCAATTGCATATCCAGGTTATCACTTGTGCTTCTGACCAACTGGCTATAAATCAGAGCTTCCCATGATCCCCTTCCTTGGGTTTGATTAATTTGCTAGAGCAGCTCACAGAACTCAGGAAACCAGTTTACTCACTAGATTACCAGTTTATTACAAAGGATATTAAAGGAGATGAATCAACAGCCAGATGAAGAGACATATGGGGCAAGTATGGGGAAAGGGCACAGGGCTGCCATGCTCTCTGCAAGCACACCGCCCTCCCGAGTCTCCTCCACATTTTCACCAACCTGGAAGCTCTCCAAACTGACCTTGTGAGGTTTTATGGAAGCTTCGTATTATATCGGCATGCTTACAGATTGGCAATAGATTCAACCCCCAGCCCTTTCCCCTCCCCAGAGGTGGGGAGGGGAGGGGAGACTGAAAGTTCAGCCCTCTAATCAGTTGGTTGGTTCCCCTTGGGTGACCTACAGGCATTCTTAAAGTCCCTCATTAACATGAAAGACACCTTCATAGCTCTCACCACTTAGGAAATTCCAAGAGTTTTAGGAGCTCTGTGCCAGGGAATATGTATTTCTTATTATAAATCACAATATCACACTTTTTCAACCCAGTGAGGCTCCAAATTACCGAACTCTTGGTCAGCTTAGGTTTCAGGCTGCAGGCAGCGGAGCAGCACCTTAGTGAAGCCACATCCCTTCCCTCCACTTCGGCAGACCAGTTTATGCTGACCTGATTTCACCAACCCTTCCGAGATGCAGTTAGGGCAATGAGATACAACCCAACACACACCGCCCTCTGAGCCCCTCTCGGCACTCCAGACTGCTGCCACCTCAGACCGCGTGTGTTCTCTTCCAAAACCAGCCATGGTTTGATCAAATGTTTTGCCACATCCAATGGGCGTCATTCGGCAGTACCTGAGTCCTCACTGACTGGGACCTCGACTTCCTTTTGGAACAAGGCAGGGTGTGTAGCAAAGCACACACATCCCAAAGCTTGCTGGCTTTGCTAGTTGACTACCTTGCAGGGGACAAGCCTCACCTGGCTGTGTACATTCTGTAAACTGAAACTGCCAGCCTCATTATCATATGAGACATCCTTAATAATTTCCTGGTCAATGTTCCTAGAGAGAGGTCTTCTCCATATTTAATGCCTGTCTCAACAATTAGCAAACAGTGGATGGACTTAGCTGGGTTAATCACATCATGTACTGTGATCGCGGTGTCTGCACACAGCAGGTAGGCCCACTGATTCCTCATGGGATCCCACTGAAATGTCAAAGGCTAACTTAGTGGTGGGTGCAGAAGCTCGGTGCTCAGGATAAGGGAAAATAAAAATGTCTCCCAACTCCCCATTTCCTAAGGTCCGACCAGAATGATGATGTTTTCCCCACAACCCCAGACAGGACGTGGCAAGTCCGGCACAACAACCCCGGTGGGTGATGCTGTCTCTGTGTGTCTGACCAGGTCTACCAGCCCTGCTCACTTCACTCTCCCCTCATTGGTGCTGACCCTCACTCATCCCATAGCTGAAGAGATGAGTCTACGTTTCTAAGACAAGTGATGACATGGGTGACAAAAGCCTTGCACGGTTGGAGAAGCCAACTCCTGACACCCAGAGTTCCTTTAGCATTGTCATCTCCCAGGCCCGGTCCTTCCTAAAAGACCACAGCGGTGGAGTGGGTGAGCAGGAGGCCGGATGAGCCAACTGCCCACGGAGTGGGATCTGAGTGCAGGGACACCAAAATGCTCCCTTGCTCTGCTCTTCAAGTCTCTCTTGGCCCTGCAGACTCCACGGTCTCCCATTAAGGTTTCCGTTCCTTTGAATTAACAGGTTTCCTCTCTTAAGTATCTATGCCCAGGCGAGGCAGCTGCTGTGTTCTGGGAGTACCCACAGGGAAGACACGGCACCTCCTCACTCCTTCTCCAGCCTCTGCTCATCCCTTTGCTTATTCCCAGCTCCTGTCCCTGATACACTTCCAGATAATGCCTCTCCCTACTCAGCCCAATCCCTGGGACCCCTCCCCCTCCCATTCACCCTCTCCGAGGGAAGTTAATCTACTCATCACCAAACACCTCAGAAGGGCTGAATCAACAGCTACTTCCCAAGAGGAAGGGGGCAGGGCACTAGAAAACTCTGAGCAGGGGCGAGAAAGATGCCCTCCACTGTACTCCTGGCTATAAGGGCTGCCATAGGGCCTGCCCAGGTTCCCCTGTTCTTCACCTTCTTCCTCCAGGTCCTGATCCAAAGTCCATTCTCAAGGATTCTGCCCATCTCAGACTATGAGCTCTTGGAGAGGAGATACAGGGCCACTCCCCGCACAGGGCCAGACACAAATCATAGTTTAAAGGTGACCGAGGAAGGGAGGAGGACAAGGGAAAGAGGGGGAAGAGGAAGGGGAAGGACAGTGGCCTCTCAGTCCAGCTCTGGGGCTTTCTTTGTTCATGCTAAAGCCTAAGGAGGTTACCCCAGGACCACTTGGGTCCTCATCCCTCTCCCCACCTGTGGCCGCGCCGTCTGGCCACCATCAGTTAGCAGAGAACTTCCTGTGCGCTCACAGCCAGCCTGGACTCACAGCGTGCTGGCACTGCGGCGGTGCGCTGCATGTGCACCGGCCCTGGGCACACACCTCCACTACACACTGCTCCTTCTCTCACTTTCCTGTGGCAGCTAATGGGCTCTCACTGCAGGCTTGATTGATTGGGTGACAGGGTGGCCAGGGGCTCAGGCACCCTGGTGGCTCTTGCCGAGGAAAGGGGAGTCCAGGGCACATTCCAACCCTGTCAGCGCTGGCTCAGCCCCTTCGTGGTGTAAAATCTCACGCCTGGAGCCCTGTAAGCCTTGGTGCCAGCTGCAGTTTTATTGGTGGTCTGTGACTTCAAAGGCCTCTCTTCCCGCACGGCGGAGCCAGGCAGGCTGCAGAGCAGAAGGCCTGTGCCCGGGCACGGGGAAGTCCCCCTAGACCTGCACCCAGCCTCTCCCCCACCTGCCCTACCTCTTTCTTTTCTTCACAAATACTACTTCCCACCTCACTGTGTGACCACAGCAGCATGGAGAAGAGTTGTGCTGGTTTAGGAGACTGTATGTCCTAGTTTGTAGATGTAATACTTGTGACCAAACATCTGTTCAATGTCCTAACACTTTTTCCTATAGAAAACCCCTTCAGTGACAAGACAGGAGGCTGGCTTGAGGTCTGGGTAACCTGGGCGTCCACTTGACATATCTGTGCCTCGTCTGTTCAGGGTGGTAACACGGAGGCCTGGCTGCCTGCCTCACTGTTCTTCAGGGGCTTAAAGAGGTCAAGTATGGGGAGCAGGCAGAACCTCCCTCCTGTGGCTCAGTCTGCACTCCTGGCATCCCGCTCTGGCAGTCCGGAAACTCAATAAAGTGTCTAAGAGACACTCTGGGTTTGGGTTTTGAATCTCAACTCTGACATTTTTCAGCTGAGTTACCTCGGGAGAGTTTCCCGACTTCTCTGTGCCTCCGGTTCCTCATCGGGATTAGTTAATATGGATGAAGTACTTGACTAGTCCCTGTGCTCAGTGGATGCTGTAGAAGTGTTTGCTTGTCATCACCACACAGAAACCTCGTCTGGCTCGTTGGTTCCACGTAAATAGGCTTGTCTGCCAGAGAGAGGACAAGTTCCTGGTGCTCTTCCCTTGTCTCACAACCCAGGTGGGCGCACAGGCGCACACCCAGTGGCAGCAAGAGCAGCCCAGGGCTCAGATGCTGCTCTACCTTCTGTTTGCTAAGTGAAATCGGACAAGTCATGAAACCCCTGCAAAATAGCTTCCTCACTTATAATAAGGAGCTAAGAACAACATGCCTCCCAGAGCAGTTTAGAATTTACATGAAATTTAAGGAAAGCTACCAGTAAATATCAGTGAAGGTCAGGGCCTGGCTTATAGCAGGCATGTAACGAATGTTCTAGTCCCTGGGCTGGGCACACAATAGCTCACTAAACTACTGAGCTGGCTTGAGGTCAGTTACGAAGAATGTGTGTTAAACTGGGAGGTCCCATCAAGTCACAGACCCCTCTTCCACCACTGGCCACACCTCCCATTGTGCCACATTTAGAACACACTTAGACTCCAAGTGTGCTAGGTGGACCAGTAGGACTGACCCCCTGAAGGGCAGGGACTGCGTCTTCTCCCTCACACTTGCCAGCAGCTGGTCTGGCTCTGTACAAACGATGCAAGGCACAGCCCAGCAGAAGTGGCCCTGGCTGCCTGAAATCCTGCCCAGAAGAAAATTATTGAGAGAAAGCTGAAGAAGGAAAAGCTGCTCTCAAACATATCCGGAATCTTGCTGGAGATGGAAACTAACAGGGATGGAAACATGACAGCAGAAAAATACAGACCGTTTTGAAGTCTGCCCACCTGGGAGTCAAGCCACATTGAAAATCAATAAGGCATCAAGGCTGGGAGCTCGGAGAGCCAACTGGATACCTGCTTGTGACTCCTTTAAACAGGAACCTTTGAAGTTGCAGACGACCAATAAAAACACAGCTGGCATTTACAGCTTCAACTCCTCCTGCCTTTGCTTTTCCCCAAGTTTCTAAAGCTTACTGCCAGAGTCACCAGGGCTGGAATGTTGTCAAGGACAGTGGCTCCTGGCATGCATTGGCCAGTGATCGGCAATTAACTGTAGGCACACTGGCACCTTCCCAGGACAACCCTGTCTTGGGCTCTGGCCAGCACAGGCCGTAGCTGAAATCCCCCAAAACACTAGTAAGGTAAGCTCTGTTAGAAGCAGTCTAAGTCATGGCCAAGTGAGCCACGGGGAAGCTCTTGTTGTATGGGATTCCTCCACTCCGTGTAGTGTGTTCTCTCATCTACACCCTCATTCTGTGCTCTCTTTTTTAAGACCTGTAACACCTGGAGAGGGATACGCCTGCTGGAATGATTCATTCCCTCAAAAGACAGAGCAATCAAAGCAGAACAGGATCAGGCAACTAGTTTAGAAGCCACAAAAGTTATAGTCAGAGGGCCCTAGAACCTGGTTCCCAGCCTGACGCCAAGGGCTTAAGATGCTGAAATTAAGGCTCTTTTCACTTTTCGACTTGTCCCTCCCAGGAAATTCTGTGACCTTACTCTTCATTCAATAAGCACATGGGTTCTCAGAACCGGGGGCTCATGGGCCACTCAGGGGGACAGGATTTACAGACATAAAACATCCAACAAAAAAAGCTACAAAGCAGTCTTGGAACAAATGGGAGATATTACACCATACAACAAATACGGACAATGTCAGGACTAATGACCAAGCTGAGCTAATGTCAATAAACACAGAACTATTAGGAAATTCATTAATCAAGGTCTTGTTTATACTCCTATTTGTCAACCAAATTATTTGTTTGACTTGTGGCCTCCCTGGTTTATTACGGTCATTTCTGTCATCAGCCGATCTGGGCTGCCGGAATTTCACACACAGGTGGGGCCTGGGTGCATCTCAGGTATGTCGTCTCGGTCCGCCTTCTCAGAGAACCAGAGCTCTCCTCCAGGGCCAAGGTCTGTCTTCAGTTAACACATAACTGCTCTTTATAACCCAGTGGATCTCAGGGCTTTAATAAATCGATTCGCTAATCACTATTTCCTGTTTCCAGAAGTTGACCTCTGAGGGACGCCCCTGCTCTTCAGGGATTGTCTTCAGAAAGAAATTAAGGGCTAAAAACACCACAGCAGGGCGAGTGGGGGCTCTTAGCTCTCTGAGAACTCCTGGGTCCGTTTGAAGCTGAATTTGGTGTTGACCGGCCCTCTCTCATGGCCCCCTCCCGCCCCCGACCCCATCTGTTCACTTGGCTCATACCCACCCCTCCCCGTGCCTTTTCCCAGCCCCTGCTGGGAACTTTTCAAGTTCCTCCAGAAAGCCTCCCCCTGACCAAGTGAACCAAAAAAGGATGTGTCCCATCTCTGGCTTTTGGCCACTTCAGTCCCAGTGATGTCTCTGCTCTGTTGCCTTGGCACTCTTCCTACATGGCTTTGGAACTGCGCGTTTCTGCTAGAAACTACGGTGTAAATTCTCTGAGGACGAGCCAACCGTACGTGTCTCCACACCTCTGCATCCTCTCTCCCTGGCCCCATGCCCCCACCACGCCCCCACCACCACACGCGTGCACTCACACAGGTACACGTGCAACGCTGACCAACAGAGGGAACTCAGTACAGCTGCCAGTCTCATTAGGGGTTTTTGCCTCCTGCAGTCCCCTGTTTAAGGCCCACCCACAAGCAAATAGGGAATGATAATCTCTTTACTGGCACGGAGCAACTGCCTTCCCTACTTTCATCTCCTAAATTGAACTAATTTCTGGGGTTTCCACCTTCTCTGAGGCAGTGCTTCCTGTTTGGGAAGCAAATGTCAAATGGTTTCTCCATCCAAACTGACAGATCACAGTAGGTTTGGGGGCAGCAGGCAGGGAAGCCCGCCTTATAAAACGTGGACATCCTTTATGACTTTGAAGGCCAACGGGTGAAGGTCTTGTGGGGAGTGGGCTGAAGGGTCGGATTTCTCCAGAATTACTCAGAGTAATATCTATCCTCAGCAGTCACCCTATGAATTCTGACACATCTCAAAAAGCAGGAGTCTGGAAAAAGTGGTCAGAATTTCTTACCTTCTGTCTGCAAAAAGCTACTGTGCAGGCTGGTCCTTTGTAGTTTGGGGTTTCCCGTCCCTCCCTTTAAATCAAACCATCTTGGAAAAATCAGAAAGCAGATGCACCCATAATTGAATTTGGCAAGGGCAACAGAAACCTCGTTATAGGTGTTACAGGCCCTCGCACCCCAATTAACCTGGGGGGGGCGGAGGGACTGTGGGTTTCTCTGCACAGATGTCTGGGTGGGAGACCCTCGTGGGCAGGAGGTATAGGTGCCTGGAGACCCCCCTGTACACGAAAGGCCTGGCCCCTCGCCCAGCGCTGGCATGAATACCTCTCCGAGCTCAGAGACTCGTCCTGGGGAGCTCGTGGGCTCCACCATCTCTGGTGGACCCCAGGCTGCTGGGCCGCGTGCCCACCTGAGCGTAGACTGACCCGCTCTGTGCCGACAGCCACAACCTGGTGCCGAATTTTACTATCCGTCGTTTACCATTCTGACGGGAAAACAAATTTAAAACACCTGGAAATTTATGTCTCTGATGGGTCGAGTCTAACACTGTTCCATTATATTAAATAATCCAGGCTGTGCGCTTCAAAGGCCGTCCGCCTCCGGGAGGCCGCTGGGGCGCAGGGTCTTGTTAACGGCGTGGCCCCGCACCGGGACCTGGCGACCGAAACCCCGCACCTGCGTCCCACCAGCCGGGAGCCGGAGCCCGGGCCGAGTTTGCAGCCGGAGACGCCGGCCTCCAGAGCCCGTCCTTCGGGCTGCACAGCGCCCTTGACCTTGGGCGCTGGCCTTCCCTTCCGGCCGGCTCTGCACTGTCAAACGGGATCACCATTTGCACCGACCTGGGTTCAGAAGGTTGAGGTTTCCTTTCTCCGGGCGCAGTTCACTGTCTCACTCACTGGGGGCCCAGGTTTCCTGGCCTGCTTACCCGGAGTTGATGGTGGGCAGCTGTGCGCGCGCCACGCCCCTCCTCCCAACGTGCCCCTCTCCCCACTTACCAGCAAAATGGGATTCACTGGCTCAGTCTCAGAAACTCCAGGCGGAGAGAAGGCTGGGGTTGGGAGGAACACCCAGATGCTGAGATTGGGTGGCCAGAGGGGGTCCGAAGAAACTGAGAAAATAGGACCAAACCGGCCTCTTCAAAGCTGGAGCGGCTGAGGCTGGGGGTGGGGAAAGGGTGCCTCAGCATCCTGGGACCATCCAGGGAGGAGCCCCCTGCGCTGACGGGGCATGGGGTGGGGCTGGGGCTGAGGACCACCTGCCGGAAGCTGGGCAGGGAGGACAGGGAGTTAGCTGCGCTTGGAGCCTGAAACCTACACACTGCGTATGGGTTCACACACCGTCTTCCTGGGAAACCTCCAGAAAGTCCTAGAGGGGTGGAGATGGGCTCTAAGATATCCTCACCCTGTGCTGAAGGCTGTGACGTTTCTCAGCACTTGTGCTCCACCTGCAAAGCCGGGGTAAAGCCTCCTGCTCCTCCTACATGCAGTACTGTGAGGACCAGAGGGGAAGTTTCCTGAAAGCTCGTTGTAAACTTCAGATTATAAACGAGGTCATGATATTGCAGTTGGAAAAAGGGAGGCTGGAAGCCTTGTACCCCTAAACCTCCCCCCTCCAAGCAGAAGCCGTTGGAGGAAGGTGCTCTCACTCCCAGCTTCTTTGCTGTCCCCTCATCCTGCAGGTCAGCAGGGCCTGCTCCCCTCCTCCCCGCATCTCCTCTTAAGTGTCTCTGCGAAGCTCTGGCTCCTTCCCAGGGTCCCTGGTGCCACCCCACTCAGGCACAGCACCAGGGCATGGAGAGAACGTCTCTTCTTTGTGCAACTCAACGGTTTACCAGAACAGGTTTGCTCACTGGTGTCACAGCTGCCACTATATGGATACAAGTCACTAATCCAGACCACTTCAGAGTCTGACACTGCCTCCGTTGAACTGTGGCCTCAAGTGAACGTGACACTTCACCTCCTCAGTCTCGTCACTTTGGAAATGAGGGCATCGGGCTGCCTTCTCTGACGCCCTCCGGCTCCTGCAATGGTCCATAACCTCCGCAGCTCATTGCCAATCCGAAACATCAGGCATTTGCTCTGTTTAGAAAACACACGTACAATGGGTGCAACTGACAGACTTGGAGAGTTTGTTCCTTGCTTATAGAGTAACGATGATGTTTTCCCTTTATTGCAGCTGAGTCCCATGTGCTGGCACAGGAGGGCACTTCACCACCCCTTGAGGGAAGTGAGGCAGGCACTCATGTCACTGCGTTACCGGTCAGGCGTCTGGCACAAGTACCGCTGGACAAAAGCCCTGTCAGCCACGTCTTCTGCGCATCTGCCGGGGTCTCACTGCCACCCCGTGTTGCTGTCAAATGTTTTCTCTCCAGCTGTAATCAAGCTTGTATATACCACTTGCTCATTCGGGAATTTTATTTTCAATGTAAAGGCATATATTGTGATCCCTATGATGACATAAAGAGAAAATGCATGACATAAACTCCTGTTTGAAGCATATTCTCAACTTTGAAAAAGTGTGTATGTCACACTCACATAGAATAAAATAATCAAAATAAAATACATCAAAGTATCAACCGTGGTTATCTCTGGACAGTGGAAGTGTGATTAATTTTTTTTTCATTTTACCTTTCGATACATTTTAAGACCTTTAAAATGGGTATGTGTTCATTTGCATTTTAAACATGATATTTTAAAAATAAGACTTTTGGTTTGACAAACTGTGCAGAATGCTTCCGCTCGGCCCCACCAGCGCCATTGTGAGTTTCAAAATGGCGCCCATCCTGCCGGGAGTGGCAATTACGAAGGGAGACCTGTGGTTTAGCACCCCAAGCAAAGCCCCAAATTAATGGCTGTTAGCCATTACCATGGCCGATTTCTCAGGGATCACTCCAATTAGGATCTTCTCCATGGCTTACAACGCCCGCCCTCTGACTTCAGACAAGGAGCATCTGTGGCACAGCTGGAGCAGCTGGGTTGGAAAATCAATCACTGCCCAACAACTGTGCAACTGATGGCCCATCAATCAGAAACATAAGGCATTTGCTCCGTTTATAAAGCACACACATTCTCTTATGAACCTGCAAATGCAATAAGCAGCCCCAGCAACTCCAATCCTGAGAAATGGCAGCGCCAGTCACCCCTGCCTGTGCACCGTCACAGACTGGCACCACCCAATGAAGCACTACTCTTGCAAGAGTCCCAGAAGGCCTGTGGACCCTCATCCACTAGCCCTGAAAGCCCCTTCCCATCCTCAGGGCCCCTGAGCCCTGCTGATGCCCACACTCAGGCTGGTTTGGAGAGTTTTATTGGCCTGGCAGCCAGTCATGCTGTAATTCTCTGAGAACGCAACAGTCCTTAAATTTCTTTGAGACCTTCCAAAATGGCCATTTCCTCCTTCCTTTCTCTTCTTTTTTTCTTCCTGCCCCTTACTCCCTTCCTTTTCTCCTTCTTTCCACCCTCCTAACCTTCAACCATCACAAGAGAAATATCTTTTCTCTAGAGCATGGTCAGGCAATGACCAGATCTATGGAACTTGTACACCCAAGCGCCCACGTTGAGCTGACTTCTGGCGTGAGTTTACTTTCTCGGCATCCAAAAGAGTTTGCAACCACACTTGTGTGAGACATGCCTCACAGATTTCAGAGGTGCTTAGTGAGTATGTTCCGAGTAAACATCTGAACAAAAGAACTCATACCCAAGTTTGTCCACTTGGACAAGCACCAAAGCCACTCTCTTCCCTACAGAACATCCCGATACTATGTCTGGCCATGTGTCCCTCGCAAGCCTCGGAAGTAAGGCGATAGTCATTGTGCTTTGGTCCTGAACCGGGGCAGAAAAATAGCACTGCCAATGTCTGTGGTCCCTACTAGAATCATCTAATATGTTCTTCTGCAGATAATAACAATGAGGGTGAACATGATATACTTCTTTGTGATTTGTAGATGAATCCATTTGATCCTAAAAATCTTATTCAATTAATACCACCCTTACCAGTACGTATGGGGGAACGGTAAGGAAACTAATGGGAAAAGATGTGTAGTGAGTGATGGGCATGACACCATGCCACACCCTTTTCAAATGTGAGCTTGTTTATTCCCCAGGACAACCCTGCAGAATGCAGCATGTGTGTATAACTAGCCCCCCATTACAGATATGGAATGAAGGCTCAGAACGGGAAAGGAATCAGAGAGGTTGCAAGGTATACCGGGGTCGTGTGGCAAATGATGGAATGAACTGGATGTCAGCCCAGGACTTCAGACTCCGTATCCTTCAAACATTCCCATAATAGTTTAGCGACACAAAGTATGGAAGGGCATAGTTCTTAGAGACACACGAGCTTTCCTGGTTGGTTGATGGTCTGGAGCTCAGGACTTATTTTCAGCACAGACAGGTGGACCAGAAAACCCCAGAATGACCCAATTTGAAGCCCAAACTCACCCCGGGAATAGTTCCCCATGATCTACCCTAGTCCAGCTCAGACCTGAGGCTGGAGCTTGGGGTTCTGTGGACACCGTTACCTGCATATGCAATGTCAAGCCGTCTCCTCTCAGTCCCTGCCCTGTCGCCAGAACTGCAGGCTCTAATTGCTCCTAAGGAGGGAGATGCTTCCTGCCTACCCTGACTGGGAGAAAGAAAGGTTCAGCTGCCTCTGCCTGTGGCTGTAGGAGCCTTCTGCGAGCAAGGAGCACAGGCCTTCGTGTGGGCAGGAAGGAGTGCTATAGTGGACCCCATCCCATTCTGAGACAGTAACAGTGGGATTACTGCAGCGCCAGGAAACCCCAGGCAGCAGAACCAGACTGCCAAACCACACCGTGCCTGGGGGTGAGTTGTGAATCAACCGGGCAAGCAGCGCACAGCGAGCCTGACTGGGTTAACGGTGTGCAGAAAGAATCACTGTAGTGAGCAGTGATTGAGCATGTACATGCCAGGCAGGAGGGTGATTGAAGTTTTCCATGTGTTTCCCAGGGAAGAGATGAGGCCCACTGGGGAGAAGCTAAAGGGAGACAGATCTCAGGTTGTCAAGGGAAGAACACAGCTACGCAGAGATATAGAAGGCTGCCTCGCAGGGCAGTGGCCCCTTGTCACCGGAGGTATTCAAAGGTAGAGGGGACAATCTCTTGCTGTGATGAGAGAGACAGAATCATGAAATGGAGCAGCGGAGGGTAAGAGCCAAAGATTTTCAATGTCCTTTTCAGTGAAGAGGTTTCTATGATTCTGCTTCATGTTTTAGTCATATGCCTCCTTTCTTCCATCCTTCAAACCAAGCACTCGCTAACATTTTCCAGCTCTTCTTGGAAAATGCACTGTGCCAGAAGTTCCTTGAGGGGCAGGGACATGAGGCCTCCTTTCCTCTGTATCTGCCCGCAAAGCTTCAAGCCCATGCCCTAGAACTTCCTGTAGACATGGTGTTGTTAGTGCCTGCTAGTGCAGGGCTTCCTGCTCTCCGAATCATAGCAACATTAGGTAAAATATAAGTTGAGAAAGTTACAAGGACACAGTTTCAATAGCTAAAAACCAGATAAGCTCCTCTGAGGATCTGAAACCAAATAGAAAGGCAGCAAATAGGAGGAAGCTCAGCGCTGGAAGGAGAGCAGGACGTAAAAGTGTCTCCCAGAGGCAAAGAGTTGGAGCCAGACTCACCGTCTGCAACTAGGGCTTGGGAGGGGGCTGCCCTTCCCATGAAATGAGATGGAAAGTAAGCCAAGGCTCTGATTTATCTGGGGGAGCGGGGTGAAACAGCGCAGCCTCGCGGCCAGGGCCCAGCCCAGCTGCCCATGGGCTCAGGACTGGAGACCTGAACTACAAACACTAAGCCTGGGCCTAGACATGATTACTGGATGCTGCTGGGATCCCTGCAAAACTGTTTAACAGAGGGCTAAGTGCAGAGAGGGCGAGACCGGGCGAGACAGAACGAGAGAGCGAAACTCCATTCCAGATAAGCCTGCGGAAAAAAAATTCCAAGCACGTGAGGAAAACTGACCCTCTGAGAAAAAGCCTAAAAAAGAGCAATAATCAGGAAATGAATTTACTCCAAATGAAATGAAAATAATAGAGAAAGCTGAGAACAAGTTTAGAATAAGTATATTTAGGTAAAGGGGGTAAAAGAAATAAACAAAAAATAGCAATTATATTTTTTAAAATTATAAAACAGAGAAGTAATAAGAGAGGAATAAACAAAACTGAAATCTTAGAAATAAAAATATAGTTGAAGAAATAAAAAATGTAATAAAATAAATTCTACATGGGATTCAGTTAGAGAAATAAACTGGAAGATAGTACTGAGGCATTTGTTCATAATATTGCATAGGGAGAAAAAATAGGTAGATGGATGGATAGATAGATAGATAGAGATGCAGTTTAAAGACCTGAGGACAGAGTGAGAGGCTCAAACATATATTTGATAGAAGCTCCATTAAGAGAAAGAATAGAAGGGCCCCGGCCAGGTAGCTCAGTTGGTTAGAGCATCATCCCAGTACACCAAGGTTGTGGGTCCTATCTCCGGTCAGGACGCATACAAGGACCAACCAATGAATGCATGCATAGGGAGAACAACAAAATTGATGTTTCTCTCTCCCTCTCTCCTTCTCTCTCCCTTTCTCCCTCTCTCCCTGCCTCTCTCTCTCTCTCTCTCTCTCTCTCTGAATCAATAAATTTAAAAACAATTTTTTAAGGGTAGGAGGAATAACATAAAGAGGCGATGAGGGGAATTTCCCAAAGTCCAAGAGCTGGGACTCCTCAGATTGAGAGCCACCCCTGAGTGTGGGATACTCAGGGTACAGAGAAATGCCTGGACACGCCACAGTGAACTGCAGACCGTGCAGAGCCCCGCTGGAACTCAGGGAATACTACGAAAGGCGCAGGCCTAGAAGTGGTAACTTCTCTAGAACAAGGAGCAAAACCGGCCCCAACACCACACACCAAGAGGAGCTGTTGCCCTCATCCTCGGCACTCGGCCAGCCCTGCGCATGGAGACGGCCCGTTCACCTGCAGCCCCGGGGAAACCAGGTCTATCACCCTCCCCTGCACACCGCCGGCCAACAAGTGCTTTGTAACAGCTTTCAGAACCACAGCAGCTCTTTCTGGCATTTGTGACGAATATGGAGTCCAGAACTTTCTGTTGCTGAAATAATGTCTTTCCTGGTTCCCGAAGAAACGGGTCTTTTGGAAGGCATTGGACTCCTTCCCTTGCTATTGACAACTGCTGTTTTTCTTTACTTTGTAACTTTCCATTTTCCCACAGTATGTCACTCTGGAAAAAATGTGGACATGGGGTTTCACATGTTTGAGACAGAGAGCAAACTCCCACTGGAAAAACTGAAATCTGCAACCTGGAGCCCCAAGCCTGAGTCAGACTTTCCGCTGAATCAAGATCTCTACATGCAACTTGAGAGGCAAAATTGAGTCGTACTGTTCCAGCAAATCGCTGTAGCCATTCCGAGCGCTACTCCTGGCTCCTTGGCTGGATCACAAACTGATGCAGAGGCAAACTTAATTACCTGTCAGGAACTAAATAAAAGGTTGGCTTCATCAAATACTCCCAGCGTGCAGGGCAGCTATGAAAACAAGCCCACACTCAATTGATTCGCTGTTTACAGAGGCCCAATGTGGCGCCGAGACACACAAGTGAAGCTTTTGGAAGTTTAAATATTCTTTGATGCATTTGTCGACTGCTCCCTCTTCCTCAGCTAGGTTCAAAGCTGCTGCCCACCCCCAAGAGCTCTTGCTTCTGTTCCCAAAACATAACCCATAATCTTTCCTTTCCAAATGGATGCTAAGGCAAGCCCCACCCCATTAGCTCATCTTCATCAGAAGGCTCATCTCTCCCAGGGAAGAGCCTGTTTTCCGGGGCTCCTTGCCTATTCACGAAGACATCCCTTCTGCCTTTTACCCACAGCAGCACCGGCCATCAGCAAGTCATGCGAGAGAGAGAATTTCAGCACCAGAAAATTTTGGTGAGCTAGGTTACCTTCACCTCGGTTGTTCTAATTGTCAATTTCCCCAACTGCAACATGAGAAAACCCGCCTACTCTCCTGGTTGTAGCATGCCTAAATGTGATGATGGGTGTGAAACACCAGGGTCAGTGTAAGGAGGAGTTACAGTCGCTGCGAATATGAACGACGTTAGTTTATTGCCTGGAGTTGGAGGGCCAGAGGGCGGGGACGGAGCAAGCAGTTTCCATCTCCAGGACATGGAAGGAGTGAGCAAGACAGGAGAACAGAGAGATGGGGAAGGGCCGGAGCCAACGCAGCGCAGGGACTGTGGTCGGAGCTGGGCAGGAGACAGACAGCCAGCCTCCAGCAGCACCAGCACGCTCCTCACTCTCCTCCAAGGCTTTGCAGAAAGCAGAGCCCACCCACCCCTGAAGAGGCTACAAAAGCAGTCATTGCTTGCGAAATAAGGGCAAAATCAGGATGGGTTTCAATTTTTAAAAAGTTGTTCTCCCTTGGGCCAAAAGCCAGCAGTTTTCCTTTGTGGAGCCAGGCCTCCATGGTGCTGTGTCCCTGGGACACATTGCTTAAGCTCTCTCAGCTTAAGGAGCCTCAGCTTCCTTACCTGTAATACAGAGTCTGAATAAACACATACCTATCTAAAGTGAAAGTTTGTATGTAAACCATAGTTGTACCATTATCGTTTCTGTCCCTTTCCACCTAGGAGCCTGGAGGACTTGAATGAATGAAAGGGTTCAAGTGTCCCTGCTCTGGCCTTAACGACGGGTGTGCAAGCAAGGGAAGCCTGGAGCCTCTTCAGAGAGGGTACAAACCCAGCGGCTCTCCACCCTGGGTCCCTGGGTCCCTGGGCTGAGTGGGCCCGTTTTTCAATTTAAAGTCCCAGACTCTTGGTGTGAATGTCCTGGACTCATAAGGGACGGATTAAAGAGACTCCAAATCCTGATACCAGGCACTACCACCACCTCCAGCAGGGCTCCCGGGATGAGAGGGGCCTCCTGTCCCTTTACCCAGACCACTCACCGCTCCCTCCTTCCCGGTCCTGTTGAGTCCCCAGGCAGGCCCTGTCGAGTGCTTGACACAGCCGGGGCAGGGCCAGAGTCTGTGGCTCAGTCACCTCTGCTCGACCCTTGGTCATAGTGGGGGTCCCACAGAGTTCTGTGCACAGTCCCACCTCCCTGCCTTTGCTCTCCCTGTCTTTACAGGTCAGCATGCTGTGCATCTCCTCTGGGAGCGGCTCCTCGGCCTCCCCGCTGGCCGGAGAGTGTCCCACCGGAGCTCCTGCAGCTTTCACCGTTCCTGCTACCTGCGCTCAGCGAGCAGGACAAGCCTCAGGGCCTGTCTTTGGCTGTCACACTAGTGGAACGAACTCGTGGGGAGGAGAGGCATGGGCCAGCTCCACAGGTCTGCAGCCAGGCTTCCCTCCTCATTCCCACTCCCAGAGGTATACCAGCTCCTGACAGGGACTGGGGTAGACAGATGGCACCGGAGACCCCACTGGCCCCCTAAAGGAGCATCCGACTCCCAAAGCCTTACAAGAGGCTGCACACAGTCTCACTCCTCCCTGGGCAAACTCAGGGAGGCCCAGACTTTACCAGCACAGCTGGCCGTTAGCTAATGATGGCGTACAAAGCAGCTTTTAGGGATCCTCTGGTTCCTTTTTCCAAGAGTGGGGAAAAGAGAGATGCTCCCTACCACATCTTAAATGATCTGATTATCAGGAAGGCACTCCTTTTAAATTTCTCTCCGTGGTGGTTGGTTTTTTTTTCTCCCCTAAACAGTGCTAATAAAATCTCCAACCCACGTGGCAGCCCCACCGCTCATCAATTGTAGCCACCCTCAGGCTGCACCAGTCTGTTTATATTATAAATAAAGGCTGAAATAAGCTTCTCGCTCAGTGCAGGCTCCCTGGGGGCACAGGGGGCTGGAGTCAGCCCCTCCCTGCTCCCTCCCACCCCAGTTGGGAGAGGGATGGCCCAACAGGGGCTTTGCCTGAAGCCAACTTCTTTGGACTTGAACAAACCACTACAAGGGTCTGCGATCCATCCCCGGAATTCCAGTTTAATTATTTAGGAAGAGTGTTTTTGCTCCCCCCAAACTCTGCAGCTCCCCTGAGCCCTCGGAATCATTGTTCAATGCTTATTACCGCCGCAGGCCCCCCAGGCACAGCGTGGCAGAGACCTCATTTCAATATTTACCACTTAGATCACTTAAGGGCTGTCAGCTTTAATAACATTTTATCAATTGGATACTTATATTATTCACGGCTTCATAAAAATAACAAGACCTGCCTTGGCATTTCAATCATACCAGCGCTAATTTCAGTGACTGCTCAGGGATTTCGTTTTTATTAACATTTAGATGCAACGTGACTGCTTCTCTTCCTGGATGCATAGTGCATGAGGTGGCCACACGGGCGGGCTGCGCAGCGTGGGCTGCACATCTCTGCCCTGGGCATGTGGTCAGGCAGCAACAGGCCAGACTGAGACACCATCCCTAAATAGGCGACTCCTTCATGGTGGCCAGGGTGGCTCAGGCCTCTCCCTGTCAGTGGAAAACTCTCTGCTCCAGGCCTTGACAGCCTGGCCCCCAGCCTAACCTCTGTCCTCCCCAGCTAGGCTGCGGACTCAGGGAACTGTCTCCTGTGCGCAGTCTACTGGGTTCCAGAAGGCAGCATTGTCTTCGGCAGGGATTGGTCTGTCCCCCACCTGCAGGGCCCCTACACAGTCTTCCAGGCTCACCTCCAAGATCACCTCCACCATGAAGCCTCCCCATTTTCCCCAGAGCCTGTAACCCAGTGTGTCTGTGAGTGAATGGCTCTCTGGTCACTTCCAGCACAGATTCCCAAGTGCTGTTTCCCAGGGGCACCAAGTTCTGTCCTTTCCTGAAGCCACCTCCACTCCTCCGGTTTCCCAGAGGGGCGTGGCACACGCCTCCTGCTTTGCCTGCATTTTGCTCTCTGAGAAAAAAGCCTGCAAAGCCTCTCTTGTCTTGAAGGTGTTTGCTGTCTCTGGTAACAGCGGGCAACTCCGGGACTTCTGTTAGTTGTTCATCTTTGGCAGCAACCCTCAAAGATGTCCTTTCTAGAGGAATAACCGCCTCATCCAGGGGCCGCCCCACCTTCAGGAGCTGTTGGCTCCGTGGCTAACTTCCTTTTTGCTGCTCCCAGGCACCCCATCCTTCTCCAGCCCCCTGTGCCCCTAACTTATACTGCTGTGGCTGCCTCTTAACTGGTCTCAACTGCTCCCCACTGTCCCCTCCAACCCATTCTTCTCACAGAGGCTACAATATCACTCTCCTGATGAAAACCCGTTAGTGGGTTTTTGCTGCTCTCAGAACCGAATCCAAGTCTTCCCCTTCGCACGGTCGGTCCCGACTCGGCTCTGCAGCTCATCCACACAACCCTTCCCCGGCTTAGTTCTCTGGCACGTGGGCCTGCCAGAGGCTTCACCCACCAGCCTTTCTCGCTCGGAGCCTGTGATCCCAGCAGCCCTGGAACGCCCTCTCCTCCGCTCCTCCCAGGGCTAACGCCAGTCTCCGCTCTGTGGTCGCCCGACAGGGACCTGCCCGAGGCCCTCTCTAACCTGCTTCCTCCTTCCAGCCCACTGCCCTCCATCTTGGCCCCACTTGCTACCTCCGTGGATCGCCACGTGCAATTTTTAAAACTTCTTTGTCAACGTTTTTGCTCAGTGAACTCAGAGACTGTAACTGGCACAGGGTAGCTGCTCAGTAAAAATGTGTCTAATGAAGGGATGAGTTTTCCATTAGCTTCCTCCCTTTCCGATATGAGAAGCCCCCCACCCCATCCAGCCACCTTCCCTCTCATACCATCTTGAGGACACGGATAAGCAGACAGAGGGAACCAGATTTGTATGAGCCATTTGTGCGACTGGGAAATGCCCAGATACGACTGCCCGGGGTCCATGGCAGGGCGGTTAGGACTCCACGGGCTCTGGAAGTGCCTGTGCCCCTTGTCAGCCGTGTGCCCCAGGCAAGTTCCCTATCTTTCTGTGCCTCCATCTGTCCGCCTGTAATCTGGGGTTAGTGACGCCTACTTCACAGGGTCACTATGAAGATTAAATGAGTTCGTTTATGGACAGTGCTCAGAACAGAGCCTGGCACGTAGTAAGTGCTCCACACAGGTCAACCATTATTATTGTAAGTTCAGAGTGGCCTTCTCCATTTCCCATACGGACAGCTGCTCCCCACCCCCTAAACACACTCTACACTGCCCCCGTGGGTGGCTGTTCTCCTTGCTGTTGAACCCAGGGCGGCCTATTCAGTGAAGCCGACTGGCCTTGGAATGGGGGCGGGATGGAGGTCGATAAATCCTTGCCACAGGCTGACCTGGCGATCTTCGCCCTTGGGGAGACAGGCTTTCTTGCGAGATGTCTTACTCCTGTCTATTACAGGAAGTTACACGCTAGGATCCCCACAGAAGAAGCTGGTTTTGCATTTATTTGTTTGTTTGTTTGCGATGAAGACTTGAGAGAAGTTAATTTCCCACCACGACTCCCACGAAAGGGTTTCCACATCTGCACGACACTTGGGGATAGCCAGTGAGCCTGGACAGACGGGAAGGGGGAGACTGGGGCTGGCTTCCCTGGCCTCCGCGCCTGGGAGATCAGAGCCTGGCCCGGCCTCAGTCCTCCAAACATGTGCAGCCACTCCAGAGCTGCCAGGCTCCATTTGTGCCCCATAAGCTGTACTGATTCTGTCAGTGAATTTGTCTATTGCTTGAAGCTTCTATTTCTATTAAAGGGACGTTAAATGCCTCCCAGGCGGCGGCTCCAGAGTTTCCAGTAGGGCAGAGCCTGCGAGTGCACGCGCGTGAGCGTGTGCGTGTGTGGCGGAGGAGTTAGGTGAAGTAAGACTGTCCCTTCTGACACTGGGTTGCCTGGGTTCTGTCCTCCCCGGTGTGGCCCTGACAGAACCTCCCACTGACGGACACTGTCTTTTGTTACTGACGGAGGTGTCAACCCTTCTCCGATCAACGGCTTAATCAGGTCTGCTGAGACGAAAGAGAGAGTCATTTTTACTCAGGGCGCTAACACTTGTTGGGAGAGACAGTCCTCTCCCCAGCCCCTGCACTGGAGGTATTAACAACCTGGGGGCCAATTCAAATAAAAATTATAAAGCTCATTTCTCCACTCTACAAAAATCACTGGCAAACTCAGATGGACTGAGGTGCCCCATAGGACAGCCTCGTTCATGCCCATATTGCCCAGCACGGATTTTGGCACGCAGTGGGCGCTCGGAAAACATTTGTTGAATTTCGAAAGAGCGGAAAGTCTGTTTGATGGTTTTCCTCTGGAGCAGGAATCACTATGGCATTGTGGTTAGGAGCTGGCTAAGGAGTCAGGCAGATCAGGAATTAAGTCTTAGCAGGCTCACCACTCAGCTGCCCACCCTTGGGCACGTGTGTTAACGTCTCTAAGCCTCAGTTTCAGCTGTAAAATGGGACCATAACACCTAACTTACAGAGCTGTTGGCCTGAAAGCCTGTAGCATAGTGTTCACACCTAGAAGCACCTTTAGCATTGGCTGCTAGGAGCAGAGACGGTGGCAGTAAAGGCGGAGGTGACAAATGAATCCCAGAGCCTGTATTTTGTATAGGAAGGTCTCCGGGAAGACTGTAAGTGATCTTGTTCCACAGACTGTTCAAAAACAAACACAAACTAAGCAAACAACTAGAACAGGAACAGAATCACAGAAATGGAGATCACATGGAGGGTTATCAGTGGGGCTGGGAGGGGGGAGAATGAGGGAAAAGGTACAGGGAATGAGAAGCATAAATGGTAGGTACAAAATAGATAGGGGGAGATTAAGAAAGTATAGGAAATGTAGAAGCCAAAGAACTTATATGTACGACCCACGGGCATGAACTAAGGTCAGGGAATGCTGATGGGAGTGGGGGTGTAAGGCGGAGAGGGATAAAGGGGGAAGGGGAAAATGGTACAACTGTAATAGCATAATCAATAAGATATACTAAAAAAAATAAGAATGCATTAAGCTCCCTCATTAGGCAAATGAAAATCACAACCACAACGAGATACCGCTTCCTCCCCACCAGGACAGCTATAATCAAAAAGCAGAAAATAAAACAAAGATGTAGAGAAATCAGAACCTTCGACATCACTGGCAGGTACGTTCAATGCCACAGCCACTGCAGAAAACAGTTCGGCAGCTCTTTAAAAAGCTAAACATAGAGCTCCTATATGATCAGGCAATTCCACTCCTAGGTATACACCCCAAAGGACTGAACATAGGGACTCAAATCAGACACTGCACACCAGTGTTCACAGCAGCATTATTCATAGTAGCCAGAAAGTGGACACCACCCGAATGCCTATCCTCTAATAAGTGGAAAGACAAAATAAGGCATATCCACACAATGGGATATTATTCAGCCATAAAAAGAGTGAAAGTACAATATGCTACAACATAGATGAACCCTAAAAATACTATGCTAAGTGAAAAAAATGCCAGACACAAAAGGCCATATATTGTATGATTCCATTTAAAGGAAATAACCAGATCAGGGAACTCCATAGAGATAGAAAGGACCTTAGTGGTCGCTACGGCTACCCACTTCCCCCCACACAGCTGTGGGGTAAAAGGAGAGACTGCTGATGGGTACAGGTTTCTTCTGAGGGTGATGGGAATATTCTGCAATTAAATAGTGATGAGGGTTGCCATTATAGTAATGCTAAAGGCCACAGAACTGTACACTTTAAAGTCGTGACTGTTATATGATGGGAATTACATCTCAATAAAAACAACAGCAGCAGGCTGCATTGGGCCCTGGTGGTCTATACCCAACATCACTCCCACCGCATCTGTATGTCTGTGCCCTGCCAGAGGCCTCGTTGCCATCACCTTGTTGTCTGAGACCAGCATTGTTTTCAAGGAAAACCCTCTTAAGTGTAACCTTTTTTTCTAACACTTCACAATTTGCAAATCACCCACATTTTGCCATATACAACGCGCACCCATGTTTTGTGTGCATTGTACACGGGATTCTTATGCCCATTGTTATACCCATGGTAATGTAGTCATCATACCCATGTGTAGTGTGCAACCTTATTTTTCCCTCAAAAATCTGGGCAAAAAGTGCACATTATATATGGCAAAACATGGTACCTTTAAATTTGATCCTTATACTTTACAATTTTAAATTTGAGTCTTACAGCCATGACGATGGAATTATCATGGCTGTTGTACAGATGTGGAAATGAAATTCAGAAACATGAAGCAACTCAGCAAAGATCACCCAGCTTACAATGGGAAGAGCTGGAACTGAACCCACGCCCTCGAACTCCAGCACCCTCTATTTGCCCTACTGATGATACACAATTTGGCCAACAATGCTTTTAGATCTTCGCAAGGGCCAGCCACTTCCAAACCATCCTGACTCACCTGTGGCTTCAGCCCTCGGACTCACCTATGCGGCAGCATTCCTGACCCTATCAAGTTCTGGCTCCCCACACCGCAAATCCCGCAGGTCAGAGAGACAGAGCCTCATACAGGGGACCCATGAAACAGGCCAGTCACTCAATTCCTGCCCCTCCCAGGCAGGGAGTTGACCCACAGCACGAGTCACTCACCCACCTGGATGACAAGATGCTTCTCACTCGTGCTTACCACGTAAAGGCAGACTCCCAGGATCCTGCGGCTTTCCGCATTGACTAAACATCTCAAACCAACACGGCATGGTAAGGAAGTCCCTGTTCTCAGTTGTTGGTTTCCTTCCTGCCTCATGGAAGTCCCACAGCCTTTGGAAGAAGGCTTCTTGCACAGTTCAGAGGCTTTTACGAACAGATGAATCAGTTCTTGAAAGCATCCAATCAGTGGGTCAAGAAGAAAAGACTGGATGTGAAGAGGCTGAGAAGAGAAAGAAGGAGTTTCCTTTCCACATAGTTGGGATGGGCAGTGAGCGAGCGGGAGAAAGGGGAAGCTAAGGAATAGAGTGGAGAATATGTGGAGTGTGTGGAGGGAATCCTGAGGAGCCCAGCCTGCCTAGAGCAAAAGGATCAGGGATGTGGCTGAACAAGCAGGTGGGGACCAGATTTAAAAGGCTGAGGCCACTAGGCTAAGGAGGGAGGCCACTCCATCAGGCAGTGGGGAGCCATTGGAACTTGTGGAGTAGGGGCCTGATATGAGAGTCCATATAAGTCTCCACAGTATAAATTGTTCATATGGAAAAGCCATTAAGAAGAAAAACACCTGCTTGTGGGCCTCAGATGGAGTTTCAGTGGGTGGCCAAAAAAGGTTTAAATAACCAAGTTGGAGGTTGCTTTGTGAGGAAGGGAACTAACGGAATGTAAAACTTTTAAACAGAAACTAACTGTGAGATGGTGGGGAAAGGTCGTGACACGCCAATGCTCTTGTCTCCGTTTGACCCCTGGCACGTCATCGGAATAGAAGCCGACCCCCTTCGGCCCGGCTGGATTCCGTGGGTGCAAAGGTAGCGGCCTCGCCACTCTCTCCTGTAGTCACGCCAGATCGTTTCTTCTTAAGGTGGAAAGTGACCTGGAAGTTGCTGACACTCCCACGTGCAGCAGAAGTTGTGAAGTAGCATCCTCGCCAAACTGTTGACAAGCCTCTGAAGACTGTAATCCCCGCATGTCTAGAAATGTCTGATTTTTAGAAACTATTTCTTAGATAAAGTCAAAACATGACTTCCCGATGCCTCTACTCATTGACCTCACTTCACCTCTTAGGCTCTCTCAGAAACACATGTGCTCTTTCTTCCACGTGACAGGCCTTCAATATGTGAGCCCACCGGCGGTAAAGTCGGCACCCACTCAGTGATTCTTCTCTGTATTTCTTGTATGACACTGATTGGAAGCTCCAAATCATCCTAGTCATTTTGTTCTTTTCTCACGTTTTAGAGAAGGAGAAGTTAGTATTTTATATTTTCTCCAAGATACTTCTGAAACCTCCTTTCCATGGGTTAATGTTGCATAGAAAACTTCAGTATAGACACGGCCTTATCTCCCCCTCAGCCCCAAGTGTTGCATCGGGCAGCACAGCTGTGCATGGATGACAGTGGCAATAGGGACCTGGAACTGCACCCGTCAGCTGGGTGTAGCAGGTCCTGGGAGCAAGTCAAGTATAAGAGCAGAGTGTGGCATCTGAAGGGCATGGGAACAATGAGCAGCAGCCAGCAAGGAGTCAGTCCCACAGTGAGGGTCAAGGAAGACCTCCCCATAGGTCGGAGATGGACACCCAGGAACTAGCAATATACCCCGGGAGCCAGCAGAGTGCACTAGGGAAATTTTGCAGCAGGTGGCCAAGCCCCAGCCCCAGGACCCTAGTCTTAAGGAGACTGGTATTCTGTGAAGGCCATCAGTGTAGAACACAGGCACAGAGTACTGGCCCCCAGACCTGGGTCTGGGTGATGGACTTGGTCTTGGCTAGGTTGTGTGCCAGCTCTGACTGCTTGGGCATGAATCCAAAGGCACTGCATTGAACAAGATTCTGGTTCCCTCTGTTCATCCAGCCACAGCTCTGCCCTCTTTGCTCCAGGCAGGCTGGGCTCCTCAGGATGCCCCGCACATACTCTATTCCTTCATTTTCCGTTCCTCCTTCCCTTCCACTCCACGCCCCAGCAATCTGGAATGGAAAGCCCTCCCTTCTCTTCTCAGCTCTTCACGTCTGGCCTCTTCTTCTTGACCCAGCTGGTGGGATGCCCCAACAGCTGATTCATCTAGACTCTGCGATTCTGAGACTGTTTGCAGAAAAGAGCTTCACGACTGATGACCACTGCCACTCCAGGGATGGGGTGGAAGGGTAGGGGCATGAATGCAGAGCATTTCCAAGCTAGCCATGCAGTCAGTTGCTGGAATGCGGCCAGGGTCAGAATGGGAAGAGCATCTGATGGTACTTGAAGCTGTTGGATCAGAGCTGCTTCAACCCCTCCTGCTGGAGTTCGAGACCCACAGAGCAGACTACAACACAGCTGAGCCTGTGCGGGTATGTGTGCGGGGCAGACCGCCAAGGCTGGGAGACAGGCAGCCTGGACAGCCACACTCTTCAGGCCCCCAACAGGAGGCTCTAACCTTGTAAGTCCTACAAATCCTGCCGATACTCGACTTTGCTCAGTTTAGGTGGTAATACTACGCATTCAGGAAGCATTCTGCAGAAGCAATTTTGACAGTGAACAAAAAGAGATTTCCATCTGTTTCAGGTCAAAAAGAAACAGGGGTGGGGTGGGGAAGAGAAATGAAAAGAGTGTGGAAACAGTAATAGAGAGATGGACTCCTGTAATAGTAACTGGCAAAATATTTGAAACTCCTTTATGTAAATTGAAAACTCTCATATCACTACTTGGAAGGTAGTCCTGCCTGTGAAACCTGAAATAGAAACTGGCTGGTTTCCTCTGAATGACTTTATTGTAAAAAGTCCACATTCTTAATGCGGCTCAGGGAAGTCGGAGGAGGCCACCAGGATGGGCCCTGGCAAAGGATGAGCGCGGAGCATCCTGAGCTGTTTGGAGCTTGTCAAAACACTTGAGTAGGATTTTATGCAAATCTTATCAGCCCGCAAATCAAATCACAATTATTTAACCCATTATCACTGATCCAGAGTAATACCAGGCCCATTATTCTTACCAGCCCTCACCCTGCCAAGGTGAGAAAAAAAAAATACAAGTGTTTACTTTCATTATTATGCATCTTGTATGAATCCCACTGTCGCTAAGTGCACAGAGCACCTTTAACTAAAGAAACTAATTGCAAGCCACTTTCAATATCTCTTGTTTTTTAATTTAATGCCCTCGGAGAGATATAATTGGGCTGGAGGGAAGAATTTTCACTGAAGCCATGAATGTGCTATATAAATACAAACAAGAAAGAAAGCTAATACAGTAAGGGAATATGGGATTAATTTTGAAATTGTCTGATTAGTGGATTGCTGCCCATCAATAATTGCCTTATATTTTCCCAAGGCCCTCTCTTTATTAGAGTCTGGCACCGCATCTGCCCACAGTCTGTCAATCAGCCCGCACAGCTGGGAGGGTCTGCAGAGAGGCCACAATTGGGAGCCTGCTGGGGCGCCTTGTTAGACAAAGCAATATATCCCAGACGTGAAAACACAGCCATCTCAGCTCGGCTGCGAGCGTCTTTACACTCGATCCTCCGGTGCTGGCACGGGGCCTCCCGGTGACAAGGTCTGATTTTTTTAAAAGGAAAAGAAAAAGTTGCCATCGCCTCTTTACATGTATTTTACAGGCCTGGGCCCTGCTGGAGTTTGAGGTCACAAACACCTTCCCCCTCATAGTGGCTGAGTTGCCCAGTAATGTCATTAAGAAGAGCTTTGCAACAGCTGGAATTTCTAAAGCAACATCAGTGTCACAGGGGACAACTAAACATGCTTCATACATTTACAAATTAAGAAAGATAATCAGGAGGGTTAGGAGCAAGTGTGCAGATGGTGGGTCTCTAACTTAATTAATGCTTGAAATCTGGAACATTCCTCTAGCGCCCAGAAACTCTCCTACCTATTCTCTCCAGGCCTGCCGCTCCCCGGTCCTTAAAGACTTGATAAGAGAGAGATGAGGAGGGTCTGTTGACTGAACCCGCCATAAACATCTTCTCAAACCACACACACACACAGAGTCGCAGCCCCGCTGATGATGTGTTTATGTCATGTCCATTTCCAGAAATATTTATGTCTCTCTATCTTGCCAGCAATCAGTCAAAATATACAAAAATGGATTTGCATGTAAAGATGCTTCTTTTGGAATCAAAATATGATAATAGAACAAAGATGGCTTAGAGCATGCTCTTTTTTGTTTTGTTTTCTTGTTATCTACAGTTTTCCTTTTCTGTTTGGTAAACTGAGCACTTGTTTTAATTTGGGGCTTTGTTCTTGTGAGGTAGGAAATAAGATGAACCAGAGCCACGGCCCCTAGGGCACCAGGACGGGCACATAAACTGTTGAAGGGCTATCTTCTCTCAATGTCCCGGTCCCTGCTCTGTCCCATGGCCAAGAATAGCCTTGGCGCCATCTTCCATTCTGCACCGTGGACACCTGCGTCTGCCTCTCGGTGGCAGCCCACTAGGCACAGGGTCCGAGGTCTAAAGGACAGAGCCTGACACCATCCAGTCTTGAGTGACAGGCTCATCTCTCTGCTAACCACGGAAATCTTAGAACTCGGTCAATTCCCCTTCCCTGTTCCCATTTGGGTCCCAGGCCTGGAGATGGGCACACCTCCCTCCCTCTCTGTTGTGTCTTCCACCTTAGAAGGCCAACAAGAGCAGGGGTCACCCAGCACTTAGAGTGCCCAAGTCAGCCCAGGTGGATGCTTCAGAGCCCTGGCACACCCGGCTGTGGCCTTGCCAATGAGCGGTCCTGGGCCGCTCTGAAAGTGTCCAAACTGAGAGACAAAATGTGAGTGGAAGTGCTTTTTAAGCTGTAATCTGGAGCATTCTGCCAAGTAAGGGGTATTTTACTGTTAATAGGACTAGTGATTCTTTTAATAACCATTCATGATGGTGGCGTGGAGGCAGCGCCTTGGAGGCTGCGTGCTTTGCTCTGGAGGAGCCACCAGTGTAGGCCACAAGGACACGGTGCTCTGCTCACACCAGCGAGCTTCCAGGGCCTGGACGCTGCCCAGGACAGCAGAGTGCCTGCTCACATGCCTGTCCCTCTTTCCCAGACTGCCGCCCCTTCAAGGGCCCTCAGACATCCAACCTCCTCTCACTGCCACTTGAAGGACATCGCAAATTTCCTTCCCCGTGAAGGACAGCCCTCAGCAGAGCAAAGCAGTGGCAAAGTCCTCCCTCCACAGCCTCAGTTGGCTCTAAGGGGCACCACACTGTGTACCTGCTACTCCCCCAAGCACTCACCTTCCTCTCAGACTGGTCTCACCACCTCCCGAGAAGGGCTCAGTCTTCCATTTGTCTGCCTTCGTCCCTTGCTTGCCACACTGCCCTTCTGCCCCAGTTAGAAAACAATGTTCCTTGTCTCCTAGGTGGCCTGCCCTGTATCCCCAAAACACACAGCATGACAGATAAAATTTAAAAGTTGCAACACACCCATACCCTCTTTCTGTCAACTCTGGCTCAGACGCAAAACGGAAAGACAGTACTACAAGTGGGGCTGAAGGCGTCCGTTTGCTACTCCTGGGTCCAGAGGCAGGCTGCTTGCTTGTGAAGGGGGCTGAGATGGCTGCATGCTGCCTTGAACGCTGCCTAGGAGAGGAGGTGGCCACCAGGACCTGGACCAGGACTAGATCCGTGAGACCCCCAAGGTCACTGTGGGACAGAGGCCTTAGGTACCAGTGTACAATTGATTCTGGACTGGGAGGCCCAGGAAACCAAGTGGAAACTTCCACGAAACTGCTAGACCAGGAAGGCTGAGCTCTGGGGTAGCTTTTCCTCCTCCAAGTGTTGGCTCAGTCCTTGGACCCCTGCTCATCTCCATCTACACTTACTCCCTGAGTAATTACGTCCAGTTCCAAGGCCCTAATGTTGTCAATGTGTTGATGGTGCCCGTATGTGCATCTCAGCCTCTGCCTGAGCTCCAGGTACCAACTAGGACACGTGTTGCACACACACCTCTTGATTCCTGTACCAATCAGCTCTGTCCTGCCTCTCCCCTTCTCAATAATAGCAGGACTGTTCACCCACTTGCTCAGGCCCAAAACCTAGGAGTCATTTCTGAGTCCTCTTTCCCTCGCATCCCACGTGCCATCGCGTAGCAAGTTCTGTCAGCTCTAGTCAAGAGATATCCTGACTCCAAGGACTTCTTACCCCCTCCGCCACAATGATGTGGTCAAAGTCGGCCGACATCTCTCGCTGGAACTGCTGCAGCCATCTCGTCGGTCTTGGCTCGTATCTTGCTGTAATGTTCTAAAATCATAAATCAAAACCACGTCCCTCCACTACTCAAAACCCTTTCCTGGCTTTCCCTTATGCGTAAAAGAGATCCAAAATCCCTGCCATAGGCTACGACACCCGACCTGGCGTGGCTTTGCTTTCTACCACGCCGTCCTCGGCTCCAGCCACACGGGGCTTCTGCTCCCCCTTGAGCCCATCATCCAGTCTCCTCTGCACGTCCTGGCGCTCTTCTCCTGGGTCTGTGTGTAGTCCCTGCCTCGTTTCGCTGTAGCCTCCACCCAAATGCCACCTTCCAAAGGACATCTCTCCTGTCTCCAGTCCCTTAACCCACATGCCTGTCCCTCTTTCCCCTCTTCCCTGCTTCATCTGTCTTCACGTTAACTGCCTGAAACAAGGTATCTTGTTGTTTTGACACCATGGCTATAAGATCCACAAGGGGAAGGATTTTGTCTGTCACTCACTGTTAAATCCCCGATGCCCAACCTGCACTTAGCACATTAAAACCACTCAGTAAATATTTGTTAAGTGAGTAAATTAGTGAATGGATAAATAAACGATAAACTAGTACAATGTTATCCTCATTCTCATGCACACAATAACTGCCATGGAGTAATTTTTAAAACCGTGTTTCTTTGGGGGGGAAACAACGGTCCCCAAAAGAAAGAAAAATGCTGGGGCTGGTGACAGGACACCCCAGGTTATAAAGAGAAGCTCTAGCTCCCTTAAGAAAACCAAGCCCAGGTTGTGAAAGGTTGGAAAAGGATGTCCTGGTGGCAGGGGGTGGGGGCGACTGGACCCTCCTCCCCACTGTGGGGCCCTGAACAGTAACTCTGGTCATCCCAGCCCTGATTTCTCGAAGTAAAGCTGAGACCGACCAGATTCTCTAAATAAGGTTGAACTGAAGGCCTGGGCAAACTGAAGGAAAGGCTTGGTGTAGAGTGAGCGGGGCCCGGGAGTTGCGTGCGAGAGGGCCACAGAAAGGACATAAGAAAGCACTCCCGATAGGACATCCCACTGAGGGCCAGTCTCGCTAATGTGCCACTTTGGAAAAGACAATGTATGGTCTGGGGTGTAGAAGGAAGTACAAGAAACCAGAGATGGGAATGTGCTTGTACATTTACCCAATCAGTCACTTCAGGCTTCCTTCCCACTCATGCAAGAGAAAACGTATAATTCCAGTTTTTACACTGTGATTGGAGGCGGGCATCCAAACCAGGGCTGCACGACTGGAAAGCATGTGTTTTTGAACTGCCTGTGTCCCCATCCCACCAGCACCTAATGAGCCACGGTCCCCTTCTCCAGCTAGGGCCTCAAGAACATCACCGAGTCTGCTCACATTGCGTGGTCTTTGAAAGTCTGCAAACATGTGCAGAGGCTTGTTTTAAAACAAATGGTATCACCTTGATCCCCCAGCGATTCTCACACCAGAATGGGGGTGGGGGCGCACAGGGGAGGGAAAGCTCTGAAGCAAAGCTACTCCCTAACGATTAGGCCCCAACCTTGCTGGAAACATGACTGATGATGTGGTAAGAGGGCGCCCGCACAACACTGAATGCAAACCAGGAATTCCAAGGTAACTGATTGCAAATAAAGGGCTGGGGAACTGACTGCGTATTAAGAACACAGTTTCCATTTACTCACTTGGAACAGAACAATCTGTAGCATAAAAGGAAAGTCAAGTTTGGCAGGGCTCGCTGGGAGCCAGTGAGGAGGCCCGAGCGGAGAGAATTCCTACAAGAGATCCTAACTTAATCAATCACTTGCTTCAGGAGGTAAAAAGCCTCCTTCAGAAATAGATCAAAAGAGCTGTATCAGGCCAGGCGTGCACACACCGTATCAATCTCTGGCCTGAGCGTGCGAGGCTGCAGGCCTCACCTCAGAAGCGTGCCCAGAGCAGCCTGGTTTTATTTGTAAATGCACAGGGACGGCCTGAAACACAATCCCACAGCAAGGCTGATGGGGCAGGGGCCATGTGGAGTAGGAGTCCAGGACCAAATGGAAACTCTCTCAGATTGATTTTCCTACTGATATCATTCCTGTGGAACATACACTAAATCCATCCTCAAACTGACAAATTAGAGGAGACCCATCTAAGAGATGCAAGAGGGTCTGACGCAAGAGGGAAGAAGGCCGGAGCTGGCCTGCGCCACGGGCAGAGCAGTGGCGTCTTTGACCTATGCCTGCCGGACCACGAGCTGGGCTCCCAGTAACTGAGGCCGAGCCTGATGTCCATCTCAGTGCCGCAACTGTGCACTTTGTTGTCCGTCTTGCTTTTCTCACTTTCTATCTTTTCCCACTGTATCCGACATCTTGCAGATATTTCCATACTAACTTTGTTCCCATGAATGAATTAAGCCATAATGCCCTAAAGCCACACAGTATGTCACAAATTAACTTCCCTCCTGTGCATCCAGAATGGCACTAGTCATGGACAGTCTTTAGGAGAACTGAGAGAATAGTCACTCAAATTGCAGTTTTTTGGAGTGTGGATGAGGGGGGAACCAGGAAATAGTGGGGGTCAGAGCTACGAAGGGTACACCTCACTGATAAACAGAGGTTTCCAATTTACACGGCACCGTGGGCATGAGGATCCAAGGCTGGGACCCTATGGGGTTTGGGACAACGGCTTTTTTGGTGAGGGAGGGGTGGGCAAAGATGGACTCTGAAGCTAGCTGGTATTTTAGTGACAGGACATCACCAATGTCTCATCCCAGAAACTCGTGAGGATCTACTGTCACCATTTTAAAGACTGGGAAACTGAGGTGCAGGAGTTGAGTCAGTACTTGACAGTCTAATTCCAGAAATGCAGAGCTGAGCTTGAGTCTGGGGGTTATTTTCTTGCCTTTGCTCCCAAAGAGCCGATTTATTGTGGAGCTGAAGCTTCAGGCCCACACTTAAGCCTCTCCTTCCAGGACCCTGGAGGGGCCCTAACATTGTGTTTATATGGCCATGTGTTTTTGTAAAACCTGCAGAAGTAAGATATTGAACTACAGTTAAAAGCAACTGTCTCTTTCCCTCTGAAACTAACTCAATTACCCGGTGCTGGGTGGCCGCTGAGCAGTGTAGGATCGGGCTATGAGGAAGTTGAGCGGGGGTGTGTTTAGTTTGGGTTTGGGCGGGTAGGTTTATGTGAGTCACGGTCACTTTTATGTCGAATTATTGCTGGCTGTCCCTGTTCAAAACCAAACCAAACCAAACCAAACCAACTAAATCTTTAATTTCACTAAAACAATACATGTACATGGTAACAAATCACATAGGGTTTAGAGAAAAGCTGGATAATATAACAAGATTTATAACAAAAAATAAGTGCCCCCCACCCAGATAACTACTTTCAATTATTTTGGCAATTTCTTTGGACATTTATCTCTATATTTTTAAACAATATCCTAATACTTCATTTTTTTAAGTAAAAAAATCTTGCAGACATATAAACTTCCCTTACATGAATTACTTGAAAGTGATTTGCTTTTGTATAAGTAAATATCTAAATTTGGTTTTATATATTATAAATATTAAATATTATGTTAAAATAAATATTATAAGTCAATATTTCATAATATTCTTTTCATTTATCCATGTTACACATTATGTACTAATTCTTTGTATTACTAGACAAGAGCTCTCTGAATCCTATCTACTGCTCACCCATTTTAATTTTTGGTTAAATCAATAGTCTACCTTTTATATGACAAGGATAATATTTTTGCAAATATTAAGTTGATATATTTTCTCCCTCAAATAGTTGCACCCAACAGAAAGGCCAATGTATGTTCAACAAAAAGACATATATTCAACAGAAAGTACAAGAATGTTCACAGCGAAATTACTCATGATGGCCTACCGAAACCTCTCCACATGCCCGTCTGCAGTAGAGCGGATATGCAAACCGTGACATACTCGAGCACCTGAGTACTTTGTGTATACAACAGTGAACGAACTCTTGTTACATGCAATGACATGAACCTCAGAAACATAATATTGAGCAAAAGAATCCAGACATATTATAGTATACGAATACAAATACATAACATACAACAGACAAAATTAATATATTCAATTAGAAATTAGGATAGTGGGTGCCCTTGAGTGACTGTAAGATGGCAGGAGGGGCTCTGAGTGCTGATAATGTCCTATTTCTTGATATGGGCCCTTTCGATATGGGTATATTCATGTTTACTTTGTGAAATTCAACAGTATGTACACTTAAATTTTTGTATTATTCTATAAGTATGTTTTACTTCCATTAAAAAGTTTATTTAAAAAATGTCATTATAGAAAAGATATTATACCTTTATTATGAAATAATATATTTTGATCTCCTAGCTTGTAAAGATTTTGTTAAACTAACATCTGTGTCTTTATCACTTCTCCTAACTTGTTATTTTCTTTTCATAATATATTGGTTTAGAATATGTACATTCTTTTCTATAATCAAAAACCCCACATGTGTTTTAGTTTTGGTTCTACTGTTAAACAGATTCAATGTTACCATCAGATTATTTTACTATAGTTACCCTGTCTTCTCTTCAGTAACTCATGTGCATATTCTCATTCATCAAAAAAGGCAAGGAAACAATACCCCCTCCACTATGTTCTTGCATGTTTAAAACCACTCGTTGGTTGCTATAATGTAGTATTAGGATGTTAGTTTGGCTGGGAATAAAATTCTTCAGTCGTACTTTCTTTTCTCAGGAAGTATCTTCTATTTTAGTCACCCTGAGACTTGTTTGATTTCACTCCCACTAGATATTCATTTTATTTTGTTTTGTTTTGCCTGCTTTCTCCCCAGATTCTCTGAGGTTCAGGAATTTTACAATTTATCTCTCAATTGATCATTCTGGCTCAATTTCACCTGGCTGTGCCATTTCCATATACAGATTCATGCTTTGCTTGTAGTTCAAGAAAAATTTTTTAAGTATATTTTTAAATATTTCTTCTCTCCATTATTTCTGTTGCCATCAGTGAAGGTCCTACATTCAACTCCTTGGCTTGTCTACCGTAACTATTATTTTCCCCACTAAGCCTCTACTCAGTCATTTATTTTCATTTCATTTTTCTATCTTTTCTCATTTCTATTCTCTGTGTTAGTCTTAAATGAAACTGGGGCAAAGGCTTTCCAAGGGATATGCCCCTATATAGCTTTAAGAGCATCAACTTCCATATTCTCAATTTCCATATGTACTCTTTCCGAAAATTGATTTGCCAGAACATACACCTGAGGTGGCGGTGTTCCGGTTTCCCCATCAACCCTTTCACAATCGGTCAACATCACTGATGTAGCTGAACCCCCTTTAATCCAGACACCACGAGTCCTCAGTAGGGCTTCCGGTCTTGTCTTTCCTTGAATACATTTACATTAAGTTTGAAGTAAAACAATAGAACCTGAGTGTTTTGCCTCTGTTGGCGTGTTCTGAACTGAATATAGAGTAAGTCAGCCACAGAGATGACAAATTTTGCTATTAATTGTACCCCTTCCTATCCACAACTATTGTCACGAATGCATTGCCCCTAAGGGGAAGTCTTGTGAGAGTGCGCAAGTGACAAATTCATGACAGGCTCTGGCTCTCATCTATCTTGTCTACACACCCATTAATCTAAGAATTTTAGTATTAGTGTGTTTCAAAATAATATATTAGTCTGCCACAAATCCCTCTTTCTGAATTCCCGCCGTTCTTGGTGATGAAGTTTGGAGAAGACTCTCATTCGAGGCATGTACCCATCTGTCTACATCAGCGATTTTTAACTGGTGTTCCACAGGAATTTTTAAAACATGCAGCACATGACTCTTTAGTTAGGAGCACTGACCTCGTATCCCTTAGGCTGTCAAATAAAAAAACAACAATGTCTTGTATACACAACAGTCGCCGTCTGTGTGAACGCCCTGTCTTGAACCATAACTGTATAGGTCACGTAACAGAGTCACGTCTTACTGGTCATGCTGCATAATAAGGTTGTGTCTGATTGGTTAATTCTTGGTACCAGAAATCCGTATATACAACTATAGGCACCTGATTTTTTAAAAAGTCACTTTGGAGCAAAAAAGGGTAAGTAATTACTATTATTATTATTTTTTGTAAGTCAATCAAAACTATAACTACTTTTTTGTCCGTTCAGTCAAAAAATATTTTTGGGGGTGCTGCAGAATTTTAGTAATTAGTTTATCCGCACCATGAGATGAAGTGGTTGAAAATCGCTGGTCTCATGACTTGGAGAAGGAAGCGGGAAGTTCCACGCTAATTTCCAATGCTTCCAGCAGACTAGCGGTGCATCCAGACACGCAGCACACATCTAAGTGAGGCTGTTACATTTTCGTGAACGTTTCTTCAGATTGGTGGGGGAAACATGTTCCTTAACTCTTGCCAATGATTATGAGGTGCTCTAAGTTGATATTTTTTATTTGTGTATATGTCTACTTGCTGATCAATTATTCTTTTTCACTATGTAGTTTTTAGATTTACATTATTTTATAAAAATACGTTTATGCACATTTATATTTATTTTTATTTACATGTTTGTATTACTGTTGTGTTTTAACAAAATTATGTTATAGGTCCTACTTAAATAACTATCAAGCCATGAAAAGATGTGGGGGAAATTCAAGGGCATATTACTGAGTGAAAGAAGCCAGCCTGTAAAGGCTGCGTTCTGTGTGATTCCAACCATCATATAGCAGAATGGTAAAACTATGGACACAGTAAAAGATCGGTGTTGCCAGGGACTAGCGGGGAGGGAGAGGCGAATTGGCGGAGCACAGGGGATTTTTAGGTTGGGGAAACTACTCTGTATGTTACTATAGTGGTGGATACATGTTGTTACATATGTGTCCGAAGCTAAAGAATGTACAACACCATGGACTGTGGACTTTGGGGGACAGTGATGTGTCAGTGCAGGCTCTTCAGTTGTGACAAATGTAGCACTCTGGTGGGTGGTGGGACACTGATACTGGGGGAGGCTGTGTACGGCGGGGCAGGAAGTATATGGAAAATCTCTGTGCCTTATGCTCGATTCTGTCATGAGCCTAAAACTGCTCTGACAGATAAAGTCCATTAAAAAGACGGAACATCTACCTCTGTACAGGTGTGGAGGATAAAATGTTCCCAAAACATAACCTAGAACATAATATCCTGAACTTTACAAAACCAACATATTCAATTAGGGATAATTCCTGCCCCTCAGATTTTGATGTGCCTCCCTAATAATATCAAACATGTGATTATAAACATGCTCCTTTTCAATTATTAAATTACTCAGTTATCTCTATGTAACAGGTGTCAACTCTCAACTCTGCCCACCTGCCCTGCCTGTCCTAGGAAACTGAAAGTCAGCATGATTATATTTTGTTCACAAAGGATATACAATTTCCACTTTTTTTGTTGTTCTTTGGCAAATTTCAGTGTAACTAACTTAAGCTCCAAAAATGAGATTTCTCTAAAAATAATAATTAATAGCAATGTGTTAAATCTTAGAAAGGCTTTTTTTGGTAAATTTATCAGAAATTGAGAAAGTGAATGGCTTTAGAGACTAGAAAATGATTTATTTTTTCAAATTGGATGATTTCTAATTCCTAGTTTTCAACAAAATTGAGGGAAAATCTAATGAAGTTATCAGGGCCAAATCATTAAAAATAATGGTTGATAACCACTACATGATTTGGGCAGATAGCTTGAAAGGATTGCTAACCCTGGAGTGACATTTTGAAAAAATAAAACTCCTTTTACCTCCATGTGGTTATTCACACCTATGAAAACTAAAAGGAGGAATAGAATTAATGTTAAGCCTGTCTCATTCTGAAAATAAATCATTAAGTGATAAATTTCTAATAATTTTTAATGTAATCACTATTTATTATAATTTATGATTTATTTTATTTAATTATATACTTCTAATAATGGCAATAACTCCATCAGAGTAAAAAATTAATATTTATAAGCTTTATGAACATAGGAAATTAAAACTAATTAAATTTCAATTTGTATATTTATTTGCAAAGAAATGTGTTAGGGCAATCAAAACTGTTTAAGCATGATAACATTGCACTGTGAGCTGGAAGAAGTGGTAAGAAAAGAGCAGTTCAGGGAAAAAAGAAATGCTGTACACTTGCCTATTAAAAGGAGCTTATTCATGTATTTGGTGCACATCGAAGCACTGTGATACTTAGATATGAATGAAACATTTAAAAGGGTTAAGCAAACTAAGTTTAATGGGGCTCTTGGGGTGTAGTTTGCTGAACCCTGGTCTAGGGTTAAGAAAGTGATGGAGAAAATATGAATAATGCAGATGAAACTTAAAAAAATGTCGTGTCTGTAGCCACTGCAACGTGAAAAGCAAAAACAGACAAAACCCCTATGCTTCCGGTATTCCAAAGCTATTGTCCCATTCAACAAAGACGCCGTCACACCCGCCATTGACAACGGGTGAATGAGTGAAGTTCCAACACCTCTTCACTGTTGCCGTTGTATTTGACTTGTTGATGTAAACAAAAACATCAGTGGGGCATTTGCGTTAGAACTGCACTTGGAGAGCTGACCTTTAAACTTGCATCAGCGGTATGCACTGCTGGGCTGAAACCTGCGATTCCTGGTTCCCTCCAGCCATCTCCTTCGGTTTCTCACAACCCAATTCGGCCTCGGGGAGCTCCGCCCCCGGCCCACCCGTTTCCCACAGCCATCCTGTGCCTCAGCTTCTTTCTTCATGCTCCCCTGCTGGAGCTCCACCGCTTTTGTCTCTGTTTCTGTTCCATTCAGGTGGAATAGTCTTTGCCCTTTAACCAAAGCTCTCATACTTAGAGTAATTATGGATGTGTTAGGGTCACATCTATCCACGTACTATTTGTTTGCTGCCCATCCCACCGGCTCTAGGCTTTTCACTCTTCTTTCTTGCCTTTAGAAGAAAATTAATCAAATACTTTGTATGACTCCATTTCCCTTTTGATGAGCCTGTTAATTATACATTATTTTACTCTTCATGGTTACACTAGAGAGTACGACAATTATAATTTGCTAGAATCTATCATAAGTTTGTATTTTCACCAATGCAAGGTTTATAGCACACTTTAATTTCCTTTACTCTGTTCCTGCCTTTTGTGCTATTATTGTTACAAAATTTATTTCTGCAAATTTTAAACACCTCCAGACAATATAAGTACTTTATATTGTCAATATATATTCACATATTTTTATCATCTCAGTACCAGAGTAATGCTGGGCTTATAGAAGGGGTTGGGAAGTAGTCCCTTCCTCAGTATTCTGAATGTCTTTATGTAGAATTGGTATTACTTCTATATTAAATGTTTGCTTAAATTCCCCAGTGAAGCCATCTGGGCCTGAAGTTTTCTTTGCAAGAAGGTTTTAAACTATAAATTCAATCTCTTCAATAGATTAGCATAATTCAAATCTTTTTCTTTAGCCTTGGCGGTTTGTGCTTTTAAAGGAATTTGTCCATTTCATCTAAGTTGTTGAATTGATTATGGTATAAAGTTGTTCTTTCATTCTCTTTCAGTATGACTAGGCTCTGTAGTTACCTCTCTCACTCCTGATAATGGAAACTTATTTTTTGGTTTTTCTTTTTCTGATCATTTTGGGTACAAGTTCACCACCCCCACCCCGCCCAAAGGATCCCTTCTTGGTTTTATTGACTTTTCCTATTTTTCTGTTGTCCATTTCTTTGATTTTTGCTCTTGTATTCTTTTCTTTCTTCTGTTTACTTTGGGTTTCATTGGCTCTTCTTTTTTAGTTCCTTACAGTGGAAGCTGCAATCATTGACAGGACTGAGGTGAAAGAATCCCAAAGGGAAGGGTGGCACATTTCGAAACCTTTTTTTTCAATGAGTTTACTGATCTTAAATGACCTTGGTATAGGAGGTAAAGCACCAAAGCAGAGAGTAGCAGATAAGAACCCAGGAAGCCAATCAGATCTTGCGGCAGTCTCTCAGGCTGGGAGACAGAAATCAGCCTTCAGTACCTACCGCTGCGGAGGAGCCCTTGTGTACATCTCAGGCAGGGAAGACGGGGGAACAGTTACACTGTAGGCACGTGGCTAAGACGGAAATAGAACTATATGCAAAGAAGACCAACACCCAACTTCAAACGAGCTCATCCAAGATTGTGTGAACCTGATCTGTCTCTACTCTCACTCCCGCCAAGAGGCAGGTCCATCTTCTCTGGGAGACAACGTTAGCCAGAGCCTCAATTTATATCTACGACTTTCATATATAATGTCTAGCATTCAATCAAAGAATTACAAAACTTGCCAAGAGATAGGCCCAACTGACTAAAACCAAAGACTAAAACAGACTTTAGCGTAGACTCAGAGATGAAGCAGACACTGGTGTTATCCGGCATGACTTCAACATAACTGCGACTAATATGTTCAAGACAATATAGGGCAAAATGGAGACTCTCACTAGAGAACTAGAATCAATAAGGATGAAAAAAAGAGAGTCAAATGTAAATTCTCAAACTAACAAACATGAATTGCTGAAATTAAAAATTCAATAACACTGGCTGGTGTGGCTCAGCGGATTGAGTGCGGACCTGCGAACTAAAGGGTCCAGTTTGATTCCCAGTCAGGGCACGTGCCTGGGTTGTGGGCCAGATCCCTAGTAAGGGGCATGTGAGAGGCAACCACACATCGATGTTTCTCTCCCTCTTTTTCCCCCTCCCTTCCCCTCTCTAAAAATAAATAAATAAAATCTTTAAAAAATTCAATAGAAATTAAAAACTGAATAAACACAGAAGAAAAAGGGATTATTAACTAAAAGATGGGCCAATAGGAGCTATCCAGAGTGAAGCTGAGAGGAAAGAGGGTTGCTTCGTGGATGTATACAAATGTTAAAACTTATCAGATTGTCCACAAATATGTGCAATTTACTACATGTCAGTTATTGCTCAACAAAGGCACATCACCTACAATGGACCAACAATCAAAGTGGCATCAGATTTCTTTTCAGTAAAACCATTTTCTAGAATACAATAGAGCAATGCTTACAAAGTTCTCAGAAAAAAATTACTTCTTTTTTCTTACCCTTCCCCCTCCTCACCCCCCATTATCCCCTCCCACCCCTCCTCTGGTTACTGTCAGGTTGTTCTTAATCTCAATGTCTCTGGTTATGCAGAAAAAAATTACTTTTATCCTGGAATTCTGTGCTCAGCTAAACTAGTAATCAAGTAAAAGAACAGATTAACATTTTCAAACATGTAAGTCTCCAGGTATTTATGTCTCATACACATTCTCTTTTAAAAAATCATAAGAATGTATTCTAGCTAAACAAAAAAAGTACCAGGAAGAACACTGAAGCTTCGAGAAAGTGGCGCCTACCTGTGAGAGTCAGAGAAAGAAACCCCAGGATGAGAGATAGACAGAGGGCCTGGAAAGCAACAGACCCATCTGGGCTTCAGAAAGGCCACCTCAGGGTGACGGGAGATTTTATCAAAAGGTAGTGTGGTGACGAAGATGGACTTTTTAACGTTATGATGAACGTAGTATTGTACATAACATAACGCATATACCGCATGGATTGGACAAAGTAATGGAAAGCCTAGAGGGGGTGCCATTCTCAGAGTGTAAGACAATTCACTCGGCATGACCTGTCAAACATTCTCTGTCAAGAGATGGTGACATTGGACTATATTTCCTTCTCTGAGGTTCCAATAACACTATTTATTCCACTTATGAGTGGAATACTGTGTAAGTTCATTATACTTACACAGTCTATAATAATTTAACCAACTGCTATTTTTCCAATTTTTAGTCAGTTTACAGACAAAAAAAAATAAGCACACTTAATTAAAGTTACAGAGAATATAATGTCTTAAATCTCAATGTTGTAAAAATAATGGAATACTAGCAGATGTTGCTGGACAAAATAGAGAAAAATAGGGAGAAGAAAGTGGAGATATATTTTTTCCTTACTGTACATAGGGGTGAATAAAATTACATATAGTCTAAAGTTGATGGGCAAGAAAGAGATTTAAATATATTAAACTGAAAAACTAAGAACTAAGAAGAACTAAGTTAATAATAAAATTATCAGTCTCTCATTTGAAGATGAAGAATAAAGAAATCTCTGACCCTCTTATGGACTGAGGGTTTGTGTCCCTCCTAAATTCATATGTTGAAACTGTGCCCACCTTAAACATGATATTAGGAGGTGGGGCCTTTGGGAGAAAACTGGGATTAGATGAGGTCATGGGGGTGGGGCCTCATGAATGGGATTAGTGGCCTTATTAAGAGTCCAGGAAGAGCTTGCTTCCTCCCTCTGCTCTGTAGTACCTGTAGACACGGTGAGAAGCTGGCCGTCTACAACCCAGAGTGAGCTCTGTCCAGAACCCAGCCATACTGGCACCCTGCTCTCAGCCTTCCAGCCTCCACAACTGTGAGAATAAATTTCTGTTGTTTGTAAGTCTCTTGTTGATGCTATTTTGTTACAACAGCTGGAGCTAAGACAGACTCTATCTGCTATCTAAAATCAATCAGAAACAATAAGAATAAAAATGGAATGAAAACTCCATCTAGAAGGAGATCAGGCAATGCTTATGATCTGAACCTTAATATTTATAAAGAAGGGAAAGGAGGCCAAGAGATGATGCCTGTGGCTGTGGATCAAGCAGAGTTAACAAGGCATAGTTTTCCACATTAGTAACACACCCTGAGGAGCAAAAGCAACAATTTCTTGTTTGAAAAAGGCTGAGGTCTGCAAACTGACTCAAGAATTCTCCATGACAACCTTTTAAAACTACAGGCTCGACATTCCTGTAAGAAAAAATTGGGAGACTAGAGAAACTTAATGGGTACCATTGAAGCTACCAGTGCTAGTCAATTGAGATTTTGTAAAGTCTGAATCACACTCACACTATATTGCATTAGACCTTACGTATGAGGGCTTTATTGTTAGAGCTTATTAGCCCGGAGGTTACTCAAAGCCTCTGACATCTTTCTCACATTTTCCCCACATAACTGATCCAGAAAGAACTTGGTATTAAAAAATGAGAATAACCAAAACAGGAACTAGATATGGTTTCAACACCCTATAAATATATGAAAAAATATTGAATTGTGTACTTTTAGTGGGTAAATTATATGTGAATTATATTTCAATGAAGCTTTAAAAAAAGGAACCTGTAGGCAAAATCACTGCAGGAAATAACAAGGCAAAAGAGATAAAACAAATTCAGTATATGTTTAAAAAAATGACTGTGGAATAGTTGAAAACTGACCAAACAACTTCTTATAGATTCAAACAACTTAGTGAAAAAGTGGCCTCCACAGATAAAAGGACCAAAGGAAGAAATGATAAAGCAACAGAGGATGAGATGAATTGACCTGAGAGTGTGGAAGAAAAAAGTAACGACATATAGAAATGGCAACTGCAGAAAAAAAGAAGCTATTGTTGAAAACAAGGTAAAGAAATGGAAAAATGGAGCAAAAGAAAAGAAAACTCAATAGAAAATGGAATTTTAAAGGATTATAGGAAAAATATACCTGAAAGACAGATTAGACAGAGTTAATGCTCAAGTATGCATTCGGAAGACAGAACAATCAAGCCCACGAAAGCTATCCAAAGTAAAATTCAGAAAACTCTTCTGAAATAAAGTACTTGAGTCTACAGACTTAAATAAGCATCCACCTTAAAGCAGGAAGAACAAAGATTAATCAGCACTGGAGCACACCCTAATAAAATTTCTAAGATATGATCATTCAGACAGAAAATCAAATCACCTCAAGGGGAAGAGACAAAAACCAGTCCACTTCATACTTCTTTAAAGCAATATCCAATATGGTAAATATCCACTCTCCTCAAAATGCTTGGGCACACTATGAACCAAGAATTTTATTTCCAGCCAAAGTACCGTTCATGCAAAAAGGCAGCATGCAGATGATTTCAAACATAAAATGCTCACAGACCACAGTTCCTAGGAATCTTTCTTGAAAAATAACCTACTAAAAATAGCTTCTGTTGATTGAAAGACAAATGGAGAATGAAAAATTAAGCGCCCGATTTAAGAAGTTAGAAGAACACAATAATCTTAAGAACAAAAGAAAGGAGATAAAAACTATAGTTAAAGATTTAGAAAAGAAAAAAATTATAGAACAAATAAATATATCCTAGGGATATAAAACAAATAAACATATACATAATGTATTATGAAAAAATAAAAAGGCAAAAATTTAGCAAAGCTAGTCAAACAATATACAGAAAAAAGGAAGAAGCACATAAATATTAAAGATGGGTGTGAAGAAATATGCATAGACACGGAGGAAATCACACAAATATTAAAGAATACAATGCTCAGCTTTATGCAAATATATGCAATAGATGATTAGTTAGAAAAACATAAATGATCAAAACTAAGCCCCCAAAATGAAAAATATACAAATAGATCCATTTTCAGAAATTTTTACAAGTGAATTCTATAAACTCTTTAAGGAACATGTAACCCTAATATTATTCAAATAGTTTCAGGGTATTAAAAGAAAAGTTTCCAATTTTTTTTTGTCAATTCAGCATAACATTGACACAGTCCAGTTCCTAAGCATTGTAAATAAAATGTTAGCCAGTAGAATCTAGTAGCACATTAACCAAACATGTATCACGATCAAGCAAGACTTTCACCAAGAATGCAAAGATGGCTCAATATTAACAAATCTGTTATTATCATGCAACTGAAACATATCAAAAGAGAAATACTACGTGAACATTCCTGTGGGTTCTAGAAAGGCATCTATTAACACTCAATTATCCTTTTGGTTTCCAGAAAAACTTACAAATAAAACAGGAAAGATGAATAATTTCTTAACATGAAAAGTATGCACAAATGATTTCAGAGGGCAGAAATTATGCAGTAAAACACTGCGTCTCATTAAAACCAGAAACCAAGCAAGAATGTACATTGTGATCAGCATTACTTCACTTTGTTTAGCTAATACTAGCCAATGTCAATGGAGAAGAAAAAGAAAAATATGCAAAATTAGAAAGGGAAGAAAGCATTACTACTTGTAGAGGAGATGATATTATGGCAGAAAATCCAGGAAAATAAACTTTAAAACTCCTTTTCACCAGATAAGATGGCTAAGAACAAAATTAAAACACAGTCCCCAGGTCTCTGGTATGTGAATGACAATCATGTAGAAAATATAACATAAAATATTCAATTTACAAAACCCAGAAACAGTATAATACCTAGAAGTACATTTAAGAAATGTGCAAGATTCACATAAAGAAAACTTGGAAGTACTGTGCAGGTGATTTTAAAAAAGACTTGAGTAAATAGTAGGACATTCTTTGATAAAGAGATGATATATAATGGCAATTTTCTCCAAATAAATATGCAAATCTAACTTCATCAAGAAAAATACCAATACCATTATTTTGCGAATAAAGCCAGAAAAGAGTAATGAGGGAGAACTAGCCCCTATCAGATACTGAAGAGTATTATAAAAATTACAGTAATTAAAACTGTTTAGTATCAACATGTGAGCAGAAAGGTCTGTGTGACAGGACAGACGCCCCCAGATATACACCAGTATATATAGGGGTTAGTTCCTGATAAAGCTGGCATTTCGGATCAGCGGGGTAAAACGATATGTTTAGTAAACAGTATTAGGATAAGAGGGTAGCCATCTGGAAAATATGAAATTGGATTCTCTGCTTTACTTACACTAAATTAAATTCTAGATAAAATATTTAAAAGAAAAAATAAACATAAAGGTAACAGAAATGGTGTCTGACTTTATAAAAAATTGTATTTTTCATGACAAAATATTCCAATCATACTCTTTTACTTTGCAAATACTCATTTAGTTTCTCTTATCAAAGCTACTTGATCATTTAAAAGTGCTTTCTCCTCAGTCAAATGATTCATGTATCCAATCCCTCCTTTCATTTAAACATATTAAACACGTTCATTTTATGATCTGAGTCTGATGATTCCAATACGGAAACGCTCTGTGGGTCCCGCTCAGCTCCGTCTGTCTCCTACTGTCTTACTCATAGTGGCTTGTTTCTTGATTTGGTTTCATTTTGCGTGTTTGCTTTTAAATTTTTGACTGTGATATCATATTCCTTGAACTTTTCTGAGAAACTTCTCCTTCAGAGAAGACTTGCATTCCCTTTAGCAGCTGCCAAGGGGGCACAGTGCTTTTAAACATAATATTCTTGACTTGAGGATTTGGGAATCATGCCGTTAGTACGGAATTAGCAGTGCTAAGCAGCATTTTTGATTTTGGTAGGTGGTATTTTTCTTTTTTAGTTTTTAAGTATTTTCTAACTTCCACTTAGATTTCTCCTTTGATTCATGGATTATTTAGACGTATTTCTGAACTTGCAACCAATCACTGTTTTTTGCTGCCCTTGATGACCTTGACGAGCATTTTGCAAGCGAACCTTTGTCATTACCAGCTCATTCAGGCCTCCGGGGTGGGCTGGAATAACCGCTACCCACTATCAAGAGCACCAACGCTGTCTCCGCACTCAGGGCAGCACGCTCTTTGTCCTTTGTTTTTTGTTTTTCTAACAGTATGTAGAGGCATGTCTAATCCGCATCTTACAAAATTATTCCAGAGGAAAATTCACAGACAAAACCTCTTAGTGAGGGTACCAGTGATGAATGGAATCACCTGGCTTCACCTGAAACAATAGAGCCCATTGAGTCAGGGCAGTCACACACGCTTCCTCGGAGGACACAGAATTGATTTGTTTAATTTCTGAAAGGTCATCTGCCCTGGGAAAGGGAAGAGGAATTCTGCATTCTCTTCCAAGGTCTGTAACCTCATCCCTGACAGCTGCAGGGACACGTGCGCGAGGAAGAATCTCTCCTTCTCCGCCCCCCTCCCCTGCATTCACACATAACTGTGATGGCCTGGGATGGGCTTTACTTGCTAAGCACCATGCTCTCTCCTCAAAGTCTGTGCCCGTCTGAGCCCCCTCAAACCACCGTACAAGGCATTTTTCCCACGTAGGCTTTATCCTTGGATTGACCTCAGTTCACCAAGGAATCCTGATGAATGTGCCTACTACCCACGGCTGACTCTGAGTCAGTGCCTATTCACACTGACTTAGACATTCTCGGCACCACAAGGCAAAAATTAAGCCAAAGCCAGGCTCTCATGAACTTGTATGTTGGCTGCTGTAACCGCCCCATCTCCTTGATTTCCAGCCCTCGCACCCCCCCGACGCACTGACACAACTGACTGCCAGAGCGGTCGTCCTCAGCGATCACTGTGTATATTTGAATGCTGACCGACCCCTTCCCTCCCCCAAAAATCTTCAGTGGGTCTTATTTCCTTAGTAAATAAGGTACAAATGAAGAGAACAAGGAATGGTGAATAAAAAGGTTAAGATAACAAACTCTATAAATATATACTTGCTTTACTTTCTTTCACCAGCTACTTTAATAGATAAAATTATATAGAGTAATTATACCAATACATTGTTGAGTTTGTAACATGTATAGATATAGCACAGTACTATAATTGGATATATAATATAACAATAAGTACACAAAGAGGGAGAGGGAATAGAGTTATACAGTAATGTTTATAAATCTCACTGGGACAGGTTACTATAAATCTGAATGGGTTCTGGTTAAGATGTATCTGGTAAACCTAGAGAAACACTACGAAAATAACTCCAGGCAAAGATATCAAAGTAAAGAAAACTGCACTAACATCTTTTAGGAATAGAGATGCAAAATCTCTCAACAGAATACTACCAAACCAAATCCAGTAACATATTAAAAAATCGTATCCTGTATAAGTTTTGCTGGGGCTGCTGTAACAAAGTATCAGTGGATGGCTTAATAAAAATGTGTTGTCTCACGCATAGTTCTAGAGGCGAGAAGGGTGAGATCAACGTATTGGCAGGATCGGTCCCTTCTGAGGGTGCTAGGAAAGAACCTGTCACAGGCCTCTCTCCTACCTTCTGGCAGTTCCTTGGTTTATGGCAGCATCACTTCAATGTTCAGATTCTCCCTGTGCAACTGTGTAGCCAAGTGTCTCCTTTTCATAAGGACATCGCACGTATTGGATGGGAGCCCACGTCAATTCAGTATGACCTCATTTTAAGTACTTAAATCTGCAATGACCCTATTTGCAAATAAGATTCCATTCTGAACTATTTGGGGTTAGAACTTCAACATATACATTTTGGGGGCATGCAATTCAACCCATGACATTCACCATGACCAAGTAGAATTTATTCCAGGAATGCAATGTTGGTTTAACACTGAAAGTTAGTTAATGTACTGTACTGTATTAATAGAATACAGGACAAAACCCAAGTGATCATCAATATATGCAGAAAACCAATTTGGCAAACTTCAGTGCCCCTTGATGATTTAAAAAAACACTAAAAAAACTAGGAATAGAAGGGAACTTTCTCAACCTGATAAAGGGATTATACAAAACCCCACAGGTAAATCATACTTAATGGTGAAAGACTGAATAATTTCCCCTTTGGTTCAGAAACAAGAAAGAATGTCCACTCTCACCACTTCTGTTCAACATTGTACTGAAGATTCTAATAAATGATTATGCAAAAAATAGATGAGAGGAATTTAGATTGAAAAGAAAGAAAACTCCATTCACAGGTGGCATAACCTCATATATAAAAAATCCTAAGAAATCTCTAAACAACTATTAATGCTAATAAATGAGTTCAGTAAGCTTGCAGGATACAAGATCAATATAAAATTCAATTGTATTGCTGCATAATTGTGGTGAACAGTCAGAAAATGAATACAAGAAAACAATTCCATTTATAATTGCATCAAAAAGAATAAGCTGCAGCGAACATAGGGTGCTTACGGTTCTTTTGAATTTGAGTTTTGGTTCCTTGGATATATTCCCAGAAGTGGGATTGCTGGGTCAAAAGGCAAAAACATTTTTAATTTTTTGAGGAAACTCCATACTGCTTTCCATAGTGGCTGCACCAGTCTGCATTCCCACCAACAGTGCACCAGGGTTCCTCTTTCTCCACATCCTCTCCAGCACTTGTTGTTTGCTGATTTACTGATGATGGCCATTCTGACAGGTGTGAGATGGCATCTCATTGTGGTTTTAGTTTGTATTTCTTTGATAATTAATGATGTTGAGCATCTTTTCATATGTCTATGGGCCCTCTGTATGTCCTCTTTGGAGAAGTGTCTATTCAGGTCCTTTGCCCATTTTTTAATTGGGTTGTTTGTCTTTTTGGTGTTGAGTTTTGTAGGTACTTTATAAATTTTGGATATTAACACCTTATCAGATGTATTGGCAAATATGTTCTCTCATAATGTGGGTTGTCTTTATATTTGATTGATGATTTCCTTTGCTGTGCAAAAACTTTGGTTTGATGAAATCCCGTTTGTTTATTTTTTCTTTTGTTTCCCTTGCTTGGGGAGATATGTAATAAAATATTGCTACAAGCAATGTCTGAGATTTTGCTGCCTATGTTTTCTTCTAGGATTTTTACGGTTTCTGATCTAATATTTAAGTCTTTGATCTATTTTGAATTTATTCTTGTCTGTGGTAAAAGAAAATGATCTACTTTCATTTTTCAACACATATCTGTCCAATTTTCCCAACATCATTTATTGAAGAAACTGTCTTTAGCCATTGTATGTGCCTGCTTCCTCTGTCAAATATTAATTGACTATAAAGGTGTGGGTTCATTTCTGGTCTCTCTATTCTGTTCCATTGATCTGTGTGTCTGTTTTTATGCTGGTACTATGCTGGTTTGATTATTATGGCCTTAGAGTACAGTTTGATATTAGGTAGTGTAATTCCTCCAATTTTGTTCTTTTTTCTCAGGATCACTGTTGCTATGTGGGGCCTTCTGTGGTCCCATATACATATTTGAAATATTTGTTCTAGTTCTGTGAAATACATTATTGGAATCTTGACAGGAATGGCATTGAATCTACAGATTGCTCTGGATAGTGTCGACATTAATGATGTTAATTGTTCCTATCCATGGACACAGTATGTGATTCCATTTATTTGTATCTTCTATTTCTGTCTTCAGTGTCTTGTAGTTTTTACGAGTATAGGCCTTTTTCATCCTTGGTTAGGTTTATTCCTACATATTTTATTCTTTTTGAAGAAATTGTGAATGGATTGTTTTCTTAATTTCCCTTTCTGTTAGTTCACTACTGGCATATAAAAATGCAACTGATTTCTGGATATTAATTTTGTATCCTGCTACTTTGTTGAATTCATTTATCAGTTCTAGTAGTTTCTTGGCGGAATCTTTGGGGTTGTCTATGGGGTATCATGTCATCTGTAAATAATGGCGGTTTCACTTTTTCCTTTCCAGATTGGATGCCTTTTACTTCTTCTTGTCTGATTGCTCTGGCTAGGACTTCCAGTACTATGTTGAATAAAAGAGGTGAAAGTGGACATCCCTGTCTTGTTCCTGATCTTAAGGGGAAAACACTTGTAGTTAATTGCCCACTGAGTATGATGCTGGCAGTGGGTTTGTCATATATGGACTTTTTAATGTTTAGGTCTGTTCCCTCTATTCCCACTTTGCTGAGAGTTTTTATCATAAATTGGTGCTGGATTTTATCAAATGCTTTTTCTTCATCTATTGATATGATCATGTGGCTATTATCCTTCACTTTGTTTATGTGGTGAATCTTTTATTGATTTGCAAATGTACCATCCTTGCATTCCTAGAATAAATCCCACTCTATCAGAGTGTATGATCTTTTTGATTCATTGCTGTATTCAGTTTGCTAATATTTTGTTGAGGATTTTAGCATCTATGTTCATCAGTGATATTGGCCTATAATTTTCATTCTTTGTAGTGTCTCTACCTGGTTTTGGAATTAGGATAATGCTGGCCTCATAAAATGAGTTTGGGAACCTTCCCTCCTCTTGAATTTTATGAAACAGTTTGAGAAGAACAGTTAGTTCTTCTTGGAATGTTTAGTAAAATTCACCTGTGAAGCCATTCAGTCCAGAGCTTTTGTTTGTTGGGGTCTTTTTTGATTACTGCTTCAATTCCTCTAGCTGCAATCTGTCTATGCAGATTCTCTGATTCTTCCTGATTTAATTTTGGAAGATTCCATGTTTCTAGGAATTTATCTATTTCATCCAGGTTGTCCAGTTTGTTGGCATATAGTTGTTCATAATATTTTCTTACAATCCTTTGTATTTCTTTGAGTCCATTGTTATTTCTCCTCTTTCATTTCTGATTTTATTTGGGTCCCTCTCTTTTTTTATTGATGGTTGAAGACTTGTCAATCTTTTTATATTTTCAAAGAACTAGTTCTTGGATTTATTGATCTTTTGTATCATTTCGTAAGACTCTATTTTGTTTATTTCTGCTCTGATCTTTATTATTTCCTTCCTTCTGCTCACTTTGGGCTTTGTTTGTTGTTCTTTTGCAAGTTCCTTTAAGTATGAAGTTAGGTTGTTTATTTGAGCCTTTTGTTTGTTGAGACAGGCTTGTAATGCTATGAATTTCCCTCTGAGGACTGCTTTCCCAGGGTCCCACAGATTGTGGGTTGTTGTGTCCTCATTTTCATGTCTTTCAAGGTATCTTTTGATTTCTTTCTTGATCTCATTGTTAACCCATTCGTTGTGTAATAACATGTTATTTAGTGTCCATGTCTTTGTGTGTTTTTCAATGTTCTTGATTTTTAGTTTCATAGCATCATGGTCAGAGAAGATGCTTGATATGATCTCAATCTTCTTAGATTTATTGAGACTTGTTTTGTGTTCTACCATGTGGTCTATCCTAGAAAACCATGTGCACTTGGAAAGTTTGTATATTCTACTGCTTTGTGGTGAAATGCTCTGAAAATATCAATTAAATCCATTTGATCTAATGTGTTGTTTAAAGCCTCTCTCTCCTTTTTGATTTTCTGCCTGGCAGATCTATCCATTGAAGTCAATGGGGTGTTAAAATCCCCAACTATAACTGTATTTCTGTTTATCTGTCCCTTTATGTTCACCAAGATTTGCTTTACATACTTAGGTGCTCCTGTGTTGGGTGCGTAAATGTTTACTAGGGTTATATCCCTTATTGGATTGTTCCCTTTATCATTATGTAATGTCCTTCTTTGTCTCTTATTATAGCCTTGGTTTTAAAGTCAGATATAAGTACTGCTTCTCAGCTTTTTTTTTCTCTTTCCATTTGCATGAAATGTCTTTTTCCATCCCTTTACTTTTAGTCTGTTTGTATCTTTCGATCTCAGATGTGTCTCTTGGAGGCAGCATATGTATCGATCTTGTTTTCTTATCCATTCAGCTACGCTATGCCTTCTGGTTGGAGCATTTAAGCCATTTATATAGTTTCCTAAATATGACACCAAAATCATCAGCAATAAATAAAAAAAATAGATAAACTGAACATCGTAACAACTAAAAATTTTGTGCTTCAAAGAACACTATCAAGAAAGTGAACAGAAAGCCCACAGAATGGGTGAAACTTTTATAAGTTATATATCCATAAGGGGCTTACATCTAGAATAAAGACCTACTAAAATTTATAAAAATAACCTAATTAAAAAGTGACCAGAGTCTGGATATACATTTCTTCAAAGAAGATATACAAATGGCCCATAAGCACATGAAAAGATGCTCAATATTTACCATCCATGAGGGAAATGCAAATTAAAACCACAATGTGAAGCCACTTCATATCTACAAGAATGGCTATAGTCAAAACTACAGATAATAACAAGTGTTGACAAGGATGTGGAAAAAAAATATTACCTTCATACACTGCTGGTAAGAATGTAAAATGGTACAGCCACTTTGGAATATCTTCGCATTTTCTCAAAAGATTAAACGTAAGAGTTATCACTTAATCCAGCAATTCCACTCCTAATTATATACCCGAGAAATGAACACATGTCTACACAAAAGCTTGTACATGAATGTCATGGAAGAATAATTCATTAAAGCCAAAAAGTGAAAAACAATCCAAATGCCCATCAACTGATGAATGAAATGTAGTATACATATAGTATTCAGCAGTAAGAAGAAATGAAGTACTGATACATGCTACAAACGGATGAACTTCGACAACACTGTGCCAAGTGAAAGAAGCCAGTTACACAGAGTGTATTATTCCATTTACATGAAAGGTCCAGAAGAGGCCAATCCATGCAGTAGATTCGTGGTTGCCTGTGGGTGAGTGTGTGGAGCAGCTGCTAATGGGTGCAGGGCTCCCTGTTGAGGTAATGAAAATGTTCTGAGATTTATTGTGGTGATGATTGTACAATAGAACTCTGAGTATACTCAAAAGCATTGATTTGTATCCTTTAAATGGTGAATTATATCTCAATAAAGCTGTTACCAAAACCAAAACCCAAACAAGAGCAAGGTAGTGTTTCTGGAGGCAAACATTTTTGGTCGCAGACTGTTTTCTTTGGTCCTGGCTCTGTTTACTGGGGCCAGCAGACTGTATTAGTGGAGAGTTGGCCAAAGCCCAAAGGAACTGTCTTCAACCGTGCTTTGCCTTGAGCGATTTATTTTTAAATAACCCTTTGTCAAATTAGACATGCACAGTCTGGTTTTGCCTATCCTCTCCTAGGGCTTTTGATGTTTTTATCTTGGGGATAGGGTGGAGCATGGAGGGTTATGTTTTCTTCTTTGAAAGATGTGCTGGGTTAAGGGCCAATTAATGGTCAGTTTTAGTTTTCCTGGCCTTTGACTCATGTCCGTTTTCAACTCCAGCAGCTTCCAGTATCAATCACATAGGAGCCAAACTCTCCATGAGGCAGGGAGATCACCCCACTGTTCTGAATTTCTAATTTTCTCTCTTAAATGGATGTGCAGCCTCTGCTCAGTGTTCTTGGAGTTCTAGGTGGGAGGGAAGTGATCTACGATAACCATGTCAACAATGAAGAAACAGAGGGCTTTGAGTACCTGGGTGCCCAGTGCTGTTACAAATTGTGAGGCCAGGGATGCAGAGGTTCTGGGGCTGGTTTCCCTGAGAGCTAGTTGGGTAGCCTGGCTTGGATTTGAGTTCCACAAGTACAGAGTAAAAGTAAATACACCTGGGATGAGGAAAGGGGAAGGGAGGGATGGTGAGCATCCACCATCTAGTGGGTCAGGCAAACTAATTTAGTTCGGAAGAACCTCAGTTCTAATGCTGCAGAGGATGTACAGGACCTAAGAGCTCCCAGGTTCACCCCACCTCACTGTGTCATCCCCACGCTCACCCTCACCCTCCAGGCAGAAGCTCCATAGGACGCCTGGCTGCTACTCAGTCACTGACGCTTGCTGGGGGAGTGGGGGTAAGGTCCAGAATTCAGTGAGGCCTCTATCACACCTGCAGTGGGTCCAAAGTAGCTCCAGCACTAGGATCTAACCCAACTGGCCCCACATGCTTGGCAGCTATCCACATAAGCCAAGTAATAAAACCCAGAAGTATGGGAAATCAATGCCTGGTAGGGTGAATTTGACCAGTAAGAAACCGGAGACAGGGAGGGGACCACAGATAAACTTTTCTTCCATACCTTCCTTCCACCCTTCCACTGAGTCACCATCATTCTGCATAGTGTCTTCAAGGACGAGCTGGTGATGAAGAAACCAGCAGTGTTTTCTTACGAGGCTGCATGTAGCACTTTGTTTTGCTTTCTTACTTTCCTGGATTCACTACCCTTTTCCCCTTGCTCCTCCCTCCCTGAGATTATACACTCCAAGAAAACCAGAGCCCATAAACTTTTCCTCATGGTCTGTATTCCAGAAAACCTGAGCTAAGACAGAGACCAAGGCTGTGTCTGGTGGAATCAAGGTAAAACGATGAAAGATTCAGGTCTGGTGAGACGAGGCCAACGTCAGCAGGTAAGGAATGAACACAAGGGAGAGGAAGTTCCCGCTGACCGCTGACAGGTGGTACTCAAGGCTGCCATCCTCTGGGTTTCTGACCTGCAGAGGAAGACGCTAATTAAATGCTGTTACACACACGGATAGTCACAAAATTGCGTGCAGGAAGTGAAGTTGCACGGGGCGCGGAGAGCCTGTGACAGAGAACTTGCTTTAGTCTGGGAGTTCAGCAAGACTTCTCTGAGAAATGCCCTGGGGTGAGAGTCCATCCTCGGGACTGAGAGTGCCGAGCAGAGCGGGGAGAAGCTGTCCCGGGCAGAAGGAACGGCGGACCCCCCCAAGGCTCCGCAGTGAGAGAGAGCCTGCCGAGTCGGGGGAAGGAAAGAACTACTCCGAGAAAGTGCCTCCCGGCCTCGGCTCTCACTTTCCTTAAAAGTGTCAACCCATAGGACGGAGTGTATTCTACACCTTACCCCAGTACCAACACACAGAGACACGTACAAACGAACAAAGTTCTATGACGGTATTTACCCTCACTCTGCGGGCTTCTTACATTAGCTATTCCCATGTAAACATGCACATACTCCTGCAGAGCAGGCACTAGAACAACGCTCCACGGTTCAGCGCACACACACAGCCGGACACACTAAGGTGCACACGGAGGTGCTGGTACGTGAGGAAACACACATGCTCCACTGTAAAGAGAAAAAGAGGAACAATATATATCATGGGATCCCCATTTGTTGAAAATCTTCAGCTATGAACTAGTATATGCATAGAAAAAGGCTGGGGGCATAAACGGTGACTACTCGAATTACACAGGACTTGCATTTTCCAACTTTTGTATTTCATGTTTGTACTTTTTACGATACAGGTATAACGCCAGATGTTTCTTGCGGGTGCTCCCGTAGATAAAGCGACAGTCTACCTTATCAGAAATTCAGTCTTTTGGTTACTGCAGTAAATGACACCGAATCGGACTCAACTGGCACGTTGAGTGTTAGCTTCCTGGGGTCATTGTAATGCTGCGAAGCAAGCAGTAGCTTTGGCCTCCATGGCGCTGCCTTCTCCTTCGTTGCCAGGAGACTTCAATCTGGGGAGCAGCTGGGCAAATGTCAAATGACCAAAGACCCCATCCCTGGGACCAGAGGAAGACACCCCAAGGCCTGCTCCCTGGGGGCGTTCCCGAGGGCCTGCCTAGGAGGGGCGGAGTCTGTCAGAACTGCTTTCAGCAGCAGGGGTCCACCCCTTACTTTTGCAAAGTACTGCACTGACCTGAGACACTTACACATTCCCGCCTAATGGCTTGGATGAAACAAGACTCTCAAAGCTTCGTGCTCCCAACACCGGGCTCTGCCATTGCTCTCTCCCTCTCTCCCTCTCCCCCATCTCTCCCTTCGCCATTCTGGCTTTAACTTCAGATTTTCCTGCTAGGATTGAGCTACATAATACTTCAGACAGGCCCCATTCCATGAGCTATATAATTGTGACAAATTCTCTGGTATCTGAGAGGGTTCCATGTACTGTTTAGACTAATAGATTTCCTTCCTTTAGGGTTACATTTTTCTCCTTAAAAATATTTTTTGGGGATATTATAATCCTTACTTAGGTTCTTGATATGAAGTAAGAGAACAGCAAATCTTTCCTCAGGGTGGTTTTTAAATTTATTTCTAAAAAAGGTAATTTTTTGTGCTGACAGGATCAGGGTCAGCTTACCCCACTCTCCCCCTAACTAATAAACCCAGCCTTCACGCACAGAGTCATCCTCACCATATAAAATGAGTGGGAAGAAATCTATATCTTTCTTCCTGCGGAACAGACAGCTTTGGCAATGAGCCCGGTCATTCAAAAGTTCTCCACGATCTGTTATTTAAATCCAACTCATTATGACTGATTTCAGGCAGGAAGCCAAAATGAAAAGATTGACTAAATATATTTGGTTTTTCCATCCTGTCGCTCCTTTCCATCTCCAATTTTAACACAAGTGCTAATTCAGAGGTCAGGGGTAGATGTACAGACCCCTCAACTAAAGCCCTCCTTGAACCCCAAACCAAGCATTCCAGGGGTTTTGTGGCATCAGACGAGAGGGGATGACACCATGTTCTAGAAGTAGAGAGCAGCCGGGTTTAACCCCCAAATGCCCACGATGTTTAGCTTCAAATATCCTTTGCTGCAGCTTAAATTCCAACTAGGCTACAGACATCCTCAAAAGATATCATATTCGTCTTTCCTTCCCAGCAGCTGGCACAGGGTCTCACGGTAGGGGCCGAGTGAATGTCTTCTGAATGGAAATTTAGGTCTGTAGGCCTGTGCTTCCTCTTTGTCTTGCATTCCACCCCATGCCTGGTCGATTGCTCCTCACAGCCCTTCCGTGTTTGCTTGTTCTTCTTTTAAACGTTTATTCACATTTAATCCACCTGGAATTTATATTTGTGTGTAACGTGGCAATATCATTTTACCATTTTTAACATCCATTAAATACCTATTGATTTTGAATTGTTTATTCCACCCTTCTGTCTGTCTATTCCTGTGAAGCACACAGTTTAAACGACGGCAGCTTTCGAGTATAACTTGATATCTGGTAGGACAAATCCCCCCTGCCATCCGAGGAAGTTATTCTCTTAAGGTATTGACTTTTTCACACACTCTTCTAAATAATTTTTATTTTTAATTTAGTTTTAAATAAAGAGACAAATACACAAACAAAAGCAAAGCCAACCAGAGTGAATGGAATTTCGGCAAAACTATATCTATAAAAATAATTTTTGGAGGACTGACCTTCCCACCATCTCGTGTCTTCCAACCTAGGAACATGGTGTACATTAATGCATTCTGCTGTCACTTTAACACTCGTTAGTAAAGTTTTATACTTTTCCTTCATATTGATCTCAAACATTGCTTGTTAGGTTATTTCTAGATATTTATGGTATGTTGTAATAAGTAAAACTTTTATTCTACCGTATTATCTAATATGATTAAGAAAAACTGAATGTTTCTGAATATATATACTCAGCTATTTTATTTAACTCTTTTATTGGATATTTATTCACTTAATCAATCAACGTTTATTGAGTGCCTATCACACGCCAGGCATTTTTCTACACGGGAGTGCTGGGAGGGACAGTCGGGCACCACACAAGTGTTATTAGGAAATACCTTTTGCTGTAACACCCTCCTCCGCCCGTAGCTTTGAAGTGAATGAAGCTTTTGTTTTTCACACAAAATGTTTAGTCCAGAGTAGGCAGTTCAGGGCTATTTTAGTGACTCCACAGGGCCAAGGTGGATTCATGAACTTTTGGTCTGTGCAGCAGGCACTGTCTGACCCCCGGCGCCCCCAGCATTCTATCTGCAGCCCGAGCAGAAAGAAGGGCAAGGGCAAAGGGCGAGAGAAGCCTGAGAGGTGAGCCTGACCTCCCCACCCTTTCCAGCTTTCCTGGAGCCCCACCCCATGACTTATTGTACTCACTGGCCAGAAAGTGTCACACGGCCACATCCATGTCCACGAGTTACATTATCGCTCTCCTCTAATCAGAATTCTTAGTAAGGAAGACAGGGAGAATTCTGAATAGGCATCTAGCAGGCCTGCCCTGAGAAAGACAGAATTCCTGCCCTTACAGAGATGTTCAAACAATTTATAGCTGAGTGTCGTGGATTTTTCAACAACTCCACCCTTCCTTGAATCCCTTCTTTACTTGCTTTCCTACTCCCTTGGTTGGTGATCTTGTTCAGTCTCACGGTTGCAAGTACAGTTACATGCTGGTGACCTCCAATTTGCACTTCCAGCACAGTGCTCTCCCTTGAACTTCAGACTGAAAGGGCCCGCTGTCTACCTGGCACCTCCACTTGGGTATCTAATGAGTATTTCAATTTAACTTGTCCATGATGAACTTCACCACAACTGTCCTGCCACGGCCTCCCTTCCGTGTGTCAGAATATAACGATTTCATCCTTCTGGTTGCTTAGGCTGCAACCATCCTAGACTCCCATTTGTCTCGCATCTTACATCCAGCACACCAGGAAACCCTGTTTGCCTCTACCTTCACCTTCCGACTATACTCAGAAACCCACCACTTCTCACCATTTTAACCACTAACATTCTGGTCCAAGCTCCATTATTTTATGCCCACATTTTTGTGACAGCCCGCTAAAATCATTGTCCACAAAGGTAATCCTTCCTTAAAGCCAGCTCCCCAACACCCTCTCTTCTCTAATGATCTCATCCTTGTCCCCTACCTGTGCTACTTGGTCCCGTGATCGATCGTTCCTTACCCTTTGTAATTACCCCAAACTGCAATCCCCAAAAACTCTAGTTTCAAAGTGCCCTACTCGTGACTACACTTTTCCACCCATTGTGTCCTCTATTAATCCCATTCTCACCTTCCTCCAACTCCATGAGGACCTATAATCCACTAATCCTACACTTTTTCACTGCCCACTCCTCCTATAATACCCCTTACACTGTTACTTTTCTCCTTACTAAGCTTAAATTCCATGGTCAATACTCTCTTTGTCCACACGCCCTCAGCTTCCCTGCCCTTCTGTATCGCACTCCTCTGGCCAACTCCCAAACCTGACCTACCTCTTCGCATAATCGGGACCTGCGCCCACACAGCCGATGTGGCTGAAGAAAATACATAACTGATCCTGCATTCAATTGATCGCAAACCTGAAGTGGAACATCTAATGCTGTCTGGAAATTACTGATATATTCTGTTGCCCTAGGCTTTTCACTCTCTCATCCTTTTCTTACCTTTTCCTTTCTTCTCAAACCTCCAACTCTCCACCCCCGTCCCCAATCTTTGGTCTCATTTGATGACGTGCCTTTATATCTCAATGTGAAACACAGAAGCAATCCAAAGAGACCTTTCATGAGCTCCCAGCACCACATGTCCCCTACCTCTGTGCCCATATATTCAAGCATCTCTCTTGTTATTATGGATGAACTCTTTATTTCCTATCTTAGACCAATCACTTGTGCACTAGATTCCATCTGAACTTGTCCACTCAGGGATATCATCTCAGTAATTCTCCTATCTCCTGTGTCAAATTTCCATATTTTACCAGATCATTCCCATTTGTGCATATTATTATTTTTTCTGACATACATATATACAAATTGTCTCTAGACTCCTTTTTCCCCTTCCAGCCTCTGTGCTATTTCTCTTCCTTTATAGCCAAAGCCCCTGAAGAAATGGTCTATATTCACCATCTCCAACCTACCTCCTCCTACTCTCTCTTAAACCCACTCCAGTAAGCCTCTCATCCCCACCATTTATTGAAAACTCTCACTAAGGTCAACAAAACACTTATCCTAGTTAGCGCTGGTCATCTTTTACATCTCAGTCAAAACCCACTAAACATTTTTCTGACTAGGTCAATCCACCTATTAAATGCTGTCACCATTACATCACTTACCATGGTTGTAATTTTATATTTTTATGTGATTCTTTGATTAATGATACTTTTTTCCTCAATAGACTCCAAGCTTCATAAAGGCAGGAATAATGCCCATTTTTCTAAACTCGGGAGAAGGGGGCCCAGAGAAGTATAAAGATACCAGCTCAAAGGAACACCATGGATTATTGGTAGAATAGGGATTAGGACTAGTTGAATATACTAACCACCAAGCACCATGGTACATTCTGGGGCTAAAAGATGAATCAGACCTGCCCCTCTTCTCCTAGCACAGGCCTTACAGAATCTCCACGTCAGGCTTTCTGCAGTGTGTATCAAATCATTATGCTGTACACCTGGAACTAATAAGATGGTGTGCGAGGTATGTCCAGATAGTATCTAGCCGTGTACTATAAAAAGAGACATTTATTGAAGAAGATACGAGATACGAGAAAAATTGTACATAGGGCTTCAAAGCAGGCACCCTGGGATCTCACACAGTTCTCCCAATCATCATCAGCTGCCCAGTTGTATTTTCCTGAATCTCATAGATGGTCAAGAATCTCTTCCCTCTCAAAGGTGATTTGAGTTTTGGGAAAAGCTAGAAGTCACAGGGCACCAGATCTGGGCTATGGTGGGGTCTGAGTCACCTGGGTGATTTGATGTTTCACCAAAAAAGTCTGCATGAGACATGACGTATGAATGGGTACATTGTTGTGATAAAGCCGCCAATCTCCAGTTGCCTGTAGCTATGGCCTTCTGAATCATCTGAATAGTTTCTGCAGAGGAATGTTCAAGCTTAAGGCAAAATTTGATGCAGATTCGTTGCTCTACTAACTCAGTCATTTTCAATGCAATGGCCACACTGTACACTAGCTCACTCAACAACATCTACCACCCTCACTGACTAGTACAGTGAAGTTGTCATTGTTCACACATGCGCATTCCAGTCCACTCTCCTTGGCTGCCAGGTCACATCGATGTTGCACAAACCGTTCTTACAATATTAACAATGGCTGGACTTTTTCCAGACTGACCTTGTATGCCAGTTACATCTCAATTTTAAAGAAGCATTTATTTGAAATTACATTGCAGGCTTCAAAATAAAACTCTTCAGATGCTTATTACTCATTCATCACTGACCTACAAGTTATGAAACAGGAAGAACATTGGGAGGAGTGAGTAGGACGATCAACTTAAAGTTACAACATTAAGACTCACAGAGAAAAATTGGGCCAACTGTAATTGAACAACAGTAAAAAAAAAAAAAAAAGGCTCACTGTTAGTTGAAGACTAACAAGCAAGCAAGAAAAAGCATTTCAGAAGTGAAATTGTTAGGGAAACAGAACTTGAGTAATAACACTTTTAAGGAATTTACTGCATTAAAAAGATCTATGCCCAACAGTTGGAAGGCTGCATATATTTTTTAATTTAACTTTTTAAATACATTTTATTGATTATGCTATTATATTGTCCCAACTTTCCCTCTTTGCCCCTCCTACCCAGTACCCCCCACTCCTCCAGCAATCCTCCCCTTAGTTCATGTCCATGGTGGGTCATGCACATTAGTTCTTTGCCTTCTCCATTTCCTATACTGTTCTTAACATCCCCATCTATTCTGTAACCACCAATTTGTACTCCTTAATCCCCGCACTTTCCTCCATGCTCCTCCTTCCCCCTCCCTGAAGAGCAAAGCGTCAGGCAGAACTGTCAGTAAACACGGCCCAATTTACCACTTTGTAAGGGACTTACTACTAAGGTGGTCATATGATTTACTGTTCTAAATGGGGCACTCTGGAAATAAAAAGAGGCACTATTAAAAATTGTGCCAGGACACTGAGTGTTTACCAGGACTGTCCCAGGAAAAAAGCAGGATCCATCATTGTCTTAGTAACCATCTTCACCCGTCACACAGAGAGAAAACCAGCATCTCATGCAGTCATACAAGCGTCTCCGCTCGGCAAATCAACCGCAGCAGCCTGAATGGACGAGACGGCAACCTGGCCTAGGCCCCTTTACATCATTTGTACCCTGAATGGGCACGCTAATACTTACCATCGCCACCAGAGAAAGCTAAAGAGTCACGTGGTTTATCTACTTGTCTGTCTTGCCCTTTCACATGTGATCTCTATTCAGTCTTTAGGAAGGCCATCTCTATCCCAATCTGAAGTTTAATCCTAATGCTTAAGAGAGAATATACTCTTCTATTATCAGCTAAGTCAAAGAGAAAGTCACTCTCCAAATTTCCAGAGGCTCCCCTCTTCCCCCAAAGCACAGCTGGTTTGTATGAAACTTGTACAAGTATGAAACTTGTGGCCACACCTCCTTCAATCAAAATGACTCCTAGGGCACTCAAAGAAACATCAGAGCAAAAACAAGGTCACTGGCCACAAAACTTTATTGAAATGATCAATACATTTATCCGTCTGAAAATGCTTTGAGCCATCCACTCGTGGGTTACAAATGCATCAGGTCTGTTTTATTGGTATATTTTGGCTTGGCTTGGCAAGAGAAAATCATGAATCAAATCTAAAAAGCCTGATTTTTAAAAATCTATAAAAAAGAAGAATGAAACACTGTATAAGTCAAATCAAGAAGACAATTCCATACAAGTTCAGCAAGGCAAATTAGCAAGTAGAGGTGAAGTAATTTCTTATACAAAATGTGAAAGGGGTCAAAGAAGGTGAATTACAAAAAATAAAATCTGGGTCAGAAAATCATCACTACATAAAGCCACATAAGGATGCCTATTAGTTGTTTTCTTTAAAGGGAAAAGATATCAAACTCTTAGTTTTCTATTTATTCAGAAAGAAAAATTAGGCAACTTCTGATACTATGTGAATTCTTTCTCATCTTCTAGCTAGAAGTCACAAACACCTGACTTATTCTTGCCAATCTGCAGAAATGGGGAAGTAAAGTATTTGGCCTTCAGCGGGTCACTTACAGCACCCGGATGAGGTCCAGGGTAATCCGAGATCGGGGGGCATCAATGTTGAGTACCTGGACTTCCACTCTTTCTCCTGGGCCCAGTCCGAGACTCCTTCTTTTCTTCGTTTTAGACAGTTTTGCTTCTGTTATATTTCGTATGGGAATCAGCCCTGCTGTCCCCACTCCTATATCCACAAAAATTCCAAATAAAGTGGCATTCTCAACTTTGCCCGTAAGAACCGTCCCAACCTGCAGATCTTTCAAGCAGACTATGCTTCTCTTGAAATCGGGTTTAACAAAATCTACAAGGAAAGGGGAAAAGGAGATTTAGTGTAAATAATAAGGTACTGTACTTCCCAGACACAACATACCTGAGCGAATAAGGATTTACTGCATCTCACTTATGTGCCCAGGCCAGTATCAAGCATTCCAGGGGGACACAAAGGAGCCAAAGACACAGGCCGCCTTCAGAGAAAATGCATCCTAGTTGGAGAAACAGCATTTACACAGTAAAAACAATTCAAGAAAATTTACTCAAAGGCTTTCTTCTCCTTAACCTCCACCTCGCTAACATGTGAACATGAGCGCTATATTAAGGACTGACTTTCATTTTCCTCTTTATGAGGAGGTGATTAGAAAATGTTTGTCCAATGAATACACAAGGCTCAATCAGAAACACCGACAAAGTAAGACTGCTGGAGACAGAAGATTGGGAGACTTTACCCAGAGCCTGGATTCTCAAACTCTTTAAAGCTGATAGAAAGTCCATCAATGTTCGGTCAAATGTGGATGCAATTCATATGTTCTCCGGTCTCACTCCCCGCCACAAGTTTGGAGCTCAGGAATTAATTTCTCTCCATTTTGAATATATGTATTCAATCAAAAATTATGGATTCATGATGATCTATGGCTCAGAAACCCAGATCAGCTAGGGCCTAGCCTTTCTTCTTTTAATTCAAGCCATCAAACAGCTGCGGGCCCCTATCCTCATCCCTCCCCTGGCCGGGCACTGCAGGGTGCTGGAGGCACGGAGGCCAGGACCTAGGCCTCTCTTCTCAAGCTCCTCTCAGCCCTCTTTTCTTGCTCACCCGGGCCTCTGTTTCTCTGTTTGTTAGCACCACCCCCCAAAATGGGGGGCATAAAGCATGCCAAGGAATCACTGTGGTTAAAACAAAACAAAAACAAAGGTTTTATGAGGGAGAAGGTTAGAACTACCAGGTTAAATGGGGCCTTTGGATTATCTCTGGATCCCATTCATCCATGCTCCTCTCCGCCCCCTTGCCTAGGATTACTGAATGTTGATTCTAGTAACAAAGAACGCATTCTGTGCTTGGATCTCCTTTTACTAAGACCTCATTTCCCCCTCCACCCATTCCATTTCCTTTTCCTCCACAGCTGTGGGCTTTATCCTGATTACTTGTTGAAGCTATCCTTTACATTTGTATTAACAACTGGTCACCTCTCTGTTCCCTGGCCCAGCCCAACCACACTGAAATCAAGATTTTTTACAAACTCACCTTTTTCCTGTAAAACAAAACAAAAGCCCTCTTTAAACCTCAAATCTCATTTTCCTCATAAAACAGGAATATGCTAACACTGGAACTGATTCTGTAGAATTTCACCTGACGCCAAAGCAGTGAATTCAAAAAGCAAGAAACTTACTGTAATGTAATGTTACACCGGGCAACGGCTTCGTCAAAGCAAAGAAACTCAGTCATTGATCAGGGTCAGAGGTAGGACGGTCTCTGAGGCCCCATAAGAATTGTTTTTATGCTTGAAAACTATCCTCCCCACTTTTTCCTGTAGAGGTCCAGCTGGTACAGATTCCCCTCGGGTTCCTGATTAGCTGCGTTGTTTAATTTTACGTGGAAAATCAGAGTCAGGAACTACTTAACATGTTCCCAAATACAGCCTGGGCCACGGACAAAGCAGAAAACCCTCCAGGTACCAGGCGAACTGTAACACTTTGTTTGGCAGGGTACATATTCAGTCCCCTGTCGCCAGGCTGCTTATGATGAACCCAACCATGGAAATGAACTAGCAACCAGAGTGTTAATGAAATAGAACCATGTCACTGAGAAGAAAGAAGACAGGATGGGGTGCGGAGGAGGCACCAAGGAGGGAACTACGTTTGAGAAATGGGGAAAAGAGGTGTAACATAAGCACTGCGGTGCAGAAACATCCCAAATACCATCCGCCCCTTCAGAAATATGACTGTCTGCTTTCCCCGTTGGGGATGCCTTCAAGTATTAAAATGAGAAGTTCTCAAACATCTTGAAAACTATGACTTATACAAGGGCATAGGTCAGTTGCAAAGTGTGTTTAAAGAGACCTATTTGAAATTTCACCTGTCACAATAATAAAAACTGCAGTAACTATTAAGCTCAGTCCAGAGCCCTTGCACATTCGGTTTTGGCTCAACCAGGGGCATCACCGGATGAGGGTCGCTACTTAGCTATTTGTTACTTAATTGAACCATATAATTTGAGAGTTGATCTATGCCCTGGGTCTATAGTAAATGCATTAATAGAGCAATCGGCACCAAGACAGGAAAAAAAGGGACGGAAAGCTCTAGAGCATATCTGCCAACCTTCTAGGTCAGGGGTTGTGGGCACCACCCTCAAACCCCACCCTGTATGGAGCCACTGCCCTACTTAGTACTCCTGCTCTGTGACACTTCGGACGGGACACCTGGAGGTTTCTGCTCCTACATTTTTGGTATTGCTCTTGCTGCTTTTATTTTATTTTACTTTTCTCCAACTTTAAAAAACAATTAATTTCAAACTTACTGAAAAGTTGAGGTAAAAGTACAGCGAGCTTGCTGGCTGGGTGTGTTTTCATATTCCCTCAAACCTTTTCAAAGAGGCATGTCCAGTTACCACAGCACAGCCTAACCCAGAATGAAAGGAGCCGAGCTCTGCACACGGTATCATAAAACGGGTTATGAGACAAGTGCAGATTCATTCAACCTCAGGGCTTCCTATTCAAATTTCCCCGGGAAACTGATACCTTAATTCTTCTCGCCGGGTCACTGCTCTCCACAACTATGGCTGTCACCCTTCCCTCACCTTCTACCTACCTGTGCTGAAAGCTGAGAGCACTTTTAATTAGAAGGAAAAATCAACAGAGAGATAGCATCTCATTTGTTCAATGTGTTCATTGACACAAAATCCAGGAACTCAGAAGGCTGTAATTCAGGAAGAAATTCACTTTTTAGTTTGTGGACTGAATGCTTTACCTTGGACTTCTGGTTCCTGCGAGGTTAAAAAGGGTTACAGAAGGCTTGAGAAGAACGTGTGCCTCCATGCACAGGGCAGCACGCGGACGACGCATTTGGAAAGCAAGCAGACATAGGGACTCCGGAGACCTGGTTTCTAGCTTTGGGTCCGGACACTAACTAACTGAAATGACTTTGAAGGAAGGTCACTGCTACAGTCTTCTCACATGTAGGATGCGAGAATAACGTCTGTTTGCCTGTGGCGCAGGGTTGCTGGGAGGGCCACAGGAGGTAACGCGAGCCATGCAGGTGAAGGGGTTATCATCCCAGGTCAACTGCTTACCTGTCCGGAAGTCAAAGCTTTCAGGCTGGCTGAGACCGTCTATGATGATCTGTAAGGTGTGTACCGTTGTTTGCAGCCTTTCTGCGGTTTTCTCTATTCCTTCCTTTTCAACGAATGACTTTATTTTTTGCTGCATTTCAGGCTTTCCAATCTCACACAGTGTCCCTCCAATGAATGATAAAAACCTGCAGAGGGGAGATAAAAGGCCAGCACGTTAATAATGTTACTTAGTTTCTGATTTCCTCACACAGATCACCCTGACATTCGGTCATCTCGGTCTACCGATTTTTGTTTATTAGAGACCTGCCGTGTACCCCACGGCGTTACAGACAGATCGCCGTGGGGAAAAGGGGAAGAGATGGACTTAGGTTCTCGTGCTACTTTCCAGTGAAGCCCCTGCTCAGAATCAGCATCAGATACATTTTACAGTATACTGTTCGTTAGAGTTAAGTGTCATGTGTATTTCCTAATCAAGGACACCTATATTTACCTCATGTTTCCTAAAATTTCAGTAGGAAAACGTATTTGAACTTAAATTATTTTATACCAACAATCAATTTACTATACAAAGTTCCAGCAAAATATCCAACAAGCACTGCCAGTTTTTGACAAATGAATCACGCTATTTTTTACCTTTGTAAGATACCCAGGACGACCTGCGCAAGCACGCTATCAGCTTAATGATTCTCAAATTCCATCAACAGTCAAGCCTCACGTGGTCCAATTTAAATCAAGTACATTGACTACATTCAGCATCAGCAGAAAAAAATACAGCAGGGGATATCAAAAAGAAAAACTCCATTTCTTCCAAAATGGAGGTGATGGAAGCAAGTAAGAATGCAATTATATAACCTTAGGATGAATATTATCTTTATAAACTTTATACATTATATGCCTGCAATATGTACAAAATAAAAGTATCTACATTTCTCCATTTCCCTTTGCTATGTTTATCACTTCCCTTGTGTGAACAGCTACCTCTCAATTACTTAGCCTTTGGAGTTTAGTAATAAGTTAAGAAAAACACCAATGAAAGGGTTAAGATATTTTTCCTCCCATTTCATGCGAAGATTGGGCTGTACCTCACTTTCTTGATAGTCCTTCACTGGGTATTTTCCTCCATCATTAAGGTTCATTTCCTATGATTAATGACACTTTAAAAATGTCAGCACAGTCATCAGAGAGTGACACTAATGCCCTCAAACCCAGTCCTCTAAGGATGTCTCGGGAACACAAGAAGGGAAAAGGCGGGTGATGGAGGCTATGAACAGAAGTGGGGTGCAGCCCTTTTGGCAGGTTGCTGCAGCATCAGAAAAGGAGTGCCTGTGGTTCCCAGTCTTTTCTGCGCTGCTGTGTCCAACCAGAAAAAGCCTCTTCAGTGATCGTCGGTACTGATAATCCGGGGTCTGGCGAGGAAGCGCTCTCACCTCTCAGTTAACCATCGAGTCTCTTTGGGTTTAAAGTGCAACCCTCCTACATCTTCATAGCCATATTTTTGGTCAAAAACAGATTCTCCAAAATCTAAATAATTCTCTTGAGAATATATTTTGGTTAATGGTCTAATGAAAAGACCAAGGAGTTGGTGCCTGGTCTCCATTTTTTGGAAAGGAGCTTCCACCCAAACTGGCATCCATTGAGATCCACACTACTGGCCTGTGTGTCCGTGGTCTCCCAGGCCCAGCGCAGAGGCAGCCTGCATCTGTGAAGGCTGACGGCTGGGCAGCAGCACACACAGGCCCTGGAGACAGGGAACAGCCGCTGAGGCTCTGACTGACGGGGCAGGTGGCACATGACAACCTCTGCCCGACGCCAACTTGCTCGCTCAGCTTTCTAAGCAACGGGCGCCCTGCTGAGCAGGCTTCCCTGGTATTTACCTGCTGCCATGATTGGTCTGCTACTGGCTATTTAGCAGAATATCTTTCAAATCCCCAAGACTCCAGCCCACAGCCAACTGTTAAAGCGCCAAAAAAGTGTATTCATGAGCTGCAAATCTGTAACCTCAAATTGCATCTTATAGTTGATAAAAGTAAAGACTCCATGGCAGGGACTCCCCAAAGCACTGTACCCGTCTCGGTCTCAGAAACACAGACACTGGCTCAGGGGCCCGAGGTGGGGTGTGTAACTAACTGCTACCAAAGGCGCTCCCGTACGAAGAATTCGGTGTAGGCGCTTGCAGATGTAAAAAGGAGACTGGCCTGTTGAACCTGACTGTGTATTTCATACATCATGTTCATTCTCACACACACAAGCCTGAGGGAACTGGTAACTGCAACCAGTGGAAAAGGACCAAATCGTGCTCTTAGCTAAGGCTTCGTATCGATCAAACCTATTTTTAAATGACTACGGGACAAAGTCAAGTGCTTTTTCACTGTGAAAACTTAAGTTACAACAGGGCTGCAGGAAAAGGAAAATAGCACGCCAAAGGGGAGAGGGACTGCAAAACGAACTGGGAAGAGCATTCAGATTACCTTGGCCTGACTAGATTTCAAATACATTTCACTGAGAATGATAGGAAAGAATGGTTTACACTCAGTAGCCACTCAAACATGTGTTCTTTAAATACCCCCCAAAATCTATTCCACATATTCTGAAGTTTCACCCTAGAACTGAGTGTGATAAGCAATATCCAACCCAAAGTTTCATTTTAGAATTAAGTATAGTACGTAATATTCAGTACAAAGTACTTTCAGGCTCAAAAGCACCATATAAAAACACACTGTGCTTCGTGATGCCTGCACGCAGAGTGTAAGTGGACGTGTTCAGAGAAGTGAGTGCCCAGCGCTGTGCTAGTCCTCGAGAGATCTTCTCCTTCAGCCCTGACAATAACCCTAAAGGGCGGATGTCATTTCATACGGAAAACACAGGTTCAGGGAGGTTACATAATGTTCCAAGGCCGCGCGGCTGTTTTCACTAGCTGGAGTTCCATGCAATGCACATCAGTGCGTGTCTTTTTAACTGCAGTGATGTCAAAAATTGAATTGCAATATTTAGTTAAACTATAAATCATAATACTTTTGGTAACATTTCACCAGCACAATTTAATGGCAGATTGGTTTTAAACACTAGACAGTTAACATTGATAAATCCCACAAAGAAGTTATACAAATGCATTTAAGTAGACAATTCTCTCAAAAATCAGTGAGTTATTAAAGTGATAATCTCATTTTCTCCTCTGTCTCTGGAAGGCTTTTTCGGTTTGCTAAGGACTGCTGTCTGAGCTGCTGTTTTTATTTAACGTGTAATTTCACCCATCTTACTTAAAGCAAGAAAGTAGCATAAGTGCAACAAATGAGCACGTCATGTCCCTTTAGCGTGCATCTGCACTAAGTTAGACACAGAACCTGCTGCAGAGACCGTGCCTGCTTCTCAGACAGAACGCTACATAACCTGAAATCGCTATGTCTTCCACAGAAACTTGCTACAAAGGCAGTCCAAGTCTTTGTAAGAATTTGTTCCTGAAAAATAAATCCTCAAAATTCATATGAGTTCAGATATAGCCATTCGGTTTTATGTAATCATTTCCAGCATGGAGAAGCAAATTTAGGAGTCCAGGATTTGGCTGTTTAAGAAACACGATACCCCACAGAGTGCAGAAGAACCATGGCGATGCAACACTGTCACTTCAGAGTGGACTTACCGTTAGCCAAACACACAGGACTCATATCTCCACCAAGTCCGTGCCGCAAGGGCCAAGGTCTCATTGTCATCCACTCTTAACACTTTTAAGAGAGACTTCTGTACTTGTTTATTTTTATCCATTAGTTTTACTCAGCTTTAAAGGAATTACATCAATAAACCAAACATTAAATTGCAAGAACAGCCCTGGCTGGTGTGGCTCAGTGGATTGAGCGCCAGACTGTGAACCAAAGGGTCGCTGGTTCAATTTCCAGTCAGGTTGCAAGCCAGGTCCTCAGTTGAGGGTGCCCGAGAGGCAACCACACATTGATGTTTCTCTGTTTCTCTTTCTTCCTCTCTTACCTTCTGTCTAAAAATAAATAAATGAAATCTTTTAAAAAATAAATTGCAAGAGCATAGTCCTTTTAGAAATAAATAGGTACACACAGATAAAGCAGAACCTGCTCACATGTAATACTGGTAGACATCCAATGATGTACATACAACAAGAGTTTATACTCTAGGAGACCTGCCCTTCTTAACTGTGATTGTAGATTAAACGGTGGGATGCAAATGACAATTCAGTAACAGCTTGTCACACTAAAAACCAAAGATACTACATATTTTTAAATCTGTTGCTCTTAATATTAAAGAGTGACTATATATTCTAAGGCAGCAAAAGAGAAAAACTTGCTACTTCTTTTACCCCGTCCATGGGGAGCTGACCTCCACCGGGAGCAGGGAGCAGCGCACATGCAGTCAAAGAGGGAGCGCCCGCTTTTACGGAGCGCACCTGTTGGTTCAGCAGTCTGATCCAAGGGGGGAGGGTGTGAACTGCACTGTAACCATCGTCAGTGAATCTTGTCAAACGTCTAACCTCTTTATTACACTGAGACCCTGAACTGAGCCAGCATCCTTAAAAATCTTAGCTGGCGCGAAACCCATGAGCAATGGTAAATTCACGTAGAGTACATTTATGGAGAAGCCCCGGGAACCACCTACTGTGCAGTAGAAGCTAGTGGGTAAGTGAGGACAATATTTAAATGGCTTTTCTTAGCACATAATCAACCACAAAAAGTTACAGTGAGTCATTTTTCACAAGAACTTACAGCTGACTGGCTTTTTAAAATTTACATGCTAAAGACAAACTTTTTAAAATTGTAACCCTTTCTGCCCCGGCCAGTGTGGCTCAGCTGGTTGGAGTATTGTCCCGTACACCAAAAGGTTGGGGGTTCGATCCCTGGTCAGGGCATGTAGCTATGTTATGGGTTCAATCCCCGATTGAGGTGCACATGGCAGGCAACCAACTGACGGTTTCTCTCTCTCTCACACTGATATTTCTCTCCCCACTTCCCCTCTCCCTAAAATCAATAAATATATTTTTAAAAAATTTAAAAAATAAAAACAATTTTAAAGAATGTAACCTTTTCAGAAAGGGCAACGCGTTGCTCTGAAAGTCCTTACAGACTTTGGTCTGTGGGTATAGCTTTAAACGGTGTGCAGCTCCCAGGGCAGCAGTGCGGGCAAGTTTAGCAGCACTGGCTCAGCACCATTCGGAGTCTTCAGGCACCTCCTGCGTCTAAACACACTCCTGCATCTATGAAAAGCAGGGGAAAAGAAAAAACCCAAGAGGAACTGAAAAGGATAAACTACTGAAGATTAAGGAATATGGTCTGTCTTCCAAAACGTTTAAGAGTATCAGACTGTTACCTGCTTCTAACTTCAGAAGAACTTACTAAATGTTTCCTTCTTTTTGAAATTTATACATGTATAGAAACTGGACAGTTGGTGCGTGTTACATTAATTGTATGTAGAAGAATGTATCCTTAGAAGTATTTATGTGGCTTTTCCTATTTCAGAACCACCTATAGGTATGATATACTGTGTGATTATAATATAATTAAAATTATAATTAAAAAACCAAATGTATATACATCTAAATGAGCATAAGTATACACAAAGGGGAAAGTATCATGTATTGAAATGCTGTGCTTGCTGTAAAGATTTCTATAATCCTGTTTTAGGAATTGCATTAAAAATAAATTTATAATAATAAAGGAAACATAGTTTTCTCACATATTAAAAAACAACCTCCCCTCTCTCCCCACTGCCCCACATAAAAAGAACCAAAAATATTCCAACAACTGCCCTGGCTGGTGTGGCTCAGTGGACTGAGCACTGGACTGTGAACCAAAGGGACGCTGGTTCAATTACCAGTCAGGGCACATGCCTGGGTTGCGGGCCAGGTCCCCGGTGGTGAGGGGAGGTGGTCGTGTGAGAGGCAACCACACACTTATGTTTCTCTCCCTCTCTTCCTCCCTCCATTCCCCCTAAATAAAATCTTTAAAAAAAAATGTTCCAACAACCCAATATTACTCAGCTTGATCACCCTCTTCCCACTGAGTCCGGCTGTTTTAAACTCACACACCACACATCCTCAAATGATAAAGATTTGCTAAAATCGAGGCAAATCAAGGCTCTTCAAAGGAATGTGACAAGATGCTGGAGCCAACTGAGAATAATTTAGAAAAGTACACCCAGCTTTCTGCATTAAGTATTTGTTTACAGAGGAGGGAGATCTGTGATGACAGTACATTAGAATAATCTCCCACTTATATCTGCTCTTTTAGAGGGAGGATTTTACATGCAGGTAAACAGAGACTCAGAAAGATGGTTTCATTTCATTTTCTCAAAAATGTATTGTGGCCGCAGATTTGCAGATAAGGGAATCAAAACTCAGGTTAGGTGACCTGTCCAAGCTACACAGCTGCGACCACAAGGTAAAAGCTGTCATATGTCACACCTTCATTAGCACTCCTCACCCCTTTACTTTGGGGGATTTTTAACACAGGCAGAAAATTTAGATCCCAGATAAAAAATTGGCACCCAGGACCACTGCCTGGGAGCAATTTATTATTTTTAAAACCAAATTCAAAAGGAAAAAGTTTGGCTCTGTTTGAGTTACCAAATAAGAGTTGGACCAAATTAAGTTAGTGGTTTCAAAGGCTGCAGACTCTCTAAGAGCTCAAAAACCCTGGTCAGAATTCACATGATTTAATTTACTGGCTATAAAGCCATAGCGTGGATTAGTGCCTGTGCACAGTTGAAAGAGAAGGGCAAATAAAAAGGTGGTACCCAGAAACACACAGGCTGGTGACGGCAGAGCTGAAATGAAACAGCTCCCACACTACTCGGGGACGCAGCCCACGTATCAGGTGAAGGACTTGGTCCTCAGGAATCAGCTTTTTACCTTGGATTCCACCCTGTCCAGGAAGCCTTCTTTCCCGAAACTGAAAAAAGCTTAACATTTGCCATTTCCATAAATCCCCTGGTTGTCCTCTGAATGGGCAGAGCCATTTTTAGTCCATTTAAAGAGTGTGCAGTTGAGGTCAAAGTAATTTGCTTATGGTCACACAGTCAGAAGACAGGCTAAGATTAAAATCCATAGTCAGGCTGGGGACAGGAAGGAGGGAGGGAGGAGGGAGACAACGGGAGACTAAATCAATATCCTCCTGAGTTTCAGGCTCCAGACTCAGTGACCTAAACCTGAAGAAGAGAGAGGAGAAGGGCAAACACTTTGGAGACGGAAGAGACTGAAGCAAGCACAACTATAAGGCTGGCTCGTCACTCCCTCCCTCCTCCTCTACTGGGTTCTCTTTTATCATTTTTCTCTGGGTACTGATAGGAAGGAAACCAGTGTTTTCTCCAGGTCCACAACCCAGTGAGAATGTTAATTAACAATGTTAAATGACTCAGATTATATCCAGATTTCAGGGCAGAATCCGCCCCCCCCCCCCCCCCCCCCCCCCCCCGGGGAGGCTAACAGTCATAAGCCGCCCCACCCTCCCTTTCTCTTCTGGCTCAGCCTGACAGCTCCTTCTCAACCACAACAAAAGCAACAGCAACAACAATCACGGCAATGACCAGAAGCTTATTGTCCCAGGTGCTGAGAATTCTATAGATAGTAACTGACCTAATCCCATCAGATAGATACTATTGTTACCCTAACTTAACAGACAAGGAAACTGAAGGGCAGGGAGGGTAAGTAACTTTCCCACATTTGAACCCAGGCAGGCTGGCACCACGCGGAGGACTCAGGATTCTTAAACTTGCCGTTGTCCTCTACCAGCCTCACTCGGGGTGGGGTGTGAGCTACAATGGCGTGGGAGACACTCCATACAGCGACCACTTCCCAAGAACCCCACGGCCTGATCATCTGATTCCCAGGTGGGCAGATTCTTTTTCATCACTTTTCTCTTTTGTGAAGGCACTTTGAAAAATATGATAAATGTTTCTTCCTGGGAATTACAGTAAGATGTTTGCATTTTTATACTAACAAGAAAGAAAATTCTTTTACTAATCTACTTATCATCTTTAGGTTTTAGGTGTGACCTCTCTTTTATGATGTTGTGTTTCTTTATGAAAAGACAACCTAATATTGTCTAATTATAGCCCCACAGCAGTTAATGAAGGTAACTACTGATGCACATCCTAAGATATCACTTACCAAAAGCCAGAAATGATTCTGCCTTAATTTTCATGTCTGCATCTGCCAACTTTTGTGAGGCAAGTCCAGAAAAATTTAAGATCTTTCAAATTTGCAAATAATTTCTTAGGTCTGTTAACCTAATCTCCATTTATTTTACAGCACTTGTCTTTAGGTTTCTTTTCAGGCAAGATTCCTACGAAGAAACATGTTTTTGTCATTGCAGAGTTTGTTGGCACGCGCATGTAGACGACGGCCGCAGTGAATTTTGGATGAGGAGAGGTGTGCTGGACACACTCGGTAGGCTAAACTGACTGACCCCTCAGAAAAATGACAGGTCACGGGGCTTCCGGGTCACAGCTGAAACTCTGAATATTAAATCTGTGAATGTCACTGCTCTACTGCTGTTGTTTTGAAATGAAAACAATCTAAACTTTTTGCATTACAGCTACTTATTAACCAGAAAACTTCTTTCCTTTCTGGGCAGAAAGCTAAAGTTGGAAAGAATGTGATAAAATCTCTGAAAGCAATTCTAAAAGAAGAGTTGGGAGAAACTAAATCCTTGAACAGGAAGGAGAAAGAAACAGACTGAAGTGTGCTCACTCATTAAAGGGATTCAGCAAGGCCCACCAGTCCTGTCTGGCTTGACTGAGGGAAGCTGTGTGGCAGAGAGCGAGGGAAAGCCGCTAAAGGGCCCCCCACCCCTGCTGTCCCCCAACTGCTTTTAGCCCAAGGGCACCAGGTGGGTCCCTCTATCTTATCACAGAATCCTTATGTATCTGTTGCATTGATTCTACTTTTTTCCCCCCTAGCCATACTGAGATATAAATGACATAGTGTAATTTTAAGGTGTACAATATGTTGATTTGATATATTTATGTAACTACAAAATGATCACCACCATATCATCAGCAAACACTTGCACTGGGTCACATAATTACCGTTTCTGTGGTGAGAACATTTAAGATCTACTCACTAACTTTCAAGTGTACAATAAAGTATTATTAGCTATAATCACCATGCCGTATATCATATCTTCAGAACTTACTCATCTTACAACCGGAAGTTCGTACCCTTGACCAACTTAAAAAACGAACACACGTTTTTGTATATTAAGAATAAACATTGCTTGGTTTTTGTACGGAAGATCCTCACCTCTCCAAGTATACTACTTTGTTGGGTTCTGTGATCACTTCTGTCCCAGAGCTGTACTGTAAATTAATGACTCCTGTGTAAGGCCATACCCCCTGAATGTGCCTGATCTCGTGTAAATTAATGGTGTTTACACACTGTGGAAACATACTTTTCAACACTGATTGTGAGGCTCAGTAACAGGTACGTCATCAGCAATGAAGGAAATATCACAGTGCTAATATCACAGTGCAGATATTGACACAAACTATTCCTTGATAACACACTTACCTAGTCCGCTGGAATGGTATTGCATGTCACATTCCTGCTACACAGGCTGCCAACCAATTCTAGAAACTAGCCTTTTAAAATTTCTCCCTAATGGCTGACATGGAAATAACAGTTAAATACTAGCTAATGCTTTACCAAAGTGAGTGCCAAGAGAGACAGGCTTGACATTAAATTCCCTGGCATTTTTCAAGTTGAATCAAGAACATAAGAACGTTCGAGCTTAACTATCTGGAGTGAATCAAATTCTTAATGCAGCGGATTCTTTGGGAGCGTGCCAGGTCTCCCTGTGACATGTACAAATCAGCATGACGTGCAGCACAAAGCACCGCCTCCTGGCACCTTATTCAAGGGAGAGGGGAAATCGGATACTTGCCTTTGGCTCTCTTGATCAACCAAAATGGTGGGGCAAAAACAAAGAGGCAGGGGGGAGCAGCAACCCTAAATTATGTCTGGGCTTCATTCTACTCATAGCAAAGCAGCAATTTTATTCCTGGCCCGTATTACCCAACAATGAAATCACTCACACACGGGGACATCGTGACAATTTCTGGATGATGACAGCAAATGGTAAGTAATCCTCTTTCATGGTCTGTCTGCTTCCTAGTCTGTAAAATCCGGGAAGGCTGGGCTCTGAACTCAATACTCAGTGGAGGCAAGAGATTCAATGTGGGGAGGTCCCAAATCCCTGCAATCCTCAAGGGATTCTGAAAGAACTACTCACTCAGCACGCGGGACAGGCACCAGCAGAAAGAATGATCTGGAAATCCTATCACCAGTTCTGCTTACACAACTCCCTCAGCCAGTTTAGACGACAGAAAAAATATTTAGTTTGAAGTAAAGCTAGACACTTCATTTTGCTCCTTGACAATTAGGATGGTCAGTCCCCAAGTAACTTCCTTTCCTGCTGTTCTTCTATGTAGCCATCTTTCCATTTTCTAATTCTGTCATTTATTCTTTCATTAAACAAATATTGCCATATCAGTCTGTGTGAGGGGCTGAGGAAAGAATAAACCAGATTCACAAGATCCTTCCTGGAGCTTGCAGCCTACAATCATAACTAACCTTAAGTTTAATTGCCACTAGCCTAGCAAATCTGGTATGAAATTTTCAGATGAATAAATGAGTTATTCTGCCAATTCTAGCGCCGGGTAATGAAAAGACAGTAATGCCATTAACCATTCATTATGGGACGAGAGAGAAAGACCAAGTCCTTTTGATTCTTTGTCTGTCTTGTTTTTGTGTAGGGCTGGTGAGGACTGATGTGAGGAGAAGAGGTTACAAAGGAAGGGATAAAAGGAGGGTACGAGTTTTGCTTTTAGATATATTGAGTTTGAGTTGCAAAGATATTCATGAGAACATCTCTTTCAGGCAAATGGAAAGGGAGAGCTAGAGCTTAGGAGAAAGGCCTGGACTGGAGAACTTGAAACACGGGGTGGAATTATCAGTGGAGAAGTGCCAGATAAAGGGTAGTCAAGTGAGTGGAGATGACCACCCAGTACAAGAGAAGAAGGCAGCAAATGTAAACAAACCAACCAAGTAACCAACCTCGAAGACTGTCTGCAAATATTTAGAGGGCCAGAGAAAATCGAATAAGAAAACGAAAGCCATGGAAGGTCAGAAGGCTGATGGCGTCAAATGTGGCAGAATGAGTCCGTGGTTTGAGGACGGAACAAGGCCCTGGTTTTGACAATCGGGAGATCGCCAGTTGAAAGAGTGATTTCAGAAGTACGTAGGGATAGAGGCCAAATCTGTCAGGCACTGGAACAAAGCAAGCAGTAAGGGTTAGAGGCAGGGTATTCTTCTGAGAAGTGTTGCAATGAAAAGGAGGAGCAATGAGACCGAGGTTCTGGGGGAAATAAGAAAAAAGGTGGTGCTACTTTTAGCTCCTGGGGAGTGGAGAGAGGGGGACCGCCACAATAACGCGTCTGCGGGGCACAACAAAAGGAGCAGGTGGTGGACACATTGAAGACACGAGAGTCATACAAGCCATACAATTTTATAAAGCTAAAGACCTGGCTCGTTTAGCTGCCACCACCTACCCCTCCCCAAATGTTTACAGAGGACAGGCAATGGCAGAGACCAGGACAACGCCGAGGTGGAGTCCTCAGCAGCCTGTGAGAAGTGAGGTGGGGAGAAAACACACACGCAGAATCCTGAGGCGGAAGGGCAGCTGAGGAAGCACGGGACCAAATGAGTAAAGACATGGAGACTGTCTAAGAAAGGGGACTGTATGGTAGCTTTGGGTTTTCTTAGTAAAGTGCTCGGGTAAATGCGAGAAGACCCTGAAACAAGTAAGAGAGTTAGAACGAAACAGCTTCAAGGGACTGTTGAGGGAGTATCCATCTGCAGCAATAGCAGGTTTCTGCATCCCGTGTTCCCCTTACACCGTCTATAATACCGATTCTTTGACTATTTTTTTAAGTTGACATTTCCTAAAGACCTGGCACTATTCCTTTCTCTCCGCCCCCCCCCCCACCCCTCTCTCACTTAAAAACATCTCTGGCAGAGACGGGCACATCTGTAGGGTGAACTGCTATTCCTCCTGTGCGCCCCACTTCTCCCCTGAAGTGAAAGATACCAAGTGTGATCACTGTGAAGCTGCTTATTTTGAAATGCACACACCTCAATCTAAAAGACATAATGAAAGGGAATTCTTTTTAGTGCAAAATTCAGGAAACATCACATCTGCAGCTAAACAGCATTAACATTCTACACACTCTCAGTGAAAAATTCATTTCCTACAGATCCTTTAATAAAATAAATAGGCAGAGTTTCCTTTATTGGAGGAGGTAATGTTTTCTCCAGAGGAAAGGCAGAGTCTAATTTCAGCCACGTGATGACAGAGAATCACATGCAAAGCCAGCATACACCAGATCCTTGTTTCTTCCTTTCTCTCACTCTCTTTTTTTTCCCTGAAGAGGGACATAAGACAAGTCACAATCCGCTTGCTACTTTTCTGTGCTTAATACATACTGTCTTTAAGGGGGTGATACCCTTAATCTGAAAGACCATTATGATTACATTTACATCTGGCTCCAAAATAGCCTTTTAATTGACCTGGTTAATAGATGTGAATCAAACCTTGGTTCCATCAGCTGAGTTGTGTTAGATAACTTACTATTCCCAGCTGACATTCTGTACTATACTTAAAGAAGTGGGAAAAATAATATAACAACCTTATTAGATTGCTGGCCAGATGACTCAGTTGGTTGGAGCATCATCCCATGTAACAAAAGTCTGCGGGTTTGATTCCTGGTCAGGTCATATACCTAGGTTGTGGGTTTGATCCCCATTTGGGGAATGTACGGGAGACAACCGAAAGATATCTCTCTCTCTTAAAATCAATGAAATATATCCTTGAGTGAAGATTGGAAAAAAAAAAAAAAGAATTGCTGTCAGGTTTAAACAAGATGATGCTTCTAAAGTGCCTGGCAATGAGGGAGTACTCAATGAATTTTTGTTTTTACTAGATTATTAACTACTCCCCAAACCAGACCTGAGCTACATTTTCCTGTCTCTAACTCTTTAAATATCTCTTTTCCAATTTCTACTGGGTGAAATCCTCAAAGACCTTCCCCAAATACCACCTCCTGCATGAAACCTTGTAAGATACTCTTATCTGGATATGACCTCTTTTTCCTCTGAACAACCACTGGGCTTGAAAAAGAGCTGATGAATTACCGACTTCCGCTAGCGTTATTGGTGGGTAAGTCCTACCCTACTTGGGAAGGCTCCTTGACAGCATAAACCGCCTCTGCTCATGTTATGTCCTTCAGGCCTACCACAGGACTTTGCACGTTCTAAGTGGTGAATAAAATCAAAAACAATAAAACTCATAGAGTAAAAAAAAAATCATAAAAAATATGAAAAAAACTGGGGATTGCTGAATTAATCTTAGAGATCAGAGATCTTAAGACCAATTTCCATAAAAGCAAGAAAAAGAATAGGTTTACTTCATAAAAATTAAACATTTATAGTTCAAAAACATGATAGCGTTATAGACAGAAAAAAAAGTAAACTAGGAAATAATTTCAGCCCATACAACAAACCACTTTAACATTTAATAGAGAAAAATATTTAATAGAGGATCCATACATGCAAATAACACTTTTACAAAGTCTTTATGAACAACAAAGATAGCAAAAAAAAAGTAGACATAGTGCCCAAGTACCCAGCTTCTGAGAGACAAGGCTACCCCCACAAGAGCATAGAGTGGGGCGAAGTCACTGGTAGGGCTCTTACGCTCCATGGGTGGAAACTGACTTGTGAAGATTGGCAGAAAAGTCCTGTCTAACAGGAGAAATTAAAGATTCTCAGGCTTAAACATTGCTGGTGGCATTATAAAACACTATGCTACTTGGCAATGTGTATCAAGAGTCACATAAACTTTCAAATCCTTTGGCAGAGAAATTTCACTTCTAGGAATCCACCATAAGGATCATTACTGGTACTACTATTAATAAATTATAGTTCAATCACGTGATTTAGCCTTTTTTTAAAAGGAATATTCAGAAACAAAAAAAAACATGCTTATATCAGAAAGCAAACAGAAAAACACAACTTTTCAAACAGCAAACACTAAAAATATAATCACAATGAGACCACAATTTTGTTTTTTTAACACCAAAACAATGAGAACCATGTGCTAGAAGACTGAGAACACGACAACAACGCCCCCCTTTCCCTGCTCCCGTTCAGCGCAGCCTAACGGTCCTGACCGTTGCAATAAACAGGAAAAAGAAATTAAAAGCATGAAGATTAAAAAAAATAAGAAGAAAAGATTTTATCTACTTGCCAAGAACTTAAAACACTAGTGAGTAAAATTTACCAAGGGTGCCGGACACAAAGTTCCCGTCAAGATCAATTGTGTTTTTACATATTAGCAGCAAATTTAAAAAATGTTGTAAAACATAAAATAAAAATGAGCACAATGGAAACTGAAAAGCATTGTGGAGAGAAATGAAAGAACGCCTAAATAAATAAAAAGGCATAAGCAGCTCATGATCAAAAAGATTTAATAAATATGAAGAAAACATCAATTGTCCCTACATTCACCTACAGACTCAATGTAATCCCAAATCGTAAATCCAGCAGATTTTTTTTTGTTTTCTAATGAAAATTGACAGGCTCATTCTAAAATGTGTAGGAAAATGCACATCATCTAGAATGTTCAGAGAAATATTTTAAAAGAACAAAGTTAAGTGACACACTATCTGACTTCAAAATTCATCCCTAGTATTCAGTACAGTGCAGTGCTGATGAGCAGGTCAGTGGCGCAGGACAGCGGGCCAGAAACCTCGACTGCCATCTTCAGCACTCACCACAGCAGTGGGTAAGGGCAACATTTGCTGCTGTTTTTCAACCATGGTGCTGTAATAACCAAACGTTCATAATGGAGAAGGAAAATGAATCCTGACCCATTCTTCAATTCATACACAAAATGTAAACTGCCCGACTTAAGGTAGGCAAAGGTTTCTTACATAGGACTTGAATAGCCGTAACTATAAAAAGTTGATAAATTAGACATCATCAAAATTAAAAACTTCTGCTCATTTAAAGACACCAACAAGAAAATAAAGAGGTAAGCCACAAACTAGGACAAAATATTTTTGAAACATACATTCAGAAAGGATTAGTGCCCAGAGCATACTTTAAACATTCCTACAGCCAGTCCTGGCCAGGTAGTTCCATGGGTTAGAGCACCACCCCGACACCAGCGTTGGGGGTTTGATCCGCAGTCAGGGCACCACCAAGAAATAACCAGTGAGTGCCTAAGTCAGTCAAACAACAGATCCATGTTCCTCGCTCTCCATCTCTCTCAAATCAATGCAACAAAATTCCCAAAACTCAATTAACAAAAAGAAAAACAACTCAATGAGAAAATGGCTAAATCATATGGACAGTTCACAAAAGAAGACAAATGGCTCACAAGCACACGGGAAAGTGCCCAATGCCATCAAAGAAGTGCGAATACAAACCCACAAAGAGATATCTACATATAACCACACACACACTAGGATGGCTAAAATTAATATGACGAACATCCAATGATGGCAAAGATAGGGAGCAACCAGAACTCTTAAGCACTGCTCGCGAACGTGTAAAACGGCACAACTACATGGGATTAAATCCTAGCAGTTTCTAAGAAAACTAAACATTCATCTACCTATGACCCAGCAAATGGAAAAAAATGTCAGTAACAACAAAAATATTGTACAAGAATGTTCATAGCAGCTTTTCTCATAAGAGTAAAACAGCAGAAGTAGGCAAATTTCCTTTAACAAGGGAATAAACTGTGACATATTCATACAATGGAATATTACTCAGCAATAAAAAGGGACAAGCTACTAATAGTTGTTACATCATGAATAAAAATCTCTAAACATTATGCTAAAGAAGCCTTACACAAAAGAGTACAACTGTTTGGTAATATTGATAAGAAATTCTAGATGAAGCAAACTAATCTTTGGCAGCAGAAAATCAGAACATGTGGCTCGCTCTTGGAGGCTGGGGCAGCGACTGTCTGGGAAGAGGTATCAGGGAACATTCTAGGATGATGAGTTACACCGATACAAGTATTGATTTACTAAAATCTTATGGGAGTTTTACCTCAAAAGAAAAAAACAACTGCTCTGACTGGTGTGGTTCAGGTGATTGGACACTGTCTCACAAACTGAATGGTCACTGGGTCAATTCCCAGTCAGGGCACATGCCTCGGTTACAGGTTCAGCCCCCAGTCACAGCATGTGCGAGAGGCAACCAGTCAATGTTTCTCTCTCACACTGATGTTTCTCTCCCTGTCTTTCTCCTTCCCTCTCTAAAAAATAAATCAATAAATAAATCCTTTTTTTTAAGGAAAAAAACCTGTTAAGACTGATATAATTTTAGTTAATAACATGCATGCTGAACTATTAGTTGAAAGTGTACTGATGTCTATAACTTTCTTCTAAAATACATAAATGGGTAAGATGAACTGATGGACAAATGGATAGATAAGTGCAAAAACAGCACGGTAAGATATTAATGATGAAATTTAGGTGGGGGTATTTAGAAATTCATTGTAAAAAACTTTTTCCAACTTTTGTGTTTGTTTAAAATTCATAATCGAATGTTGGGAGAAAAACAAGTACCACTGTTGTGATGTTGATAAAATATTTTTTACTTGTTCTATTTTCTAAGTTCTCTATAATGTGCTATATAGCCTATAATATTTAAACATTTTTAAAAGAAAGGAAATCAACCACATTGATCAAATAATAAAATATTATTTCAAAACAAATTTTAAATTTCACTTCAGAATCAATGAAAGTTAAAATAGTCACCACCTTTAACCTCACCATTACCTAACTCACTCAGCTGTAAACCAGTTATGTAACAAGTCACTGTTTTTGGACTAATTAAAATTTGTTGAAGTAATCAAATGTGGTATTTAAAGTTTTTTCTTTTAATGCTTGTATGACTGTTCCCTTGTACTGAAACCCCCCCCCCCGCACCCCCATATCATTCTGGGTTAATGTATGCTTTTCAAAAGTACATCATTTCTTAGACTCTGTAAGAACCAAGCAGGGGAATATTTAAGAAATCTGAAGAGTTGGCTGTTTACTTTCAAAAGGGCTTTATCTTTAGATAAGCATGAGCTTTAAGCCAGGTGCTAGTCATTTGTGTCTTGTTAATTTCCAAAACAAACAGAGGAGAGTGCCATGCAATTTCCATTACTCACACTTCACCATTAGTACCAGGGTTTATTGGCTTGACACTGCTCCAGGAATAATGGCTTCATTCCTCACTGAAATAAAATAATGTGCCACATAACTCGGCAATGCGGAACTTCTGAAAAATGTTGTCATGTTAAACATGGTCATGTATTTAAAAGTCTCCCTTCTGCCAAAACAAAGGCCATTTGCTGTAGAGAACTTACACACAGGGCACAGAGAATTCTCACATGGGCTTCAGACTTACCTCGTCGCTATGCCGTACGATTCCGGGTGAACACAAGTCTGGTCCAAAGGATCTGGCTTCACTGCAGCATTCGCTGCGGTTTTGCTCTTCTTCTTGCCCGGCTTCTCGTTCGTGACCTCAACACCTGCTGGAGATGTCACGGCAACTCCCCGATTTGGGCCTGCAGATTGCTGACTACTGTACGTATGCATTTGAACCCAGGGGTGGGGGAGGGACAGTAAGGTTGGGTAGAAAAGAAAAGATTCTTTCATTAAAAATGTGCTTATTTTCCTGTCATACACAAACAGTAACAAGATTCTAACCATTCACTTCACAGAAATTACTATGTATTTGTTTAAACACCATTACTTGGGTTTTTGTTACTTAAAGTCAAAAACATTAACTGATTCATTCAGCCTGAATAACTGGCATTCTAGAAATAAAAAAGAGAAAATAAATGGTGGGAAATAAATAAGAAGGAGGAAAGGAGATGACTTCCCAATGTAGGAAAAAAAAGACTCATGTTTGACAGTGTGGAGAAACTTTAGAATATGATTTTATAAATCAAGAGGAAAAAATAAAACATATTTCTTCGAAAGGAACTAGAATCGGACCAGCTTCAAATTTCTCATCAACACACATTAAGATGTGGTGTGGTATCTTAGAAGTTTTAAGAGAAAATGATTTTGAATCTAGAATCACATACCTAGCCAAACTAGCATTTCAATAGGAAAGCAAATTAAAGTCGTTTTCAGACATGTAAGGAATATAGTACAATCCACACAACATACCCTTTCTGAAAAGAATTTCATAAGGGTATCTACTCTAGCAAAAAGGAGTTCAAGAAAAATGATAATGTGTGCTACAAGAAACAATGATAAGCACAGAAACCATAAAAATGTATTAAGTTAAATAATTTTTCATGAATAATGTAAAAAAAGATATATTAAGAAAAAAGCCTGAAACTGAAATCCCAGGTCATCTCATTATGGGAGGCAGAGGAAAGGCAGAAGGTTGGGGAGGGACTGAAGGGTCTCGACTTCTTCTGGAAGAGGACAGAGACACTAGAAGTCAGTCCAAATTAACTTTAAATATAACCACCGGAAGAATAAAAGATACACAACGTGAAATCACCAAGGGGGAATAAAAATATGGTGGAAGAACAAGGAGAGAAGCAAGGAGAAAACTGGTAAATCCCATGAACAGCATGAAAGGAAAAGAATGAGAAAGGAGAAAGAGAAAATATGTAGGATGGAGGATTAAGTCCAAACATATCAATGAACACTATAAATTTGAATGTATTAATAAATGATTGAACAACACCATGAAATCCATTTGTTTATAAGAGTCAGAAATTAATTAAATGCCAAAGAAAGTTTGAAAATAAAAATATACCTAGCATGTTCTCAAAGGGCAAACAGAGCAACATTGATAGTAAACAAAACAGATTTCAAAGCGAAAAACATTCAATTAGATAGCAATAGTCCGTTCTGACTAACAGCGCGATCTGTCAAGAAGATACAGCAGTGATTAATCTTTGGGCACTTCATCATCGGTTCCAAAATGGGCAGCTTTAAAACAGATGTTCTCCAACTGAACACTGATTAAATCGTAGATTCATACACTGAATATTATGCAGACATTATAAAAAATCGTATAAATTCATATGTTATATTCAGAAAGAGATGCAAGATATATGACTGAAACAAATAAGGCAAGTTCCAAGTAGCTGTATAAAATGATCCCTTCTCCATGCATTTTAAAATAAACACATATATAAAAGCTGGTATAAGTAAAAATTTATTTTTAGAAAGTAATATATGAAATCTGTCTGCAAAGAGTCCAACCATTGTTAATATAATGAGAACAGTTTGAGTGACATCAGTGTAACCTGGCAGACAAGGAGTGGACTGGAATGCACATGTATGAACAATGACGACTTCACTGTACTAGTCACCGGGGGTGGTAGATGCCCTTGAGTGACCATGTGTACTGTGTGGCCATTGCATTCAAAATGAATAAATAAGTAGAACACAAATCTGCATGAAATTTTGTGTTAAGCTTGAACATTCCTCCACAGAAACTTTTCGGATGATTTAGAAGGCCATGACTATGGGCAACTGGTGATTGGCAGCTTCATCACGACAGTGCGTCCACTCGTGCATCACGTCTCACACAGAGTTTTTTTGGGAAAACATCAAATCACCCAGGTGACTCAGCCCCCTTACAGTCCAGATTTTGCACCAGGAGACTTCTGGCTTTTCAGAAAACTAAAATCACTTTTGAAAGGGAAGAGATTTCAGACTGTCGATGAGATTCAGGAAAATACAACAGGGCAGCTGATGGCAATTGGGAAAACTGTGCGAGGTCCCAAGGTGCCTACTTTGAAGGGTACTGAGGTATCATTGTCCTATGTACAATGTTTCTTGTATCTTGTATCTTCTTCAATAAGTGTCTCTATTTTTCATATTGCATGGTTGTATACCTTTTGCACAGACCTCATATAAGAAACTAATTTAAAGTGAGAGGTTGAGGTGCCCTTTACTTTCATTTTCTTCTTTTATTTACTGTTTGAATTTTATAACCAACATATAATTTCATATGTTCAAAGAACATATAAACTAAGAAACATGTGATTATTTTATCATTTTTTTCTGGCTTCTGGGTTTTGTGGTATACTTAGAAAGAACTTCCATGACTCCAGTGTGCTGCATAATTTACTCATGTGTTCTGGTACTTTTACAGTTTCACTTTTTCCATTCAAGTCTGTGATCCAACTGGAATTTAGGTGGGTTCAAGGTATGAGGTGGAACTATAGCTTCCCCCATACATATCAAATTCCTGCCAGTTGTCATAAAACCATTAATTTGATAATTAATAATTTTACCCACTGTTTGAAACATCACCTTTATTCTATTCTATCTCTACCTAAAAAATCGAAATTTTTGTTCAATTAGTATAGCTTTATAATGTATTATCCGGTGGGGCTGGTTTTCCCTTAGTCTCTTCCAAAATAAAGATTATTTGTCCATATTATCTTTACTATAATTTTGCCAAAAGAAAAAATACACATAAATGAACCAGGTAGTACCAAAGTAGCATATACATAAAAGCTATTCTTTCATAAATGATGCTAAGAAGTTTATCCAATTTCTTTGCTTTTGTGCTAACAGAATTAGAAAGCAAAAATTCTTAATCAAGAGAACTGATAATGCTTTGGTCAGTTTTCAGTGAGGAGGGAATGGGGAAGCCCAACCACGTGTAGGGGAACAGCCGTCAGTGTAAAGTGGCGATTGTGAAGTCCTCTTTGTCACACGCCTCGTACGGCTCCTTCCGACTGAGGGTGCTCCAGTCACAGCGGCCTGGGGCTCATTTTCTGAACACACTAATGTTGGGCCCACCTTAAGACCTTGCGTACATCCTGTTCACTGTTCTGTGTGTGGCTGGCTCTTAATTTCATTCAAAATGTGGCTCAAGTATTTTTCAATGAATTACATATAAAGCAGTGGTACCGCTCTCTAAGACAGTGTCACTGTTTTCATTTCTATACCACTTACTATAGCTGAAACTATTTATTTCACTAGTTTATGTATTTATTCTCTGTCTCACACATTACAATTTAACTCCATACAAACAGGGAACTTGTTGATTTGTTCACTGCTGTGTTCCCAGTGCCTAGCAAGTATTAGATAATCAACACAAGCTGAGTGACGAAATGAACGGACACTTGGGATTTAGGCCAATGAGTTGGATGGGTAACGGCAAGAAAGGAGGATGATAAAAGAACCAAAAGCATCCACTTGAATAATCACCTGCAAAATTTTCGAATGTAATCCTGGTTAATTCTGATGAAGCCAGCACACTGTTGGAAAGATTTTGGACCCAGTCCTTTCACTTTCTTCAGCTGTTCTCGGTTGATGAAGGGTCCATTTTTCTCTCGCCATTCAATAATATTCTTTGCTCGGTTGGCATTGAGTCCTGCAATATGCCTAAAAAAATAAACAAAATGAGAAATATGGCAGATATAGTAGTTCCAAGAGTACTGAAAGGAAAGCTCTCATCTGAAAAGACAATGATATAAAACATTTGTATCATAAAAAATTGCAATTACATATTGCCACATGTCTCAAACCATAAAGATGCCGGAACCCCAGTTACCACTCACTGGTGTAAGGACTGTTCCCCAGAGTGATTCTACACTGCTCCCAGTCTTTGTATTTCTGAGTCAAGTAGCAATTCTGCCATTTCCTGTTTAGCTTACAAGGTGAGTTAAGAGCAGAAGTTACAATAGCTACACTTGCATTTACTACCCTATTTTTTTTTATCAGCCTGTTCTCATTAGTGTAAAAGACTTGAACTATAGAAAAATACTTATCCATGAATGTCATGGTTAGTATAAAAATATAAAAACTATATAATTAGGTAGTTTGCTTGTTGTTAACTAAACGGTTACTATTCAAGAGAATCTTAGTCTAGTATAGAATTCCATATGTGGAATTATGAGTGCTTGCAGCTATGGTAGGAAAGCAATACCTTAAAATGTAAGGGATATTTTCTGCTATACCCATGTCAAAGGGAAAAGGCTCAGATCATTCCCAGAGGTCCAGAATTTTATGCTGCATCAGCAGATTTGTGCAATAAATGTAAACTCTGAACAAAAAAGCAGCTCTTCCATAACCCCAGGAAGAAAAAGCCAAAGTACGTAAGGTGAAATTGCAGAATGGTGAAGATTTTGCTATGTGACTTGCGGAATCAAGGTGAAAATGTGGTAACCATGCCTTGAACCCTTAGAAGTTATCCTTTGGTTACTGCCAACTTTGAGAGATGTGTGCAAGAGACTGAACTTGTGAAAAACATCTACTCTCACGTGGTGGGAAAGAGCCCTTTCCCATGCTAACCTTATTTAAAGCCTACTAGTGACAGCAATGCACCCAATGGTAACCATATGCTCTTCGCTTTAGATTTGCAGTATTAAAAATGATAATGTGAATTGTTACAGTTCTTTTCTTAAAGGTCTTCCCTTCTGATCCATTACCTAAAGCAAGGTATGAACCCATAGATTTTTCTACACTTAACAACTTCACACACGTGCCCCCTTGTTCCACTGCAACTAGACAGCCGGTTCAACTCAAGATTCTGTGTTCCTCAACCACAGATTTCTTGTCTCACCTTAACAAAACTTCTGAACAAATGTTAATGTCCACTCCCACAAAGCTGACACATTCTTCTACAACACTGTCCAGTGTTGCCTTGAGTAAAGTCGGGGATACATCGTGCTTAAAAAGACAAAAATCAAATTATCAATCAAAAATAAAGAACAAAATTCTGGGACTACTCCATTATTTCACGTACATAGCTGGCTGAGACACAGCATAGTAAACTACATCATTTCTTTTAAATACACTGTTAGAAGATATAATTAATCAGAACTTAAGGAATCTGTGTTTTCTTACTCTACTCCCACAGTTCACTCTAATATAACATAACCAGCGTTTTTCCCTTTTCCAAAATTTGGCTTAGAGCAGTGGTTCTCAAACTTTAGCTTGCCATCAAAACCACCCGCAGGGCTTGTTAAAAACACAGTTGCTGGGCCTCCACATCCAGGGTTTCTGATTCAGTAGGTCAGGGGCATGGCCTGGGAATCTGCATTCTAACAGACTCCCCCGGGCTGTTGTTGCCGCTGGTTCCCAGAGCATACTTTGAGAAATACTGGTCTCTGCCATTTACTCTCTGCCTTGTAGTGTTGTCTTCACTTGCATGGGTATTCCCTTAGTTCTTCTTAAGAGAAGAAAGCTTACATTATAACAGGAAGCAGTACCTTAATACTCAATGACTTTCACAGTAAATCAAACTCACGTTTCATCAAATTGAAGATACCATTGCTTATATGAAGCATCATTATTGCTTTCCCATTACTTTGAATTTTCAAATATTAAAAGAGCTCTTTTAAAGTTTTAAAATCATGTATCGTGCAAAGATAAAAAAAAGAAAATATAAACAATCTAAACTGGTTTAGGTTTTCTTCACATTCAGCACTCAGTTCTTCTGAACCAGTTCTTTTCTCAGAGTCATAGATGTCCCAGTTTTCAATAGGAAATTGTCTTTTACATTAGCAAAAGGAATGTAGCCTTTCTTAGAGGAGAAAGAAAAGGTCTGTCCTGACAGTACACAGCCATGTATTATGAAAAATAGAGGCGCTTATTTTAGAAGATACAGGATACAAGAAACATTGTACATAGGACAATGATGTGTCAGTCCCCTTCAAAGTAGGCACCTTGGGACCTCACACAGTTCTCCTAATTGCCATCAGTTGCTCCAATGTACTTTCCTAAATCTCATCAACAGTCTGCAATCTCTTCCCTTTCAAAGGTGATTTTAGTTTTGGGAAAAGCCAGAACTCAAAGGGAGCCAAATCTGGGCTGTAGGGGGGCTGAGTTGTCTGGGTGATTTGATGTTTCTCCAAAAAACTCTGCATGAGACGTGATGCATGAGCAGGCACGTTTGTTGTGATGAAGCTGCCAACACCAGTGGCCCATAGCTGCAGTCTTCTGAATCACCTGGAGAGTTTCTGGGGAGAAATGTTCAAGCTTAACGCAAATTTGAAGCAGATTCATTGCTCTACTGACTCATTCATTTTGAATGTAATGGCCACACAGTACACATGCTCACTCAATGGCATCTACCACCCCCACTGACTACTACAATGAAGTCATCATTGTTCATGTAGGTTTATTCCAGTCCACTATCCTTGGCTGCCTGGTTACATCAATATCACTCAAACCATTCTCATTAAATTAACAATGGCTGGACTTCTTTTGGACACACCTTGTATTGTACAGTCTCTGGGATTTTCTTTCAAGATTTAGATGTTCATTCTGTAAGCTTTGATAGTAGTCCCATCTTAATCTTAACAGAAAGTACCAAGAGAAGAGATTTGGGACAGCAACAGAAATCCTATTCCTACCTTAAAGTTTCTTAAATGTTTTATTGTGAAATGGTTTGTCAACTAAAAAAGTGAAGTTCAAGGCATGTCTCCAGGATTAATAATCAAGTTCATACAGCAAATACACCATGACTGGCCATAGGGCCAACTGCAATGGTAGGAAACCAATGAATGTAAGATGCATCCTGATTTCCGAGACATTAAAATGCAAGAAAATGCGCATCTTGGAAATGATGGAATACAGTATCTGAGAGTAAATATTTTGTTGGCTAATTGGAGCCAGATTACCACAATGAATTGTTCACAATGTACTTGATGTCGTTCATAATTCTAAAATTAAAGATCCTCTCGTTGTTTTCCCAGTATGAAACTGGAGGTCAGCATCATTCTCTTTTCCATATGTCTGAAGGAAAAAAGGATAGGGTTGATAACCTTAAACTCTTAGGAAGACAATATTGTAAGTAGGCCCGTAGGTACTGTGATGGACCACACTATTATCACTTAGTAGCAGCACACATTTTGTTTTGAAGATTGAAGGGTACAGTGGTACTTTTTATTTCAGAGAAAACCTACTTGGTAACTATCCAGGCCACAGCTAAAATATTTAAATGTAATTTAAAAAATCTAATAAGCAAACATGATCATGAAAGGGATCATAAAGACAAACCCAAGACCTCACTGAGAATCTGATCTCTCTGGAGCTACAGCTTTTAAGAAGCAAGATAGTCTAGCCCTGAACGGTATTATCGCTCCGCTGTTTGGGTATCGCTCTGAAAAGCGGTATGTCACCAGTTTGATTCCTGGTCAGGGCGCATGTCTGGGTTGTGGATTCAGTCTCAGTTGGGGCCCGTATGATAGGCAACTGATTGATGTTTCTCACATAGATATTTCTCTCCCTCTCTTTCTCCCTCCTTTCCCCTTTCCCTAAATACAAATAAAGTCTTTTTTAAAAAAAGGAACAGGATAGTCTTTTCGTTAACTAAATAGATGAGAAGCAGCAAAATGAAAAAAGGACTTAAGAAAAAAGTGAGGGTAAGGGACAGATAACAATGTAGAGGCAACGACGATGACAGCAATAAGAAAAACTATCTGAGGAAAGAGATCGAACCCTAAACAAACAGGAAAAACTAAGAGTAATGGTTGGAAGCTATTACAGTAAAGACAAACAAGGACACATACTTCAAAGCACACGAGATGCCTGGGTAGCTAAATGAGCAGCCGTCCATGTAGCAGACATTCTTGGTTGTCTATCCTACCTCTAGCCTCTAACCCCTTTTTTTCCTTCCAAACAGAAGCCTGATTGTCTTTCATGCATCTATACTACCTCTGTGAGGCCATACGCTTGGGGAAAGCTGGCCCCAGTTCCAGCAGATGATAATGACTGGTTAAAACCAGTGGTTTTCAAATTGAGGGTTGTGACCAATTAGTGGGTCATAAAGTTAATTTGGTGGCTTGCCACCAACATAAAAAGAATCAAGAAAGAAATAGAATAGACCACATACAGCACGTTGCATATGTCCTTAACAGGCAATGAACAGCGCAATGAATAAGGCAGCCAGGTGAGACCAGGACGTGTGTTTCGCTCGCTGCTATCTCACTTGATTTTCTGAGAAATGATGGTCATTTTGACCACTGATTGACGGAGAGCTTAAAGAGTAACTTTTCAGAGTTATGAGGCCAAGTATCAGAAAAAAGGTATGAGAAGTCTATCATCTTTTGGCAAAATGCTGATTCTTTTAACCAAGTTTAGTTACAAACTTTCAGTGTATTTTTCAGAAAGAACATTGTTGAGCATGACATTTTCCAAATTATTAGCGATTATAATATTTTAACTGAGTTACTACAAGTTGTCCTTAAGGTAAATCAGTTTAAACACTGAAGGAAAAAAAATAACTGAAGCAAGCTCAACTACCAGACTTGGAAATGTTAATAATGACGACATTGAGGGAACGTGTTGAGTCCAATCAGCAGTCTTTAACTTGACTTGAGTCATATTTTAAACAGCAAAAAATATCTATAAGTCTTTAAAATAAACATGACATTAAAAAGGATTTTACAAATACACAAAAACAATAAAAACGAGAGACCCCTGGTGTATTCTTGTCATATTGTTTTACTAGATGTCAGTCTGCGACTTTCAAAATTAAAAATCAAACAAGAACACTTGGAACATCCATACCAGAAGGCCTAAAGTGAAGAAGATGCAGAATGCCAAGTATTGGTAACAAAGTAAAGAGACTGCAATGCTCAAATATCAACATGATAAATGAATTTTAGGTCGGATTTACAAGCCAGTTCGTTGGAGGATTTATTTTGTATGATGTAAATATAACTAATAAAGCTGAACCAGATATATTTACATAATCCAAAGATGCATTACTATTTAATATAAATTCAATTAGATAAACCACAGAAGAATAAAAATGAATAAATTCCTAGAAATACAGCAATTATCAAAACTGACTCAAGAAGAACTAAGACTATCTGAACAGACCTATAACAAGTAAAGAGATTCAATGAGTAATCAAAAATCTCCCGAAAAAGAAAGGTCTAGGATGAGAGATCTTCATTGGTGAGGATCTATGTTTGAGGATCAAACATTTACAGAATTAACACTAAGTCTTCTCAGCTCTTCCAGAAAATAAGAGAAGGAAACAAACACTTCCTAACTCACCCTATGAGGCCAGTATAACCTGATATCAAAGCCAGGCAAAGATACCACCAGGAAAACAAAAAAGAACCCGCACACAAGAACTACAAATTAATATTGCTTATGAATGTAGGAGCAAAAGTCCTCAACAAAAAACTAGTAAACCAAATCCAACAGCATATTAAAAAAAATTAAATATCATGACATATATATTATGTATTTAGTGAATGTGAATTCAAGAAGCAGATACATATTTTTTTTTCTGTTGAAAAACAATCCCTTGGCATTTTTAAACTTTTAATTTTGCAATCTCCTCAAATTTAGAAAAACTTTTAAGAGTAATAAAAGAATTTCCTCACTCAGATAAATACTTCAGTGTGTATTTCCAAATACCAAGGACATTGTCTTACAAACCATTCATTGGGTAATAATTAAAATCAGGAAAGTTATCGCTGATGTTATAATATTACTCAATGCACAACCCATATACAAATTTCATCAGTTGTCCCAATTCTACTTTAGAGCATCTCCTTCTCAGTGCAGAATTCAGTCCATGATCACACGATGCATTCACTGGTCTTGCTACACTCTGTGCCAGGCAGCTTTCACGATGACTCCCAGTGGCCCCAACTCCTGGCGCTCATGCACTTGTGGGACCCTGTTTCCTTGAGTCTACGGTTCGCTGATCGTTCTTGTCTGTGTCAATTATCACTAAGATTATTGCACCACTCAAATGAACAAGTTGTGTGAGAAAGTAGTTTCAATGTTGACTCAATCAAAACTTACAAGAATAGGCTTAATAGTGCACTCTCTGTACGTGCTTGTTGGCACAGGTGTTCTAGACTGCGACAAATTCACGAACAGTTTATATCTACGTTAAATTAAATCTTTCCCAATTTTTGTACTTGAGGATTAAAAAACCTTATATTTAAATATAAATAAAATAGTATTTCGCTTTATCATGGATAGTAAGGATATGTATTTTCAGAAGCTTTTATTTTGAATTATGTTTAATTGTATAAAGAGATATGTATATACCTATACACAAATATTTATGTGATGGGTACAGTCATGGCATGAAATGTATTTTCTACTGTGAATCATAATCACAAGTCAGTCACGGTGGTCCCATTCCATTTATTCAATTACGGCAAATAAAAAGTGTAAGTCTGCTGGGAGTTTCAGAAAGACCTCACTGCTCCTCAACACAAACCTCTGTGAAGAGCTAGCTGGTCTTTTCGATCAGGCTGGAACCAGGGTAAGCACTGTAGCCATGGGACTGGGACTAACCTGAGGACACGGCTGGCTCACTGAGGACGGCAGGCGGCACAGGTGGGAAGACTAGTTCTTCGTGACACTCTTGAGACCCTGTATGAACCAGTTCTACACCCAGCCGTCCTCTGGCCTTCTTGTAATATTCCCTACTGTTTAATGAAGACTCATTTCCTTACTGTTCAAACCTCGTGGAGTTGGGATTGCTAATGTTTTTCTAACTAAAGCAGCCATTTTATCTGGGGGCTCCAAGTCTAGCAGAAAGATAACAATAAAAACAACTAGCAACTCTACTATCAAAAGCCCTTGAGATTTTACTGCCAGGAATTGTTATAAGGCTTTACAATATTATGTAATTTAATCCTCAGAATTGTACAAAATACGTATATGATTTCAAGTAGCATCTTCATATATATCAGAATTTATTCTAAGGAAACAGTAAGACATGTGAAAAGGTGTATGTGTGTGTTCAATCTAACAATTTATCCAGAGGGGAATGATACAAATAAATTATAAACCCGACACAACCTAAACTATTAAAAGTCATTAAAAGTATGAAGTCAGGTAGAACAGACATTTTACCAAAATGCCTTGCAAGATAAAAGGTCCAGGATAGCATTCTGCTTTGAAATCTTTTCAATTCCTGTGGCAGCTACACTCACGTGAGAAATATTTCTGCAAGGATTGCTGTCGTCAACAACCCTGGCTTTGGCCTATATTCTCCCCCAACTTGTTGCTTAGGAAAGTACTGAAGAGTTAACACTATTTTCTAAAAGTAAAAATCATATATGTTTAGGGGAGGAAACACTAAACAAAGTTTAATATTGTCTCCATAATTATGTCTTTGACATTAAAGTGGATGCATCGATTTTGTCATTCTGAAAATATTTCCTAAGCAACTATTATGTACCAGACACCATGCTAGTTGTGCGAGGTGTTGAAAGCACAGGAAAAAGCATATGAACTACATGTCTTCAAGAAGCTCAGTTTACACTCGCTGAAAGCTGAGATGTGGCACATCACCCTGCTGGCAGTCACAGAACGGGAGACAAGAGGACCCCACGACTGGCTGTGCTAATTGCCAAGGACTTGATGCCAGGAAAAATGAATTGTTCTGTTTTTTAAATGTTACTTAACTCTGACTTTTGGGGCAAGTTATGTGAATTGTATAAACAGTCTGTTTTGAATTCAAGGAAATATTGTTTGGGCCACTACATTTTTACCTAAAATTTATGAGATTTTTAAAAAGAAATATAAACAGTCATTTATACTAGTCAGCTTTTTTGAGGTCAGATTCCACATTTTTATTGTTCCTGTACAAAATTCTGAAGAATTGCTGATCCAAACTGCTCTTCTCTTTTTTGTTCTGAAGCACTAAAATTATCTCACAATTATTTTTAAAAAGTCGTTCCAGATGAAATATTGTCTGTGGAGTACAGCAACAGCAACAAAACTTCACATTGCACATTCCATATTAAACTTCAATTTTATTCTCAAGTGGTTTTCTGGTGTAATATTCTTGAGTATTTTCTTTAGCAATTATCACTCACTCGTGTCCCTTCCTGTCTATTACTATTGCCAAAATACAAAATGCAGTTACAAACTAAAGATGCAAAAAAGCTTTACAGGGAAAGCTAATTTCAAATAAGCAAGCTTATTTCCTCATCTTCCATCTACTTTTCTTTGATTGACATATGACAGTTAAAAAGAGTCCTCCAAGAGAGTGTGTACTGAATGACCCATGAAAGACAGGACTGACGGAAGAATGGAAAACATTTGAGAAAACAGAGTATGTGTGCTTAAGCATAGCTCCTCCCTCAGGTCTTCAAATCCGGTATGCAAGAGGTCTTTATATACTCCCTTTTAGGCTAAGGCAATGTTCAGCACCATAAAAGTACTGTATTTAATTTTTAAAAACTTTTGTGTTCTAGCTGTAATGGACATAGGCATTTACATGTAAGGGGACAAACACTCTTGAAAAACAGATTTTAAATGCATTTGTTCATAAGCACATTCTTAAAAAACAAGCATTTTTTATACTAGCAGGACATTTTTATTCTTAAATGCATACACTGTACAATGAGCAACTCAGAGTACCCGTGGGGCTCCGGGACAAAGGCGGTAAAAGGCGTTCGTCTTTCAGCACTGGAGGGATCTTCCAGATCTGCAAAGTCTGGCCAGTGATCGTACGAGGATAAAAACAACACTGGAAGAGATTCTCTTGGTAAATCCTCCTCGTCCAATAAAGCATATGGAAGGTGTGCTGAAGACCTCTTTATGTAACTCAATATTCAGGCACCCAGTTTGCATTAACTTGTGCTATTTAACCTCAATCAATTTGTTCAAGCCAACTAGACAGAAAGACCCCTGGGACAATGACTGCCTTCTCTGTTCTGCATGAGACAAATGGTCACTAATTTTAAAAAGCCAACCTTCCATCCTGACTCTGGGCTGGAGGAGCGCCCAGTCCTTAGACATGGATCTTCTGGAAGTGTCAAAGGAGCACCCACAGTTGTTCAGCGAGGTCTCCCTGCTCTGGATGGATGGCTGGAATCCCTATGTTCCCAGGGCGCTGGAAAACCTTGGAAATCTACACTCAGCTCACGCATCTCCCTAACTTTTCTGTGCTTGGACTGCCTACGTGCACCTTAACGTCTGCCCAAGACTTTACCCCTACTTTTAGCCACGATGGAGTAGTTGGTACCAGAGTACTTTCCCCACCATAAACAACTATAAAACTGGCAAAATATCTAGTATCTAAGTTTAAATGTTAGACAACAGGGAGCGCAGGGCTATGATTCCCAAGAGAGGACCCACATAAGATGAGCCCCACAACTGCCCACAGCTGCAGCACAGGGCGGTAGCACGAGGAGAGTACAGCAGTCTCCCTGAGCTGAGGAAGGAGCTGTGGGCTCAGGACTGCTGGAGTGACTGAATTTGAAGAGTGAGACACTAGAGAGAATGGATCTTTGGAGAGTGGAACTATACAGAAATGTGTACGTGACCTCTTAAGTATTTGGCTAAATACTCAGCTGCATAGACCAAGGGCACTAGAACAAGACTGTAAGACCAGGCAGAAGATAGCTGCCTGGAAGTTGTGGGCTATACAGAGATTCCTGAGACTGTGCAGAGTTGGGAGACAAAGGATGTTCTATCAGTGAGTGAGGGGACCTTCAAACATGCAGACACTCTGTTGATACTCCAGGAAAGGCCAGGCCTTAGAAGTGGGGCTATTCTAGTCCTAGAGTGAGGGCCACTCTACACCCATCCTAACAAAGTTTCTAAAACAATCCTTATCCAGATGGGGTCACTGGTATATTCTATCAAACACTGAAGGAGGATATTATACCAATTCTCTACAATCTCTTCTAGGTGACAGAAACAACTTCATCAGTAATAGCCAAAATTTAGAAGCAACCAAGATGTTCTTCAGTAGGTAAGTGGATAACTGTGGTACATCATGAAAATAGAATACCATTCAGTGCTAAAAAGGAATGTGCTATCAAGCCATGAGAATACATGGAGGAACTTTAAATGCATACTACTCTGTGAAAGGAGTCAATCTAAAAAGGCTGCGTACTATATGGTTCCAACCCGATCTCGTTCTGGGAGAGGGAAAACTTTGTAGACAATAAGATCAGTGTTTGCCAGGAGTTAGAGGGGAAGGAGGGAGAAATCAGCACAGCACAGAGATTTTAAAACTGCTATGTCGTATCTCCAATGGCAGATACATGCCATTATACATTTGTCAAAACCAGTAAAAATGTACAACACCAAGACTGAACCGGATATAATCCATGGACTTTGGGTGATCATGATGTGTCAGTGTAGGTTCACTATTGTAACACTCTGATGAGGGATGTTGACAGGGGGTGAGACTGTGCATGTGTGGGGTAAAGGGGGATACGGAGTGCTCCATCTTTCCACTCAATATTACTGTGAACCTAAAAACTGTTCTAAAAATAAAGGCTTGTAAAAGTTTAGAGTTTATTTAAAAAACTATCCTTACAAGATTCAATCTGATCTAATAATAAACTAACTGATTTACAGAAGAAAATTCAACACTCTAAAAGAAGACAATAAAATTTGTACTCTCAGTAACCTAACACACACAATGTCCACCATACATAAAAAATAACTAGATATACAAAAAGCATGCAAATCTGACCCATAACAGAGTGGTAGTTGAGAACATCCAGTCCAGAGAGATCAGTCTAGGAGAACCCAATGTTGAAAACAGCACATAAGAACTTTAAAGCAGCTCCAAGACTAAAAGGAAAAATACAGCCGAAAGTGAATAGATGGGAAATAGCAGTAGAGAAATGGAAGTTGTTTTTTTTTTAATGGAAATTCCAGACCTGAGAACTTAGTATCTACTAACTGAAAATTTTACTGGACAGCTTTAATAGCATATTGGAGGTAAGCAGAAGAAAGGGCAGATGAACATGAATAAAGTTCAATAGAAATTATCCTAGCTAAATAAGAGATAAAACAGAGAGGGAAAAAGCAGAGTCTTAGTGACCAGTGGGACAATACTGAAATACCTAAATACATGTAATTGAAGAAGAGAGAACAGGGTAGACAAATATTTGAAGAAATAATGGCCGAAACTTCCCAAATATTTTTAAAAACATAATATGTAGATATAAAAAGCTCAGTGAACTCCAAGAATGACAAATACAAAGAAAGCTACACCTAGAAATATTATATTCGAACTACCGAAAATCAAAGATAAAGAGAAAATTGTGAAAGCAACACAGAGAAAGAACACATTACATATGGAGGAAGAACAATATGAAAAATGGCTAATTTCTTATCAGAAACAATATAGGCCAGGAGACAATGAAATGACATCTTTACAGTACTGCATTATAAAACAAAAATAAAACTAAAAAATACATGTCAACCCAAAATTCTATCTTTCAAAAATAAAGAAAAATAAAGGCATGTTCAGATAAATGAGAACTCATTGCTAGCAGACCTGCACTACAAAAAAAATGTAGTTAAAGGGAATTCTTCCGGCCAAAGAAAATTGACACCAGATGGTAAATTTCTGTGTGTGTGTTAATTTAACTTATAAGACATATGACCATTTAAAGCAAAAATTATAGCACTGAACCTTGGGATTTATATACACGGAAATAATCACACAAAGAATGGAAGGTGGTATAATATTAATTCTAAGTCGATTGAAAAGGTTAGAATATAAATTGGAACTTCTAGAGCAGCGATTGTTAACCAGTGTGCCACGAGAATTTTTAAACCATGAAATACCTGACTATTTAGTCAGGAGCACTGACCTCTTTTCCCTTAGATTGTCAAATAAAAAAATGACAACAGCTAACACAATAGTCATCCGGTATAAATAAATCAAAATTAGACCTATTTTTTGTCAGGTCAGCAAAAATATTTACTAATTAGTTTATGTGTGTCATCAGGTGAACAAAAATGGTTGAAGATCGCTGCTCTAGAGTAACCTCGAAAAATAAAGTACAGGCAAAAGTCAATGGAACAATTAAAGTGGGAAAACTAAAATTTAATTGACTTTCTATCAGGCATAAAAGGAAGAACAAAGGATAGAAAGGCAGATGGGATATACAGGAAACAACTAGTAAAATAGTAGACCTTAACTCAACCATATGGATACACTAAATGTTAATGAAGTAAATGCTTCAATTAAAAGGCAAAGATTGTCGATCAAGATATAACTATATGCTGTCTACAACAGACATATAGTAAATATAAAGGAAACAAATAGGTTGGAAGTAAAGGATAGAAAACATATACTATGCAAATATTAGGACTATAAAGACTAGAGTGGCTATATTAATCAGACAAGAAAGACTCCGACGCAGAGTATTATCAAATAAAACATGCAGAGCCTAATTACAGAGCTTCAGAACACTTGTGCAACTCAACTGCTCAGTGCTTACCAAGGGAAAATTCTGTGGTATGCCCTCCCAAACACGGTGTAAGAATATTTCAGCGGTTTCAGTCATTAAAAGTCAAACTAGGAACAGCTCGAGTGTCCATCAGCAGGAGAATGGATTGAAAAACGTTGTATATTTGCGTAATGTCAGACTGTCCTACAACAAGAAAGAACTACTGATGCCTGCAAAACCATGGATGAGTTCGACAGACGTCAGCGAAGACCTTGGGGACAATGAAATACACACTGTGTGGTGTCATTTATGTAAATTTCCAGAACAGACTGACGTGCGGTGAAAAAATCGGAGCAAGTGCTCCCTGTGTGTAAGAAGGGGCAGGCGTGGACTTCCTAGGATGGTAGAATTGTTCTACATCTTAACAGACGAGGGTTATGCATTTGTCAAAACTCACTGCACTGTACCACTGCCCTTTTCTGTATGTTGATTATACCTAAAAAAACCCCCTGTAAATAAACAAAAATCCAATCTTAGTTTATGGACTGATAAGGCAGAGAAGCGTTTTTGGAGGGAACAGTGGTGTCCCGAACTGCAGATCTCTCTGCCTTCACAGCTCTAGAGCAGGTGGCTGGGGTACAAAGTAGAGACTGCTCCTGGTGTTTGTTCTTAGGGATATGATAGCAGATGTCCTCCCCAGACGTCTCACCTCCTGAACCTAAAAAGTAATTCTTCTCTCCCCAGTCTAGACAGTAATTTTCAAAACCATATCATTCTCAGCGTAGCTTCAGCAGACTGCAGGGGAACTTAGTTAATGCAAAAGAGCGTGCGGTTAGATGGCATCGGCGTGCTAGTTAGCTGCTTGTTTGCATCTCACTCCATAATTATGCACACAAGATACCGATCCTGACTTTAAAAGTTTCCCATGATGGTTAAAACTTAACAGAATGTATAACTTCTTTATGAATCATGAACTACAAAAATGAGCCTTTTCATATGCTATCATAAGAGACCAGTGTTTAAATTTTAATCTCGTCTGGCTCTCCTTCTGTAGGTGCTCGTATGTCCCCTAGTGGATACAGGTTGATAGCGTGGAGGGAAGATAGGGGCAGTACCGGCTAAGTGAAGGTCCATAAATCCGAAATGCCTGCCTTGCTCACATACTTTTCCAAACTAATGCCCAAATTTCCATAAACTAAAAAAAAACATTAACACATCTGCACTGGACCGCACCAATTTGCCCCATGTGTGGTCAAGTATAGGGCCTGGGCTAAAATATAATTCCTGACTTATGACACATACATGAACAAATGCATACTAATTAGCTAGATATTCTGACCCAACATCATACAAAGAACTCAACATTTCCATTATAAGTCTCTATTTTTAGAGATTTATAGCTTAGTCATTAAAGTGGGCTTTAGAAAAATTTAGGGTGCAGAGATTTAGCCACAAGAGAGAAATTTCCCTTCTAGTAAGAAAACCGTGTGTAGGAGATCTGATCTGAAAGTATTCTGTGCACATATGCGTGCATATGAGACAGAGCGATCTTCACGCACAGAAATTTTGAGCCTCCTGTTCAAACTGTCTGGGGAAGGGGCAGGGGTTAGAGATAAAAGGAGGTATTAATGCAAAGAAATAAAAAAAGGAATTTTCCTCCCCAAATTATGGAAACGAAGTTCCTTGTTCATATTTCCAGTAGTTAAGCTCTAATGATCCACCCTCTCTCCTGGAATTCACATACATATATTCATATATGGCTATAAATGCAGCCACATATAAATTGGCTTCCAGCCCATTAATATGACAGACAGCAAATTTTCCCCAGTTAGTCCTGCGGTGGATATTGGCAGCACAGGACCCACAGAGTGTGTTTCCACAGAGTTGAGGCTTCACTATGGAAAGGCAAGGTTACCTTTGTTCACATACACCGTCTCCACGTGAGTACAGCAACAGAGAGCTCAGGAGTTGCTCCACAGGACAGGAAGGAATCACTCCACACTTAGCCTCCTGCATTGGGGAGGGTGCAGGCGGGGCTCTGAAACTCTGTCCCCCAAAGTGCTCTCACCCCCACTTCCTACTTTTATTTTTACCTACAGGACTTGCTGTTAGCTGCTGCATAATGCTTCGTTGTAGGTATAAGTCAAAAGTCAGGTTAGCAAGTGGGTATGGGACTTTGGAGCCCGGGGAAGGCTCCGTAGTGGAGCACCCTGCGTATCGAGTGTGCACTGTGCAGCGTGCACATGGGAGGAACAAAAGAAACATCTAAAACCTTGGCGGGGAGGCCGAGTGTAGGGAAAGGAACCAACAGCATCAAGGAACAGAAGCAGAAATGTGCATCGTATAAGCAGCTACATAAATGAAAAACTGAATATAATTTTTGGCAGTTGCTATATGCAGTTAATTCGGAAATTCATCTAAAAAGGGGGAGATGATAACTACCTACTTGTTTTCTAAGTATTGACTTCACAATCCTTTTTATGTACATCTAGCAATTTTCAGTGGATGAGGTGCTTAATCTTTAATGACAAGTACTTTGTAATTAAATATCTGTGGCACGGCCGAATTTTCAAGAGAGAATTCATAATTTGGGGCAGTTGCTTTTACTACAAAGGGGCACAATATAAAGTGTTACAGAGAATACTGAGCTGTCAAAGTTCTTTAAAAAAAATTCCTGTCTAAGAAAATCCATTTTACGGTAATAACAACAGAAAATAATGACACGGGGTGCTAACAGGTGTCTGGGATTTTATAATGCAAACTTAACTCATCTTCACACCTCTGTGGTTGCTGTCGTTATGTTACTATCTCCATTTTACAGAAGAGAAACTGAGGCTCCGAGAGGTTAAGCTGCCCAAGGTCGTGCTGCGGGGGTGGAACTGGATACACAGGGTCAACCTCTTGAGGCCCAGCTTTCAAACACTGTGCAAAGCCCCCTCCCCAACCCCGTTTAGCATAGGTACCGCAGTATCACTCCATCTCGCAATGCAAATTCCAGCCCTCTCGCTTGGGTTGCAAAGAAAAACGATTTACTTTACCTATTTTCTTCTGTAAAGTTTTGTAACAATCAGGAACACATTTGTTTGTTTACATGATAATATTTTCTATTCATTTATAGGACTTACCATGACTAAAAATGTTCTGACAAAACAGACATGATTTTTAAATTCTGTATAGCAGTGTTCGTAACACAAATCCTACACAAGTGGTAAGCGTCTATGCAGTAACAAAAAAAACAGACTTCTGAAAAAAACTACATGGCAACTTGCTTTGACAGGGCACTAGATTTTCTATGATGAAACTACTATTTCCTTTCTCCTTTCCCTCCCCTCTAATTTTTCTATCCTTCTGTCACTAAGAAGGATCAATTACAGCATTTTATATGATACTCTGAAAATAATTATATTTTGCCACCTACCCAGCTCAGCTACGAATGACAGACGCATTTCTTTCTCAAAGGAAACAGGACTGCCCGGAACGTTTCCACTCCTGGTGGCTCGTTCCCAGGGGAAGAACAGGAAGTGTGGAGGGGAGGACCTCCGTGCACACGTGTCCGAGTCAGGGGACAGGGACTATGTCCCTTCCGCTGGCCGCTCGCCCTCGGTCTCCTTCTGGGTAACGGTATTAGTTCTGCTGAGGTTCTAGTTTTGATTTTAACCAACTGCATTTTTTAAAAAATGTAAAAAGCAAAGATTTTATGATTACTACCTCTCTTTTGTTGGCAAACAATACAGGAGGAAAAAAAATAATGTCCAAAAGTCTTCTATTGAAACTTCAAAATTTTAGAACAGAAAGGCCTTCGGGAGATCCTCTATAGTATATAACCCTTCAATTCATAGGTGAGAAAATCTAAACACAGAGAAACGAAACAGAGTGATTAAAGTTAGGATAGTCTGTATGTGTCACGTGTCTTCTACCGCAAACAAGAACTACAACTTAAATTTCCTCAGTTTGGCTTTTCTATAGCCACATTTCAAAAGAAAACAAGTTTTCCTTTACCTAGCAAACACCTGAGGACACAAAAGAAGGCAAGGTTGAAAATTACTCGCTGAAACACACTGCGATGAAGTACAGTGGTTCGCAGTGTCAGTGCGCGGCAAAGTTTTCAGTGGTGAACAGCGAAATGAGAGAAGGAACAATGTGCAAGTGTACCCACCACATGAGTGCAAGCAATTTAAACAACTGTCCTTCACTATAACAATAAACATGGCATTCCTATTTTGGTGCTAAAATAGTCCTCTCCCTTCTCTTCATGTGAGAGGAAAAATAATCGGAAATACGTCAGTTCTCCATAATGCAACTACATTAGTTATCCACTGCAGCGTAACAACTTACTCCCAAAGCCAACAGCTTAACATACACAAACATTTATTATCTCCTATGGCGGCTTCAGTGCGCGGCTCAGGCCCCCACAGGCGGATCTCATGAGGCTGCATCCACGACGTCTTCAACTGGGGCTGAAACCCCCCCGAACACCTCCGTGGGCTGCAGGACCTGTTTCCAAGCCCGCTCACTTTTTGTGGGCAGAAGGCCTGAGTTCCTCACGTGCTGTTGGCCAGAGCCTCCGTTTCCCTCCTGAGTCTCCCTAGGGCTGCTCACGGCATGAAAGTTGGCTTCCCCCAGGGTGAGTGATCTAGGAGAGCAAAGGCATCCTAGACAGAACCGCAATATCTTTTATAAGTTAATCTTGGAAGTGATGTGCCATTGCTTCTGCCATATTCCCCTGGTCACTGAGACCAGTAAAGTGTGGGAAGGGACTACACAGCTGTGTCACCACTGAGAGGCAGGAGTTACTGAGCACCATCTGGGAGACTGGATACCAGGACCACAAATTTTTTTAAAAATTATTTTACTAGTTCATGACATCAAAAATCTAGAAACTTCTATAGTAAACAGGACATAAAAGATCATTGTTCTAGTTATAACTAAAACACTAACTAGAGGTAGGGAGGTCACTTAATTTTCTAGGATTCAGTTTCTTTAGAAGGGTTGACTAGAGGAAAACATCAGCAGGAAAATCTCAGACATTCCACGTGGTAACATCTTCACTGATACGTCCCCTAAAGCAAGGGACATAAAGGAAAGAATAAACAAATGGGACCTCACTAAATTAAAGAGCTTCTGCATGGCTAAAGAAAACAGCATTAACATGAAAAGAGAACCAACTATATGGGAAAACATATTTGCCAATGATACCTCAAACAAGGGCCTGATCTCCAAAATATATAAAGAACTCACACGACTCCACTCCAGGAAGACAAACAACCCAATTAAAAAATGGGCAAAAGATTGAACAGATACTTCTCCAAGGAGGACATACAGAGGGCCCAGAGACATATGAAAAGATGCTCAGCATCACTAGCCATCAGAGAGATGCAAATTAAAACCACAATGAGGTACCATCTCACACTGGTCAGAGTGGCCAACATAAACAAATCAACAAACAAGTGTTGGAGAGGATGTGGAGAAAAGGGAACCCTAGTACATTGTTGGTGGGAATGCAGACTGGTGAGGCCACTGTGGAAAATAGTATGGAATTTCCTCAGAAAACAAAAAATGGAACTGCCTCTTGACCCAGCAATTCCACTGCTGTGATTATATCCTAAGAACCCTGAAACACCCATCCAAAAGAACCTATGCACCCCAATGTTCATAGCAGCACAATTCACCATAGCCAAGTGCTGGAAGCAACCTAAGTGCCCATCAGTAAATGTGGATCAAAAAACTATGGTACATTTATACAATGGAATTCTACGCAGCAGAGAAAAGGGGCTCCTACCCTTTGTGACAGCATGGATGGAACTGGAGAGCATTATGCTAAATGAAATAAGCAAGGCAGTGAAGGACAAATACCATATGATCTCACCTTTAACTGGAACATAATCAACAAAAGAAAAAAGCAAGCAAAATATAACCAGAGACACTGAAATTAAGAACAATTTGACAGCAACCAGAGGGGAGGGGGGAGGGGATAATGGAGAAGGGCTTTCAGGAACTACTGTAAAGGACACATGGACAAAACCAAGGGGGAGGATGGAAGCAAGGGAGGGAGGGGGGTTTGGCTGGGGTGGGGAGGTGTGGTGGAAGGAAAATGCAGACAACTGTAACTGAACAACAATAATTTTTTTAAAAAAAGAAAGAAAATGAAGGGTTGGGTTTGACAATCTATTAAATACCTCTCACTGCCAATGTACTACAATTCCGCCCTAGGAATGATACTGATGGTGGTGATGTCAACAAAGTTGATAACCTGCTCAAGGTCACTAGGCTAATAAATGGTGGAGCCAAAATTTGAACTTCAGGCAGAAGGACTGCCGAGCTCATGCTATCTTAACCTTAGGAGATAAATAAAAATGAAAGGTACTAAGGAAGACCAAGCAAATCAAAAAAACATCTTGCTACTTTACTCCCATCAACTGTAAAAGAGAACTCTCTCATCCTATCCCTAATAAGCACTTCAAAAATACTCATTAACTGTTTTATTATTATGGAAGTAGGAAAATATAATGGCCTACTTCATGAAACCTTTCCCCCATCAACTTGTAATACATTATCGCTTTGTGTAACGTAAAATTTCTACTGTAAAATCACCATGCTTATTGCAATGTTAAGGTATCACTTCCAGACGACTTTGGTACAGAACATCTGTAGTCAAGGAAACTTCTGTGCATGCTTGAGATGAAGATGAGGTAGAGATAATTTTTGGCCATTTTTCTCTCCTTTATTTTTTCTTTCTTTTTCTTCCTAAGAACTACTTTTAATTTCCCAGGGAAATTTTATAATAGCTTAGCTTTTAATAAATCCTATACTTTTTAATGTTTTTAGGGAGAAATAGCAAATACTATGCAAATAAATTGACAAAAGACCCTACTATAATGGTTTAAAGTTCTTTATCTTCTTTTAGTTTAAAAAAATGGAAGAATAATATGCATATGCTAACTGGTATCGTATCCAGGATAATTTCAGTTATGTTTTTTCTAGATTTTCTCTAAATGTACTTCACAGTCCCCCAAATACTAATGCTGTTTTGCACCAGAATCAGAAGCCACTAGAAAAATTCCTTTGGTATCAGTAAGAAACAAGAGAAATCCTGTGACTGCTCAGTGCTTAGTAAAGTTCTTTAGCAACCTTTTAGCACAAAAGTCAGAACAGAAGTCAGTTGGAAAGAATGATGCTCCACAGATAACATTATACTCAATAGTAAAAAGCTAGAAGCTTTCCCTCTAAAACCAGTAACAAGACAAGGATGCCCTCTCTCACCAGTTTAATTCAACATAGCATTGGAAGACCTAGCCACAGCAATCAGACAAGAAAAAGAAATAAAGGGCATTCAATTGGAAAGAATAAAATAAAACTGTCACTATTTGCAGAAGACATGATACTACATATAGAAAACCCTAAAGACTCTACCGAAAAGATATTAGACCTAATAAATGAATTTAGGAAAGTTGCAGGATACAAAATTAATATACAGAAATTGGTTATGCTTCTATATAATAACAATCAAGTAACAGAGAAATTAAGAAAATAATCCCATTTACAATTGAATCAAAAAGAATACCTGGAATAAATTCAACTAAGGTGAAAGATCTGTACTCTGAAAACTGTAAGATGCTGATGAAAGAAACTGAAGACAACACATAAAATGAAGGATATACCATGCTCATGAATTAGAAGAATAAATATCATTAAAATGTCCATAACAGCCAAAGAAAATTATAGATTTCAACACAATCCTTATCAAAATACCAATGCCATTTTTCACAGGACTAGATCAAATAACCCTAAAATTTATATGAAACCACAAAAGACTCTGACAAGCCAAAGCAACCTTGAGAAAAAAGAAGAAAGTTGAAGGTATTATGCTCCGGGATTTCCAGCCATACTACAAAGCTGTAGTAATCAAAACAATATGGTACTGGCACAAAAACAGATCCAGAAATAAACCCACAGTTACATGGTCAATTAATCTAAAACAAAGGAGGCAAGAATATTCAATGGGGAAAAGACAGTTTCTTCAATACTTGGTGATAGGAAACCTGGACAGATACATGCAAAACAATAAAATAAAACCAGACCACCTTCTAATACTATATACAAAAATATATGCAAAATGAATTGAAGCCAAATGCAAATCCTGAACTCATAAAGGTCCTAGAAGAAAACACAGGTAGTAAACTCTTTGACATCAGTCTTAGTGATACTTTTTTTGATGTCTCCTTGAACAATGGCAACCAAAGTAAAAATAAATGGAATGAAATCAAACTAGAAAGTTTTTGCATAATGAATGAAACCATCAATAAAATGAAAAAGCAACCCACCGAATGGGAGAATATATTTGCAAATGATATTATCTGTTAAGATGTTAACATACAACTCAATGTAAAAAAAATCTGATTAAGAAATGAGCAGAGAACATGAGTAAACATTTCTACAAAGAGGACATATAGATGGCTAACAAACACATGAGAAGACTCTCAGCATCACTAATCATCAGGGGAATGCAGATCAAAACCACAACGAGAGGTCACCTAACACTGGTCAGAATGGCCATCATCAAAAAGACAATACAAAACAAGTGTTGGTGGGACTGCAAATAGGTGCAGCCACTATGGAAAAAAGTACAGAGGTTCCTCAAAAAACTAAAGACAGAACTAGCATATGACCCAGCAACTCCATTTCTGAGTATTTATCTGAAGAAAACCAAAACACTACTTTGAAAAGATTTATGCACCCTTATGCTCACTACAGCACTGTTTGCACAGCCAGCACACGAAAGCACTCTAGGTCTTCGACGGGTGGATAAATGAAGACGTGGTATTTATGCACGCACAGACACACACAATGGAGTATTACTCAGCCATAAAGCAATGAAATCTTCCCATTTGTGGCGCCGTGGATGGACCTAGAGGGTATTATGCTAAGTGAAAAAAGTCAGAAAGATAAAGACAAATACCGTATGATCTGACTCATGGAATCTAAGAAAACAAAACAGAAACAGACTCATAGATACAGAGAACAAACTGATGGTTGCCAGAGGGAAGTGGCTGGGGGTGGGAGGGTGAAAAGGGTGAATGGGATTAAGAAGTACCTACTTTCAGTTATAAAATAAATAAGCCACAGAGATGTAATGTACAGCATAGGAAATATAGTCAATATTATAATAACTTTGTACAGTGACAAATGGCTACTAGACACTGCGGTGATCACTTCGCAAGGTATATGAATGTCGAATCACTGTGTTGTACACATGAAACTAATATACTATTGTATGTCAACTGTACTTCAATAAAAAGTATTACATAAAATTAAATTTAAAAAAGAATGACACAAAATTTCTCAAAACCCTGGCCAGGGCATGAACATGAAAAATAGGGAGCGAAGTAACACTGTCAAGTCTGCTCTCCAGTTTAGAAACTCAGGGCAAGACAAAGTCAGCTTGGGAACAGTCGGCAAAGCTCCAGGGCTTTTCACTAATACAGCAGAAAAAGTACCTAAGGGTTCAGCATTCAAGAGTGACAATCGTCTTTCAGACAGTTGGAAAGAACTCGAGAAAAACATTTGTTGGAATAAATGGAATGTGCCTTGGCTTCTGTGGTCAAAATTTCTGGGACTCAGCTGAAACAAGATTCTGGCTTAAGACTTATATGGTTTTCATCACCCTATAAACATTAACATTACTGATGCAGACCTGTCACTTGAAGTATTTTGCCCATATCCTCCACTGCGAGGAATTTTCTTTTCACCCATTCATCTCTAGTGACAAATTTGTGGCACTTACAAATTTAAAAGGCTGTCAAAATCTAATAATGAAATCTTGGGGGGGTCATGTGGGGGCACAGATCAGAAAGAACCAAAATTAATATCAGAGAATTTACTACATAGGTTAGGGGTCACAATGAGGTGAGTTTCTCTCTGCAGTGTGAAATCTACAGAGGCAATATCTTCCCAGAAGTAAAGAAAAAGTAGAAAAGAAAGGAGTACTAATCGAGCCATGCAACAAAGTTAGAAACACATTACAGAAACCAGTGTATAGACAGCAAAGAAAACCACACTGGCAGTGACTGAAATCCATGCCAGGGCCCACACTTGTTTTAATAATGGCTATTAGTAAAAGTCAGACGTGCTTTCTAACTATTGATCACTCACTAGGAACATTTTCCATCTTCACAGGGACTAAATGTGAAGGCTTGAATCCTACAACTTTTCTTCAGAAGTGTAACCAAAATGGAAAAATAGTTTTAAATGAAAAAGGACCAGAGCTTTTTCCCTTGCCTAAGCCTCTGTTGATGTACCTCCTACTCTTAAGCACAATGGCTAGGAGCACATTTAAGGCAAGGCCTTAGTCTGAGGTGTCGTGAAGGAGAGTCAGAGGAGGGAGCTGCGAGTTGGCACACTCACGCGGGGGGGACACACTTGGGTAGGGAGCTCATGAGTCAGGCATCACATCTAGGGAGGCTGTAGCCTGGGATATATCAAGAGATCGTACTGGACAAGACACGGGGCATTAACTCAAAGCCAGACTATAAAATAGGTGCCTCTGAGAGAGGTAAGAGTTAATATACCAAAGATTAACTCCCAGCAGGCTGAGTTCACACAAAAGGAGCTGGCCTTCAGCACAGCGTGCCATGGAAATAGCCCAGTGCTTGCGACAATCCGGAGGAAGCTGAGGTGGTGAAATCAGGTCACTGCTTCATAATGTCCTCTGCGCTGGCAAGTCCTGAGACCGCAGTCCTCCCTATCATGCCAGGGACGGGCTGGTGGTCCCCGACCACAAATGCTGAGGTGGCAGAGCAGGAGAGACAAGGAGCTCTGCCACACTCTCATCTCAACGGAATCTTTCAGCCCCTACTTACTCGTATATCAGGGGAAGGGCTGACCCTTCTTTAATCTTTAAACCTAAAACCTCACAGCCTGAGGACTGGAATTCTCTCCTCAAATCTGAGATCTTACCCTCAGAAATTCTTGTGTCCCGTCCCTGGTGCAAAAGGCTAGGAGGCACAGGGCCGGTGAGTGTGCCGGTCAGGTCATTCGGGCTTGTTTGCCGCACACCACTGTTCCGCTCCCAGTGCTGCTGTAACAAATTCCCACAAACTGGGTAGCTTAGAACAACAGAAATGGATTCTCTCACAGCGGAGGGCCCTAGAAATCCAAAATCAAGATGTCTGAAGGCGCTGAGGGGGAATCTGCTCCCTGCCTCTCTCCTAGCTGGCGGTGGAGCCGACAGTCCTCGGTGTTCCTGGGCTTGCAGCTACATCACGCCAACTCGATCTCGTCTTCACACAGTGCTCTTCTTTCTCTGCGGGTCAGTCCTTCCTCTTCTTAAAGGACTCCAGCCACGGGATAAGGGTCCACTCTAATCCAGTACGACCTCGTTTGAACTAATCATATCTATGAGGGCCCTATTTCCAAATGAGGCCACATTCTGTGTAGACACGAATTTGGGGGTGGGGCGGTGCACTATTCAACCCAGTACACCTCCAAACTCAACACAACCAACATCTTTAATATTTATTCCACCTATCCAGCCACATATCTATTCCACCTCCCCTCACCAAAGGAGAAAAGAATTGTAGGGTTCTTCACTAAGGAAACTAAAAAGGCGCAGGTAAAAAGTGTTTTGAAATGTGCCATGCAGACATTCCCCCGTTGGAGAACGGTCATCGCTCTTCAAGAGATCACCATAAAGCGGTGAAACAAACTCTATCTGCGTAGACCAAAGCTCCGTTCAGCTTTGTTATGGTCAAGTTCTTAACTGGGAAGAGATCACCAAAGCTCCTGTAAGAATCTGTAAGTTTCCATCCTAAGAGATACCAAGACAACAAATAGAAAAACAAAACAATAAAAAAAAAAGAGAGAGAGAAACAGAGATAGAGGGAAAATCCCTCTGCTTATAATTTTGGAAAATTAAAGAAAGTATTGTAGCTAAAAATATGAATAGAAAATAAGAACATACTATCATAAAAAAGGTAATTAGAGATGAAGAGAACATTTTTTAGAAATTAAAAATGATTATAAAATAGTCAAAATAAAATGATTAGAAGATAAAGTTGAGGGCTCCCCTAGAATAACACAGACAACAGAAATCGAGACCTGCAAGTTTCAGGAAAGAAAGAAAGAGAGGTTCTCTCTAAGAGGTCCCATATCTACCCTAGTGGAGTTACAAGTAAAGAGCACAAGATATTTGCCAGAGCGGAAGGGCAGCTTCAGATTATAAACAAACAAGAAGTGACTAGCCCTATAAAAGAACAAAGACAAGCACCTAAAACTTTCAGAGATGTAAAACACAGGTCACTCTCAAAGAAATGAAAATCAGATCACCACCAACAGCACCAGATGATACAAGACAACAGAACAGATGCAATAAAATTGCTGGGAAAAATTATTTTCAACCTAAAACTTTACACCTAGGAAAACTATTATTCAAGTATAAGAGTAAAATACCTTCTCAACACAGATAAACTTAGAGCATTTACCTCTCACACACCTCCAAACGTTATCCTTAGTGGTAGAATTTTACTTAATTCCTTTTCTTCTTTTCTAACCTTCTGTGTACTACTACAGTGATAAATGGTTTGAATTTGTTTAATGAACACCCTTTCCCTACAGAGTTCAAAGCAGAGATTACTTCTGTAATTTTTCTTCTCTTTCCCATCACTTGTAAACAATTTTAAAATGGCATGTCACATTTCCTAAATGCGATTCAAATATAAGAGTTAAGTGATTTCACCCTCATGAGATTATTAAAAATTTTGGAAAGCATATATTTTGTTGTTCCAAGTAGACACCAATTTTCTTACTCTAATCAGAATCCTCTGAATTGGTTTCTTTTGCCAAAAAAACCCCCCAAAAAAACCCAAAAACAAAAAACAAAAAAACCACAAACAACCAAAAAGTAAAACAAAACATATTTGAGATAACTGGCATTAGGTATATCAGCCCTGACCAGTGTGGCTCAATTGGGCATTGTCCCACAAACCAAAAGGTCGCTGGTTCAATTCCCAGTCAGGGCACATGCCTGGGTTTCAGGTTCGATCCCTGGTTGGGGCACATACAAGAGGAAACAGATTGATGTTTCTCTGTCACATCAATGTTTCCCTCCCTCTCTTTCTTCTTTCCTTCCCCTCTCTCTAAAAATAAATATATAAAATCTTTTTTAAAAAGCTGTATATCAAAGTATTTATGACATAACTTTGTTTTTATACACTTAGACAATTATTGCAAGGGTTACATTATATTCCTGAATATGGTACATAACAGGAACTGGGTATATCAGAATTATATATTTGAAGTCAACGTAATTTTTTATTTATAAGAAATAGGTATACTATTTTTTAGTACAGAGAATAACACTTATGCCAAATTTCCATGGGAAACACCAGTATTTCCTCTTTATATATTAGCACACAGTGTACAGTTGTACAATTGTAAACGGAAAATGAAATAACATAGTTTATTGTTTAATAAAAGTATAAAAATAATATCAAAACCGTATCTCCTTCATCTGTGACATGGATAAACAAGAACGGCAACTGCCATCGAGTTCTCTTCTTCAATAACATAAGCATCGTGGCTAAAGACTTCCAGTGATGCCAGAGTGTAAACATTTTACAGACAGCTTACCTATAAAATGCAAAGACTTGGACTCCAAGTAGACCTAGCTTCAAATCTTTGCTCTGCTATTAGCAGATTCTTGACCTTTTTGAGCTTCATTTGTTTCATTGATCAAATGCGGGGAAAGTAGCAACTAGCTTTAGAGAATGGTGAAAATCACATCATATGATTAATTTAAGTTTTATTACAAGCCTGTCACATAAGGGCTCAACAAATGCTAATAGTTATGATCAGCATCACCACTACCACCATTATCATCTGCTGGATGAGCAAAACAAAACCCACGAAACAAAAACTGGAGTGAACCATTCTGCGATGGACTGAAGTACTCAGCATTAGGGACAGAGCTGTAGAAATAAAACATCCGCATCTCAGAGGTCTGGGAGGTTGCACAAATTTATGGATCAGGCTAGGACTAAGAGAGAGATGGGTAGGGGTTGGCGGTACCCTGAAGAAGCTTGTACCCTCTCCTACGGGCATTCAAACTTCAATTACTTTTAAAGTTCCAGTGCTAGCCAAGCAAAACCCTGAGGGTAACTGTTTTCACCTCCTGAACTAGGACCATTATTCAAGACCTCAAGCTGCCCTGAAAGAAATTAGAAAGCAGGATTCCTAGATTCCACTGTGTCACTGCTATTTCTCTAGGTCTCTAATTTAATAAATCTGTTTTTCTCCCAAAAACAAAAGTTACAAGTTTTAATTGTAGCCAATTAGGAAAATGCAGCAGGTGCATAAAGGAGAAGAAAATAATATACACAATCTTACCACTCCGGGGCAACTTTCTTTAGCTTTTAGGAATTTTTCCAGGCATATTTTTCTTCTGTAATTCAAATATGAATCTAGCTTTTTGACTGAATATGAACATTTTACTTATGATTCTTTTGCAACTTAATATTAAATGATTGTAGATTATTCAAGTATATAGACACCCATTCTTTTTTACTGAATAGGTCTTTGCTTTCTCAGTTTTTAAATTATTATTGGTAACACTGTAAGAATAGGTTTATGCATAAGAATTTTAAATTAACTTGCTTCCTTAGGACATAAGCCCCCCAAAATAACTGGTCGAAATAAAAAAAGGCCATTTTCAGGTCCTTGATATATATTGTCGATCTGAACACTGCAATGACTATGTATCAACTGACATTCCCCCGGAAGGATAGAGGAATACCTTTTGTTGACTACTATGGGCCTATGCGTATTTTTAACACATATGTCAAATTAAAATCCCAAAATTGCTCTTCAAACATCATTAAAACAGGGAAATGAATTTAAACTCCTATTCAGTAAGTGATTTTGATTCTGAAAGTAATGCCAATACAACTTAAAACTTATATTATTTTTACTAATAATGGGTTGGAATATATCGATCCTCTGAAATCCTCTATGTTAATACAAATGGATATGCATGATTTGATGTCCATCATCTAAGTTATTTAGAAGCAAAACCATGGTGAGATATTGAAAGTCCAGGGATAATATTAAAATTGTCATTTAGCCATTTTTTTCAACCAACCTCGACCCTGGATTCCCATTTCAGAGCTGTAAGAATACAAATTAAAATGGTCTATCTCACAGAGACCGTAAGGGCCTGCTGCCCAGCACTAAGTCACACACTTGTGGGCACACTACAGAAAGTAAAGTCTACCTCTCCGCCTAAGAGTAAGGCAGCAACAACATGCCAGCCACAGTTAGTGCAAACTCGACAATCACCCTCAGCCAGCTACTGCAATTAAACTTGCACAGTGTGCGCAGGGCTTTGTCAGGGTGACCGGGATCTATCGTGGTTATCTGGCCCGGCCCGCTGTCTTTAGACAGGTGAAACTAGGCATCACATAAGATGATCAAGGGGTTAATAATTTCTCAATAGATAGCATAAAACCAATAAAATAAAATAAAATAAAATAAAATAAAATAGGAAAAGAAAAGGAAAAAATGAAAAAAAAAACCCCCACAGTTCTAAGATACTAAATTTTCTTATTCGTCTCATGAAGACTGTTATACAGAAATCAAATACAAGAACAGCTAGGTACTTGAAAAACTAAACATCATTACCACTAGATAATGTTACAAATTGGTGCACGTTTGAAGCACTAATTACCAGTTAAGTTTGAAAAGAAGATGCTGAACTCAAAGTTCCTAAACAGCAGGATCATATATTTTGTGATTCCCATGTTTTATAGCACACTGCCCTCAAAACTGGAGACACAATTATTTCTTGGGTAAATAACTGAAATTAATAAAATATATTTGCATGGTATCATATGTAAAATATCGTCCAAAATATTTCCATATAATGAAGGAATCTATGAGTGTTAGTAGCAACATGTTTCCAAACATTTTAGATCCTATATACTGGAAGCAAACGATTACATTATTCCTAAATTTTTGTGCTCTGTAACATACGAGCACACTGCAAAATAAGTTCATATATTGCAAAACAGGTTCTCAATCAGCACCATATCTTAAAATGAAGCACTGTCCTAGTTCATCAGATATTCAAGGAAGGGAACAAGAAAATGACTACATATGTCAATTAAAGCAATTATAGAACAGAAAGATGTTGGGATGAATATCCATCAAGTTAGTTTTAGAACACATAAGAAGCATCAGAGTTTTAGAGGGAAAAAAAGGCAAAAGTGCCCTATCTTGGCTGAGCAGCACTATTAAATTCAGATGCAGGGTTCTATTTAGTTTGGACAGGTCCCAGCCACAGAACAAAGTCAGTCTGTCTTAGTACCATAACTGAATTCTACAAGTTAACAGCTTTTCATGAAAAGCTGCCATTTCAAAATGTCAATCAAATCTGAGCATAAGTGGGAACTCCTGCAGAAATAACCAGCTGCAGGTTTGAAAAACATTTTTCACTGAAAGTGGAAACACAAAAGATGTTTGAACGGGATCTCTTTTCATTCCTGTAACAGTAGACGGCCATTTTCACAACATCAAGGACAGAAAACAGAGGACAAAATTGCAAATAATGTCTTGAAAGGGCTATTTGCAGGGGTGATGACTGATTCAAGTTACAAATGACAGAATTATTGGCAAATGGGAACTCATTAATATGAAATTGTTTGTTTCTCATTAACTGATCACAATTTTAGACTATTCTTTTAATTGCACTTGAATGATTAGGCCATACAGAATGAAACGTAGCCTCAAGTTTTGGCATTTATTTTCAAACTCTTTAAAGAAATTGATGATGGTATCACCTGATTTTAAGGAGGAGGGGTGGGATTCACCAACTATAGTTTATGAACAAATAAAAAAGAAACATTATTTCGCTTTACAGAATGTCAAAGACAATAAAAATACTATGCATCAACATTGCATCTTTTTTCTGAGACAAAGTCCCTTGTAAGCAATGATATAATAAAGTGAAACTAGATAACAGAGTAGTAAACGTGATGTACTACATGAGGTTGTGTGGAGAGGAGACAGAGCTGAAGGAGCTGCACATGGGAAAATAGGACTCCGCAGATGTTCCGCCATGCTAGATCTCCGATGCATAAAATAGCAAAAGAGAGTAATCATAAAACAGCTCTTTTAAAATTGTTCACAACTTGAAGAAGGTGAAACAACACAAATATCCTCCAAACATTTTCCTTTTACAGCACACATTTCAAGAAATCTCTTTTTCATTTGTTAGCAACTGATAGAACTTAATTCATAGAAATGATGACCCTCTTAACACCAGTGGAATTATCTGTGCACTGGAGATGAGATCAATAATGATTTTCTTTAGTAGAAATAAAAGGTAAAATGAAAACGGTAGTTTCTACCTATGAGGCACTACCTGTAACATAATGTTCTATTAGAAATTTTTTGGTTTCCACAGTTAACCAATTTTTATTTATTTGGAAGACTTAGAGAACCTGTTTGAACCTTGTTTTGTTATATATATTTATTATACCTCATACTGTTGTCACTCAAATATAAAAACAAAAATGTAGTATTTAGAAATTAGACTCCCACCCCCAAATAAATGCTACAAACTGTGCAAGCTGAAAAGTGTTGTCATATGGTATGGGACAATTCAGGGACACTACAGTCTGTCTTCTCTTATTTTTCAAAAAAAGGTCAATTCCTCTCATTTTCAGAATTTGGATTTTCTCTGTTCCACTGACACAAAATTAACAAACACTTGTCCCAAATGCAGATTTAATTAATCTTAGTAGTTATGATGTAATCAAAATATTTATCTGAAGCCCAAACTGTGATTGTCTGGTTTCACATATCTTTATCTATCGCAGAATTTCTCTTGGGTGCATAATTAACAACAGCAAAGCCTTCAAATGAGCACCTAATAATATTTGTGTACAAAATAAATAGATAAAATAAAGCTCACTAATCTCCCTTAACTGTCCAAAAGAGCCACATCTCACATTCAGCTATATACACCCATCACATTCTCCATTATAAAGAAAAACACTCTTCATCCTAATTTGAGTAAATAAAGTCAGTTTTAATATATATGTTTTCAAATATGAAATGGTTAAGCCTTGGCACAAGAGCATCTTTTGCTTTATATGTTAAGACCTTTTCCCTTAGTACTGTAGCATGCATACATCTTCCTAAGAGAATAGCCAGTATTTAGTTCCAAATGCTTTTAATACTTGTGTTCAAACAGCTGTATGAGGTTGTAGAGCTTGTTTAAAAAAAAACTGGTGGTGAGGAGGGTAGGCATGAGTTGGTTACCAGTTGTCACCCAAAGATAACAGATACTTTTATTGGGGTATTACAAATGCAAATGGTGAGTGTGGGATAAACTGTATACTAGATTTGAGTCAGAATGTCGAAAGCTATCACACAAGGCATTCATCTGCGTTCCCTGTTTATGGGAATGAAATATGTAGTCATTTGAAGTCCACAATATGTATACTGTGTTTGTAATAACTGCAGATTTTACAAGCACATTATTCTTTCCATTAGGATTAAAACCTCACCGAATAGCAATTTGTGAAAGAATTCTAGCAGGGCCCAGAGCCCAGAACTCTGACCTCTGATGAGATGCTTGGCAGCAACAAACTCTGGGTCTAGGCAAAACATCTGGTTTGAGTTAGACTTCCTGAAAAAATAGCCTCTGTACTGGGGAAACTGGTATTCACTCAGCTTTGTATATATACTTTGACTGACTTCAACACTGCTATAGAAAAAAAAGAAGGAGAAAAAGAAAAGAAAGACTCCACTAGAATGCCTGTCAATCATGACAGACTCCTTGGTGGCCTCTCTAGAATTAAGCCCTCTCATTAGCTAGAACAGTCTTTCCTCCCGTATTCCTTATTTTTCCACATGATAGCATATGAAATATACAGTAACTTCAACCTGAATCTAAGTTTGTTACTAGCAAACACAACAATACATTATTTTTCTTTTAAGCATTCCAAGGAAGGAATCACCAGTTAATTTTAACTTCATTCTGGTTACATATAAGGAGGGGAAAAAGATACAACAATCATGTTTTGAGGGTTCCTATAAATTTGGTAAGTGTTAAAACTCAAAAATTAAATAGTTTCTAACTGTTCCTTTCCTCTTCAAATGGTAAGATTTACAGGTAGCAGCAGTATTTATCGGGAAGAGGTCCTTTTGAGTTTTTGCAAATTTCATAAAAATCACAATTCAAAAATTATTCCTCTAATATGTATACCAGAGGAAAAAATGCTCTGGACTCGTATGCAGACACGAAACACAATCTGGAGACAGGTCATGATTTACAGGTTCTCCTGCCCATTTTCATCCTCTGATTAGCAGGTTTAGTAGAATAAATGTGGAGATCCACCCACTGCAATCAGCGTAAATCTCTAGTTCGTTCAAACCCATCAAAGAGAACCATGAAATTACTTCGCATTCTTATATACGGGGGGTGGGCAAAAAGTAGACTTACACTTGTAATACAAATAGCCAGCACAATAATGAATGAATAGTAATACGAGAATGAGCTCGGTTTCGCATTCTTACAGCCTAAGCCTACTTTTTGCCCACTGCTGTACGCACACAGTCGTGAAGCGCGGTTCTCACATGAGAGACTGAAGACAGCCCAGAACTCTGAATGGTGCTGCCAAGGAAAGGGGCAATATGCAGGTGAGCTGTTTTCTACAACCAAAGGTTAACACACGGGCCCAACGGAAGCACAAAAGCAGGGTGGCCCAATGCAGTATTCCATACCTTGACTGTGATTTGATTTGAGATTCTAGTATAAAAGCACAAACATAACCTAATTTATCCCACTGTCAATGTGTAAGATTAAAGCTATGTGGTATAATGACGGGGGGGGGGGGGGGCGGGCATGATTCATTTTGAAGGACCTGGGAGAGTTCTGTCAGTCTCGGGTGGCGGTAAATTGCCATTTTACCTTTCTATATATCACCTTAATTTAATTATCACCTTTGCGAATAGAAGTGCAAACTCCTTTAAATTCAGTCTTTTGAAAGAACAGTGTGGAACAAAATGCAAATTAATAGTTGTACATTTCTTTGGGTAGGAATTGACTTTTCTACCCCAGTGGCATTGCTAAGGGCTCTACTGAATGCTAGCTAACTGTTATAAAACATCACTATCATTCTCCAGCAAGTACCAGCAGTTTGCACACCCCACCTTTACCTACTTTAGGGAGCTACTCAGGAATAACTATGATTATTTCTACTCTGCGTATGGATTAAAAATAAAATTTTACTGACCAAACTCAAGCCAGAGTTTAGCTGAAGACCCTCCGAGTCCTCACGGCCCGCAGGCACTTGTCTGCCACGCACGGCGCCAACAGTTTTCAGTGTGCGTCACAACTACCGTTCGGCAGATGCTACCTCCACATTACACAATTTGTAAAAGGAACACACACATTTCTACCACAAAGCCTGGTCATTTCTGTCCTGCCGAGACTCAACAAAATAACTGTGGAAAAGAAGCAATTTTGCTTCTCCAAACTCTGTTTCTTGAATCCATAATTTTTATATATTTTAATACACAATGTTCATTTGCCAGCTCTGAGGAAAATCCCATGTAGCTTAAACCCAGCACTTCTTTTCGCCACATTCTTGCAACCTTCCTTCGTACACACACCATAGAGACAACCCCTGTACACTCAGCGCACTGTAAAATTAAGTGTTTCTCTAAAAGACAGTCACTGACACAACATAAGAGTAAATAAAAGACGCGACAAGCTTCTCATTGAAGTGTAACTTCATGAGAATATACCGTGAAATAAAACACAGATTGATCTATTAAATTTCTCTAGACATACACTTTCTGTTCTACCTCAAAACAAGGATTCACCCAACCTGTTGCGCTCCCTTCAGAAAGGCAGCGGCGTTTTCTACACTGTGTGAGGACGCATGCAGAATTATCGTCCCTGTGTATACGTAACCATGCCACAGGGATAGGGTGACAGATGTGGAGTAAGGTTTTTAGAATAATCATCGCCTGGGATGCCTACATGAGCTATTTCTGAAAGACCGCATGCCCTTACACCTAACCGTGGAGCGGTCTACGTGTAAGTCAGAGCACAAACACAAATGTGCACAACTCAACACCTGTCGTTTTCTCATTGTGCTGACGACTACAGAAAAGAAAGCTGGTACACAGCTCTGAAGGACGCTTGGAGAGCTCCCTGAAGCAACGGGAAGAAGACTCTGCCGTCGTCATCCTTATGAGAGCAGCAGCAAATAAAGCACGTTCTTCTGATGCAACTTCAGAAGGTATGTACTTCAATCCTGCGCACACAGATCAGAAAACTGAGGATAACAATGAATGCTAACAAAAACCACAGTAGTGATCCTGTGTTCTAGTAGAACTTTTACACTGGAGTGAAACGGCACATTTTCGTTCCAAAAGGCATAAAGAACATTTCATTGCGAACCCCCTGCACTTTTGAAAGCCATGGCCACAAAGGCACATTTATAAAATAAGCCCCCACTTGTTAAAACTGTAACATTGCCACCATCACTAGAATTTCACCTTAGTGACTTAAATAAATATAAATAAAGTAATAAACACTATATGTTTTATAGAGTTCTATGAACCAGAAAAAAAAATCACCTTACAAAATAACCTCCTGGCAAATGCAAAAGAAAAGCTAACTTCGTTTTGCCTGTATTTTGAGTTCCCAGAATGTAAGAAGCAGCTAAGGGAAACAGTGTATTTAACTGAAAGACTTTTGCTTATTTCATTTTCCACATTAGCCTTTCTGTAAAGTAAGGGGAAAAAGTATAAAACAGGAAAGGATGAGAGAATTAGAGAAGGGCAATCAATAATAAAAAGTATTTGGGGGCTTAAAACAAAATATCTTTCATATTCTGTTTTACGATGACCGTGGCAGTAATCCTTCTCCAGACGGAGGCGAACTGTGGAAAGTCAGCCCCATAAGAACGCAGACACGATGACCTGCTGTCCTAGGTGGTCACACTGTCCGGCCCGCGCGTGCACCCCCTTTGCTTCCCCATTAATTGAGTGTCGGGAAAGCTCTCCATGCTACTGCTGTCAGACGGTTGTCGTGTAAGCTGTTTTATTCAGAATTGAGGAATAAAAATTGTAATAGCTCATGTCACATGAACAACTTTTAAAAATATATTGTTTCAGACTTGTTAATATACTAATGGAGATTTTGTAAAGTCTGAATATAATTTTCGAGTCATCACCTGCATAATAGCAATAATAACAACACTTATTTTAAATAACTCCAAATTATATACAGTTGAGTAAATTTAATTTGTTTTCGTTTAAGGTCTTCTAAAGTTGAGGCCAGCATGCTGAAGAAAAATATTAAACTATCTATAACCCTGTGTCAACATATGATGCTACTGGGAATGGTAAGTGAATTAATTTTCCTTGGAAAATTAATTACTTATGACTTACAGTTGTAAAAGCAAACAACGTAATTCTGGATTAGGGCACATTTAATTTCTGTTTGTAGTAGCGATTAAATTAATTTCATATAATTCATGGTATGTAATGGAAAGCAGAACAAAAATGAAATTCTAGACAATGACTGACATAGAAAAATGCACATATTTATGAAGCTGATCCAAAAATAAAGGTCATGGATGTTAATCACTGGATAATAAAACAGCATTTCTAATGGTTCTATAATAATGCATTTTTAGCATAGGTTTTGAGAAAGTTTCCCCAAATAGAAAAGTCTGACACGGAGAAACAAACAGAAAACTGTAATAATATCCTGTAACATCCTCTAAATCTCTTCCCTACCCCCCCCCAAAGTAGCCGGAGTAAGGATTTGCACATCTTTTATTTGTAACAATAATTTGTTCCCACGTAGATTTGGGGCAGCTAAAATGAAATATACCACTAAATGATTTGGGAATGAGGTACTTAAAGTTACAACTAAATTATCTTCTCCTGACATCCAAATAGTAAAGTGCTTCTCAAATGGATCATCGGAGATACATGTGACTGAATTGTGACCCTGGATGCTACTAAGACAACAGACTTCCGCTAACAGAGCCCTAAGAGTATATGCACAGCTGCACGTATGAAAATACTCATCTCTATACTCATTCACTTCCTACCTGTCCAATAATAAGCCAATGCAAAATCTTTTAATTTTGAATTATAACCTCACGGTATAGCCCACGTGTTAAGATAAAGAATTACGTCTTGCTCTAATGCTAATTATAGTTAAATAAAGTAGCCGTGTAGAATGTCATTGTCCTGGTATACTAAAAAACACGCACAAAATCAAAACATTTCATCTTCGAGTAAGAATGCTCGGAGTGCTGTCACTGGTGACAGCACCGTCAGTCGAATTCCCCTGGCACTTGGAGTCATTTGGCTGTGAGAAAGCAAGCATTTCGGACACGTTCTTCCAAAGTAAAAGTATTTCTCTGACTTATGCTTTTAGAAATAGGTAGATGTGGACTTCGGATGAAAGATATATATGAGCAAATGCAAATAATAGAAAAACCAAATGCATACAAAATATATTTTCCCCTCAAAATTTTATTTTTACAAACTTTAAAGTATTCCGTTTCCTAGTTGCACCATCTATCACAAAAAAAAGCACTTACTGTTTCCAGACTTCTGTCTCTTAAAAATGTATTTACATAGAGAAAATGATTAATTTATGTAATGCATTTGAGATAAAATTTTAAAATTACTAAAAATATTCTCAATTCCATTATAATTTTAAACTTATTAAAGGAAGGAGAAACTGTAACATTACTCTGCAGTTTATGAAAACAGAAATTGTGGCACTGTAGTCTTCAAAGCGAGTTTTCTGAAGTAACTCTGCACTGGGAAAAGATTTACTGAGAAGAGAGACTTTTCCACCCCTAAAGAAACTGACTTCAGCATAATTAGAAAACGTTTTTGCTCCATTTTGAAGAGTAAAACTAAATGAAGCAATAGAAACCTCCCCTTTCTGACTTGTTTTTCTAAAACACAGGGTTACCCTTATTTCAAAACAGACCTCGCTGAGCATAACCCAGACTGAAAAGGGGCCTGTTTGTGTCCTAGATCCGTTCTCTCCAGGGCGTTGAGCTTTCTTCAGCGGGTAAAGCTCCCCAGAAGGCTGGAACATCACCTTGGACTCTCAGAGAACGTAAGCCTAACTTTATTTCCTTTCATTCTCGGCTTCGACCTCAGCGCAGGGTTTTAGGAAGACGGGGAGAAGGAAATCCTGCCCCGCCGGATGGGATCTGCCCTGCTGCCCAGTCAGTGCTGCCTCACTGCACTGAGCACAAGGGACGCAGGGAGAAACGAAAGAACAGAGAACACAGGACACTGTTCTGACTGCCAACAGTCTACAAGACAGGAAGAGTTACACTGACACCCCCCCTTGGAAAACATGCAAAACAGCCTCTGCATTCTCTCCACTTTGAAATGGATTTCAGAAGTCTCTTCAGGCATCTTTCTTTTAATACAACCCACGTTCACATTTCAGTAGAATGGCTACAGAGGAGTCACTAATTTTTTATCTAAACTATGACGTTTTAGCAAATGTTACATATGACCAACTCTAAATCCACAACAAGGCTCAAATGCTAAAGAGCTGCTAATTACATGATGAGGAACAGCTTAATCATGGGAGAGGCGAGGCGGGCTTGCAACAAACAAACAGCTGTTTCATATTGACAACCCCTAACTCAATCGTGCATCCTAACTGAGGAGTTTGTTTCTGTTGTTTGTTTTTAACTATTCTACTCCCCCCCTCCCATCTGCAAAATACTGAGGGAACTCAAACGTTAGATGTGAACCACAACAGAAGAAGCAGGTATACAAGGGTAACAAGTACAGCACCATCGACTTACAACAAAATCCTGCAGGTAATAACTAACAGAAGTGAAAGTGTGCTTTCCAATCCAACTGCAAATGCCCACCTTTCCCGTGCGCGCCGCACGCCCTGCCGTCACTGCCGTTCCGAGGCAGCCCGGCTACGGGCCTGCTTCCTCATTCCTGGGTTCCGACCACAGCACGCCACCCTGCCGGTCCTTTGTTCTGAAGGCTTTCCCCGCAGCTTCTTCCGTGCTCGCTAGCAGAAGGCGATGAACAAACGTGCTTATACCTGCCGGTATGAACTGAAGGACTTCCAAGGTCCCTTGTAACTTGAAATTAAATGACTTTAGGAATACCGGATAAGCTTAGCATATGAATAAATAACAGGAATAAATAAAACCCCGCCAAAGTAAATGGACTCTGCTTATTTCATGGTCCCATCATAGGAAATAAAGTCACTTTCACATTTGCACCTTCAGGCATTTTTCATGTCTTTAAAAATACACATGTAAAATATATATAAATTTCCTTTGAACACTCTTTCAGAAAGCATACAGGTAATAACATTTTATTTTCCAATGAGGCACAAACATGAAGAAGCAAAATGACCTTCCCAAGGTCACCCGGCAAATGTAACTAAACTAAGGTCAGAACAGGAGCTCCGTTTGGGCCCTGAGGCTCTGTTCTTTCTCACTGAACAGCAGTGAAGTGAGGAAGGGGCCAGTGAAAATGCCTGAGCAAGTTCAGTTGAAGACAGTTCCCTACCCACAGAGGAGCTTCACTTCTCTGGGAAGTTTTGATTAAACACACCCTTAATCATAACTACCCCACTGCAGGGAGGGGCCTGTGTCAATGAGCACAGTTAGGGGCTACAGGTATGACTAACCTGGTGTTTTCATCTGGAGTCCACATTTCTCTGCAAACTTAATGATGAAGTCAGGACTTCTTAAAAGAAGATACCTCCTAGCCCACTCCCTCTCAACCACCCTGTTCCATCTTATTTAGAACCACGCCCTTCCCATCTAGCAGTTTGGGCTGCGTGCCTTCTGCATTCTGCTGCCATCACTAGGTCTGTGTTCATTAATGCTACTCTGGTAGCATGCCTATAAATGTTTTTTTTAAAAACTCATAAGCTTGCTTAAATTTGTCAACACTTATCTGAGCAGGTTTCAAATCACAAACGAGAGGAGAATCGCTTTTTTAAATGCCCAGTTGTGCTTCACACTGTATGAGGGAAGGGGCCCTGAGTAAGGGGCTACAGAACAACTACCTCTTCAAAAAGCACCTCACAGGAGGTTTGGAAGGGAGATGAGGCCAGTGGCACACAGCAAAGGGGACAGAGCAGGGGAAAATGGTAAGGAAGGTGGAGAAGAATGGAGGGCACGTTTGCACTTAAGGTTCTCCATTAGCCATGATTTTAACACAACTGTTTACGCTTTACATTGGTTTTGGATGGGCAAGTAGGAGGGGAGGAAGTGCAACAGACTTTTTAAAGCCAATTCCCAGTAATAATTTCAAAATCTCATTCTTTTAAAAAATAACCAAACCATTATGAAGACAAATGCACTTTCAACAAATGAAATGCCAGCTCACATGACGTCAAACATAATGCTTCTTGGACACGTCCAAATCACCGTTCAGTTCTGCCAGTGAGAATACTTGAAAGTTGGAAAGGCTCAACCAGTGTCACACCTACAATCCAATTCCTTTTAAAGTCAAATTTTTACCCCAGTCTGGGTTGTGGATGATCTTCACTAGTCACTGTGGCCATCTCAAAGAGGGCACCTTCTCTCCAGGACTGACTGCTCATGACCACGGAGTAGCAACTTAGCCAGGGGTGCCGGTGCCCCTCCCCGTCCACCCTGTTTACATAAACCACAGGCATGGACCTCCCTCCTCTACCCCGTCTTTACACTACACAAATAATGTTTCTCCTGGCCTTTGCCAGCTCTCTGGGGAAGTGCTATGAGGCAATGACGTAATCTTTAAAGCAAATTTAGGGCTCTTAAGAGAAATGTGGTATGTTACTCCAAAGAACAGATAAACTATAAAGCTGACTGTCATCCTTATTATCATGGAAACCTGTAATATTCCAGATATAAAATGCTTTAAAGGATTCTTACCAACGAATGCCTGCCTGGCTTCTGAGTCTTTCTGTTTGTAAACAGATGATGTTTGGGACATCTGAAAAATGAAGGGGTCTTTCAAAACTATGCCAGGAAGATGACCTATTTTCCACTCTCTCTCGGCAGGCTTGCATTACCAGATGATGCTGGATATGGCACGACTCCAGAGAAAACAACATCTTTACGGGTCTCCAATGGCTGTTTATGAGTACACAACAAGTGCTTTGTACCCTGAGAACGCATTAGACAGCTCTGCAGAGTGTGGACTTCCATGGGGCATCGCACCCTCACCTCCTCTCATAATCAACTCCCACTTCCAGGCAAACATTCGGCAGAGAGTATTTTGCAGATTTCTTTTCTTCCCACTATAGCATCTGTTTATAAATGCATCCTACAAAAGGGAAGAACTACAGGTGCCATGCTTTTCCGTAACTCGTATCTGATACCAGGTAGTCACCCTCATTTGTTAAGGGTTTGTATGTTGATTTACTTTATGGAGTCCTCCTCTGAGGTATGTGTGGGCTGCTTGAAAACCATAAAGATGTTCCCACTTCCCTAATGCCCTAACACATGGATTCCCACCCACCTCCTTCTCTTTCTTCCTTAACTTGCTGCCAAGGACTGTTTAGATCATTCACATTCAGTAAATGACCAAAATAAAATGGAGGGAGAAATTCCAAGTTTAAAACTGGACAAAAACATTAGTACAGGGGGCAAAAAAAGAGAAATCATTTTGTAGATAAACTTCATGCTCTGGTGTTGAAAGTTAAGGCCCACAAATCAAAAAGCAGTCATTTCTACAGAGCTAGGCTTTTCCACCGCTCTCTCAGTGAATCACGCTGTGGTTAGTTGAAAGTGCTGTTCACATAATAAATTAACCACCTCATTTCCTTCATCACCAAAATATACATAGCACCCCTATACAGATTTGTTTTAATAAAAGTAATAAAGCAAGCCCAGAGGTTATGGCTGTTATGACATAATCACACCTCTGAGACTTGAAAACGCTCACTCGCACATCATACCTCAAAAGGTCTTTGCGAGCCCCTCTCCAACAAAACCTGGTGCGCGCACACCCTCTGGCCCCATTCATTCCCAAATAATGAAACAAAAGCCTTGTATAGGTCAGGAGAAAATTCTCCCTTTCAATTATGTATTTGAAAAGAAAATACATCTTTTTAAATAATATTATACAATAAACAGCTTGGGTAGCCTGATCTGGATTATTAAAGGAAATATATCACCAGAGTCAAAAGTGTACAAGGAAGGCAGCCGACTAGCTTACTATCTCACCCAAAACCCAAGATGTCTCCTAAAGTTAGTTGTTCGAAAAGATAACACATGTATTTCTTTCTATGAAACTGATAAGTAAACTTCATTCTATACAAATCCAGGCAAGTTAACTTTTCTTATCTCTAATGATATTTAAAATTATTGAGAATAACCCAGAAAAAAAAATCTCTTATCAATTTTTCCTCAAAACACTTTTCCCCCTAGAATTTTTTCCAGGATCACCAGCGAGAAAGACAGAGCAACATGACCGCACACAGCAGGGGTAGACCTGGTGGAGGGACGTGTCAGCAGTGGACGCATCAAAATTTAATGAGGCCAGTTTTCCCGTCTCTGCACCGCATCCCAAGCGCTTTGCAGGCCAGGTTTATTTCTTGCCTAAATTCCACGAACCTCACAGTCCTTTCTACCACATCACACATTTCATGCACACTCGTCACTATGACGACGACGATAACTTTCCTTTGAATTTAAAATGTACTATAATCTTACAAGTAATTGAATTTACTGTGCTATTCTTAAAGACAATGATCAGCACCCACGCCCCCCCCCCCCCACATAAAGGGATGACAATCAGCATTTCTGAACAATAGCAGATATCAGATATCAGAATATAGTTTTTATGTTCTCAGAAGTGGCCCTCCTAATATTTACACATTTTCTTGCTCTTCCCTGATACTATTATTATCTAGCACACTCTTACATTTGAGTTTGCAACAATTCTTTCTAATATGAACGTTATTATATCATAGTAGTTTATTGCGCCGACTGAAGAATTACATCCAAGATTCTCTCTTAGAATGCCAGTTATCCACACATAATTACATACAAATATTCATCAAAACAGAAAGTTAGTATTTGTTCGAATGCCAGAACGAAAAGTTTTGGAATAATCTTATTCCACTATTTTTAGTCTATAGACTATCCACCACACGCAACCAGTATCAGTCCTAACCAGTCAACCAAAAACTTCCTTAAGGCTCGGTGACAAAGGTAAAATTATTAAGAACTTCCATAGACTTACATTTTAATAGATAATTTCACTTTAGAAGACATATCCTATTCCAGTGAATTCCATCACAACAAAGATTTCCTGGTAACGATAGTATCACACTACAAGAGTCATAGGTCCTTAGAAATACTGATTTAGACACCAAGAACATTCGTACATAAGTGCTCCCTTGACCCGTCCCTGAAAGAATTATTTCCACAGAGAACAGAGTGTGCACTGGAGAGGGGGAGAAAGGAGCACCAAGGCGTGTGCTAAGTTAAAGAACTCTGGTTCTTTCACCAACCGCAGTCCCTCACTCCCCGCAGTAGCTCTCACTCCAACTACATGACTATTCTAACACTCTAGGCTCCTACATTCTCCAACACTTTTCCTGAAAAAAGATTCATTAAAAAACATACCAGTAAGTAACATTTCAGGTTTACCCACAAAAATTTTGTGAGGCTACAAAATTTTATGGTGTGTTCATAATACAGTTTAAAAATACAATAAATGAGAAAGTACACTGATAATCTACCATTCATTCATTCAGAAAACACTTATTGAGTATCTATTATGTGCCAGGTCCTGGGAGCTATGGATACAGAAGTGGAAACACCCTGCTTTCATATATATCCCATTAGAAGAGGCAGTAAACAAAAGAATACTGTGATATCAGAAATGTAAAAACTGGCCGGGTTTTTTTTGGGGGGGGGGGGTGGTCTGTAAAACAGTAGGCTGCTACTTCACAGAGCAAACGATCCCGACGGGGCAACCTGTCCCACTACCGCTCTCTTTCACCTCTTCCCAGCCACTCACCACGGCAGGAGCTTCTCCCCTGAACTCTGGTCCCTCACCTTCCTTAGGAAAGTCGCACGCAGGCAGTGGGTGTCATCTCCTCAGGCATCCAGCTCCTCCCTCTCCAGCATCTTCACCCTCCCCCTCTCTACTCCTTTCTCCTTCCGATCAGCATTTAAATAAATTCAAATCCTGGCCTCCTGAAAAACTCTATTCTTTAGAGACTTGTATGCACTTGTCTCTCAATGCTCACCTTTCATTCAATCCTCAGTCTGACTCCTGACTACTTCTGACTTCTGCCTCCATACTCCAATGACATTATTCTTGTTATGGTCGCCTTTAACATTTTTTAAAATTAAACATGAAAGACAAATTTTCAGTTTTTATCCTACTTTTATCCTTGTTGTGTTTTATAATACTCATTTTTGCTTCTTCATTCTCCCATCTCCTTTAGATACTGGGAAGTCCTGATTTTCCTCTTACATCACATGTACTGTAACAGGCTTTCAAATCACCTGGAAATCTACTAAAATCAGATTCTGATTGGATAGGTCTGGGGTAGGGCCCAAGAGGTTTTCAGCAGGGTCGCTTGCTACTCAAAGTGCAATCCTCAGAACAATGGCATTGGTATCACCTGGGAGTGTATTAGAAGCACGGGATCTCATGGCCCACCCTACACCACCTGAATCAGAATCTGCACTTTGATAAACCCTGAAGGGTTTGATACACACATTCAAGCTTGAGAAGCATTAGAGAAGAGTGGTTCTCAAACCTTAGCCGTTAAAACACAGATTACAGAGCCCCAACCCCAAAATTTGTACTCCTATAGGTCTGGGATGGGCGTGCAAGAATTTACATTTCTAACAAGTTCTCAGAAGATATTGGTGCAGCTGGTCCCGCAACCATATTTTAAGAGCCAATGGTTCTCATCCCTCCCTATACATTAGAATCACCTGCAAAATGTTAACGTTTGTTATGTCCTGGGCCCACCCCTAAAACAGCTGAACTGAAAATCTCTGGGGATGTGGCATCAGTTAGGATTCTTAAAAGTTCCCTGCTTAATCTGAAAGTTTCTAATTTAGGTAATTTAGGAGTGTGTTAATGGTGGTGGGGGTCAAAGAGGAGGGGGTCAAAAGAAAACGGTTGCATAGGATGAAAGCCAGTCAGATTACAGTATCATTATTATAACACATATTAACATTCCTTAACCATCTGTTCTCCCAACTCTGCCCCGTAAGTAAGCGCTAGAAATATAATCTACATATTTGCCCTCTGCCGTGTTTCTAAAGTGGCCATTTTAAATAATGGGGACAAAACAAATACCATTTAATTCTTAAAATTCACAGAAGAAAAACAATAGTTGTGAAATTTAAAAAAATTAAAGATAGGGTTAAAAGTATGCATTAAAGAGCATTTAATTTGATGTACAATTAGGGCTTAACAATAAAAATTTGAAAGAATATTATGGAGAGAAGTGCAACCTAATAGTCAATGTAATTTTTCATCTTTTCTGAAAAATGAAAGTTTTATTTTTTCTGATTATATAATTAATAAAAAATTATACAATAGAATACAAGGGACATCATATACCCACCAGACAACTTAAGAAATAAAATACTATATGGTTGCACCCCCTGGTGTACCCCTCCCAGTTCCCACTGTCCTCCCATTCCACGCTCCACCCGAGGTAACCACTATCTTAAATTCTACTGCTTATTTCTATGTTCATATCACATATACTGGAATTCATAAATAGTATGTTTTATTATTTTTCACATTTAAAATTTTTATACCAACCATATAATACTGTACATACAACATGCTTTCTCTTAATATTATATCTTATGAGGTTTATCCATATTAATATATGTAGCTCTAACTGGGTCACTTTCACTCCTATATAATATTCCACTACCTGAGTATACTAGTTTATTTTTCTGTTTTCCATATGATGGACATACTACTTCCACATTTTTACTACGATAAATAACACTCCAATACATTTCTTTGACACGCCTTCTAGTGTACATGTGAGAGGATTCTACAAGGCTATATATATCTGGCAACAGAACTGTTGCTTCGATGAGAATCGCCACCTCTGATTTGACTAATTTCCAACTGCTCTTCAAAGAGGCGGCACTAATTTATTACATGCCCAGAAGTATGTATAAAATTCCCAGTGCTCCACGTGGTTGCCAACATCCAAATTGTCAGATGAAGTTCGGGCAACCAGAAAGGGTTCCTATTATGGCTCTAGTTTGCATTTCCACAATTACTAGTGAGAGTGATCATTTTTCTCACATCTATACTTCTTGCGTGTGTCTTCTGTCAATTGCCTGTTCATATCCCTTGTCTATTTTTCTGTTGAATTCTTTTTTTTTCTTTTGATTTGTAGGAGATCTTTATGTATTCTGTATCCTTTATAGGCTATATGTGTTGAAAATACTTTTTCCTGTCTGTGGATTTTATATGTATTGTTTTCTGATTCAGGGACATTTCTGATTCTAAACCACTAGAATTTATTATCTTTTCCTTTATGGTAGTACTTTCAACGTCATGTCTAGTTTATTCCCAATCATCCATGATAATTACATTTTAAACACTATGAGAATACCTTAAGATTTTAGAAATCCTAACACAAAGAATAAGCAAAGAAAGGATAAAGGAAATGAGGTATTTCATTGTTAGTAATTTAAAGTATCGTTGGTACAAGTTTCTTCAAATCCCATATTTCACATTTCTCTTCAGGATGAGCAGTGGTTGCACAAGAGTGTGTGTGCACACACAGATATGTGCCCTGTGCCGCTGCCAGTGACTCCTGAGAACCTGAGAACCCTTAAGTTAACACTTCAATGGAAGAAGCTTCATTCCTCTGGAAGTGAAAAAATGGAATAGAAATTTTAAAACTTGAAGTTTAAAAAATAACAAGCAAGTTTTAATACATGAGTTTAGTTCACACTCCCAATAGAGGTCAAAACTTGCTTTTGTTCAGATATGGAAACAGATCAGTTATGGTCATGAGTGAATTACCTGAACTGCAAGGCTAATAAGTTTCAATTTCGTTCATAATACCCAGTAAAGCAGAGACTCAAGTACAGATGACATCCTGGGACTTGCAAATAAGGGAAAAGGTTGTAAAAACATTTTGGCAAGGTACTCATCTACCTTGGCGTGAACAATGGTTGATTTTCAGAACAATTCTATGTTTCACCTTTATGTTTTATTATTTCACAATATTGCTTTCGTATAGGGGCAAAAATCCAGTCAAAAGTCATTTGCGTGAACATCCAACTCTTTGCTCCAACTCTGGGGCAAACTCTTTCCCATATCCCACTGGACAATAACACATAATTAAAAGATTAAAATGTTTAAAAGAATTTGGACAAACACTACAGGGCAGATGAGAAACCTTATTAACCATTTACAATCCTAAACTAAAACTGCATTTTATAATCCCTACATGTTAACTACAGTTATAAAATGGTTTTTCACAGAGTAATGTCACTGCTAAAGAGCTGTTTTCGTTTTTACGCAGAACGGATCCCACACAGGAGGCAGAGAATTGAAATACAAATTCCCACCTTTAAGGTTTTACCATAAAAAATTTCAGCTGGGAAGATGATTTTCCTTTTACAGTGACTCCTCATTATCCAAAATAATGAGGAACAAAGATGGCCTGGATATAGAAAATCCACTAAGGGTTCCAAAACCTTCTTTTGGAAAACCATTTCATTCTCTAACATCATCAAACGACTTAACAGAGAGGTGCAAAAGGAAGAAAGAGAACTGTTCTGTCTTTCTTACTTTCCTGTGCATGCTCATTAACAAATAGAGGTGTTAATGAGAATGAAAGTACCTAAAAATGGTCCAAAGAAGGAATAAGCAGCAAGTAAATCCAACTTACTAAAGTTGTGCTTTCAGGCTATGGCAAGGCCAAGCTAAACCACCATCCCCCACGTCCCAGAGAACTCAACAGAGCCAGCCCTGCATCACCCTGCTCTCACCCTGGCGTGTTTTCTTGGGAGTAACACCAAGCCACTTTCCAGCAAAGTCTATAGGGGTCAGTTAGGGATATGTTGTCATTCGACCGCGCTGGCTGCCCCTCTCCAGAAATAATGACAGGCATGTGTTTTTAAAATCAGCTCTCTCCATTTCTGAGATGAGGACTGGAGTTCGGTCTTTAGCATTTGAGCTGTTATTAAACCAAAAGTATTTTAGTTTCTATTGGAATAATATCATAGCTTCTATTATTTCATCTCTTTAACATTCTTTCTTTGAACAGCTTTCATTTTTAAAATTAGCAATGTTTGTCCAGCTTCAGAATACATATAAGTATTAATTTTATACTAAAAGCATTTAGAGGTCTCAACTGAAAGGAAATTCAGTCCAACTCTGGTTGTATTGGAAGTCTATCAAAGTTTAAAATTAAGTGGCCCATTGGCAGGGATTTGAAAATGGATTTATATTTTACCACAAAATTTATTCATACATATTCACTGTAGAAAGTTTGAAAAAAAGAAGAATCACACCAACAAAGATGTAAATATCAGTCACCGGCCAGACATTTTTTCTTCAGTGTAAACGCATATCTATAATTTTAAAACATAAATTGGTTTGATTCTGTATCAATAATTTCATTGCAATTTAAAAATATTACATCAAGAGTAATTTCTCACATCATTAATCCTCTCTAAGCCTGAATTTTTAATGGTTGTATATTTCAAATGATGGATATACCAAACTAATTTAACTACTTTTCTATTGTAGCTGCTTCCAATGTTTTGGTACGACAGCAAACTTGTATATGAATCCTATTGGCAGTTCTTCTTACTGCCTTGGAAGAGAACTACCAGGTTCAAGGGATGCATTTTTCTAAGTGTATCTTGACAGGTATTGACTATTTGCTAAAAACGACCATTTGCACTTCCATTAGCAGTATATGCGAATGCTGATTTCTCTGCAGCCTTCCCACTTGCACAGATGCTTATAATTTTATTACAGCTTCACTCAACTGTTAGATTGATATAATACTCCCTGTTTAATTTGGGGTTCTCTGACAAAGAGAAAAATTCATACTTTGTCTACAGTAAATGGTATGTAGAGGCTCTTTAAATATGGAGGGGGGCGGGCCAAAGTAGGTTTACAGTTGTTCCAACAGAAAGACATGCAGGTTATGATTATTATAATTTTCCACATAAACAACTATAAACCTACTTTGTCCTCCCTGCATTTTATGTAAATATTTTATATAAACCCACATATAAATGTGTACAAATGAGAAAACACCAAAAGCTTATTGATAAAATATGTAGTTGCCACATGTACATACATATGTGTAGCAAATAGTTTCCCTAGTTCATCATCTGCCTTTAAGTTTATGTGTTAAATTACCCAGCTACCCTGCTCTGAGGTATCCATCCAAGAGAAATGAAAACATACATCACAAAAACTTCTATACAAATATTCACAGCAGCATTATTCATAATAGCCAGAAAGTGAAAATACCCCAGCTGGTGAATGGACGCACAAACTGTGCTCTATACATACAATGGAATGCTATTTGCCCATAGAAAGGAATGAAGTTTTCATACATACTACAGCCAAAGAACTTGCTAAATAAAGAGAAGCCTGTCATTAAAGGCCACATACTATATGATTCCATTTATGTAAAACATCCAGAGGAGACAAATCCATAGAGACAGAAAGTAGACTAGTGGTTGCCTGGGGCTGGGGAAGGAGGGGGGATGGCGAGTGACTGCTAATGGTTTCTTTCAGGGGTGCTAAACATGTTAAAAAATTAGTGGTAATAGTTTCACAACCCTATGAATATACTAAAAATCACTGACTTGCACTCTTTAAGTGGGTGAATTTATGTATGTATGTACGTGTAGAATGTTATATCTCAATTAAAGCTATTTTTAAAATGCATGTGTTACTATGCAGTAATCTATTAAGACTCCGAGAAAAAAGCAAATTTGCCTCTAGCTCTAATTTTTAGAAGTTTTCAATAACTGCATGTTTTTAAAGCTATGTTATTAGGTAACATGCAATGCCCAGGGTAATCGTATCTTCATGGAAGACTATATGATACTAATCTCAAATATCCCTCTTTAACCTGTTTAATGCACTTTGCCTTAAATTCAATTTCATCTAATTAAATTGCCATGACTTCCTTTTCATTCATGCAGAATATTTTTATTTCTTGCACATATACAGCTTAGAGCTATATTTATTTTTTTAATTCTGGGGTTCCAGGCCTGACCAGTGTGGCTCAGTTGATTGGGAATCGTCCTGCTAAACGAAAGGTCGCCAGTTCGATTCCCAGTCCAGCACATGCCTGGGTTGCAGTTGGATCACGTACAAGAGGCAACCAGTCAATGTTTGTCTCCCCCTCTTTCTCCCTTACTTCCCCACTCTCTAACAATAAATGAATAAAATCTTTTTAAAGAAAAATCTTAAGATTCCACTAATAGGGGAATTTTAACCCATTCACCTATACCTATTACTTAAACTTATTCCTGTCATCATATATTTTATTTACTATACTTCTTTTCTCTGCCTTTGGTTAGAAAAATAAAGTTTTTGTTTTTATTCTCATGACTTATGTTGAATATTCTATTTGTGGTTATTATTCATTTATTTCAGATTATGTTTTTCTAACAAATTATAGAGTTATAGAATCTGTATCTAAATCTTTTTCCTGAAAAAAAATCCTAATACTTCAGGACTTCTTTTTCTTCTACCCTCCCATGTTGACCTGGTCTGATCTAGACTGATATATTTAAAGATTAACATTACAGATTTAAAAAAAAACTATGAGACCCTATATACATTTTACTGTGCTTGTGTCTTGTAGAGCTCTGCACTGTTTCGTCGACTTCAACACGGTTTCCTCACAACATGCCTGTCCCCTCTTTTGGGGATCCCCCCCACTCTGTGGTCACGAGTACTTCTATAAATAATACTTTCAAAAAGGTCTGTAACAATCAGAGAGGTTAATCACTACAGGTCCAAAAATGGTTTTATCTTCCTCTCAAACTGAATTGCCGTTTTGTCTGAATATTGAATTATGGGTTCAAAATAATTTTTTCCCACACTTCAAAACTACTGCATTTCTATCTTCTATCACTTGTTTTTACCAATAATAGGACTGATGTCACCCTAATCCTTTCTGTTGTAGATAAACTATGTTTGCTTTCTGGGAGCTTTTAGTCAGTTTGTCTTTATTACTAGAATTCTAAAATTTCATAAGTCGACACTTGAGTGTTGATCTTTGTTCTTTTATTCAGTGCTCATTAGGCCTTTTCAAAAGACTTGTCTATCTTCAGTTTGGAGAAGTTTTCTCCTATTATTTCTGGGATTATAATCCCCTCCATTCTCTTTATTTATTTGATCTTCTATCACATGAATGTTAATGCTTTAGAATGTCCTCTGTATCTTAAGACATTTTGTTTCAGCTTTCCACCTCGTTCAGTGTAAGGCCACATTCTAAAGCATCTCTTAGCTCAGTCTTTCAATTCATTAATTTGTTTAGCTGTGTCCACTCTTATTTATCCTGTTTATGTGGGCTTTTTAAATCTTGACAAGCATATTTTTAAATTCTGAGATTGGTCTAATTTCACTCAATCCCGTTTGTTTTACAAATGCAATAACCTCTCTTGTCCCTCTGTGAATATTAATTTTACTTATTTTAAAGTCTGTTGCCTATTCATTGTTTCATTGGGTGTTATTTTTCGCTTATTAAGTTTGGTGTCTCATTTTCTGTCATAAGTTTTCCTCAGAAGTTTAGTGGTTCTTGGGAACAAGATAATTCCAGAGATCCTAACTTGCTGGCTGGTGTGCTGTTTCTGTTCACCATCATCTGCGCGAAGTGACAACGTGGGATGTGGGATGTGAGGCCAGCTGTCAGTACGGGCCAGGAGTGCATCTTGCCAGGATCAGGCCTCTTGAGCTTCCTGACAATCAAAGGTTACCTGAGGATCTCCCAGCCTCCCTGGCCTCTGTGTTATACGCAGTACTTTGGCTTGACTTCACAGTGTACTGAGGGAGGGCTTACTGCAGGCATAGCCACTCTATATGCACCCACTTACCGAATGCGAGAGGCCCCCTCCTCACTACTTGAATGTGATTCTGGTTTGAGACCTCTACAGATCTATATGTTTTGAGGTGTGATCCACCAGGTTTTACTTTTCCATGGATATGGCTCCTCATGCTTAATATCTTTCAGGAATTCCTAAAATTTCCATCAACCGGTGGGGCCCTTTCTTGTTTTCCCAGGCTACCCTCAATTTATTCACGTAAGTGTGGGTCTCCATAGGAACAGATATATATGTACATCTTTTCTTACGGGGTTTGGAGTTGCGGACATGCCAGCGGTGGTGGTGGTGATATCCACCATTCTGATGATTCTGTCATTAGTTACAGAATATCATGAGCTCAGCCGACCAACTTGATCCCTTTCTCGGTGTCACATTTGCTAAATAGTCTGTACTCCGATGTTAACGTGGCTATTTCTCTAAATCTGACACTAGCATATCCAACTCCTATTTGACATCATTTCTTGGATTTCTTACAGGCATCTCAAATGTAACATGAACAAAACAGAATTATTGATCTTATTCTTACCAAATCTTTTCTATCCAGGCATCATCCACATACCAGGAGCCTGGGTGCAAATTCTTAGCAACCACTTTCCCTCACTTACTGCCAAGTAAGACCTACAAAACAGACTTCTTCCCAATTCTACTGCCATTAACTCTGTCCAGGCTGCCATCATCTCTCGTCTGGGCTGTGTAAGAGCCTCCAGCCGGGCCCTGCTTCTCATCTTCCCCCTCGATGATTCTCCGCAGAGTAGCAGAGTCAACGCTTAAAGACACAAACCTGATCCTGTCATCCCCCTGCTTTAAAACTCTTCTATTACTTCTCACTGCTGTTGGAATAAAGTCCAAACTTCGTCATGCTACATGCTATCTCTGAACCCAAATCTGGAAATTAGATCTTTGCTATTTACTTAAAGACGTCTGTGAGGCCAACAGTTTCATAGCCTGCCTGGGTTCTGTAAATGGGACTCTCCCTTTTCTTTGTTCCACTACCTTGCTGAGGCACTCCACAACTTCCCCTTGAGTTAGTAACTGTAATTCCTCTTAACTACAATGCCTGTGTCATAAAACTGCTATTGTTGTATTCTTCAGACTATAGGTATTTGTGTCTGTAGCTAGATCAGTCCTTTCAGTAACTACACTTCTCAAATGAACAGGCCTGGTTAAAGCTTTGGATGCCTCCCAGTCCCACTCGCTCTCACATGGGAAGACTCCCAGGTAAATCCCAACATGACAGGTTCCTACAGGCTTTGCTGGTGCGATCATGGGTAAAAACCCTAAGGGTAAAAACCTCCAGGATGCTGCTTCCTTTTCTGTCAAGTGAGGGGTAGGGTCGTTTGATTTTTACGATCTCTTGCCTTTCTACTGGTCACAGACTCCATGACCTAATGTAATAGTTCTTTAAGAAAGTGCAGTTCCTATCATGGAAATTCCACGGAAATTATACAGAGGAGAATATTCTATTTCAGATTTAAGAAGGACTTTCTTCAAGGAGGAAAATAATGCAACTCGAGGTTTCCGGAGACAGCTATAGACTTCCTTTGCCAAGGCTCAGTGCTGTGCTCAGCGGCCCGATGGCCACAGCCTCAAGAATCGGAACAGAACCACAACGAGCAGCAGCGTTGCCCCTGCCACTGCTACACAGCAACAACGACTGAAAGCTTTCGGTTCCAAAAATTAAATATGATAATTGAATAGGAATGGGAAACAGAGAAAACAAAGTCACAGCAGGTACTAAAGGCTTCTTCCTGAAGGATCAATAAAGATCAATAGTTCATACTAGTTTGCACAAAGAGCCAACATACCCACCTTGTTCCATTAACTCCTCCGATTTTATAATAACGTTAAAAGGAGAGGCTCTGCAAGTTAAGCTCCTAGTCAGATCTAATGTTTTAATAGCCTTTAAGTCTGACTACAGTCAATGCTAAGTTTGTATCGGAACCATAAACACCAGAAAAAACATTTCTTCCTTCCCCATTAACTTCTAACTCCTAATTACCCTTCCACAAACGTAAAACCTTTGAAAACTGGAACCTACTTCCCCTATCCAACTTGAGTACTGCTCTTTGTACTGATGGATTTTGTAAATTAAATGATCCAACTGCTTTACCTGATACATTCCAACTCCAATATGTTTTGGCTCGATTTTCACCAGCTCAGCTAATGGGTCTTGTACACGCCTTGCTATGGAAACTGAAAAAACAGAATCAGAAAACAAGTACATCTTAATGTAAAACGAGTATCCAGGTAGTTACTTCCATTAGTTCCTCATTATGCAAATACTTTATTTCATCCCTCTTCATCCTCTCCCAAAAAGACCAACAATTTGAAGGTAAAATTTCAGGACTGATTATGCTACCAGAACCCTGAGGCATTCCTGAGCACCAACAGAGTAAAAGGTATACATTTGAAAAAAATAAATAAAACACTTAGTTGCTACACTTACGCAATTACCTGTTCATTCTTTCCATACAAATACAGAACAGTAGAGCACCTCACACTTTAAAGAACAAGCACATATGTGTTTTACTTTTAAACAATCCCGCATGTCTATACATGTGACACACATTTGTACGGCAAACGTGCTCCTTAGGACTAGATCCTGGTCGTGAGAACAAACGATGACATCACATCTCACTGCAACGGAGACCAGGTCAGCTGGCCGGGAGCGCACTTGGATTGCCTGGAACTCAACGGTGAGACTACCCTGTGAAGGAGCTGAGTCACAGCTGCTTGTCTGCAAACGCACTCACACTCTACTCACACCTCTTTCCCGACCATCACAATTCCTGTTCGAGAGACTTGAAAGTTAACTTCAAACATTCCTCTACCTGCATCATTTTACTTGGTCTTCATTTACTGCCATTTTTTCTTACTGTTTGGTATGAAAATTTCGTATCAAATTTAGCTTTTAAGACATTTAGCTAGAGAAAAGAAATTTAATATGAACCTTAAGGATACTTCTAAAGGCAGATTTTCCCCCCAAGTAACATGGTTACATTGAGACTTACATATGAAAAGCCTTTATTTTCTAAACACATGAAAACCAGTGTCACCTACTCATATAAAATATTGGATGAAATATAAGTTCATTAAGTGAAAACATTACGGCCATCAAAGGGAATCCCATGCCCATTTTCATGTTAAACTGTCCCAGGTCTGGCAACGGAAGCCGCCTCTTACAAGTGATTAACAGACTCTGCCATCACCGGTTTCCGCTCCACCTCCCCAGACGCAAGACCTACTGTGAACATCAAGTTCACCGCACCGTCACGCAAGTCTTCTTCATACCCTTTCCTATTACTTCTAGCACACTGTGACAGTGGCAGCTTACAAGGCAAGCTTAGAGACCAATCATCTGTTCTCACACAATCTATTGCCCCCACAGAAGAGACTGGGATTCCAAGGCTGGCACATACACTTTTCTCACCCAGTCTCACCAAGGGTTAAGCACTAACGGTTCAGGAAAAACAGATTGTTCTGTAAGCACATTTATAATTACACATTGAAAAGAAATGCCACCAGAAACACTGGATTTTCTCTAGAAGCAAATGTTACTTCTTTATTCTAGCTTTTATCTATGTATAGTGCAGTAAGAATCACCGAATTCAAGTATATATATTACCAAAATACATTGTTGATTTAAAAACAACAGCAACAACCCATACAGTAAACCAAGTTAAGGATATAGGCGTAGAACATTCACTGTGTACGAAGAAAGTATCAGAAATTCAACAAAAGGATATCAATAATAGGTAAATCTCTGAAATCAACCTCTTCTGGAAAACTCACATTATGAAAACCTAAACTTAGAAACTGGGTAGAACAATTGCATAATTTGATAAATGTGGGTAGATTCCCATATTTTAAAATTTCTAAAATACAAGGGATTTAAAACTATTTTCTACCTGGTTCCCTTCAAACTGAGTCACTGCCAGTGTCTCCTTTGTTCATCCTAATATTGCTAAATGCAGCAACAATGGATTGGAAATAATGGTTTCTAGGTGACACTAACTCTAGAGTGAGTCCTAAGAGCCTCTAGAGTTTCAATACCCCCAACCTCAACGTCGATCCTAGTATTTCTAGAACTGGTATTTCCCTTTCAGATTCTGTTCCCTCCATAAGGCATACAACCCAAGCTTGGAAGAGATGGGAGGCGAGCAGAGGGAGATAAGTACTGTCTAAAAGCGAAATTTAAAAAGCAGTGTGCCCAGGCTTCAAAGAGAATATGGTGCTGTTTTCCTGCTGTGAACAACCAAGAAAAGAATTATGTCACAGACTGTGACAACACACACCCGCAGGCTGAGAATGATCAGGCTGACAGCAGATTCCTCAAAGCCAAAGCAAGAGACAGGTAGTTCAGGCAGAATGACTTTAATAGATTTGTGATAAAGAGAATGAAGAGAGAGGAAGAGTTCCTACCCAAAACTTGGAGGCACATTCACAGTTTGTGATAGAAAAGAGAAGAAGAAAATAATAAAAGAGGCAGAAATGAATGGTGAAGAAAGAAAGCATAGTAATAGAAGTTAAAAACACTTCTGGAAAATGTTAAACACAGAGTTACCATATGTCCCCAAATTTTTACTCTTAGGTACATACTCAAGAGAAATGAAAACATGTCCACATAAAATCTTGTATATAAAATGCTCATAGTGGCATTATTCATAATAGCCAAAGATGAAAACAACCCAAATATCCATCAACTGATAAATGCACGAACAAAATGCGGTGCACCCAATGGAAAGTTATTTGGCAATAAAAAGGAATGAAGTGTTGATGCACGCTGCAGCATGAGTGAACCTTGAAAACATTATGCAACTGAAAGACACCAGTCAGTCACAAAAGGCCACATATTGTAATGATTCCACTTATATGAAATGTCTGGTATAGGCAAGTTCATATAGAAAGAAAGTAGCTTAGTGTTTGCCAGGGGATGGAGAGAGGAAGGAAAGGGGGACTGATTAATAATGAATATGGGGTTTCTGTTTGGGGTGATGAAATGTTCTAAAACTGGATAGTGGTGACGGTTGCACAATTCTGAATACACCAGAAATACAAGGCCATACACTTTAAAAGGGTAAATTGTATGCCAGGTAAAGTATATCTCAATGAAGCTGTTACACACTTTTTAAATGCGGGTATGTCCAAATGTATGGCAAATTCTACTTTGCCCACATATAACACCAGTATTTCTCTGATTACTGCTACTATTCACCACTGTTCAGGAAATTCTAGTTAGTGCAATTGGACGAGAGAAGAAAAAAGGTATAATGACTGAAAAGACCGAAACTAGATGATTATTTGCAGGTGATGACTGTCCACCTAGAAAACCCAAGCAAGTCAGTTGAAAACAGTATCAGAACTGAAAAGATTTCAATCAGTCGGCTGGTTTCCGACACCCAGGTAAACACTGATGCTCACACCACATCTTCAACAGTCGGCAACAAAATATCACGGAGGAAAATCTACACACTGTGTGCATATTGTCTGTGAGTAAGAAAATTAAAATGTGCAGAACCTGAATGAAGGTATAAACTTAACAGACTGTTAGTGTGTTCCTGTAGGGTTGTAAAAATATGAATTAAAATGCTGAAGTTGACATGGCAAAAAAGAAACGCCAGGCAAAGTGCAATTGAAAAAATGACAGCATGTCATCTTAGAAGCCACAGTAATTGGGAGTCTGCATTGTGGCTGACTACAGAGACCAATGAAAAGAAGACAAAGAGTACAGAGAAGAGTTTAGTTTTTAATAAATGATAATTTGTTGAATGGTAATGAAATTCAATATAAGACAGTTAATAAGTGATATTGAAACAAAAAGGTTACGTATTAGAGGAAAAAATTACATTAGAAACACCAAAAGCAGGGGAAGGGAGCCCAGACAAAGCGAAAGGTGAGCAACTGGAGCGACCTCATGTGGTTAAGCAGGTTGGACAGCGCACAGCCATATGCAGCAGCCCTGAGAGCAACACTTCCCCCAAACACCAACTCTCCCTGCCCCCGTCCAGAATATTCTGGCATCTGTCCTTAATAGTGTAGGTTTTCCTTGCATGAGAGGTGACCCCTGACTGCCCTCCAGGGGCACAGTACTAAAAAGCTGACTCCAAGTGTTTCACTCAAAGGCGAGGTTTGACAACTGTGGGCTTTACTGTAGGGTGACCAGGCCATTTCTTGGTGTATCTCTGATCTCAGTTTCTTCGGGGGGTTTTCTCTCTCACTGGTCGGAACCCCCTAACCTCCTGCATGGCAGATTTGGCTCTCTCTCTAGGGTGTGTATGACAGCATGTAATTATGCAATCCCTCTTTGTTTTCTGAAGGTGTCCCCCTCTAATTTATAAGCTATGTCCTCCAGTGTACAAACCTGCTTAGCCCTCTCCAAAGAATAAATCTCTAGTCTTCATCAAAGGCGAAGGAAGGACAGTTACTCAAAATGTGTGGGAAGGGAGGTCAATTTTGTTTTATTGATGTGAAATTCACATAACATAAGATTAATTATTTTAAGGTGTTAAATCAGTTACATATACTTAAACATTGTGCAAACCACCACCTCTGTCAAATTCCAAAGCATTTTTTATCACCCCAAAAGAAAATGCTGTACCCATTAAGCAGTCCCCCTTCATTCTCCCATCTCCTTAGTCCCTGGCTTTCTGTCTCTAAGAACTGCCTATGCTGGACATTTCATATAAATGGAATCATACAGTATGTGAACTTCTGTGTTTGGCTTTTTTCACTTAACACGTTTTCAAGGCTTATCCATGTTGTAGCAATATCTGGACTTCATTCTTTTTTTAGCTAAAAATAACATTCCATCATATGAATATACCACATTTTGTTTATCCCTTCATTTGCTATGGACATTTGGGTTGTTTCCAGCTTCTGGCTATCGTACACAGATGCTCACAGCAGCGCTATTCATGAGCATTTGCTGAGTACCTGTTTTCAATTCTTTTGAGTATGTACCTAGTAATGGAATTTCTGGATTGTATGGTATTCCATGTTTAACTTGGTCTAATTGCTTTTTGAACAGACTTTCAAACAATCCTCTTATTTTAGGCCCCTCTGCCCTCCCAAAATACTTCTAAAGGTGCTTGGTACATTTCCTAAACCTATGGGGTTTCCATGATCTATTTCAGGTTAGTTCTCTGTTTTCTATACTATGCTATCTTAGTATTGAACTTTCTCACGTTGGCTAGATTACTTATTTCTTAGCCATCTGCTTTCCAGCTTCAAAACAAATGCTGCTGTTATCTCCTCTCCCATTCTCTTTGTCCTAGTGAGTTTAAGCCTTCATTCTATCAAGTTACTGTGATTTTAATGAGATTTTAGAAGGGAGTGAAGAAATAACAGGAATACTCAATCTTACATTTTCAATCAAAAATACATAATAAATATTTTAATGCAATCTATCTACTATTCTATCCACCCATTTAAATGCCTCTCATGTGCATGGTATTTATTACAGGAGAATACAAGCATAAAGGACAACCTCTGTTTTCAGTAAGCTGATAAACTGGTAAAGACGATGTAGTAATACTAGGAAGGTCATTTGCTTACATATGTTTAGCACCTGTATGAAGGTTGAGGTTCTGTTATATTCCGATATGGTAAAGTTATGAAGAGTTGAAAGGTAAAACCCACACTCACAGGTAGGTCAGGTCTCCAATGAAGGATACACTCATCCCTGGCATTAATCACTACAAAAGAGACAGACTCTCACTCAGAAAACAGGAATTGAAAAGGAAGTGGGCCTTAGAAAACCAAGAATGAAGACTCTCAGCTTCTTTCAATATTTGCCTCCAAGACCAGACTTGAAGACTAAAAACGTGTAGGTAGATGTTGCGAGCTGATACGGATCAAACGCGGGCATCGCCATGCAGACAGAAGCTGAGACAAAGCAGGCAGGCCCGCCGGCACCGAACCACAGACTGAAGGCACAGCTAGATGATGAAATCAGAGTAACTGGGACCAGACACCAATTCCCCTTTTCATTACCTCCTATTTTGATGGAGTCCTGTCGGACTGTAGTGATCTTGCCTCACCTACAATACCAAGAAAGTTATGCACCCACACGGGCCCGTGGTGAAGGGGGAACAGCAGCCCCTTAGCCCTGGGAGGTCGGAGGGATGGCCACCTCCTAGGCAATATTTTTTCCCAATGGCCTGTTGGAAGATTGCCTTTCAGTGCCAACTTGGGGAGGAGGGGTTCTGAACCTTTTTTTTTTTTTTAATAAAGCATCCTTTTACATAAAAGTTTACAAATGTTATGTACATACTAACGGGCTATATGGCCTCTTTAAGCCCTTTAAGGCTTGGTTTCCTCACCTACAAAGTAGGAATAATAAATGTCTCATAGGGCAATTGTGACGATTAAATAAAATAATTCTGGTAGTGCATTTACCACAATGTTTCATATGTATTAAGTGCTTTAAAAAGGTTAGTACTGCCCTGGGTGGGTGGCTCTCGCCTGGCTGGAGCATCATCCCATTCACCAAAAGCCTGCATGGGTCTGACCTCTGGTTGGGGTGCGTACAAGAGGCAACAAGTGGTGTTTCTCTCTCACACAGATGTTTTTCTTTCTCTCTCTCCCTATTTCCTCTATAAAATCAATAAATATATCCTCAGGTCAGAATTAATGAAAAAGTAAGTCTATAAAAAAATAGAAAAATAAAAAGATGAGTATTAGCAGCTCCTGCTGTGATTACTGTACCTAACCCTCTTTACTATTACTATTACAAGGCAAGTACCAAGACAGTATGTGGCAAGGAGGCGGAGACCGCGCTGCGCTGATGAGGTAGGGAAAAGCTTCACGGAGGAAGCAAGCTTCTGAGCTGGGGTGTGAGTTTGAGAAGATGATCATTTTAGATAGGGACCGTGCCATGGAGTGAACTAAAGGGGAACTATAAGCACTTCTGGATGTGAGAAAGAAAACTCAAGTATCTTAATTTCTTCACACACAAGATGTTAACTATTCCACATCACAGAAATCAAAGCCAGACACGAGAAACTTGGTCATTTGACAGACGTTAAGCAATAAACTGAAAGCCTATGAATGTTCATACATTTGATTATAAATAATTTTATGTTAATATATTACTTTTTGCCAACAAAAAGCCTTAATAAGTAATATTTTGTTATAACAATAAGAGAGCTTAGAATATTTTATTATTTGCGTGGACTCTCCAGCGTTTAGTTTTACCAGAGACGTTCGGAGCTGATTTTGCACTACACTCTGGAACACTATACGGTGTTCTTTGGAAACGGCATTCTTCCTCCTGTTCCATAATTACAGTTATTCCAACCACCCACTTTCTAACATGCCTGCCTATTCTTCTACATACATATTCTAAATTTTCTTGGATATTTAAATAGTTTTCTCGCTACAAATGCCAGTCCAAAGTGTCAGAATCACATGCTTTTGTGAAGGGGTGCTGCTTCTTACCGGCACTTCTCAGGTTGGGGTCCAGGCCTGGCATCTCTTTGTTAGCTTCAGGGCTGACGCTGTAGATTGATGCTCCCGCTTCACTCACGATACTAAGAAAAAAGAAAAGGGGGATATCATTTTCCGAGCCTTTTGTTTAGTCAAAGAAAATAAACAAATAAGACTAGGTAGGAAAACAAACTTGCAAGGCAAAGTGCTTTCTTTATAGTTCAATGATACATACAGCATTTAATTTTTCATTAACATAAAGTGATTAAGCAATGTTTGTTTTCTTCACATAGGAAAGACACAGATTTAAGCTCATAATGAAGTCATTCAGTCATTTTCTGTCAGTAGTAATGAGGCAGGTTATAGATGAATACAATAGATACGGCCCCTTGATGCCAGCTACAAAGTTTTCAGAATATACTTAGCTTCTCTTGTGTTTACAACCCACTACTGACTGACATTTATAACTCCCATCTGAATTAGTCACTCTACAGTATCTCGCAAAGCACATGAACTTGTGTGGATATGTGCAGACGTGAATATACAGACAAACCACTGCCCTAAACACTGCCATTGTTATTACCTGATTATAATTAACCATCACAATGTGAAAAGCAACGGGATCAGGCAGGATATTACCCGACTTCTTTTCAGGAGGGTCTGAAATCATCTTTTTAGTAAACTGGAAACATTTCACTTCATGCAGATGTTAAACCACGTCACTTTATCATTTATTTAATCAAAGCACCACATACATATTATCCTCTTTCCTTTTTGGCTCCAAATACTGTTCAGACCGCAGTGGGAACATTGTCTTACAGAGGACATTTGGCTGGTTGACATTTGTACAGTTTATCAGACATTTTAAAAATCACAGGTCTGCTTGAGGACACCACATGCAAACAACCATCGTCTACCCTACGTATTCGCGACACCTGTGGCTCTCCCATGCGACCATCTAGGTGTGAAGATTCAAAAGCAGAAGCATGTTAGTGCTGATTTTTCATTCACTTTTAGAAGCCTCTCTCCCTTTCTCTGCTCCTCAATACAGACCTCAAATACGAAAGAAGTTTAGTGGATAACTTTTAATGTACTGCTCCACTGTAGCAATTCAACACTGATAAGTAAAGTGTGAAAAAGTTAAGTTTGCTACCCGCCCTACCTTTAAAGAAATCTTGACTGAACTTTGACGACAACTGTAAGGCACTGAGACTTGAGAAAATTATTTGGGGGAAGGAGATTTATTAATTAATTTGTTTTTTGCAAACAAGATCTACCATCCTAAATTTTATTTTTTAGATTTTATTTATTTTTTTAAAAAGAGGGGAAGGGAGGAAGAAAGAGAGGGAGAGAAACATTGATGTGCCAGAGAAACACCGATCAGTTGCCCTCCCCACACGCCCCCTACTGGGGACCTGGCCCACAACCCAGGCCTGTGCCCTGACCAGGAGTCTAACCAGCAACCTTTGGTTCGCAGGCCGACACTCAACCCACTGAGCCACACCAGCAAGGGCTGCTACCCTAAATTTAATAGTAGGAAAAATAAACGCTTGGCAATTGAAAAGCAAGGGGACTCATCCTGTCCCTCGTCAACACCAATGTCATCATACAGTAAGAGTTAACCAAATATATATTATACACAGAGCATAAAACATGGCACTTTAGACATTATCTAATTTGATCCTTTTGGGGGAGTTTTTTTTTAACAGTTAAGTAGTGTGCCAAACATCATATAGCTTGTAGGCAACTGAGCTAAACTTGAAGCCTAACCTGCTTGATTCTCAGGGCTGAGACACTAAGCAGCACCAGGAGCTTCTGATTAGTTTCACCACTTATTAAAATGAAAACCCACACTTCTGTGCTAACCAATAAATGTAACATCGTCTGAAGAGGAACTACTTTCTTAAAGAACAGATCCGTAAGAACTCATTTCTCTTTTGTTGCCTTCACTTTGGATTAAAAGTTAAAGTGAATTTCATTTTTTTTTTATATATCTAAAGTAGAACCTAAAGCATAAAGAAATTTGAATATGGTCTACAATTTCAGAGACTGACTTTAAGATTAAAAGTGATTTGTCTCCAAAATAAGATTTAGATTATGCTTATCTTCTACTATATAGTGATCAAGGAAGAAACACAGTATCAAATAAAGATTAAAGTAAAGAAAAAATTTCATGTGGCATACATAGTATGATGTTAAAACCAACATTACTAGCAGTGACTTTTCAGACCCATTATAACAGCACTTCCTAACCTGGGACCCCTGCACTTCTGGACAGAAAGAAGTAGGATTAATAAAACTGTCTATGAAATGTTTGTGCTTATGCATTTTTTTCTAGGAAGGGGGGTTACAGTTTTCATTGATTACTTTAAGAAATCCATTACCCCCAAAAGGCTTAAGAACCGGCACCACAGTATAAAAATATTCAGTCACCAGCCATGGAAAATTTGTTGTCAAACACAAAACAACAGCCTGACAAAGTTTTTTCTTAAACAGCAGAGTAGCCATCAAGGGCAAGTTGGACCTACTATTGAGAAAAGAATATTTAAAAAAAAAAATTCACTAGGAACTTATTTTCTGTCATTGCCAGAAGCCTCCAAAATTACCACTATTAAAGCAAAGGGAACATAAATGGAAAATAAAAATTCCAATTAACTGTGGCCTTTAGCATTTGGGTACCTGAGAATTTGCTGGGTGATTCACTGTCTCTTGGAAGTTATAATTCTCAGTAGACTAAGGGAAACTGTTGCAAAGAAAAACACTCAGATAATAAATATTCTTCCAAATACCACACTGCCAGTTCTCTTAAACAGAGGAATACAAAACAGATGTGACACACTGCACCCAAAGATTTCTAGATTAACATTAATATTAAATCAGTACAAAACGCAGTAAATTTCATATGCTTTACTTATTAGACAGCATGGATCGAATGCACACTTCAGCTCTAAGCACAGATCAGCATGCTCCAATAATCTAACTGAACAGAAAAACCCCAACACTGACTACTTCAGCAGGAAGCACACATGGATCTAAGAAGTGTATGTGGCAAGAACTAAATGAAACCAATCAAGCTGGGAGTGGTAATGATTTTTTTCCAGGAGAAGCTGCTAAGAACAAGTTAAAACGTCTCCTCTCTTCCTTTTTACATTCCTACGTGGAGGTCAAAGATAGGCATTCAGCAGAAAGTATGGTAGATTTTATAAGCCAGTTTCTGTTTATTGGGAAACTATTTAAAAATTACTCCAATTATCTCTAGTATATTTTGAGGAAAGCAAAAATAAACTCTGCAAAATATTCAGATATCTAGTGATTTAATAAGTTTTATATTTCACAAAACAAATCTCTCTCAGGTGTAAACAAATTAGACTCATTATCTCAGTAATTTGATTATTTTATTTACTTTTCCCATAAAGCAGACAGGACTCTGAGCAGAATTTATTATTTGGAGGGAATTTAACGGATACAGCTGTAACAGAGCTAAGGTGTTGAGACTATTACAGTACTCTGAAGCTGCTTCACGTTGCTAGTTCAACAAACATCTCAATAGATACACATGGTGTCTCAAACTTTAAATACACAAAAGCACATTTCAGAAGCTATCATTGAGCTTACCAGACCTATATATGATTGTGCTAATTCTCTAGGATAAATTGCACTTTATTTAAAAACATTTAATCTAATTCAGCACTATTCCAGGCCTTTCTAGGTCTTTTTATTAAAAAAAGAAGAAAAAAAAAAAAAACCAAAAACGAACCATACACTCACGACATGAAAAGCAAGTAAAATGCCCTCAATATATAGATGCACTTAACTCTTCTTCTTTTTTTATATCTTGGACTGTTTTCTACTATTTTCTTTAGTATTTTGCCTCTATTTTTAAAAACTAAGATTGATATATTTTTTCTCTTACTGTCCTAGACTGCTTTTGGCTACAAAACCTGTCTACTGTAAATGAATACTGGCTTGTAAATGAATAGGGGAATATTTCTACCCTGTTTTCTTTGGAAGAGTCTTTTTAAGGCAGATATAACCTATTCCTTGAAATCAGATAAAACTTGTCTGTATAACTATCTCAGCCTGGTATGAGAAAATTTTAAACCACTGATAAAATTTTTAAAGTAGTGAGAATGAAAATTTTACTTTTTTTTCAGATTTCAAATCATTTTAAAATTATATGTGAGTAAAATTATATATGATGTATATTTTTCACATTTATTTGTTTTTTAATTGACTACCATAAAGTTATTTATGGTATTCCCTTATTTGCCTTTTAACCTCTGCTGACTCTATAATTAAGCTTCATTTCGCATACTTTTAGTAATTTAAAATTTTTTTAATAAAAACTGTAAGTTAAAAATACTAATTTTTGTTATCTTAAGTAAAATTCAATGATATTACGTAAGTATTACATAAGTCAGTTTATTTATCAATATATTTATTTTTCCTAAGAAAAGATACACTTAGCCCTGGCCTGGTCGCTCAGTTGGTTGGCGCATCATCACGAACAGCAAAGGCTGCAGGTTTGATTCCCCGTCAGGGCACATGCCTGGGTTGCAGGACCCATCTGCAGTCGGGGCTTGGTGCGGGAGGCAACCTACCTCTCACATCGATGTCTCTCTCTCCCATTTCCTCTCTGTCTAAGATCAATAAACATACCCTGGCATGAGGATTAAAAAAATTTTTTTAAACCATACATTTGAACTACAGAATTAGTATCTCCACAGTTTATAAATCTCTTCTAACAAGACAGATTGTATGTTGCTGAATCTTTTAAAACCAAGTTTGCAAGTAGTTTTCTTAGAATAACTATTCATTCTGGCAGTAAGTGAATGGCAGTTTCTTTTACCAAATTGAGATGGGGGAAATTCTTTTCATGAGACAGGAAAACTAGCTGTTTTTTAAGTTATTGGGCTAATGGTTTTCACACTCATTTACAAGGTTACAAGAAGCCTCTACATTCTCCTTGAGGTCCTCTCCCCATTCCCCAAATACAAAAATAAGCTTTTTTGGTTTTTTCTTATTTTTGAATAAATTACATGCTTCCTTACATTAACAAGAGAACTTAATTTAAAGGTAATCCACTTAAATAAAAGTATTTTACTAAGATACCAAAAATGAGAGAGGGTTTATTGCTTAAACTAATAACTGATGGTTTTAATTCTCCATGAAGCACACTAAAACTCCTCTATCTTTATCAATATCTAGCAGCTTTCTTCTCTTCCTTCTTCCCACCAAAACATATATACTAAGTAACTACTAAATGCATACCTCATTTCCCTAAAGTTTTAAAAATAATTTATCTAGCCCTGGCTGGTGTAGCTCAGTGGATTGAGCACGGGCTGCGAACTAAAGGGTCACTGGTTCGATTCCCAATCAGGGCACATGCCTGGGTTGCAGGCTGGGTCCCCGGTGGGGGCCACGTGAGAGGCAACCACATACTGATGTTTCTCTCCTTCCCCTTTCTCTAAAAATAAATAAACAAAATCTTTTTTTAAAAAAAAGAAAGAAAGCTTTAAAATTTTTTTTCTAAAAACCATTCTTCCAAGTTTTCAAGTTTTCAGACTCAGAAACATTCATATGAAGAGAGGGTTAAATGACCTATGTTCCTCAGTTACTGAAAGTGCTAAAAAAGTCAACAAACACAGATCTAAATTCTTTGCTCTGCATAAGAGATAACCTATTCTGAGGCATGAAAGAATAGATGTTTGTATTTTAGAAACAGGAGACAAGAACAAAACCCAAACCACCATAAATAAAAGGAGCTCTAGGATTTAATGTATAAAGGGCAAGGTTTATTTCTAAGAAAATATCAAAGCAATTTTAAAGTCCTTTATTTAGTGACAAATTAACATTTCAGGGAATCTCAAATGAGCAATATTTAGTTTCTTGAAACAAGCAAAATCATATACTGTTAAAGATATTTAAACTGTAGACCTCTTTTGGATGGTAATTTGAAAATACAGACCAAGAGTCACAAAAATAAGCATTCTTTCTGAACCAGCCATTATTTTTTAAGAATTTATCTTAGGGAAATTTTAAAATATCAAAAAATGTAAAGCACTATCCACCATAGTACAGCTCTGACTGAGAGAAACTGAAAAATAAAGAGCCTATGTTTAACAGTTCATGAAATGGAAAACCACCCTGTCATTTAAAATTACTGTTGCAGAGGGCTTTGCATCAAGGTGGAGGTGCAGGCAGGCACACTTCACTTCCTCACACAACGATAAGAAGGATTACAACTAACCTCAAAACAAAAAACACCCAGAAATGCCAGAAAACTGAACTGTATGGAAGTCCAACAAACAAGGATTTAAAGAAGACATACTCATCCGGACAGGTAGGAGGGGCGGAGATGGGGAGCTGAGGCAGAGGGACTGGGTGGCAGCGAGGCGGTGGTGACAAGGAGGTGGCAGGGGCGGTCCCACATTAGAGATAGCTGGGGAGTGAGCCCCAAGCCAGACTGCATAGCCCAGGGTTCCAGCACCAGGAAAATAAAGTCTCATAACTCCTGGCTGTAAAAATCAGTGGGGGTTGGGGCAGTGGAAGAAACTGCAGGTCTCTCAGGAGAGTGCCTTCAAAGGGGAGAGATCCACAGGGCCCTAGAACATATGCAAACCCACCCACTCTGGGAATCATCACCAGGGCAACAGCCAGAGGGGTGCCAGTTGCAAAGTGACTGGAAGTGGGGCAAGTGCCAACTAAGCCTCCAGCAGTCAGGCAGCAGCATTGTTCCCTCTCTGACCCCTCCCCCACCCACAAAGCCTGAAGCAGGCTGCCCCACCCTGGTGATTACCTAAGGCTCCGCCCCATGCAATATAACAGGTGCGCCAAGACAAGGAGTCAAAGCAGCTCTACCTAACACATAGAAACAAACACAGGGAGGCTGCCAAATTGAGGAGACAAAAAAATATGGCTCAAACGAAAGAACAAAACAAAACTCCAGAAAAAGAACTAAGTGACAAGGAGATAGCCAACCTATCAGATGCAGAGTTTAAAACACAGGGGTAAGGAGGCTTAGAGACCTCACTCAGTATAGCAAACACGTTAGGGAAGAAATGAAGGCTATACTAAGTGAAGAAGTGAAATGAAGAAAAATCCACAGGGAACCAAGAGTGAAAGGAAGGAAGCCAGGATTCAAACCAATGAATTGGAACATAAGGAAGAAATAAACAGTCAACTAGAACAGAATGAAGAAACAAGAATTCAAAAAACAAGGAGAGAATAAGAAAACTCTGGGACATCTCTAAACATGCCAACATCCGAATCACAGAGATATCAGAAGGAGGAGGAGAAGAGCAAGAAATTGAAGACTTATTTGAAAAAATAATGAAAGAAAACTTCCCTAATTTGGTGAAGGAAATAGGCATACAAGTCTAGGAAACACAGAGAGTCCCAAACAAGATGGACCCAAAGAAGACCACACTAAGACACATCATAACTAAATTGCCAAAGGTTAAAGATCAAGAGAGAATCTTAAAAGCAGCAAGAGAAAAGCAGAGAGTAACTTACAAAGGAGTTCCTTCACATAAGACTGTCAGCTGATTTCTCAAAAGAAACCTTCCAGGCCAAGAAGGGACTGGCAAGAAGTATTCAAAGTGATGAAAAGCAAGGACCTACATCCAAGATTACTCCGTCCAGCAAAGCTATCATTTAGAATGGAAGGGCAGATAAAGTGCTTCTCAGATAAGGTAAAGCTAAAGGAGTTCATCATCATCAAGCACTTATTATTTGAAATGTTAAAGGGAGTTACTTAACAAAAAGAAGATGAAAACTATGAACATTAAAATGATCACAAACCTACAACTGTCAACAACTGAATTAAAAAAACAAAAACAAACCACAAACTAAGCAAACAACTAGAGCAGGAACAGAATTATAGATATGGAGATTATTTGAAGGGTTATCAGAGGGGAGAGGGAAGGAGGAGAATGGGGGTAAAGACACAGGGATTAAGAAGTACAAATTGTAGGTACAAAATAGACAGAGGGAGGTTAAGAACAGTATAGGAAATGTAGAAGCCAAAGAAGTTATATGCACAACCCAGGGACATGAACTAAGGGGGGAGACTGCTGGAGGGAGGGGGGGTACTGGGTGGAGGGGGCAAAGAGGGGAAAATGGGAAAACTGTAATAGCATAATCAATAAAATATACTTTAAAAATAAAATTAAAATAAAAATTATTGTTGCATTGTTGCAAAACATTAAGATGAGAAGAAAACTGGTTTCAAAACTGTAAGTCCTATTTTTTTTAAAGATAGGTAATACAAAAGAAAAAGTAGGTTATGTAATGTAATGTTAATATTATTTAAATGAGTTAGTCCTTCAATTGCATTCTTGTTTGTTTAATATTTCTTCAATAACCATGTAATTGTAATTATGTGCTTCCTTATGTTAACATAAATTGTAATTTATTTGTAAACAGAACAAGTTTAAAATGACAATTGTTAATTGTTCAGGAAATATGATATCACATATAACCAACATTGTTTTCTTCACCAAACTTTCTTTTAAAGTTATTTTGAACTTAAATGTGGGTAAATACATCATTTGTTAATAATAATTTCCAAACATGGCTTCTAGGAGATCACAAGCAGTAACATTTTATGATAGTTGTAAAATAAAAGTGATTAAGGAAAGTCAAGAGTAAGTTCTCCACTTGTACAAACAGCTCAGAAAAGAAGCAAATGCATGATGAAAAATTTTACAATAAAGTACGTATAATGTATCCTTAAATTTCACTCAGTCCTTGGCCTATGAATCCATCCACCAAATTACCCTTCATGATCACCAGGCATAACCAGTTCATTATTCAAAACAAAAAAGATGTGGGGAGATACAGGAGTATCCCAGAAAATCAATGTGTGTGAAAAACTCTAAAGGCAAAACACAGTGAAACAAAAAAAGATACACCCCACCCTCGAGCTTTCAGTGGCGTGGAAGGAGTTCACCTTCAGGAATGTAACACTAGCACCATCTGGTGGAAGACCAGTTAGAAGCACTTCTCCAATTACCAGTTTTAAAAAACGTCCTAAGCTATCTTTCAAAAGATGAGCGTTTCCCAAAGAGAACAGGCCTAGCAACGGTACAGTAACCACACAGAGGACCCACAACAAGCCCAGAGGAACTTAAAATGTCTGCTAAACAAAGAGTGTCTACCCAGATGGGCATCTTAATCCACACAGCAGTATTTCAACAGTACGGAATCCCCTCCGCTACTTCTCCCCTCTGTGCCTCACACCACACCAGATGAAAAGAAATTCACAACTACTAAGAAGAACTTTACTTTGGAGTTTGTGGTTCCTCAAAGCACCAGCTACCTACCTACCTACTATTCTGTGCTATACACACAATAGTACGCAACACGAGAATCTGACTGTGCTAATTAGCATTGTAAATTTATGTTCAACGATGCTGAGCTGCTACAATGTACCACCATGTCTCAAAACACTGCACTTTTAATCACTTTCAATGCTGTCCATGATAGAGATGACAAAAACCGGTACCTTCTAACGCAGGGGGACCCAACCTCCAGGCCGCGGACTGGTTCTGGTTGGGCCTGTTAGGAACTGGGATCTACAGCAGGAGGTGAGCTTGAATGTAATGCACTGGAATCATCCTGAAACCATCCCCCCCCCACACCTACAGTCCTTGGGAAAATTGTCTTCCATGAACCCGGTCCCTGGTGCCGAAAAGCTGGGACCACTGTTCTAATGCCATCATAGGGTAAAGCAAATCAAACTGACGGGCAAAGAAGATGGAGAGCTTGTCTGTTTGTAGGTTGAATCCCTCCACTGCAGTAGAGGCAATTTCTGACAATGAATGGAACCAGCAGAAATTGTCAGTCTCCGCTACCCTCCCTGGTAAGCACCCTTTTTATTTTCTTTCTCCCTTCCCTTCACCTTCTTCTGCTTTCCTTTATAAAACAAAATCCCTCCTTTATTTCGTTTTTTCCCCCGTCTACCAACATGAAGTTGTTTCGTGTAGCGCTACACAATACCATCAAGGGAACTCAAGGGAAGACCAGCCACTGCGGCAACCAGAGGCCTGATGCTTAAGCAGCATTAGACTGAGCAAAAGGACAAGACCCTCAGCCTCCAGGACAAGAAAAGCAGGCTCAAGGAAGAGAACACTTACTGACGGTGGGAGAAGCAGCACTGGGAACATCCCATGCTGCCACTAACAAGACACAAAACCTAAGGGGGCAGGGAACAAATACTGATCTAATTTTGTAATTAAAGTGGTCCTTTGTCCAACATTTTGAAACACATTGATTTCAATAACATGATGCCAGCCTACCCGTCATACCCCCCCCACACATCAAAAAGTACATTTCTCCTGATTCTTGCTGCTAACACCAGAACTGTCAAAGTTTTATCAATTTGTATTTACTATACAACAGATTGTCTGTGTTCACTTACTCTTTTTCGAATGCATTTCTATTCAAATATAAATCAAGAGTTGTATATAGAGCATTGTAAAGTTTTCTGACAAAGAAAAAAGTTTGCTTTATTTACTCTTTTCTACCCGCCTTTGATGTTTTGTTTTTTCTTTTTTGGCATAAATGCATCTATGGAGTTTATCCACTAATACATATGAGGAATTCAGATTGCCATGGCATACACTTTTTAGAATGAAACTTCTTGCAAAATATTTTATACCTTTGTTATCCATCCAATAACAGAAATAAGAATCAAAATGACCAATTTAGAAGATATAATCTAATATTTTGCTAGTAAGTACTATATAATACTGAGCTGGCCAAAAAGTTCACTGGGCTTTTTTCCGTAAGATGGCTCTAGTAGCACTTAGTTGTCTTTAACTTCATTCGAAACAATTTTGTTAGATTGTATTGTGACAGCTGTTACATCAGCGTGCATTTAAAAAAAATAACAAAATTGGTGAATTTTTGTGTAGCCATTTTAATGTTGAAAATGGAAGATAATACACAACATTTGGGCACATTATGCTTTATTATTTCAAGAAAGATAAAAATGCAACTGAAATGCAAAAAAAAAGATTTGTGCAGTGTGTAGAGAAGGTGCTGTGACTGATCGAACATGCCAAAAGTGGTTTTCGAAGTTTCTCACTGGAGATTCCTCGCCGGACGATGCTCCACAGTTGGGTAGACCAGTTGCAGTTGACAGTTATCAAATCGAGACATTAGTTGAGAAAAATCAACATTCTACCACATGGGAGACAGGCAACATACTCAAAATATCCAAATCAATAAAGTTATTGGTGAGAATGAAAAATGTGTCTTTTATTTTATGGACAAATGAAATGGACTTTTTGGCTAACCCAATATAATACTAATTATTAAAAATGTTAAGAAAGAATAACAAAAAAAGGAAAGAAACAAAGGAGGGCAGTGAAAAATAAAAGAGACAAAAACTAAGATATATTTTACCAGCAACTTATAGCCCAGTACTTTCTAACTCCAGCGGAATTGTTTTGGAAATAATTATACTTTGTGCTACACTCCCTAAGAGTCTTCTAAACAGTACTGTTGACAACCTCAGGGAACTCATACATTTTTGGTTTCCATACCTGGCTGGTTACCCCCTCCTCCTTTTTCCCCTTCTCTTACATTTGTTTTATCCCCCCAGCCCACCTAACCTCTACTTTTCTCTGAAGTGAACTTACACCTCTGCAGAAGTTATCAGCCCGCAGTGAAGGGAGACACTATCTACAAACTTCATCTAATACATTCACCGACCAGCAGTTTCCAGGCTGGATCGCCAAGCCCTGCTCTGGAGCAGCCTTCACCTTCAGACTTGCTTTTGGCCACTCAGATCGTGCTGGGGGAGGGGGTTTGGGGGACAGCTCTGACAGCACATGCCAAGCATTAGAGGACCACTCTAAATCAAACCCTTTTCTCATGATGATTTTGAAAGTACACTGAGCAGAGGGAGGAGAGGCTGAGTTGCTCAGCTCATCCGGCTGCTCCATTTACTTTGTATCTGCAGTCAGATCTTTACTTTCTGGGTTCACTACACATTTTTGGCTCTGCTATATTACACTGTGTAAATATTTAGAAAAAATAATTCCTTTCAAGGATCTAAACTTCCACTGTCGTTATGGCAAATGAACCTGTTTATGCTATGTTCATTAAGTAACAGCAAGCCTAAAAGAACTCAGGGATTTACTAACATATGTGATACACAAACATCACAATCATAAAGCTTCTCGTGGGGACATATCAAGAACATGAAAGGCCAGTTTATTTTTACTCCCATTGCCCTGTAATTTTCTTTAACTCTACAACAACAGTCCTTAATTCAAACCTTTCCTATAGCTACAGGAATGGGGTCGGCTGAATGCGCATGAACTATACCCAAAACCTACCGCCATCTCCATTTAAACTTGCTTGACTCTAGAGCAGTGGTTCTCAAACCTGATCCTGCATCACAATCTGCCGGAGGGGGTTGAAACACAGATCGCCAGGCCCCGCCCCCATCATTTCTGGTTCACCAGGGCAGAGAATTTGCATTTCTAGCAAGATCACTGGTGATGCTGAAGCTGCAGGTTTGGAACCACAGACTTAAGATTTTGTTGAGGTGTAATTTACACTTCATAAAGTCCACCCATCATGAGCGTACAATTCAATGACCTTTAGTAAACATGGTACAACCGTCACCCGAATCCAATTTCAGAACGTTTCCATCCCCAAGGATGCTTTGTGCCCGTTTGTAACCCGCATTCTTATTGCCAGCCCAGGTATCTACTAGTCTACTTTCTGTCTCTATGTATTGACCGTCTACCTTACATTTCATACCACTGCAATCATAAAATACGTGGTATTTTCTGTGCGGCTTCTTCACTTAGCATGTTTTGAGATGCAACCACGCTGTAACATCAGCACTTCATTTTTATTGCTGAATAGCTTTCCATTGTTCTAGATATACCACCTTTTGTTTGCCCGTTCACCAGGTGAGTAGCTTCTGGGCTGGTTTCGGTTTTCTAGTGTTATAAATAATGCTGCTATAAATGTTCATCTGTAAGGTCTGAAGTGGGCATATGCTTTATTTCTCTCGAATAGATTCCTAGGAGTGGAAATGCCACACTGTAAATTTATGCCTAGGAAAAAAGAAAAACCTAAGCCCCTGAAAAATGTGACAGCTTAGTAGTTTCCAGCTGCATAGGCAATATGTACATGTCACTCACAGTATCTGCTTCTTTCCTGTTTTGTTTCAGCAAAGCCTACCATAAGTATTATCCTAAACATATTTACTCTTTTAAGGAAGAAAAGAGAACTTGTGACGAACTGGCTTTCCTAGACTATGGGATGAATACACCCAGCTGCAAAGGGGCCTACGGGGCAACACTGGTGGCATGCTGGCGTTAGAGAGCGTGGACTGCTGAGCCAGTGTTTTCAGAGTCACTGCCACTGGGCTCAAAGATGTAAGAAATACGTCCACCTTGCAAATTAATGGGAACAAAGATAAGTGGTGAACCATGACAGAGGTTATAGAAAAGAGAATACTACCTGAAAGATACATTTGATTTACTTTGATATTTTTGTCTAATTGTATTATTCTTCTTTACCTCGGGACCTTTTAAAGTAATTCATATACCAGCTCAGCCCATTCTTGGCTGAAAGGCTATTGTACCTTGAATTAGGAGGGATCAAAGATGGCAGTGAAAATTCAACTCTCGTCTAGGATTTGCAAGTGTATGCAAATCCTGGACATACTTGCAAATGTACGAAACATACTTTAAGAAGACAGGAAATGTTTGATCAGGTAGAAGCAATATTAAGATTACTCATTTCAAAGGTGAAACTCAAAATACTATGTTTACTCCTTGATGATTTATTGATATCAAAATTGCAAATCATAAGATAAAGAAACTAATATGAACACTATTTTTGTAACCAAGACCACAGACACAGTCTGTACCTCTAGGGAAAAACTATAACAATAGGGTAGTTGAAAGATGAAGAAAATCCATGTAAATTTTCAACAAAAAATCCTTGTTTATGTAATTCAAGTTGACCTAGGATCCTAAGCAAGAAGCTTTGTTTACTAAAGAACTACCAGGATTCCACTCTAAAATGTTTTCAAATATTTATGTTCTAATTCATGGGTCCTACTGAAAACATAAAAGTCATTAGTCCTCTATGCTTTCCAACTGCTGGAGATGTATTTTATATTTCTACCAGGCTTCATGAATTCCACTACAAGGAGCAAGCCTGTTGTCCAAACACTCATTCACCCTTTTCCACGGAGCTACGTAAGCAAGAAGCAGCGACCCAAAGAGATGTCAGAGGATGTAGGTTCACATGTGACCCACTGTCTCGCAACACCGTCTGTCTCCCTATAAAGTAAATTACAGGGCATCTCATCTAAGCTCTTTACATTTTTTTGCAATTCAAAATAACTAGAGTTCCTGGAACATCTCTCCCAAATTATACCAAATTAGGCTATCATTATCTCTGTGATGTAACTGAACTTGGGATCCAAGATAAATATCATGATTTGAGAAACAGAGGAAAGAGTTTACTCAATAGCATACAACCAGTTATAATTTATTAACAATGGTTTTGAGGCCTTCTTTTACACCAGAGTCCAAGTCCCTTCCTCAACCAATTACATACCGTTACTAGAGGGAACGAACTCTTCAAATAATCACTTCTCCTGCCCTTTATTACAAACCAGCCCTCTGGCACCAGGACACTACGATGGCTCGATGGAAAAAAGGGAAGCAGCAGCAAGGACCTCAGGCGGAAGGTCCTACTCTGTCACCTGTGTGTGCATCTGCACAGCAGTATGATCCTGACAGAAGCCCACCCTCAAAAATCTGCAGTTTCCTTGTGGAATTCTTAGTAATAATGAGGAGTAAGAAGAACTACACCCCAATCCACACCATTAGTCCAGTAAAAGACACACAGGTGCACACACACAAAAATCACGAAAAGTTTTGCTTATACAAATTAGTATCACACCAAATAGGTAACAAAGAGAGTAAGAACACCAATACATCAGAATCTTCTATACAAAACTGGTGTGGCTCTCCCCAAACTAACAGAACTATACCACTTCAAAAGTTCATCCATCTATGAACAAATGCCCTCAACCTAAGCCTGAGAAAAGCAAGAACGATCAGTTTTATCTGTCTTCAGCTTGTCTGAAAATCCTGACATTTTTCAGCAAGTAAAGGTTCCGAATAGCAGGTGTCAGAAAGCCTCAGCCTCACAGGTGGTGCCCGAAGGCAGGAAAAGCAGCAGCAGTGTGTGGCCCTGTCAGAGCCACACAGAAGCTGCCTAGAGAGCACGCTCTGAAAAGAGCAAACCTCAGACTTACTCAAATCAATCTAGTGCCGGATGCCACTATCGGAACAAGGCTCTGGTGCTGAAGATTAGCTGCCCCGAAAAACATTCAACTCAAGGCTTCCTCCAAAGGGAAAGGAGCTGAGTGCCATGGCACCTGTCCGTCTTCTGTCTGTCAGGGGGTCTGGCCGCACTGCCTCCCTCGACGCAGAGAAGAAAACGGCCACAGGATGCTTTGCTTCATCTTAACAGTGGGTATTATTTTCTCAAACTCATTTTCAGTTACTTTAAAGGAAATAATATACGTCGCCTGCCTTTCCCTAATATGTGTAGCTTTCTGGAAGTGCGTTAAGATCCACTAAGTCAAACTACCTTCCTATAAGAAAGTCAGTTCTTAAGTACCCTCTTCGTTTTGCCAGTGGGGTAAAAGAAAACCAAAAAGTTAAATGAAATTAGACGGAGATCATCTGAAAACAAGACTTTAAAAAAAAAACCCAAAAACCTGCTCCGGACTGTTAGGTCGGATTTTTTCTACTTAGTTACCTACCCTCTGCCCGCTCCTTTACTTCCAATCATCTTTTCACAGGTTCCCCAACAATAAGAAAGCCTTGGAGCCTTTGAAAGTTGTTTGTAAAGGCCAATCAATAGGCATTTTTGTTTCAGAAGTTAGCATAACATGATGGTCTACTTTCCTCTCCTCAGATCTTAGTCCCTGAAACACTAATGATTTCTGAAGAATACTCAGAGCAGGAGAAGCTGGAGAGGCATAAAAATAAGTTATTTATCAAAGGAGCATTCACCATCACGTCAGCTGGGTAAGTACACCAGAAACTAAACAAGCTAGCATTCGCTCAGATGGGCAGTCAGTACATGGGTAGTGACATAACCCACCCAAGGGAAAGAAAATTCAGTACCATCTAGGTTTCTGTGCTTTATTGGAAGATACACAGGATCAGTAGGTCAGAGATGAACACTACCAAACACCACTTTCCCTCTCATATCTCAAAACAAAAGGCACAAAAAAGAGCTACAACTTTGCTTGGATTTAAGTCAGTAATATTGTAAAATAATACAGTGTTCACGTGAGCACCTCTGGAACCATGCAGAACAAGCATGATGTTCTAGTTCCCTCTGTTCTGCTCAACAACATCCACTCCCCAGGGCCGCCCCGCTGGAATGTACTCATTTGCTATACCCCTGTGCCTGTTTTCACACTGGAGCAATTCACTGGAGTCCACATTATCTTGTTCTCTTCTCAGGCACCAACAAGTACTATTTTCAACTCCGTGCAGTTGCTCAAGTAACTTCTCATCTTCGTATTTTCAAATCTGATTTTAAGGCCGATTAACACATAGAGCATAGAAAGGATAGAAGTAAAAACCCACATTCACATAAGGACTGAGTACTCTCACGTGTATAGTCTTCATTTTGAAAATCAAATGTGTTAATTAAAATTAAATAAATTAAAATCAAGTAAATACTAAATAAAAGTAAAATTTTCTAAATTAATTTCTGGTTCACCATTTATTCTGCAAGCTTCCATTTCTGTAAAACAGTTACTTTGACATGATTATCTGCCATGTCTGCCTTTTCTTCCTATACATTTTGCTAACTTGATTCCAAACTGTCCAGAAGCTCATGTTTTTCTGCCTGACCCACCGAAAGACAGAGGAATTTTGTTTTTCTCATTAACATGGATAAAAACCAACCCCTGTGCAGGAGGCCTGGAATATAACAGAGACGAGTGTCACTAAAACCAAGTGAGATGCTGTTGTCGAAGAACATCCATTGCTCAAAATCATGCAAATGGACAAGCTCTGCACTGGAGTTGCACTTAATACATATTTCAACTGAAATATAAGCAGAACTAGGATAAGCCCGATACAGTTATTCCATAGTTTTCAGTGTCATGGTGAAGCGCCATCATTTTCACTCCCCAGCAAAGCAGGAGTCCAAACAGGGCACTTAAACGTGACCCTCGCTGTAACTACCTCTTGATTAAGCCAAAGCACAGAAGACCATATTTATTAAAATCACTGAACATTCTCCAAAACGTAAAAATCAAGGTCTATGCAGTCAAATCTCCCTTTAGATTTCTAAATCTTTTACTATCTATTTTGATATCCCTGGAAATTTTAAATCTTAACTGTTGGACTTTATTTTTTGGCAAGTGTATTTTATCTCAACCATGTTTAATGCTAAGACAAAATCATGGAACTGAGGACTAGGGTGGAGGGAACCCTAAAACTAACAAATGAGTACACAGAAGCTCCTGGCCTAATCTTACCTAAGAGGAATGACATCTTACCCAACCCCTCCTAAAAGAGTTCCATGCCCCAAATTCTTAAATACTAGCCAGAAGATACTTATGTAATTTTAAATACACAGTACAGTAAAGAAAGTCAGAAGGTTGTTCAGGTATTTAGTCACACTGTAACTTAAAGGTATGTACCCTTGAAAATTAGAAACAAATATAAAAATAACACAAGTTAGAAAAAAGCTAAAGCTGTGTTCTGGGATTCCACAAGGTAAAAAAAATTAAAAGAAAATTACAGCTGTCACTTACTATGGACTTAACACCATGTGTAAAGAAAATCCGCGACATAATCTGATCCTGAGGAATTTAAACTACAGACTTCCTGATTCCACGTGCTGGCCGTCACCCCCAACAGTAAGTTGCTCGATGGCAACAGAACTTTAAAATTACTCTGTCCCCTAAGTTTGTCCTAAGTATGTAGTCTCCATTACAAAGAAAGTTTTCAATGACTCGGTGTTGTTCTAAAAATATATGTTATATCAAAGAGCTCCAGTGAAATTTTCTGGTTAATTTCAAGTTTTCTAACTCAAACACATAAGTAAATTATAAGTAAAATTATAAGTAAAACTACAATCTCTACAGTAACGTTAATGCACATCACACACTTGAAGTCATATTTCAACATCACTTTCATTTGAAAGTTAAAGCAAAACCAAAAGATGTTAGAAACTCAAGTTACAAACTCAAGTGTGTGTCTATTTGTGTAACTGACTTATACTCTGGGGGAAGATTGAATAGTGGTGTTTCTTCTTCATGAGCAACTATAAACACTGAATTGCTAAATGAAATAGATGATTTCATGAAAAATAGATATAAAAATGATTTAAACCATAAGTCTTTAAGAAACAAGTTATTTATAATCTTGGGCATTCATACAGAATGATATGAAAGATGTTAACCTTTTCCCCATATTTAAATGGGAGGAAAAAAGAAAAAGAAAGAAGAGAGAAAAGGAAGGGAAAGCAAGGGAAGCAGACAGATAAATATTTTCAAGAAAGTGAGTAAGTATGTACATACATACACCTACAGGACTGGAAAATTCACTAAAGTATTTTTTCATTAAAGTATTTTTCACCAAACCATGTAGGATACAAACTAATAATGGCTTGTAAAAAAGTAACAAAATGTAACCAATAGGCCCTAAGTAGTCTACTTCTCCAAACCTTTTATCCACCCTAATCTCTGGGGGACAAGTATACTGGTAGTAAAATGAGTATCTTTTCCTTGCCTGGAATCTCTATCATTATGGGCAAGTTTGAGAGTATCCATTTCTAATCTTATCTAGTCGTTAAAAAACAAAAGCTCACTTATTAGAAACACACACACACAAAGAAAAAACTAAAAATTCCTTTTCCTTTTCTTTCAACCTACTTCCCAAACTTAGAAACCAGTCGTCTGTCAGCAGGTATTTTTCAAACATCCATTTCAGTTCCAATTTGGCTCTTTAAAAATTTCCTAATGTACTTGGTGAAACACAAATTTCTAAGATAATTTTTTCAGAAATAAATTAGCTAGCATGATATGTGTGTATACTGTATCATTGCTTCAAGCTTTAACTTCATTTAAAAATGTAAATTTTCCATTATGTAGAGTTACACAACAGCACAAAAAATAACTTGTATCTGAAATTAGTCTATTCCATCATTTTCAATGCCAGGGGCAAACTTTTAAAACAAATTATACTTCTGAGTTGGAAGATGTAGACTATAATATGATTAAAGAATAAAGAGACATAAAAATTTACACAGTTTACCTAAATCTATTGTCCTTATGGAAAGCTGTGATTTTGTCGCAAAGATTAGAATTTACTGCATTCGCCCCCCACATTGTAGTATCTACGGAAAAAAGCCTTTCAACTGTGGAAGAGGGGTTCAGGTGGCGCTCCTAAGAAAAGACCTGCCGGGAGCTTCAACTCTCGTATTTAATGGATCACAGGGTTTACAACGTGCTGCAGATGTTCAAAGGCATTCCCTCTACTGGCATCACAATCATAGCAAGAGAAGACTTCACTTCAGGCGCCTGTCTAAGTCGTTTCCCTGAGATGTTTCTTGCCAAATTAAAATGTCAAAAATTATTCTATCGAATGCTGTCCCTGAGAAATCTAGCTCAACCCAAAGAGCAGCTACCAATTAGTAAAGTTGGGCCTTTTAGTGGGGGAAAAGTTTTCTTTTTCTATTGATATCTGAAATTAGTGGGGTCCAAAAAGAAAAGTTTCATCTCAGCAGTTGGTTTAAGTGCTACTGATAGCTGTAATCACATGCAGGCTGCAGTTCCTTTTGAAAGGCTTTTCAAATGAACAAATACAAAGAAAAAAGAGAAACACAAGTGTTTTCCTAGAGAATGACAAGAGTTATAAAAAGCCAAGGTCGGAGATCCGGATATACATAAGTGAACCAACAAACCACAGTCAAATGAACTCTCTGCTAACTCTTTGACAAGGTCAGTGCATCTATCCCTTGGCACAATAACCGACTAAATTTCAGATTGTAGAAGGTGCTTCAGGAAAACAAAATCCACCACAAACCATTTAATGCTTCTTTATTGCTTTGGAAGAGCAAGTAAAATCCTCTGAGAAAAACATTTCCTGTTCACTTTGTTGTTTTCCAAAAGCTGCATATCACTCTCAGACTGCCTTGGGGAAGTGTTCATTCATTAGTGGCCTAAGTGCACAGAGGTTCCTTGGCAACCAATGGCACTGCATCTTTTTCACCTGAAGCTCCAGATTAATTTTCGTAGCACAACATTTACAGCTTACCCACAGAAGTGAGCGCCATGTCCGTCCACTGGAAAGAACTACCAGTTGTCCATGAACTGCCCCCAAAGTTCTAAAACTTGATTGCAAACAGCAGGACTACAGGCAACGGGACAAACAAGCTCACAAAATAAGACTGTTCACATGAGGCATATGCTTAAGTTTGGCAAAAATCATTATATGACCTGTGGCTACTATTATCATATAACCTGTACCTACTAAAATAATCAAAAGGTTCGTTTTCAACTGTGGCAAGGGACAGTGTTAAAACCCAAAATTCAACGGTATATGAAGAAGTCTCTCGGGAAAAAGTCCAGGCATTGTTAATATAACAAGAATGGTTTGCACAACATCAATGTAACCTGGCAGCCAGGAGAGGGGACTGGAATGCATATGTGTGAACAATGATGGCTTCATTGTACTAGTCACTGGGGGCAGCAGAGGCCTTTGAGTGGGCATGTGTACTGTGTGGCCATCGCATTCAAAATGACTGAGCGAGTAGAGCAATGAATCTGCATCAAATTTTGTGTTAAGCTTCAATATTCCTCCACGGAAGCTATTTGGATGATTCAGAACTCCACAGCTAAGGGCAACTGGTGATTGGCAGTTTCATCAGACAACATGCCTGCTCATGCATCATCATGTCTCATGCAGAGTTTTTTTGTGAAACATCAAATCACCCAGGTGACTCAACCCCCTACAGCTCAGATTTGACACTCTGCAACTTCTGGTTTTTCCCCAAACTAAAATCACCTTTGAAAGAGAAAGGATTTCAGAACGTTGATGAGATTCAGGAAAATACAACTGGGCAGCTGACGGCGACTGGGAGAACTGTGTGAGGTCCCAAGGTGCCTACTTTGAAGGGGACTGAGGTGTCATTGTCCTATGTACAATGTTTCTTGTACCTTGTATCTTCTTTAATAAATGTCTCTATTTTTGATATTACATGGCTGGGTACCTTATGGACAGAACTCGTATATTCCCATGTATATATTCCTTCTGCACTTTTCACAGAAAGCCTTTTTGATTTGAATTAGCAAACGTTTCCCAGCGTTCCTGCTTTCTGAAGTCTCCATTCCCAGATACTGAGTTTCTTGACTTTATGGTCAAGCAATGACAAACAGGTCATTTCCTATTCACTCCACTTACCTCATCCTCAGTAAGACTGCTAGAATGCAGTTATGTTAAGAATCGTTTTCAACAGCCACCTTCAATTACAAATATTTGACATGATCACAGACTTCCAATGCTAATCCCCTCTTAAGTTGAAACACCCACACAAGGGCCCTTTGAGACCCACAGCATGGCTATTTTCTTTGCATTGCTTTGTCCTGCAAAGGAGCTGAAATACTACATTTGATTCCCTTCTCTCCTCCCCCATCACCATCATCCATCTCTTACGCAAAGCAGCAGGGAGATCCGCATATTTTGTTAAGGCCGAGTCTTGCCAAATGGGGTTTCCAGTTAAAACATTATTTTTCTAAGTATGCTTCTAAACCTGAGATTATTTAAAGGAAGAAAAAAATTTTTTCATATAATTGACTCCCATTTTCCCAAGTTTTCTACCTATGCAATATATTCCCTTAGTTCAACACACATTTACACGACCTAAGTATATTTAATTTCCAGAGCCCTGTTGCTAACCACAACTGTAGACTTAGAAACTTTCGGTCTGATCTATTCAGCAAAATATCCATCACTTAACCTAATGTAAAGAAAACCTGAACCTATATAAGATAATCCTACCAAGATACTAAATTGTACTTATCTGTTGAAGATATATTTTTAAATTTCAATGAACACACAATATTCTGGCATACCCAATTCAGGCATTTATACCAAAAGCATACACGTACGGAAGTCCCTACTATTTCCAAATGACAACCCACTTGTGTTCTAAACAAAACGGTGACGATTCTGCTTTATGTGTACATGAATTCCTAAGAATCTGCTCGTAACCAGGATTTTCGTAAGTCAAATTCCGTTTAAAATGCATTTGAATGCAACAAGAGAACTTAGTAGCTAAAGGACCTACAAAATGAAATTTTTGTAGTGCAAAGAATTCACTGGTAAAGCAAATGACTACCCCTTCCACGATAACTCTCATACACGAACAATTCTTTTCATTAAGCCTACACCATACCTATGTTCACTGTGGAAAAATAAACCTCACGTTGTACCGTCAGAGGAAAGAAAGGTCTGTACCCCTTAAACTGTATCTAGCCTATGTTCCCAAGGGTAATTTATCTCTTTCCAAAAGAGATGAAAACCTCACGTTGAGAAGGACCAAGCAAGAATACAACCACTTACAAATGCCCCCTGGAGTACATGCCCTCGGCTAATAGGAAGCAAAACCAGAAAGTGAGGGGAATCCAGATACGTCATCCCCAAATATGCCACTTGGACAGAATAACTATTTTAAGCCAAAAGAACTTGAGACCCAGGAGGTACAGAAGGGACTCTCTGACCTCCCCTTCTGCCTGAAGCTGGTCTTCAGTCACTCACGAGAGGTGCCCTCCCTGTCCTTGGAGGAAAGGAGTATCCTGATCTCCGAGGACAAGTGACTGGCCAAGAGGAATCCAAACACACAGGGCTTTTCTAAGACTCCCCCAGTTTACTCCCCTTAGCTCATACCCTTTTTGTCCCCTGTCCCGTCTTCCCACAACCTCCCCCACTTCATCAAAGCTGGTGCAAAAACGCTCAGGCGGAATCATTTCTTTGGGTCTTCATTTCAGCATGGAGGCTCTCATGTCACATCAAACTTATAGTAAATACATGTGTTGCTTTTCTGTTTAATTTTCAGGCCCGGCCAGGGAATTTAACAGAGTCAAGGGTCAATTTTTCCTCCGCTTAAAAGGCAAGAAATCATGCTCTACCTTCAAACTCTTTCCTTTCTTGTCATTCCACTATTTTTCTATAGCATTTAACCCATAGCTCCAGCAATGGTCACAGGTTGGCTCACCAGAAAAGGTAGAGAGATCTTATCCTTCCTCCCCCACATTCTTTTCTTTTTAAAGGATTTTTATTTATTTCTACAGAGAGGGGAAGGGAGGGAGAAAGAGGGAGAGAAACATCAATGTGTGGTTGCCTCCTGCACATCCCCTACTGGGGACCTGGCCCACAACCCAGGCCTGTGCCCTGACTGGGAATCGAACCGGCAACATTTTGGTTTGCAGGCTGGTGCTCAATCCACTGAGCCACACCAGCCAGGGCATTTTCCCCCACACTCTTCACCACATAAAACTACGTTAGGCCAAAGGTAATCCCCCGGTGATTACTTCCTATCATCTGCTGAGATACAGTGCCTGGGTACTGAAGAGAACATTATCAGTAGCATGTAGCCTAGTTACGTAACACGGGCTACTTAACCTCCTGAAAGTTTTCCTCCTCAAGAATATTCCCTTAAAAAAACACTAAGCAGGTAATGAGTTAGTTTCAACTTAGTACTGAGACAAAGTTGGTTTGTGCTGAATTCTAAAACATTTAAAAAGCTGAAGAAGATGGAAAATGTCCAAAAGAGGTGTTGTATTCTACTTCCTTACTAACAGACCATTTGGGAGAGTTCTGGGACCCACCAAGAACAAACTCTGGATGGCTTGACGCTGAGTCCATGAGGAGTTGGACTAGATCTTTGAGGGTATTCTGCCTCCAACACTATATTACGCATAACTTTTAAGTATTCCTTAATGCTAAAAAGCAGATGAACATGGATTAATTTGAATATAAAGTCAGTCTTATTCAAAAGATTTCTGCTGTGGTTTCCACCATTTCCAAATGCATGATCAAAGGTAAAAGCAAATTTAAGAGTGTTGAAAACAGACATTTATTCCCTTAAGCCAAACTTTCTATAAATATTTGCCATATTCAAAAATTAAGAGGCCTGAGTGCTGGAAAAAGCATGAGGTTTAAAATCAGATAGGCTGGATCTGAACCCCCCATTCCCCAAAGTCTTCCATCCCTATCAGCCTGTAGATCAGTCTCCTTACCTGTAAATGTGAGTAATACCTCCAACCACAAGGCTACTGTGGGAAATAAACAAAAGGTGTAAGCGTACTTGAGAAGCAGTAATAAAGCCATGGGATACTATTTTTAAAAGCCTGAATTAAAGAACTTACTAAAATCTACTTTTATTAACCTATAAGAAAAGTACATAATGATTTACATACTATAATACAAACTGATTTACAACAAAGGAACAACTACTTCCCCCGAAAGCTCCTAAAGTCAATACTTGAAGGCAACATTCCTGATTTTTGACTGAAGTAAACTTTCTTTCTTTCTTTCTTTTTCTTTTTTAAACAAAGGAACAAATTATTTGAAATTCTTACCGAGTCACTCCCAGTTTATGAACTTCCATCCCACGAGCAGTGGCCTACCGCTGAAGGGGCAGGTAAGCAGGGATAATTTGGTGGCGTGAGGTAGCATGCTGGCCAACCAGGAGTACCAAGTAACACAAACATAATGTCACAAGTAATGGGTATGAATCTCAACCAAAAAAAATTAAATGTGGGAAATAAAATTTATGACACAAGAAAAGATTACTTTATTACTACACGTCATTTCCTAAAGTGCAAAAACACCATTCAGAAACACACGCCAGCACAGATCATTTTACTATGACCTAGTTTATCTACCTTTCAGGCTAAAATTAGGCAGAAAAACAACTTTCTTACATGACCACATAATCCCTCACTGAGATGCAGACAAACACGCGTCACCCTCTGGCCCCTCTCAGCAAGAATACAACGGAGCAAGGGTGTTGCAACCATCCAAGACCTCTGGCACCATCGTCACAGAGACCAGTAAACAGTCTGAGCCTGGGTTCCCAGAAGAAATACCTGTTTTCATTACAGACTCTCTCAAACAAATGCTTTTTAAAGTGTTCCAATTCTCATTTAAACCATTATTAAAATTATTAACAACTTCCTCATACCTTCAAATTTTATAGCATTAACCATTTTCAAAGCATTGTCAACCCCAAACTCCAAGTCTGCGTTAGATTATGAACAGCTATGACAGACTGTATTCTTTATCACATATCCTTATTCAGTCCTTTTATCACTGGGTGTCACTCGTTAGTATGAAAAGGAAGTTCTGTATCTCATGAGAAAACATACAGGTTAGCGGCATGACTGAGACACTTGGCGTCTAATAGTGCTTTAAGCTCAAGAACAGCAACTTCAGTGAGAATCTGGGCACAAGAGACAATGGTCGAAATTGCGTCCTACTGGACATGAAGTGTGAAACCACTTTAGAATGAAAGGACACCTATTATTAGCAACTGCTGAGAGTTAGCTCCTATAGTGTCAGACACTGTTGTGCTACATGTGTATTAATTTCTTTAATCTTCACCACAACCTTGTTATTGTCTCACATAGCAGCTGAGGAAACTGAACTACGGGGAGGTTAGGTAATTTGCTGAAGTCCGTACAATTAGGAAGCGGTAGAGTTGTAATACGAACACAGTAGTCTGACTCAAGAGCCCATACTCTTAACCACTATTTTGAACTATGTACTATATTCAGCATAGTGTGGGTATCTCATTAGTCCTATTTCTGAGAGGCAGGTATGAATATTCTCATCTTACTAATCAGAAAACTGAAGCTCAGAGAGATTAAGACACTTGCCCCAAGACAGCTAGCAAGGAGCAGCGCTGACGCTCAGGTACCACCTCCGGCGGAGGCCATGCCTCCATCAGCACAGTCCCTCACCAATCACTGTGACACTATTTCTCCACATCGGGCTCTTCTTTGCACCCGAAGTTTTTAAGGAATCTACTGAACATTTAATTATCCATAGCGCCTCCCAACTTACTTCAGCACTGCTGTACCACATTATTTTGGACAGAATGAATGGCAGAACAGTGTTGTACAATAATTTCCAAACTAGGCTGAGAGTGCTTGTCAACAGAGTGTGGTTTGTGAGTGGGTGAGGGAAGAAAGACTAGAGGGAGGAGAGGCCTCAAAGCCCCAGGTCATGCCTCTCATTTATGTTAATCCATGGTGCCTTGTTTAGAAACCACAGCCAAAGGATGAGGCAGGAAATAATCTTCCACTTCACATTTTTACAACATGCCTGGGGCTTTCTTCAGAATCAACCAAGGAAACATCTTCTTTATGTTTTTCAACAGACTATAAAGGAACAGGTTAGAAAAGGAGATCACAGAATAATGACCTGAAATTTCTTTAGGTAAAGGACACAGCTGCATTCAAGCAACTAAATCTCTTTAAACACAAATATCTGATCTGATTATTTTGTTTACATTAATAAGCCAATTTACAAGCTGCCAAAAGCATGTATTTTCTTAGTTTGTACAACTACAATGTTTATTTAAGTCTCATTTTGCTCAGAGAAATGGGAGATTTGTGCTTTCTCCATGTGAGCTCCTAAAAACGAAGGCAGCTAAAAAAATGAAGTAGGGACTAGGCAGATCCCAGTTACAGGACAGCATGGGAAAAGAAAACAAAATGTTTAGTTTCCTCAAACACAGGTGCATAAAAATGTCAGTTATTCCTGGGAAGGTAAAGGGAGCAACTTTATAGTCCTCACCATGCCCCCACACTAAGCGTCCTCGCCCCTCTAACATGGGTATCCCCAGGCCCCTACCATCACCTCACCTTACACCCCACCCCTTCAAACCAAACCTTGGTCTCCACTAGCCCAAGGAAAGAAAGGCTTTACAAAGCAAAAACGAAACAAAGGGTTCCCTGGCCTGCTGTACTTCCAAGAACCCAGAGGGTCACTTAAGGGGTTCATAAGGTTATCTTTGATTAAGCATGATCCTCTCTTTTATTTCTTTAAATATGGTCAACATATGTGTGCTATGTTCTTTATGTGATAATTCCAATAACTGCATGTTTGCTGGCTCAAAAGCAAATTTTGTGATTGCTGACTCAGACACATACATATGCAATTTTTTAAAATTCTATATTTGCATTCATTTTCCCTGGAATTTCAACTCTACAAAATGTCTGACACCTGCATTTAGTGTGTTTTTCTTCCAAGAGGAGAGAATTCATCTCTGCTACATACAGCACTGGAGCACTCTCTCATACTTTCACATGTTAACTCTCTTAATCCTCCCAACAAACTCATAACGTTGCCCTTCATGTTTGAAGAGATGCATCTAGCCCTGGCCGGGTACTCAGTTGGTTGAAGCATCATCCCGTACACCAAAAGGTTGAGGGTTCCATTCCCAGACAAGGCACATACCTGAGCTGCAGGTTCCATCCCTGGTCAGGGTACACACGGGAGGCAACCAATGGCACTCTCGCTCGCACTCTCTCTCTCTCTCTCCCCCTTCCTCTCTCTAAAACCAATAAACACATCCTCAGATGAGGATTTACAAAAAAAAAAAAAAGATGTATCTAAAACATGAGACACAGAAAGGAAAAAGTAAAAGAATAAAAAATTACATCCTAGTCAAAAGAGTTTCCAGGAAAGGAGGGCCTAAGAAGCAGTCAGTGGTAGGCCGTGCAGAGAGAGCAGCAGGCTCCGTGGCGCCCATGGTACTTCTGTGCTGGTGCTGGGTTAAGTGACGTCTGCAGGCCTGTATCTGCTCAAGCCATAAACCTGGTTTTATTGAAGAGCACTGGGAGACACAAACTACTGAAAATTACTTAGGAAGAAACAGACTATCTGAATAGGCCCATAACAAATAACGATACTGAATTAGTAATAGAGAAACTACCCACAAAGAAAAACCAGGCCTAGATAGCTTTACCACTAAGTTTTACTAAACATTAAAAAACAGACAAAAAATCCAATATGAGTTCCTCACAAATTCTTCCAAAATATAGAACACTTCCCAACTCATTCTATGAAACCAATATTATCCTGATACCAAAAGCAAACCAAGACAATGCAAGAAAAGTACAGGCCAATATCTCTTATAAATATGGATTCAGAAATTCTCAATGAAATATTAGCAAACCAAATCTAGCAACATGAAAGAATTACACACCATGACTAAGTAACACTTACCCCAAGCATACAAGGTCGATTCAGCATCCAAAAATCAACTAACATAACACATCATAGCAACAGAATAAAAGCAAAGCTCACATAATCATCTCCAGAGACAAAGAAAAAACATTTGACAAAATCCAACATCCAGAAAAAAAAAAAAAATCCAACTTCCTTTGAGGATAAAAAAATAAGAATTAGAAGGGAATCTCATCAACCAGATATAGGGCTTATAAAAATAAAACTCACAGCTAACATCAGATTTAATGGTTAAAAAAAAAAAACAAAAAACTGGATGCATTTCTCCCTGATCAGATTTATTGTTTGAGCAGATATATGCAGGCATAAGATAAAGATTCTATTCTGGTCACTTCTATTCAACACTGTATTGGAGTTCTAGCCAAGGCAGTTAGGTAAATGATAAATAGAAAGATAGATAGATAGACAGACAGACAGACAGAACATCCAGATTGGAAAGGGAAAAGTAAAAGTATCTTCTATCACAGATGACATAATCTTATATAGAGAAAATCACAAGCAATACACTAAAAAACTGTTAGAACAAATTAACATGTTGAACAAGGTTGTAAGATAGATGATAAATCACAAAATCAGTTATATTTATATACAGTTGAAACAAACAATCCAAAAATGAAATAAGAAAATTTTATTTACAATAGCATAAAATAAAATGCCTAGAAATAAATTTAACACAAAAAATTAAAATTTTTACATTGGTAACTACAAAATGTGGTTAAAAAAATTAAAGATCTCAATAAATGAAAAGATATCACATATTCTTGGACTGGAAGGCAACACTGGTAAAATGGCAAGAACCCCCAAACTGGTCTACTTGTTCAATATAATCCCTACCAGAATGGCAGCTGACTTCTTTGTAAAAACTGACAAGCGGTTTCTGGAATTCACATGGAATTGAAAGGGATTCTGAATAGCCAAAGACAACTTTGAAACATAACAAAATGGAAGACATACTTGCTGATTTCAAAGCTTGCTACAAGCAATGACAATCAGGACGGCGTGGTGGTGGCAGAGCGCAGACAGGTCGGTCAGTGCAACGGAACCGGAAGCCCAGAGACACACCTTTCCTTCTCTGGTCAACCGACTCCCCTAAAGGTGCCAAGATCAGCCAGTGGGGAAAGAATAGTTTTTTTCAACAAATGTTACTGGGACAACTGAACAGCTGCAGGCAAAAGAAATTGGACTTTTATCATATACCACACAGAAAAATTAACTCAAAATGGATCAAAGACCTGAATGTAAAAACTAAAACTACAGACTCTTAGAAGAAAATGAAGAAGTAAATCTTCATGATCTTGAATTTGGCAAAGAATTTTTATGTATGACCCCAAAAAACATGAGCAACAAAAGAAAAAAATTAGACTTCACCAAAATTTAAAACTTTGTGCTTCAAATGTGATAATCAAGAAAGTAAAAAAAGACAACCAACCCATAGAATGGAAGAAAATATTTGCAAATCATTCATGTGATAAGAAACTTGTACCCAGAATTAAGTAACTCTTACAATTCAATAAACAGATAAATAATCTAAATAAACACTAAGCAAGGAATTTGGATAGACATTTATCCAAGGAATATATACAAATGGCCAAAAAGCATATGAAAAGATGCTAGACATCATTAGTCATAAAAGAAATACTACTTCATACCCACTTAGGATACCTAAAATTAAAAAAGTAAAATAGCCCTGGCTGGTGTAGCCCAATTGGTTGAGCATCATCCTGCAAAGCAAAAGGTCGCCAGTTCGATTCCCAGTCAGGGCACATGCCTGGGTGGCAGGTTTAGTTCCCAGTAGAAGCACGTGTTCAAGAGGCAACAGATCAATGCTTCTCTCCCTTTTTCTCTCCCTTCCCCTTTCTCTTGAAATAAATAAATTAAATCTTTATTTTAAAAAAGTAAAATAGTAAGTGTGGTGAGGAAGTAGAGAAGACAGAGCCCTCACATTCTGCTGGCAGGAATGTGAAATGGTGCTAACACTTTGACAAACAGGCTGCCATTCCTCAGCCCATCCGACATATAGTTACACAGGAATTTCGCTCATCAGTGTATCCCCAAGTGTATCCCCAAGTATATGCATATGTTCATATAGAAATGAAAGCTTACAGCAGCCTTATTCATAATAGCTCCAGAGTGGAACTAACCCAAATGTCCATCAACTGATGAATAGATAAATCTATAGCCATCCAACAGAATATTATTCAGCCATGAAAGAAAGAAAGCTCTGATACAACGTGATGGATGAGCCTGGAAAACATTATGCTAAGTAAAAGAAGGCAATTACAAAAGACTGCATGTGGTGTGATTCCATTCAGATGCAATGTTCAGAACAGGGGAATATATAGACAAAAAAAGTGGATTAGTGGGGAGGGAGTAGGGAACAACAGCTAAAGGGTATGGAGTTTCCTTTATGATGATGAAATATCTTAAAACTGACACTGGTGATTGTTGCGCATACTTGTATATGTGAATATATTAAAAGTCACTGAACTGTACCTTTCAAATGGGTGAATTGTATGGTGTGTGAACTATAACTCAACACATCTGTTATTTAAACAAAATAGATGAATTAGAATTTCAAAAACAACGAAACTGAAAACAACCCCAAAATCCATCAACTATAAAACAGAAAAATATCATATAATTTATTATTCAATGTAACAGTGAAAATTAATGAATCAGTTATACATATCAAAATGAATGAAATTATAAAATAACCTTAAGTTTAAACAAAAGCGACTCACAGGAGAATACATGCAGTATAATTCTAATTACCGCAGAAGAGCCGCCATGTAAAACAGCAACGCAATGGAATTATTAGCGGAGCTCAGGAAGTATCTCATTAAGCATATCTCTGGGAGGGGAACGAGATGTGAAGGAGAAAGGGGTCTTCAAAAGCACTGACGATGTTGTGTGCCATAAGCTGAACGGTGAGGACACAGGTCATCCGACCACTGTTACTATGGTTAGTCACAGGTCATTATTATTTAAATAATACAGTCTTCTTTATTTGTATGTATATTTTTTGAATCTTTTTGAATGTATAGATAACTTTGGTTTTAATCTGGAAAGCACACCTTTCATTTTTTGTCCCTTTCGCAACATTTATGGAAGTGCTTTGTGCATAGAAGGAACGTGTGTGTGTATAAATGTATATACATACTCTCTGTACATATATGTGCAGTTGGGAAGGGGTTAATCTGTTTAAAATCAATTCAAATTTTTGAGTACCAATCCGGGGGAAAATAATGAACACGGTAGTCCTCTATAGGGATGAACAATGGTATGTCCCTAGTCATAAACAATTATCCCAACAACAGCTACATAAATGGCTGCAGTATAAAGAAGGCCACATTTTAAGTGTCATGGTAGAAAGAAATACATAGACAGTTTTATGAGAAGACAGAGGAAGGCAAGATTAATTCCAGCTGCAGACACCGAAGAGAATTTCCTGGAGGATGTGACACCTGAGACAAGCAGGTACAGATGAGATTGTGACAGGCAGAGGATGAGAAAAGGTATTTCTTCCATGGGAAGAAAACAGTATGAACAATGATAATTATTATCCTACACATGTATCAGTTCAAATAAAAACAGTAGCTTCTAACATTTATTGATTACATACCATTTGCCAAGCATTAGTCTAAAATTTTTAAATGCATTACCCCATTTAATCTTCATCAAAATCCTGTGGTAGATCTTATTATTACCCCCACTGCAGAGACCAAGGGGCAGAGAGATTTGAGCAACTTGACTATAGCAGGAAGGGATGAAGCTGTAATTTGAACCAGGCTCTACATCCCGTTGTCTTAACTACAAAAGGGGTAGAAGAAAGAAGCCTACACATGTTCAAAGAACAAATATTCTGATTTACCTGGCATAAAGATTTATTGGTATCAGAGGATACTTCCTATGAGGGCAAAGGGCACTTACGTGGAATCCACTGAAAACAAGAACCAAAATTTCATTGTACATAACAGAAGATCAGGGGAGCCTTAAATAAGGCTACCTTGAAAAATAAAACAAAATACTGAAAATGGATTTGTTTTAGCTTATATTTAATAAAATATGAGCTTATAAATTATAACTGTGCTAATTCTTACAATAAACAATAAATAAACTGATGATTACCAGTATATGTATTACTTTTGTTGATTGTATAATTCCTTAATGAACGGGATCAATGGCATGATGCAAAGATGACTAAGCAAACTCGGATTATGAAAGCCTGAATGATAAGCACCACACCTTGGGTTGGAACGGGAATATCAAGAGATTGTATTAGAAAAGTAGCTTGAGGACAATTCATAAAAGGCTTAAAATCTCAAAGGAAGAAGACTAGCCAATAGGAGACACTGAAGGGAAGAAAAATAGGAGAAACACTGCAGATAAATAACCAACAGCATTTGTTGAGTTAGAACAGAGTATGCAGCAGAATAAGAAATCAAAGATTACCAATTTTGTGGCAAAGGGAATTGCTAGCCCATCAACAAAGGAGGGGCTCATAAAAGAAGAAAAAATACATGAAGAAAATTAGGTTTGGGTGGGAGCAAAAGCAAGGAGTTAAGTTTTGCTGAATCTGAGGCACCAGAGGGTTACTCAAGAGACTGGCAGCAAGACACTGAAATTTTGAGTCCAGATCTCTGGAGAGAACTTAAAATTATGAATGTAGACTTAGAACCCGCACTGATGCAAAAGATAAAGCCCCGAAAGTGAGTGGAGAAATTACCAAGGAAAAGAAGATATAGAGAGAGGACAAAGGAAATTAAGATAATATTTGGAGCACTGTCTAAGCTTAAAAGTAAGAACAGGGGCAAGGATGCACAAAAAGAATGGTTACCAGAAGCAGAACTAAGATTATTTAATAGGGGTGGAAGACACTTCAATATATGAAAAGAATTCCAGATGAGCTAGAGGTTAGAGGAGGCTACTGAATCAGATATAAAACGGCCACTGGCTAAGGTTTTATGAATCTTTGACCCCACAGTGCCTAGCACAAACCGAGGTACTGAATAAATAAGTATTTGCTGAATATGAATGAGTAAATGAAATTTGGCAGTCAAAGGGAGAGACAATTACTGAGTATTACAAGAAGATTCTTGAATAGCTTAGTAAGGATGAAAGTAACTGAAGCTACAGGAAGACCTCAGGCTTCTGACAGGGGAAGGGATTTAACTGAAATACTTCACTCCTATGTAACAACAGAAAAAGGATTTTGTATGTACACTAGAGTTTGGTGACAAACTTTCCCCCAATATATTAAATTCAACAGGACAGGTACATTTTGTATCTTCCACTTAACACAAACAAACCTGACACTTCTAAGTAAGGAAAGGTAGAAAGAAGGAAGTCAAAGAAAAAAAAGTGAGAAGAAAGCAGTAAGAAAATGAGGAAGAGTAGAAGCAAATCAGACCTGAAAGATCTTAGACATTTGAAAATCCCAACATGGTCCTGGCTTTCTTTATCTCCTGCCACACACCAGGGAGAAAAAAACTGTCAAGTTCCAAAATCTGAAAATTTGAGCAGAGGTCCCTACCATCCTTCCTGTCTTTCTGCGTTCAATTTTTTAAAAGACTGATTTTTTTGGTAGAAATTTTAATTATTACTTGTAACACCAAAGTCTAAAACTGCCTAAAAGTAGCACTTCATATTGAGAATCAGATATACCGTATTTTTCAGACAATAAGACACACCTAGGTTTTAGAGGAAAATAGGAAAAAAAAATTTGAAGCAAAAAATGTGGTAAAATATTTAATAACAAATAATATAATATTTCACCAATGTAAATGTAAGCTACATTTGGACTATAAGACGCACCCCCATTTTCCTCCCAAATTTGGGGGGGAGAATTGCATCTTATAGTCCAAAAAATACGGTGGAATCTCTCCAAGGGCTTGAGACTCAGCACCCCCCCACACACACCAATAAAGGGCAGAGAGAAGAAAAAATAGATAACTGGGTTCCTTTTATATAACCAGCAAATTTTAATTCAAAATAAGCCTATTACCTGGAAGAGAAGGAAATCACAATCCTGGAACTTAGAGCTTATGGCTTGAATAAAAATGAACATCCTCAAAACATTTCCTATTATACACTGAAGACATTACAGAGGATTCTTTATATCCCTCCTCAGTTTTAGCCTTGTGGCCACACCAACATCTGAACTTTGAACCAGTGACGCCTCCAATGCATTACCGAGTGTAACTGAAGGTAGAAGGTGCAATATGACCATGGTGATGATGGCAGCATCAGCATTTAAACCATACCACCTGATTTCAAACCTCCTGGGAGTGGGGAGGGTAGTCTGTCAACTTCTCATGGTCCCTTGTAGTCCTAGATTCATAAAACTCATGTGAAAAGGAAAAATAAAAATGATTTGAAGAGTAGAATGTTTAGGTAAATGGGGTAACTAAGTAACCAAATGAATCAGTCAAAAGTACACTGATCAACTGCTAAGCTGGTGACTCATTTGCAAACTCAAATTGTGTACCACTAAGTAACTAATAAATATCACTTATGATCCTCGGCTATGTTGACCCTTATCAATCAAGCTTTACCCTAACTTATAGTTAGTATGTTTGAATGATTAAATATACAATGTTGGGCCAATATGTGTTTCAGCTATGGTACTAATTAGACAGGATACACAAAACCTCAGAACCTTAAAAAAACAAAGGCAAAGCATGAGTCACTCTGTCAACCAAAGGACTTCACAGCTCTCTGCCTTGGGAAAGCTAAAACGCTTGCAAAATAAGACCTTGATGACATTTTAGGTAGTTATTACACTTTGTCTCCCAGTTCCCATGACCATGATGGGTCAGATCAAATTATTAACAGAACATACCCTATATGCAAAAGAAGATGCTATTAAGTGTGAAGGAGAGAGGGAGAAAGGAATTAAAGAAAAAGGCAGCATGAATGGAAGGGTATACCTCTTCCAGCTCTCATTCTAATATTGGGTTGGCCAAAAAGTTCATTTGGTTTTTTCCATAAGATGGCTCTAGTAGCGCTTAGTTAAACTTCATTCAAAACAATTTTGTTAGACTGTATTGTGACAGCCGCCATATCAGCGTGCATTAAAAAGAACTTATCCAAATTGGTGAATTTTTGTGTAGACAGTGTAATATTGAAGATAGAAGAAAATAACCAACCTTTTCAGCATATTATGCTTTATTATTTCAAGAAAGGGAAAAACACAACTGAAATGCAAAAAAAAAAAAAAAATTGTGCAGTGTACGGAGAAGGTGCTGTGACTGATCGAACATGTCAAAAGTGGTTTGTGAAGTCTCCTACTAGAGATTTTTCACTGGATGATGCTCCACAGTCGGGTAGACCAGTTGAAGTTGACAGCGATAAAATCGAGACATTAACTAAGAACAATCAACGTTCTACCATGTGGGAGATAGCCAACATACTCAGACATACTCAAAATATCCAAATCAATAAAGGTATTGATGAAAATGAAAAATGTCTTTAATTTTACAGTAAAAACTATACAGACTTGTTGGCCAACCCAATACCTATTTCCTAATACCTAACTATTCTTTCAACCCCTGGTCAATTTTCCTAGTGCCTGGGATGAGCCATATATGGTATGGCAATGGCAGCAAGAAGTACTGCATTTCCTATAACAAAAAATAGGAAAAACATACCTCTCCCACCCCTCCCTTAACCACAAACTCAAATGCCAAATGAATTGCATACATGCTCACTGCCCACACCAACTAGGCTATCTCCCTTCAGGAGACGTCTGAAGCTCATTCGGGGTGAACAGATAGTCTCTTGCAAATATCTGCTTTCCTTGAAAAGAAAAGACCATTACCAAACTCCTCTGTGTCAGCTGTAGTGTTGATTTCTTATACTTTACAGGCCAAAGACTTTAGTTCAATACATCACCAAGATGAGGTCTGGGTTGAAATTTATTTTCCTGCCATTTATGAATAAAAATTAGTTAAGCAGGTAAGTGTAAACAAAACCACAGAATATCAAGAACATATGCTATTTTTAAAGCATTTTAATTCTACAAATGCATTTTAACAAATATTAATTAGGAAAAAGGTTTTATTATAATAGACTTTAAAAGGCAGAAGTCAAGGTTATGTTAGTTGAAATAAAGTATAAATTTGAAAGCAAGTTAATTTCATTTTCTAAAACATTCTGTGATTTCTATTTTTCACTATTCAGATTGAGATAGTTTGCATTTTAGATAATTGAGATTATCTAAAATGCAAAACACTTCTAACTGTTTTTTTCTGAAGTAGGGAGAAACATCCAACAGGTATTTATGAAACAAAGAAGGAACCAGAGTTTCAAAACTGAGTGACAAGAAGTTCTCCGCCTGTGCACCCAGCCTAGAACACAGCCGATAGCCTGTAAAACATGTGTTCCAGGGAAAATAAATATTCCACAATACGCATGGCAGGACTTCTTTGAGTCCTGCTTCCTTTGTTCTTCTTAAGACTCAGTTTCCCGTATTACTGTGTTTAAAAGCTCTTTCTTAGATGGTTCAGTAAAGAATAAACAGGCTGTGAAGTGAAAGTAGTTAAACAACCTCTGAATAAGATACTGACATTGCCTTTTATTCTTTCTTTCACAGAGAGGTTTGATGAATTTTCTTTGGCAACCCTCTTCAATCTTCTTATAACCAAGAGGAGTGTCTCCTCACTCTAGTCATCAAGTGCTGCATTGCACTAAAAAAACCCACAAACACACCAGACCCAAAGAAAAACAAAAAAACCCAAACCCTCTTGTGAGGAGAACAGTAGAAAAAGAGTATGTTCTTAAATTCTCATGGACTCTCTTCTCTGGCTAATATTGCCACCCAACTACCACCACCACCACCACCATGCCCCACCACCCTGCCCTGAAGTAGCTGCTTTAAATTTCTTTTAGTGCAGCAAGCAATAGCTTGTAAAAGGATGCAAACCAGCTGAAACATTTGACAGAGAGTGTTAAATACCAGGGAATTCCTATCAACCATTTTACTTTAAAAGGTACTTTGATGTTGGCTATCTTTCATGTACCTCTTTCATGGCACATTAATAAAGAAAACGAAGCTGAAGTAAATCAAGTCCCAAGGTCACAGCTAGAATTACAGCACTGTAGGTACCTGATGAAATACGGATTAATGCTGCATGAGTAGTGAATAAATAAAAGCACCTCTACCCACCCATCGGGCAAGTTTTACAAGTGCTTCTGAACTTTATTCTTCAACTAGACCTGAGACATCTTTAATCCCCCATGCGCCTAAAGCCTAATTATCATAATGTGAACCCAAATGTTAGGGTCTCTTCAAAATGCAAGTGCTGTGAAGCGGAAAAGTAATGGGAATTAAGCTGGGTGTAACCTTAGAAATGTACGGATGTGGGGAACTTGAAAGTGGTATTTCAGTAAGTTAGGAGAGCATAATACAAAGATTAGCCACATAAAATACACTGGAATCAAAAGATTTCCCCCCTCAAAAAGAAAAAAAAAATATATATATATATATATAACACAAATACGGTGGATTCAAGAACTCCTTTTTGCAAATATCAAATTGTGGCCAGAGAATCTTCAAGTCCAATCTAACCAAATGAAAAGGATCTCAGCAACAAAGGATTCTAGCAATTTTGCATTCTTCTGATGCAATCGAAATGAGAGACAGAACCGGAGTCATTCTGTACAACCCAAACAGTTCTAATTAAAAAAACAACAACACTTAAATGTTCCCCAATACGCTGCTGAATACACTTTTAAAGGTTTTGGCCAAAGAGGAGAAAAGACAGCAAGCTATTTAATGCCTAAGGAAAGAGGAAAATGTGACTAAGAACAGACCAAAGGGTTAACGATCCCAAGGTAAAACTTAGTCCATTAGAAATCTGTTGATAATGCAGTCTTATCCCTTGCACATCTAATTTATTCTAGGGACTACGATACATTCATCTTATAGTCACTACATGTCTGTGTTCACTACAACAAAGAATTCAGCAATAAATCAAGACTGCACCAGGCCCTAATCAGAGATGGTTCAAGTCGCAAAGGATCTACCTACAACCCTATGATGTGGTTCCAAAATTCACCAAGTACACCATTTTTGAAAAGGTCTATGTATAATTATTTCACCTACTTATTTACAAGCATTAGAATATTAAAAACTATTTTTTACTAAACTGATGTCTCTATGAAAGCAAATACTATTTATCTGACATATGCTTTAAGAAACAGCAGAACCATGTATATGAATTTGGTTAACTCCACTCTACTTTCAAGATCACATTAAAATGTCGGTTTGTAGGAGGGTCTAGGAGGACCTAAGACCGCACACACACAAGCTGAGATGGACAAAAAACTGTAAAACGATTGTTCAAAATAAGGTACTGTTCCTTCTATTTCTAAAGGTTATCCAAAAACACTCATAAAATCCCAAAGTTCATCAATTGTTACCTTAATGCTGAGCATACTGTTGTTCAATTTATATTTTAAGTTATCTTATAGCAAATACATTGTCTAAACAGAACATCTGTTTTGGTTATAATATACTGTATCTTTGGCAAGAACTTGTAATAAAACTAACAAAAACAATCAAGAATCTTTATTGGATCTGGCAACAAAAGCAGATTTATAACCAAAACCTTAAGACGAGAAATGACCATCACTGGGCTCTAGGCCAGTTCTAATCTAAGTCAATAAACGAAGATCGGCAAAAGGGGCTACAGTTAAAGGGGGCTGGGGGGCAGGTTGGGGGAACTCCTGCAGATGCTTAAACTGGACTTAGGCATAAACACATGGGTTACAAAACTGGTAAAACATTTTACTTTGATCAGAAACTGTCAATCTGAATCCGAATCCAAATGGCATTTTAAAACCAAACACACACACACACACACACACACACGCAATTATTCATTTCTATACCTCCCTTTCAACATATCTCATTATGGTCTATTTAAAAAATATATTTAAAAATATTCTGACTGTTTCAAAAAATAAAGATAAATTATATTGATATAAAAAGTGTTATTTTAAAATTTATTTAATGTCACAAACATCCCAGAAAAGAAGCCTTATCAACAAGAGCCTAGTGTTTACAATGATCACAGAAACGGAGTGAGGAATTTCAATAGGAGAAAGGCAAAAAAATCCTAGACCCTCGCGGCACACTGTCTCAAGCCTTCGCTGTAGAAAGAAGTGAGACAAATACTGTATCATCTTACCTTGTTATTAAGCATAATACTCAAACTGACATCCAAAAAGTAACTGAGGTTGCCCTAAGTTCCAAGGTTAATTCATAGCCTTTATCACTACTAAAAAATGCAGAAGGAGGAGACAGATGTTTAAATGCAAAGAAACTGATTTTACAGTCCACATGTAAAATGCAAATTATTGCAGTAGTTAGAAATAAATAACAGCAATTTTAACTTCACGACATAATAAGCTTTATACATAGCTAGATATATATTAAGTTGTATAGCTAAGCTTAACGATGATTAAGAACTAAATTTCTTCAAACCAAAAGAAATTAGGCCCAGGTGGTTCAGGACACGGGAAATCTGCTCTAGGTTGCTGTGGTAGAATCTTCCTTGGTCAGGTTTCAAGGAAACCGCGGAAATCACCCCATCGAAATCTCTACCGAAAATTCCTTCTAGCATCACAAGTCTTTAGCCATGTTATAGTAAAGTTCATCTTGTTAGGTTAGATCCAACAACTCAAGTATTTCTAATTATTTTCTTATCCTGATTCTAAGAAACCTCAATGTCCACAAACTTGGAAAGCATGCCTCCCAACCTTCTGAATGACTAATTAAGTGTTAACTAATACAGCGTCTGCAGCATGCCCCTACAGATCTCACGCCAGACATCAATCCATTAGATAACCAACCTCTTTTTAGCAACAACCTAACCAAAACTCTTAATTCTATAGTTTCTCCATAAGGCTGTCAAGAAACTATCAAAAGATACACTAAAATCTAGATGTATCTACCAGTCTAGTTTTCCTAACAAAAATGAAGTGGGATAGACCAAAATGCTTATTTATGAGAAACCCATGATAGCCCTGGCTGGGTGGCTCAGTTGGTTGGAGTGCCGTCCTGCACACCAAAAGGCTGTGGGCTCCATCCCTGGCCAGAGCAAGTACAGGAGGCAACCAAGCAATGTTCCTCCCCTGCTTTCTTTCTGTCTCTCTCTAAAATCAATAAACATATATCCTCGGGTGAAGATTAAAAAAAAAAACAAAACAGGTATGTGACACAGGACTTGTATTCAGAATAAATATAAAATACTCTTACTCAATGACAGGAGGAAAAACAATCCAATTTTTTAAGTGGGAAGAATAATTAGACATATATTTTACCAAAGAAGATACATAATGGCAAAAAAGCAAACAAAGATGCTCAACCTCATTAACTGCTAGGAAATGTATTTAAAACCTCAGTGATCTATCACTGTACATCCCCTAGGACAGCTACATTTAAATGATTGACCATACCAAGCAGAAATAAAAGTACAAGGTGAAGCAGCAAGTGCTGATGCAGAAGCTGAGTCAAGTTTTCCAGAAGATCAAGCTAAGATAATTATTGAAGGTGGCTATGCTCAGCAACAGATTTTCAGTCCATACAAAACAACCTTGTACAGGAAGAAGATACCATCTACAACATTCCTTAGTAGAGAGAAGTCAATGCCTGGCTTCAAAGCTTCAAAGGACAGGCTGACTCTCTGGTTAGGGAATAATGCAGCTGGTGACTTTAAGTTGAAGCCAATGCTCATTAACCATTCCAAAACTCCTAGAGCCCTTAAGAATTATGATAAATCTACTCCGCCTGTCCTCTATAAATGGAACACCAAGTCCTAAATGATAGCATGTCTGTCTACAACATGGTTTACTGAATATTTCAAGCCCGTTATTGAGACCTACTGCTCAGAAAAAAGATTCCTGTCAAAATATCACATCTACAGAGAAATCATTCCTTGAAGGAAGAATTAATAGATGTGACAAACGTCATCATTGTCTTATTTTAAGAAATTGCCACAACCATCATAGTCAGCAGCCATCAACGTTGAGGCAAGGCCCTCTACAAGCAAAAAGATTATGACTTACTGAAGGCTCAGATGATGGTTAGCATTTTTCAAGACTTAAAAGTATTTTTTACTTAAGGTCTGTACACTGTTTTTTTAGAAATGCTATTGCACACTCAACAGCCTACAGTGTAGTGTAAACATAATATTCACTTTATCATGGTGGTCTGGACCCAAACTTGCAGTATCTCCGAGGAATGCCTGTACCTGTATTACAATACTTTGAAATATGCTCTAAAATATAAATAACATCTTAGGTAACCGTATGTCCTATCACTTATCTATACTTTTAAGTCAATCGATAGTACTATTATTCTTTAAAGAAATTGTGTTTGTTTAATTTTAAGGCAAAAGACTTTCATTATCTTCACTATTAGGCATTTTCACAAATGAATTAGACGTTTGAGGCTCAAGCTATTCCCTTCAATTTAGTTAGACTCTGGAACGCACACCAATTTATTCCAAGAAACTAAGTTACGATTACTTAAATTGTGTTTTCCTTCTAGTAAATGGTTGATACCTTACTGTAATGAAAGAAGAAGAGGTCCAATGTGTATTCACAGATGTCTAGCACAAACCCTCATTTCTAGTGAGATGTGGCTATCCCCTTGTCCTTCATTGGCCAAGCCCCCAGTCATTGAAAACCACACCCCCAGCCTTCTACTGCAGATGCCCTCCCCTTTTCTCATTCTTTCATTATATGCACCCCACACCTTCTTGTCTCATTCTATTTTCTAATTGTTTCACTATCCTGATGAACAAGGTAATTAGGAAGAAAAATTAATTTCTTTATTTGCTTGCTCAAAGCCATTTATGTATTACCGCTTTCAGAGTAGTAACATTAAGCACAGGATCTGAATTAACAGCACAAAATTTTCTTTTCCCTTTTCTGCTTCCAGGTTCTAAGTGGCCTCATGTATCTGTGATTCTCCAGAATGCATTCAGTCCTATGATTTCTAGCAATGTTTCTACTCTCAGCCTAAATCATGACACTTATAGTTGAAATACAGGCAGCAAATAGTAAAGATTACTTTTAATTCTTTTATGCTTCATTAAATAAATATATAACTCTAAGCATACAATATTTCCATTTCAGAAACCATTTATCTTTGGCAAAATATAAGTCTATAATCTGCCAAGTGTAAATTTCGGTATAATGGAAAAGCAGAGAAAATAGTAAGTCACAGATTTACCAAAGCATTAGGCAGAGGGGAAATGTTCCATAACTGTGGCACACAGTAATTCTGGTCAATAGTCTTGAAAAGAATTATCTCATTAAAAATACAATTGACCCTTGAACAACATGGGTTTAAACTACACGAGCACATTTATATATAGGTCTTTCTCAATAAACACCTGGACTGTTTTCGATCCATGGCTGGGAGTCTGCAAATGCCGGGGACCAACTTTATGCGTTGATCTATTCTGTTTTACATAGAGAACCTGAGCATCGACTGATTTTGGTGTCTGCAAGGGTCTTGGAACCAATCCCATGTGGATACCGGGGGACAACTTAGGTTTTTAGGGAGTCAAATTTACATGTGGATTTTCAGCTGCAGAAAGGTTAGAGACCCTAACCCCTGTGTTGTTCAAGCGCCAATTACAGTTTTACCCTTAATATTTAACAATTTGAAGCCCTAAGTATTTATTGAGATGGATCTGTAAGTACAGAAATATGCTTAATATCAAGGAAGTAGAGATAAATATAATATTCTTCCCTGATTTAAGAAAGTTTCAACATAAGAGAAACCAGATACATGGACTACAAACACAGATGTCTCATAAGGAGCTACGTATTTCTACATTTCAATAAATGCTACTGTTGCTACACAAAAGAAACCACTATTGTTTACAAAAAGGAAAATGGGTAAAAATGCAGAAAACAAGAAGTATAATAATTTAACATGAATGAAAACAAAGATTCAGCTATTCAAAAAATAAAATGAGTGCCTACTATGTGCCAGAGTAAAATAGCAAATCACTCTAGCAAATACTTAAATGACACGTATAATATTGTAGAAAATCTTTTTACAAACACTTAAACATATGTGACTAACTAAGTCTTACCATAGTTACATTCCACAACTTAATTCCAGTTTTCTTCCTCCTTTGGTAATTAAGAAAGGAAGTTTTGGATGACTTCCACACATTATACAGGGTGAGGCAAAAGGAGGTTTACAGTTGTTCATATGGAATATAATAATAACAATAATGCAAGAATAAACTATGTTTTCATGTGCTCACAACTATAAGCCTACTTTTGCCCCACCCTGTATGTAAGTACCAAAGTTTACAAGATATGTTGAGGACAGAAAGAGACATGGGTTAGAGGGAAGTTGCATGAGTGGGTCAGGGTGCATGGTGCTAACAGATTGGGAGGTAAGTCACGGTATATGTTAACCTATGGCAGATCTGTCCGGGCAAACCGTGCGGGAAGGGGTAGAGGGAGTGTGCTGGAGGACGTGCCAGGAAAAGGTTTTTCAGGAGGAGTAAATGACAGGATTACAAGAGTGCATACCAGATTATATGTTCACGAAGTGCTAACAATTTCTGCCACAGAAAGCATGAAAATGTCAACTTAAACATCGTTTGCAACATAACTTCAAAATGTTAAGAGGATGAAATATGGCTTCCTCATAAAGGCATGGTGAACTGGCAAAATGATAACAAGATGAAATCAAATAGCTGATTTTCCTAAAACTCACCGTAAATTCTGATTAGTTAGTTACATTATTTAAGGAATTCAAAAGCTCATAAAAATATTAGCAAATACATCCCAACAGGACCTTAAAAGAATACACTATTACAAAATGAAGTGCAAATAAAATTGCAAAAACAGTTCTATTGTGGAAAATCTACTACTACAATTTAGCATACTCATAGATCAAAATAGGAAAAAAATCTCATATAATTATAGCAAAATTCTGAAAAACCATGAATGCTGTTCTTCATTCTTGAGTTTAAAACTTAATAAAATAGTAATCAATATTTTTAAAATGCTTATAAGATTATTTGCTTTAAATGTTTTAAACATATACAAAAGGCAGCATTGAACTCAAGGGAGACACTAGGAGCAATCCGACCAGAGTAGAAGAGTTCCATTATCATTATTATTTAATAGATTTTCAAAGACACTGACTGCATGATACCATTAAACAAGAGAAGAAAATCCACCACCTTGTGCAGATGGCATGACCATATACCTACAAATCCAAGGGAAGCAACTGAAAAATTAATTATAAACAATGAAAGTAGACTGTACATGGTTGGGGAACAAAATTAACACTAAAAAAAAAAGTGCTCCTTTATACAGATATAAAGTAATGTAATAAAGTAATTCTTAATAGAAACACACAAAAAAGAGATAAATACAAAAGAAAGTTTTAATACTTAATATGATAATTATAAAGAAAACTTCAAAATTCTGCTGAAAGCAAAAGCAGTCCCCATTTTAATGATAAAGGAAACTGAAGCCCAGAGAGAGTAACTCTTACAAACTTACACAACCAGTAAATGGTAATGACAAAAGTACCCAGATTTGTCCAAGGCTCTCTTCCTCGTTCTACTACCATCACTGTTGAAAGTTCAATAAAGGGATACTCTATCAGTAAATTCAGATGAAATTTGAGAAGTCTTCACTATTTAACATTTTTAATGATCTGAAAGTTCTATTTATAATGACTATAAAGTACCCAAGATATTTATATCAAATTAATGCAAATAAGTTAAAAAGACATCAGAGTGTTTGCCTGAAATAAGCTGAATCAGCTATGTCAGGTCCTTGTGTTAGATTCTCAAAAGCACTGGGTGCACACGTGCAGCCCCTAGAACAGGGAAAATCCACAGGAATCTCCAAACCAACCTGAACAAGAAGAAACAAGAAGGAGGGGAAAAGGCTCAGGTGGACTCTACAATCTGGCGCTTTCCTAAACCATGATCCCATGGCACCTACAGTCTGTCTCGACCTTGTAATTCCCATCGGTCACCCTGAGTTTCTTTTCCTGATATCTTGATCATACTCTTGGCACACAAAATACGACACTAAATACAAGGCCCCTCTTTTCTGCCCTTCCTAAATGGGCCACAGAACTCGTCTTCCTGTGTTGGTTGCTTGGTTTTTGTTTTGTTCTGTGGATGCTGTCACACACTCAGTAGTTGAGTATACCTTGTTATTAGATTTCTCATAGAGCAGCGGGAGATGGCCTTTGCGTGTTCTCCCCTAGATATCGGACCTTTATAACTATCTTATCTCCTAGAATTAAACTCTTTAGGAATTAATATTGTTCAATAGTTTGGAAAAGGTAAGCATGGCTATTTGAGTTCCAAAGGGAAAGTGAGAAAACAACGGTAAATGAAAGCAGAACTACTCACAGGGGCAAGAATGGATGAATGGGTCATGCGCATCCGAAGCTATTTAGAAGTTAACTGTACGCCCACATAAAATGAAAGCTTGATAAAAAGACAGGTAAGAAAGGAACTTTAGAAATACTTATAATTTGTAATACTTACCTTGGCTCTCAGTTCTCAAGGCCAATGATTCATAGGCATCAAAACTTCGGGAGAAGGCTAAGATGTCCAGTCCTGCTTATTAGACCATAAAGAGCCCTCACACGGGGTAAAGCCGGGGAAGTCCCACGAAACCAGGTAAGCCCTAACTTGCAGCTCCTGTGAGAAGGTTCAGGATACTGAAACTCAAATTTCTGCCAGAGACAGACACTTTACATTGTACCGGGAGCTCTTGTAAACAGTAAGAGGTGGTTTCCAGCAGAACGAGATGTGCATCTTTTTAAAAAGGTGGGTAGGGGAGAAAACATCACAGAAGGAGTTGAGTTCTTCTGCCTTTCAAGGAAAACAAACATTCCTAATATGCTTACCAGTAAACAACATCCAGAGGTGCAAAGTAATTTTTCATTATCAGGTCAGCAAAGTAAGCTTCTGTTTCCCGGCAGGCGGTTCCATTTCCAATCACCACTGTGCTGCAGCTTTAAGGCAGAAACAGGAGGAGACACTGGATGAGCTCAAGGCATGCTTCTAAATCAATCAGAAGAAAAGGTACAGAATGCACAAGTACTACTGTACAATGCTCATACTCTCCCGTCTATCCAAGCGACTTCGCAACTGTTTCACAAGGCAGACATACGTAAAATAAACAACACTGCCTCTTCATTTGGGACCGCAGTCAGTGGAGAAAGATCTTACTGTCACACACCTCAAGAACAGTCAGTTTTCTTCCCAGCTAGCAGGAACCAAATTTAGTAATAGTTAAGTGGATCTAAGCCATAATAAAGACATTAAGGTTGAATTATGTGATAGGTTGTCAAATAATTTCTGAAGCTTCTAACTACTATCACATCCATTCTTCAGATCCATGAGGAAGAAAGGGAGGGAGGGAAGGAGGGAAGAAGGGAGGAAGGAAAGGAGGAAGGAAGGAAGGAAGGAAGAAAGGAGGGAAGGAGGAAGAAAGTATAGGCCCAAACAGAAAAATTAAACGCTCACTTTGCTCATATTACCCCCTTTGTTCAGTGAAGGTGGCAGAGGAAGGGAGGAAAGCTCCTCTGGAGTCTCCAAACGTAGAGTTCTCCAGCAATTTGCCCCAGCATTGTTTTACGTGGCTCCTTCTCCTTCCCCACGGCACTCCCCGTAACCCCTCCCTCCAAACTAGGGGCTTCAAAGGTATCTCTGATTGGCTGAGCAACTGAAGTCCTCAAACGGTTACTTGTTTTCATACTTGAAATTCAGCAAAAGCCTCTTTATTTTCTCTGCCTCTTGGAAGCCTCGTCCACAATGCAAGTAAACCACATCAGTATGAAGTATCTGACCTTAGGAAAAAATGAAAAAGAATAAGCCAGTTTATAAGACATTACAAACCTAACACACCAATGATTTCAGCCAGTTAAAACAGAAAAGGGGACTGGTTTGCCTTTTACAGTGCAGTCTGAATCAACCATATTCACTAAAGCAGATTCTCCCTAAGCACTAGAAAGTTTTGTTCCTTCCAAAGTTACAAGGGCTCTATTTTGCTACATAAATCCATTATTAATTCTTAATGATACTTAAGATCAATAACAGTAAAAGCTAACATTTACGGAATATTTACTACATATAAAATAAGTGATGTTTTTATGTCTCCTTTGGGTTGCAGATATGTGAATTTCTTTATCATGTATAATTTTTCAGCTGCATATTTATGAATGGTGAGCTTTTCTGTACTGTATTTTAGCCAAAAAAGATACTAAAAAAGTTGAGGGTACCTGAAGAATAGAAATAATAATTAGCTAGGTGACCAACTTAGGAAGTTAGGAAAAGAACAATAGAAGAATCTCAATGAAAGTGGAAGGTGGAAAATGATAAAATTAAAAGCAGAAATTAATAAAATAAAAATTAAAAAAAACACAGAAGACCAATGAAGTTTAATATTTAAAAGCACTTATTAAGAAAAAAAATTTTAGCAATACCAATCAGGAAAAAGAAAGGATAAAACATGCAGATAATTACATTAAAAATAAAAAGATATTAAGTACAAACTCAGAACAGATTTAAATGATACAGAAAAACTATTATAAACAACTATGTTCATTTAGATTAAATAATGAAATAGTTAAAATCTTGGAAAAGTCTTTTTTTTTTCCCCCCCTTGGTGTCTGTGACCAAATTCATCCCTGAGGCCCAGCAGGGGATCAGGGCCCATGAATCACAGTGCTTCTGTGGCAGCCTGCGGAGGAAAAGTCTTACTTAACAAAATAGACTGAAGATGTGTGTGTGTGTGTGTGTGTGTGTGAGAAATTTAAAAAAGAATCACCCTATCAATAATACAAACACAGGAAAAGTTAAAAGCCATATGATAGCTCAATAGATGTAGGAAAAAAACATTGATAAAATGCACTTCCTATTTACTGTGAAAATGCATAGCATAGAAGGAGAGCGACCAGGACAGCAAATCGGAAACCCCACAAAACCCTGGAGTATGAGCAGGTGGGAACAGCGCACTGACAACTATCAAAGCCTTCACGCGCCAACATTTCTTCTGTTGGAGGAGCAGAGAGCATCTCATAAACCCAAGATCGGAAGGAAGAATCCCGAAAATGCCAAAAGGTACTTTGCTGGAAATGACAACAGGCCTGTCTAGGAACAGAGCTGAAACTGGAAAGCCCTTGCAAACTCTATTTATAGGTCAGCACAAAGCCTGCACAGCAGTTCAGAAAGGACTGGAAAGCTCTGATCTCTATGAACTCCTGAAACTAAAACTAGAATATCCTTTTCAGTACAAAACCCCACACTGAGGAGAAATTGCTGCGAATCATATCCACATTGAGCAAGGTAAGGATAGTATGAGCAAAGAAAAAAAGTCCAGGTAAAAGGGAAGAAAGCAACACAGAAGCAGATTCCATAAACTGTAAGATTATCTCTCAATTTACATAGATACAGAAGGCTTTTTCTCAATACTTTTAGAAAAAAACCAGAAGTGACAGTTCCAGAGATACATAGCTAGAAAACCGTTCATGACCCAGCCTAAAAGCTGAGGAATACTAATTTTATGTGACCCTAATCCACAGAAAAGGATCATAATCAAATGGCATATAGAATGATTATTTTTAAAGACAAGAAATAAAAAAGACTAGTATGATGTCCTTGCCTACAAAACAGAGAAAACCTATACCTAATATTAAGAACAAGCTACAAAATAATAGAAAATGAGAATACCAAGTCAGAAATAGAAAACTTCAGAAATGAGATGAGAGAACTGAAGAATGAATTACATATGAAAGAAAAAGCTATTTTAGAATTGAAAACCTAAACCAAAAGAAACACAAAAACAAATAAATAGCAAATACCTTTAGAGATACAGAAGGTAAAAATAAGGGAAACTTAAAAGATCAAAACAAGTTAAACGGTGAAGAAGTTCACCATACAACTGTAATCTATTTTTTTATAACTATCAATTTAAAATTCCAAAACTTGAAAATATAATAGCTTGAATAAAGAACTCAATGGATGGATATAATAGCAGATAAGGCAGCAGAATAGAGGATTAACTCAAAACCAATCAAGACAAAATAAAACAAAAGAACGGAAAATAGAGAGGAGGTTGAAAGGTTTAATATACATTTAATTGGAATTCCAAAAGGAGATGCAAGAATCTCTATAAACCCAAGCAGAACTCATGCCATAAATAAAAATAATAATAATAACAACATAAGAAAACTTCTGAAAACCATTAAGAGAAAATCTTTGCAGGCAGGGGAAATAATAAGATTTTTGGCTGATTTCTCAAGAGAAATCATAGTTGAATGAAGGAAGGAAGGAAGGAATGAATGAATCAGACTAAAAACTAAAAACCCTACATCAAATACATGCTGACAGAAGATTTGATTTTGGGTGGTGGGGAAACAATGCAATGTACAGATGATGTATCATAGAACTGTGCATTTGAAACCTGTATGATCTTATTAACCAATGCTACCCCAATAAATATAATTAAAAAATAAAAAACTTAAAAAATAAACCCACAAAAAAATGAAATGACATCTTTAAAGTATTGTCAATCCTGAGTTATAAACCACCAAAAAAATCCTTCAAAACTTTTTCTTTTTAAAAAAAATCTTTAAAATTTTTAAAGATTTTATTTATTTATTTTTAGAGAGAGAGGAAGGGAGGGAGAAAACGAGAGAAAAAAACACCGATGTGTAAGAGATACATTGACAAGTTGCCTCTCACAGGCCCCCAACTGGGCACCTGGCCCACAACCCAAGAATGTGCCCTGACTAGGAATCGAACCAACACCCTTTCAGTTCTCAGGTCAGGACTCAATCCACTGAGCCACACCAGCCAGGGCAGAAACTTTTTCAAACAAAAACTGAGATAGGTTGTCACCAACTGATCCATACTGAAAGTAACTGTCTAGAGTTTTAGGTAGAAAAAAATGATCTCACATAAAAACAGTCAAACAGAGAAAAAAGTTAAGAGTAATAGAAAGGGTAAATATTTGAGTAACAGATAAAACATTTACTGGCCAAAACAACAAAAATTTCCTGGGATACTTAAAACATATACTGAGAATTAAAATGTATAACACAGGCGCCACCATCAAGAAGTACCATCGCCACTACGACGAGGTTGGCTTCAATGTAGATGAGGCCCACAACATTGTTAAAGCGTTTACAGACAGGGTTTTGGGTGGAGAAGATTATAATCAGAACAACATCGACCAATGGGCCGCAAGCACAGTGGAACTATCCTTAGCACATGTGGTTAAGTTGGGAAAAGCTGATAAATATGTCGGGACCTGTGCAGCCGTCCAGAGGGCTGTGTATGGCTTTCGTGCAGCCAGCTCACGCTTTTGGGGTACCACATCTGACAGAGCCCGGACCATAAGATGGGGGAGCCAAACCATGAACTCTATCATCAATGCTTTTGTCATTGCTATTGTCCTGTGACAGACTAAACATGTTTGGTCAAAGCCATTAACCTAAGATTTTGTCAGTGTATCCTTTCTAAAAAGAGTAAGTTACTTATTAATACGCTAGAGGACAAGTGTGCAGTAGGCTTCAAAGCTATCAACAAAAACAGAAATACTATAAGCAAGCAATCTCATAAGTTGGCAGATTAGTTCATATTCTATATATAATCATTTCTTTTTTTACAAAGCATTTATTTATTTTTGCTATTAAAAATTTCATTAATACTTTTCAATTTTTAATTATAAAAGTCATATATAATTACATGAAGGAATATTTGGCAAAAAAACCTGTTATACATTACAGTCTTACTTCCTATGTACCTAGGAAGGTACATAGTCTTTTCCTGTGTACCTAGTCTTACATTATTGTAACAGTAGAATATTTATAATTTTGTACTTTGTAAGAAGCTTTAATTTTTACTCTTTACAGAATCATTTCAATAGGAAAAATTTAATGTCAGCAAAAAACAAACACAGAGACGTGGCACGGTATGAAAACACAACCTTATGTTTACACCAGCTTTTCATTATTTATGTACCTAGGGAGCCAGCGAAATGCATTCAGATAACAAAATTCTCTTTCAGCTCCATAAGTTAACAGGGATAAGTAAATATATGAACAAAAAACACTACGAAGATAAATCTGGAGGAAATAATAATTAGCTACCTCTTCTTAATTCTGTATTTCTTCTCCTCAGTTGTACATTACGACTTAGTAATTGTTCTTTCTCTCTCTCAATTAATATGGTAGTAGCAACTACTATCAACTTGTTTACATTTTCTGGGAACTGTTAAACCAGTTTTTAAAATTTCAAAATCTTGTATTTACATTTGAGGGAGAATTAAGTCTGGTAACCTTGAACTCCCTTGTTAAACGGTTACAGTGTATGATGAAAAGTATCTAACAGCTGCCTTACGATTCACACACTCCAGTGTGACAAACACGTATTGAGTGCCTGTTATGAGCATACTTCTCTGCTAGTCATTATATTTATCAATCTGTTGCTCAAATTCAAGTTTCTTTTGGCACCTGTTCAGTTGGACAATTAACATTTATGTTTGAGGGGGGAGTTGTTTTACAAGAGAGGGAAAAAGTGAATTTGGTTATCCACGTGGAAGTAAGCAAAGTGAAAGCACTTACTGCTGACAGAGAATCAAAGCTGCAATTTTAAGAACTGCTCCTAGCAAGTAAAAAAATGCATAAAATATGCAGCTCTTAGTTAGAGGCCTTATTAGCAGTCTAACTGTACAAGTAGTAAAGTTTATCATTGCTTTAGTTACAACCATCTGTAAACAATTTTAAATATGTATGTGGGGTTCAAATTAATTGGAATGAAGTGTAAATTAAAAGTATACAATCATTAGCAGGTTATTGAAAATCTCGGGGCTTATGAAATGTAGTTAAATTTATTTAAAACATAAAAGATGAAAAATTAAGGTTCACAGCTGGCCACCAAATGTGAAGCCAATCTGCTATTTAACCTTGAAAACAAAATCCAGTTTGCACATTACCGTTAACACTAATACATACAGGGAATGGACATATTGGTTCAGGGAACCCTGATCCATTGACCTTGGGGGGAAACAAAAGCCTGGTTGGAACACTGACAATATTAAGATACTATTCTTGTAGGAGTTCTATGTGCACGGTTGATATTCTGCTGAGTAACAAAAATTGTTCAATGTTTAAGAAGAATGTTAAGAAGTTACTAGGGCAGAGTTTATTGCAGTGGTCTACATTTTTGGCCCGTTGAAATTCTTCGTCATTACGTTTATGGTACTTGACCCTGCTGGCTTTTGAGCCCCTGAGGACTACAGCGGTGACCAACATATCTGTGCAGTTTAGACTTCTTTGGTTATTGTTACTGAAGCCTGATGTTTAAAAATAAATAAATAACCAAAACTACCTCGTGAATTTGCCATCTGCTCTGATTCTAGTTACAATATAATAACGATTATCTTCCTGTGCTATAAAAAAGTAACTATATGTACAAAATAAATAAATAAATAAATATATAAAATAAAATGTATCACACGTAAATCCATCACAATAAATGAAAGTTGACAGGCAGACAGAGTTGTTAAAATCTGACCTCAGTTAATCTTCAATGTCTGCACTGTGACATAGGAAGAGCATAAATGACAGTACTATATTGAGGATTTTGGTCATCAAATAGGACGAATATGAAGTTTGATGCTCTGGATCCCATATCCCTGTATATGAAAATCATTTTCTAAGATGTGAAAATTAACATTATTTCCAAACACCATGAAATATATGAAGTGAAACATATGCCCAACCAAACAACTTTAGTGCAAACGCTGAAAGACAGGCTTACTGGTAGGAGAAATTATAGCTAACTTGCAGCCGTGTCTGTAACCAGGATCCACTCCCATCAAGGTGCGCCCTGGAACCGGGCTTGTTAAAAGGAGCTGGCGAAGGTTGCGTCCAAACATCATTACAGATTCCTTCTCTGCATCTGATGTTAGTTTGGCTCTTTAGAAATAGAAAAAGAAAATGAAAAAAGAGAATGTATTTAGTTTTTCATTCACCCATATTTTCTTCCAGAAAAACAACAGAATTCATTCTAAAGAATTATTCCTCACAGGAGTTTTATTATAACAAAATTACTTAAGAGAGAAAACATCATACACAAAATTATATTGAGTCTATTTTTGCTAACTGCAGTAACATGGTATCACAAACAACTTTGTGGTAACAAACCTACCAAGTTCATCATACCCACACTCCTCTATCTGCTCTCCCTTGTATGCAAAATCTACATGTATAAACATCTGTGTATATGACAGAGGCAGGTGTATAAAGATTCGGACATCACATGGTACCAAGGTAAGTTTATCAGCAAATTAAAAATATAAACATGTAATTAAAGTGATGTTACTGAATCATAAGTTGTCTCCTCCATCACTACTTAGTTTTACACCTAAGCATATCTCAATGCTACCTTCTCACTCCACTCCATTCCCTCCCCCCGTCATTCTCACACTGATCTGATGTGACCGCACACACTCACACCAGTCTAGAACCATGACTCATACAAATAACGTCCCGATTTTATCCAAAGAAGTTATTAAAAGTCTGACTTTTATAAAAAGTGTGTCATCTCTATTAGATAAGGTTTAAAAAACTGTATGTCACTGGCCACAAGAAAATTGAGAGTTCAAACTGAACTGTGCAATTCAAAGCACATTCCATATCAGTTCTGAGGTACAATTATTTACATAAGTGGAGGCACACACAGCTAACTAATGTTCGCTTTACTGGCTTACTTCAGTTCCCCAAGGCTTTTCTCTCATCTTCTCTAACGTTTCACGGCCATTTTGCCTGCATTCAGCCACGCAGCATGAAAAATACCATTACAGATATTTCTAGAGCTTCACTTTTGACTTTATTTATGGAGTGAGCATTGCTGTCAGCCTTACATAAGGTACCATGATCGGGCTGGAGAGATACAAAGCTGAAAAGGTAAGATCCCTGCCCTGAAGACCACCATCTAGTAGAAGAAACAGAGAAATAAACATACAAATATAAAACAGTAAGTGCTATTCCAATAGGAACACATAGGAGGGACAGCTAAATAAGTAAGACTTTCTAAAAGAGTTGTGTTCTTAGGTGAATCAAGAACGATAAGTAATAGAGTTAGGCAAACACAGGTAGGGAGAGTGGATGGAGAGAAGGCATGGAGAAAATACTCCAGGCAATGGAAGCAGCTCATGGCTCATCACAGCAGAAGCAAGTAACTTCATATGCTAAAGTAAAAAGACATACCAAGACGTTAGGCAAAAAGAAACCAGATCACAAAGGGCCATGCACATTCTTTCAAAGAGTTTAGATTTTTTGCTGGAGACAAAGAAGATCCATGGAAGGACTTTAAGTTGAAGAGTAAGACATAATCAGATGGGAATTTTAGGATGGCAATGCAGACTACGTATTGGAAAATATAAGACAGAGTCATCTATGACCCTAGTATAATAATTCAAACAAAAATGATGATGTCCAGAACTAACCATGGACAGGTACTAACTACCCCCTAGTAACCATGGAGACAAACAGGAATCAAAATTCAAAATACAATAAAAGATGGTAACTGGTGGCTTAAAGAAAGAAGTGGGTGTGAAAAATGACACATGAAGGAGTGACCATGACAGTCACAGAAATGAGAAATGCAGAAGTGGACTTGCCGCCACATACAGTCAAATGAATAAAGTGGCTGCAAAATAACATAGGCTATCTGTTCTCTTTTAATACATACACATGAGCCCTGGCTGGTGTGGCTCAGTGGGCTGAGCACTGGACTGCGAATCAAAGGGCTGTAGGTTCGATTCCCAGTCAGGGCACATGCCTTGGTTGCCGGACAGGTCCCCAGTAGGGGGCGTGTGAGAGGCAATCACACACTGCTGTTTCTCTCCCTCTCTTTCTCCCTCCTTTCCTCTCTCTTTAAAAATATATAAATAAAATCTTTAGAAAATAATAATAATAATAATATATATACACCTGAACAGAGAAAAGTCTGGTTAACAACGGTACTATCTAGGTAGTAAAATCATGTGTTTTTTTGTTTTACTGATTCTTTCAATTTTTCTACATTAGGACAGATGTATTAATTTGAGAATTAAAGTAATTTTCTTTTCTAAAAAATCCACTGGGAGTTTTCCCCCTTAACTGCTGTTCAGGTAATTACAAGTATTTCTATCAAGAGACACATCTATAAACAATGCATGAAAACCAACATATGGAATGAAATAAGATATTTTTTTTAACCACAGGCATTTTAGAAAAAGAGAAGGAAAGTGCTCTTGCTTGCCACCAGTGGCAGTCAGAGGAGTTTACATTAAACAATTCCACAGCAAGGGGCCTTCATTAAATCTCAGTGAAATTACTGTACAAGTAGCAAAGCTACGCAAATCAAATATATACAAAGACGTCCAAAGTGCTGCTGGGTATTATATGCAACATGAGAAAACAACATAAAGGAAATGAAATTTTAAATGAGGTTTTTTTCACTTCATTAAGGACAGAATCCCTTATTTTTAAATTTGATGTTCCAGCACTCAAAATCAAGAGATGTTACTTTACACAGACTTGAAATAGGACTCCAAAAGAAACAGTATTTTTAAGGGACGTCTGGGCTAAAAAGGATAAACCAAAAGAATGACATTGATTAAAAAAAAAAAAGAAGAAGTTGGACAAAGGAGCTGGGTGTACTTTTTAATAGTATCTCCTTACTCCCTCCTCTAAATACCTCCCAACTCAATGGCCAGGTCCCATAAAAGAAAAACATTATAAAAGCTGCTATAAATTCTAGCTATTGAAGAGATGACTAGGAATTATAGTTCCAAAGTAACCCTTGCTGAAAACCTATAAACAAGTTGGAATGAAGAAAATCTATAGAACGTAGGAAGGAATGGATGAAGAAATGGCTGGTTTCTAAAGACTGCCTTCCAAGACACAGGACAGAGGGAAAGAGGGTTTTTGCCCCAGCATTACTTTCCTTTCCATCTCTTCCCCTAAAAACAATTCTGTACACCTCACACCTTTTGTGGTTCTTCTTCTTTGTAATTCTTAGTCCTTCTGCTAGAACACAGGTGGCAAACACAAGGCCCGCGGGCCGAATCCGGCCCTCCACCTTGTTTCCACCCAGCAGCAGCGCAGAGCTCCTTGCCCCTAGCTAAGGAGGAGTTACATTTACACAGTCCTAAAACTACATCTGGCTCTTTGAAGGCAACCTCAAGGCTGCTGTGGCCCCAGTGAAAATGAGTTTGACACCCCTGTGTTAGACCATCTACATGATCCCTTTAATAATCTTCGAATATTTGCTCATCACTGCGGATAATTACTCATCCAAATGATTCCCATTTGAAGTGAAAAACATTATATGAACTTTCTCTCTTTATAGTAATAAATTCATTGTGTGCTGATTCCCTAATGCTTTTTTTTTTTTTTTTTTTTTTTTTGGCTCACTTTATCTCTAAAATCTGCTTCCAACTAACTTCTCCATTAACTTCTTAGTTTGTTTCTCCCAAGCCAAATCTCTCATCAATAAAACCCTTTGTTTAGCTTGGTTGTCAAACTGCAAGACTGGTAATGCGGAACTGGAAGGGGTACACAGTAAGGGGTCAAGATTTGATAAGCATATCGGAATTAATGTTTTGTGTTTTGTGATCTATGTGTATGATCTACATGCAGATTGAAACCTATGCTTAATTTTAAGACTTTGTGACTGTGACTCAGCACTTTGGATTGGTTAATGGATCAAAAAATATTTGCTACATGATTTAATGGGCCTATTGTCATGCATAGTAATAAACGTTACACAGAACTAAATTGACAGGATGCATACCTGAACTCTCTACAGAGGAGAGGATAAATGAGGCGTTTAAAAGAATCATCCACTGAATTGTGTAAGATCTTCATTAGCTCCGGCCTCGCAAAGCGACGTGGTCTCCACCTGAAGAAAAAGAGGCCTGTGCTAAAGCCGCTGTACCGGTAACGAGACCAGGAAAGTGCTCCTGGGAGAGGGGAAAGGAAGGGGGACAGAAAGGGGGAAGGAACTTTACTGAACCGAGTAACAATCTGTGAAGAGAGACTGTGATGTCTGGAAATTATTAGCAGTGGCATCTGGAGTTATTTTAAAAACCCAGTAACCATGGTCACACATAAAACTTAAGCAAGGCAAAAACGTTGCTATTCTGGGAAGAGTCTCCAAAGCATTAATAATAATGGTCAAAAGTCTTAGGATATAAGAAAGTTACCAAAAAAAATTACTAGAGCACTGGTATGGACCAAACTATGTCCCTCACAAACTGGTGTGTTGAAGCCCTAACCACCCCACCACCCCGCCTCCTGTCGTAGGATGCTATTTGGTGATGGGGCCTTTAGAAGACAATTCAGTTTAGATGAGGTTGTAAGGGTAGGGCCCTCATAATGGAGTTAGTACCCTTATAAAAGGAAATATCAGAGAGCTCTTTCTCTCTACCTAAAAAGCGAGAGCACAGCAAGCAGGCCATGGTCTGCAAGCCAAGAAGAGGGCCCTCACCAGGAACGAAATCAGCCTGCACCTTGATCTTGAATTTCACAGCCTTCAAAACTATAGGAAAACAAATTTCTGTTGTTTATACCACCTGGTCTATGGTATTTTGTTAAGGCAGCCAGAACTAAGACAAACACCATCCTTCTTTTCCCCGTTCTGTATCTCTTCCGTAAGGTTAAAGCAAACTGAGCAAAGGAGAAACTGTTCTAACCGCTGCCTCTTGTCACTCTCCGTTAGAGCTTACGCTGGTACCCAGACTACACCGCACACGTACACGCTGATGAATATAAATGCGGTGAAGTGACTGTTAGTGGACCCTGGAGAAAAAACAGTAAGAAAAAACGCAAGCTAAAAATGACAAAGAAATTCAGCCCTACCCTTTCTGTGTTCTCATCCGTTAACAGCATCTCTGCCCTTGCCCTCCAATGGCTCTTAAATAATAATATATTAATGGTTTCTAATAAACAATTAATAGGCCGTAGGGGTATTCTTATCTCCCTTACTTATCTCGCCAAGGAAATTAGCTAATTGCAGTGAAGAAACATTTAAGCATTTATAATGTAAACATCAAAAGTTACATAATTACAACCAATTGATTCCCTTCCATAAAAGGGTATTATTTGAGGAGAATATAGTTTCGTTTGTCTTTTAATTTGAATGAAAGTGCTTTTAGGCAGGACCTACTGTACACCCTTCCTTCTACCCAAGTCCCTGTTACTCCCTAATGTCACCTTTACCTGAGGGTGTAAGAAATAGGGAGTAGAATATAAATTAGACACAGACTATTATTATTATTAATTTGGGAAACCCAATGTTAAGAAAGACTTCCCAAAAGAAACACCTGAGATGGATTTTAAGTAGATGAGTAAATAAAAAAACTGTGGTACATTTACACAATGGAATAGTACTCGGCTGTAAAAAAAGGAAATCTTACCTTTTGTGACAGCATGGACGGACCTAGAGAGTATTATGCTAAGTGAAATAAGCCAGTCAGAGGAAGACAAGTACTATATCATCTCACTTCCATGTAGAATCTAATGAACGAAATAAACTAACAAAGTAGAAACAGACTCATAAATACAAAGAACAGACTGGTGGGGCTGGGTGAAAAAGGTGAAGGGATTAAACAAACAAAAAACCCCATAGCAAACAGTACAGTGATTACCAGAGGGAAAGGGGATTAGGGGGAGGTAGGAGATGGTAAAGGGGGATAAATGGTGATGGAAAGAAATTTGACTTGGGGTAGTGAACACACAATACAATACACAGATGATATAGAACTGTACACCTGGAACGACCCTGATAAATTCAATTTTTAGAAAAATCATGGTTTAGTCCTGGCTGGTGTGGCTCAGTGGATTGAGTGCCGCCGGCCTGTGAACTAAAGGGCTGCAGGTTCGATTCTCAGTCAGGGCACATGCCTGGGTTGCAGGTCAGGTCCCCAGTAGGGGGCGTGTGAGAAGCAACCACACATTGATGTTTCTCTCCCTCTCTCCCTTCCCCTCTGTCTAAAAATAAATAAAATCTTTTTTAAAAAAATCATAGTTTAGAATGCAAGACAAAGAAATAAAAGTGTCCTGGGAAGAAACCATAGCTCATGCTCAGTGACATGGAAGAGAATGATCAAATGACTGCAAGTACAGTAGTACTGCCAGGGCATAAAATATCAGGATTCCGCGGACAGGGGGTGGTTTAGACAGACAAGCTAGAAAACACGGCAGATCACTAAGAGTCACGTACACCATGCTGTGTAGCTTGGGCAGTGAGGAAAGAGTGTAGTAGTCCTGGGTCATGGGACAATGTGCTAGGAAGACAGTCTTTTGAAGATAGAAGACCCTAATGGAATGGTATTTTAAAAATGTATCTGAGGTCTGCTGTGGTCATTCTCTTCAAGGCCGAATGCCCCATTGCATGTAGGAGAAAACCAGAAACCATTAATGCTACCTACCCAATCTCTCTGGAAGCCCCAATAGTCCTCCTTAAGCCTCAAGACCCTTCTTTGGGGTGATTGCTCTGCTCCCCTCCCTGGAACAGAGAGCTGTGGGTCTATTTGAGACTCCAGGATGCCTTACTTATACCCATTCACAGTTTACCTATTTCCTTTCCTATTGCTACCATCTAGTCCCAGCCACCAACATCCCTAACCCCCACATTTACCCTTGGTTCCTTCCAAACTGTTCTCTATGCTGCAACCATAATGATCTTTTAAAATGCAAATGATCATGACATACCTCTGTTTAAACCCTTAATTGGCTTTCCATGACCCCTGAGGTAAAGAAAGAAATCCTTAACATGACTAAGAAAGCTAGGTATGATTTGACCCATGCCTACATCTCAATCCTGATTTCCTGTTGCTTCCTCTCCCTCCTGTCTCAGACCTACATAGGCACCCAGTTGTTAAGGTTCCCTGTTGCAAATTCTTATGACACACTGCACTTCTCCTTTGTAACCTCAGCATATGCCTAACCATTTGTTCAATGTCTTTTTCATTGAAGTACATTGTCACCAAAGACAGTCAGTATATTTATCTGATTTACAGGTGGATCCCCAACATCTAGCACATAACCTGAGTGGTAAGTACAAGGGAGAGGTGGAAGAATAGGTACAAAGAGAGTTTAAAAAAAAAAAAAAAAAGACTAGGAGCCCTGGCCAAGTGGCTCAGTTGGTTGGAGCATCATCCCCTATACCAAAAGGTTGCAGGTTCAATTCTCCACCAGGGCACATAACCGATATTGCGGGCTCAATCCCTGGTCAGGTTGCGTATGGGAGGCAACCAATAGATGTTTCTCATACATCAATATTTCTCTCTCCCTTACCTTCTTTCTACATATAAATAAATAAAATCTTGAAAAAAAAAGAATAAGATTCAAGTAACCATCTTCAGTCATTCCAATGTGTTTAAAGAAAAGAAAAAAATGTCTTGATAATAGTTCTTTAGTCTGGAAAAAGTATTTTAACTGCCTTTTTTCAGTTCTTTAGTTTCTTCAATTATCTACATGACGAGAAACTTCTAGAATACAACTGAAAATTGTATCACTATACTACAGTGATGTAGAGTATTACAGTATAGGTTAAATATTATTACCAATTATTCGATTGGAGAATAAAATAAAATAGAGATAAGCTAAGAAAAACCAACTAAATCATTGCAAGGAAAACCATTCCTTGACATTTACTTATTATGTAGATAACAGATTAAAAGCATAACAATTCCTTAACTACTGAAGACAAACTCTGATACTGAGTATTATAAATATTTGTAGGAAATGAGCGGAAGTTGTCCTCAATTTACTGTGATCAACTTATAAAAAACATTTCTAAAAAGAAAATTAGCACAATACACAATTGTAATAATAGACACTATCAAAAGCTACACAATTACATGAGTATTGTTTAACACTCTCAAATCTGTGAGAACAGTATTACTCACCATTTTAAAGATAATGAAACAGAAAAAATATTAAGTAACATGCTCATAGTCGCAATGGTAGGCAGTAATATAACTGGAATTCAAATCCAGATATAGCTACTTATGATTTTGCTCCTTCTATGAACTGTCTTAAAGTTTCATCAGATCTTAAATTTAAATTATCTAATTTCTTAATATAATTTTTTAAATCTAGGATTTCATTTAGGTATTTATTTCTTTTTTATTTTTAATGGAACTTATTTATTTATAAAGGAAATAAGCATTGACTTAAAAAATGAGAACTACCCAAAAGTGTATACAATAGAAAATTAAAATCTCACACAGAGCTAAGGAGTAGACCACTTATATGTTTTCACACATTTTTATATACTAACATAAAAATACTTTTACCATTAATGAGATGATACTACAAATACAAATTATAATTATCCTTTTAACCTAAAAGGACATGTTTATCTCTCACTTTTAGTTCTATCTCAACTTTTTCAAAACAACTGCACAGAATTCCCTTGTATAGATAAAACATAATTGGCTTAAGCAATTAACCTAGTGATTAACATTTAAATGTTTGTTTTACTTGACAGGTCCTTAGTTTCGCCATTCAGTAAATTGATCATTCATGAAATTGGTTTGGCACACTGGCTTCCATTGAATTGATGCAAGAACTACGTTGGGTGAGACAGCTCATCCCCAAAGTACACAGCACTTGTTCTTCTCAGCACAATTCGTCCACCATTCATGTAGCATTTCCAGCAATCTCCCTAACCTAAGGTCAGACAGAACTGGCTAGTGATGAGCATACCTCAAACCTACATCTCCTTACTGCCAGGCAAGCCACTTTACCTCTCCATCCGTGTTCTCATTTGCTCATTTGTCAAATGGCAGCTACAAATCTGCTCTACCAACCAACGAGTCTCTTGTGAGGATCAAATATATTCTAAAAACTAAAACTAAAAGTTAAAAATGCTATACCATGTGGTGCTATTTTTAAAGTTTCCCTTAACAAAAAAAGCATAATAAAAGGTCACATAACATCAGAAATCTCTTAAATATCCAATAAATTTAATGTTTGTTTCAATCATCCTTAATGTGCAAAATATTTTAGGAAAACTATATAAGGTATGCTTAAAGAATTTAATTGTAGTATCCAATAAATTAAATTTGTTTCAATTATCCTTAAGAAAACATTTCTGATTTGTTATATATAGCATGCATTTGTTAATTTATTTTTTTCACAAGAATAAACATGCTCTTTATAGAAAAAGTATTAAAGTCCCTCCTAGTTGTTTCAATTTAAACATACAACATACACAACATGTACACACACACACACAGTATATATATATACGTATATATATATATATATATTTTAAACATAAAGATACTGTTTCTGCTGTTTGTCATTGTTGATTTCTTTTTTTTTTTTTTTGACATAATGCACATCTTTCCGTATTAGAACATATAGATCTCAGTATGGTATTTTAGAAACAAGAGAAAGGAAATTCTATAAAAGTCTATAAACACACCTGTTTTGGATGCACCACCTACAGAATTCATTCTTAACTCCATCAGGAATGTTGACCTTGACTGTCAGTACCTTCAAATTTTCTCCACGGTTAATTGCCAGAATCTGAGTACAAGCATATATGGCAAAGTTGATAATCCACAAAATATGTGTATGATCAATTTAATCAGCCAACATTTATAAAACAAATCAGGTGGTTACTCAACCTAGAGCTATACCAATTTGTTATTTATTTATTTACCAATAATGTGTGTTTCACTCTGTATGGTGGTTCCCTGCAGACTAGCTCCAGGGCTTGCCTTTGTCTTGCCTGTGTCAGAGCTTCCCTGGGACAGAAGCAGCTTCCTGGGTTGTATTTCTTAAAAGTATTTAGAGGCAAACATATGAGCTGCAGTATCAAGAAGTAATAAAAAACAGTTGGAAATAAGGAATTACAGTGAGAGCAATCAAAAAGCCTGGGAAGGAAGAGGCTGGGAAACAAAAACTACTGGAGGGCAAAGGGCTTTGTAAAGTCCCTGCATATGTCGGGAAGTCTACAAGGCCTCATGTATGCTCAGGACTAAGGGCATGCTCTGAAAACACCTGAGCAGATCTTAGGCTTCCACCTCTGCCTGACCTTTGGGCTCCAGGCAAAGAGGAAGTGAAGGCTCAGGCAGAGCAGTGAACAGCCCACTAAGCATTCCGAGTGCCCCAAGGAAGAGCTGATCTGCGAGGACTGGGACAGTTTGGTTTTTGTTTTGGCTCCAGGCGTTAGGGGAATCTCTGTCAAATAATTACATCTCCACTAAGCTGAAGGAACAGAGACTTCAGTGCTCAAACACAACAAAGAATACAGACTTTACAAAAATAGTTTAGAATTAACTAAACAAACTCACAACAGCAACAACAAACCCTAAAAAGGGAGAAAAATCTGATTTTCAGTAGTACCAACTTACAACATTCAAAATGTCCAGTTTTTAACAAAAAAGTTTACAAGATATGCAAAGAGACAAGAAGGTATAACCCATTTGCAGGAAAAAAACAAACTGAAGAGAATCTGTCCTTGAGGAAGCAGAACTGGACTTACTAGACACGCTTTATACCAACTGTCTTACAGATGCTCAGATTAAAGAAAATCATAGACAGAAATATAAAGGAATCCAGGAGAACACTGCCTCAACAAATACAGAATATCAATAAAGAGTTGGAAATTATAAAAAAAAGAACCAAACAGGAATTCTGGAGTTGAAAAATACAATGACAGAGAAAATATTCACTCCCAGGGGTGTCCAACCTGTGGCCCATGGGCCACATGCAGCCCAAGATGGCAAATGCAATCCAACACAAAATTGTAAATTTACTCAAAACATTATGAGATTTTTTTGTGATTATGTGTTGCAATCTATTTAATGTGTGGCCCAAGGCAACTCTTCTTCCAGTGTGGCCCAGAGACGCCCAAAGGTTGGACACCTCTGCTAGAGGTTCAATATCAAACTGGACCAAGCAGAAAAAAGAATCAGCAAACTTGAAGACTGGTCAATTGAGGTAGAGTCTAGAAAAAAAAAAAAAGACATGAATCGAGCCTAAGAGACCTGTGGGACACAATCAAGCATATCTACATATGTGGAAGAACCAGACAACAAGAGAAAGGGACAGAAAAATATTTGAAGAAACATAGGCCAAAAATTTTTCAATTTCAATGAAAAACATGATGTACACATCCAAGAATTACAATGAATTCCAAGATAAATTCAAGGAGATCCACAGCTAGATACATTAAAATCAAACTGTCAAAAGCCAAAGCCACAGAATCTTGAGTAAAATGAGAAATGTACATGAGGTCTGCCCGGAAAAAGTCAAACCACTGTTAAAATAAAAACAGTTTGTGCAACATTGATGTAACCTGGCAGCCAAGGAGAGTGGACTGGAATGTGCATACATGAACAATGACTTCACTGTACTAGTCAGCAGAGGCAGTAGACGCCTTTGACTGACCATGTATTCTGTGTGGCTGTCACATTCAAAATGACTGAGCCAGTAGAACAAATCTCCACCAGATTTTGCGATAAGCTTGAACATTCCTCTGTGGAAACTATTCAGATGATTCAGAAGGCTGCAGCTATGGGTAACTGGTGATTGGCAGCTTCATCACAACAACGTACCTACTCGTGCATCATGTTTCATATCGAGTTTTTTGGCGAAACATCAAATCCCCCAGGTGATCTGGCACCCAGATTTACAGCCCAGATTTGGCACCCTACCATTTCTGGCTTTTCCCAAAACTAAAATCACTTTTGAAAGGGAAGAGATTTCAGACCATCGATGAGATTCAGGAAAAATACGACAGGGCAGCTGATGGCAATTGGGAGAACTGCGTGAGGTCCCAAGGTACCTGCTTGGGAGGGGAGTGAGGCATCACTGTCCTATGTACAATGTTTCTTCTATCTCGTATCTTCTTCAATCAGTGTCTCTATTTTTCATGTTACATGGTTGGTACCTTCTGGACAGACCTCATAACTCATCATGTACAAAACGCTCAGTAAAATAAACAGCTAATTCTCCATAAAAACCATGGAGGCTAAAGACAATGGGATGTCACATTCAAAGTGCTAAAAGAAAAGTCAACTAAGAAATCTATATCCAGAAAACCTATCCTTCAAAAATAAAGGAGGTTGTTAATAAGTACAGAGCTTTAGTCTTGCAAGATGAAAAAGTTCTGCAGGTTGTTTGCAGAACTTAACATTACTTAATGTTAACATTAATTAACATTAAGTATCTTAACATTAGTTAATGTTAAGTTACTTAACACTTAACATTACTTGACCTACACACTTAAAAATTGTTAAAACAGTAAATTTTATGTTTTATATATTTTACAGTTATAAATTTTAAAAAATAAGGAAAAATTAAGAATTTCCAGGTAAACAAACACTAATTAAGGGAGTCTGTCACTAGTAGACCCAACCTACATGAAATGTTACCGAAGTCCTTCAGACTGAAATGACAGGGCACTAGACAGAAGCTCAAACCCATACAAAAAAAGAACACTAGTAAAGGTAGCTATATACGTGAATATAAGAGTTAATATCGCACTTTGGACTTGTAACATCTTTTTTTTCCCATATGACCTAAGAGCCACATTCTACAATGTACATATACGCTATCACTACAATTAGGAAAAAAATTAGTAAACTTAGAAATGAAATTAAAAGTGTGAGATATAATGACTATGATTTATATAGTTAAGTGAGGTCTTTCACTCTATTCTAAACCAGATATCTGTAATGGTATCTGACATGGAAAAGATCCAGAATAAAGCTTATATCCAAGCATACTTGTAAGCAGAGTCTAATAAGAAAGGTCGCCAGTTAGAAAGTCAAGATACCTGAGGTGTTATATTGTCAGCTATGCTAATAATTCCTAGAGTCACCTACTAACTTCTCTGCATCTTGAGTTCCCCATTTATGAAATGGAAAGGATATGACAATATTACAAAAATTTATATGAATAAAAAAGAAAATAGTTGCCTTAAAATCCTTTACTTCCTTAGTAAGTAAAGTAGTAGAGAAATCCAAAGTATTATCATTATTACCACTACCAGCAGGCACAGGCAATTTCCTTATTTACCTGATGATGTTGGATGTTTCTTATGTTGCACGAAAAATTCTGGTAGAGATGAAACTTATCAACATCTTTCTCATTTACTTTTTTTGAAGACACTTTTGCCAAAGATGACTGAATAGAAATATATCTATTTTGGCACCTGTTCAAATATACAAACATTTTCAAAAAATGAATAGTTATTAATATGTATAGTAAAGAAACATATTACACATTGAATAGGTTAGCAAAAACGATAGGCCACTACCAAATGCCATTTCTTTAAATGATGTCCAATTATAAAAATGTTACTGACTCATTTTAAGAGGACTCTTTGACTACTCGTGCTACCATAGGTCTTACATATCCATTTCTGTAGCAACTCAACCCTCCCATAAGATGCCTAAGTAAGTTCGGATACCATCTGCAGGCACCATCTGCATATAAGAGGCCAAAACTACCTACAGGGAATCAGACCAGAAACTCTGGTCTGGATTTCATCCTTCTCTGACCGCCAGGTAAGCCAGTCAGAACCAATTAAAAGCTACGAAAAGGAAAAACAAGAGAATGTGTCAGAACAGCTTCCAATAACAATGTATAAAGCTGAATCAAATTTCTGCAGTATAATTACCTATAAAAACACACTTGAAAACCTGGGTAATTCTCCTACTTCAATTAATTCCTGCTAGGGCCTCTGAGCAAACAGCAAAGTTCTCTCCCTCATATGAACAAAACCCAGACTAGACACAGCAGTCAACTGGTTCGTGTCCACCCTCCCTCTTCTCTGCACAGCTCACACACAGCTGGAGATGTGGAGAGAGAGGAAGAGCAGACTTCTGGAAAAGCTCTGTCCTCTTTTCTGATACAGGAAACATAAAAAATAGGTTTAAAATGAGTATCTATTGTAATGAAACATGAAATCTATAACCCCAAGGAAGGTCTAGGTCAAAGGTTTTTGAAAATCTCGTACAGACTGGGACTGTGATACCGTGGGTAAGCTGCTCTCCATTAGCTAAAATTCATTTTGAGATCAGTACTTTTCAGCCATGCTTGACATGAAATACTCTCATTAGCTTAATCACTGAGGAACACCAGAAAGGGAATATTGTAAAATTAAGTACATATATCACAATATGTTTTTTGAAAACTGCCACCCACTCAAAATGAATACGAATCTCTCCCTAGCATCTTCTGCGCAATGCAGTGGTTTTTAAACGGTGTTCCTCAGCGCCCTCCACCGAGGTGCTTTAGTGCGAGGAAGGTGAGCAGGCAGAGTCCCAGGCTCCCTTCTCAGAATTCAATCAAAGCAACTTTACTTTTATCTGTGTTATATACTAGGGTTCTATAGTTTGAATAGAGTTCTGATACTTAAGAAAAAGCCTGAAAATCAAGTTTTTAATGAACACTGGTCTTAGCACTAACCGTGCAGCCCTTACCAGCATAAATGTACATAGAGTTACTCACAATTTCCTTATGAAGTCAAGGGTTTCTCTGTCTTTAGCAATCATGTCTGCTAAAATATGCTGCACTCCTGTTTCAATGTCCTGGGGTGCCGACAGCCCTTTGGATGAAAGGGAAAACAAAAGCAAGGGCTACAGATCGGTTTTTAAGTCTATTATTGAATCACAATAAACTCATTCCAGTCAAAATAAAAACCATAAACTGACAGACGTAAAACAGAAAAGTACCACAGCAGTGACTAGCTTCCCTCTCCAACAAAAACAAGTCCTCAAAAGCAGTAACGGGGGCCTTCACAAACCACATAACCTAGTGGGGGAACGTGCAGCTCTGGAACCAGCTCTCTGGTCTAGTCCTCATTCCACCGCTTACCAAATGTGTGACTCTGGGCAAGTTACTGGACCTCTCTGTGCCTCCGTTTCTTGTAAAAGTAGACTAATACCTACTCCATGAGGTATTTACAAAGATTAAGCATGTTATGGAAAATATGTATTAATTGAGTCATACCCCAACGCATACTTTCATTCCAGTTCCGAAAATTCCCCTTGGTTTTAAACCGTGTTTTTATATTAATATAAAAACAAGCTTATATTTATATAAAACAAGCAATTTTATTAATATTACCATTTTGGCTTATGAGGCACTTCTTCATGTTTTCAATGACTCATTTGAATTTCTCAAATCTCATACACATGAACCAAGATTCATCATGTGGCTGCTCATCTTCACAGTTGAATTGTGTACCAACGGTACGTTAAATTCTTCCAAGTGCTTTTAGCTTGCTAATTTACGGCGGGAAGTCTTGTGCATTATGACCCTTGCGATAAGTTATACATGGAGCTAGACCATCTGCACTGTTTTCTTTCATTTCTTTTTCCTTTATTGTTCTATTTCTACTAGAGCTTTCTTTCTTGCAGTAATGCTTGAATTACACAAGCACTGAGAATCGTGTATTTTTCTCAGAGTGTAGTTTTAATGAGTAACAAAGACAAAGAGAAGACAGAGACAGATTTACAGAGTAATTAACAAGGAGGAAATGCCTTGTTGGGTTGTATTATAACCATTCTTAACTATGGATGCAATTATATTTATTTCAAAGAAATTTAAAGAAAAAAAATGTGGCCGTTGAAATTAACAAAAATTCTGTTTATATTCTAAGAGAATTTCCCTACGAGGGAATCTTCAGGAGCAAATTACCTGTGAAAGGTGAAAGCCTGCGTATGAAAAGGACTCAGAACAGCAGGGGCACATAGTAAGCAGTCAGTGAATGTCTGCTCTCATGTTAGCTGTTGGCTAGATCAGTCCTCACTTAAGAAAAACCGTTCACTACGCACTAGTTCCTTGCGTTCCGAAGCATCTCACAGTATCGTCATATGAAGTCTAATGAGAACACCATGGTGACAAGTCAGTAGTAAGTATGTAACCCACACTGAGAAACATTAATAAAAGAAAAGAAAGAGGATCTTATACATTTTGCTATTATAACAAAGGCATTGAAAACCCCCATCATTTGGGGAATAGGATATGTAAACCTATGTAATTAAAATTATTCTAGAGCTCTAGAGCAATGTTTTGTAAAGTATATAGTCCAAGGACCCGAAAATAAATTTACACTAGGTATTTGTTAAAAATATAAATTCTTAGCCCTGGCCAGATGACTCGGTGGGACTGTCGTCCTGTACATCAATCAAAAGGTTTCGGGTTCGATCCCTTGGTTGGGGCGTGTATGGGAGGCAACCGATTGATATTTCTCTCTCACGTTGATGTCTATCTCTGTCTGTCTGTCTCTCTCTCCGCCTCCCTCTCCCCTTCTTCACTCTCTAAATCAATAAATGTATCATCAGGTGAGAATTAAAATTAATTAATTCGTAGACTGTGAGCTTTTACTGTTTTACAGACTATCACAGATGATTCTGATACTCGTTAAAGCTTAAAAAAAACAGCCCTGGCTGGTGTGACTCAGTTGGTTGAGTGTCGTCCTGCAAAGCAGAAGGTTGCTGGTTCCATTCCCAGTCAGAGCACATGACTATAGACTGTGGGTTCGGTGCCCGGTCGGGCACCTCTGAGAGGCAACCAACTGACATTGCTGTCTCACTTCGATATTTGTCTCCCTTTCTCCCTCCTTTCCTCTCTCTCTAAAAAAAATTAATCAATCAATAAATAGTTTTTAATAAGTTTAAAAACCACTGCTAGGGCCAACTGGGTGATGGAAATATCAGGGGGAATACTTTGTAAAGTACACAAGATCTGTCCAGAAAAAGTCCAACTACTATTAATAATGAGAATAGTTTGTGTGATATGGATGTCACCTGGCAGCCAAGGAGAGTGGACTGGAAGGCACATGTATGAACAATGACAACTTCAAGGTACTAGTCAGCGGGGGCAGTAGACGCCCTTGACTGAGCATATGTACAGTGTGACTGTCACATTCAAAATAACTGAGCAAGTAGAGCAATGAATCTGAACCAATTTTTGCGTTAAGCTTGAACATTCCTCTGTGGAAACTATTTGGATGACTCAGAAGGCTGCAGGTCTGGGTAACTGGTGATTGGCAGCTTCCTCACAACAATGCACCTGCTCATGCATTTCGTCTTGTGTAGTTTTTTGGCGAAACATCAAACCACCCAAATGCCTCGGCCCCCCAACAGCCTGGATTTGGTGCTCTGCAACTTCTGGCTTTTCTCAAAACCAAAATTGCCTTTGAAAGGCAAGAGATTTCAGACCATTGATGAGATTCAGGAAAATACAATGGGGCAGCTGGTGGTGATTGGGAGAACTGTGTGAGATCCCAAGGTGCCTACTTTGAAAGGGACTTTGTCCTATGTACAATGTTCTTATATCTAATATTTTCTTCAATAAATGTCTCTATTTTTCATATTACATGGCTGGATACCTTCTGGACAGACCTCACATGACTGTCTAACCACTATGCTGTACACCTAAACTAATACAGAATAATATCAAATGGAAACTGTCATTGAAAAAAATCAGAAACAGAAAAACACTGCGGGGTGTCGCCCTTTGCTGTGGCTACAGTAGTGCTTCTCCACAGGAAGCAGAAATCATCAGACACCCAAAAATCTTGTCCAAACTACATACCCACGTTCAATCCAATAGGGAAAGGACTGAAGAGTCTTGTGTGTTTCGAAAAAGCACCTTCCCCCATCAAAGAGAATTGATTTAGGGGGCTTAATACAACCAAGGATAAGAGGACTTCCAAGAGTTTAGCACCTCTGTGAAATCAGGAGAAAATAAAGTCCACAGAACCAGAAAATTATATCCTTTGCCTTGTAGTGAAAGCTTCCCAGCTGTAGGTTCTTCAATCATCCACAACTGTAACAAAAATTGAAGGGTAACACTTCTTTTTACTTTATCTGCACTAAGGCCATTTCTTCTTAAACACAACAGAACAGTCAAGCTACTCCCCTGTACACAACACGGGAATAGTCTGGATCTTACAGGATATAATCCACTCGTGGCATAGTATATCATGTTTACTCAGACTAAAGTCTTGTTGGTCAGCGGCAAATAAGAAAATTAATGTGTCTTATATTGGGGTAAAAAAATAACATTGAAAATATCTGGTTTCTTGAAAACTTCCTTGAAGAATGATGAGAATGATGACAATGCTTCTTTAGAAAAACAGTACTACAAACAAAATGAAACACAAGCAGTTACATGGAATAGACTGACAGCTGCCAGAGGGGAAGGGGGGTGGGCTCAATGAAGGAAGGTGAAGGGATTGGCCAAAGAACAGACGTGCACGGCCATGGAAGGGACAACGACGACAAGACTGCCTGAGAGAGGGGTCGGGGGCTGCGTGGAGGTAGGCAAAGGGAGAAAAGGTGAGGACAACTGTAAGGGCATAAACAATAAAATACAATTTTCTTTTTTAAAAAAAGATCAAATTCCACCTCTCTTGATGTTTTTGAAGGCATTAAAATAGAGGGAACAGAGAAATATCTTCAAAACAAAAGAGCATTAGTAAATTGAGGGTGATCATGAGTTGTCTGTGTAGCATAACAGAGAAAGGGGCAGCCCTGGCCAGTGTGGCTCAAGTGGCTGGAACATCATCCTGTAAACCAAAGGGCTGTGAGTTTGATTCCTGGTCAGGGCACGTGCCGGGGTTGTGGGTTCAGTCCTCCATTGGGGCACACAGTGCGAGAGGCAACTGATCGATTTTCCTTTCTCGCATTGATGTTTCTCTCTGCCCACCTTTCTCTCCCTTCCTTCCTCTCTCTCTAAAATCAATAGGCATGTCCTCAGGTGAGGATTAAAAAAAATAAAGAATGAGGGGACCAAAAAAGGGGGGAAACATTCCAGGCAAACTTTAAATAGATGTTATGTAGCTTGCTTGGAATTAATTATAATTCTTCTACATTTGTGATCAGAAAGAGGGAGTAAAGCAAACAGAAAGTCCTGATACACATGTTAGTACTATCGTAACTGTGCCGGGCCCTGAATGATTCCCATTGTCAGAAGTACCACCAAGTGCCCATCATCACATGTAGTCCAGAAGCACCACCTTATATGACAATGAAGAGCGATATGGTTATCAGACCTACCCAATAGGAACTCAGTATGCGTGTGCACTAAGGAAGATCTGTAGCACAGGAGGTAAGAAATAGAAAGAAATCAACCACAAGAGAAAAAGTAAAATAAGCAATAAACCTTCATGGATCTAACATTCTAAAAGCTTCAACATTCGATTTTATTAAAACATATCCTGACTGGGCCAATCTTAATACATGGCTAGCAGAGTCTCAGCTACTATTAAATTATTAAATGTTGAAACCATTTAAAAATCCAACTAAAAATACACATTAAAAAAAAATTAAACTTGAATTTTACTCATTTCAACCCATCTCTATACTCAAATAATACTAATTTGCTTTTTCTTTTTAATATTATATTTTCTAAAACATATTGAGATGTGTGTACTTGTGTATGAAAAGATAAATGTATTTTTACACACAACATACTCAATTTTTTTCAGCGCAAAGTCACATTTACTGAATTACTTTCTTAAAAACAAAGTCACCGAGTGCTGCCCTTCCCTACAGTTTCACGCACAGTATAGATCTGTGATCAGACACTGCCCCCTACGGACACGCATGTCTCCGAGCCTGCAGAACCAACGGCCTAAAGAAACTGGACGAGATCGGGCGCGCTCAGGGTGGTATGAAAGCATTTGGTGATATGTGAGAGACGCTAAGTTTTAACTATCTTTCAGAGACTTTACTCTTGCACTTTCTTTGGGTGTTTCTCAAAGCCAAACTGAAGCAGGAAGAAATTAATGTTCTTAAGGGGACAGTGGGTGGGTTTTTCTGTGGGATTTTGTTGGTTTTTCTGTGGGCCCTCTAATGGAATTGATCTCTTTGGCTGTTCAGTTTTTTTCATACTGTATTTTTAAAATTTGTTGTATGGTGCCATGTGAGCATCAAGTACCACCAGATGAATAAAACTTATTATATCTGAAAAAAAAAAAAGAAAAAGAAACCGGACGACTGCAGGACCCAGTCCCATCAGAGCACGCCTGCAAAGGTTGCTCCTGCTCAGCAAGCTCCTACTCCAGGGCCCTCATTATGACAACAAAAGCCATGCATCTTGACACGTATCTGTTGTCACTTCCCGCAGGTTTTGCTCGGAAAAAGCTCTGCCTTCCTCTCTTCCTCCCTCCATCTCTCTCGTGTGCAGGCACACACACAAAAGGATGGGCAGACACCTTCCAGGAGAAGACAAACCCTTCACTCCTGGGGAGCAGGGGGGTGAGAGTAGGACGTCACTGGACACTTCATGTAGGTCAGAAGAGTTGAAATTGTTTCTAAAGAGTAGATATGACTTTATAATTAAATAAATTTTGAGAAATAGAGTAAAAGTTTTAAAAGACAATATGAGAATCTTTATAATGTGAAGAATCATTATTATCCTTATAACCTTAGGATGTAAAGGGATTTCTTTAAAAAGAAAAAAAAAGCAATTATCTTAAAAGTAAAGATCAATACATTGCAAAGATTACCATAGTAACTATAATAAAACTACTTAAGACCTTCTATTTACCAAGATACAGCATACGGAAGTGAAAAGAGAAGTTATAAACTCAGAGAAAGGACCTGCAACCCAGATAACTGAAGAAGAATATCTTAAAGCACTTACCAATTAATAAGAAAAAGAGAAAGAACACAGTAAAAAATGGGTAAAAGTCTAGAACAGGCACTTTATCAAAAGAGGAAAACTGAATGGCTAAGCAGGAGGTACATTGGGATTTATTTTGTGAGAATTCCTCATTCTTTATATGCTATCTATGTTTTTGTCCAGTCATTACTTAAACACAATTTTTAACATATATTTTCAAACTTAAAAAGAAACAGGGCTTATCCCATTGAGGAGAGCGGGTACCTTTGACATCGGGTCGAACGTAAGACAGCAGATTGAGCATCCCTGGGTTCTCAAGCAGTGTCCTGGCTGCCTCCTCTAATCCCAACTGCCTTGCTCTCTGGGCTTTGGTGCCTTTACTCCCGGTTTTGTATGGAGCTGACTAGAAAAAGAAAATGTCGGAAAACATACCACACTGTTTAGTTTTAAAAAGCAGAAGTTAAAATTAGGACGCAAAATTACAGGACGTGGGGAGAATGCTGAAGATGGCCTACGCCAACCCTTTCGTCTTCCACCGCAGATGAGTTAGTACTAACCAGAAAACACTGGCTGCCCAAAGACAGCCGTTCCTTATCTGACTCTTGACACTTTTATATGTACTTAAAATTAGGTTTTTTGTTTGGATTCACTCATTTTAAAAACTCAGTGCCTGAACTGCAAGAACGATAAGGTCCTCTTGACTCAAGCAAACTCTTCTAAAAGCTGCCAGCGCTCTATGCTTCCACTTCTCAGTCCACGTTCACTCCTCGGCCTGCCGCCATCCGGCTCCTCTTTCCACAAGCTTGCTGAAGGTGGTATCAGGAAGGTCCACACTGGTCCCCTAACATTACCGCCTTCTAAAGTGACTTTTCCTGGTCTTCCATGGTATCATCTGATTCTCCTCCTACTCCACTTACTCTTTCTGTGTCTCCTCCTTAGGCTCTGCCTTCCTGCACCCATGCTTCAAAAGTGGGTGTCCCTCAATGGTCTACCCTGACCTGCCTACCCCTCCCACTCGCCTCGAGTGAAATCTTCCATTCTCACAGTTTCAAATACCAGTGACACGCTGAAGACATTCATAACTAGGCCTTCAGCTCAGGATTCTCCCATAAGCTTCACACTGTGATAACCTCATCTCCTTGTTCCCCACTTGCCTGGGAAATCCTTGAAGACAAGGACTACGTATTATTCATTTTTGTAAACCCAAGTGCCTAGCACAAATATGCCTATGATAGTGACTGAATAAAGATTAAATCTTTTGTTGAATTAAATAATGATGGCTAACGGCTTTAGCTTTTTATTTCCAGGTCTTCTTTAACTATAAACAGACCTAAATCATAATATAATCAAGTTTACATTAAAAGATAAAAAGGGCTCCTTACCACATGTTCTAGTTCTTCAAAAGTTTTACAGTTCAGCAAGGCTCTTAACAAGCATTCAGACATCTTTCCCTCCTTCTTAATTTTCTGGATTGTACTACGAACCTTCTTTGCAACCGCCCTGAAAATAAAAACTTTCGTAATATACAAGACCTGCATGTCCAAACCTTGCCTTTGAAGCTATCTCCAACTTACAGAAAGTTACAGGTAAAGTAAAAAGAACACCCCCTTCCCCCACTCTGAACCATTTGACAATAAGTTGCCATTACTTTCAAGTATTTTAATGTGCATTTTCTAGAAACAAGAATCTTCTCGTACGTAACAATATGACCATCAAAGTCAATTCATTAATATTGGTGTTAGTATCATCTAATCCGCGGATGTCCGACCTCATTTAAGTCTCACCAGCGGTGTCAGTAATGTCCTGCGCGGTGAATGCAGGTGAGGGTCATGGGTTGCATGTGGTGGCCGCGCAGCGACAGTGTTCTCCAAGCGGAAACAGTATTCAGTCTCTCCTTCCCCTCAACACCTTGATTAGAAGGCTTGAATCAGGCCAGTTATTTTGTACAATGTCCCAAATTTGGGGTTTCGCTCAGGTTTACTCACACTTTGATTCAGATGATAAATCTTTAAGCAAGAATATCACAGAAGTGATGTTCTCGCTCCTCTTACTGCCTCCAGTGTGACAAATAGGTATCACAATGATTTATATTCGTCCCATTACTAATTAACTTTAATCATTTGACAAGGTAGTATCTGTGGGTTTCTCCATAATACAGGTATTCTATATTCCCTTTGAAATTAAGTATTTTGTGGTGAGGTACTTTGATTATCCCATTCCTCAATAAACTTTCAATGTATTCATTAATTTATTTATATCACTATGGACTCATGACTTTTAACTTTTTAATGATTATAACCCATTGCTATCATTTGTTTTAATGCTTAAATTGTTCTCTATTTGGCTGGAAGTAACTCCTTCAAGCTACACTCTGTGCCCTTTTGACATATCTCCATTATTCTTTAAGCACTTCCTTATTTCCTGGAACAAGATATTCCGGGCTCATCTTTTACTCTCCCTACCCCAGTCCTGGAGTCAGGAGAACGGTACTTAGACACCAACTTATGGGTGGCAGGTGTATTCACTGTTATTGGGTATTCATTGCTATTGCTACTGCTCAGGATGAGTATACCTGGCACTCACAGTTGGTTTCTAAACACAGTGGAACCTCGGTTCCAGAAGGCTGTTTGAGAAGCGATTTGTTCAAAAACTGAATCATATGGTGACTAATCATACAGTATCAGCATGAAATGGTTGAGGTTTGGCTGTATCATTCCCATTACAAAGAACCAGGATTTCATGGAGAAAAGCTGATCCCAGGAATCAACGTACAGGGATCAATGCACAGTAGGAGCAGGAGCAAGGCACAGTTGTTCTACACTTTATAATAATGTTTCACTGTGAATATGCAATCCTACTGCTATATTTAGTGCCTCTTTCCTATTTCATTACCCGTTCCTATTCACAGTATCTGCCTAACGATGGTATTGCTAAAATGATGGGCAAAATCAGAGAGATGATAAATTATTAAAAATGATGAAAAAATCAAATCTAATTGTGGGAAAAGAAACCCAAAGGCAGGAGATTACAAAGGAAAGGGGAAGGATATGCAGTCTCCAGATTGCAACCTGCCAGCCTCTTGCCGCCCTGGTAGCCCGGGGCCGAAGCCGACCAGTCATTCTGACAAGAGGCCAGCTGTCCTACTGGCCTCCGTGGAAGGAACAGGAGATGCATCTTTAGAGAAAATACAAAACACTTTTCTTACTATCCAAAATCATGCTGTGTAATTTACTTTTTTAATAGTAACCCCTCAGTAAGAAATATAATTCACCTTGCAATGTGGTATGTGTGTGTGTGTGTGTGTGTGTGTGTGTGAATGTGAGTATATGGGGGGGGTGTGGATGTGAGTATATGGGGGGGGGGTGTGTAGTGAAACCAACTGAGTAGGTCATTACCACTTAAAAAAATGAAATAGAAAATATGAGTGCAGTTTATAAAGATAAATAGTTTCATAAAAATGTTTCAATTATACATGCACATAAACATGTTAGTATTTACATGTTCACATACACATACATAAACATATTTGTTAAATAATATTTATCTTTAGCATAAAATTTACTCATATTTTCTAATCTCTATCTCATTTTTTAAATGATAATTACCTATTCATTTATGGGTAACAATTAACAGATTGCAAGCCAATGCTCTAGATATAGAAAATGCCAAGCTTAAGAAAAAAGAGATCTTATCTCCTTACCATAAAGAAATTCCCACATGATATAAAAAGATCACCTAAGCCCCAGTTAATGTCCCCAGTTACTTCAAGAAGCATTCCTCTACTAATATAAGAATGGAACTCTCTTGCAGAAGTGTTTTTTTTAATAGAAAAAGAACATAGTAATAATTATCATAGTCATAGTCCCATACGTACAACCAAATATTGTTAGGATATTTTACATTTTTTAAATAAACTATCCTTGCTTGTTTGTGACACTTCACAATTTCAGATCCCAAAACCCTAAGACTTTCTTCATTACCTTGCATTCAACCAAACAGAGAGCTTACTACACACACCGCAATACTGGCTTTCCAGGCGTGGTCCACAGATGATTTTGTTGGGCTCCGAAGTTTCATACGTAGAAACCCACACTACCGGGTTCTTTTCAGAAACAGAGAGAGCTGTCAAAGGGGCAGATAATACTGTGTACAAGCAATCTGCTGGAGAAGAGTAGAGGCCGGCTCTTCCCCTTAGACAGGACTTGTGATCTCCAATTCTTATCCCTTGCTATTTGATTATACTAGCCTGGCCCTGGAAGACTATCTAAGACCGTTTGGTTAGCTAGTCATTTATACTTCTGAGTTGGTAACTGATTTTGCTCTCAACAAAATATAACTCTCCACATGGTGGAAAAGTTACTGAACTGCAAGGTCCCCCAGAATCACAGGAAGCTTATTAGGCTTGCAAAAATAGCTCGATACTTTTAGAATGGCTTAATGGCAGTATTATACCCAATTTTAATCAGGTTCTTTTCGTAGACTTGAAGAACACACACATTAACAACATGGCACCTGGCACGTAGGACAAATGCAATAAATACATGAATGATGAAGAGTGTTTTCATAAACTTTACTGAATAATACAGTCTTACAGTTTCTCTGTGCGTGTTTCAGAGTTATTACAACAAGTCCATAGGCATAACTTTTTAAAGGGTAATTCCCATTCTATAACCAGACACAACTTACCATCCCCTAATATAAAATGACCAACCACTGAAAAAAATAGAGAAAGAAAATATACATATTTCCTACCAACCTCTCTACTGCCAAAGCACTTTCCATTTAGCATCTTTATAGTATTTAGAGGGCAGTTTTACGCAAGCTGTTGAAGATTTAGACCAAACTGTATTTTTCTGAGTTTCCCGTTGGCAGTCCTAATTTTGTCACACAAAATCATTTCTCTGAAAGATGACACTCGAACTCTCAGGCGCACACTTGCCCTGAGAACCACCTTTGTGATACATGCCCAAGCTATGCACAAACACACCAGCAGAGGGACCCTGTACGCCCCTAAATAAGTAAAATAGAGCTGGCTTCCTCTGCCAGAATAGGACTATAGCCAGACAACAATAATTCAACAGAACAGCCCTGGCCTGTCTTGCTCAATGGGTTGGACATTGTCCCACAAAGCGAAGAGTTGCCAGTTTGACTCCCAGTCAGGGCACACGGCTGGGTTGTGGAATGGGTCCCCAGGTGAGGGCATGCAAGAGGCAGACGACAGATGTTTCTCTCCCTCTCTTTCTCCCTCCTTTCCCCTCTCTCTGAAAATAAATAAAATCTTTTAAAAAATTTTTCAAAAACCCTAAACACTGAAACTGCTGAAGTATATTGTCATTCACTTCCTCGCGGTTGCTCCTCATTGGTTCACCTGCCCTCCTTCCCCTTATACTGGGCTCATCTCTTCCCACATTTCTTACCGTAGCTCTTCTAGAGTTTGTTGGACTTCTCTCAAGTAATCAGCATCAAGGTTATTAATGAGCTCTTTCCGATAACGTACGATGAAGGGAATTGTGTTATCATCATTAAAGAGACGAATGATGTTGGCACAAACCCAAGGTTCAATATTGGTTCTCTCGGATAAAACCTGTAAATTCAGTACACTTAGTGATTTGAAATCCTGAAAGTTAAACATCTATATCATAATCTATAGTTTAAAATACAGCATCAAATTATATTCTCCAGTCACTTGGAAACTACTTGCTGCGGTGAAAAAAATAAAATTAAAAACTATATAAAACATATATATAAACTGACAATTGTAAAATAGTCATTTCGCTAACTCAATAAAATCCAATTAAAATCACTCTATCACTTATATTCTACAGGGGTCAGTGAGACACACACTTGTTATCTCTCAGACTAACCACAAAGATCAAGGATTGGTAACTCACTTTATTGGCATGAGTGACGAGAAAAGACACTTTCAACCATTGCTAGTGAGAAAGTACAATGGTTTAACCTCTGAGGAAAGCAATTTGACAACATCCATCAATATTTACAATACATAAACACTTTGATGGCAATTTATTCTGATATACTTAATCCTCTGGAGGAGGAAATATTTATAGCAACTTTTTTTGGAAGAATTGTTTTCAGCAGAGTAAAAGTTTGACAAAACCTAAGTGTGCAATGGGAAACTGGTAAACAAATTATGCCTCGCCCGCACAGTAGAATACCAGGCAACTACTCATACATGAACTGACACAGAACGATTAGCAAGAACGGCAAGGATGGCTTACTCTCAGGAGAGAGAATAGGTTGGTGAGTTAGGATACAAAGATCTGTATCATTTGAATTTTGTATCACATACACACAGCACTACATGTTCATAATTATTCATTCTTTCTAAAAAAGTCTACAAGTTTCAGCAAAATGTACATGCAAGCAGAAAAGCTGAGAGAAGTCAGTCTGGAGAAGAAAAAAAATGAAATGCACTTTTAGTAACTCTTCTCAAAACCTAAGCAGATTTTTCAAAGTAAAGCTCAGAAGGCATTAAGTTTTATTTGTATTTCAATCTTGATGTGCAAGAGCTGCCAAAAATGGAAGAAACCCAAAAGTTATTAAAGAATTATCATAATCAACTGGTTAACAAAATCAAGTAAATATATAAAATAGACTGAATTTCAAAACTAAAGATGAAGTAAGTGGCTGATCTCCGGAGGCCACTAGGGACATTCATTCCTCTGGGCATCTTACAGTACAGAAGAAGGCTGCACGTACCTGCACAATGTCCCAGTTCATTTCCATCTCCTCTGCAATATCGGTGGCGTTTGCCACAAACCTGTCAGGCTGCCCCTGGGATGCTTCGGTCTTCGCTGTCTTTAATGGGGACTGACCAGACGCACAGTCATCTTCGTCCTCTTCCTTCTTGCAGGCCCCCTCCCACGGGGTGCTTGTGGATGGTGCCTCTGTACTGTGACTCTCACCCTTCAAGTTGCTGCCTTTGGTTTCTTCATCAACTTTCAGCTTTTTGGTCTTGGGAGCTGAAGGCAACTGAGCTGAATTTTTCCGTTTTGTCTTTGCTGTTTTCAGAGTCTGCACAGTAACTGATTTATTTTTTCTGTCTTCCAAATCAACATCAGCCACAGCCACAGAACTATTCTATCAAACCACAATGAAAACACAGGAGAATTAGAAGATAAAAACTAATCGCTGTGGAATATTACTCATCAACAAAAAGGAACAAATTATTCACACAATAATCTGGAAGAATCTCAAGGATCTTATGTTCGATGGGGGAAAAAGCTGATCTCAAAAACATTCCTGCACTATATAACATTCCTGAACAAATTAGTGGTTGCCAGATGTCAGAAACTGGGGAGAGGGAGGGTGGGAGGGAGCTGGCTGTGGCTATATAAGGGCAACGCTAGGTACTTGCGGTGATAGATACACAAATTCACACATGTGATAAAACTTCACAGAACTAAAGACGCACATACACATAAATGCATGCAAATAAAACTGGGGAAATCTAAAAAAGATCAGTGGATTTTATCAATATCCCTGTTGTGATTCTTTTACTAAATTTTGCAAGATGTTACCATTGGGGGAAACTGGATAAAGGGCACATGAGATCTCTCTGTATATTTTTTACAACTGCATGTGAAATTATCTACAAATAAAAAGTTTAATTTTAAAAAATGACTAAAGGGCTCTGGCCATGTGGCTTAGTTGGTTGGAGCATCATCCCGTACACCTAAGACTGTGGGTTCTATCCCCAGTTGGGGCCTGTGCAGAAGGCAGCCAATAGATCGATCTCTCTCTCTCTCTCCCCCCTCTCTCTCTCTCTCCCCTCCTCTCTCTCTCCCCCCCTCCCCCTTTCCACCCCGCTCCACCCCAACTCTCTCTTTCTATCTCTCGAATCAATGAGCATGTCCTTGGGTAAGGATTTTAAACAATAAATAAATAACTAAAAGATAGGTCTACACATGCTGGAGAAACCAAGATTTAAAACTTGCAATCAAGGCCTGGCCAGGTGGCTCAGTTGGTCGGAGTGTTTGTCGTCCCAGACACCAAAGGGTTGCAGGTTCAATATCCAGTTGGGGACCACACCAGAGGCAGCAGATCAATATTTCAACAATATTTGAATGTTGCTCTCTCCTCTCTCTCTCTCCCTCTGCCACCTCCCTCCCTCCCTTCCTTCCTCTCTCTCTAAAATTAATAAACATATCCTCAGGTGAGGATTAAAGGGAAGATTAAGCAAAAAACCTAGTTTTAAAAAATAAATAAATAAAACAAAACTTGCAATAAAGAATCAATCATTTAGAGAGAGAAGAAAAACACACACTGATAAGACCCAACAGGCTACACCTTCCGCCAAGTGACGAGAGGGACCCAGGACAGACAAAAGCATGACAGCAAAGTAGTGCCAGGCATCCGTCTTTAATAAGAGTTTGCAAAGCAGCTCCCACGTGTCCCGAGGCCACTGGACACACGCTCCCCTCGCCCATCCACACCCAAGTGACACCTCAGGTGGGAAGGAATGAGACCTGGCACTCGTCTGGGCACTAAACAAGATACAGACCCTGCCCGTGTGGAGTTTACAATTTCACAGGCTAGCTTGTTTCCATTTACCTAAGCGATGCAGATGGCGCAAACCAGCACAGGACAACTCCCAAACTAAATTCAGTTAAAATTCAATTTTCTCTCATATCGAATACTTTTCCAAAATTACTGACTGCTGAAAATACTGGGAACTACTACAATAAAGAGCACCCCATCCTAATGCCCACCCACTACCACCTGAACCTGGAAATGACATACGCTAAGCAGACCTCCGAGGACTACATATTGTCAGCTGAAACATAATGGATGAGAACAGAGAAATAAAAATAGAATGACTCCATCAGAGCTGGTAATAACCTGATCAGATGAATTGACTTCGTTAAAGAATGTGTCAATCACACAGAGGGTTGTCAGCCATAGAGGAGCAAAAACCCATAAAAAGCAAATACAATCCACATTCTTCTAAGTAAGGCACGAGGAAGAGGAAAGCTGAGCAGCAGATTCTGGGTATCTCGGTCCCAGTGGCAGGACGAGCCTCCTGCGACACGGACACAGACTACCTTAGATTCAGGCAACGGAAACCTTCATCTGTCCCTGCGATGGGCACAGAGCCTAGACCACAGCAGGCACTCGATAAACCCAAATGAATGCGTCTGTCCGGGTCTCCTCCTCTGAGTCGATGGTCACCAAGTAAATTTCTGATTCCTATTTGACGCCCTACTTACTTCAGCCTCTAAGGGGAGACAGTGCTAGTCATAAGAATTGCAAGTTCTTACGATTGGATCAAAGTATTATTAAACCAGCACTCTAGTTTTATACATCACTCTTAGGAGCATGGCTGATATAAAAACACCTGTGAGAAATATGTACCAGTTCCTGAAGTGCTGACAAAATCACCTTCCTGACTTAGAAACCCAATTCTATCACTTACTATCTATGGTCCACCAGCAAGTCACTTAATGTCTCCTGCCTCGGCCTTCTCGTCTACAAAATCAGGACAATAAGAGCACCTGCCTCAAGAGGTTGTTGTGAGGATTAGGTAAGACAACCAAGTGCAGTGTTCAGCATATTGCCTGGCTAATAATAAGCACAAAATGTTTGCTGATACCAATATCATTACCACCACTACCACACCTAGACCACCTCCTAATAGGGAGAAAAGAAGTAGATGGAGAAATTAAGAAAAAAATAAAATGACTGAAGGTGAGAGATTTAAAGTAAGAGGGGAAAAAAGGCCAACAATAATAAATTAGATACTGAAAGATTTCTTCTCTGGAGTCATCAGGCAAGATCGAGCTACTGTTTCTCAGTGTTGTTCACAGACCCCTGGGGGACGCCGAGACCCTCCAGGGAATCTGTGAGGTCAAAGCCACGTTCGTAATAATGCCGAGACATCACTTGCCTTCTTCACAAATGCTGAAATGTGCGAGGATTCGGCAAGAGCAATGGCAGCAAAAAGCTCGGCAGCGGCGCCTGGCTGTAATTACAGTCACTGCTCCCTGCACTGCCACACGCTTGCGATGAAACAGTGTCAGTATCACTTAAGAATACAGCAGTAACAAGTACTAACGTTTAAAATGTCGACCCTTGAAGGCATATACTTTTTCAACATCTGAGCTGCAGTCAGTGCCCAGCAAGCACTCCTGCTGCCCGCGACGTGCGCGGACCTGCGGGGCTGTCCTGGGGAAAAGCACCCCTGCGGCCGGCTGAGCTGTGAGTCAACCCAGCTTCTTTTTCCATAAAACACCCCTTTCACTCGAAAGAATGAGTGACAAACTACGGTTAATCAAATGTGGGTTTCTGTCAGACTGTCACTTCAAAGAAATACCTGTCTTTGGGCCAATAATAAAATTCAGCCTTTAAAGGGAAAATTAGAAAATTTGTACCTGCTTCTATGAGCTGGACAGTTTTCCCACACTGTGACGAAATCAGTGGTTACATTGACACATGTGAATTTCCGACACTGCATGATGAGAGGTACTAATGTTTAGGAGATAAGCATAAATCAGTGGACCCATATTTTCCCAAGGACCAATATGTTATAAAATCATGCTTGGGTAAAAGATCTATTCATATTATAACACAGACCAATGGATTTTAATATAACAGGATAAAAAGTTCATTAATGTGGTCCAGCTACCACCATAGGACAAACCTTTAAGAAACTACCACTTACTCCAGGCCAGGTAGCTCAGCTGGTTAGAGCATCGTCCTGATATGTCAAGGTTGCAGGTTCAATGCCGGGTCAGGGCACACACGAGAATTAACTAATGAATGCATGTATAGGCAGAACAACAAATCAACCTGAGTGTGTCTCTCTACCCCCTTCCTCTCTCTCTAAAAATCAACAAGTAAATTTTAAAAAACAAAGAAACCACCACTTACTGAGTTTTGGTAAAGAATCGAATACCAATATCCACATTTACTTGAAAAATCTATTTTCAAGTAGCCACACTCCATTTTCCACATACCAGGGAAAATCTCCGTGGAGGCAGGGTTTTCCTTGAATAGTTCAGTTATTTTCTGTCACACATGAGAGGCATTTGCAAAAATGTAAAACAATATTGTTCTTCTCACTATTTTTTTGTGTTGAAAAAATATATACTTATTTTTCATTGAAGTGTTATATGTATCAACATGTAACATCTTTATTTTTAAATTGATTAATATTTTTTAAATGTCTCATTAATTTCTAATACAATAAATATTGATAGATATAATCCACATAAGTAAAAGTTCTTTGGGGTTCCCAATAAATTTTAAGAGTGTAAAGGCATCCAAAAACCAAAAATTTTGAGAAACATGGATCTAAACTATCAAAAACATATGGAAACATCTCTCCATTTTTTGAAGGTTCTAAGATTCTATAGCTCCTTCAGTGCTTAATAAGTTTATTAAGCCTCCATGACAATATTTTTCCTTTTTATAGTTAACCTGAACCTTTGACAGACTGAATAATCAAAGTTTATTTTCTTTTGCTTTCATGGGTTTTTTCAGTCACTCTTAACGAATGGTTATTATGTAGCCTACGACTAAATCCAAGACTAATTCTGACCATTTTTCTCTTTGCTATCTCTGTAAGTAGGAAATTATCTAAATTAAAGAGTGGCTCGTTGTATCTTTACCAGTTGAATCAGTCGGCAGGCCTTAGCCTTAACTTTGCCTTGTGTCGTGTGAACTTGACAAATAACTGGAAAGGGATAAGGAGTTAGGGGGAAGCTTCTTAAAAATTAGATCTAAAAGAACATTGTTATACTGTTTAAGGATTGAGCCAATGGAAGAAATGCTGGCAGAAGAAAGAAAAGGGGCGACAGAGGGAGCACAGACCTCTCATTGAGAAGGTGGGAGGGGGTGGGATCTAAAGCCCAAGCAGAGGGGCCAGCCCCTGAGGGAGCAATGGCGTTTCGTCCACTGTCATAGGGCAGAACATGGATGCAAAATAGCCGGCCTGGTAGTGAGAAATGAGAAACGTCCCATGTTCTCAAATACGTAAAAGGCAATGTCAACAGCTGAGAGAGAAGATAAAGAAATCTAAGTAAGTTTAAGAAAAGAGAAAAAAACACAGTGTGCTTATGGCAAGATACACATATATGCCAGTTGATAAACATTCCTTCTTCTCCAACACAGAGGATCAGAAGGTAAATGTTATTAAAACCCGTGGCAGAGGACACCGCCGCCCTGAAGTCACTGTCCTCTATCTGCTTTGTCCTGTTGTATGTAAGGAGAAAGGAACATCACTAATCAGGAAAGCACTAGTGTCCCGGTACGCAGCCAAAGCACCTACCAGCACCTCCTTAACAGCGGCGCCTTCCGAGCCATCGCTGATCTGCCGGGCACTCTTCTTCACCCGGGGCGCCCTCTTTGGTTTGGATTCCTTGCGAACAGGTTGCTTAGGGTTTCTGGGGACTTTCTTTTGGGGCTCCCAGGCACTATCGTCCTTGTCATCGTCTTCAGAGGCAGATGATCTAGGAATAAATTGCCAGAAAAAATTTTAGGAAAACTGAAGCCAAATGTTAAAGGCAAAAACAGACAGACATATAATGCTTCTTAAAAAGAATAAGGTAAGAGGTGTTTAATATAAAATGGAGACATGTGAGCACAGGCCATGAACAGATATTAACAATTAAACAAGAGTTAATCAGAGACCAATGTAAAACCCCCTGATGTGCTGTAAATCACAAGTCTCTCTCAGTTCCCCGTCACCTAACAGACGGATACACGCACATACACTCAAGGCGCAGGAAATCATTTATCACCTTAAGCAATTTACTGGGTCATGTCACACTATAGTCACCGTGAGGTTTTCCATTTTAACAGTGAAAAGCACTTAAATAATTTCCTAACCGCTAATCAAATTCATTTAAATCGTATTAAGTTATTCAGACCAACCTAAAGAGTGGAAAATGGCTCTAGGAAACACCCTCAATTACAAAAAGAGCCAGTACCAAGACCCTTACTGTTTTATCCTTTTGTTCCTTCCACACAATGGATCTGTTTCCTCATTAGACAGCGTCAGATGCAGCTACAACCCAAGAATTAAACTCATAGCGACAGCAGAGAAAAAGCAGTATATGAACTGTGGTAAAGGAACACCACACTCCTGTCAACCCAGTTAATTGTATTTCTATCCCTCATGTGAAAGGTCAGTACTGGTGGGAAGGACAACCACTTCCTCCAGTGAAGTCGAATTGAGATGTCCGGCTTTCTGAATGGTTTGAGTTCTGCCTAGGGGCAACAACCTGACTGGAAGACTGCTTAGCTAAACTAGGCTCTAGAAGAGCACAGTTGTGGTAGGTCAAGCCACAGATAGTCCCCAAGTGAGTTATCTACAAAGGTAGATGCTAACTAAAGCCTACAAGTAAGCAAAACCCCCCCACAGAAAATCACGAAACTAGCATAGCACAGTAACAGTGGAATTAAAGGGATGAGATTTAGAAAACCAAGGAATCAGAAAATCAGGGTTCTCCTCTTCATGCTCTCACCAAACTGCACAGAATGACTTCTTTCCTCCTCAGTCTCATCATCTGTCAAGCAGGAATTATTAACTTTATTCCACATGGGGTATTGCAAAGATTACATGACGGGCACAAAAGTGACTTCAGTCGTTATCCAGAAAAACTCAGTACCGGTCTTACTTTATCAAACATGAGGCAGTTCTAAAACAGCTAGTCAGCTCTCACTCCGAAGCAACTTGACCTCTCAGCAGCACCTGGCGCTCGCTCCTTGGAGCACGTCTCCCACACCTCCCGGAACACCGCTCCTCTGGTTCCCCCACGTCCCTGGCAGCTTCCCCTCGCTTTGCTTCCCGTCCTCCTCTCCCCAACCTTTCAATGTTGGGACCCTCTGAGACTTAGTCCTCAGCCCTCTGCTCTCTAGGCTCTTTTACTAGATGACCTCAGCTCATCCTACAGCTGAGAATAGAAGAATCTCACTTTTATGTCTCCAACTTGACCTGAGCTCAAGAGTATCCATTTTCATTTGATTTCTAACAAGTGTCTCAAACTTACCAAGTCCAACACGGAACTCCTGATTTCACCACCTTCACACCTGATCTTCATGCTATCACCAAATTCCTGTCTTTCCTTCACACCCCAAATCACATCCAGCAGCGTATTCTGTCTACTCTATCTTTAAAGTATATCCCAAATTAGACCACTTCTCACCATTTTCTCCTCTAGCACCCACGGCTTCTATAATAATCTCTTTAACTGATCTCCCTGCTTCCATTTCAGCACCACTACAGTCTGTTTGTTCACCCTCAAGAAACGAGAATGATGTCTCACAAATATAAACAGGATGTTATACCCCCGCCCCCAAGCCGGCCAGTGGCTTCCCATCCCACTTCACACAAAACCCTAACACCTTGCCACAGCCCATTACCTATCATTCCACTTCCACTACCTCTCTTGGTGACTCTGGCCTGGCCACACTGGTCTTGCTGTCCCCTTAACACTTCAAGCTCATTCCTGCCTCTGGGTCTTTGCACTTGCCGTTCCCTCAACCTGGAACACCCATTCCTCAGCATGCCTCAGATCAGATCTCTGCAAGTTGCCATCCCAAATCTCATATAGAGTTCCTGCCATACCCCCCAAAGGAAGTTTCCCAACTACTGTATCCAAAATATCCCCCCACTACAACCACTCCCCATGCTCTCTGTCCCTTGCCCGGCTTTATGTTTCTTCACGGGACTATCACTGCCTAGCCCTGGTCAGTCATTTATTTAATACATTTCTCCAGGGCACCCTCACAGGGAGCATCTGAGCATCTGGCAATGACTGGAGACACTTTTGATTGTCACAGCAGGGGGTGCTGGGAGAGAGCTTGGGAGGATGCTATTAGCATCTAGTAGGTAGACACGCCAGATACTGCTAAATATCCTACATTGCAAAGGACAGTCCCCCCTCACAGCCAATTCTCCAATCAATAGTATTGAGGTTGAGAAACCTCTCTCTAAAGCCATACAGGGTGTGGCAAAAGTAGGTTTACAGTTATTCATATGGAAAATACAGTAAAAAATTAATAATACAAGAATAAACTCTGTGCTTCACATACGCACAATTATAAACCTACTCTTGCCCCACCCTGCATGGAAAAACTCGCTGCTCTCATGAAGCTTATGTAAATATTGTTGTATTTTGAATTCATTACTTTCTCCTTGTTCATCAGGACCAATGCCTAAACAGAACCGGGACACAGCGTGAGCTCAATAAATATGTGCTGCATGAATGACGGAAAGGCACAGCCTTCTTCACATGCAGGTAGTGGAAGGACGCATTAACTCCCTCAAATATCCATCACTCTCCCACCCCCACTAAACGTGTGTGTGTGTGTGTGTGTGTGTATTTGCTTACAATTCAGAGAGGGAAGAAAATTCATCCTTGGATTCTGCAGTCTGGACCTTTACTTTCGCTCTTCTTGGCAATGATGACATCTCGAAGAAACAGAACATGAAATCAGCATGATTTGAATCACCTGCATGACTGATACTTCTTCTGTCTACAAAATGAGGTGCCATGCAAAACTACAACCCCAATGGCTCTGCTGCTGGAAAATGCCATCCGTGGGGGGAAAGAAGAGGGCCGTTCACAAGCCCGAACACTGGTTTCCCCTCTTATGTGGCTGCCATTTATGACAGCAGCTAACACCCTTCCAATGGTTTCAAAAGCCTGATGAGTGTGAGCCATCTTTGGTAAAATACAAGTTCCTAGAGGGTGACAATTCATAGTTGTTCAGAATTATATGAAGGAGTAAACTGTTTTTGATGGTTTATCAGACAACAAATTATAAAGGTCTTTATTAAACTATATCTATAAACTATATTAAACTATGTAAGAAATAATTTCCACCCTGGCCAGCATGGCTCAGCTGGCTAGAACATCACCTCGTATACCAAAAAGGTTGGGGGTTCAATTCCCAGTCACGGCACATATGGGAGGCAACCAAAAGATATTTTCTCTCACATCGATGTTTCTCTTTCTATTTCTCTCTCTCTCTCCCTCCCTCCTCTCCTGTTTCTCTAAAAACAATATACATATATTTTTTTTAATAAAGCTACCAGTGCTTCACACACTAGGTTTAAAAAAACAAAAAGGAAATATTTTCCCTCTTCTATATCTTCTTACAATATATCTTCTTCTGACAGTCCATCTACAAAGTTCACAGTCAAACAGTGTTGACTGACTGAATAAGCAGTCCCATTATTCCTAAAACAAGATAAGCCATTCCCTTATAATAAAAAAACTCAATTTTAAATAACAATCACTGAAGCTACTAAACATTTACCAAATTCAAAGTCCTGGCTCTAAAAAAATCAAGACAAATTACCATAGACATCATATGATACACGAAATAACCAGATTTACTTTAGCAGATAAATTACCTAAACAATGTATGTCAAACCACAAAAACTGTATTAGACTCTGACATATTTGCAACCCTTTAAACAAGCTCCTAAATCAGGCATATGTTACAATGCCTCTGGTTCTACCTTCCACTCGGAGGAGAAAGACTTCACAGAAACACTGGCAAAGGGGTGTCACAAAAGGGAGCATGTTCTCCCAGCGGCCACAGCTCAACTCAGTCCAGACAGAGCTCCTGCAGGAGAGTGCACGGAAGGAACCAGGACAACAAAAGGAAAGTCTCCAGGAAGTAGAGAGGATGAACTTACATCTTTTCCTTCACCCCCTTTTTGCGAGTTCATGTGTATGCAGGTCATTCTCCCTGAAATGAGTGCTTCTAGACACTGACCAGAAAGGAGTGGGTAACTTGGGATGACTTTATTGTATGTACTTCACAACAATAAAACAAAAACAGAGCACGTTAGTGTGTGATGGGGTGGCAGTTCAAACCAGGGCAGAAATGGATAATTCAGTGAATGGTAGTAAGACAATCAGCTACCACTCTGAAGGAAAACGAGTGTTTAATTCCTACCACCACACCATGAACAAAAACATATTCCACACTGACAAATAATTCTAAATGTACAAAATAAAATACAAAATACTACAAAAAATAAAGACTGTTTTCATGATTTTGAGTGGAGGTGGGAGAAGAAAAGTTTTCCGAAGCATGACTCAACTCCCAAAGCCAAAAAGATAAACAGATTTCACTACATAAATATTAAAATCCCAACTTAGCAGTGGGAGAAATTCAAAACCAAACCAATTTACTCCACAGTATCCTTAAAAAAAAAAAAATTAAGTATCAGGAAGCAGCACCTGATACCTTGACACTAAGGGTAAGGGGACTAAGGACTGGGTGTGAGCTGTCTGAGGCAAAGGACTATCTCTAAATGCCCTACTCTGCTTCATGCTCTGCAGGCTGACCCTCTGAAGAGGGTACAATAGAGTCGCTAGACTAGAGGACACCGAGGACAGTTGGGGGCACGGGAACCACAGGCACTGAATGCTAACCACAGCGAACTCCTGCTCCTGCCATCTCATCCCTATCCTCCTCCTCTTCTCCCAGTAAGCTCCCAGGGAGCTGCCTGGCAGATCCTTAGCCTCTAGGGAGGAGAATGGAAAGGGTCTTCTCTGGAGAATCTTACCAGCCCAAGAATAAAAACCTGAAGGTGCACCCCAACAAACAACCAGGCAGATCATTCACTCCCACCACCCCATTCTACAATATACCTGAATCGGAACATGCCCACATAGACCACTATGCACCAATGCTAGCTCCACACTTCAGCCTTAATAGAAATGTGTTTAAAATAGGGATAGACAAAAACTTGGCAAGCTCATAAAATTTTGATTACTCATTAAGGAAGACTCCTCTGAAAAAAATATTTCAAAGTGCCCCTTTCGGGCCGTCTAGAGGCAGTTACCATAGAAAGATGAGTAGGATATAAACACGTGGGGGGGAAGAGTACGATTTTGAAAAGGAAGGTGAGAAAGGAGAATATGCATGAACACATTGGCCAATTTCAAGCAGATCAGTTTAAGACAAAGTATATATAAAAGCTAAGGACCTAGAAATTATTCCTTAAAAACTATCTATGCCCATACTCCCAGGGCATAGACTATCTATGTCCATATCTATACATACTCCCAGGGGTATGCAAATTCCAGTTTAAAGACCAATGTTCTTAGGAACTGTATCTCTATCTCCATTCTCCAACGCTTCCTTACAGTGTATTATAGGGTTTGGTCAATAGGATTTGTTAGGTTGGATGAACCAAAATTTCATCCATTTCCATGGTTTTAAATACTTTATCACCTACTTAACCCATTCCTTCCCCGGCCTTTTCCATCTCAGTAAATGGTACCACCATCCACTTAAGATGGATGATTTTTTGCTAAGCCAGAACCTTTGAAAAATTTTAACAGCTTCATTGAGCTATAACTGACATGCAATAAACTGTACATGCTTAGAGTATACAAATTTGGCCCTGGCTGGTGTGGCTCAGTGGATTGAGCACCCGCTTGCGAACCAAAGGGTTGCTGGTTCAGTTCCCAGTCACAGCACGTGCCTGGGTTGCAAGGCGGTCCCCAGTGGGGGGTGCATGAGAGGCAACCACACACTGATGTTTCTCTCCCTCCCTTTCTCCCTCCCTTCCCCTCTCTAAAAATAAATAAAATTTTTTTAAAAACTTTAAAAGTGTACAAATTTGGTAAGTTTTGACATATCTCCACACATCTCCACAACCAAAATAATGAACACATCCATCAGCCTCCAAAGTTTCCTTCACTCAGTGAAAGCCTTGCAAATCTTTTTTCCTTTCATCTCCCACATCTAGTCTACCAGTAAGTCAAATAAATTTTTCCTCCAAAATGTATCTTAAATCTCTATGCCCTCCAGTGAGTCTTCAGGTCCCACTATCTCTCAGCTGGACTACTGTTATAGCCTTTTAACTGGTGCCCTGCTTCCACTCTTGCCCCTTCAACCCATTCTCCACATACCAACTGAAATTATTTAGACAATGCTTAAAAACCATTCCATGATTTCCCATCCTCCACGTAGAACCAAGTCCTATTTTTTACCGTTGCCTTTGAAAGTGCCCTGCAGGACTGACACCGCCTACCTCTCTAATCATCTTTACCACTTGCTGTGGCTCCGCAGCCATAGTCACACGCTTGTTGCTGGAACAAGCACGACTCTTTCCCACCTCGAGTTCACTCTGCCTGGAGTATACTATTCCTCCTGCTCATCTCAGTAGGCTGGCTCCTCATCTCCTCTTAGAGGTCAATACTTCATGCCTAAAACAGGTGTCCTGAAAGTATCACAGGACCCTGTTTACTTTCTTTATAAAACACTATTTAACATAACCTATAATTATCCTTATTTGTTGTCTGCATTCCCCATGCTTACTTCATGGAAGTAGTCACCATGAAGGAAGAAACCACATTAACCTTTTTCATTTCTGCGTCACACAGAGCCTGGCCCTTAATAGCTGCTCTGTAACTGCTTACTAGATGAACATAAGAACACAGTCTTACAATGGTCTCTATAGAGGAATATACATTTGTTTTCCCCATCACTATTAGACAAAAGTCACACATGGAACTCATTGCTTTCTTGCAGAAGTGATGGCACAGAAGAACATTCCTATTCTTAGTGGCTTGAGATTTTCCAATCTACCAAGCTGTCTTACCTCTGTGGGCACCTGAGCATATTCAAATCAATAACTTGGAGGCTTCTGTGACGTTGCTAAGTGAGAAGGCACTAAACTAGAGCACGTGAAGATCTGAAGGGTGGATCTCTCTATGGAGCATGTCCATAGGGAGCCTTTCCCCACCCGCTTCACCCAGGGCATTCTTCTTGCTTCTCGCTTTCTCCTGAGCTCCGAGGGCCCTTCTTTTGCCTCTGTGACTTGTTTCCTGAGCCTATTTGTTTCTTCTAAGGCCCACTTCTTCTACCTCTGTGACTTTCTAAATAAACTTTGCTTGCATATAAAAAAAGAAAAAGAAAATCAGGAGAAGGGCACAGGGAACTCTGCATAAGACAAATATGAAAATAGGAAAAAACACAACTAAAAATTTAAGGAGAGCAGAGGGGAACAACTTTTTCAGAGACACCTAAAAGTTTCCCTAAGGGTACCATCAGAAGTGGTCAGAATGTCAGCATAAATGCCCAAATGAGTAATGAAAACAAAATACTAAACCTGAAAGAGCCTCTATATTTATTTATTTTTTATTAATTAATTTTAGAGAGAGGAAAGTAGAGAGGGAGGGAAGGGGAGAGCGAAACACATGGATTTGTTGTTCCATTTATTGTTGCATTCATTGGTTGATTCTTGTAGGAGCCCTGACTAGAGGTGGGACGAGCAACCTCGTTGTACGGAAACAATGCTAGTTCTGCCCAGCCAGATCAGGCCAGTGAGTTCAAATGGTTTATTCAAAGGCAAGAGCTATGTGGCAGACGGAATAGAACCCAAAGCCCCAAACACCAAGACGCTTGTTTCCCATTCCACATGCATTACATTAATAACATGCTGTCCCATGGGAAGTTGCGGGAAAGTTGCCCGGAGAGTTTCCATTCATTCCTTTCCTCAACAGTTATTCAGCGCCTCCTATATGCCAGGCACACCGCTGAGAATGCAGCTGATTCTGTCATGATCCGATAGTGAAAAGATGCTTCCTCCCCATCTCCAAAAATTTGAGCTATAACCGCAATCTAGGTTCGCCAGGGCTTAATTTGCCCCTAGGCGCTAAGAGTTGCATTTTGACGAAGATGCGCCTGGGAGCTACGAGAGGTTTTCTGGATGTAAGTTGGTAAATAGAGACCGCAAACAGTAAGAACATCTCACTTTAATAAGGAACGTTATTTCCCAAATGAGCGCTCAAAACTTTTTAAATTGCCCAAAAAATACTGGAGCCCGAGCGCCGGGCTGACCCGAGCCCACAGGATCACCGCCAGGGTACACGCTCTGCTCACCTTCCCGCACCATGTATCCGAAGGCCCGGGATTCTGTGTGTGTGACTACATCTTCCGGTTCCCGCCGGAAGTTTTTCAAATGCCGGAAGTCCCACCTCGCTTCTCCCGGACTGGCTGCAAAATCACTGAGCAACTTGGGCAGGGTGGAGCCAAGCTGGGTGGGAGCGAGGCTGGAGAGTGGGCTGGGATCACTGAGGTGGGGGCGGTGGAGGCGAGGCAGGAGGTGTTGCAAACAGGGACCCGCCTTCCTGTTTTTCTTTCTCTTAAACTGCTTTACTGCTTCTCATTACATTACTAGAATTTGCAGTAGAAAAATGAAAAATAGTCATGTTGTATTCTTCCTAAAGTCAGTTTTTCTAAATGTTATTTAATTTCTAGGGGTGTTTTACCGTATTTCATTAACTCCTAAGCCCCGAGGTAAGGTGTGCTTCGATCTTATGAAAATATTCAGATTTTTAGGTGAGGACTTCTGATGAACCCTCACGCAGCCCACGATATTCACTTTACCTTAATGGAAGAGTTTAGTCCTACGGTCATCATTACCTTACTTGGGTCTCTCGGGCAGCTTGGTGCACTGCCAGGTGCGCCGATTTGGAAGCCTGGTTCTTTCCGATACTTAGTACTACACTTGTCTTTGAACCTGTTTCCACTGCCTTTACCTGATAAGGCACCAAACACAAGTTAGGGGTGAATAGTCAATTAATTGGGGCAAACGCAGGTCCCAGGTACCTAAACTTCTTGGGCAAGAAGGGAAAAGCCCTGCCCCATTTCATTTTCAGAGTCTTTGAAAGTGCTAACAACCTAGTATCCTAGGTGAGCCCTCCTCCAGGTCCAGCATTTCCGTTCTCTTCCCACGAAACACAAAAGTAGCTCCTGTTTATTTCAATGACTCCCAAGTATCAGCCTCATTTTCATGCCTTAAGGCCCACTTTTTTTTTTAACTGATCCAACTTAAAAGCTGTAAAGACCTTCCTGGCAATTCTTTCCTTTTGCTTTGAACACAATGTCTCAAAATCATTTCTCAGTTTAAAAGAAAAATGACTTGTTTTTTTGGTGATGTGCCTTTAAACTCTAAGTTCATAGAAACAGCCAAAAAAATTAGATTGTAAGGTTAGGGAAATAAGACTATGGCTAGTCTAGATTAGACTTTCTCATACCACAACCCCATGGATTTATTTAGAAGATTCAAAACGCGGCTTTCTGTGCTAATGACTCATTTCCTAGGACTCTTGAGTACTGAAGAGCTGAGCAAGTTATGGATATGACCCTTGAGTGGGCCTTACTGCACATAGATTTACCCAAAGTGAACATAAATTTCACTGGATAATTTTTGCAAAGTATAGGAAAATAACTTTCTAAATTTCTATTCTACATCTAAGATCCGTGGTCAGCAAGAATCAATTTCTGACATGGTTAATAGATTTGTTTTTCCTTCTTAATTTGTAGTCTTATGTTGCCTTTTGCAGTAGTCTCAGATTTCCAGAAGGTCTGGAACTGCCTGCTCCACAATTTCTAGTTCTGAAAGAGTACTACAGCCCTGGCCAGGTAGCTCAGTTGGTTAGAGCATCGTCCTAATATGCCAAGGCTGTGGGTTTGATCCCCCATCAGGGCACATATAACAATCAACCAACGAATGCATAAATAAGTGGAACAACAAGTTAATGTTAACCTCTCTCTCTCTCTCTCTCTCTCTGTCTTCCCTGTCCTCTCTCTAAGATAAATAAATAAATAAATACTAGAGAACACAGTCCAGAATTATGAGAAGGGAAACCATGTCATCACAATGAACAATAGTAATTTACTATTTACTGTTCGTCTACTTTTGATGTCAAATTGTACTATATAAGCTTAAGTTAGGGAATAATAAGGGCCAAGGTGAATCTATATTCTACAAAATCTTTTGACATAATTCCTTCCCTAGAGGAATTTACAAGCAAGACTGGGGACTAGATACACTCACAATAGACAGACCCATACAAGGAAGTCTAGATTGAATGAAGGATTAGGTTGCTAATGGTAGTAATCACACTGCACAGTGAGGATAAGAGTAGGGATTGGCCGGGATAGTGTTGGACCTTGGTTCCCCTCTCTTCTACCAGGAATATTTGCCTTTCAACTGGGAAAGAAAAAAGAACTCCTAAATTAAGTAACCCAGTAAGGCTTTAGACATCAGACATCTGGGAAAAATACTAACCTTAATGTAAGTGGTGGCCTACTCTAAAGGTAAGACAGACCATTTAGGAAACATTTCCTTCGGAATTTTGCAAGAGAGCCACTCCCACTAAAAACTTTAAGGGAAATTTGTAATCACTAAGTATAAACCAGGCCCCACCACAAAAACTGCCTTTTCTCCCTAGGACTTTGCCCAAGCTGTTATTTGGATAAGTGCTGAATGCCAAGAAATTCAGGGGTTTAGCCCAGAATAATCTGGACACCCACCTGAAACTATGCAGTAGGGTTCTGGAGTAGTAAAAACATGTTTTGGAGGTTGTTTATTTTACTATTCTGAAGTATACATCTCTTTATATAATATTCATTGGTAAGTTATCCTTTTTTATGTTACTGTCTATGTTTTCAAGCCTTTTCCCTATGGTTCTCTATCCCCAGGGAGGCTGTAATAATAGTAATTTACATTCATTTATCATCTACTATGTGCCAGGCACTAAGTTAATTCTTTCATATGCATTTGTGTGTTTGATTCACATATCAGCTCAATGAGACGTTGCTACTACCCTCTTTTTATAAATGAGAAGGCTAAGTTAAATGACTCATGCAGAGTCACATAAGCAGTTAAATTGCAGATCCAGGATTTAAACCTAGTACTCTTAAAGACATCCATACAATCCATATACCGCCAACTCAAAGCAAAGATCTTTAAAAAAATTTTTTTTTACTTATTGATTTTAGAGGAGGAGAGGGAAGGAGAGAGGGAGAGAGAGCAAGCAGGAAACATTGATTTGTTGTTCCACTTATTTATGCATTCATTGGTTGATTCTTGTGTGTGCCCTCGGGGATGGGGTGGGATGAAATCAAACCAGAAACCTTGGCATATCGGTGTGATGCTCTAACCAACTGAGGTACCCGGCCAGGGCAAAGCAAAGACCTTTCCTTTTTCCACTATGGTAGTTAGTGCAAGACTCTGAATCATGGAGATGCTGAAAGAAATGTTGAATCACTGCATACATTAGATAAACTGCTATCCACCCATCTAAAACATAACCAGGCTATTTTCCCTGTTAGGTTCACACTATTGAACTTCCATAAGAACGCAAATTCTTAATATCAATGCAACTGTCTACACTGAATTTTGCACCCACTAAGTTGTAAGATACTTGGATCTAAATCTAGGAACTAAGTATTAGTCATATTGGTCTCTCCTTCTCCAACTTCTCCCTTTACCCACACACTGCCTAATGATGCTTGACAAATTATAAGTACTCAATAAAATAGCAGACTAACTCCTGGACTGAAGAATGGACCTGGAGTAAAGAAAAATTCTTCCTTGCACTAGAAAAGTAATCCAAAGCTGTTGCCACACAGAAAGTGGGTTACCATTTAAAAAATCAAGTGTAATTCTGGAAATTCAAATATTTTTGTCCCTTAGAACTGTAAGGGATACATCATAACAACCTGGCGAAAGCGAGGGTCTGTTTCTGATTAGAGAATGCACGAACTGAAACTGAGCCCTATTTCATGAATTTGCATATTAGCCCTACCCATCCACTTTTGCACTATCAAAAACTCTCATTCCTAAGCACTAAAACACATTGGCTTCAGTGGGTTTCAATAATTCAGCCAGGAACTTGGAGATTTCCTGAAAAAATATGAGATTGGTAAGCAGAGGAGGGACTGCATCTGTTTCCCAAATGAGAAGGGGCTTCCTGTTTAGTGAGGCCGGTAGATGCATTCCCAAACTTGACCTGCCCTGTTACCTTTTCCATCTGGCTGGGAGCAGCAGCAGCATTCCGAAGTGCTAGTCTAGCGGTGAGGACATTGTTACAGCCCAGGTTAAGTCTGTCACCTTATGTGTAAAAGAAAAAAGATTCAAGGGATTAAAATCCTGAGTTTTGACAAATATTGAATGGATTTTGAGGAGGCATCCGTTAAGCCTGAGAAAATTCATTGTGCAGGTTTTTCAAAGAAATGGATATTCAGGCATCATTCAAAGGAATTACATACATTTAAATGTATCTTACATGAAGTAAAAGTATGGGACCTACATATTAAAATAGAATGTAATATTTATCTTTAGCTGAAAATTGAAACACAGTTTTTCCCACTTATTTTTAAATTTTATTTATTTACTTTGTAGAGAGTGGGGAAGGAAGGGAGAAAGAGACAGAGAGAAACATTGATGTGCCAGAGAAACATTCATCGGTTGCCTCTGAGACACCCCCAAATGGGGACCTGGTCCACAAGCCAGGCATGTGACTTGACTAGGAATCAAATCGGTGATGCTTTGGTTCTCAGGCCGGCGCTCAATCCACTGAGCCACACCAGCCAGACATCCCACTTATTTTTACAAGTCCTCGAAGTATTTTGTAATGGAGTCTATTAAAAGTAAGATTTTTTAAAAATTCAGAATCATAGATAAAATATTTTATCTATTACATGGCTCACTGCTCTACTCATCACCTGTCTGCCAAATTCACTGGCTAAAAGTCAATCAGTTGCATTCATGAGCAGAATTTCCTCCTGGTGAATGTATCACCCTCGAGTAGTGTCCTGGGACCACCTCAAAGGCCTAACATATTCATTAAATACCCTGAGATCCCAGCACTGAAACCCCAGGGGGCTCATTAGGACCCTAATGATGGCACGGCTGCATAATGAGGCCAAATTTATTTTGTTCATCACCACAGGGAGCCATGTCTGGAGACTCCATACATCCTAATTAATACTTTGTAGCATCATTGGTCCTCCTTCCAGCTTAATGAGCTAGAACTATCCTGCAGATGGCTGACTTGAAACACTTATCCAGAATGCCTAGAGTCAGGATTTTAATATCAGAAGCTTCACACACTAACTGGAATTCAAATTTGGAGAAGCACTGTGTATCAGATTAGCCTATGTCCTAGCGTGTGTATGTTGTTGTTTTTGTTTTAAATCTGATTTATTGAGTATAATCTACATAAAGTAAAACAACCTTTTTTTATTCTGATAAATGCATACAGCCATGTGACCATCACCACAAGCAAGATGTAAAATATTTTCATCACCTAAAAAAATGTCTTTTGTAGTCAATCTTTGCCCCCGTGCTCAGGCCCTGACAACCACTCCTGTGTTTTCTGTCCCAACAATTATGCATTTTCTAGATTGTCATATAAACAGAATCACACGTTTGTAGCCACGTGAGTCTGCTTTCTTTTGCTCAGTATGAAGTGTGTTAGATTAATCCATGTTGTTGCGGGTATCACTAATTTGTTTCTTTTTATTGCCAGTTAGCATTCCATCGTGCGGATATACCACAGTTGATCTATTTAGCAGATGATTGACATTTAGGGGGGTTTTCCTACTTTTTGGCCATCATTAGTAATGCTGCTATCAACATTCACGTACAAGTTTTTGCGTGGACTTATGTTTTCATTTCTCTTGGGTAAATAAATACCTACAAACGAGATTGCTGAGTTGTGTGATGATCTTTAGTTTTATAAGAAACTACTAAATTGTTTATTAAAGTGGCTGTATCATTTTGCATTCCCACCAGCCATGTGTGAAAGTTCCAGTTGCTCCACATCCTTGCCAGGACTTGATGTGGTCACATTTGTTTGTTTGGTTTTTTCTTGTTGCCATTTAATTAGTGTTTAGAAGTATCTCATTAAGGTTTTAATTTGCATTCTTTAATGACTAATGTAATGTGTTTATTTGTCACCTAGATGTCTCCTTAGGTGAAGTGTCTGTTCAAACATTTAGCTGGATTTTTTGATTGTTGAATTACGAGAGTCCTTCAGGTACTGTGGATACTAGTCCTTCACCAAACCTGACAGTTGGCTTAAAGAGCAGTAAGTTATCACAGGCAGCTGCCGGCATCACAGCACACAGAAAGACGGCCCTTCAACCGGCCAGCTAACAGATGATGTCAAAACCACGCACATGGATTTTCCTGAAACCAGTATCGTGCAGACAGAAAACATTCTTTTTTTTCTTTTTAATTTTTTTATTGATTTGAGAGAGATAAATATTGATTTGTTGTTCCACTTATTTATGCATTCATTGGTTGATTCTTGTATGTGCCCTAACTGGGGATCAAACCCACAACCTTGGCACATGGGGTGATGCAGAAAACATTCTTTGTAGAAAAATAACCTAATTCACAATGAGAGGTGGTAAAAGTATGAGCCTAAAATATGTGAATTTATCACCCTAAAGAAATGCATTAAAATGGAGAAAGTGGCCCCCACAAGCTTTAGCAGATGCTGTGGGAAGTTAGCTACGTCATAATGTTCGTACAGCCTAACTGGGTATTTTGTCTGGACTGCACTGTGATCTGAACGTAAGAAAACCCAGACAGTTTACCAAGAAACTCCTGCTGTGTCCTGCAAGTTAGAGAGTTTAACAGAAGTAGTTAGTGCATGTATCAGGGCCTCTAATAACTTTCTGCCATGAGCTCTGTCAGTTAGGAGACCCAGGTCTACAATTCCTGTAACTTTCAGGCCAATTTCTAGAAAGCATTGGCTAGTCCTTCCCAAATGTTAATACACGTAAGAATCACTAGCAGAGCTTTTTAAAATTATGATTCTTAACTCTAACTCCCAATTTTAGGAGCTTAAGGTAGAACCTACATGTGTAAGAGGACACCAGGTGATTCTGCACACTACGGAAAGACTGGTCTAATGCTTACTGTGCTCTTGGTTTAGGGAACTTAGACAACTGAGCTATAGAAATATGGTTTCTAAATATAGTGTTTTTATGGTACTTAATCTTAAACTTGCCCTTCCAGCAGGTAGACCAGATATTCATAGTTCCTGCTAGCCATGCCAACTATTATGGTGTAGGTTATTATGGTGTAGGTTACTAAAGATTGAGTGTAGGTCACACTTACAGATTGCTTACTATTTGTAAGATACATTTTTTTTGTTTTTAAGATAACCCTTTGAGGCAGACAGATGATATGCATAAATAAGTAGAACAAATCAATGTTTCCCTCTCTCTCTCTCTCTCTCTCTCCCCCCTCTCTGTGTCTAAAATAAATAAATAAATAAGATGAAAAGCCACATCAACAGAGGTGATAGCCTAACAGCAAACAGAACTGATTAAACTTCATCTTTACCATTGTGGTCACCTTTGAAAGTCACACTGATTGTTTTAAATTACGTCCACAAGCTCTTTGATGCTGCCCCTTCAAAACTTGAGGCCAAATTTCCCTTCCTGAGTGTGGGCTGGTCTAGTAACTGGCTTCCATAGAATAGAATAAAGAGAAAGTGCGATTCTGATATTAGAGCCTAAAATATAGTATGGCTTCCCTCTTGCAGTCTGTTTTGGGTCACTACCTCTGGAAGAGACAAGCTGCCATATTTTGAGGGCACTCAAGCAACCCTATGGAGAAGTCTACATGAGGCCCCCTTCTGAAACCCAGCAGTACCCCACCAGGCCTGTGAATGCCCTTTCCTAGAAATAAATCCTCTGTTCCAGTCAAGCCCACTAAAGATCGCAGCCTTCAAATGATTGACTCTTGACTGGGACCTCATGAGAGACCCAGAGTCAGAACCACCCACCTAAGCCATTCCTGGATTCCTGACTCTCTTTCTTTTGGAAATGATGAAAAGGTTTTGGAATTACATAGTAGTTATGGTTGCACAGCCTTGTGAATCTACTAAAAAGAATTCACTGAATTGTACACTCAGAAATGATAATACACACTCAGAACTTTAAGCAATTGTTTTAAGGTAATTTGTTTCACAGCAAAAGATCTCTAATACACACAATTTAACTGACACTGACAAATTTAAGTGTGCCCCCATGAAACACAGCCAGGAGGGTACTAGGACTTGAAGCCCTGTCACATGAAGAATGCACTTGATGTATTTTTGCATAGAGTTGGAAAGTCTAATAAGGACCTGGTTTCTATGTGTATCTTCCCGCTGGAGGACATCAGTGTCATGGCTGAATACGACACCCCTTGTTGTGTCCCACTCCTCAACAACAACAACTTGGCATCCATCCATGGATGAGTGCCTTTGTGGGAGCTGTGGGATCCGGCACCATATGCTGAGGGGCTTGGAAGGAGTCTCACCTTACTGGATAATGGACATACAGACCTCAGTCCTGGTTGTGCACCCTACAGTGGCCTGTGAACTGGCTTCAGCCCTCCTTGACCTGGGAGCCCTTGAAAAACACTGTCTGAGGCAATTACCCACAGATGAGAGAGCTTTTGTGGATCCAAGTGTGCAGTGGAGCTGCTCCAGCACACCGCTGTGGGGGAAAGGATTGGACACATTGGGAGGTTAGTAAAGACTGGAGGAGCTGACTGCTATTTCAAATCCAGCAGTGCAAAACTTCAAGGAACATGAGCCATGTCAGGTAGCTCAGTTGGTTGGAGCCTCGTCCTGATGTGCCAAGGTTGTGGGTTTGATCCCCGGTTGGGGCGCATGAAGGAGTCATCCAATAAGTGCATGAGTGGGTGGAATGACAGGTCAGTGTCTCTCTCCCCCTCCCCCGTTCCTCCCTCCCTTCCTCTCTGGCTAAAAAAAAAATCCATATGTAAATTTCTTTAAACTATAAGAAACATGAAAAATGTTTCTACCAAAGGATAACAATAATCTTCTAGTAACAGACCTCAACAACATGGAGATCTTCAAGTTTGCTAATAAACAATTCAAAATAACTGTTTTAAGAAAACTCAGCAAAACTAAGAGAGTTGTTTTTGAAAAGACAAACAAAATGGACAAATCTTTGATAGACCAATTAAGAAGAAAAGAGAGAGACTCAAGTAAATAAAATCAGAACTGAGACATTATAGCTGATATCAGAGAAATAGAAAGGATAATAAGAGACTACTATTAATAATTATATGCCAATAAATTGGACAACCTAGAAGAAATGGATAAATGACTAGAGACATATGACCCACCAAGACTGAATCATGAAGAAATACAACATCTGAATGGACCAATGAGTAAGGAGATAGAATCAGTAATCAACAATGCTCCAAAAGAGAAAAGCCCAGGACCAGATGGTTTCCCTGGCGAAGTCTACCAAACATTTAAAGAAAAATTCACACCAATCCTTCTCAAACTGCTAAAAAAAAAAAAACTGAAGAGAAGGAAACACTCCTCATTTTACCAGACCAGCATTACGCTGATACCAAAGCTAGATAAGGACACTACAAGAAAAGAAAACTACAGGTGAATATCCCTGATGGATATCGATGCAAAAAATCTCAACAAAATATGAGCAAACCAAATTCAGTAATATGGTCAGTAAAAGGACCATATACCATGATCAAGTGAGGTTTATCCCTGGGATGCCAGCATGGTTCAATATGTGCAAATCAATAAATGTGATTCACCACATTAATAGAAAGAAAGATAAAAATCATAGGATTATCTCAATCAATGCAGAAAATATTTGATGAAATACAATCTTCTTTCATGATAAAAACTGTCAAAATGGATATAGAAGGAAGCTATACATTGCCATATGTGACAATCCCACAGCTAACGTTTTACTCAATGATGAAAAGTTGAACGCTTTTCCTCTACGATCAGGAAAAAGACAGAGTAGCTCACTCTCATCGGCCGTATTCAACATGGTACTGGCAATCCAAGCCAGAGCAGTTGGGCAAGAAAAGGAAATAAAAGTCATGCAAATCAAAAAGGAAGAAGTAAAATTGTCTCTGCAGATATTATGATTTTTTATACAGAAAATCCTAAAGACTCCACCAAAAAAATTTCTAGAACTTATCAATGAATTCAGTAAAATTGCAGGATACCAAATCAACATACAGAATTCAGTTACACTTGTATATACTAACAATGAAATATCTGAAAAAGAAATAAAGGAAGGCTCTTCCAGCCTATGAAGGAATGGACAGAACTTGTTTATGTGACTCCAGCAGACAAAAAAAAAAAAGGTGGATGTACGTTTGGATTCTCATTTATGAAGCATTTTCTAACAGTCACAAGTGATCTACAAGAGAAGGGGACCCTTCGGAAGAATTAACAGAAGGGTCCTAGCTGACATTTGATGGCACTCTCAGAAATGTTGTATAGGTTGCTACACAGGACAAAGGACGTCTTCTTAGGGACATCCAAAGTCATTTTCTCTCCACCCCAAACCCCACACTGTGGAATATGTACTGTTTCAGGTTACTCAATTGCAACTCAGAGTGGACCATGGCTGAGCTATTAGGGTAAATGGATAGAGCCCTCCACCACCTCCTCACAGCGCCCTGAGACCACCCAAGGCCCTTCCGCCACTCCAGTGCCTGACAGCACCTGACCACCCACCACCTCTCCTCGGCTACAAGTTAAGAGCATCGTGTCCACCTTGCAGGTGCTCCAGAACCACAGCCAGGACTCGGAGGCCACCATCAACGACCAGATCAACCTGGAGCTCTATGTTTCCTGTGTCTACCTGTCCGTGTCTTACTACTTTGACTGTGATGTTGTGGCTTTGAAGGACTTCGCCAAATACACTTTCTTCACAAGTCCCATGAGGAGAAGGAACATGCTGAGAAGCTGATGAAGCTGCAGAATCAATGAGGTGACGGAATTTTTCTTCAGGATGTAAAGAAACCAGACCATGCCAAATGGCAGAATGGGACTGAATGCAATGAGGTGTGCATGACCCTGGGAGAAAGTGTGAATCAGTCACTGCTGGAATTGCATAAACTGGCCACTGATAAAAGTGACCCCCGTTGCTGTGACTTCATTGAGACTCATTTCCTCAGTGAGCAGGTGAAATCCATCAAAGAATTGAGTGACCACATAACCAACTTGTGCAAGATGGGAGCCCCCAAAATCTGGTATGGCAAAGTATCTCTTTGACAAGCACACCCTGGAAGATGAGGAAGAGAGCTAAGCCTTAGCTGGCTTCCCAGAGCCACAAGGATGACCTCCCTGGTCACCAAAGCAGTGTGTGCATGTCGGAGTTGCCTTACTTTTTCTATACATTGTTCCAAATCACCCACTTGTGTGCTTTCATTTGTACCATTCCTTCAGATAAAGTAATTTGGTGTCCCCCCCAAAAAAAGTGTTGTTCTCTCTTCAAAAAATTATGAACTGTTGGAGCCCAGGATCTCTGACCGGTGCTGAACACTGAACGATGAGGTGACAGTGCAGGGACCAAAATTCTGCCACCATGAGCTGCTTTTTGGAATATTAATTTTAAGCTGTCTATTAAGAAACAAAAGATTCAGAAAGAACCTTTGAGCCATCCCCCCTTTCCTGCCCTAATGATTCACACAGAGAAACCAGCTTCAGAAAGAAGATCTTAAGATGCCCCCTTAGCCCAATTTGAGTTCGGTGATGAATAAGAGGGCTTTGGGCAGGTGCCTATTTACCAGATAACCTGTGTCCCGTTGTTTATGAGTCGCCTAGCAGGGGTTTCCTACCTTCTGTGTTCCCCTCTCCCTCGACTACCTGTACATCGCCCATTCTTCCTGGTGAAGCCTAACACTCCATTCCCGCTTTCTCCTCTACCCCAAAATGTCTTATATACCCAATGTTGCCTCACTGACCTTGGCATTTTTATGGAATGATCATATGCCTATGTGAATTCCCCATGCACACGTATTAAACTTGGATTTTTCTCCTGTTAATCTGTCTCTGTTAAGTTGGTTATCATCCCAACTAACATCCTGGTGGGGCGAGGATTTATTTTCACAATGATCTTATTTACATCTGCACTGGCGTCTACAGTTTTCAACCTCCTTCTGTCTGCCTTCTCCCGTTGTCAGGAATGCCTCGCCTCTTTTGTACGGATGAGGAGGACACCCAGACTCGGTGCCACTGAGTGATTCACTCTGAGTCACCCTGCTCATGGTGAACAACTGCTCAGGCAGGGGCCTAGAACCTGGATCCAATCCCTGTGCTGAGAGAAATATCACTAGGAAGGTTGAACTGCTGGTACATAGATCCTGCTGGGCAGTGACCGGAGGAGTTTTGGGTAAACTTCAAAACTAATTAGAGCAAACAAACCAGTGAAGGAAAGACTACTCTTAATGTGTGTTCCCAGAACAGTTTTCCAGATATAGCTTTCCACCTGTCTCTTCTGAACCAAGCCTATTAACTGAAGGAACAAGTGTGTGTTTGCTTAATTTGAAAATTGGATAGTTGGACAGTTTCCTGGAAAAGGAAAATTCTCTCCTAAGGGAGATAGAGGCAGTGAGAAGGAAGCAATATTTTGCCCGACTATGAGGTGCAAGAAGGAAATTGGTGATAATAGCGAAGAAAGTGGGGGAGTTAAAAATTACATTCCTTTTGGCAAGCTTAACCTTTATCTTTTAAAAGCTTAGCTGGTACTCCTGGGAAATTTGTTATAAGAATCGGAGGGAAAGGGAGACTCTGGCTCTGTTCTTTGTTATGCCACCCTGAAAACTACTGGCCCAGTTAAACAGAATGAGCATATCTTTTCCAGGGTAGTGTATTCCACATGCAGAGGAAGGGTGGACTGGAAGCAGGGCTGCGGGGGAGTGGAATAGGAAAAATCAACAGCACAGCCTCCTCTTACAAATAGACTGTTGGTTCACACCTGTACTGGTCACCAGACCTGGGTTGAAACATGCCTCCCAAACCCGAGGTAGGCAACTATTCTTGAAAATTTTTCATTTCCAAGTGATCTGAGGTCCCACAGTTACTGAGTAGCTCAGGCCTCCTCCAGTGAGCCTCGTGCAAGTCTGTATCACTTCACATGCACAGGGGCCTTCCTTCCTTAACAACAGCCCAGACCCGTTTCACTGGAGGCTGAGTGCTTCTCTGCGGGGACTTTGGAGACCTTCTTCTGCTGCCTGTGGGGAAGGAGCACCAGAAATGCACGAACCCGATGTTTCCCTCATTCATCCTTTGCCTTCAGTCTTGAGCCTTCTCGAACTTTCACAGGGAGTAGCAATTTCTTGTGTAGAAAACATGGGCTTTGAAGCCAAATAGACCACCTTGAGTTGGCTTTCTATCACTTGCACACTGTGTGATCATGGGCACGTGATAGCCCTCTGAGCCTCAGTTTCCCCATATATAAAATGGGGAAAATGCTACTACTTATCTCATGTGATTTTTGTGAAAATTAAATGAGATTGTGTATGTAAATACCTAACACAAGACCAGGCTCACAGTACTTGCTCAACAAACATTAAGGTCCTTTGTCCTAAATTTCTATCTCTAGCTCTTTGCCAGTCTCCAATTATGTCAGTTACCTGGGCAGAGGCACCTGGGGGATTGAATCTACCAACTATGTCCTTCTTCTCACGGAAGCATGCAGTCTCTTTGAGGGACAGGGGCTGCTCAGTCATACCCCAGGAATGAGAAAAGTTTGTCCTGAACAGTCTACCATACCGTTTCATCTGATTTCCCTGTGTTGAAGGGCTCACACCTGAAAAACAATCAGCCACAGCAAAGAGCAACATCTATAGCCAGGGCTGGAATGAAATGTGTGGCTAGAAGGAGTTATAAGTTCATGTACAGGTAGGGAGCAAGGCACAAGCTAACTGGCCCACTTAAGGTCAGGGTGAGGGTTCTGAAGAAAGGTTGACTTTTGTAGAGTTAATGAACTTGTTACGACCCAAAGACTTCCTTTTCTGGGTTTTTATTTCATTACAACACTCAGCAAACCAAGAGTGGCTGCTGCAAGTAGTTACCATAAACCAGAGTTTTAAAGCACCAGAAATTTTATTCTCTCACAATTCTGAAGGTAAGAGTCTGAAATCAAGGCATCAACAGGGCTTTACTCCCTCCTTGCTTCTTCCAGCTCCTGGGGGTTATCAGCATCCTTTGGCTTTCTTGGCTTGTGGCCTCATCACTCTTCTGTCTTCACATCACCTTCTCCTCTGTGTCTGTGTCAGTATAAAAATGTCAGTTGTAAAGGTACTTATCATTGAATTTAGGGCCCACCTGGATAATCCAGGATAATCCAGATGATCGCCTTCTTTCAAAATCTGTAACTTAACTATATCTGCAGAGACCCCTTCCCCAAATTAAGTCATAGTATAGTTCCCTGAATTGGATTCCAGAGATTAGGACATGGACATACTTTTGGGGGTGGGGGGCACCTTGCAACCCACTACAACACCTGATCCCTGTGAGTGAGCTGACCAACTAATTTATGACAATGTATTGTCAGGTATTACTCCTTCAAGGGATATCTGCATCATAAATGTCATCTAGACCAAAAAGAAATGGGCCGTGATTAACTCAAGAAGAAACATAATTACTAACAGCAATATTTCCTGCAATACCAAGGAACAGTTTCTTTTCAATATTTTCTTCCCAGAAAGCTCTCCCAAAAGACACCCACCCACATATTACTAAGTAGTTTTGTATCATAGGCTCATTACTACACTAATCGCAGGCTAAGGGGATGCTTTATACTTTCCATAATTGGCATAAGAGCCTCAGACTGCTCAGGAATTCACTCCTGGGGCTGGGGACGTGTTGGGGGACTCAGCCTCTGAGAAACACCTAACATGCCATCAACAGCAGAACACAACAGACCCAACAAGGAAGTGGGCTGGTTGTTGGAAAGCAGCCAACAGTGTCTACACTCCATGGGAACTACCCCCTACGCCACCAGCTGTGGGGTGACCCCTGCCATGCACGCTGCTCCACCACATGCAACACACCTAGTCGGGGGCAGTGGGCTAGAAGGTGCAAAAAAGCATTTGGCACTTCTGCAGGCGCTATCCTGACACTTCTGAAATTTAGGGACTATGGGAGAAGGCACTTGAATGAATGGCAACTGGATCCTTCTTTCAATATTCCTTCAAAAGACACCTACCTTGTCATAATGCAAATGGTCAAGCAGGTCCACTCAGTATTTTAAAAACACCGAGATTTCAACGTACCAGGAAATAAAGCTCCTTTTCTTCTCAGAACTCAGAATGTCTCCTTAGAAAAATGATTGGCTATTCAGATATGGGCAAAATGGGTTGGCAAGAAGTTAGAGGAAGAAAGATCAAGATATCTGCATTTGAAGTAGCCTGGTGGCTGCAGGAGAATTAGCCAGATCTGACTCAGCTTGATTTTGAACGTGTAACCTGCAGATAAAGGGTAAACCTTCTCCGTCCGGGGAAAATGTCAAAATGGCAATTTTCATGGAGCGCCCCCAGCCCTTGAGTTAGCCAGGAACTCGACTCTCTCTAGCTCTACACTCATGGGGTTTATATTTGCATTTGATACTATACAAGTTATACCCCATGATATACTGCCTTGGATTGCTCTCATCTTGTTATTACTCTTGCTTTTCCAGTCTACTTCAAGTTCCATCAAAGTACAAAGTAGGCTCCAAGCATCTTACCCACTGAGCAGCAGCAACGATAAGGTCGGAGCTTGGGCAATGGAGCACTGGGAGAAAAATTGCTTTGTTATGTAATGGGACCAGCATGCGATACAGCTTATCTTACTCGTCCCGTTATGCAAGAACCTCAAACTGGCAGCCTACTGGCATGCCTGGCCTACAATGATTGCTTTACTTTTTCAATTAGTGGCCTATGGTTCAAATTTCAAAAATAAAAGAAGGAGGAGTTGGATTCACATATTCATTCTGTCCCTCCTACTTTTTCCTCTCGTTCCAGGGCACCAGTTACATATACAGTTGATGGAGTTGTGTAAAGTTGATCTACAGCTCAGTGATGACCTTTCATTTGAAAGATTTTTTTCTCTCTGTGTTCCATTTGGGATCATTTCTATTGCCATGTCTTCAAATTCACTGACTCTTTCCTTCTACAACGTCTAATTTGTAATTAATCCAATTTAATGGGTTTTTATTCTCAGATATTGTCATTTATATCTCTAGATGCTTGATTTGGGTCTTTTCAATATTCCCTGTCTCTACTTTACCTTTTGAACATATGGAATTCAGTTATAATAGCTGCTTTAATGCCTTTGCCTCTAATTCTAACATCTGTGCCAGTTCTGGATCAGTTTCAATGGATTTGTCTCCTCTTTCATGGGTGTATTGTCTGCCTTCTTTGCATGCGTGGTGATTTTTGATTGGATGTCAGACATTGGGTATTTTAACTCATTGCACAATGTATATTTTTTCTCTTAAATATTCTTTTTCCTTTTTATTGAATTTATTGGGGTGACACAGGTTAACAAAATTGTACGGGCTCCCTTAAATATTCTTAAGCCCTGGGGTACAGTTAAGTTACTTCGAAATACTTTGGCCATTTGGGGTCTTATTTTTTGAAATTGCTAGGCAAAGCGAGAGCAGAGCTCAGCCTAGGGCTGATCATTCCCCACTACTGAGGCAAAATCACGGCAAGCACTCCACCTGATGCCTGCGAATCATGAGGTTTTGCCTTCTGGCTGGTGGAAAGAAGCACTACTCCTGGCCCTGGAGGTGCGCCAGGCACTACTCCCTGGAATCCTGGCAGGTGGCTCTCTCGCAGGCAGGCAGTTTCCCCACAGACAGGCACTAATCAGTACACAGATGAAAACTCGAGCGGGCCTTCTTCACATATCCGGAGCAGCCCACTGGTATAGTTATGTCTCTTCAATACTATGTCATACAAGCTCCAGCCACCAGGGGCTCCTCAGGCTGTCAGCTCTGCCTCATCAGTCCGCCAGGCTCTGTCTCTGTTCCTCCTCATTGCACTATGGCCCAGAAGTTCTCCCAAGGCACCAAGCTGGGTCAATGATAGAAAGGCTCCTCCATCCCAGAGGGGCCATTTTCACTGTTGCCTGACATCCAGCACCTCTTAATCCACTTGAGTTAAAAATGGAAGTTTCTCTCCTTCTAAAATGTTACTATTTATTTACATATCACAGAATGTAGTAAAATAGTACGCGTTTAAAATTTAAATCTACAAAAGTTGGGCCTCCCAATTCTCTCTGCATCCTCGCTGGCACTTAGTGTTTTCAGCTGGGTTTGTTGCTGTCGTTTTAACTTGGAGAAGCTATCTGAGGATGGAAATAAATGGTAGCGGACAGATGGGGGAAGGAGACACAGAGGGAATAACCCAATGGTTAAGTTCTCTCTGTCTTCTTCTCCATACCTCTCCGTCTGGGTTCAAACAGAGACCAAGTCCCCAAACCATGTGCCAGGCATGTCCTAAGGAAAGCCTTCTCTTTCTGGTTTGAGGAGCAGGAAGGGGGGCTCCTATGGGACACAGAGATTTGAGGAAGCCCCCCTGCCTTTTTGTTTTACTTTCCTTCCCAGCCTAGCCCCAGGCAAGTGCCAGACACAAAACTGTAATTCTGCGATGGACGGATGGCAGCCTGGGGAGTGATGGCAGTGGATGCCAATGGGCACCTAAACCCCAGAGGGAGGGGACCGTTTCTCTTTAATCACTGGAATATGATCCTAAAAAATTAGGGAAAATCCACATTGCTTTTCCCCCCTATATATCCTCTTGCTGTTTGGCCCCAAGTTTCAGAAAGTAAGCGGCAGAGCAGCGAGGCTAATGCTCTGGATTCCTACTGAGAACACCAGGAAGGTGGGCTCTTGGAAACCAAAGAGGAGGCAGCTCAGGAAAGGGATTCTATAACACATGTGTCAATTCCTAGGCTCACACCTGAGCTGCACATGTGTAGATAGGGCCCTAAATTTCCACCAAAGACTTAGAGAACTGACCCGCAGACTGGAGGTCAGCTCCCACTCTCATCCCAGACTGGTCACTGGGTGGCATTCATGTGGGACAGACCTGAATAACACAGCAATGTCTTCGAAAGTTGACCAGACGTTGAGATCATAGCCCATAGAAGGCACATTAGAACTTACACCCGGAACTTAATAGGTGTATTGCCAATTAAAACAGACAAACAAAAGATTGATATTCTCCATAGGGTTTAACTTAGACACAGAACCTCATAACATGATATTTAAAATGTCAATTCAAGTGTTTTGGATGCAGTCGCTAAACATGTGAGAGAGAATCTGTATTCTAAAAACTATAAAATACTGGCAAAGGAAATCGAAGAAGCCCTAAATAAAGAGAAATACTGTGTTCATAAATTGGAACATTCAAATAGTTGTGTTAATTCACCCCAAACTAGAGTTTCCAGATTTAGGAGAAAAAAAAACATTACAGCATGTCAAGTTAAATTTGAATTTCAGATAAACAATGAATAATTTTAGTAAAATTATATCCATACAGTATTTGAGATTTTATATTTAAGTATTCATTTTTTAAACCTTAAATTCAAATTTAACTGGATGTCCTATATATTATCTGGGAATCCTACAGGGCCAAAATTGATTTTATGGATTTAATATAGTAACAATCAAAATCCCAGCAGGATTTTGTGTAGATGTAGGCAAGCTGATTAAAAAATATATATGGAGAAGCAAAAGGCCTATTGAATAAGCAAAATCATTTTGAAAAAGAAAAGCAAAGTTAGAAGAGTCACACTACTTGAATTTAAAACTTAATCCAGAGCGAAGTCACAAGATAAGGTGGTGCTGGTTCGAGTTTAGGCACACAGGGCGGCGAAACAGAGTAAGAGAGTCCAGAAATAGGTCCTCACAAATATAATCAATGAATCTTTAAAGATAGATTATTTTATTAAGACAAGGTTTACATAACATAAAATTCACCATTTTAACCATTTTAAAGTGTATTGTACAATGCGTGACCAGCGGACAAAGGTGGGAAGGCAATTCAGTGGGTATCCTTCCAACAAATAGAGCAGCCAGACATCCGTATGAAAAAAATGAACTTCAACTTACATGTAAGAGTGTAATTTATAGAAGAATTAACCTGAAATGGGCCATAGATTTAAATGTAAAACCAGAAGTGTACATTTTTTATTTAAAAAAATAGGAGAAAAAGATTGTGATCTTAAGTTAGGCAACAAGTGTTTTGGATATGACGTAAAACATCATTAAAGAAAAAATGATAAATTTGACTTCAAAATTAAAACTTTCTTCTGCAACAGACACTGTTAGGAGAATTAAAAGATGAACTATAAACTGGAAGCAAATATTAACAAATCTCATATCCAGCAAAGGACTTGTATGTAGAATATGTAAATAAACTTCAAACTCAATAGTAGGAGGCAACCAGTTTTAAAAATAGCCAAGAACACTGGCTGGTGTGGCTCAGTGGATTGATCGCCAGCCTGTGAACCAAAAGGTTGCCGGTTCTATTCCCTGTGGGACACACACCTGGGCTGCAGGCCAGGTCCCTGCTGCGGCTGCGCGAGAGGCAAGCGGTCGATATATCTCTCTCACATTGACGTCTCTCTCTTCTTTTCTCTCTCCTTTCCCCTCTCTCTAAGAATAAATAAAACCTCAAAAAAATTAAAATATGCAAGAGATTTGAATAAACATGCCATCAGCTGACAAGCACATGAAAAGAAAAAATCACAGTGAGATACCACTATACACCCATTAGAATGACTTAAGACAACAACAAACCCAGCTGAAAATACCAAGTGCTAGCATGGATGCAGAAGAACTGGAACTCCCACAGTTTGCTGGTGGAAAGGCAAAATGGTATAGACACCAAAAACAGTTTGGCAATTTCTTATACAGTTAAGTATGTATTTACTATATAGCCCAGTAAGCTCCCTTCTAGTGAACCCTTAAAAAATGAAAACTTACACTCAACCAAAAACCTATACAAAAATGTTATGGTAGCCTTATTCATAATCACCACAAACTAGGGACACCCTAAATGCCCTTCAGAGAGTGAATGGCTAAGTAAAACAGTACGTCTATTCATAGTACATCATAGTAACCTATGGGTTACTGCTCAACAATGAAAAGGAACCAATTATTTACACACTCAGTATCATGGATGAAGCTCAAATGCCTCTCACCGAGTGAAAGTGACAAAAGGTGACGTATGGTATGGTTTCATGTGAATGCCATTCTGGTAAAGGCAACACTGTAGAGACAAAGACCTGAACAGTGGTTGGCAAAGGTGGGGCGTTGGCCGACTTTTTTAGGGGGATACATATGTCGAAGATGTGTGCTCAAATGTTTTAAATGTTAAGGATGTACCATCAGAAAAGTCTGGAACTGGCACCGGGCTCTCATTTTACAGTTGGAGAAACTGAGGCCAGAACATGAAAGTCACTTAATCAAGGCCAAGAAGTGTGAGGCAATCACAGGGGTGGGTGTTCTCTTGGGGGAATATCCCTGATGCCTGCCTCTCACCCCAGCCCCACTCAGCCAGGTTTAATTTAGCCTCTGTTTTTCTGTAGGTAGTTTTTAAATTCAGAATTTTATGTGAGAGGCAGAGTGGAATCATGGTTACATGGGCAAGTTAAAAAAAAATTAGCATGCGTAAAAAAAAAATACATATCCTGCTTTACAGAGTGTGTGGTCGGCATGAGCCTGGCTCCTATTGGACAGACATATGGCTATGAGGGGAAATGGTTTTTAATGATCCCTGAGATTGCAGAACAAACATACGGTGGGCGCTGGGACTAGGCAGACCTCTTGTGTCTGAGATCAGGCTTTGCTGCCTGCTAGTGGTAAGAACCTGGGTGCATTGCTTTTCTTTTCTCTACCTCAACTGCGTCATCTATAAAATGCACCCTGCTTGTATGCACAACTAAGAGATTTAAAAAAGCCTCACCTGCAATTATGATATGACATAGTACTTTCTTCCTATGTGCCTTATGAGATGTTAAAATGTGATTTTAAAAAATGTGTCTTAGAATTGGAGAAATATGGTACTATCTACTGTATTGGGTTGTTTTGGTCATTAAGAGTTGTTAAATGTTACTGCCTGGCAGAGTTTTCAACCAATAGTTGTTAGTTAGCTCTTAACATTGTTATTGTTGCTACTACTACTATGACTGCTACTATTTTAAGAAACAAATACATTGTAAAATGCTCCTCCCACTGCACCTGCCTTCTGCATGTCCTACCCATTTTTCTCTTGACTTGTGCTCCAGTGCAGGCAGGCAAACACATAAGGTGCGGATGTCACCAGAGGACAGTGTGGGAAACACTTACCACTTCTCTGTTTCTCTTGCTAGAGAAAGCCACAATGATACGCTACATGTTGTGTTGGCAAGGTCAGCTCTACACTAGCACTGTTCTTGCAAGGTCACTCGTTGCACTGTTCCCATCTCGTCGGACACTGGGTCCCACGAGATGAGGGCGTCAGGGTAGGAACTTGAACTTATGGAGCAGTGTGTACGTCCATCGTGCGCCGAAGGACAGGGGCAGGAGGCCGTGTCCAGGGTGCTAACCATGGAACGTTAGGCAAGTTGCTCAATGCCCTTTTCTGTCTCAATTTCTTCTCTGAGACAGAGATATGTAATTACTACTTTAGAGCCACTGGGAGGGGCGGGGTACACATAAATTAGGGTTCCAGTGGGTTAAATGGCTGGAAAACAACCACAGCTGCGAGGGGAAGCTGGTTAGCCACATGCTTTGTTTCCTTATTATTTATATTCTATTCAAGTTACTTGAATTTTTTCTGCAGTTCCCTCTCTTATTGCACGAAGGAGCAGTGTATAGGGGGGTACCCCATACCTGGTCTCAGGGCCATTCTTACTGGGGTTCTGGGCCCAGGGCAAATCCCTTTGTGTTCCTGGACCCTTCACAGCCAAACCCCGCTACCCAAGCTACCCTGGGGGAGCTATCACTGCTAGAGATAGAATGGACTAAAGAAAGAAATGTCCCTTGGGAAGTGAGTACAGCACGCAAAGAGGTTTCCTGAGAACTGCTCTGTGTCAGGTCCTATACCTACCTGAAACGCAATACCCATTGTTATCCTATAAGGTAGTTGCTGCAAACTCATTGTTAAATTTGAATAAACTAGGGCCCATTGAGAGGCAGGTAATTTGGCCAAATTTCTAGAACTCAGTTCCTGAGCTTCCAAGCTGGATCCCACCCCATACAGCTCTGCGGACGTGACCTCACTGCAGGCCAGACGGGATTAAGCCGGTGATGGAGGAATGATGCTCATTCTTTCTTACTTCCTAAGTGTTTGTTGGGTTTGATGGCAACAAGTTGAGTGAACACCCAGCTGTTGGCATCTGCTGTGTTTTTTTCTTCCAGGAAAGGAAGCCAAGTTATCTGCTAGAACGAGAGGAGCAACCTCTGAGGGAGTCCCAGTCCCTCCCCCTTCCAAGACTTTGCATTCTGGGGGTTCCTTGGCAATTCCTCAAAGCCCTCACCTTAGCTTCAGGAACTGACCCACAGTCTAAGTCAAGAACAAAGCAGGGGCAGTCTCCGCCGTCTGTGCTGAGGCCCCCAACTTCCCTCTGCCTTAGAGTTCTAGCTTCTCGAACTTGTGGACGGCACCTTCTTCATCTGTTTTTCCTGAATCCAGCATGGATCTAACTGGCAAATGGATGGCCTGCTGCCCTAATGCAGTGATAGCAACAGAATTCTTCACTTTGAGAATCCTGGTTGTTTAAAAAAAAAATGACAGTACATTTTTTTCATACAGCGGGTATGTATTTGTCCGACTGCATTTGCTCCTGCTCGGGATGAGCATGTTAACTAAGCCAGTGGTCCCATGCCCGCCGTGTAGTCTGCTCCTTGATCTGTTTAATCCTGTTGCTTTGGAGCCAGAGCCCCTTGGGGGAACGGAAGATGCCCAGGGAGTCAAAGCCAAAGGATGAACCGGGCTGGAAGCGCTCATGCCAGCCAGAGGGCGCTGTCGGCTCGCGGAGCCGGGCGCGGTGGTTGTAGGCACCGCGGGTTGAGGCGGACGCCGCCGAGCCATCCGGTGCATTTCTCACTACAGTACTCGCTTCAGGTGGAGTGCAGTGAGCCAGCCATCGCCAAGGAACTTATCCGGACAAGGAAGATAAAAACTCACAAGCTTTGTGGTACTCTTATTTCAAAGTGACATCTTTGTAACAAATAATTATGGAGCACAAAGTTGTGCCTACTATGCCCAAGCTTCTGGAGAGTTAAGTATTGAGATGAGTCCTACTGTGTCTCCAAACTTAAAGATCTTTCAAAGAGTGGCAGAATTAAAACAGTTTCCAAATAAGTAGATTGCAGTGCAAGCAGAGGTAAGGGCTGCTAGGAGAAGTGAGTATGAAGGGGAGGGAGAGTTCCAGGAGGAGGAGTAAGGACCAGGCCCGTGGAGCGTTGGGGCCTTAGGAGAGAAGGATCTGCGACCCTGCGTCACACACACGGGTTGCAACAGCTCCTGTGATTTTAACCAGTTCTGTTCCGTACTGGTTCTAGCCACATAATTGTTTTTTCCATGACAAAGACACTACTCCCTGCCTGGAGTCCCAGCTCCTTGATTCTGAAAGGTAAATTAGAAGTAGCAATGGATTAACCAAAGGTCCAGAATGTGTGAAAGATATATAACCTAATCTGGACAGATTCATCATCCACTAATTGATAAGATATCCACAAGGAACATGGAGAAACAGCTATCACACTTGATACAGGAATCATAAAACCATATGCCTGAAAGGTAGCTCATGGGTGTTAGGAGAGAAGGTATGGAGACCTCGAGAAACAACAAATTCCTTTTGTTTTAAAGACATATGCGACCAAAACACTCTCAGGAAGAACTCTTGTCAATAGCGTAGTCCCCTGAGCATTATTATAAGTCTGTAATGCACTAAGGTCAGTTAAATTCGGAACCAACAAATTCAAATAAACCTGGACTTTGGATTTACAGAAAGTTTGTTTCCAAGGAATTAAAATGCACTTGGAGTTATTACCACTCAATGGCATTGCATTGTTTCCAGCATGATAATGTAGAAAAGTCAGTAAAATTAAACTAGGAAGTGAGAGTTGACTTTAGACCTCTAATTAGTGTTTTGGTTATTAAGACTTTTGCGTGGCCAGTCAGTTCATCTCTCTGTGTCTGTTTCTTTAATGGAGGAATTTAATTGTAATAAAGAATATAGACCAGGTGATTACTCAAATCCTGCAGACTATAACAAGAAGTCTTAGTTCTGTTGTGTCCAAATGCCTCTTTAGTGCTGACGGGGCTCTGAAGTGGCTTGAAGGACCTGCGGGTCCTGTGAGGTTGGACATACTGAGGGAAGTGGAAAAGGAGCCCAGGTGGCCATTAGTTCTGATAATAGGCAGGATTCTCCATGGCAGCTGAGGGCTTCGGTTTGCAGTGCCCTCGGCCATTAATTCTGATCTCTGTGACCTCTAAATGACTATAGCACATTTTGACGGTGACATTTACCTGTCCTTTACCCTGAGCTACCTTGAGCTGTCTTTCTGCACCAGATGTTTGAGGATAGGGTTTATGACAGTCTTCAGTGATACTCACCAAATATTCCAGCCTCCTCACCCCTGCGGGTGGGAAAACTTCCCAGCCCCCTTATGGTTCTGGGAGGTGGGGCGCGTGACTGGTTCTAGCTAACAGCTAATGAAGAGAAGCACTTCTGTGGACTATTTAATTGCCTGAGACCCTCAGGAGGTTCTTTTGCTCTCTGCCTGTGACCAGCCATGCCCCAGATAAGACCTTTCTGTTGGCTTGAGTGCAGGAGTGGCAGTGATGCTGATGTGGAACAGGGCTCCCAGCCAACCCGCCATGGACTTGGAGCACACTTGAGAATAACCTTTGTTATCTCAAGACCATAGGATTTAGGGATTGTTATTACAGCAGCATGTCCTGGCCCATCTGACTAGTAAGTGGTCATGGTGTGTCATCATCTTTGTTTCCCTGGTGCTGCGAACGACATGGCACTCGATAATGACTGCTTAATAAATGACTGAATCGCCCTCTCTGTCCCTTTGGGGTGGGATATTCCGTAGATCTATTTGCCCTCCCTAGAGCACCAGCCCCAGGGGCCTGGACACAGCAGGTACTTAAAGACCCATGGATTATTTATGTCCTTAAAAGCCCCAAGATGCCGCCCAACATCCAACCCCAGAACCGAAGAAGATGCGGTATGTAATGTTATCTTCCGTATGGTGATTGAAAGGGTGGGGCTCAGGGTCGAGAGGACTGAGGAAGAAAGGGCACTGGGTCATCTGCTGCCCTCATTCATCTTTAAACTCTACAGGGTTGCATCTGATCCCTCCACTTCCTTGAAGGTGTGAGTGAGGCTTGGTCTCTGGGTCATTGCAACAGAGTCCAGAGAAGACATGGAGCCAAAAGAAGACGTGACAGGACAGGCATGGTGGGTCTGGGACTCAGGTGGGCGTTAGGCTAGCGCAGGGCCACGCCAAGAAAACTCTGGAAGGTTTCTGTGTCATCATGCTGCTGTAGCTTCCATCCTGTGGCCCAGGTGGCTGAATTCTCTTCCTTGGAGCATGTGTGGAATGTACAACAGATCCTGATCAGGCGGATCTTTGCAGAAGCCATTAGCATTCTACAAATGGCAGCAGCCGGCACAGCAACACGGACCTGAATATTAGCATGCCCGTCTAGGGTTCTGGCACCCCTCCCTGCTTCCTTTAGCTGGTCTAAATAAACAATATGCACAGACTGTATCATTTTTAAAAAAGGGTTTTGTTTATTTTTAGGGAGAGAGAGAGGGAGAGAAACAATGATCGGTTGCCTCTTGCACGTCCCCAACCGGGGACCAGGCCCACAGCCCAGGCACGTGCCCTGACCAGGGATCAAACCGGCGGCCTTTTGGTCTGTGGGATGACACCCAACCCACAGAGCCACACCAGTCAGGGATGTTTAATTTTTGATCAGATGGAATATAAATCGTCTTTGGACTTGGTTCTTCCAACATCCTGGTTTGGAGTGAGTCTTCTGGGAGAAAATTGAAGAAGAGAGAAATATAGCCATTCCCACAGAATTGCTTTTTTAAAGTGTTAACTCTGGTAATGCTCTTCCCCACTTTGGCACGATCAGCGTCTCTCAGGAAAGAAGTTCAAACACATTTGCAGGCTCTACAAGTCCTTCATTATCTGCTCCAACCTGCCTCACCCCATCTTACCACCTGCCACATGTCAGGTACATCTTGGTCACTCCGTTTCCATTTTTGCCTCCAATGCCCTTCCCTTCCCTCTCTGCCTCTGGAGGAACACCCCTTGGAAAGCCTTGACCTTCTGGGTGGGGCCTTCCCAGGCAACCTCAGGCAACCCCAGGCAAAGGGCTGATCCTCTGTGTTCTTTGAGAGGCTGGTGCACCCCTACTTATCACTTGCTCTGGAACTCTTTTTTAAAGATTTAATTTATTTATTTTTAGAGAGAGGGGAAGGGAGGGAGAGAAACACGGATCAGTTGCCTCTTGTACGCACCCTGAATGGGGACCAGACCTGAAACCCAGGCATGTGCCCTAACACAGAATTGAACCAGCAACTTTTCACTTTGCAGGACGACACCCAACCAGTGAGCCATGCTGGTCAGGGCATGGGACTCTTGCCCTTTCAGTCCTTTTTCTGATGAGCCTTAATTTTAAAAGGAGGGAAGCACCATCTTGATCATCTTTTTAAAATTCTTGTTTTGTTTTTCTTCCTTTCCTCTTCCGTCTCCCAAAGATCACCAAATGACTAAGCCATAGTTGGAACCCAAAGGGCGTTTTACTCAATGTCTACACCAATGATGCCCTGTCTTTCAAGACTGGAAGAGGGACCCCCCCAAAAAACCGGAATTACCTTATAGAGGGTGGGCCCATTGTAGCAGGCTTCCCCTGCTAGGTGAGTGTTCTAGAAATCCATCTGTATCCGTGTACCAGCTGGTGTTGTTGTGAGAGGCTGCCTTCGGCTTTGGTGAATTTTTTTTGAAGCTTCTTTCAACGTGTTTGCCCATTTCATGATGGGAGATTTACAAGCACACCTGCCCACACCGCGCTGAGTGTTCAGAGGTTGTTGACCAAAAACAGCATGAGCCCCGTGTTGTACTGTCCCCATTCACCCAATGTCAGCCAAGTGACTTTTTTTTTTTGTTTCCCAGATGAAAAAAGTCCTCAAAGGGAAACGTTTTGCTGATGTGGAAGAGGTGAAAGAAAAAAAACAGCAGAAGCACTAAAAGGCATCAAAATTGACGAGTTCAAAACTGTTCTGAGCAGTGGAAAAAAGTCTCAACAGGTGTATTGCATCAAATGGAGAATACTTTGAAGGTGACTGAAGTTTGAACGTGTGAGAATAAATACACAATTTTTTATAAATAAATTCTGGGGTTTTTTTGGCCTCCCCTCACATATACAGGGGCCAAGAGAAGGATGAAGTAAACACTAATTACTGACTGGAATTTTACATTTGAAATCTCCCTCCCTGCGAGTGCTTCTTTTTCTTTTCGCATGAAATCTGGAGCAGACAGTCATGTTAGACCTTCCTTCCCAGGTCAATTTAAGGGCTTTCCCCTAAAAAGCCTCCCGCCAGGCATCTATCTCCACGGTGCCCCTGGAGAACACAGTATTTTCATTCAGCCCAGTTTAAGCGTAGGGAGGTGAGAGATTTATTTAGACATAAGGATGTAAGACGGGCAGGGAATTAGCAATGTTTGCATGTGGACTATCAGCATTCCCTCTTTTTACGTAAATATTCATCCAGGACAAAACAGGCAGTTTGGCCAAGTCTTTTAGTTACACCGCCCCCACCCCCCCACGGCAGGAAGAATTATAATTGAAGGGAGAGGCCGCACACTGGTGTTGGCTGCACCTGGAGATGGCAGCGTGACTACTCACACCTGCGACACACGTTCTGCTAAGAGGCAGCTGCTGCCTTCCTGCAACCTGACTGAGGTCATAAGGAAGAAGAAAACCAATGCTTTTAAGCATGTCTACTCCCTGAGATGGCAACGGGCCCTACTTAATATATTTGGGGGTCTTGCCTGGGAAGGGATATTATGCAAAAAGTTCAAGTTCAGTGTGTCTATAATTCTAAACTTATTTCTTATTTCACATACTGGAGAGGAAGGATTTGGGCCACTGTTATTCAGTCCCCCTGTTGGTATGGCAAGATGGAACTCACCCAGAGGAAGAACAGGTACGGGGCATTATTCCCTCAAGGATCTCTAACTTCATGAAATCCTTGCCTTTCTAGACTTCCCAACAGGGCCAGGGCTGGAGTGAGGCCAATGAAGTACTCACCTTGGGTACAAATTTTCAGGGGCGCCAATAATCTCAGTAATATAAGTAATATTTGAATGCAGTATTTAAAGGGATTTAAGCTTTGGATATGTTCATGCTGAATTTTTACATAAATGTAGATTTTTAAAAATATTGCATTACAGTGTTTTTTTATCTTGAGTTGATTGGCTCCCGTTTCATGTTGCCTTTGTCAAGCAGGTCACTCACCGCATTCTCGCACTGTCTCTGCTTCCCGAGTGCATTTTCTGGAGGTCAAGCCCTTTCTGCCAGTTGTCTTCAATTACATGCCCCGTGAAGGGGAAAAAGTTTAAGAAAAATAGAATGGTGAAAGTGAAAACCAAGGAGGAAAAAGTTCTGATGTTCCAGAGATAAAAATTAAACAACATCGACATATCCTTCTTGTGCTTTGTCAAAATGACAGATTTTCGAACATAATCTCCAGCTGGTGGAAGTGGCCAAGGCAGGCATAATTTTTTACACGTGAATGATCTCGTTTGTCTCTAAGCCTCGGTTTTAGCACTCTCTCTGCCCTCTGCCCGGTTTGGGGCAGGCTTCTAGAAATGACCTACCGGATCCTCCAGGGCAGCGACTGCAAGCCTTAGAGAGAGGGTCTGCCACGATCACCTTTGGACTTTTCTGATTATTTTTGCGACCTGTGTGCTGCACGTGGTATCCCATTGTCCCAGGGACTGTCTCCTTCCTCGCCTTTAACTTTTTTTTTAACTCACAGGTAATGATAACTCTTCTCTGTTGAGAAAAAGTAATCGTGAGGTGGGTTTTAACCAGTCCCGCCAGATAAACACTCAGCTTACAACGATTTCAACAAACTCCCTGACTTGACTTGGCACACTAGTGAGGGCCGAGGTTTTCTTTTTCCATTTGCAGCCCCCCTCCCCACTTCCCCTGCTCGCAGGTTGCAGAGATGACCTTTTCCTAGCCCAGTCCTTCGGAATACTCAATGCAGGGCCGCACCCCAGGCCTCCGGGATCGCGGCCCCGCCCACCCAGGTCCGTGTCCCACAGCGCGGGGCAGTCCCTCGCGGGGCCGCCTTCTCTGTCCCCGACTCCCAGCGGAGGAAATTTTTCCCCAGCAGCCCAGGGATCGCCTCACGTGACCAGCCGCCTAGGCCGCTTCCAGCAGGAGTTTAAAGGTTATGGAGGAAATTAATTAGCCCGGACATAGTCTCTGGCCCCCACAGGGCGCGCCCCGTTTTCCCGCAGCTGGGACGGCCGCTGATCACAGCCATCTCCCCCAAAAGGGCAGACAAGGTCCAGAGTAAATATGAAGTCACTTTGCAGAAAATAAACACACAAACCGAGCCGGGGTTCCACGAAGCTTTCACTTGTCAACAAGTTCTCGCAGCCTGAGAACTCCAGGACAGATCCCAAGGGGGGGAATGCCCCAAAGAAAGGGAAGAGAGAATAAAGAGAGAATAAATGTATGAGAACTCACGCGGAGCTTTGCACGCCCCTCCCTGTGTCCCCATCCCCAGCCGAGCCCACGGTTTCAAGACGGAATGACAGACAGCACTCCTCCGGCTGCCCTCTCTCTCCGCGGCCCAAGTGAGGCTGGGGTGGGGGAGGGTCTGATTCCCTTTTGCGTAGTGCGACCCCCCGCCGCAGAGCCCAGAGGAGATGCGAGGCCTGCTCGTCGCGGGTGGAGAGGAAAGACCAGGAATCCACAGCACGCAGCGCCCGCACCCAGGCCCCTACACCGCCACTCTCCCGGGTCCTACACGGGGTCCCCGCCAGGCTTCCCCCGCTGCCGCCACAACCCGGGCAGGCTCGCCCGCTCTACGTCGCCCTCTTTTCAGCTCACTTTTCCCGTATTGCTCCCCCAACCGGCAAAACTTTCTATTTCCCTAAACACTGGAGCGCGCGCGCGTGCCCGCCCATGCACACACACTCTCACCCACACACACGCGCACACACACACACACACACACACACACTCTCTCTCTCTCCCTCTCTCTCTGACGTCTTTTGCGCATTTCCTGCATTAGAGGGAGGGAGACTTGCTCTCACACCGACGGAGCGAGAAGGGACCGAGGGGGAGAGCCGGCGGGCGGCTAGCGAGCTGCAGCTGAGAGCGGAGACGCGCAGCGGGCGGGCGCCGGCGCCCAGGAGGTGGGGCCACGCAGAGTCACAGTCCTGGCCCCGCGGCCGCGCTGCGCACCGCCCGGTGCCGGCCTGCGCCCCGAGCCGGAGCCCGAGCAGCGGCCACCCGCGCGGATGTGAGATTCCGTGCTCCTGGACCCTCCCGATTGCCGACTGTGGCGCGGCGCTGTTTCACCCAAGAGGCGGCAGCGAGCAAGCTGTGAGGCTTGTGGATTTTTAAAAAATTGGCTCCGAGGCGGACCATTTCCTCTCGACATGCATCTGTCTGGATAGACTGAACATCCCTCGGTCCATCCCCCGCCCCGCGCGGTCAGAGGCGGGCGCTGGGTGTGCGAAGAGGATCCGGGTTGAAATCTGCGCCCCGGGTTCTCGTCCCCGCCCCACCGCCCCCTCGCCCTCCCGGAGTCAAAATTTCCCGGGGATTATGTTTCGGAAAGGTAGGTGAGCGCCCGACGCGGCGCCGCTTCACGCAGCCCGGACGCGGAGAGCCAGTGAGGCGGCGAGACAGTCCCCGTGGCCGGCGGCGGAGCCGACAGCTCCTCTCAGCTTCTGGAGGTGCCGCTTGTGGTAGGGGGGGAGAGACTTGCTCCAAACGCGAACGTACCCCAGCTCTCCCCCCCTCCCTGTTTTCCGTTAGGAACCCGGCGAGGAAATACATGCACTCGCTGAGAATCGCCCGCGCCAGGGCGCAAGGCTACAAGGTGTAGGCTGAGTGTGGGGTGGGGCGAGAGGGGACTCAGGAGTCCCCGAGGCTCGGAGCACCCGGGCGGCTGTTCTTCATCCTGCCCTCGGGGCAGACGGAGTGACCCCGGCCCCCACTCCCTGCCCCGACCATGGTAGTGTTTAATGGCCTTCTTAAGATCAAAATCTGCGAGGCCGTGAGCTTGAAGCCCACAGCCTGGTCGCTGCGCCATGCAGTGGGACTCCGGCCACAGACTTTCCTTCTGGACCCCTACATTGCCCTCAACGTGGACGATTCGCGCATCGGCCAAACGGCGACGAAGCAGAAGACCAACAGCCCGGCCTGGCACGACGAGTTCGTCACCGATGTGTGCAACGGGCGCAAGATCGAGCTGGCCGTCTTCCACGATGCCCCCATCGGCTACGACGACTTCGTGGCCAACTGCACCATCCAGTTTGAGGAGCTGCTGCAGAACGGGAGCCGCCACTTCGAGGACTGGGTGAGTCGGGCGCCTCCCAGTCCAGGAGCCCTGCCGTGGGGTCCAGGATAGGGCGGTGGTGGTGCGGGGGACTCATGGCCTTGGCATTAGTAGTGGAGTGCGGGGACTTGACTGTCATCCGGAGTGTGTGTGTATGCATACCTAAGCCTCAGCTACCTTGGAGAAGCACATTCTATCTACTTCGTAGCTGGGTAGAGGTAGTCCTGGGATGCGGGGCGGGGGCGGGGGCGGGGGAAGACAAGACTTGGAAAGAGGGTCTGGCTCTCTGCCCTCTCCAGCACAGCTGGTGCTCCAGGGAACTTGCAAGCTGGGAGAGCCCTGAGCCTCCAGTGCTTGAAGGTTGGCGAGAACCTGGCGCCTTCCACAGGTGCGAGGTGGGCTGGCAGTATGTGATTGTGTGTGGGTGGGTTCTTCTGCCCTTGGAGCTGCACGTGAAGCCCTAGACTGAAGGCTTCTTGCACGTCCCGGTCAAGGGAGCTGCTCTATTTTCCCTTCTGAGAGGAAGATAGCTTGTTTCTATTCTGTGGCATGGTGGTTAGCTCATCTTCTGACATACGGGGAGAAAAATGTGTTCTCTAGGATGTCCCCACGGGGTCCAAGAAACAACAGCCTAGCTTGCTTTGCCCAGTGCATTGGCCATCCATCCAGACTGTGTTGTGTCTCAAAAATGGTTCTGCTTAGAAGTAATTGGAAATCAGTGCTTTGAAACCTACTTATAGTGTTTCCCTGTTTTGATTTTCAAGATCCTGTGTGATGAGATGCCATTTCTGAGATTGAGTGAATTGGTGACATTGTCAAAATATTAGGAAATAGGCCTTGTCCCTGTGCTATAAGCCAAATGCATTTAACCTTGGCACCCAGGGAAGCAGGGAGAGGCAAGCTTGTTTTAACTGTTCTTGGAGGGATGGTGTTAAATGAGGAAATGAATTTCTGTATTTTTAGACTTGTTACCTGCTTCCACCTAGTGCCAAGTGTGGTTCTGAGTGTGTGTGTTTTCAGGATTCTTTGATCCACACAGAAAGAGAGGTATTGGCTTCTCATGGAGAGATGTAGAGAAATCACTGTCTTAATTATTGAGAACAGATAATTTCATGATTGTCCCAGGGCCAGAGATTGCCTGAGAATCACCTTGGCAGATCACCTTACATATTTTTTTGAGGAGGTAGAGTTTCAGGGGAAAATCAGAAAAAGCCTGTTCCCCTTATGCTCGCAGCTGTGCTGAAGCCCTCCCGAAACCATGGTTACGGGACTTGCAGGGGAGCTCCGACAGGCCACACCAAGTGCAGCCCTGGGTGATATGTGACTGACACTTTGGGAAACAGGCAAACCTTTATGGAATCCCGAAGAACACAGTGCCATTCCGTCCCACTGATGCCTCCCTCCTGCCACCTGAGTTAGTTCCCACCGCGTGCCCTTTCTGCACGTGACTGTTAGTCCTTTTCCCATGAAAGCAGTTTGTGTCTGAGGGGGAGCCGAGGGCATAGCTCATTTCAGAGCCAGGACTAAACACTAAAAAACTATGGGTTTCAAGTTGTGGTTGTTTTAGAATAGGAAGGAGAAAAGAAAACACCAAAAACCCATGACTATGGTTGTGAGGGATGGGGCCTTTTGCTGTGTATGCAGAAGAAGGAGTTGGACAGGAGGCAGAGAGCAGGAGAGCATACAGTGCGTCCGCTTTTATCCACAAAACAGATCTTGGCTCGGGGGAGAGGTGTCTGCGTGCCTCTGGTGATGCTCTGCTGGGGCTCAGCCAAACCCTGGCGCATCAGGGCACCATCCCGCTTTAGAGCACATCCTTCCAGTGAAGCGTGCGGTGGCCACTAGTCTCGTTCGGTTATCATTCTCTAAGGTTCTCAAATTCATGTTGGATTTGGCCCTAGACCAGATCATCTAGTGCACAGGCAAGTTTTACGGACAAGAACGTGGTGTCCCAGAGGAGCTAAGTGGGTACCCGAGGTCATGTGACAGGCAAAGGTGGAGGAGGTAGGGCTCAGACTATTGCCCACCGTGGGTCTGGTGGAGAACTGAGCCCCCTGGCCTCCCAGTCTGTTCTCCCTGCAGATAGATATGCTGTGTCCCTGAACATTTTTACTGAACGTGACAATTCAAAGTCATTATCACTTTTGCCTTACAGCAAGTGTGAATTAAGTATGACAGATATTAGACAGATTGAAAAACCTGAGGTACAGAAAGGCCAAAGTCATAGGATCATGAATCAAGAAGTGGAGCTGGTTCTCTTGCTCATCTAGTGTTGTTTGCGCTAGTGGAGGCCGTGGCCACTCTGGTTCCTCTAGCCTGAGGGTGGGCATGCATCAGCAGAGGGGACTTGCCCTTGGAACAGGGACAAATTGCATGAGGGCCAGGAAGTTCACCTTTCTCATTCCCGCCCTGGGGACAACTACAGAATCACACCTCTGGGTAGAATTCCTCCGTTCAGGCCTTTGTGCTCTCTTTACCTGGCTGCGATGAAGAGATAACACCCTTTCTTAGGTGTGGCTGAGAGCAAACCTGTCCTGTTCAGTGCGGGCTCTGTGGGGGCCGCGACAGGGACCTCTCTCACTGCGGCGGAACATTCGTTCGCTGCTAATGCACGTGCATTCGCCCAGCTCCTGTTCGGCGCTCCGATGCAGCCAGGGAAGTTTAGCACTCTAATCTGGGGCTCGAAAAGACCATGGGTGCCTCTCAGGGGGCTTCCATTTCACTAGGGAAACAGCGATGAGTAGATATGGAGGGACACTTAAGTAGCGATTGGGTTCTAAGTGAATATTTGAAGGAATTCAGAAAGGGAGTAGGCCGGGAGAGCTGGAAGAATCTGGAGGGTTCCTGGAAGGAGACATGCACTGGGTGTGAAGCGTGGGTGACATTTAAAGAGGTATTTACAAGAGGAGGCCCTGTTCCAGGGTCATGGGCACAGCTGGAATAAAGGCGGAGAGCGCCTGTGGTCCGGGCTGCAGAACGGAGAAGCGTCGCTGACGTGGAGCGGACGGAGCGTGCCTGTCGGAAGGGAGCAGCCAGGATCCTGTTTCCCCAGCTTAGGACTTCTTATCCGGGTACTGCCTGTGCTGCTCCTTACTGAATAGTTTTCACCGTTGATTCTTTGACGTTCCCCGTGAGCCCCACTGTTTTCATGAAATCACAGGGTTGGACACCGTGGCTGTAATTTTTCTTCATTCCCGTGAAAATAAACACATGGCCTCTAAAATGAAAAGAAAAGGAGTTCATCTCAGGTGCCTCTTGAACTCATTAGTGATATGGGGGATACATTCTGGAAACAGTGGAGTAGGAGAGTGTGCAGAAAACTGAGGCGGATTTCAAAATGTTTAAAAGCCAGGCGGAGATAATTGTTCTCCAGATAATGAGAGATGTATCAGCTGTGATGGCAAAGGGAGTTCTCTAGAGAAGGCTTATTACAGAGAAATGGGAAGATTTCACTTGTGCTTGAAGCAGAATTCTGTTTAACACCATCGCTGTAGCTTGGTTTTCCAAGAACAAGCTATAGCTTAGATTTCCTAGAATGAGCTATAGCTTGGTTTTCCAAGAAAGAGATAATAATACTCCTCAGGCTTTGGTGTGCGTAAGAATCACTAAGGGGAAGGTGTGAGAAAGATAGATCCTCTTGCCCACCTTCAGAGCTTTTCATTCTGTGGCTTAGGATGAGTGCTAGGAGTCCTCATTTTTAACACACTGTGTTCAGGGTTTGGACCAGACCATGCTTCGAGAAACAATGGGCCAGAGTAGCTCCAGGCAATTAATGTATCAAGATGTTGTAGATATATTCTGAAATTTTCTAGTAGACCTTTGTAAGTCCTAATGCAAGACTTATCAGCATATTTGTGTAAACTGTGGGGATTCATGTTAGAACCCTAGGCTGGATGGAGCTGCATTTGTGTTTAGGATGGATGGTGGGGAATACACTAGATGGCAGAGGGTAGGTGGCGCATGCAGGTGACAGCTGGCTGGTCCCCATCACGCTCAGGAGTTTGCTCTATGGTTTTAGCAGTCTATATATGTCTGTATACTGAGCTGAGTCTCCATCCTCCCATCCTCCCACTCCCTTGCACCACCCCAGCCATGAAGACATCTTTGGTTTGGGCCACTCCCTTGCTTCATCCTGTACAAGAGTGCTCATAATACAGTGGAAATGACAAAGTCATCTTTTGAGAGGTGGTTCAGCAGAGTGCTTAAGGGTAGAGCTCTGGACCAAGGATGTTCAGGTTTGAATCCCACCAATCACTTTCATGACCTTGAGTGAACTATTTAACGTGTGCTGCTGTTTTTGGAAGCAGCCCAGGTGTCTATCAGTAGATGAGTGGATAAAACAACTATGGGACATTCACACAATGGAGTACTACTCTGGTGTAAGAAGAAAATCTTATCCTTTGCAACAGCATGCATGGGCCTGGAGAGTATTATGCTAAGTGAAATAAGTCAGTCAGAGAAAGGCAAACACCATATGATTTCACTCCTATGTGGAATCTAATGAACAAACTGACCTAACAAGCAAAATAGACTCAGACTCATGGATGGAGAGCAGGCTGACACCTCTGTGGGGAGGGATGGGGGCGGTGGATGGATTGAGCAAAAAGGAAAAAGAACTCATGGACATGGACACCAGTGTGGTGATTGTGGAGGGGAGGGGAGAAGGTGGAGGTATAAGAGGGTATGGGGGGATAAATGGTAACGGAAAAAACACAATAAAAAATGAATGATTAAAAAAGTAAAAGTGAGTATAAAAAAGTGGGTGGCAGTGAAAGTCCCTGGCTCTGATAAAGTGGGGCTGACGTGGGTGAAAGTTCAGTGCCTGACCCTTAGTAAGGGCTCAGCGAGGGTTTGACTGCCGCACTTGCTGTTGTGTCCCCTAAACCCCATAAGGATGGCCCTAGGGAGGGCTCTTGATTGAGCTGATTATTCTAGAGATCCCCAAGAAGCCAGCTTTACGTAGTCTCCAAAGTTTTTCTCATCCGTGGGGACAAGACACTGAAGTTTCTGTTTCATATTTCCAATGTAGCACATTGACAGGGCTTCTCAAAATTATCCTACCTTGCTGACCCTGGGAGAGAGCCCACACCCTGTTTAGAAAAGCTAGGCTCTGGGGCTGATTCCCCTTTGGCCCCAGGATCCCTTGGGGAGATTCTCACAATGCAGAGGCCAAGGACAGGCTCCTCTGGGTGTGGAGGCTGAAGCCTTGGGTGAAGCCGAGGACACCTGTGGTTAGTCCCCTGCTGAGTGTCTTCCTCATGGTGGCCTGAGCACCCCTTGATACACACTGCCCGAAGGTGTTTAGCTTCAGGACTTTTGTAGGGAAACCTTAGAGGACCTATGAAGATCTCTGTCATCATTTGAATAGATTCAGGTCTGGAAACAGGCTGTGGAAGGACTGGGAATGGTCCATGGACCCTTTTATGTACCTAAAGCTGAATTTGCCCCGCAGCAGTTGAGGTTCTATGCATCTCTTGCTACCGTGTTCCCTACTGACTCCCAATAGTACTAACCTTCTAGTTAAACATTGTTCCCTTTGGTACATACTGGTTATTTGACAACTACCCTAAAGGTTGATTAGTTCTTGCCCCAGTGCTATCACAGATAGCTGCTGGCTTTGGGGCCCTGAAGTTAAAGGGCCTCGGGTTTCACAGGCAGTCCAGCCTTGTCTGTCTGTTGTGTTTCTCCTGTGTGTTCGACCAGCAACCAACTCAGAGAGTATTTTAGGCCCTCATTCCCTAGCTTCTAGAGGGCTCCCTCCCTGGAATCTTGAGTTCTAACCATAGGATGTCTCTACCCTTTACTAGTTGTATGCCTTTGGGCATGTGACTTTACCTGTTTTTTAAGTCTATTATAAACCTATTTTTTCATCTGTAATGTGGGAATACAATAGTTCTTACCTCCTAGGGTTTTTGTGAGAAATAAAGGAATCCATGTAAAGCTCTTAGCAAAGGGCCAGGCTACAGTGCATTCTAACAATATTAGTAATATTTGAAGAGTTACATGTATGTATTCATAGCTTTAGAATCTTCAATCAGAACGTAGATGCAGTGAAAGATATTGTTCTCCTTGATTTATGAATGTATTTATCAGAAAAGTCTCACGTAGTCTACAAATAAGTTTAATTTAGTTAGTTAACAAATTGCCTTTTTGAAAACATTACAATTACTTGAAATGAGATTGTTTTGGGAAGCGTAGGAATTGTGGCCACTGTAATCAAAGGTTATTTATTGAAGCATATGGGTGATTGGAAATAGGGGTATTTGAGAGCTGCCGTGTTGGTTCTACTAACCTCATTGCATCTAGTTTCAGTGCTGTTGACTCTAACTTCCTAATTCCAACCCATACCTGCCCTTGAACTTCTGAATTCATGTATGTGGCTGCTTTCTTGACATTGCCATTTGATTTGTACAAGGCAGCATCTCAAACATAAAGATGTCTAAAACTGTACACCTGATTTTCCCCCTCCTTGATCTGAGCCTCTCATAGTCTTCCCCATCTCAAGAAATGGCAACTCCATCCTTCCAGTTGCCCAGGCTGGGAACCGTGAGAAGCCATGTTTGACGCCTCGTATCCAGTCCATCAGCAACATCTGTTGTCTCTATTTTCAAAATGTGTCCCAGATCTGGTCATCTTTCTGACACCATTCTGGCCCACATCCCTGTCATCTCACACGTGTATTATTGCAGCAGCCTCCTAACTGGTTCCCCCCATGTAATTAGGTCATGTCACTCTGCTCACAGATCCCTCCTGACCTACCAGGCTACCGTGGTCGGGCATCCTGTTACGAACCCTCTGACCCCTTGCTCGTTACTCTTTACCTTGTTCACTCCTCTCCCGGCCACACTGACCCAGCTGACACCCCTTAAAAATATTTACCATGATCCTGTCTCAGTCTTTGCACTTGCCATTCCATCTTTTTCTAGAATGTTCCTTCCCCAGATACTCTCACAGCTCAAGTCTTTACCAAATATTACTTTCTCAATAAGGCCCTTTTTGGCAGTCCTTTCTAAAATTTTACCCTCCCCTTGACATTTCACATGCTCCTTTCCCGCTTTATTTTGATCTTTAGCTCTTACATACTATATATTTTTCTTACTTATTTTTGTTGTCCACTTCTAACACCAGAACAGAGGTTCTGTAAATGGCAAAAGTTTTTGTTCGTGACTGTATTCTTGGCTCCAAGAACAGTTCCTGGCACACTGTTGAATGAATGAAATTCATTAAACAGCTGTGTATTCACTAGCACCTACTATGGGAGACATGGGGGGGCGGGGCTTGGTAAACATGAAAGTTGTGTTGATATTATTCCTGCCTTTGAGGAGTGTGACCAGTTGAGTGAATTTCTTAAACTATCTTTCTGTACAGCCGAGAAAAGGAAGAAGAACAGGATATTTTACTTTATAAAAATCTGTGTTATCCATAAAGATATTTTTATGAGGGAATGCTCTGTTATTTCCCATATGGCGATTTCTAAGCTGAAGCATCTCATTGAGTCTGAAGTTTTGAAAGTAGGAATTATATACCTTCTAGATGCCCAGCGCCCATGCAAGATGCTGGGGAGAAGGAAAAGGCCCATTTGTCCTTCCTTTACAGAGTTTAAAATCAAGTTTAAATTCTCATAAGGGCTTTAGATACGAAACCCTTTGTAGCTTTGGCAGCAACAAGAAATGAAATTTTAAATTCCAGCACCTGAACTCACAGAGCTCATTGAGACCTATGCAGACAAAGCTTCCAGGGGTTTTGCCCAGATTAAAAGAACTGTAGAGCAGGCCTGCAGTATTTTACATAAATAAAAGCTACACTTGGCAAAACATTATATTTCTCTCCAAGTTCCTCTGGGTATATATGGGCTCGTTAAGTAATTACAATCTATTATAATGCTAATCAGTAGGACTGCACCTGTTTGAAATCTAGTTTTCTGGCAGAACCCACGGGAAGTAGCCAAAACTCTGCTGTGCTCGTAACACACACTATCCTCATGGCAGCCTCTGAACAGAATGGGACACTGCAGAGGGAAGGAGACTGAGCTCTGTAATGTCCTGTGTGTGAGGAAGAGAAGCACAGGCCCATACCAAATTCAAGTGCAGAAAGCAGGACCTCCCTGCCCCCTTCCCCTCCCAGTCCCCTCTACCTCACCTTGAAGTCTCAGAGAAGTAGTTTGTAACCTGGTGAAAAGTCACCTTTATTTACCACCAAGGAGTAAACTCGAGAGATAATGCTCTCAAGAAGTAGATCAGAGTCAAAATGTAATCACAGTAATGGGGATGGGGAAGGTGGGGGGGTGGGGGAGAGGGAGGTGGGAGAGGTTGTGGGGGTGGGAACCAGAGGGAGGTGGGGAGGGCTGGGGGTTAGGCTGGGGTGGGGGGGGAAAGGCAGAATACTGTACTTGAACAACAATAAAATTAGAGAAAAAAATGTAATCATAGGTTCAAGAGGGTTTAGAAAGATTATGGGGGGTGACTCTATAATTAATTATTGAGGAAAAAAATGGTCTTTAATTTTGCTTATGTCCTTCCTGAAGAGAGTTGCTTGTTTTTTTCAGACTGTAGCATCTCTTGGTGCCAGTTGACTTTTCCCCAGCCAGATGTAAGCACCTGTGAGCAGGAAGCGTTTCATCCCCGCCCCCCAACATGGCTAGCCGGTGGAGTTTGAGCCACAAAGCAAGTCCGTGTAAGCTACTCATTCATCATTTGGTTGAATAAAAGCCTGCCCCTTTGGAGTCTCTTGTAGACACTCAAATTAGGCAGCATTCTTGAATGAGACTGACTTAGATTCTGCTCTTTTTAGAAGTTCATCTGGTATAGTCTGAAAAGAAGGGTGGCGGACTCCACTAAAGATTCTCACCAGTGAAAACTCGGTGTGTTCACTCATTGTCCCAGCCATCTTTTATCCACTTAGCAAGTATTTATTGAATACCTTGTTTGCCAGGCTCCATGCCAGGAGCTGGTCCCTGCTGCCACGGAGCATATAATCTTGTAGGAGACACAATATGAATCAATGAGTAACATACATCTACTGGTATGTAAAATCACAGCCGAAAAGCAGAGCTCATCACAAGCCTTTCAGAGCTAGGGACGCCTAGACCTCACCTCTTCAGGGTAGGATTATATTTTTCCCTCCTGGAAAATTTATTGAACTGGGAGTCAGGTGACCTTTATTAATTGGTGGTGTTGGACCTTCGATTCCACATTAGCATAGTCTGTGGCTCTGTAAGGCCCCTGTTAACAGGGATCCTGACTTGGCTGTCTGCATTATGGGCCTTGACTTTGCTCAACCTCGTACTTGGTAATATTTCATCTTTATTGTTCTCACTGAAGCTAAGTCTTGTCTCCCCTGAAAGAGTGCCAGCTTCTGCTTTCGTTCCCTCCTCATCTTCCTTCACTGTTGTGCTCAAGAGCAGAAAGCGATGATCGATGGCCTGCTGTTTGACCTGGTGTTCAAGACCCACAGAAACACACTTATTTTAAAATGGAGCCCTCTCTCCAGATCACCGAGCCACTCAAAAGAGAGTCTGAAGACAAACAAGCAAGCAGAATTTCTAGAATGCAGGGTCTCTGAATCCATCTCCCCACTTTCTGGGTTGATGATTACCCAAACCATTTCAGGCAGCTGAGAGAATCGTCAATCAGCCAGCGAAGCTGGGGCCTGTCACCCACCAGTGTCTGCCAGAGCGTCTTCCACTTGCTGTGATCAAAGAGGCCCGGAGTGCTGCATGTCAGATGCACGTTAGTGTATTAAAGTCTCCAGGACGGCCTGCAGCAAAGGGGCTTGCACGTCCCTGTGTGTAACCAACCACACGTTTCTGTGATGAAGATATTGCTCTTATTTGTGAAAAAATTATTAGCACCATAGAACTAGCGTTTTGTGGACACGTTCTGAAAAACAAATTGGATAAAAGAAGAAATAGACCTTCCTCAAGTGGGCCATTTGGGGATTCAACATTAACACCCTTTTATGAAACAGTGGAGTCGAGGAACTGTGGGAATTCACAGGAGAGGGGATTCCTGTCGGTTCTAATAGTTAGAAAAGGCTTCTTGGTAAGATTTTGAGCCAGGCCTTGAATAAAATGGAACCTGAATAGACAGGAAAGGGGGCCCCCTACATTGGAAGAAGAGCAGAAAAAAATGTTGGACAAGTAGTTGTTAGCATTTGGGGTTATGAGGGCAGCCAGGAAACCGGAGAGATTAAAGTAGGACTGCAATCCAAAAACGATTGCTTTGTTGAAAACACACACACAACCAACAAGCTGTCCAAAGAAAGGGAGTGGTGGAGAGAATGGATATTCATTCATTCATCTAGCCAGCCTGCAAACTAGCCAGCCAGCCACTCAACAAATATATATTGAATACTTTCTGTGTTCTAGGAATTTTGGTTGGAGCAAAGTGTTGAACAGAATCACTCATGATACACTGAACTTTTGGTTATCAAGGAAATCTATCCTGCGGGCTGACCTCAATCTCCCACGCTGTATTCGCAGTTGATTTTCTCTTTGTTTATTTCTTGATAGGACTGGTAGAGGTGGAGAATAACTTTGTAGCATCCTTCATGTCGAGTGGTGGCTTGTCCAAATTCCTGAATCTAAAAAAGTACTGTGGGCTTTGGAGTCAGTCTGTCCTGGCTTGCATTCCAGTCTTATCAGTTTGGGCTGCATGATATTGGGCAAATTATTTATCTGTATCCATCTCCTTATCTCTATAAACTGGTAATAATAGCTCTCTTGTAGAATTATTGTAATGATAGATGAAACATGTAAAAGTGCCTGGCTTCTAGCAAGTTCTTAGGAAGTGCTAAGTTGTTATTGGTAAATACCTGCAATTAATATGTATTATTAGATACAGGTAAAACTGTGCTTCTGTCTGAAGATTTTGTTCAGTAATTACCAACTGAGGAGTTTGAAGCAAAACCTTTTCCCATGTCTACTTCCCTCCCTCTCTGAAATTGGCTAGCAACAGGAAACAGGAACTCAGGGTTTGCTGAATTCCAAGTGTGCAGAACTAAAATTCCACCTTTGACCCTTCTTAGTTCGGCCCTGGGGTGGGAGTTGAGGTGAGCACGGATTACCTGCCCTGGGGCTGGCTTTGGTCCCAGTGGTTGGATACGTGACGCATTGTTCCCTCATGTGTTTTTAAAGAGCAGAGGCAGTGTTGCATTTTGACCTGAACATCACCTGCCTTAGCTAATGAGCCTATGTGGTAACTGAGGTTTGAGGCTGTCAGAGCCCCTTCTGCTGTGATCCAGGTGACCTCATTTTCCAGCCCTGTGTGTCTTACACAAGCCCACCCTCTCACGCAGCATGCGTCGATTGCTCTGTCGCTCCCCCGCGGAACACCCCCCCCCCCACCCCCAGTGTGGTCAGCGCACAAAGCTGCTGCTTTTGACCAGGACGTCAGAATCGCTGAGGAGTAACATGAGTTGAAGAACAGCCAACCCTTTGAAAAGATTACTGCACGCTCCTAAGGAGCATCTCTTTGTCCCTCTGTGGGAAGAGGAGGAAAGTGTGCTGTCACTTCAAGATGAAGGGCTTAGCTTCATGTTAAAATAATGCCAGCATTAGCCAAAAGTAGGGAACAAGCTTTTTGGTCTGGGACCCCTTTTGAGAACCCTAGAATCACAGAGGTGGCCTCTGCCCTAAGGTTTGAAGTTCAGATACCTGTTGAAAGGCTACAGCACCCCACAGCTGCTCCTTTTTCCCATGGTGAATATCGGGGCTCTGGTCACAGAAGGTACACAGCCACGACCATCTAGCTGGTTTAACAATATTTTTTCCACTTTGCAAATGACTATCTCATTTAAGTTCCAGGTGCCTGGGTACTAATTCATGATGACAGCTTTAGGATTGGCTTTCATCTCTTTATTGGTCTGTTTTCCTGGAATCCAGAGGACTTGTGCAAGAGTTGTGCAATGGCACTAAATACCCTCTGGGGTGCTCAGAACCAACAAACAATTGTCTCCTTCCAGCCCCAGTTGCTTATAGGACAGGAGTCTAGCTCATCGTCCCGCCAGACACGCAGGGCCCTGCACGGCCTGTACCCTTCCCCCGCCCCAGTTTCTGCTGAGTGGACCCCATACCACGTGTGCTGGGGCCTCCTCCACCAGAGCTTGTTTCTGCCCTCCACCCCAGCTTTTCACTGTGCCCTGATCTCCCACGTCCGTATTCGTGGAATACTCTCACCCCCTGGTCAGGTCTCCCTCCTCCGTGAGTCATCATTTCTAGAACTTGCCACAACTCTTTTCGGTCTTGGAATTTTGGTAACATTTATGATTGGTGTACTCCATTGAAAATTATTGATGTCTGGTGTTGACCAGTGGATTCTCTCTGTCTCTATTCTCTTGCAGGAACAGAAAAGTCCCCTGAGAGTGAAAACGCATGTCATTTTGTTCTTATACCTGGCATATAGCCTTGCATATAATACATGCTTGATTGGTTATATAAATTTTAACATTATACCCTGGCTGGTGTGGTTCAGTGGATTGAGTGCTGGCTTGTGAACCAAGGGGTCACTGGTTTGATTCCCAGTCAGGGCACATGCCTGGGTTGTGGGACAGGTCCCCAGTAGGGGGTGCATGAGAGGCAACCATACATTGATGTTTCTCTCCCTCTTTTTCTCCCTCCCTTTCTCTAAAAATAAATAAATAAAATAAAATAAATTTTAACATTAAGTTATAATATTTAATATAATATGTACCTAAATAATAGATGTTCTTTAGATATTTGTTCTGGGGTGTTCTTCTTTCTCCCATAACAGAGAAGAAAATAACATTTTTAAAGTTACACACACATACACATACCTGTATATACTTAAAATTTTTTAAATCTTCAAGAGAGGATATGTTTATTGATTTTAGAGAGAGGACAGGAAAGAGAGCGAGAAAGACAGAGGGGGGGGGAACAATGATGTGACAGAGAAACATTGATCAGCTACCCCCTGTACATGCCCCGACTAGTATTGAACCCGCAACCCGGGCATGTGCCCTGACCAGAAATTGAACCCACAGCCTCCTGGTGTACCTTCACCTACCTGAGCCACTTGGCTAGGGCCACACCTATGTATGTGATTACTTTAAAAAAGAAAAACTCAAGGGAGGGTGTGGACACATGGGGAGGATTTTTATCACTTCTGTACTATTGAAAAAAATATTTTTTATCACTTCAGTACTATTTTTTAAAAAATAATTAACTACTGTTTAAAGGAGTTTTCCATTTACAGAGACATTGAGCAGGAAGTACAGAGTTCACATATACCCCCTCCTTCCCAAATACAGTTTCCCCTATTATTATATACATTTGACGTTAAAAGTCAGGGGCAGGGGAAAGATGCAGCTCAGCCACTGCACATTGAAGCAGGTGGCATGGCGGCATCACGGTTAAATGCAAAAGCTTTGCACTAGAGGGAGGCGGGTTCTAATTCTGGTTGCACGCCTCAACCAGTGGTGCAAGCTTCTGAGAAACTGTGTCACCTCTCTGAAGCCTTCCTTTCTTCACCTGTAAAACAAGATCAGTATTATCTAATTGTGTGTGGAATAAACAATGTAATGCATAGAAAGTGCTTGTAAAAGTGATCGTCACTCATAAGGACACAAAAACTGTCAGCTACTATTATTATAATTCTATTGAAAAAAATTGTAGACTATGTGGTTTTGGAAACTTATTATATTTATTATGTTGTCCATTTGATTTAGTTCCATGTGTCTGAGGGTTTCTCAGAGCTGGGGGTTGCTTTTCACATGAGGGGCGTGCCTTGGACAGATGGTAGTTCTCACGGTAATGAGTTACATAGGAAATGACTGTGGTTCGCCCAGTTTGTATATGCTGCCTGCGTTCAAGCATTTATATATAGGCCAGTAGATATTCACAAAGTCTTGCATTCACAGTTAGCTGCTTTATTCTTTATCAACTCAGCTCTGTCACTAATGAGCTGAGGGGGAACAGAATTTAACCTCTCTGAACTTCAGTTTCCTCACCTGTAGAACGGGACTAGTCATATTGGCTCAGCCTACTTCACTGAGTTGTGAGACTCATTTAGCATGCATCTGAAAAACAATGGAACATGTCAGACACGTGGAAGTAGTAATTATGAACCATTTTGGGATTCGGGGAGGGGGGTGGCATTTTCATCCAAAGTTTACAGATGGGAAAACTGAGGATAGAGGGTGTCCTGGTAGGGACCAGAGTGGAGCTCAGGCCGTATTTCCCTTAGTCCCTAGTAACACTCAGCAGCATTTGGGCTTCTTAGCCAGTTTGCCTCACTTTCATGTTGTTGGGGCTGCAGGCTTAAAATTAATCTTAAAATTAATGAACCCAGTCTGGGAAACTGGAGTCTTAGTAGCCCACCCCCGTATGCAAGAGGACATGTCTCCCTCTGCTTCCTTATCCTTTCTTGGCTCTTAAGGTTTTTTTTAAATCACTGCTTATCATATGACTGTGCACAGACAATCGTAAAGCCAACTATTTTAGGGGGAAAAGGGAGGAAGACAGATAAGACAATGATTCAGAAACAAGCAGGAAGATGTAGTCATGTGGCTGTTCCCTTGTGGGTGGGATGTACAATAGTTTTGTAGACCAAGACAGCTCCTGAGTGCCGGGAGAGTGAATGAGGCCCATCGGGAATGCGTTTGAAAGCCCTTTCCTGTGCTGGGGGAGACTCAGAGCTCAGAAGGAGCGCCCTTCACAAGGTTCACAGGTGCGCCCCTCATTAGAGCTGCGCCCCTGCCCTCGGGCTGCGGCCCCTCTCTGAGCCTGGGGCTGTTCTGGGGCAGTTGTGGGGTGGAGCAGGCTCTGAGGGGGAGGTCTGGCTGCCTGCCCTCAGGAATCTCAAAAGGCGAAATGCACACTTAAGAAATCGATCACATCAGTTGTAGAGTTCGAGGAAGCTGGGGCCTATCCTCACCGGTCGGTGGAAGAGTGTACATTAGTGAGCCTTTTTTGGAAAACAATTTGGCAGGAAGTGTCTGCAAAACCCCAAACATAGAGAAACAGGGTACAATCAGGATAATGTGTGTACTGCAATCAAGTACCTTTTGTTATCTCTCTACCACAGGAGTGCTGTTTAAGACGCAGGGGAGCTTGTCTGTGGTGGCTGCCCAGGCGGCCCTGTGGATGCCCACTCACCCTAAGGCTGCCCTGTGTCTTCCGTGATGGGTTTGGGATCTTAGGCAGGTGAGCATAGTCTGGCCCTTTCCAAACTTAAATTGGTTGAGAACTTTTAGAATTGGTCTCTACTTTCTGTAGATAATCTGCTTTTCTTTTTGAGGGGAAAGACATGAGAAAAGAGAATAAGAGCACATCTTGACTAGTTTTTCAAACTATAGGTCAGAATACATCAATTGAGGTAATAAAAATGGATTAATTGGATCTGAAACAGGAATTTGAAATATGGGAATAGAATAGAGTGACACCGAAATGATCAGAAAGCATTGCATGCAGTAGTGGTAAATACAGGGTAGGGCAAAAGTAGGTTTATAGCTGTGAGTATGCAAAACACAGCTGATTCTTGTATTATTATATATTAATCATGTTATTTTCCATGTGAACAACTGTAAACCTACTTTGGCCCCACCCTGTATTGTTTTATACAACTTCTGCTTCAGTTTTATTTATATGAGTATTATTTATGTGATAATCTTTATTCTGTCTGTGGGTTTCAGTAACAATAAAAATGTTTAAAAACCATTGGCTGAGCACAAGATTTCTAATTTAATATGTTTTTAATGAGCGACCAGTGGAGTGAAGATAAGAAAGTCAAGAAGAAGTTGGGTGCTCTGCACCCTCTAGGCCTCCCACTTGCTCACCCAGATAATTCCAGAAAGGCAGGTGTGTTACGATTGCCCAGAGGAAGGTTGTTACAGGCTTTGTGGAGGAGGTAGCTTTTGAAGCACAGGTAGGATGGAGTGGTTCTGAGAAGCCTGCCCGACTGCTCTTCGTGAACCAGCGCATTGCAACGTAGGCTGCAGAAGTGACCGGGTGGACTGAAATACCTTGCGTTCTCCAAGAGCCCCCAGGTCCTGACCCCCCTGCAGATGGCATTCAGTATCAGATAGTGGAGCATTAGCGTTCTTGGGATGAACCACCAGAAATTCGAGGGTAGAAATCTCTGATGCGCAGTGGGTTCCTCCAGCACTGGCTACATTCTCTTCCTCCAGCACTGGGACCGTTTGGGACTTTTTGGTCATGAATGTGGGGGCTGTGGAAAATAATGTGTTTTGACCTCACCCGGCTGCATAATGCTAATACGTTTATTTAAAAATCTCTAGCTTTTCTCTTGATTCTCTCATCAAATTTATATGGTAGTAAATACATGTCTTACCTCTTTTTTTTTAAAAAAAGATTTTATTTATTTACTTTTAGAAAGAATAAGGGAGGGAGAAAGACAAGGAGAGAAACATCAATGTGTGGTTGCCTCTGGTGCGACTCCTACTGGGGACCTGGTCTGCAACCCAGGCATGTGCCCTAAACTGGGAATTGAACCAGCGACCCTTTGGTTCGCAGGCTGGCACTCAATCCACTGAGCCACACTACGTATCTTACCTCTTAATTTGACGTTTGAGGACAACAAGACACAGAAGTTAAATGATGAACTTGAAGCGGAGGCAGATGAATGCGCATCTGGGTCACTTGGATTTTAGAACTGGGCTAGTTCCTGCATATGCGCGTTTATGTCGTCTCCCAAACGCACTGAGTCCAGGAGGACCAGGGTGTGCGGTCCAGAGGTACTGATATCAATACTGTTACACATTTAATGTCACTTGTATATTTATACATTTAAGCTCTATTCAGAAGGCATCAAGTGAGTTAAAATTCCTTTCTACCTTTCTCTTTCCCTCCCTGCCCTTTTCTCTTTTTCACTTAGGGATGATCAGGTGGGGAGAAGGTTCGTGGAACATTTCTTTCTCTGATTGAAAGAATGTAAAAATAGTTATCAACATATTCATTAAATTCTTGGGTGCAGATGAAAAAAATAGAAGAGCCTGGAACTTAAGAGATTTGATCAAAGTAAAAAATTACTTTGACAGAGGAAGAATGGGAACACCAGTGTCCTGATTCCTAGTAAGATGCTCATGTGGCTATACCACTGGGTCGGACCATCCCCACCTACCGCACTGCCAGCGACTGTCAGCATCCACCCATCCAGTTTATTGGTCGTGAGATAATGCCGATACTGTGTGTCCAGAAGTTTACTAAGGGAGGCTGATTTTTTAACTTATTGATTGATTTTTAGAGAGAGAGAGGAAGGGGGGGGGGAGAGAGTGAGAGAGAGAGAGAGAGAGAAAATCAACTCGTTCCACTTATTTATGCATTCATTGGTTGATTCCTGTATTTGCCCTGACTGAGGATCCAACCCACAACCTTGGTATGTCAGATGCTCTAACCAACTGAGCTATCTGTCCAGCCAAGGCTCTGGCTTTTTACTCTATGTTTTCACTTTGCTCTTTGGCTATTGCCTGAGGTTGGGGCAGTTTATCAGCCTACCTTTTGGGCTGACAAAAGTTGAGATAACCATTTGCCTATCTCTCAAGGGTTGGTTTTTACTGTCAAAGGGAAGGTATAACCATGATAAGGAATTAATGTTCTTTTAAAGATTCCCCTTTTTACTCCTCTTACTTCCAAAATTCTCTAGAGTATCAGGATGCATTTACTTGGTGATTCACCCTACTGCAGTGCTAAGATCCTTCCGTTTAAGTTGATGCAGGGTTTCCCAAAATGAGTTCTGCGGAATAAAAGAAGTTAATAGGTCATACACATCCAACAAAGCAATGCCATAATCAGGCAGATTTGGGAACCGGTGGAGTAAGTGAAGCTAAGTAAGCCCTGCAGGACTTCTCAGAGCTTTAGTGTGCTAATTTCCACTGGTCTCCAGGATGACAGTTGAGTGAATGGTGTGCCCAGACACATTTGATCTCGCCACAGTGTTCTGGGGACCGTACTTACATCTCGTGAACTCACTTGGGAAGTACCGTCTGAGAATATGGCCCTTGTTACTTGAAGCAAATACTATGTGTTTAGGGCTGTTGACCAAGGGAGATTAATATCATGTACAGGAAAGGATTATTATTAATTTTTTTAATTTTTCTATCATTCAGGCCAAACCTTTGTTTTTTTTAATCCTCACCTGAGGATATGTTCACTAACTTTAGAGAGAGAGGAAGAGAGAGAGCGAGCGAGAGAGAGAAGAGCATCAATCGGTTGCCTCTTGTGTGCTCCCCAACCTGGGATCGAATCCATAGTGTAGGCATGTGCCTTGACAGGGAATTGAACCCGCAACCTTTAGGTGTAGGGGATGATGTTCCAACCCACTGAGCCACCCGGTTGGGGCTAAACCTTTTAGAAGTAGGATCCCCAGTGTTTAAAGGTATTTGACTCTAAAGAAGGGAGAGAAGCCAAGTGGGACAAATATTTTTATATGTTAATAGGAGTGCAAATAGGGCCTTCATTAGGAGGCTCCATTTATCGTTTTCTAAATGATATTCCAGTGGCTCATCCTTGTTCTGTCTTTAGTCAGTGACATTTATCAAGCAGTAGCAAAGCTAATGTTATGGTTCATATAGAATAGGTGGGCTGAGGCCAGAGGCCCGTGGTTCCTCCTCCTCCCTGGACCAGGTCAGACTGAATAGCATCCAAGTGCAATGTAACTCTTGCTCCTTCTCTTCAGAAATCATTAGTTACCCGGTTGTTGCTACCAATCAACTCTATTGTGAAGCTATCTATACTTTAATATTTCATTCCCGTGTGTTTATCAGAAAAGATTGTGGAAAAGCTCCTTGCAAAGATCTGAGTGTGATCACTGGGCTTAATTTGCAGGGAAAAAAGAAAAGCATCGAGGAGGTAAAGATTGACCTCGGGTTTTCATGCCCTTGAGAGCCCCTCTGAGCCTGGGGCCCAGTCAGGGTTCCTGGGCTCCTCGGGGCTGATAAACGCATTTACACTGAGGTTTGTATATCATGAGTTTTACAAGCTGGCATTTCACAAGAGTGATATAGGGGAAGCAATCCTTCACCCAGAGGGTATCATTTCTACCTCTGGAATTTTCAGGTGTCCGTGACAGGTTAAGATCAGTTTTTGGGTCATGAGGAATCTTTCAAACCTGGTACTCACTTGTGACCAGCCTATGACTGAGGCCATGTCTTTTGTCAAGGGCTAGGGTCTCCATGGAAACCTTCAACAGTGGGCCAGGTTGAAGGTTCCACTCCCCTAGGCTGAATGGAGAGAGTTCTAGATTACTTCACATTTGAAAGGCTTGGCTCCCCGCCCTCTGTGAGGCATTAGTGCTTTTCTACTTTAAAGGAAAAACAGTCCATAAATTACTGAGGAATTTTATGGCACTGTCCAAAGCGCTGATTGGAAGCCAAGGAAAAATAAAACTCCAGCTTCTTTATGGAAAGTCAAACGGACAAGAGAGATTGCTTACTGAAAAGAGGTGGGCACTGCCTGAGGGGGTGGCAGTAGTGGGAGAGGAGACTTTAAGGTTGGCTCATGGACACTCCTCTTCTGGTGCCCTTGAGGAGTTGCTGAGAATCCTGGGCCTCATCCCAATGAACTTGACAGCAAAGCGAAGCAGGCAGTTGAGCGGTGTGTCTGGGAAGTGGATGAGAGAAGTGATTATTTTTGGTAGCAAGATTTTTATGTTTGGTTTATGCCGGTGGTAAGTCCAATATCTTAATTTACACTTGCCCCAGCAAGGCTAAGAATTCCTCATGTCTTCATATACCTGATGCCAGTTCGATGCTGGTTGAATATTGAGGGAAAGGAAGGGGTGAGGTGGGACTTTTCTGAGACTGGCTGACCAGGGACAAATCCTGGGGATTGGACTTCATCATAAATTGCAAATAGAAAAGTCCAGAACGTTGTATGCTGCAAAACAAAATAGAACCAGCACGAGACAACACTTTGTAGACATACATTAAGCAGCCTCCTTTCCAGAATACGTTTCCTCAGACTAGGAAGCCCCATCTCACCTTAGCTCAAGCCCTCCGCTCTTCTCGGCTCACTTTTCCCCCGCAGTGGATAAAAGCGATGCTGTTTTTCAGTCTTTGCTTTCATCTAATCTTTCACTCAAGGGCAGTGAGGGTATTGTGACCCGTATGGGGTAAATACAGTTGTTTCACTGTTATCATTTTAGAATTGGAGCAAATCTAAATGAATCATAGCAGTTGCATTTAATAAAATCTCCTGAGTATTGGCTAATTTGAAACCGGTCTGACGAGTTTTAAGGTCCATGTGGTTTGGGGAAATTCAGTGGTGCGTTTCCTGGTTTTGTAGCTCCTTATTTCCCTCCTTTCTTGCTCCATTTTAGCATGCTGGTCTACTGGGCCTGCTTATCTTTCATCATCTTAGGCTGGGAGGAGGGAGGGATGGGGAGGGGCTGAGCCAAAGGTCAGGTAAGAAGCTGTCGGTCAGGTTCTCTGCTGGTTAGGCAGTACTCTTTGGAATTCCCAGGCATCTGGGGAAGTTGGCCTTCAGCTCACAGAGGGCCCAGGAGGGCGGCCACCGCCCACCAGGAAACCTCCTGCTGGCAGTATGGGGGGAGGGGAGGACGCAGGATGAGCAGTATCAAGGCATTTTGCTTCTTTCCCTCAGTCTCTGCCTCTACTTCAGGCTCTGACATGAGAAGCTTAAGCCTCTCCATGTTGATTTTCTGCCGTGGCTCTATAATCATGGTGGTTAATGGATGACCATTGTTGACTTTTTTTTTTTTTGAGATGTTGTGTACTACCAGAGTTGGGAGATCTTCTGGGCCATGGGAAGTTCAAGGAACCTCAAGATGTCTTTACTGGAGGGGGCTCATTTCCAGAATCATTCCCAGTCTGAGGATTGATTGAACCACCCCCACCCCCCGCCCCCGCCCTTGCTTCTCTGCTCCTTGTTCAGCTCTATTGACATTCCATACCTCACCTGTGCAGGTTCCCCCAGCAACCTGCTTTCTGATACTTGTTTGCCTATAGGGTGAGTATTACAGTGATTGAAGGGTTGCTCTGTGAAAGAGATTTTTAAAAAATTAAAACAAGTGCAGTAAAACCATTTAAATCTGTTTTGAAACATTTTAACAAATTCTTAAAAGATCCGGAGCCTTTTCCTCACTAACATATGCAGTTCAGAATGACACCACTAAGGATTATATTTTTACGCTAAGAGGTAAGACTAAGTTCAGGACTGGAGTGTGGATAGAGCGAGAAGGATGTTTCTGTTTAAATCAGTGTTGACCCCCACACCAGAGGGAGCCAGGAAGTGGCGCCAGCGGGTGCAGATACCAGGATCACATTTTGCATTCTCCGCCGGACACACACATAGTTCCCTTGTGCTGAAAGGCGGTGATGAAGAGGGCAGTGAAAAGCTCCGTCCAGGCTCTACGGAGTCGTGAGTAAAGGCAGTTCCCGCCCACCCTCCTGTGGTCAGTCTCCGCTGGTTGTCTGAACACAGAAGGACGGTGGTATCAGGCATCACTGTCCTTTCCTGTTTTCTTTCTAATTCCGGATCATTCAGGCATTCATTCAGTAAGTCTTAGGAAGCCCTGCACGAGCCAGACATCAAGCTATGACCTGGGGATATAACAGGGAACACGACAGCTCCATACCCTGGGCGGCAGATAAGTAAATGGGTAATTCTCGAATATTATGAGAAGCCTGTGATGTATGTTCCAGGAGCACTTAATAGGGGCCCTGACCTAGACGTGTGGGGTTGGGGAAGGCTTTTGGGAAAAGGTGACAGACATTCAGGCAGATGCCTGAAAGGAGAAACTGCAAGTAGTTTAACAGGACTGCATGGTAAAGTGGGGTGGCCGATGGGAGTGAGTTGGAGGCACAGGGAAGAGTAAAGTTTTTTTTTTTTTTTTTTTTGTCAGATGATGTCTTCTTTCCTTCCTTCCTTTTCTTCCTTCCTTCTTTTTCTTACCCACTGCCATCTTCCCTCCGTTCCTCTCTCCCTGCCTCCTTCCTTCCGTCTCTCCCTTTCCTTCATCCTTAAGATGTAATTCATTTTGGAATCCTGAGGGACCGCCTCAGGTGCATAGCAATTTGTGAGTTAGGGCTCTATTCTGAAGGTAGCAGGAGAGCCAGTGAAAGATTTTTAAGGTAGAAATAGCCTGGTCAGATTTGAATTTTATCACCCTGGAGAAGGGACTAGAGACAGATTTAAAAATTAGGGAACTGTTGTAGTTAGCAGCTTAGAGACGCTGGGGTCTTGTAGTGGGGAATTGGCGGGGCCAATGGTGGTCGGAAAAGTGGGGCTGGCAGTGAGTCGAATGTGGGGGTGAGGATGGCTAGAATCTAAGATCAGTGTCGGGTTTGTGGCTTGAGCAACGGGGTGCTGTTTACTGAGATGGGCAGTTCAGAGGAACAGAGGCCTTTATGGGTGCTGGGGTACTTGATGGCTGCTTTAGATATGCTCTGGGAATTCTTTTTCACCATAGAAAGGGCTGTTTAGCCTTGACTGGTGTGGCTCTGGTGGTTGGGCATCATCCTGCAAAGCAAAAGGTGGTCAGTTCAATGTCCAGTCAGGGCATGTGTCTGGGTTGCAGGTTTGGCCCCCGTTCGGGACACGTACGAGAGGCAACCACACATTGATGTTTCTCTCACACATCAATGTCTCTCCCCCTGTCTTTCTTCCTCCCTTCCCCTCTCTCTAAAAATAAATAAACATTTAAAAAAAGATTTTATTTATTTTTAAACAGAGGGGAAGGGAGGGAGAAAGAGAGGGAGAGAAACATCAATGTGTGGTTGCCCCTCGTGCACCTGCAACTGGGGACCTGGCCGGCAACCCAGGCATGTGCCCCGACCGGGAATCAAACCAGAGACCCTTTGGTTCACAGGCCGGTACTCAATCCACTGAACCACACCAGCCAGGGCAAATAAGCATAATCTTAAAAAAAGAAAGACAGGGCTGTTTAAGGTGGGGAACAATGAGGGTAATTGAAAGGTGAATTCTGTGATGAAGGTGTAAAGTGACAGTGGGAACTGGGTGAGCACATCAATAGCTTTTCTTGCCTTTTTCCCCTTGTCCCTACAATATGAATATTAACCTTGTTCTCTATGAGTCTGAGAAGCCTTTGAGGACCTAACCAATCAAGTTGGTGGTTCATCCACTAATCCAGGGGAAAAGCTTTGTTTCTTTGTTGTAACCAGGCAGTTTCTACCTACCTGACTTTTCTGCCTTCCTTACCTATTTTTTTATGGTTTTCTTGGGTTGTATGTGTGTGTGAGTACATCATATTGAAATTTCGGACTTTCTTTTTTTAACCTTGAATATTCTATCTATGTTCAAAGATGTTCAGAATGTACAATATACAGTTGACTCCTGAATAACATGGGGGTTAAGGGCACATGTAGAACATGTAATCCATGTATGATAACAGTTGATTTCCTGGGAACTTAACTGCTCATAACCTGTTGTTGACTAGAATCCTACCAATAACAGAATTAATTAACACATTTTTGTGTGTTATATCTATTATAACATATTCTTATAATACAGTATGCTACAGAAAATAAAATGTTATTCAGAAAATCATTAGGAGAAAATACATTTACAGTACCGTATGTACTTACTGGAAAAAATCTATTATAAGTGGACCCACGCAGTCCAAACCCATGTTGTTCAAGGGCCAGCTGTAGTTCCTTTGAATTATATAATGCAAATGTTCTTAAAATGTCCTTCTTTTAAATTATAAAAAGAAACCAAAAGTTGAGATTTTTTATTTTATTTTGACATTTGTCAATAGTGGGATGTATAGTTTTGGTAGCATAGTGAGGGATCACGTTTTAAACATTTATCCAATGTTACATTCTTCAGATTGCAAATGTTTGTAATGGCTATTATTAGATTAAAAAATGCACATGCTAGTTAAGGTGACCAGTTGTTTCTAAACTTCTTTCTAATTTTAGGGGCATAGAATAAACTTGGGTAAATCAGAGTGTTAAAACAGGGTGAGGAAATGTTATAGATTAGAAGTTAAAAGGCAACACAGAAATTTGGAAAAAATTAACGGAAATTTGGAAGGAATTCTTCTTTCAAGATTCTTTCAAGATAACTAAATTATTTACTGTCCAGACATTTATCCTGGAATTTTCTGGAAACTTTTTTCATTTTGCTGAGTTTACGCTCAGCCTCAGCAGACTCTGAGATTTCATAAATACAATATACTTTTTAAGTTTCAGAAATTATTGGAAGAGAACTGTGTCGGTGGGCATCTGTGTGAAACCTAATGGAAGTAAAATGAAAAAGAGACATATTTCAATTGTTTTTGTTCTGTTCTCTTTCTGCTATCTTGTTATCAACAAGGTCCATCCTTGATGAGGCCTGGGCGATTGGAAAGCTTCTCATTTGGAAGTTTAGTTGTTTTTTAATTGGTCACTCAAAAGAAAGGCTTACATTGATTTTGAAAGACAAAACATGTCATTGTTTTTTTCACTAATGCCTAACTTCTACATGGCTGACTGGATATTGTTCAAATTTTCCAAAAGAAAAAAAAGAGAGAGAGAGAAACACCCTTATTTTGGATCAGAAGCCAGTCATGGAAAATTTCATTTTGAAAGGATAAGTTTTTGTAAATATGCAAGCAGTAAATGGCAGTGTGGCTACAATAGAATCTGCCTTTGGACGTCCACGGTCTCTTGCAGTAAACACTGCACAACAGGCACACGTACTAGGTCCAAAAGCCCCGCACAGTATTGGAAGCCTAATTATGCATTTCCATTGGGATTGAGACTTCTTTCTCTAAGACCTACATAGGTACAGATTCCTACTTTATCTTTATTCCACATTAATTCATACTTTTTCAAAAAATATTTTCTTTATTTATATTCAGGGAGAGGGGAAGGGAGGGAGAAAGAGAGGGAGAGAAACCTCAATGTGTGGTTGCCCCTCACAGGTTCCCAATTGGGCACCTGGTCCACAACCCAGGCATGTGCTCTGACTGGGAGTTGAACCAGCAACCCTTTGGTTTGCCGGCCAGCACTCAATCCACTGAGCCACCCCGGCCAGGGACAATTTATACATTTTTACAGCATATCTACTATGGGAAAGGTAGTGTTACTATGGAAAATTCTGCCCTTAACATTTGAAAGCCAGTCAGGAAAATAAAATGCACATATATTAAAATCTAAGTCTTTTTGTAGTAAGTGCCAAATATGTGATGCAGAAAGGAAGTATTGTAGATAGATTTAAGAAAGTCAAGCTCATGGGTATATGGGCTGAAAGAGTTGTGAAGTCTTCTTTGGAGAAGTGGAACTTGAGTGATAGGTTGAAAGACGTGGAACACTTACATGGGGAAGGGGTGTGGTGAGCTGGTGACTACTGAGAGCAGGAAGCCTGGACCCTGTGGGTGAATGTTGGGCCCTGCTGTGGGTTTATTGATTGACTTCTGTAGGCACTCTGACCTTCCTGCCTCTGGGGTCCCACCAGCTAGGACAGAGAGGGCTGGCTCAGCTCTGCTTTTCCAGGTCTGACCAGAAGATGATGCAACATGAAGCTCAAGTCCTCTTTGAGCAAAGGGCACAAGAAATCTGTTTTTCAAATCTAGGCTCTACCTGTTTCCCATGCTTTTTACTCCATGCGGGGAAGAGATTTAGCAATTGTCTGAGTTAATGGAGCATTTTGAGAGCAATTGTAATAACTGTTGAGTGAAAGGCACAGAGAGAGACTCAGAGATGAATAGGTTTGTGTTGGGATAAAGACTGACGGTACGGGTTTGAAGCTCGCATTTATAAACTCAGCGCTGGCTGCTCTGGAATCAATAAAAGTCACTAGACAAATCATGAAGGGGTGGTTTGGTATTGCGGCTGTAAACCTCTAGAAGTGGAGAACTTTTTTGAGTTTGAATAGTGAGCGCTACGTGTCTTAGGAGGCCTAGCAGCAAGACTTGTTTTTTCCAAGTTAGGAGATTTTGGTGCCTTCAGTCTGACGGAATGGGCTCTGCCCCCGTCTCTCCTATTGAGAGGGAGAACAGAGAGAGAAGATCCGGTTCCTGAGATACCCAAGTGTGATGTTCACCCTAGCCCTTTAGGCTCAGAACTGCTCCTTTGATAGTTTTATGGTGCCCAGGCTTAACCATGAAAGCTGGGCTGTTTGCATGCTGAGGACATGGAGAGCCAAACTGGGAAAGTAAGACAAAGGAAGGCTGATAAAGCTTAGCCCATGTCTGCCATTAGAACAGAACTCACACACTCTCAGGTGTATATTGTATGCACATACATGCCCAAGGCATCTTGCTGTTGAATGACTGTAGAAAAACCATTTAAAAATGTATATATTATAGAGACTTTCCAGCAGCCTTCTACATTTCAACTTGTGAAAATAAATAAGAAGTAGGGTTGTCTCAAGATGCTTGTAACGAAGGCCAGGCGAATGAATACACACGACAATTAGTGTTGTCTTAGACGCTCTGAAGTTCTCATTTGTTCTTCATCCAACAGTCGTTTACTGACCACCTGCTGTGGTCCAGGCACCGTGTCAGAGATTTTAAAACTCTAGGAACTTAGGTATTACAGTCCATAAATGTCATTGAAAGACATAGTGTTTTCTTTCTATATTCGCTACAGCCACTCTTCATTTGTCTCTGAACAGGAAGTAATTGTGCTTCAGTATCTAGGATAATGTAGTTATCCTATACTTTAGCTGGATGCCTTTTAAATTGCCATTTGGAAATTGCTTCTACTTATGTTTATCTATAAGCCACGTCATGAAGTTTTCAGAGTGAGTGCCCAGGTAGGTATTTATGCAGTTAAATAGAGGCTAATTAGATCTGTTCTGGTTTTAGTGTATTTACCTGTGATTAATGGCCCATTTGAGCCGTTTCCTCTGTGTTATTACAGGCCAACATTGATCTAGTTCTGTTGGTTATCCCTTCCTTGGCCTGTGGGTGAGACCAGGGCCGCCAGAACCTAGGGTCATTTCTTGGTGACACCACTGCCATGCACACATGGGTGGACATGGATGTGTCCCTGGGACTGCAAACACCGAGGGCCAGGAGAGGAATGCCTGTCCTGTATTTGCAACAGCAAAGTGGCTCGTTCCCCCGGACAGATGCGGTCAGCAGTCACTACTCCTAGGACGTGTACTCTCGGCGCCACTCGCTGACACCTGCTACGTCCCGTTCTGGGTTAGTAGGAACCCCTGCGTGCATTTGTTTCCCTCCCAGCTACACTGTCCCTCCCCATCCAAATTGTTCACCAGTGCTCTTTGTGGGGAGCAAGCTTGATTTTTGTTTTAATTATGAAGTAGGAGTGTTTGAGTTATTAAAATATAAGTATCGCTTATTCAAACCATTATAAACTAATTGAACTTTTTAAAGATAGATTTACTGAGGCATCACTGACATATAATAAACTATATGTATTTAAGATGCGCAGTTTGATACGTTTGGACTTGATAACTTGATTTCTTATTCTTTTTTTTCCTGAAAAAAAAAAACCATTCAGTGAGCGCCGATTCTTCGTGAGGTTGCCTATCTAAGAGTGTGGGGCACGGATTTTGAAATGACACTTGTGTGATGAGAAGGGGCAGCGGCTCCCAGCTGACTTCCGGACTGCGGTTTCCCACCCGGGCACACAGCAGGCACGGGATGGGTCCTGGTCACGAAGGCCGCGTGTGCGTGCTTGTAAAGTCTTCATTCCTGTGCTCGTTCGTTAAAAAAGGAATAAAAAAAGGGAATAACTCACATCTCTTATTGGTTTATTTTTTAACAGAGGATAGTTTTTTAAACTTATTTTTTCAGCTTTATTGATGTATAATTGACAAATAAAAATGTATGCATTTAAAGTGTACAACATGATGATTTGATTCACGTAAGCATTGTGAAACGATCGCCACAATTAAGTTAATGATCATATCTGTGAC